>NC_092650.1:17417500-18657500 GCF_032118995.1 Asterias amurensis
CCATAGTTTTCGAGCAAGAAGTAATTTTACACGAATTTGATTTCGAGACCTCAGATTTAGAACTTGAGGTCTCGAAATCAACCATCTTAACGCACACAACTTGGTGTGACAAGGGTTATTTTTCTTTCACTCATATCTCGCAACTTGGATGACCGATTGAGCTCAAATTTTCACAGGTTTGTTATTTTATGTATATAATGAGATACAGCAAGTGAGAAGACTGGTCTTTGACAATAACCAATAGTGTCCACTGCCTGTAATCATATCAATGTTGGGTGTGTTTGTATTTGTTTGGTTGTTTGTTTGTTTGTTTATTTATTTATTTATTTATTTATTTATTTATTTCCTTTGTGGGGCTGTTATTCTAGGAGTTAAACTTAACTTAGTAGTTATGGGCATTTATTTAAAGGGAAGGTACACGTTTGGGAATTGTCACAGACCAGTCGTCTCACTTGGTGTATCCCACCATAAGCATAAAATAACAAGCCTGTGACAATTTGGGCTCAATCTGTCATCGAAGTTGCGAGAAAATGATGAAAGAAAAAACACCCTTTTTTGACGAATTTGTGTGCTTTCAGATAGGAATAAAAGACTTCTAGCTAGAAGTCTTTTATTATTTTAGTTAGAAATTACCTCTCCCTCAAAAACTACGTTACTTCAGAGAGAGTCATTTCCCACAATGTTTTATACTATCAAACAGCTCTCCAATGCTCGTTCCCAAGTCAGTTTTTAAGTTAATTAGTGTTTTGAGTAATTACCAAACGTGTACCTTCCCTTTAAAGTATAATTTTGTTTGGCTGGACGACTTTATGTACATATAAGGAGCTCTATTATGTGGGCACAGCCGCCGCTTTAAACCATAAGACCTAAGAGTGTAAACAGCATTATTTTGGTAAGGTTGATTTGAACATAAACTAAATGTTTTTAGATTTGCACATAACTTTTGCTCTATGGATTGCCGTAGTTGAAATCTTCCCCTTGAAATATGTTTTTTTCTTTCCTGAACCGCTATGCTTCTGAGATGAGTAAAAGAATGTGGTTTGATCACGGTTTGATATGGTTTGATTCTACCTCCATGGTTTGATCATACCATGAAGGTAGCATGACCATACGATTTCGAGTCTACTCAACAACATGCTCAGCTCAATGGTGAAATTTTGTGGATCCGTTCGTACGAAAGGGCGCCCTCTTGTGTTGCCGTGAGAGTACCGCCATTAACTGTGCGTCACAATACTACCACTATCCACTATATTGTTCATTATATAATGTCATTGCATCATTGTAACGTCGTAATGTGTCCTGAACAATAATAAAGGTATCTGGTTTGAACTCATGAAACACTTTACATCCATCTGAAGATGAGTTTGGTTAATAACACGTTTTGTCCGCAAGTAATGATGTTCTTTCATCACTGAACTGAACGCAAAATAAGAAGCATCTAAGCACAACAGAAGTATGCTTACTAGAATAAGGTTACCAGCCAAACTACTATGTCACACATGTACGATCTGTGACTGGGAGTTTTGCTTAGCAGACACTTATGTAATAATTTCTGCTCAAACAGCTCAATGTATTGGGTTTGGCTCGATATCGAGTCTTTGGTGTTAGTTGAACCATGGAGGTAGGATAAATCCTACCTTCATGGTAGAAGCGCTCTGTCTCCTAAAGATTTCCTTTTTCGGTAAATTTAAAAACGAAAGGCCCCCAATTCTTCGTATTGGTACATTAAATGATACTTTGACTTGGACCGGTCGAGTTGGTCTTTGAAAAGCGTTTGTAACTGTTTGTTATAAAATGCTTATGGTAGAAAGATGCTGTCAGTAGAATACAATGATCCTCACAAACACGCCTCGAAATTGTACGGTCTTCCTTTTACCTCGTCGAAAGACGTCAAGTAACACGGTCGGCTGTTTAAGGGAGTCAAAATGTATGACTCCTGATGACTTCCATAAATGGCTGACCGTGTTAGTTCACAAAGCAAAAGGAAAACCACGCAATTTCGAGGCAAACTTGTGTGGATTAGTGTAAAACATCGTTCTACCCATAGGCATTTTATGACAAACGATTCAAATGTTTTTCAAAGACCAACTCGACCGATCCAAGGAAACGTGTTCCTCTAATTGACTCGCTTCAAATACAGGCAAAGGTTGATGATGACCTACAGTAAACCTTCAAATAAAGTATGGTAAATGTTGGCATTGGTAGAGCTTGGAATTCGGTTACGTTGCAAGTCCGGTAAAAAAAAAAAAAACCCGAAATTTATATTAATTTGCCATTCATTTTTAAGAGTGATTGCCAAACGTATACCTTCCCTTTAAGTATGAGTTCATTTGGTAAATATTAGCCTTGGTAGCTCTGAAGAAAAATGTTCCGATCCCCCAAATTTATCAAAAGGGTGTTTAATTCATAAGCACGGACAATAGCTTTAAACTTCATATAAACCGGGATATTAATAGATTCAGTGATGTCAGACCACCTTGCAGGTCAATCTCAACAGTAAACTATACTTCAATTAAAGAACATTCACCACCCTGAAAGCATTTCACCTGGGCCTTTTCAATTAAGAACATTTATGCCTCAAGAATCATCTCTCTCCAACCATCCACCAAGAGAATTTCTTAAAACAGTATTGGTTTGGCTCCGCCGCGAGAGAAAGATGGGAGTCGTGGCATGCCATTTTTTTTTCCTTTAGTGAGCAGGAAGGTGCAGCAAGGTGATGGTTTAAAACTGCTTATGGAAACATGCTTTGAGGGATTTGTGCTGGATTATACGGGGCTATCAAGAGTTGTAGTCCCGCTTGCAGAGAGAGAGAGTGGAAGAGGGAGAGAGGGAGAGTAAAAAAAAAAAAACCTGCCTCACACATGTGACTCAATCATCGCTCGCAGCAAACCAGTTATTAACCAGATCTCATTTCTGGCGTAATCTCAGCCTCGGGGTGGTGCAGAATCACTACCCCCCGTTAGGGGGCTGGTTTCCCCCAGCTTGCCGTGAAATCACGCTAAGATTAGGCAATCAATTTGCCATGGCAAGATAGATTGGGCCGTCCTGCGGTTGAAAAAACACTCATTTCTTTAACGGTGTGTGTGGGGAGGAGGGGGTAGCAGGGGGATGGGGGAACACGGTGGTTTCCCCCTGAGCTATTACAATTGGAATATGGGTGTGGGGAAATAATCTAGGTTAAGAAACTGACAGGAAATTATTATTTTAAAGGTGGATCTCCATTGGGAAATGAAAAGACTTTTTTAACTGAGTGATATTTTGTTGAGTGTTTATTTAATAATGTGTAGTAGGTTTCATGTATTGCTTTGCCTGGAGGAAAAGTGTCGAGCTATACCCTAAACATAATACACAGATATCAGTTTATGAATCATCGAAGGTCTTGGGTCCTGTTTGTTATAATCTTTCATGTATTTCCAAGGAACCGGACACCATCCTAAACATTCCCAAACACTTAGTTGTTGTTGTTTCGAAAGAACATTGTATATTAGATTTATATAATAAATGTAATAATTATAACCCTTGGTCATTCTCAAATTAAACCTCCACAGAAACAAACCGATATAACGTGTCTCTGAAAAATTACCTTTTTGTTCCACAGGTTAGTTTTTTATTGTATATACCCACATTTAAAGGCAGTGGACACTGTTGGTAATTAGTCAAAATTCTTATTAGCATAAGACCTTACTTGGTAACTAGTAATGGGGAGAGGTTGGTAGTATGAAACATTGTGAGAAACGGCTCCCTCTGAAGTGGAGTAGTTTTCGAGAAAGAAGTAATTTTCCACGAATTTGATTTCGAGACCTCAGATTCAGAATTTGAGGTCTCGAAATCAAGCATCTGAACGCACACAACTACATGTGGGTGTTTTTTCTTTCATTATTATCTCGCAATTTCGATGACCGATTGAGCTCAAATTTTCACAGGTTTGTTATTTTATGCTTATGTTGAGATACACCAAGTGAGAAGACTGGTCTTTGACACTCCAATATTGTCCACTGTCTTTAAAAGGTATAATGTACTTTTTCCTAACAAAAAACACAATGTCCACAAGTTTACATTAAACTTACACAGTGTGAAGATTATGATAGTAGAAAGCTTCCCTTGAAATTTTACTTACTGAGGTGCTGTAGTTTTTGAGAAATGAGTAAAAGTAATCATTTTCATCTCAGTTTTAGCATGTAAAAACGTATTAACCAGTTATGCTATGGTTTTGGTATAATATCATAACTGGTTAAGGGGATTTTACATGCTAAAATCATTTTGGTCCCATGAGACGAAAATGATTTTGTGACTTGTTTCACTCATTTCTCAAAAACTACACAACCTTAGTTAGTAATATTTAAAGAGAAGCTTTCCCTATCATTATCTTCAAACCCTGTAAGTTTAATGTAAATCTGTGGACATTTTGAAAAAGGATTAAAGCAATCGAACGGTTCCAAAAATCAGAGATATAAATTCCCTTTAAGACAAAAATAAAATACAAAGCGTTCCTCTTTTCCCTTTCCCCGCAGAGTCCCACAGACACAATGATTGATGACAAGTCAAACTTGGCAACTTGTGAAGCGAACTCGACCGTCCTCTAGAGGGCCATGAGAATAAACTGTTGTGATACCCTCGACATAACTTGAGAACGGCGGGAGTCAAATCCAGGTGAAATACCAAAGGTATGGATCAAAACCAATTGTTTCTTGGTCATTGACCTTATCGCAAATACCAATGCGCAAGCGCAGACTGTTGAATGAGGTGCATTGTGGGATAGATATGAATCAAATTTTGCTACCAGCTAGACCACAATGCACCTAATTCCAAGCTTTACGCGCGCGCCCCAGTATTTGCGAAAAGGTCTATTGACGTGGGGTTTTGTGTGTCACGCCCTCGGGTTGAAGGCTGATGTTGAGGGGGTTCACTGCAAAGTGTAATTTGTTTGTTTCAGATGGTAATGACCCGAGTGGAGGAGGAAAGAAATATTTCTGCAGTGTGCTGTTCGTATAAACCACAGGAATGAGGGGTAAATTTGGAGATGTGGGCGTTTAGTGAGTGACCTCATTTTGAGTCATTTAATCGGCATCGGTTGTTGAGGATTGCATGGTTAATGACAGAGGGGTGATAAGACGAAAGTCTTCGGAAAGGAAAAAGAAAAGGGGGGAAATAAAAAATAAAACAACAACAACAACAATAACAACACGAGATAACTGAGCTAGGCATTATTTTGAATCCTTAATCTTTGGGTTAGTTGAGACCATTATGCACGCATTTGCTCTAAACTTAAGTATCGAACTTGTAAAGCTTTGCTAAAACATAAAGATTTGCCATCAGCACAGTGTGACCGAAGTTTCTAGTTTCCTATGAGGGCAGGGTTTTGTTTTCACTTGAGGCTTGCTGAATTGTATTGTGGATAACGACCACAACAAAACCAACTTGTAAGAAACACTGTTAAGTAGAGCTTTTGATATTGTGAAACTATTGAGAGAGAGAAACGATCCACTTTGAAGTTGTGTAGTTTTAGAAAAAGCGATAATATTTTACCCCCAAAACTGGACTCTGAGAAACGCTTCGTACATAAACCCTATAGCTTTCTCATATACAGGCATTTCTCAGTGTATTTGTTTCTTGCATTTTTTTTCTTGCATCGTCGACGACCAGTTGGTCCTAAAGTTATACAGGTTTGTTATTTTATTATGCAGATATTGAGATACACCATTGACAATTTCCACCCTTTAAATTTTAATGGAGAGCATCATGGGCTGGTGAGAGTACAAAACAAATCCTCTTTATTCGCTTTTTTCGTCTGCAATGCGTGCTCCCTTAATTCTTTATCTGATAACATCAGCACGGTGAATAATTACAGAAGTAAGCCAACCGAAAAACAGGCTTTGATCATGTTGATAACAAAAATAATCCTGCCTTTTCACAATTTAGAGTATGAAAGATGTTATCAGCCGAATGTGCCAGGCTGCTAATTTTTGTCATAGAGAAAATGATTTCCATAAACGTAAGTTTTTGTCAATAATTTTTTCGGAGGAGATTTGTTTTTTGAAGTGAGCCGACTTTGTTGATTTTGTGATAGTGAGTGGAGATATATTATTGGCAATATAGCGGGAGCCGTTCATTGTCCCCCATACACAAAAAAAAAACGATTAAAAAGGAGAAATTATTTGCTGTTCACTCAAACAGAGATTGTGCCTTTACAGACTTTAAAAACACTGTTTATGGGAGCTATAGTCAATTATGACTGGCTGGAAAAGGGGTAGCTAAGTAAAAGGTATCACCACACGGTACACCATTTGCTATACTAGTACTAGGCCTACATGGGCCCATAGTTTTATAAAGCATGTAACTAGCACAAAAAATTGTTAAGCAATTGATAGTTCTGCTTAGCAAACCAAGCATACCAGCCAGAATGCCATACAGTTACCATTGCTGCGACTGTACCCCACTTAGTTCTTGCTTAGCCATGAAAATTGCCAGGCAGTATTTTCCGCTAATGTAATTTTGCCCAGGCCGGCGAGGTGAACATTCTTAAATATCCACCGTTCTGGTTGTAGCTTGAACTATGAACTAAGTGTCATTTTTCTATACGGTAGGGCCTCGTATACAAAGCAAACTGCCGGCGTAGTAAATAAACATGCATCCAAATTAGAAACACGTGAGCGTCGACACACTTTTTGTTTAGGGCTTAGTTTCATCATAGAGTAAGGACAGTCCTTACTCTATGGTTTCATAGAGCTGTTTAAAAAAAAAAAAAAAAAAAACCCGTGTTTAAAGACGGTTGACACTATTACTCAAAATGACAAAACCTTTCTTTATTACGAGTAATGGGGAGAGGTTGATAGTATAAAACATTGTGAGAAACGGCTCCCTCTGAAGTAATGTAGTTTTTGAGAAAGATATAATTTTCCAAGAATTTGATTTCGAGATTTCATCTGAAAGCACACAACTTCGTGTGGCCATAGTGTGACAAGGGTAATTTGTTGTTTATTTTATTTGTTTTAAACCTTCGGACATAATTCATCTTTAAACTTTTATTTTGTTCACTGAGTGCATTTTTGTAATTTTGCACACAGCACAGCTATTCTACAATATCAAACCCACGTAAAAATGAACACCCAAGACTGCCCGTGCAAAAAGAAGTAAATTTCACCAAAAGTAAACTAAGTTAACAAAATGAGTACAACATTATACAAAAAGCTGTATATTGGGGTGAGCATCGTCCATGTTTGCATTGAAAACTTTAACACAAATAACACTCGAAAATATTTAATTTCGCAAAAAGAAAAGGCAAAACACGAATAAGGAAGGGAGTGGGGGATTCAGAAATGAAAATGTTTCCCTAAGGCGAATCACTTCATCACTGTAGTAACTTCACCAGAAACTATTTCCACAAGGATGTTTTCCATCTGTTCCTTTCCAATGTTTTTCTCGATCCATCTAATGTCTTATCACTTTATGGGGATTTATCCTCGGAATCCCAGAACCAGACTTTGACCCAGATTGCTTTAATCTCATTAACCGCAAAAATATGAATAATTTTCATCCCAGGAGAGTCTTATTTGTTGTTGGTTATTCCTCCACTCTATGGTATTGGCGAAGGAGTGTTCTAGACTTAGTATTTCAATGGGATTATCATAGAGTAGTAGTATCATAAAGTTTGTGATTGCTGTAGGGCTGACTCCGGGGGTCATGGTTTAAATCTGTTTCAACGGTTTATCATATAGGGAGGGTAATGAAAATTGCTATCTTGTAAGCCATTGCGTGTGCACTGCCCTTAAAAAAATGGACTGTGTGTAGTAGGCCATGTATTGATGCATTTCCATATTGGGTTGGATGAAAGGGGAAATGTTGTTTGTGTTTGGAAGCCAGAACATGAGCTTTTTGGATTACAACTTTTTTCTACTTCTCCAGTGAAGTTATTTAATTCTGTTGAATACACAGGGCTGTGTATGGATTGTTGTGGTATAAAAGGTACGATTGCTTTTTTTTTTTTAAATAGCATGAACGCACACGAAATCACTGACTAAAGATAAACCATGTTGTTTCCGCACCGAAAGGAAACCACCAATTTGATTGAAAACTACGAATGCTTATGAATGCTAGTTGGCAGTAGACTTATACCCCTGTAGGTAAATTTCAAGTATTTATCGTAGTTCTGAGCTTGCGCACAATACCGAGAACGTTTGATTCACATGGTAAGTCTGCTGCCACCTAGCGTCCCAAACGTCCCCGTTGATTATTATACTCTTCAAACAAAATGAAGCAGTGGACACTATTGGTAATTACTCCAAATAATTATTAGGTTAAAACCTTTCTTGGTAACGAGTAATGGGTAGAGGTTGAAAGTATAAAACATTGTGAGAAACACCCTCTGAAGTAATATAGTTTTCGAGAAAGAAGTAATTTTCCACGAATTTGATTTCGAGAATTTATAATTATTTTGAGGTCTTGAAATCAAGCATCTGAAAGCACAACTTTGTGTGACCGATTGAGCTCAAATTTTCACAGGTTTGTTATTTTATATGGATATGTTGAGATACACCAGCTGTGAAGAATAGTCTTGGACAATTACCAATAGTGTCCATTGTCTTTATAAGAAGAGACGACACGGTCATACGTCATACTTTGATAGCTCCTAAACTTTCCATCAGAGAGCATCCTGCTAAGTTATTTCGTCTGAAAAGCCACTGTTGATTAGGGGAGAAAAGATGAATGTGAGGAACGACTCACGAATGAATCGTTTCTCAGATTGTTGAGGGTTTATGTCCGTTCGCGACAGAGAGATGCGGTTGGTGCCAGCTGACACCTCGCTAAAGGGGGATGGATTCAACGTCCTTGTGAGAAGCTGTCATATTTGTTGCTGTTTTTTGAGTAGGATCTGTGTTCAGCTGAAACTTTATAGTGACTTTTATTGCATCCTTCCTGGTATTTTTGTTTCTATAAATCAGCATCATACGTTGACGAACCAAACGAAAACCGTATACCTTTAAATCACATCGGGCAGGAGGAGGTATTTAACCGCACTGAACATTTCCTCGAATACGCGGTCACGTTTTTGAATGTAATTTCCACCTGATACATTTTAAAGTGATACTCCTTGAAAACTACGAAGGCTTGAATCAAATACCTCTTCTACAGAAGCCAATGATGAATTCACAAAATACATATGATACCGTATGTAATAAAGCCATAAGGTTCTACCGTGTGTGCCATCCATATCAATGGTTTAACTAAAATCCAACAAGTACATTTTTTCTCCATATTTGACTCATATATCAGCCAGTAGTTGAACGACAGTGCCCACAGTTTATGAATTTAATACACTGAAACTCTTTTTAGAGTTTATTCATCACTTTACAAACTTTAAAGACACTGTGGACACTATTGGTAATTGTCAAAGACTAGCCTTCACAGTTGGTGTATCTCAACATTATGCATAAAATAACAAACCTTATGTGACAATTTTGAGCTCAATCGGTCGTCGAAGTTGCGAGATAATAATGAAAGAAAAAAACCACTCTTGTCACACTAAGATGTGTGCTTTCAGATGCATTACTTCAGAGCCGTTTCTCACAATGTTTTATACTATCAACAGCTCCCCATTACTTGTTACCAAGAGAGGTTTTATGCTAATAATTATTTTGAGTAATTACCAATAGTGTCCACTGCCTTTAAAACATGTTTACAGGATGAAAATGCCTAGTATCATTTTCGACATCTGCTCAATATTCAACACACATGCACACACACACACACACAGAAATATGTTGAAAAAGTGGGTACAGAAATTCTAAATACTGTTTTTAGTGTGCTGTCAATAACATTCTGCAATTTTCTTTACGAGCGGGTTTTATTACAACTTTTGATATAAAACATTCCGTGTCTGACCCTTTCTACCAAAAAGTTCACGGGTCATACCCAGTTGTTTCAACATGTTTTGAACAGTAAATTATTATGTCAATTGTTATATTTGGTGAACTCGGAAAGGAAAGTTGCAATTTAAGATGTTCATGGAACTTGTTGTGTTTGGTGACAGACACACCCTAAATTGCACACATTTTTGTTTGATGATGTAATTTCAATCCTTGGTATTTTTCCCCCAAACCAGGGGCAGTTCCAGGCCCTTGTAAATAATTTGTTTGTTTTTGAAACATGATTCTAAACAAGCATATGCGAAAAACAACTTGAGTTCACTTTCAGCTTTTTGGAGGCAGTGTACTTTTGGTAATTGTCAATCCTCACTTGGTTTAAGCCTAAAAGCATAAAATAACAAACCTGTGAACATTTGCATTTGGGCTCAACAATTATTGGTCATCGAAGTTGCAAGACAAATAATGAAAGTGTGAAACGTGAAGTGCTACCTATGTTGTAGCAAAGGCACTGGTATTCTCATACCCCACACATTTTTTCCTCTAAGCAAAATGATGAGTTTGCTAAGCATATCGATGTGAAGCGCTGGTATTGGGATAAGATTCATTCCCCCTCTCCTCCTCTCCTTGCTAAGCAAAGTTATGCCTGTGCTTAGCATATCGCTGTGATGTGCAGTGGTGTTTCCGTCCCCTCCCCCTCCCCCTCCCTTCTTCTTGCTAAAGCGATTTGATGCGTGTGATAAGCATATCGATGTGAAGTGTGTCGTTACGTTCACAATGGTGTCCCCCCATCAACTTAGCTTAGCATATTGATGAGTTAGTGAGTTAGGCCTGTCATTTTTTTATACAGTTACCGTGTTTATATGAGTAAAACAAAAAACAAAAATATTCTTTATCCCCGATGCATATCTCCATCTATTGTAACATTCACAACACAGTGGTATCCCCCATCCATGCTAATCTGAACTATACCTTTGCTTAGCATATCAATGTGAAGTGCCTGTAACAAGGCAGTGTTGTTTTCCTCCCCCACCACAACCCCTTCTCCTCATCATCATCAGCATAGAACATCCTATTATCAAATTATGTCAAAATCTGCCCGTAATTTCAATCAGGTAAATTGCTAGGGAGTCGGGCACACAATAGTATTGGGCACCACATTAATGGACGACCACATCCATCCAAGCCCCCCTACCCCCCCCCCCCCAAACTGCTAATCCTGTCAGGTCCAAGAGTACTGTCACCCCGCGTTAAGTCATCACCTTGTCTACCCATGCGCGATGGTTAGACTAGCCCCTAGTGGTTTCAGCGATGATGAAAATCTGAGCAGACAATTAATGTTGAGGTGATTATTATTAATAACAGTTTCCCGCGTGTTTTGTTCCACCCTTTGTTTGAAGCGAACGGTTGATTGCGTGTTGTTATGATGTTGTTTGCTTTGCAGTAATGGAACATCAACACCCCTTCCCTTGATAAATGACCTTTATAGGGGTCACTTGACCTGTATTGGGGGTTAACTTAAACCCCCAGCACGGAATTGAAATGTACTTTTCCGCACTATGCGGCCATGACGCATATTCCCCTTGGACCAATTTCACAGAGCTGAAAATACTGCTTACAAAATCACTGCCTAGAAATAATAAGCAGGATACCAGTACAAAATTGTACATGGTATTTTGCCTGGTAACCTATATCCTTGTTAGCACATTTTGTTTTGCTTAGCTTATATTTGTGCTCAAAGGCAGTGGACACTATTGGTAATTACTCAAAATAATTATTAGCATGCAACATTATTTTGTAACGAGTAATGGGGAGCTGTTGATGGTATAAAACACTGAGGAACGGCTCCCTCTGAAGTGACAACGTGTTCGAGAAAGAAGAAATTTTCCACGACCTTGATTTCGAGACCTCAGAGTAAGATTTTGGGGTCTCGAAATCAAGCATGTGAAAGCACACAAATTCGTGTTTCAAGGGTGTTTTTTCTTTCATAGTTATCTCGCAACTTCGACGACCAATTGAGCTCAAATTTTTACAGGTTTGTTATTTTATATGCATATTATGTTGAGATACACCAAGTGTAAAGACTGGTCTTTGACAATTACCAATAGTGTCCAGTGTCTTTAAGCAGGTCTGTGAGACTGGGGTATATTTAGCCCTGGAACTTTTGTCAAATATGTACATACTCATTTAGAGTGCACTTGTGCCTCAATGATATTAAAAATATACGGGTGGATCACTTTCTCGTTAGTAGTTTGAGCATTATCAATTAAATGAGGAACCGTTACAACAAATTGGAATCCGCGCAGCGAACTACTAGACCAAACAGGCAAATGTCCAGATAGACCTGCCCTTTAAAGATGCGCATTCAGCAAAGTCCCAGCCTGCCCCGTCTGGGTCGGAGATACAAGCCTCTCACTGTTCACATGATGCCCCATAATTGGTAGAACCAATACATATATGACTCACTTTATTGATGCGAACAAGCAGCTATAACGCACACGGCAGCCCCAGCGTCCCGCTCGCTCGCGTCGCTCACCCCGGAGTTTTAGACGTCAAACTTTATCAGCGCAAAATCTGTGGATGCGTGTGTGGCTGCAATAGTGATTAGTGTAGGGTTACCGAGTGAAATGAACATTGTAGTTGGATGTGATTAAGAATACCCCGACTCCCTCACCTCGAGTTTCCAAAACATAGACCTCCTTCTTATATTGTGGCCGCACCTTTCCAACCCCTTCCCCTCACAAGTAAACAAAGAAACAACCGTAGAATGATACCCTTTGTCCCAAAGACCTAGGCCCAATTTCATAGAGCTGCTAAGCACACAAATTTGCTGTAAGCGTGAAATTTCTTCCTTGATAAAACAAGACTACCAACCAAATTTCTATGTGATATTCAGGATAAGCAAACAACAGCTGAATACCAGTAACAAGCAATGCAACGAATAAAATTTTTGTTAGTAATCCTGTTTTTATCAAAGAAGAAATTTCATGCTAAGCACTTTTTGTGCTTAGCAGCTATAGTGATTGGACCCTGAAGTGACGTTTCCCGTCGATGAACAAAACAATGGAGAACAGACAAGCGCGGCGCACATGATCAACCTCGTTTTGACTTAAAAACATTTGGGCCCTTTTACCCCAGTGACGTTACGTGCATTTATGAGGTCTGCACTAAACCTCCTAATTTAAGTCGTACGTACGAGATAATAAAACGTACGTACGAGATATTAAAACGTACGTACGAGATAATAAGTCATAACCATTATCATAACATTACCATTGACTTATTATATTATCTTGTACGGGACGACTTTTTTTATCCCGCACGTACATGCACGACTAATTATCTCGTACGTATAACTTATCATATCGTACATACGATGTTATGTTTCATACGTACGACTTTTATCTCGTACGTATAATAGTTTATTTTTCGTACACTTATTACTTAAATTCGGGAGGACTATTTTGTTTATGGTGCCAGCTATACGCTTTGCTTTCACATTAATATTACACTGGTAACATGATTTTTGTGTTGGTACTTTGTCCTGTCCAGCATTGCTGCGTTAGGCAATCATCATGTTTGCTTCACTTAAGCCTATACATAGATACCGATCAGAGAATTAAAATTAACATCAGCAGAAATGATTGCTCTGTTAACACCAAATATTTTGCAGAATATGGTGTAAGTCGAGATTTGTGTATCTAGGCATATTGGCCTATATGTGACAAAACCCATGGTGTCAATTTAATACCTCAGTGTTTGCAGTGTAATTTGCCCATTGTTTAATACTGCTACTTAAAGGCAGTGGGCACTATTGGTAATTACTCAAAATATGTATTAGGAAGCATAAAACCTTACTTGGTAACGAGTAATGGGGAGAGGTTGATAGTATAAAACATAGTGAGAAACGGCTCCCTCTGAAGTAACGTAGTTTTCGAGAAAGAAGTAATTTTCCACGAATTTGATTTCGAGACCACAGAATTCGATTTTGAGGTCTCGAAATCAAGTATCTGAAGGCACACAACTTCTTGAGACAAGGGTCATTTTTCTTTCATAGTTATCTCACAACATCGACGACCAATTGAGCTTAATTTTCACAGGTTTGTTATTTTATGCATATGTTGAGATACACCAAGTGAGAAGACTGGTCTTTGACAATTACAATTAGTGCCTAGTGTCTTTAATGTATACGGGTGCTGCGTGTAATGTTTAATGCAACCTATTACAAAGGACAGCATTGAAAAAATGTATTGAAATTAAACATGTGTCTTTCAATTAAAAAAACAAGGATACTTTCCTATGCTGCACATTTCCATTACGTACCAAAACGAAGGTTATTGATTTACATTCCGACCATCCTCACTCCCGACTAATGAATTACTTTCATCTTGATGACCATAATTATTTCCCTGTTAACAGGAATTAAGTGTCTATGAGTAAATTGTTTGCATATGGGAAATGACTTCCAATCAATATTGCATCACAACCAAAGGGACAAAAGAGCGTGTATCCTGTCATTAACAAATAGCAATAACGGAAAGCAGAAAAGGTCATTGACTCCTAATATAGGCTTAAAGGCACTGGACACTATTGGTAATTACTCAAAATAATTGTTAACTAAAAAACTTACTTGGTAACAAGCAATGGAGAGCTGTTGACGGTAGTAATAAAACATTGTTAGAAACGGCTACCGTAGTTTTTTAGAAAGAAGTTATTTCTCACTTAAATATTTGAATTGAATTCGAGACCTCAGTGCACACAGCTTGTGCGGAGCAAGGGTGTTTCTTTAAAGGCAGTGGACGCTAATGGTAATTACTCAAAATAATTATCAGCATAAAACCTCACTTGGTAATGAGTAATGGGAGAGGTTGATAGTATAAAACATTGTGAGAAAAGGCTTTCTCTATAGTGACGTAGTTTTCGAGAAAGGAGTAATTGTCCACGAATTTGATTTCGAGACCTCAGATTTAGAATTTGAGGTCTCAAAATCAAGCATCTGAAAGCACACAACTTCGTGTGACAAGGTTGTTTTTTCTTTCATAGTTATCTCGCAACTCCTACGACCAATCAAGTTCAAATTTTCACAGGTTTGCTATTTTATGCATTTGTTGAGATACACCAAGTGAGAAGACTGGTCTTTGACAATTACCAAAGGTGCCCAGTACCTTTAACCAATAGCAATATATGGAAAGCATACGCTAAGGTCATTGACTCCTATAGAGTCAGGCTTATATAAGATCATTACTGAATAAAACTAAAACCTGCTGTGGGTTTTCTTGCAATTTCTAAGTGGTCTTCCCCTCTAATTTAAATCATCGGTTAATTACATTGAATGGCTCCAGGTGTGATGCTTTGAGGGGAAGTATGCCTTTAGTTTTTGGAACCGTTGGATTGGTCTAATCCTATATATGAATGAAGACATGCAATGAAATTAGCCTGTGAAAATTTCCTTTCAAAAAGTGATGGTCGCAATTTATTTATTTTAAAGGCAGGGACACTATATTGGTAATTGTCAAATACTAGCCTTCACAGTTGGTGTATCTCAACATATGAATAAAATAACTAACCTGTAAAAATTTGAGCTCAATCGGTCATCGAACTTGCGAGATAATAAATGAAAGAAAAAAAAAACACTCTTGTCACACGAAGTTGTGTGCGTTTAGATGCTTGAATTCGAGACCTCAAGTTCTAAATCTGAGGTCTCGAAATCAAATTCGTGGAAAATTACTTCTTTCTCGAAAACTATGGCACTTCAGAGGGAGCCGTTTCTCACAATGTTTTATACTATCAACCTCTCCCCATTACTCGTCACCAAGAAAGGTTTTATGCTAATAATTATTTCGAGTAATTGCCAATAGTGTCCACTGCCTTTAAGATAATATTGCCGAAAATCCGGAGCGGCTATGTCCATGCAGGAAGAAGATTCCGTCCTCGCTATACACAATCTGAGAAGCTAATCTGGGTACAACGTTTCTCAGAAACAAGTTTTGGGCGATAAAAACTATATATTTTGTCCATGATCACAAATACATTGAAGTGAATTGGTTCTCAAAATGTTGTATTGTATATCGAGAACTGCTGTGCTCAAGTAATATTTTTTGCAATTAATTTTGAAGAGATTACCCAAGCTATAAATACGTCCTTCCCTTTAAATCCTTTAATAACACCAAATAGCCCAGGGCCTATAATACTTTTTTAGCGCCGCTTCGCAGATTTTCTCTATCAAATAGCTTGAATTTACCCCCGCCCCCCGGGAGTTCGTTTGGTCGATGATTGCATATTATTATTATTATGAGCTGAGAAACAAAACAATTAGTTTGAAAGCGCGGACGTGTAACCCTTAATTTTCGACGTGGTGTTAATCCTTTCCGTTTTGTTGTTGCTAATTTTCTTTTGTAAGCATGGTAATTTGATTTACAGCTGACGTCTTTGTGAATATCGGTATAAGGCCTTAAGTGAGGGGATGCTCAAGCACAAAAGTATAGCTAAGCTTACCAGAATTATGCTTTCCTGAATTTGGATACCAACTAAAATGCCGTATCACATGTGCCATCTTTGACTGGTACCACGCCAATTATTTTTGTTTTTGCTTAGCAGAAAACTGTTAAGCAGTATTTAGTGCTCAAGCAGCTCTATGAAATATTGGGCCCAGTGGACAGGTTCATTTCGCTGAAAATCCATGTTAACTGTGTATAAGGTTGAAGCTTTTTGCAAAGCATCTCTTGTGTCATTTGTTTACACTCTACTCCCGGGTCAGAGTTAAAATCTAACAAACTGTCTGTCTGGTTGTCTCGTTTTCTTGTCTGTCTGGCTGTTTTTTTTTACTAGCTTATGCTTACCAAAACGGCCCGTACTCTATATTAATGTTTACTCTTACCTAAAGATATTTTTTGTTTTACTCCGTAATACATGTATCTGTCGTTATTCTTTTATGAGAGGATGGAAATAGATGTATTCTTGAATTGAATTGAATTGAATTAATTCACATTGCCGTTTTGTCAATGATTCGTAACATTTCAGATTCGGACAATATCATCCCAAATGAATCAACATTGCTCTCCACATAGTCAGGACTGCATGCCTTGAAACAATCCACTCCAAGACGGTCTTCATCATGCAGGAACACACACCGGTAAGCGACTCTGGGTTTTTTTCTTCTTCACAGCTTTATATTATCGGTAATCCGATTTAGAGGTCTTAAAGACTGTCCAAAGTAAATAACACGGTCATGTGTGAATCAGATGGTAAAGGTCTCGCACCCAGTAGCTGACAAAAAGATGGCTGTGGTCTTGCGTCTTTTGAAGGCAAAGTATACCTTTAGAACAGTTCGATTATCGATAAGATAGTTTCAAAAGATGGTCGCGTTTTTGAGATATCGCTGAAAATCCGGATCGAGTATGTCCACACATGGAACAATATATTAGGAATATACAACTGGTATTAACACTCTCCTGATTCAAATTTTGGGACATGACAAATGTTACCTTCTTTTTACTTCGAAGTGAAAAGTGTCGCCAAATTCTATAGTATCGCAGGCTATTGTATGACTTCTAACCAAACGTTTGTAATGACATTATGAGTGATAATCAAACATAAACATTCCCTTTGACTTAGGCTGTTCAGAAACTAATGTCCAATTTTTCCCAAACATTTATGTTGCATTTTGTATACTCTCGTACAACGACAAGGAAGGAAAAAGAAGGGGGAAAAACCCGAACGGGTAAACAGTACGAAGACTAAAAAACAACCACAAAAGATGGCCATTATTTTATAAAGTCCCCCATCTTCAGATTCCCCGTTATTGTAAGTCAAGGCGTTCATCCCAATTTAATCTCCAGCTTCACAGCCAAACGAAAACAATTATATACTTGGCCTCGTTGGACAAATCTGCATTCACTTCCCAGAATTACAAGTTAATCCCAAATAATATAATTCCCAAACCCATGTGACCGGGTTTACTCCTAAAAGAGACACTGAAGAAGGGTAGAAACTTGCAGTTCTGGAAGATCGGTATACTCACGCTATAGCCAAACATTACACACAATAACAAATCAGTGAAAATGGTCATCAAAGCTGCAAGAAAATAACGCACAAAATATTTTAAATTGTGCTTTCAGTCAGATGCCCGAGAAAGGCTTTACGTCTGAAGTCTTTCTCAGATTCAAATGTTTTAGTGAGAAACTACCTCTTTCTCAAAAACTACGTTACTTCAGTCCAGAGGGAGCCGTTTCTCAATGTTTATAATATGTTTATATACTATCAATTGCTCTTCATTGCTCTTTACCAAGTAAGTTTTTATGCTAAAATAAGACTAGAGTTAGTTTCATAAGGGGTTGTCCACTGTCAAATATCTAAAAAGCAACATTGATATTCGCTGTACAAACACAATTTGAATGTCCAATATCCAATATCGAAGTACAAGGTAGACATTACAAACTATTTGAATGTCCAATATTCAATATCGATGTACAAGGTAGACATTCAATGTACAAACATTATGTGAATGTCCAATATCCAATATCGATGTAAAAGGTATACATTCACTGTACAAACCTATGTGACTGTCAACTATCAAATATTGATGTACATGTAACAGGTATACATTCACTGTACAAACCTATGTGAATGTCCAATATCCAATATCGATGTACATGTAACAGGTATACATTCACTGTACAAACCTATGTGAGTGTCCAATACCCAATAGCTAAAAGGCAACATTGATATTCGCCGTACAAACATTATTTGAATGTCCAGTATCCAATGTCGATTTACATGTACAAGTCCAGCATTCGATATTGATGTGCAAGGTAGACAATCTCTGTACAAACATATAGGAATGTCCAATATCCAATATCAAACTATACTTAATCACTGTCATTAGTATAAATATTTTTAGTACGGCGTACAGTGCCTTTAAGAGGAACTCCGGAACTGTCTCTTTAGGGATTAATGAAACAGGTATTGATGGAAACCGTCTATAAAATCATTGCCCTGAAAGTGGCGTTGAACTTGAGAGCAGCAGTCGACGATTGAGTACATCTTTCCGTAGGAGATTATTAGTCTTGTACGAATAGAGACAGAGGCTAGGGGGTGATGATGAAGATGCGACGGGGTCATCTTCTTCTGTGATAGCCGCTTGAGACCATCGCTATTCGGTGGAATATGTTGTGTATGAAGAGCAGATATTTTGTCTGCAAAAATAAGCAGTGATATTGTTTAATCAGTTTTCATGATCCGTCTGGATCCGGCGAACCGGTTGAACTGTTTAATCTTGTGTGTAATGCATATTGGTTTGGGATTTAGATACCAACTTGGACTAACTTAAAGATGCGTTGGCGAACAAGCTATTTGTTAGGAATGCCACACTGATTAATGATGTACATGTCATGTACATGTACATGCATGGTGTGACAAGCACCCGTAGTTTATGTCTACAGAGTCATCTTTTCTTGATGTGAGTTTCAAGCTTTTGAAGCACGTGGGCCTGACCCTCTTGTTTGGTGAGTTTGACCCGGAAGCTGTTCCAAATACTAACGCTTAACCCATAAAATGGTCAGGGCCATACCGAGACGTTTTAACGGGACCCGACGTTAAGTGAATTTGAATACTTCATGTAAAATATGCCATATGCTTAATTTTTGATGGCAACCTTCATTGTAACCATTTTCGATTCGAACAACGAACAACTGGTTAGGTTTAGTTGTAACTTAAAGAACTGTCTATTTAAGACATAATATTTATCAGAACCAATACGAAAAGTTTTGATCAAGTTCAAACTTCAAAAAGACTAATTTAATTTCATCACCTTTGATAACTGATATCTTTTTACAAAACCACGTTTGTGCGAAGTGATAAAATGTTTCTCGCAATGCTAATCCTATCGAAAGCTACTGTAGGCATCTAACCAAAGTTGATTTAATTGCATTCATGTTTGGAAACCAAACGTATTTCTTTAAACCATTAAATCTAAATCTACATCCATGCTTAAAGGCAGTGGACACTATTGGTAGTTATCAAAGACTAGCCTTCAAAGTTGGTGTATCTCAACATATGCATAAAATAACTAACCTGTGAAAATTTGAGCTCAATCGTTCATTGAAGTTGCGAGATATTAATGAAAGAAAAAAAAACACCCTTGCCACACGAAGTTATGTGCGTTCAGATGGTTGATTTCGAGACCTCAAGTTCTAAATCTGAGGTCTCGAAATCAAACGTGGAAAATTACTTCTTTCTCGAAAACTATGGCACTTCAGAGGGAGCCGTTTCTCACAATGTTTTACACCATCAACCTCTCCCCATTACTCGTCACCAAGAAAGGTTTTATTCTAATAATTATTTTGAGTAATTACCAATAGTGTCCACTGCCTTTAAACCATAGAGCAAGGCTCTTCCTAGCTCTATGGTTAAACTTATTTATGGATTGCTGTACCAATACGTCATAGTTTATTGCCCATGATAGACATGCTCAACCTGTGAGCTCAATCATTTCTAACCCCCCCAATATAATTATGGTCCAGAATTCTCAAGTGACAAACACGGAACCATGTCATACTTTACCCTCGTAGGGCACCTGTTTCGACAATTAACCCCAAATGCGCCATTGTCACCTGTTGTAGGATCATCAAGGGTTGACTTTGCGCCCTTGGGGATTCCCCTGTTTGCTTTTGCCGAGCGTTACAACCGCCAGACTGTCATGTTTGTAAACTTTCAGCGATTAAAGGTACTCGACACCTTTGGTTATAATATTGTCAAAGACCAGTCTTCTCACTTGGTGTACCCCAACGTACGCAAACAAAATAACAAATCCGTGAAAGTTTTGATTCAATTGGTCATCAAAGTTGCAAAAGAATAATGAAAGAAAAACACCCCTGTTGCACAAATTAATTTGTGTGCTTTCAGATGCCTTATAAAAGGTTTAAGGCTTGACGTCTTTTAAAGTATCTCTTTCTCGAAAACTATAAGTTACTTCAGAGGGAGCCGTTTCTCACAATGTTTTAAACTATCAACAGCTCTATTACTCGTTTTAAGTAATTTTGAGTAACTACCGATGTCCAGTGTCTTTAACTTAAAGGCCGTGGACACTATAGGTAATTGTCAAAGACTAGCCTCCACAGTTGGTGTATCTCAACATATGCCTACAATAATGAACCTGTGAAAATTTGAGCTCAGTCGGTCATCGAACTTGCGAGATATGAATGAAAGAAAAAACACCCTTGTCACACGAAGGTGTGTGCGTTTAGATGGTTGATTTCGAGACCTCAAGTTCTAAATCTGAGGTCTCGAAGTCAAATTCGTGGAAAATTACCTCTTTCTCGAAAACTATGGCACTTCAGGGAGCTGTTTCTCACAGTTTTTTATACCATCAACCTCTCCTTATTACTCGTCACCAAGAAAGGTTTTTATGCTAATAATTATTTTTAGTAATTACCAATAGTGTCCACTGCCTTTAACAGGATCAGCAGAACCAATTTGTGTGTTTTTTCCTGGTGTATTAGATCCGGATATCCCAAAACAAATTAAAGTATCAGATTACATCTAACGACTATATGGATCCAAATCCAGACGGAGTTTGGTTCAAATTACACGCGGCCTAAAGTTCAACAGGTTTAATGGATTTAGGTCACATTAATATGATGGATTAGGTCCACATTTTGCTAAGGAAAGTCTCGTGAGATCGGCATATTTATGGATCACAGCAGTCGTAATGACACGTGGGCCCAATTTCACAGTGAGATGTTTAGCTGAAAATATTGTTTGACTGATTGGTTTGCTAAGCAAACATTGAGTGGGGCACCAGTCACAGGAATGTAAACTGAATGTAGTTTTTGGCTGGTAACGTGTTTCTGAAACCTTTGCTAGATTCAAATTTTGGGGTGAAAATTACTTCTTTCTCTAAAACTTCATTTACCCCAATCTCTAACAATGTGTTATTCTATCAACATCTCTCCAGTGCAATTGACCAAGTGAGTTTGTTAGGGTCATTATTTGCTTCCCTGTAATGACCAAATTTAATCTTAATACAAAAACAGATCTCTATAGAAAGTTGTATTTTACTTACCTTGGACGTTTGTATGATGTGAGTGCCTCACATTTAGTTATGACGTCACTCATCGTGAAGTCTTAATTTGAACCATTCCATTAAAAACATTTTGTTCGAACACACTTTCAACCCCATCCTTCACAGACATCCATTTTCTGGTGTCTAAAATTTGTCCCCCCAAAAAACAAACAAAAAAACATCTGTTTCCAGTTTCAAAGAAATCTATTTTGTATAAAACCTGGATGTGCGGTTTCGGAAAATTAATAAAAAATGTGATTTTTTCTTCTGTCCTAGAAAAAAAAATCAGGGTGAAGAATTAACAGTTGAAGGAAAGGTCAGAAATCTGGAGCATTTTGCAAAAAACAACTTATTACTTGACCTGTCTAAGTGTCACATGACACATGTTTGTTCACGGTCAGACTGCATAACTTGCATATAGACGAAAATTTCCATGTATCAGAAATATTGTTTTTCTTGATATGAAAAAATGTGACATTCCAAGACTAATTGAATGCAAAGATGGGAGTATTTTATTCGGAACAGTTGGTTGAGTAGCAATGGTGTATTTTTGTGTGTGTCGGGGGGGGGGGGGGGGGTCTGGAGCTCAAACACCTGTCACAAAATGTTTTGTTTAAAAGTTTGTTGAGCACATTAGTTTTGCACCTTCATGCATTATATTCTCTCTATACTTAAGTCTGATTTCCGATGGGGTTTTTTAGCCCGTGGAATAAATCTCTTTCTTTTTTCTTTTTAAATTAGAGCCTGAAATGTATAATATGTCAACACCATGTAATCGACGGAGCATTACTCTTTTTTTTCCAAAGACCAAAGTATCATGTCAACCTGACCCGGAAATGAATCGAGCCCCCTTTCTGACCCGGGAGTTTTTAGAGTAAAGTTCAATTTGTAAACATTAATCTTAAAAACAAAACAGACAAATGAAGCAAGAAACAAAACATTTACAGACTCCTTTTTCAAAACTTTGAACTCACTACTTCCAAAATTTTAATCCTTCAATAATTTTATTTAAACATTTATCATTATTAAGCAGGTGTTAAACACAGTGAAAAGTATATCCAGTAATTTTTATCAACAGCAAATGTACAAAATGTAGAACAATGTAGACTCCGTACCTTGGAACTTGGAATTATTACAATATTTTATTACACACATTTTACTGACTTGGGAATACCGAGAGAATCAGCAAAACGGGTAACCTGATGGGACTTACTTTCACGATGTCGACATTCTAAAATGAAATGTACCGGGAAGACAATATTTAAGCTGTCGACATCTTTATTTCATGATGTCGACATCCTAAGATGAACTATATAGTAACGGCGACATCAGGATGTCGGCATCCCGAGATAGATCATCTCGAAATGTCGACAATTAACGTTTCTGATGTCATGATCCTCTATTTAACTATCTGAAGATCGCAACATGTCAAATATACTTCAAGAGCCCATATCTACGTTGAGTTTGCCACAATGTTGCTCTGTGGCGACCATTCCCTTTTCGCAACCCCTGGTGCTACATGAGAGGGTCATGAAATACATGTGCTAATTTCATCGTTAAATAAAGTGACATTTCGTGTACAATGCACAGCAACAAGACATTGTTTTAACATAGTAATATTTTATACAATTTACAACCAAAACATAACTTTCGCTTCTGATTTAAAAAAGAAAAAGAAGAAGATCCAATCATTTCCAAATATTCGTTCTTATCCATGTTTGTATTAGCAATGCGAAAAATACCGAACAAATTAGAACAAAAATGATGCAATTACTGTTCGTCCCAATTATATAAAAAATGGTTCACAAAATTATCTTGAACTTTACCAAAAATTAATTGTGTAAGCATTTTACAATCATACATTTTAATCGAATAATTTACATATAGCTGCTTTGTTTGTGTAAGTCGAAGTTATACTGGCATGGAGCTGGTACACCTTTACAAGTAAAACCAGCTTCCCCGAGTATAAATTTTGCTTGGTTTTTGTGAGAACGTTTTGTAAATATTATTTAGTTTGGTTCTTTTTGACGGGGAAAACTGCCATTCTATTACTCCATTCAACTAGCTTTTCAACTAATTTGTGTGCTTTAAATGTATGAATATTTTTTAGATATTGCGTAGTTTATAATATTTACAGTTTTTTTAAGGATAAAAATACAAAAGAATACACCATCAGTATCCTTTGACTAAAATATTCAATACAATGAATTTCGTTCTCTTGGTTTCTACATTATTTGCTTTTTGAATCACAGTCTTTTTAAAGCTATAAACAAGAAAAATATATTTTACTTAGACTAGTTAAAAGTTCTTGTTAAATATTGAGTTTTTTAACTGGTCAGTTTATCTCCTTGTTTTACAAGGAAGACAAACAAAAAGCAGAGTTCGGTTGAAATAAGTTTTAGATTAAATTTTCCCCCGCGACGCAATTACTTTGTACAGAAATATCTTATCAGGCTTGTCAGTTAAAGGTTTACCAGCCAAAAAACCATGTCAAACGTACAAGAAAAAATTCTGCAAATTGTGACTAATTAGTTTGTGTTTTTTCTCTTGTTTTATGTTTCCAATTTTAAAGTGCATTCAACTTAAAATTATTAAGTTTTCAGCCTATTGTTGCTGTGACTGCATGACTGGTGTATTTTAAGCAAAATAACAAAGATTTATATTTAAACCAAAACCCTTTTTCCAAACCATTTGGTCCCGGGCCTTTTTCGCATCACCAATGCATAGTAAGTCATCATATTAAAGGGCCAGCAATCAGCAGCATCTTCCGATGAATTAAGAAAGAAATGAATACACAATATAAAACAGTAGCAGTGTGGCTTTAAAACTATGCCTTATTTAAATGGCTTTACCACCTTGCATATATAATTTTCATAATTTGAATAAGATTTTACAAGTTTTGTTTAAAACTTTTAAGAGGGCCATTTTGGATAATGACTGTGTAGGGCCTATATACTTTCCAGCGTTGCACCTAGATAATGGCGTTATCCATATACGAACTATCATACAATACATTTAAATCAAGAAAACTGACCAATAGAATCCGTTTAAAGACAGTGGACACTATTGGTAATTACTCAAAAAAATTATCATCATAAAACCTCATTTTGATAACGAGTAAAGGGGAGAGGTTGATAGTATAAAACATTGCGAGAAACGGCTCACTCTGAAGTGACGTAGTTTTCGAGAAAGAAGTAAATTTCCAGGAATTTGATTTCGAGACCTCAAGTTTAGAATTTGAGGTCTCGAAATCAAGCATCTGAAAGCCCACAACTTCGTGTGGCAAAGGTGTTATTTCTTCCATAGTTATCTCGCAACTCTGACGACCAATCAAGCTCAAATTTTCACAAGTTTGTTATTTTATGCATATGTTGAGATACAGCAAGTGAGAAGACTGGTCTTTGACAATAGTGTCCATTGTCTTTAAGAATCTTAACTGGGCCTGATGGAGATAAAATCTAAAGATTTAAGGCAACATACATGAATAGGATTCGAAACTTTACACACTGGAGGTACAATAAGGTTTGTGGCAACAGTAACACCATGTATTGTACATGAGTTAGTTTTGAACTTTGTACGGTGGAGATACAATCTAGTATAGGTTTGCAGTAACACCATGTACATCGTTAGGGTTTGAAGTTTCGCATGATTGATGGAGGTACAATCTAGTAAGGTTTGTGGCGACACCATTTACAAGATATAGGATTTTACACTTTGTATTAGTGGAGATACAGTCTAGTATTTTGCAGTATTTTATACACCATGAATTACACTTTTAAATTTCGTGTACTGTGTACAAAGATATATTAACTTGTCTATCCCTTATGTGAATATCTTTGCCCGCAACCCGGTTGCTTGTGTATTAATTGGTATACTCTCTTGAAGTAAAAGAGTGGAAATTTCACTCTCTTGTTGAATGGTGGCATTTTCGCTCTTTAGAGAGTGAAAGCCAATCTGTACCACTCTTTCTGGGTGAATTTGGCACGAACTTCACTCTAACTCGAGTTGAAAGTGCCCGTGTTTCACTCTTAAAAGAGTTGTCCGCCACAGCTCTTTTCAAAAGCGGTATGGTGGAAAAATTTCACTCTTTCACATTAAGAGAGAGGGAACAGCGGGCATCACTTGACCCCCAAAATAGGATGACAATCATGCTGTACCTACCTCAATACACCTGTTACTGTAAACATACCAAGGTCTAACAAGATGTACCTCGTGACCTCATGCTTCCAAACCCACCGCACACCCCTTTCGTGACAAGCATCTTTGAGCAATCGCAAACCTCAGTATTTGGACACTTCATGGCCATTGGCACTTACTAAATCCACCAGATCATAAATCTTCCAAATTTCCCCAATTAATTTATGCCCATGAAAAAAAATCACTTGTAACTGTAATTTATTCCAATCTCACTTGTCCATGGTACTCAACCCAGTTTTCTGGTCTGAATTATTCCAATTTAAATATGACCTCCTTAAAAAACAGTTTAATGAGGCTCATTTTCCCTCCATCGAGAATACATCAAGGGTCAGATTTGGAAAATAGCCTTGGGGGCAGACGACCATTTACTTAATGTGTTAAAATTTGCCTTAATTTCCCGCCTTTTTATGATCACAAGTCATTTCAGAGTAATTTGCAGACCTTGCGACGAGGTCTGTGATTTTGTAGGTGTTGGATGAAGGTCTGTGTGCACCATAAAACTACATAGAACGACTTGTTATTGATCTCGACTTGTCTGCTGGTATGGGGGAGGGGCGTTTGTGTTGATCGTTTAGTGTTACTTATTGACTGATTTCATAGTTGTGACAAAATTATCATTTGAGGTGCAAAACTCCCAGACGGAATGGCGCGCTTTCTGTGGGTTCAAAACGCGCGAGCTGCTCTATGCTTGCCACAGATGGGACCATAGCCTTGTACAGTCGCGTTTTGACAGTTTGTGATGACGTTTTAGGGTCATTTCACACCAGGAAATTTTACACATGCAACCCGGTCCAAGCAATCTCAAAGAAGAAACCACATGTGAATGTTCAATTTTTTTAATCTTATGAATCGAATGACATTACAAAATTACTACTGCTACCAAAGTGGTCATTAGTTTGCAGTGCACATACAATGGTTGCCTCCAAGTTGCCTGCGTGTATAAATACCTCGTGTGACAAGGCCCTAAGGAAGGGGGTCAACGCACTTGTGTATTTGAATATGTTGAATTTCAAGTGTTTTTAGTTTGAAAATAAACCCCAACAC
This sequence comes from Asterias amurensis, assembly GCF_032118995.1. Classification (NCBI taxonomy): domain Eukaryota; kingdom Metazoa; phylum Echinodermata; class Asteroidea; order Forcipulatida; family Asteriidae; genus Asterias; species Asterias amurensis. The sequence goes on from NC_092650.1 coordinate 17,444,663, forward strand.
CAACAATTTGTACTGAATATCCACTTTTACATAATAATAAATGTGTGCAGGCCTGTAGTCTTGTAACTGGACTTCTTAGATGCAGAGACACGATCGGTTGATCATTTTTCCTATAGAAACAAACTGTATCCACCAAATGTTTCACCTAACTTAACTTGGTTCCAGATGTCAGTTTCCCACCTTCAGTAACAACGAATGCATCTAGGATAAAACTTGCTCCATGAAAGAGTTTAAACTTGCACCATTCATCAGTGTCTTAAAAAGAGGACAAGCCACGCCCCTAAGAGTAGCATCAACAGCGTGTGTGATGACGCAGTGAGTCCACCACACCCACTCTCATCATCAGCCTGTGATGTGACTGTTATGTCTATTAGCGGGTTCACACCCGCACAGTGCATAAGTGGGCTTTGGTAGGACGTGGGCCCCACCAGCCCTTGAAGCTCCTCGTCCGTGGACTGGAGGCCATTGAATAGGAGCGCTCTACCGCCGGCCCCCTGCTCCATACGCATGAGTTCCAGCTCGGTGTGTGGGAGGGTCACTCCGATAGGAGCGCACCCGTTCGTACTCGTCACTTCCTGGGGTTCGTTGAGCGTCCACGACCCCGCCCTGGCGCAGTCGTTCTGGTTGTTGTTCAACTTATCCACCTGTATGACGTTCTGGGGCGTGATCCACATCTTGTTGGTCACGAATTCAAACTCAGTCCCTCCCATGACGGCCTCCGATTTGGTCCCGTCCGAGTGGGTCCCTTTGACATAGATGCTGTAGACAGGGTGCTGGCACATGGGGTCCAGGTAGTAGAAGAAGTACCCTTCCCAGGTGAAGTTGTTGTGGAAGACGAGGTGCCTGGTGACGAAGTGGACCTTTCGTGCCTCACACTTAGTGCTAACCCATTCGCTGCGTAGGATGACTTGGTACTCGGTCTTGGCACCCAATAGGGGAGGGTTGAACTCTTCCGTGTTGTGGATGAATTGACAGAAACTGCAGTTTGCCTGTGAGGAATAAGATACAAACACTCATCAAACTATGTTTCAAGCAATTCACTCAAATCTAAATACAATATCTGTTTTTATTGAACATCTCCAATCTGAATGTGTGTGTGGATGAATCGACAGAAAATGCAGTTTGCCTGTAAAGGAATAGGATATATTATTCGATTATCAAAGTTATTCCTCAATGAATTCCTAAAATCTAAATACACGATCTTGTCTTGAACATCTTCCAATTATTCTGAACAAAAAATATGAAGAATTCCAAGTGCTGAATGGTCCCGTGGTATTGGTATTGGTATGAACATTCCACTCCTGGCAGACAAGCAGAATATTAAACATAAGATGTATAAAGTTTCAATACGTTTTGATATTAAAGTACATTCACGTAAAACACTCAAACACCGCTACAACTCCTTGTAAGGATGTTATTAAAATAACATGAGAAATTTCGTAACAAAGGATCACCTTAAAACAAATTCGATTTGATTTGAGTTGAAATGAGTTGAATTTTATTCGGGCATTTTGTGACCCAAACGCAAAATGAATAGATATTCCCATCATCATGAAATGTCATTCTGCTCTCTATATTTCAGTAGCAGGCCACAATGTTATTGTATGGTGACTTCTGTAAGGGACGAGGATTGTGCTGTGGGTGGTGGAGGAGAGGAGGGGGTTGCTGCGTGGCTGCCGCTCGCCATGTTTAACAACCCCACAATCTCGCCCTATGAAAATCAATGTATCCCCCACACCACCTGTGTATGGCTCTTGGTACAAGCTCATCGATCCATGGACTGCAAACCGCACAGCCACCCCCCCCCCCCTCTCCACCGTCCAATAGTGTGCTTGTAAATTAATTGATATGACTATCCGGTTATGAAAATATTGAACGGAGTGAGTTCAAGCCAGAAGGCTTAATTGATTGGGAAGGTTTAATGTTGTTCTTAACCCTTTCTTGAGTCCTTAAAGGGACTGTTACATGTTGTTCTTTTGGAAAATGTGCTCATCTTTTTCCGGACTCTGTATGTACAAAAAGTGTAGTGTTAATTTCCACAGCTTTTTGTGATTTGTTCTTAAACAATGGGACACCCATTACACAAAGACTCTGTGTTGCATTATACACCATGCATGTGGATCTCCTTTGATGTACACTTAAGATAAATAATGTTCTTTAAAAAAAACACTGTGTGGACCTGTGTATGTCCACTGTAAAAAAAAAATGTTCTACTAAAAGCAAATGATATTACAACGGTGAACCAACAACTGAAACCATACAAGCACGTCCTGTTATTTACTTGAATATGGGGACTTCTTTGACATTAGTAAAATGTAACATTTTCGTTGCCGCTTGGTGGCTCGCTTTCGTGACGTAAACAGCGGTATCGAATGACAATGGGCATAGAGAAAGGACTACACAGTGACAATGCTTAACTCACAGGTCCTGTAAATGCGCATGTACAACGTTGCATGCAGGGAACAGTTTACAGTTCAACAACACCAATGATAGTCAAGGAAGTAGACTGGTCCCCTTTAACGCTTTTAACATTTAGTATTGTCATAGCTTTTGGGTATATGGAGAACACGACGGACTAGTAATGATCAATACGGTATATTATTGTGAGGAATTAAATTTCATAAGTAAACATGGTTTGCACTTCACTAAACTTTATATGATTAGAGTCCTGTGGTTTTTGTTGTTACCCCCCCCCCTTCCAAGTTTGTATAACCTCTGAAAGGATGAAAGGACACACAATACCATTTTCAGCGAGAATATAAACAACTTGTAATGATCGAAGCAAATTTCACACTTCCAGGGACGAATTGAACAGATAATTGTCCCACAGTGTGTAAAACTCCATTGAACTGCACCTGCATTAAGTATATAAAAAAACTTTAATCAAGCCCTCTCTCTGCGGACGCTAATTAGTGTATGCTTTACTGCTTGACAAAATATTACATCAGCCCTCACCATCAAAACACCTGATATCTCAAACCCAGATTCGTAGAACATGAAATCCCGGTTGTGTGGTGTGTGTTATGACAGGGATGTTTTACAGTTGAATGGTGTGGAAGACCGAGACGAAGGTTGTGGAAGTGTGGTATCTCGGGAAAGGGTCTATGGGAGTTGGTGTGCTGTGGCAGCTGTTTCAATCGTGCTGTGTTATTATTCAATTTTCTTGTGCTTGATTACACGTTAATGGGGAATAGATTGGGCTGGGATTGATATTTAGATTATAAACTAACACGTATGAACCTCATTTGCATGATTGGGATATTATTTGTAGTGATCCGACTCAGTGGTGCAGAATAGACTTACACATCCTTATAAGATCGTCAGGTATTTGGTTGGAAGGGGTAAGGATGCAGGATTTTACGGAGGAGTTCTGCTTTCAAGGTGTATTTAACGATAAGAAAATCCTTGGCTAATCTTGTCGTCGATTTTCAAAGCGACTATTATTTTTTTTCGTATAAACTTTGAAACCGGCTACCGGTTGACCAAAGTCATGAGAAGTTTTCTCGTCTGAACAAAGTTAATATAATGTGAACAAATGCAACGCTCTCAAAAGTCAGTACTTATTATTTGAATTTGCCCGATTAATGGAATAGGGAAGCCCCTTTCGAAACCTTCGGCTTTAGGCTATATCTGTTATTCGGAATACCCCTGCAGTGTACAATATTATTGTGAAACTGTATGGTGTGTTCAATATAGAAATCGTAGAGAATGAAAGGGAGTGGATGCAAACCTTTAAAAAACAACGATACCTTTAAGATTTGGGTTGATATAAAAGCTCACAGCTCCATAAATTCTGTTCTTGGCTGGCCTAATCATTACGAATTTTAGAAACTGCATGCTCTGACGCGTATATTTATATAGAAGAAGGTTAGCTACAGGAAAGTAGGAGGGGTGTATAGCAACACGAAAATGATGAAGCATTGTCTACGAAGTGATGAACCTGACAACTTCAAGTACACTCAGTGTAAAGTTACAAATTACAGTAGAAGGTGGTTAGGGCAGGTATAGACACGGACGAGACATGAACTGTGACGGGACTCCACTACTAAAAGTGTGATGTATTGTCAGATAGAGGTGATTACTTGACACACATCTTGGGGTTGTTTGTGTCATACCATGACAGGGGTTAAATCATAAACAACAGGTGAAGCAATCAAATGTCAATAAAGAGACTCCGTAAATTGATGAGCTCATCATTTTCTCTCCCAAAATGATACAGCCCGGGGCTTGTTTATTCATATCCCTCGGGAAAGGAGGAGATGAGGGGTACCCCCCTTGAAATGATGCCCCTTAATGACCTGAACGCGGGAAAGCATTTCGTTTCTTGTTGCTATCTCATCATTGTTTCCTCCTCCGGTAATCCATCTTGGAAATTTGATGATGCACAGTGACTGCCGGCCGTGGTACGAGCAAGCAGGCATGCAGCGCATCCCCCCCCCCCCCATCCCTCCACCGTACGGCTAGATTTACCCAAGGATCACTTTACGTTTGATTGAAACGTAACAAGCGCCGTTTGTCTGTACTGGTTTTCGTCTACTACGGTAAGCACAGAGACGTCACTCCCCGGTTTTAGGAGTGGGAGGAAAGACTATAGCACTGTGGCTGCGCGTTTGTCGTCGAGGAACATGAGTAATGCGTAATCTCTATTCATGCCTACGGCACAGAGTCTACTCGCTGCAATAAACCAGTTTTCCCCCCATTTCCTGCTCAGCGCATCGTCAGCTAGCCCGACCGGGCAAATCGCTGCGTTGCACCCCACGGCTTAAAGGGACAACCCATGCCACCACCACGCATCATGAAAAAAGGCTAATTATAAATACATCACAATGAGGCCATTCCATTCAATATATGTATAAACAGGGAGATTGTATTGATCAAATTTCAATGAATTATTCAATATCAATAGTACCAGTTTCCTTGAAAGCATTAATTAACGCATTTTCGAAAAGGCGCATTCTATAACTGTGCAAGCCGATTCCAGAGACCCCCCCCCCCCCTTTCTGGAAATAAAAGACAGCATAGCTTTGTAACAATTTAACACAAACTAATAGCTCGCTGATCAGTCTCAAACTTACAGTCTAATTCAGTGTCAAGAGAACATTTCAGTAATTTGTTTACAAAATGAACAGTGTTTTACTATACAAGAGATACGCACGTTCAAATTGGTATTCAGCTTTGATTGTCAAGCTACACTCACATTGATGAAGAACAGTTTACCATGGTGAGGAGATTTCCTGAAAACCCAAAATCCACATAAATACATTCATAATGCAATTACCTATACTCTCGTAAACTGAACCCACTTCTCAAACTCCCTTGCCAACAAAATATCTCACCAAGCTAGCAGCTACAACAGTTGTGATGAATTGTCCTATTTCTGTAGACTTACCCTTTCACACTTAGAAAGTCAAAACTGAGATTCATATGAAATATGTCTTTGAAATCCCAACACAGTCATACCCCAAAAAACAGAGCACTCAAAACTTGAACCCATCCGAATTGCAATGCAGATACCCATGTGTTATGAATTATCCTCAACACTGCCGTACATAACTTCCTGTCAAAGTAGGCTGCTGCATCACCTATATACAGCATACCTTTACGTTTTCTGCATGCAAAATCAGAGCTTGTCTTGTGTTTTTTCTTCAAGACACCATTGCCCATTCCTCAAACTTTTCAAACACCTTATTAATTGCCTCCCTAAGATGTATAATATAGTAACATTCAGTGTTTAGGACAGCCCATTACTTTTTTCTTACCGATGGAAGTCATGTTCGAAAATTAGTTTCACTCGCTGCGGAGGATGAGAGATGAGGAAAAATGCTAGCAATGGTTTTGTATAAACCCCGCCACGATCTTTTGCTTGCTGAGAGCAAAATGGTGTTTTTTTTTCAATGGGTAGGTGACTACAATGCCTTATTTGAGTACAGGTCAATGGTGAATAATACCATTGAAGACAGCGGACCAGTCTATGTTGTTAAAAATCAAGCGGATAAACGACCCTGCTTGCCATTGCCATGGGCACTCGTGGAAAATGGGATTTCAACTAAATTCACACGCAGAGTAAATCAAAACCTTTCTCTAAAAGGCGAACTGGCAGTGTAAAGCAATATAAGGGTTAAGTTTCGATGATCAGGGAACGTCTCCTCTGTCTTGGCCTCCTCCTCCTCCTCAGACATTATTTGACAGCACATGTTCAAGAGAAATTCCTGTAAAACTTAATGATTGAATGTGTTACCGTTTACCAGGGCCCAATTTCATAGAGCTGCTAAGCACACAAATTTGCTTAGCATGAAATTTCTGCCTCGATAAAAACAGGATTACCAACAAAATTTCCACATGATTTTCAGGATGAGCGATCAGCTGAATACCAGTAACAAGCAATATGCAACAAATGGAAATTTTGTTGGTAATCCTGTTTTTCTCAAGGAAGAAATTTCATGCTAAGCAATTTTTTGTGCTTAGCAGCTCTATGAAGTTTGGCCCTGCTCTCCGCATCATCTTACAGTTCTCTGATCAAGTACACGTCGCATTGCAATCATCATTATCATCATCATCATCATCATCAGACTGTTGGATGAAGCCCTCCTCCAGCCATTCCCCGATTTCTTCAGTGACAGCATTGTGATCAATATCCACAGCAGTGGATAGAGTTCAGTCACTATACCACTCTCTCCACAAACTTCCCTTTCTTTACCCTGTCTTTTCATGATTGTTATACTAGTAGCAATTCACAGTATCCTCTGACTGAGATCTGCCCGATCATTTTCTCCCCTCCACCTCTTCCTTGATAACAAGAACCGGTTCTTTATTCTCTCAAACCTGCATGAGCATATCCCAATTATCCCACACTCTCTCACAAGCCATTATTTTATCCAAGGAGCGGTTTTCAACATTTTCCCCACGATCGAGCCGATACAACCCTGTCCCTCTGTTTCATACCAACCTCATTCATCATTGTACCAACGAATAACCACTTCGTCTTAAAATGCAAGGACCGATTCTTCTCTAAACATCTATAACCTGTCCATCAGGCATCTCAGCATACACAAGCCTCGGCTTTAAGATGATGCCTCCATACCTAATTATGTTCTCTGCACGCCTTGTAGAAAAGAGCCTTTCTTCTTGGTTACTTTTAAAATAATATGTTGGCTATATATACCGTTTGGAAATGTTCATGCAGTATAGGATAAAATGTTTGAATTGAATCGTCTATGGTCCACGACCTCCCTGACCTTACCCCCTCACCAATCCCCAGTCCGACCCCCAAATTAACCCATACAATGCTAGCAGCAATTCCTACACCATCTTCCTAATGCACCTGATCATCCTCTCCACCCCCCCCCCCCCAACCTCCCAAGCCCGCAGCCCTTCCCTGATTGTTCATTTACGCCAGTAGCAATCATTTCCTACAGCCACTGCAGGTTTTTTTTTTAAAGCAGAGCCTATAGGATGATGTGATTTAGAGGCAAGTGGTTCGCAGCGTCTCAGGAGACGTGTTGCGGCATTTTCGCGCCTAATAATAGAATCACTTTAGTAGGGCAACACGCAAGGTCTCTGCCATTAGATTGCTCTGATGCACTGCCACATTTTTGTTCCTCCAATAAGTAAATGTTCAACCTTTTAAATGCACTGGACTCTATTGGTAATTACGCAAAATAGTCCCGTCCTACCATTAAATTAAATATATTTAAAAACAAAATAATAATAATAATAATTCTCAAAATAACTTTTAGCGCACTTGATAACGAGCAATGGAGAGATGATAGTAAACAAAACAATGTGAGAATTGGCACCCTCTGAAGTAATGTAGTTCTTGAGAAAGAGGTAACTTCTCACTCAAATAAAAAAATACCTTATCAGGCCCGATGCCTACTACTAAGGCATCTGAAAGCACACAAATTTGAAAGTCAACAAATTTTTGCAACAACAAGAGTGTTTTTTCTTTCATTATTCACTTACAACTTCGATGCCCAATCGAGTCCAAATTTTCACACAGTTTGTGTATTTTGCATAGTTTTGGGATACACATCAAGTGAGAATACTGCTCGTTGGCTTTACAAAAGGTGTCCAGTGACCCTTAAGGGGAAAAGGTGACCAAACGCAACAAAACTTCTGCATGGTAAAAACTTTCATTTTTTCATATAGCCTAAATCGTTAATTTATAACAAACCACTTCAGTCCTTCGGAGTGAAAATTAAGATTTAAAGTCACCTGGAAATATAATTGTTTTTCTTTCAAACATAAGAGTATATGCTTAAGAACAATAAAACAATTTTTTTAGTAATTGTTTGTCACGATTTATAATGTTTAAAAAATATATAAAGTTGTTTGGGGGGCTGACTCCGCCTACCCCTTTTGTGACGTCAATCGAGGCAGACTTTGCCTGCAATGCGTAAAGTATACATGTACGTCCAAGTCGTGAGTTGGTACGTTTCAAAAAGTGTTTTTCTGCATTCAGCAGCAATACACCTGGTCGGCATTGCCGGAAAAAAACAATTTTTTTTTTTTGAAACGTACAAACTCATGACTTGGTCCGTACATGTACTTTGCAATTGTGTGTACTCTACGCATTACAGGCAAAGTCTGCCTCGATTGACGTCACGAACAGCGCCCTCTCGGGTCGGGGTCTACTCTTAAATTTGTAAATAACATAAGAACTGATTTTTTAAAACCTTAGTTAATTGTTTATTCACATTCCACTCATCAAAACACATATTTTAGTGACAAAAGCTTTATTCTGAAAAAATACCACTTCCAGGTGACTTTAACAAACAGCATGATGCATAATATTGAAAACTACCTCAAACATTTTTTGTCACCAGGCAGGAACAAAAATCATAATATTTGTTTATACAACATCAATGCATCACGATAGTGGACTGTATCCACGAATGTAGGCCTGGGTCAATGCATGGGTCTGATGAGAATACCAACCGCTGCATTGTCCTGCAATCAACTAAGTCAATTATAATAGTAGTCCCTCGGACAAAAATTGATTAAAATGCCACAAATTGGACAACAATCGAAAATCAGACTCAGCCTACAACACACTTGAAATGTCTTTTTCTATTTTGTTTAGAATTCGTTTTCTTTTCTTGAACACCCCCCCCCCAACTTCTAACCCAATCGACATCTCAATTGTTAGATGACTAAAGCAATAATAAATTTGAAAGGCGGTGGGGGAGGGGGAGGGGTATACGTAGATAGAGAGAAACCTTTCAATGCTTTCAAAATTGAGTCAGGGAAATATTTTGCCACAAAGGCCCGTTAATAGAATTAGGTCGTCAATTATTTCGAAAGAAGTGCATCACGCTTTGACGACTCAGAGAAAATTTTTAGTGCATGTAAACTGAAAGATGGATATTGCTCTAAAAAAGGTAATCTTGTGTACAGGGCCCAATTTTCATGCAGCCTGAAAGCACATAAAATTGCTAAGCACAGACAAGTATTGCTTAACATAAACAGGTAACCAACCAATATTATTACATTCAGTTTACAATGTTGTGACTGGTGCCCCACTCAATTCTTTTCTCTAAGCAAAGAAATTGTTCAAGCAGTATTTTCTGCTAAACATCTTTATGTGTTCTGGTCAGTTTGGTCATGATAGTTCGGAAACCAGAAACCTATTTGAAAATTCGCAAAAGGATTTCAAATAAGGGATTTACTGAAAGAAAAGACGCGATTCGATTCGAAATATTGTGGGGTTAAATAAAATGCGTTGATATTCCATCACCCATTTGTCTGAGAAGTATCCCAATATCTCTTCCTCTGTGCTGTACACATACAAAGTAACGAAAGTGAATGGCCGCCAGGGCTATCTGAGAAGAAAAGATCTTTAAATACAACCAAAAATAGATAAATTCAATGGCCATATTGACACACACATTGCCTTCTCATCCCCCTTCCTCGTATAGTTTCAATTTATTTCAAAAAAGATAAACAAAAACTGCCAGTGGTTTTATAATCCTACATCCTCCGCGTGTATTGACTTGAGTTGATGACAACCATTTCATATACATCAAAACAAACATCCCTATTGTGTGTGTCCTCTGCCACGCCGGGGGAAAAAGAGAGAGAGACCTCAACAATCAAACTGTTAAAACCTGCCAAAAGGGGCTTGCCTTGTAAGCTCTCCCGCGCGTACATCAACATCTCCCGTTGTTTATTCTTCACTTTACTGTCATGTGTCGATCCTATACACGTTTTAGCCTTAGCATCCCTTAGAGGGAGGGAGATAGATCGAGAGAACACGCTGTTTGACTCGTCTCTTTTCCCCCATGATGTTTCACCGTTACCCTCAACTCCTCAGTCCCCTCAGATTATAATGGATGTTTTTGTTATCCCCTCAGGGGCTTTCGTCCATCTCGGCCATCAGGCCGTCTTCTCCTTCCTCCTTTCCCCCGTTGCAAGGGATGGATTCTTCCCACCATATTTTTTCCTCTCTCTCGGTGAAGTTTATTTCGTGAGGTGTTGACTTTGGTAATCCTCTTAGTGGTATATGTAATTACTTTAAGGGGGAGAGAGTTTGGGGCATTTTGTTAATTTGAAAGGATGTACAGTCTGTTTTTACTTTCAATATTTTCCCACCATATTGAACCCACAGATTATGTCGCTGTGTGGTGCGATAATTCCTTAACACTCGGCAGTTGCACACATGTCCTTAATTTTTGTTTTACATGATTAATAAATCCTTGTCCAGTATTAAGAATTAAACATGAAATTGCGTAAGCCAAAGTACACTGTATAATTAATTACGAATATTTGAGTCAGAGGAATTATGTCACCATCCTGCAACAGAGAACTACTCCCCCCACCCCCCCCCCCCCAACCCCACACCCACGGACCAAAAATATATAATAAGTCAGTGACTTCAAACTGGGCTGTTACGAGAAACATCGCCCTTTCAAAAAATTCCCCAAGTGGTTACTTTTAAACTCCATGCAAATAAATGTCAAACATGGAAACCCATGATAGCCTACAAATCAAATAGGAACGTTACAAGTAAACGCTCTGGAACTGTTTGGTATATGCAACAACTGTGCGAAATGTAATGCTAATGGTGTCAATAATGAAAAAGATTATCCCAAAAATTGTACATAACTTTTGTTTACTTTTATATCTAAATCAATCCGCGCAATATACAGCACGGTGCTTTAAGTAACGTAGGAAACCGAACTGACCTACCAGATGGGGATGTAATGGGCGTGCCTGACGGGCTGGTTGTAGGGTGTAACACGTGCATCCCTCCCCCAACCAAACATTAAACCAATAACCCTTAGAATGTCTCATTTACGTCCGTTTTCCAGGATACAACAAATATCTATTCATCCTGAAATGATTGAGTGTTGGGTTCGGTCATTCTCCTGCCAGTCAGTTACGGTTCCCTATCCCCTACATTACTTCATTAGCCGCCAATACAGTCCCCCGAAACAGGGGGAACAAAAGAGCGGCCCGGCCCATGGCACGCCCTCCGGTACATATTACTAGCTCCTTTATTAATTTGGCTACGGAATAATTTTCCTGTCTCGTAATAATACTGACAAGCAGGGAGGCATGGATGCATCATTTGACGGTAATAGTGAGGGATGCCTCGCCCCGATTCCCTCGCACTGAATGTGTCTGGCGATTAATACTTAAAGGCACAGCGCGTTTGGTAATTGTCAAAGACCAGCCTTACTTGGTGTATCTCAACATATTAGATAACAAACCTGTGAAAAATTGACTTGCAATTGGTCGTCAAAATTGCGAGAGAAATATGGATGCATTGAATTTGAGACCTCAGCTGATGTCTCTTATAAAATTCGAATCATTATTTAAGTGAGAAATTACCTCTTTCTCTAAAACTACGTTTCTTCAGAGGGAGCCATTTCTCACAATGTTTTATACTATCAATTGCTGTTTATTGCTCGTTACTAAAGTAAGTTGTGTACGCTAACAATTATTTTGAGTAATAATCAAAAGTGTCCAATGGTGCGTTGAGGTGAAACAAACAATATTATGTTTGGTGTTTGCCATTATACACTGTATACTCAGTACTTTCCCGAGCTATGTGAAAAATCACAGGCATCAAATTTACATCTACCGAAACAAAAAACTGTTCAGCTCTTTTGTTTTCCTTTTTTTTTTTTTTGCATATTGGTTAATTCGTATACTATGAAACTACTAAATCTAATTCAGAAATCAGACTTCAAAAACGACTTCTCCAAACACAATTGCGTCAAAAACGGAATCGTGTCGATAAATATTCAACCTCACACAGGGGTATGTTTCCTGCCTCCGTTATCCAAATAACATCCATGTTATGTTTTCTGCTGCGTTCCATAACATTAATTCCATCGGGGTGTCCTGTAGGCCTAAGTTTCACAATATAAACCTCTCACATTGATTCCCAGTATCTATTTACAAACACCCGCTTAACTCAACATATTATGGTTTTACGAGAAACTCCATCTTTCCAGCTTCCTTTCTCTCGTGACCTCAACTCAGCTTGCAGGCAAACAACTTCAACAATAGCACTCTTATGCCAGTAATTTGTAAGCTTTTCTTCCCCAACATAAATTCGTTTGGCCTTTTTTTTTTGGTTAACAAAATCCCAACGGCTGATTTTAGTGTGGGATTTTTCCTCAATTACTTGACCTCTGATGGTGGGGGTCAAGCCAAGCCCTCCGGTCGCCTACTCCCGGGACAATACCAAGTTCCCTAAGCCCTTGATTTTGAAGCAGTGCCTGTGTTTGTTTGAGCGTACAGAGGCACACAATAGCGCAGAAGTCAGCTAGTACAACATTGGTGATCATTAAGGGACCACAAAAGCATTTTGGTTGGCGGTCTTGTCCAATGCGTTAATAAAACTACGGCGCTCTCCTGAGTCACCCTAAACATCCCCGCGGGGGATCGGCGCGCTGGCTGGGCGAGCAAGCCTGCCTGATGCCCGGTCTTACTCCCGATGGCCCATCTCTCATTATATGCCAACCCCAGCTTGCTAATAAATTGCCGCATTGTTCTGTTTGAATGGGAGAGTTTTATTGCATTATGGATGTTGGGGGGGGGGGGGGGGTGCTATAGGTCAAATCTTGATTTAGATTGAGTAAAAGTGATTATGGATTATCCATTATGCTAAAAAGCGTCTCTTTTAAATTGAGACAAAAACTACAAAGATACTAGACCCAACCACAAAAAATGGGCCTACGGTTACCAAATTTTGTGTGCCATGATTGTTTTGTTTGGCTAGTACGATCTGTTCTATAAACACGGTTACGAATTTACGGATATGCACAATCCGTTCTTTCGGATTCACATTACGTAATTACGGATTCACTTTCCGTTATAACGGATTCACATTACGTAATTGCGGATTAGCAATCCATGATTACGCATTCACATTCCGTTCAACGGACTCAAAATTCGTTATTACGGATTATGGATTCACATTCCATAAGTTATGGATTCACATTCCGTATTATGGATTCACACTTCGTTAATACAGATTCGCATTCCGCTATAACGGACTCATAATTCGTTTTACGGATTCTCATTCCGTATTACGGATTCACACTTCGTTAATACAGATTCGCATTCCGTTATAACGGGCTCATAATGCGTTATTAAGGATCTACAGACCGCTATTACGGATTCACGTTCCTGTATTAAGGCATGGATTCAAGTTCCGTTGTCACAGATCCAATCCGTTATTTCGGATTCACATTCCGTCGATACGGGTCCATAATAATTTAATACGTATTGGCAATCTGCAAAGGCCTCCCGTTTCTGTAAAGTGAATCTGCAATAACGGATTGTGAATCTGAATTATAATATAACAGATCTAATTTGCAATACTTGTTTGCCTAATGGGCTACCGTATTGTTCCCTCAATATAGAAATAAAACCAACATTGGACCTGCATGTTAGCTCAGTACCATTGCACACGTGGCCTTCATCAACCCATTTGTCACCACGTTCAAACAATCAAACAATTTTTGATTCATATAAAAAAAAGCCCCACCCGATAAGCGACAACTCTTTTAGTTAAAGCCCTCCATCTTCATTCTACCTCCATGCTTAAACCACAGAGCTATACCAACACTCAACTAAAACCACAGGGTATAGCTCCAGGGCATTATTATTATGGTTGACTGCCCTGGCGCTCTGACCAGCAAATCCTGGGCTTGAGAATTAATTAATGACCGGACCCCAGAGTATCTGACATCTAAAGAGCTCTATCAGCACAGAAGTCAAGTCAGGTCATTACGATCGTTCCTGGGCAGCTGCTTTTTGAAACACTGTCACACATCGACTATTTGTATAATAATAATAATAATGACAAATCCATATAAAAATACTTGCAAAATACCTTCCTCGTAATTAAGTTTTAAATTCTTAAAATATTTACTTTTTAAACTTATGAGGAGGAAGGATTTGTACCTTCACATGATGGAGGTATGATCTATAGTATTGGGTTTGCAGAAACACCATGAGCAGTGTGTAAATCGTCAATCGTTGCCCTTACTAAAGGCAGTGGACACTATACTGAAAATAATTGTTAGCATAAAACCTTATTTGGTAACGAATAATGGGGAGCTGTTGATGGTATAAAACATTGTGAGAAACGCCTCCTTCTGACGCGACGTAGTTTTCGAGAAAGAAGTAATTTTCAACGAATTTTATTTCAAGACCTCAGATTTAGAATTTGAGGTCTCGAAATCAAGCATCTAATGAAAGCACACAACTTCGTGTGACAAGGGTGTTTTTTCTTTCATTATTATTATCTCGCAACTTCGACGACCGATTGAGCTCAAACTTTCACAGGTTTGTTATTTTATGCATATGTTGAGATACACAAAGTGAGAAGACTTGTCTTTGACATTTGCCAATAGTGTCCAGTGTCTTTAAAGGCAGTGGACACTATTGGTAATTACTCAAAATAATTATTAGCATGAAACCTTATTTGGTGACGAGTAATGGGGAGAGGTTTGTGAAATACAGCTCCCTCTGAAGTGCAAGCTTGCTGAAGTGACATATAGTTTTCGAGAAAGAAGTAATTTTCCACGAATTTGATATGAGACCTCATATTTAGAACTTGAGGTCTCGAAATCAAGCATCTGAAAGCACACAACTCCGTGTGACAAGGGTGTTTTTTCTTTCATTACTATCTCGCAACTTCGACGACCGATTGAGCTAAAACTTTCACAGGTTTGTTATTTTATGCATATGTTGAGATACACAAAGTGAGAAGATTTATCTTTGACAATTACCAACAGTGTCCAGTGTCTTTAAAGAACTGTATATACTCAGTAGTTTTCCGAGTTCTGTGAAAAGAACAGAGTATATGAACATCGTGAGATGCTCTGATCATCTTCAGCAAAACAAAATACATTCCGGTGCATGCTGGTTGAACAGCGAACCGGTTCTTGTCAGAGCAACCCAAAATATAATCATAATTATAATTTAGAAACATGGCAGATAGTAAAGAAAATTGTGTTGTGTATCTGCACTTTAGATTGCCTGCGTATGTAACTTAGTAAAACGAATTATTGCGTATTTAAAAGTCCCAAAACTTGAATATTTTTTGTAGGTATGATGTGTTGGCCTACCTCATGGAAAAACGCAGAGGAATTGTAATGCTCATGATATTGCGACCGGGTCACTGCACGTAGCCGTAGAACTTTATTTTTGTTCCCCCTTCAAGTTAGGAATGCAAAATTTTGAAGACAAAAACAATGGCAGAGGAAAATTGATTTTCAATATGGCCCACAGCCCCCAATGCACAGTCCACTAGAGTACAGTACTCAATCACAAGGCATGGCCCAAGCAACCCCACGTCAATCAAAATTAGTTACGATTGTCGATCAAAATGATACAAACACAGATATGTTTCACTCTTAACCGGCTGTCTCGTAGGCTTGTGGACAAGTCGTTTAGATGTTTGGCATATTGAATATTGTTACAACTCTCACGCGATTCGTCTAGCTGTTTTATACAACGTGAATATTACGAGAGGAGCAGACCATTGTTTTTACAAAGTCAGAGGCAAAAGCCATTAGCACAAAGTCTATGTTTACCTCGTCCATGTTTTTAAGCAATGCCGATGAGGTAATTACCATGAAGCTTTGGTGAAGTTTCACTTCTAATTATTATACACACCGAAGTAGAGATCCTTGTTATTTGATTGGATTGTTGTAGTCACGCGGTATGCAAAACTTGGTCTACTACGTCATACACCTGGTATCCGCCAATCAGATGACACATTATCTTGTTGTTTAGCATTCGTGAAGCGGAGAGAATATTCTTTGAAAGATGGAATGCATTATCTCACCATTGTACGCATCAACATCCAGTATTAGTACTAATCTTTCAACCAATTTTTCTGTAAACACTTCCCTTTTTAATGTTTTTATAATGTTTTTTTCTTGTTGTGTATCTTTTAAACTCAATTCAGCCTTCGGGCTGCGATGTTTGAATTTTTAATAAACCAATAATAATTAATTAAAAAATAATCATTAAATAGTTCTAAGTTGTTGCTTACAGTTGTTAAGAAGGTATGATGATAGCTCATTGGTTTTTCTAAAAAATAACAATGCCATGATCCTATTTTGTCATCGGTATACCCTTAACAACCAACACTATTTTTTTCTTTTCTGAAACATAAAAACATCAAATAAACGGGTTTTTTTTGTACAGGATTACGTGCTAACTTCATTCTGTTCTTTAGATCAAGTTTTGTCAACAATAGACTATCACGAACCCATCTTCCTCAAGTTTCCATAGCTTCAAATCATAAAGTTGCTTTAAAATGTTCGTATGCTATCTCTAAGTTATGCACTTTTTGAATTGCAAAGCGCCACTTTAGAACGAAGTCTTTTTTGTCAGCAAAGCTTTTTGCTCCCTGCTCCATTCAAGTTACAAATAATATCCCCCGTGACTTTCCATTTCCTTTTCCTCGTTCTCAGGTTTCACGAGTCAGCTTGGGTTGTGTGCATTTATTTATTTTGTGTGGCCTAATGTGTACTTTTTTTGTGCGCTGTAAAAAAAATGTATCAAGTCGTACCTTTACGAGCGTAGGTTGCCCAGTGTAAACATTATTTAGATGAATGTGCCCTGCACGCAGGAATCGAGGTTAAAGACACTGGACACTATTGGTAATTACTCAAAATAATTATTAGCATAAAACCTTACTTGGTAACGAGTCGTGGTGAGAGGTTGATAGTATAAAACATTGTGAGAAACGGCTCCCTCTGAAGTGACGTAGTTTTCGAGAAAGAAGTAATTATCTCGCAACTTCGATGACAAATTGAGCTCAAATTTCCACAGGTTTGTCATGTCATGCATTGAGATACACCAAGTGAGAAGCTTTGTCAAAGACCAGTATTCTCACTTGGTGTATCCCAACATATGAATAAAAAAACAAATCTGTTAAAAATTTGAGCTCGATTGCTCATCGAAGTTGCAAGAGAATATCGAAGAAAAAACACCCTTGTTGCACAACTTTGTGTGCATTTAGATAATGCATACAAAAAGGCTTCAGCTGAATGTTTTTTATTATTCGAGTGAGAAATTACTTCTTTCTCAAAAACTACGTTACTTTTAGAGGGAGCCGTTTCTCACAATATGTTTTACTATCAACAGCTCTCTGTTGCTCGCAAGTAAGTGTTAAGTTTTTATTATTTTTAGTATAAAGTACCAATCGTGTCCAGTGCCTTTAACAGGACCATCGAAACAAATTTGTGTTTTCTTCAACAGCCATCCATTGCTCGTTTCCAAGTACTTTTTTACGCTAACAATTATTTTGAGGATTTACCAATAGTGTCCAGTGCCTTTAAAGTATATTCTTCATGGAATGAGTCATGAAATCATAACTCATTCAGTTCAATATTTGAACGAATACAAACCTGACCCAAACCTACACTATGATAGTTCACTCATCTTTTTTATCAAATCAATATCATCTAGATTCCTTCTCCGGTCACATTGTAACTACAATAGTTTCTTATCCAAGAGTGGGGATCGATTGTTACAGTCGCCTTCATTATGTACACAGTTCTCCCCTTTGGGGAGTCAGGTTACCAACCCAGTCCTGTAAACTGGAAACCCATACCGTCATTCTGTCCCCTCTTTCTCTTACCAGCCATAGTTAAGGCCAAATAAAAAAGAATACAAGTTAAGCGTCGTCTCCCTCATTCTTTTTTTGTGGCCGCATTTTGTTTTGTTTTTTTGCTGTGTATTGCTTTTGTATGAACTTGTAATTGTAACTACTTATAAGTGGTGACTTTAAAGACAATGGACACTATTGGTAATTGTCAGAGACCAGTCTTCTCACTTGGTGTGTCTCAACATATGCATAAAATAACAAACCTGTGAAGGATTGAGCTCAATCGGTCGTCGAAGTTGTGAGATAATAATGAAAGAAAAAACACCCTTGTCACACTGAGTTGTGTGCTTTCAGATGCTTGATTTCGAGACCTCAAGTTCTAAATATGAGGTCTCGAAATCAAATTCGTGGATAATTACTTCTTTCTCGATAACTACGTCAGAGGGAGCCGTTTCTCACAATGTGTTTTACCATCAACCGCTCCCCATTACTTGTCACCAAGAAAGGTTTTATGCTAATAATTATTTTGAGTAATTACCAATAGTGTCCACTGCCTTTAAACTAAAGAATTTGTGGCCAGTTTGAATTAAAATGCTTGGCGACCACCTTTGAAAAAAAAAAGTCTTCATCTCATCTTTTTGGTCCAAAACGGACGGTTAACTGGTATTTTTTTTCATTGGCCTTTAATAGCAGAGGTTAAATTTCTTGTGTCAAGTTGAATAGGAAGACTGAATTGACCTGAACTTTCTTACAGACCTCCGAAACCCGATAGTGATTTTGTCCCTGTAGCCTACATTGTGGTGAACAGAGAGAGGCATACACCGAGTGTTCACGCATGTATCGGACCCCAGTTCCGGTTGATTTTATTATCAATTTAAAAAACTGAACACTGACAAGGAATTCTCGATAAATAAAATGGCAATCTGATCATCAGAGAATGCGATTCAGTTTCAGAGAGATGTAGGGTCCAGCTTTCATGGGAATATATATTTATATATACAGTGGTCACTGACGTAGTAGAGTAGAAAGATGGGCTAACTTAATAATAGTCGATTCTATTGGATTCTTGCGCGTCCTTCCAAGTCGGGTGAACTTTGCGATGTTGATTGTCTACGTTGATGTATGTTGAGGGGGGGGGGGGGGTCGGGAAAGGGGGAATTCCCTCGTGATGTAAGAGGGAGAAGTCAACCTTGTTTAACAGCTCGGCTACTGTTACGCTGGACGCCCCTTTGACCAAAGTGACCGCCTCTGGCATTTGGAGTATTGTTATCTTGTTTGATGGTTATATCAAATCATTGGCCTACTTGCAGTGACATTTTGGCTGCCCAGACAATAATGATGTACCAGACAAATGAATCTTACTTGAGTTAAGTTTGTTGTGCGAAGCCTTTTAGAGAAAATCCACCGAGTTACCCTTCCAAACAATGAAAGATCATATCAATTTCCAAATCCTATAAATATCACTACGATCTGTTCCAAGAGAATGATACACACCTCTGAAATTTAGTTTTCCTGACGACACTATAAACACTAGACGAAACGTCGGTTCTTTTCAAACACACCTCATCACAGACATACTTTTGGGTGTTACCTTCTCTCTATTCTACTCGTGATCATTTCCCCCGCCAAACAAGTCTAAAACCTACCGTTAAAAAAAGACGATCGAGAGAAAACTGCTCCCTATGAACATGCTCTTAACCAAACTTAATCACGGTGAAAAAATAGCCCGGATTCTCACTGATGAAGAACCACTCTCGGGCAACCAAGTCCAGGGGCCTAAACACCCTGGGGGACGTTTTATTCAATTCTTCTTTTAGAAAGGAACTTCTCCTTTTAGTACTTGGAAGTCCTTTGCCAAATCATTCCCTACTTTAGTTGAATCAAGACCAGTTTCGGGAGTGAAATGTAACAGTGAAGTGGAACAGATTTGGCTAGATTTCCCCCCCCCCCCCCCAGTTTTAGACCGGATACAAAATGGCAGAGGAGAGAATGGTCTTCAGAGTAGGAAAGCATGTGACATACAAAGGCATTGAATATTATAAATACACAGAAAGTCAAAGCACCTTTTGTGCGACTTGGTGTGTTTTACTGGAAGGCTTGCAATGTTTAATTTTTTTTATAGTCATGTTGTTCCTTTCCCCTTATATTTTAGAACATGTTTGTGCTTGATAGCTGTGTTATTATTGAAGTAAATAGTTTTACTCATGTTCCTTAGTACCGATATGACATCAGCATTGACATTCAATATAGACAAGTGATTTCTTAGGGTTTTTCCTGATTTTATGGGTTTTATCAAAATGCCCTTGAGCCTTCAACTTGCCCTAAAACGAAGTAGAGCAGTCACCATTTAAAGATGCTATGTCAGATTTTACCCCAAAATTTTGATTTAAAATTCAATAGGTATTTTTATTGGGGTTGAGAAAGTTACAAGCTTTCATTTGAGCCATTGCTCGAAAAAGTCCGCCAATTATTAGTAGCAGTGAAATAAAGTGCTCAAAAATAGTTTTTGTCGGGATCCCGACAATATATCACGTGACCAATTCTTATGTGTTTTATAAGAAACGTTTTAAATTTTTGTCATGGTTCCTGACCATTAAAAGTAAAACCTTTTTTTCGTTAGAGCGGGTGATTCTCTTTGAAATACCATTCACTCAAAAAACAATTTTTTAATGTTTGGGGCCAAAAATCTGACATAGCATCTTTAAGGGAGAATGAAACAGTCCACGTTTTGTTGTATTTTTGGTTTTGCAGAGAGTCTCTATAAACCTCCTGAATTGTAACATCTGAGAGGTTCTTCGTCTAGAAAAGGGGGAAACCAAGCCCCACCCCACCGCAACCACCAAACAAATAAAATCAACTTAACATTCAATGGAACAGAAAACTATTTCCAGGGAGCTTCACGAACGTCAATTCTCATCCCTGCTTCAAGATGGGTCACAGTCTGTGCTTTTGTTTGATACACTTTATTTACATATAAATCTCAACCAAGTCGCAAGTCAAGAACAAAGAACAAACAAAAAGACTGACACCACTTCTATAAATCTAACTGATTACCTCCAAAGATAATTAACAGTCAGGGAACCCAACGTACAAATTATTGTGACAAAAAAACTACGTCTCAATCCAAATTATACAATCATTCAATTATGACATCTGAGTCACCCGACAATAAAAAAAATCCCAGCAAATTCTAACTCTCTTTATAAAATAACCAGTATGCCGACAAGACCAAACTTCAGTCAGCCTCATAAAAAAAAGGGAACAATTGAAAAAATTTACACACGCATGAGAGGGCATGAGTCATCAGCATTTGGGTCTTAAATTAATTGTTTTTTAGCGCTGTGGTAGTTTCCCCCCACATTGTTAATTTATATTCACTCCACCAATTACTCATGCATAATTGTTCTTTATCTTTACGTGGTAATGAAACGCATCTCTCTGATGTTATTATTACCGTGACTGGGCGCAGAATCGCATGGGTGAAGTCAGCGTGCCATACACTCCGGTCCTCACATATTGTGATGTTTATTTCCCTCTGGTCTAATTAATAGTCTTTGGCTAATCAAGGCTAATGACTCCGCAGCTGATGATCTACAGCTTTGAAGTGGGCATTGTTTCCATATTGTTTAATGAGTAATTAGTCCTCTGTTAATGAGGCTGAGCGCTGTACAGTTTTGCTTTTTATTGTAGTAAATGAATTTAGCTGTCTCTCTTTGTCATTTATCACTGGGGGAATTATACCTAGGGCTCTTGAGATCATTGATAATGTTTGATCGTTTAATTACAGCTGTCTCCGTAAATGACGACCGAATGTAATCATTAAATATCTCATCGTAGATTACAGATAGATTACAGCATACAACTGCCATTGCATAATGACGGGTTAGTAATACAAAGAATGTGCAGGGAGGATTCTGTTGAAATACAAAAACCATTAACCTTGACGAGAGCTTTTTGTTGACTCACATGGCGTCATTTCTGGGTCGCGCCATTTTGAAAGTCTAATGATTTTCCTTGTGATACTGCACATTTGAGGATACCTCTATTACAACTTCCTTTGCTCTTCGAAGTTAAGAAGTTTTACTTAAACAGATTAAATCTTTATTGCAAATTTTAACCAAACTTCTCAACCCTTGTTTATAAAACAAACAGTTATTTGTTTTTCAAATTTCTGAATTCAGTCTTATGTTTGTTGTGTACACCAATAAAGACACAGATGATATTGAGAAAGATTCCTTTTGAAAGCCAGTTTTTCTATATCTCCAGACGTCTGTTTATTTTTGTAATATTAACAGTAATACTTCAAGCAAACAAAGACTCCATTTTGTCCATGTCACTCACAGCCATTCACACAGTACAGCGCCACATCCTATAGCTGGTCTCCACTACCCCCAATCTCATTATAATAACTCCACGTAATACAGAAGTCATATTATGCCGAACTACCAGTGACTGAAGACACACACAGGGACCATCCGACGAGAGTCAACCGTTTTTACCTTCTCCCACCTTCACATGGCGACTTCCAACAACGCCCAAAGGCAAGATATACATCCAATAATATTCAGCCGTTTATTCTTTATCCATTTTATGTCTTTCTCTTTTCCCCGTCACTCTCCCTGCCTGGACCCAGGCCTCAAATACCCATTCAATTAAGACCATCACGTCTGGTGGAACCAATGCCCCAAACGACAAACACACGGCGGGCCTTCTTTGTGTCAACAAAGACACTGCTTTTGTTGATAGCGGAAACCTGAGGCGACTCCATTCGAGATTTTTTTTTTCTTCCTCATTTATTTCCTCTTTTAAACAGAAAAAGCTGTGTCTCTTTTGCGAAATGAGATCCATCCCATTTCTCCACAAACCAAGAGCTACATTTCATCTCCCGTGCGGAATAAAAGGATGTTGTGAACATTCTCACAGCGTTTTTTCTCTCTTTCTTCATGTATTGCATTTTTTTTTTTTTTTTTGGAGGAGCGGAATCCCAAAGACAAAGCGACGAAAGAGTGAGAGATGGATTTCATCCTACCTCCTGTATCAAAATTTGCTCTCATTACGGTCTTCATTGCCTACTTTGGGTCTCGTCAGGTTACAATCCTCCCCGGAATAGGAGTGCTTTGAACCCTGAATGACAATCATTCATTAGCCGTGACTTCTATAAATTTTGTCTTTTTTGAAAAATAAAAAATAAAAAATGGGATACATCGAGGGTTTATTGTCTGTGGCTTCTGATGAAGAAAAATGAATGTACTCTTCTTAGTACTCATCTTGGTTCCTTCGTGATTTTTTTCTTCTTCTTTCATTTTTCAGTAATTCTTTCACACTTATACTAGACTGCTGGGTTGGCTGTACTGTCTACCGTCTGAGCCTGTAAATAGTTCGAAACAGTCTTCTATTCAGGCTTTTAATGTTGCGAAATATAATGGATGGGGGAACTATACTGTGTGCCACTTTAATAGTTTGCAGAACCACATAATGCACATGAAATCCGTAGACAGATTTGTTGTTATCAACAAAGAGTTTTCAAAATCCTTAGAAGAATTTTCTGGTAGGGTTGCTTGTATCTGCTTCCCGATCAGGATAGGTTGGGATGTGTGATAAACCCCCTCCCCTTCTGCAGGTCCTAAAATCGCCACGAAGCTTCCACCATGGGTTGACCATGTGCTGAGTCTTGCTTTAAGTCCTGACATTATCACAAGAGAGAGAGGGGGGGGGGGGGGCAACTTGACCAATCAGATCATTTGACTGGTTCACCCGGAGCCTACTTTCTCAAGGTAGAACAGACATCAGACAAGTGGTGTATGCGCTTATATACATAAATAAGCATATTGTACAAAGCTTTGTACTGACATTTTAATCCTATTTCTTTGACGTGGAAAGGAGTTCTCCTTGTGGACATTTAAATTCCAGTCTAATATTCCATGATTTAATCTCACACCACACCATTGTGTCAGTGAGAGAAATCAAAATGGCATTTGATTGACAAGTTCCCTTTTCAATGCATTTTTGAGAACACTCGGTTTCCCCCCGAGTACATCAACACTGTTGTGGTACATTAAGTATTAAAATACAATGATATTATTATACACGATGTGGATTATTTTAGATGTGTATCACCCACCTGTATCAACACTTATAAAGCCATCAACTTAAAGTTAACTCGAGGGGGTAGAGTGTAGGAGGTTTAAACATTCAAACCGGGAACCTATCAACAGAGGACAACAGGGTTTCCACGGTTCGGGAAAGGTCCACAGTTGGAAAATGTGTACAAATCCAGTGGGAGCTGTTTCAAAAAAGTTAAAGTATAAACCAAAGAGGGACAATAGGAGGTCCATGGTTGCAGGCGTATTGCTCGTAAGAGTTGTCAGTATAACAAGCACGTAGGCCCTACCACTAGCAAATAAATATCCTGGGTCAGAATTGACCTGGATGCACCTGGCTCCAGTCAGTGTAAGGCCGTGTCCGAATTGGCGACTTTGGCTGTAGCTACGGCTAGATCGCGCGCGTCTGCCTATTCTTCAACACTGGTAGACGCGCTGATCTAGACGTAGCTGTAGCCGAAGTCGTCGTTTCGGACACGGCCTAAGTCAGGCTGACCCGGAAGCTGGTAGGTCTGCTGCCACCTAGCGTTCAGAAGTCTCCCATTGAAATGTGCTGGGTAAATCTAATATAAAATATTCTCACCTGATATTTCCTCAATGGAGGTTGGTATGCTCTCGGTCTGTAGTACATCCTCTGTGCCCTGACCGTGTGGATATCCCCAAGATAAAGCTCCTCCCAAGACACGAACTTAGCCCACTGCGTACTGAATTCCGTAACCAGCTCATTCCTGACGATCTGTAGTTCATGCATAGCGAAATCCATAGCCTCCGTGCAGTCGGTGAAAGCGCCCTCTTGCTCCCAGTCAATGATAAGATACCGTTGGTACAGCTCTAAGTCATTACTCGTGGAGCTGAAAAACCCTGGGCAGGTCCGATTCACCTGAGTCTTTAAAGTCTTACCGAACTTTTCGTCGTACACAACCAATGTAACCTTTGATACCTGGTATTCCGCTTCGGTGGCGCCGTCGGTGACCCATGACTGCTGGCCGAGGGCTAGGGTGCCCCTGATCTTGAGTGAGTAGGCCGGGATGCGGCACTGGTTGTCGGTGTAGAAGAACTGATGTAAGCTGAAACTGGAATCGGAGTGGAACTTGTAACGGCGCAGGACGAACTCTGGTCCGGGCCGAACTTCGCATCTGTTTATGAAAAACACACAAAAAACATGTATGAGATTTCCTTGTAAACTAACTTTTAAGTCAAAATTCAAATAAATAGTTTGAAGAATTTTGCAAATTTTTAAACTCTATATCGCCCCACCCTAACACCCCTCCTTCTCCGGCCTTGCACATCAGGCAGGACGATAGGTGCGTATTTGCCTCTCGATGCCTCAACATGGAAGTGTCGTGGCCGAGCGGTTAAGAACACCGAATTCAAACTCTTATTTTTTTCTTCTGATCAGCAGAGTGTGGGTTTGAATTCCCAGCCGTGACACTTGTGTCCTTAAGCAAGATGCTTAACCATTGCTTCGTCCTTCGGATGGGACGCAAAGCCGTTGATCCCTTGTGTTGTGTAACGCATGTAAAAGAACCCAGTGCACTTATAGAAAAGAGAAGGGGTTCGCCCGGTGTTTTAGCTGTGGCTGTGTTGTATGCGCCCGCAATCACCTTTTGAACCCTTATAATAAGATGCTAATTAATTGGGTCTCAGAATTCATCACTGCAATAACCTATCTTTCTGAAAGTTTGTATATACTAAGCACCTTGAGTACCTTGTTTGGTAGACACGTGCGCTATATAAGACTTCGATATTATTTAAAGTTTGCCAAGCTTCTTACCCACTATTGGGATTAAAGTCGGTGCTTTTTTATTGTGTGGTGTCACCTCTTTATGTTTTAACTTTTTTTTCTGACATACAGTCGTATTTCATAACAATCACATAATAGTGATGGAAACAATGTTATATGTTGGTTTAGAAATGTCTATGTGAAAGTGGTAGCGAAAAAACTTCTTTGGAAGGGGGATGGGTATAAATTAACACAAAAGTTCACCCAATAGTTTGGAATTAAATTGGGTTGCCACAATAACAAAAGCTATAGGCCTACCCGAACTTTCTTGGAAAATAACATAAATCATGGTTATAAGGTGGCACTATATAAAAGACTGAAATATTTGTCTATACTAAATGAGGTTGATTAGGTATGAATTTGCCTGTGAGGGAATTATTGACCAGTAAAAATGCCCGTGGTATGTAAAAAAAAAGACTATTAATTTATTACTAAGGCCAGGATACCCGATACCAGGCATACGATCGTTTCAGGACCGGATACAAAATAATAAAGAACAAGAAAAATAACCACAAATTAAAAAAAAAAAAAAAATCTGATGAATTCGTAACTCATGATATTAAAATGGAAGACCTACCAATATTACTCAACAACAGATCGATCTTTAAGATGCCCTTGGCAGTTCCACAACAGAACCTTTCATTGATAATCAAACCAAATAAATATATCATGCAATAAAGAACTCATTATTATACCAGAACCATCATCTGGACATCCCACTCAAAACAAAAAACTGGTTTCAGATAACACACGGGATCAAGTGACAGTGGTGTATCATACACCAGTAGTGGCGCTGCAGGCCTGGTCATATATGATTACATATAGGGATACCAAGATGATGTGGTGTGTGTTTTAATATAATAAATATATATACAAATGCAAACTATTATGTACCCGCCCGTCCTAAAATGCCACCAGCAATGTTTGTTTTCTGTATCATCAAAACTGACACTGTCGTAGTCCTTTTCAATGGGGACATTCTCTTTAGAACTTCTGAATCGATTCAAAAAGGGGAATTCTTTAAACAAATTAGACCGTGGGATGATGCTCCAAATTCTGCTTTTCAGTGCTCTACCCTACACAACTACTTACATTTGGTCTAAAAATTTGAAGAAAATTCAACTTACCACCCAAAAAAAGTCGTCAAGCACAAAACTTGCACAGTATGGATTTATTCGCGAAATGAAGCACAATAATACAGCGAGAATAAATGGCTGAACGTGCAACAAAAAAATAGATGACTTATAAGCTCGGCCAATCATAGCGCATATGACATGCATGCGGATGTGTGGACCAATGAAAGAGCTTGTTTCGAAGTCCTGTGGTTTTGTGGCCCTTTTCGAAACGACGGCGCCTGCGTTGGATTCAGCTTCAGGTTCCCTTATCTCGTCTGAAGCCCTGACTGAGCGCGTACGCAAAGTACGCACAATTGCCAAAACAACCGCGGGGCCAAGCTAGCATGCGGAGCCGAAGCCGTGGTTTCGAGAAGGATTTCAGAAAGATGTCGTCTACGCTTCTCAGGAAACTTCGTCCTGTGTGAAGGGAAGAAAGTTGCGAAGATCGGCTCGTTTTATGTTACATGAAAACAACATAAATTTAATCCGAGCTAGTTCGGGAAAATAGTTATCGCTGGCAGGAGTTCGTTGGCCCAGCAGTGGTTAGGAAAAACATCATGATCATCATGACATGTGAAAATGTGTATGCTTGGACGCCATGGATGATGACATGACAGCGACCTACAAAAGACAAGACCTTCCGATCCAATTTCACCAGAAAGCACAGCGGCAGCTGCTGGTTGGAGTACCGTGGATGTACTGGTGGAAGTTGAAGGTATTTAGGCAACATTTCTTTCCAGAATAAGTTGTGCTTCAATTCGAAGCAAAGCAGTTAATCATTTTTTTTTTTTTTTTTTTTTTTTGTCAAGTCATGAAGTTAAACAAAATGAAATGCTCCGATCTCTCAAATATATGAAACGAAATCAGAGTCACGATCACATGATGAGGATACACATTTTGGTGATGAATCATGATGATGACACACATCGGTTTTAGTTATTTACTTAATACTTGAATTAATAACAAAAAACATACATCATATTCATACATGCACTGTTACAATTAGTAATTACAATTACATGTACAGACTACAGTATGAAAAATCAAAAAACATTAAATATTCAATGCACTAGGCCGATTAAAAATGTACACGATTCAGGAAAAATTAAATTGGCCCTTACTTACTAAAAACACTGAAGTGGAGGAAGGGCAAGGGTACATACACGTACCCCAAGACCCCCATACTAATCACGTGATGAAGTATGCTTGAATAATAATAAATAACATCCCCATCTTTATTCTTAAAATTCTAGAGGCAAACAACCAGATTTCTTTGAGATGTGGTATTAAAATTAAAATGTTGTATTTAAACTAAGGGGAACAAGCCTAATTTTGTTTTCAAATAAGATGAGTAAACTAGGGCCTCATTTAGGAAAAGTTTCCGTATGGCGCCACCACTTTTTCATTCGAAATAAAATAATATAGTATCTAATTTACCTGATTGATATATCCCTTTTTCTAAAAATGAGTGAAAAAGTGGTGGCGCCATACGGAAAGTTATCCCTCATTTATTTGTATTTCTTTTCTTTTCAGTATGACATGTCCGCTCTGGGTTAGTGGTATATCAACACTTTTCGCTGACAGTGAAGCGTGCAGGTAGTAGGAGAAACAAAGAAAGGCAGAAACTAATCTGAGAAAGCTAAAGAAGAACAAAAATTGAAGGTAAAAAAAAATAACTTGTTCATTACTCTCGTCCACCAGAAGAAATACTGTGCGTAACCTTCTAACCTTTTTTTCTTTTGTTTTCAGGAAAACGAGAGAAAAAACTCAAATGAATATATGGTTAACTGTTGGTATTTGTGAACAGGACCAGTATCCCTATTAAATAAAAAAATCTATATATAAAATCTGTGTAAATTTTTGCAAGAATTTGCTACAAGATAATGAAAAGTTCAAAGTATTGGGTAAAAATGTCCTCTTTATATCAAAAGCTTTCCAGTGCTCTTTATCATACGTTTTGTATGGATTGACCTTTAGTAGTTGGGCACAAGTTGACTAGGGTATAAGGGCATGCCACTTGGATATGAGAAATTCATACTGCCTAAATAAACTTTGGATTGGATGTGTACTACAATTAAGGAACAATGAGTTGATCTACCTTCACCAAAACTGTACATGTTTGCTTTTCCTACAAATTGTTTTTATTTTGTGTACTGTCTGTTCAGTCATCGAGTATGCTTTTATAATTCGCTTGCAGAACGCGAGAATAGTGATGCCATTAGCAACGAGACAACTGAAGGTGAACCACGATCAAAAGGTTGCTACGCTCTGACACTGGTGATTCTGAAACGCCTCAGCTGAACATGCTCCCCGAACAGTGTATCATGCAGATTGAAGAAGAAAGTATGTAAAGGAAAAAATCACACAGAAGATGTTCCTGTCAACAAATCAGTTTCCCCTGCACAGACCTATGCTTTTGTGCCAGTTGTGGAGTGGCTTCAAAGGACTCGGACGGGGATGTTTATTCTGATGATAACTAATTTAAACAAAATGTTGTCTGAATCATCATTTTCAATAGAAAAGTAGAAAAAAACAAGAAGAGAATTCTGCACAAGTACAATGTGTAAAAAGTAAGCTTTTGGCTTACCAAAATATAAACCTTAAAATAAATGTGGAACAATTTATTTGAGAATTGAATTAACCCATCAGTTACTGTGGTACCAGAAAGACAGTTTGGGAACTAGATTTATATTATTTTCATTCAATTTTGTAAAATCTTTATATCTTTGAAATTGTTAACGGCCCTGTCACACCATGGTGTATCGCCTTAACGTATGCCGGCGTATAGGCCAACAGAAACTAGTTCGAGCATTTTAAAAGTTCAAGAGTGCCCAACTTCCCAGAATCGCATCCATAGCGTACTGAACGTATACAAAGCGTATGACTAATGAATTGATAGCGTATCACTAACTTAAAATGAAGTTATGTATGTTACAGGTGGATACGTGAGAATACGTCAAGACTTTTTGGGGATACGCCAGGCATAGGTTATACGGCACATAAACGGATTTATTATTGTTTTAAATTGAATTGTTTGGGGGAATTTAAAAGGGCCTTTTCAAGAAAGTAACATAATTCATCATGATAACAATGAGTATTGTACTAGAAATGTGTCATGATATGAAGAGAAGAAATTAAAAAAATCTTAATGTCAACAATATCCTTTTTTTGTCAAGTTCATTCATTCAATCGATTACAATTTAATTGAGGCCTGTCTAAGCTCTGAAAACTTAGTAAATGACCAAAATGAGGCCCAGAAAGTTTGTTAGTGACATTAATTTGAAACAATTGAAATAACTCAATTGGGGAAATGATTGATGTCCAGGGATGTTAAATAATTAATTAATCTGGGAGAAAAGAGCTGAAAACCTGTAAATGAAAGCAAAATAAATAAGCCAGTATATTTTCCCCATTCGTTTGTGCACTTGGTGATTTGCCCATAGAGTTTGTGCATAGTTCTCCAGTTTTGACCAATAGAGGGCGCTATTTTTCTATAATTATTTTCTAATTAAAATAACTCATTACTGTGCAAGTTTTGCCCTTGACGACTTTCACATGTTATTCAGGACTACCATAAGAACATCTGGGGAAAAATTCAGGTAGTTGCAGAGGGTAGACCACAAAACTCGAAAACTAGAGCCCTTTTTTATGATCATCCCACGGTCTAAATCAGGATTTTGTTTTTTAACATGGCAACTCTATACTACAGAAAACAAAATTGTCGCCTCGCAGATTATGTGCACGCAACAAAATCTCACGGTTATTTGGCCCTATATAGCTGACAACGCCCCACAGTTCCTTTCTGTTTTTGTGTCGTGAGGCGTGTTAACCTACATGACAAAAGACATGGC
Source organism: Asterias amurensis (assembly GCF_032118995.1). Taxonomy (NCBI): domain Eukaryota; kingdom Metazoa; phylum Echinodermata; class Asteroidea; order Forcipulatida; family Asteriidae; genus Asterias; species Asterias amurensis. The sequence goes on from NC_092650.1 coordinate 17,475,598, forward strand.
AGCAAATTAACCGCAGGGAACACCCCCGAAGGAAATCTTATAAAAATATCCAGTTCGCGACCTCCGAGTTCGCGAACAGACTAGAGTTACAAATTGAATCTCGACGCCATGGGTTCTGTGATTTGGTATTTCGCTTCCACGCATTCTAGGGTACGACGGTGGAGGGATGGTGGGAGGGGGGGGGGTAGCTAGCTGCCAGGTCGCGACGAACAAACAACTCGCGACCCCTTCGCTACCCAAGCAATACTTATACAAACTCTTTCCTTTAGAGCGCGTGGCAGTTTCAACTTTAAGTGTTAAGTGATTTGGTTCGGGTTTGTGTCAGTCGAGGAATGTCAAAGGATATACTTGAAATATTCCCCATGTAAAAACCCATATCACATTTCAGTGTGTAGATTCATGTGAAAAATAAAGCAGTCCATCAACGTGCGTAATAAAGTCAAGATGGGTTGTTTGGTGTGAGTGGAGAGAAGTTACAGGTGTACAAAATGTATTGGTTATGTTTTCGTGTTTTGCAGTTAAGTCAAGAGCGTGTTTGATTATAATATTGTGGAAAGAATTCTGGTTTTGACAGCCTTATTTGGGAAAGTCTGTTCGGTTCGACTGCTTAATAGTGATGTGACAATGATAATGTGAAACAAACTTAGTTTTGGTGAGGATAGGTGACGGCTCTATATGTCTGACTGTACAGTATTATACTGTCTGACTGTACAATATTGTATTGTCTGACTGTACAATATTGTACTGTCTGACTGTACAACATTGTACTATCTAACTGTACGATGTTGTTTTGTCTCACTGTACATTATTAAAGACTCTGGCCACTATTGGTAATTATCAACGACCAGTCTTCTCACTTGGTGTATCTCAACATATGCATAAAATAACAAACCTGTGAAAATTTGAGCTCAATCGGTCATCAAACTTGCGAGATAATAATGAAAGAAAGAACCACCCCTGTCAAACAAAGTTGTGTGCATTTAGATGGTTGATTTCGAGACCTCAAGTTCTAAATCTGAGGTCTCGAAATCAAATTCGTAGAAAATTACTTCTTTCTCGAAAACAATGACACTTCAGAGGGAGTTGTTTCTCACAATGTTTTATACTATCATCCTCTTCCCATTACTCGTCACCAAGAAAGGTTTTATGCTAATAATTATTTTGATTAATTACCAATAGTGTCCACTGCCTTTAAACTGTGTGACTGTAAAATATTATACTATCTAACTGTACAATATGATACTGTCTGCCTGTACAATATTGTAGGCCCTACTGCTTTCTACTCTAAATATAGCACATGATGTGATACTGGAGGTTGACTGAATCGTCACTGCAATTTCTTTCATATTTCTCAATTTTCCCTTAATAATTGAACACAATTTCTGCTTGGATTTCCAAAGAGTCAGAACAGTGTCTTCGAGATGTTGACATTGTCCTGGTCCTCCAAGATCCCTCCAAACACGAGGGAAGGAATTATGCTCTAACTATGACTGTCTGCCTCTGGTATCTATAGTTTTGCTTTGGTCAAGGTTTCAAGCCATCCAACTCGTGCGTTTTACCAGTAACACATCTCTGAGTATTCCTGTTGCTTCATCAATATTTGAAAGCCTGAGAGAAAAGAAGTCACAGCAGAAACTCCCCCTCACGCTGTGGCGATGGAATAAGCCAGAACCACCAGATGTCAGTAACTATTACATTTGCCATTACACAACTCACCGGACCCCAGGTGGGGGGTTGGGGGAAAGCAGGGCCCGACTTATTAGCTCCGGCATGGCGTTAAAATTGGTAATGGATTCTTTGTGTGTTATGTGTCTCGACGGTAGAGCTCGTTTGTTCGGGTATGCTGATTAGCGAAAGGTAGAAACAACAGTGTTCAGTGAAACCTCATTTATAATTATACAGTATAGGCTTACTATGTTCGAGTATTAAATTGGTGATTGGGTTAACCTTGGGCCGGCATTCACAATTTACATTCATTAAACTGGATGATTAACATAAAGGAATATAGACGCCCCTATTAAACACTTGGATGGCCGTCACGGCAATGTTACAGTGGGCTGTATTGACGAATAAAGGTTAGAGCAGTAAAGAATCTTTAAAAATAAGAACGAACAAATGTGGTCGCAATCTTTAGGTTTGGCAGTTTTGTCAAAATGTCGTATTTTTTCCTTAAAGGAAACAACCAGCCTACACAAACAAACATCTGTGAATCCTACAAAACAAACATCTGGGAGTCCTATAAGAAAGCTTCATCAGAAATCGCAAATGAGGTTATACCTTCAGCTACGCCAACCAACCCACGTGGCGGCAATGCTTCTTAAAACACCCCTTATGTATTTTCCAACCGAACAATTTTTTTCTGCACTGCGAAATTGCACTGTCGTAGTGCTTTTCAATGGGGATTTGTGTTTGTTCTAAATTGATTTTAAAAAAATGAATCCTTAAAAGAAAAATCTTGAATGTTGTTGAGGATGGCAATTCTATACAACAGCGAAAATTGCGGACAGAAACCGCGGGTAAATAGTCTGTCAGACCGTCGCTTTAAACTTAATGACAACCCACGTGGCCGCCGTGCAGTATTTTTCAATAATCGTAACCCTCTTTGGTCGTTCCGATAAGAGCCGAGAGGCCAGAATAGAACACGATGACGGACAGATTCATTTGCCGTAGCGATTCGGCGACGGCGTGGACAGATATACAGGCGAGGTATACTCAGATGATGACACCCGGGTCTTTAACAGCAGCGAACCTTTTGACCTTTTTCCAGACTCAAAGATTGATCGAAGCTATAAAAAAAAAACTAAGTCCAAGTACACGAAATATTGGTCGAAGAATGCCGGACGTTCAATATTATTTATGTTGAGTACTTTTGGAGTATTTTGTGTAGCGAGTCCTTTTTATGATGAGCAGTGAGGTGAAAGTGAGGGGACTGAAGAAAGTCTTTAATAATAGACATACAAATCCCGTTCGATCTCGCGGAGTTCTTGATGTAAATTGCACTTGACAAGGTTAGTAGGCCTACCAAGTAACGCTACAGCAGTTGTAATGATTTTATATAATGCAAGTGTATACAGCAATCAAGAGTCAACAGTGGATTACAATCGCTCCATGTTCTTAAAATATTCCATGTATGTTAAACAGCAGAAGCATACCGTACTCGTGTATACTTGCTATGTGTAATAGTCACATCAATGTATACTCTGCTCGTCTTCTCCTCTGCTCGTCGTCTTAGCTCGTATTTTCCTGAAGACGAGCAGAGTAAACTGTTCGAAACGTCGATACCACACCGGCTATACAAAGAGCCGAACACTTCATCAAAAGAGATTTACACATGGTTGTATACCCGCAATACTATTTATCTATAGCGTCTTCCTAATCAATCTTGGAGATTCTCCATTCCTCCATCTTTCCATCTTTAATTTAATAAAGACCTTGCCGAGGATTTATCCTGGATAGAAGTAATCCTCATTTCTCACTTCTTCTTTTTAATCATCTTAATATTCCCTCATTCCAACCAATGGATATGACTATGTCACAATTTTTCACGCCCGTGAGGTCCAGTACACTGGGCCCTCCTGCCACAAGGCATTTGTGACACGGGGTAAGTCCAGTCAAAGCGACGGTGCGGCAGTGCCTCTCTGACTCACGATCATGTTAATCACACTTCCTCCATCCACAAAACCACGGTCCCCTGTACTTTCTACCGACACTTGGTGTCTTTTCTTAAACAAAATATACATGTGAACATACCTGCCATCTTGGGGAGGGGGGTGGGGGCTGACAAAAGCAGAATTTTTTTCAATAGGCTTGGCACTTTCTGCTTTTTATGAATCATATTTGTGCCTGGTGGATCGATGGATTTAGGGTGTCGGGCAGCTTGAGCCCCATCACAATATTTGACTAACGTATTTACCTTTTCTGGAGATATCAAATCTATACGTTATTGATACCGCTTGCAGCAAAATGAAATAGTCTGTCAATCTCTGTGTAAAATGTTCATTCCGCCATCTTGGTTACGTGTGGCCATTGGAAACTCAATAGGCGTGTGTAAATCCAAATAGATTGGAGCCTTGCAACTTTGATTCGTTCATTTTGGAGAGGGTTAGACTGAGGTTCAGGTTAGGAGTAAACTGAAGTTAAAGTTTAAAAAGCTGATATTTAGGGTTAGGCTGAGGTTTAAGTTAAGGCCGAGGTTTAGGTTAAGGCTTAGGTTTAAGCTGGTGTGTAGGTTTAAGCTGATGTTAAGGCTTAGGTTGAGGTTTAGGCTGAGGTTTAAGGCTGAGGTTGAGGTTTAGGTTTAGGCTGAGGTTTCGGTTTAAGCTGATGTTAAGGCTTAGGTTGAGGTTTAGGGTGAGGTTAAGGGCTTAGGTTGAGGTTTAGGGTGAGGTTTAGGGTGAGGTTTAGTTAAGGGGTTTTAAACAGCCGGGCCGTCCCGGAGGTCCAACACTCCTTACAAAAGAGATTTTAAAGTTGTTGTACCCGCAAGTTTAGCAGTTATAGCTACTTCTTTTTTTCTCACACCATGCGAAGCTCCAAACATCACTTTCGTCATCGGTTTTCATGTGAGGTTTTTGAGGCGATACAACGATGAATGCAAGGGTGAATGCTTTCCCAAACCCCAATGATAAGACGCTGGGTGCGTCTACAATAGTAATCCATCACATTTCAGCTGATTATCAGAGACCATTCCCACAGCGTGGAGTCCATTTTCTCCTTAATAAACCACTAAGCTCGATACTGTAACAATATTTTCTGTGCTACTCTGTCCCCCACCGCTGAGGAGGGGCTGCCCCCGTACGGTGCGTAGAAATGACCAAAACAAACAGCTGGTTAATACGAATCTAACCAATTACAGGGGCCGTGTCTAGTGACATCGGCGAGTCTTTAGATCTCTGCGTGGAAGCACGTGCCGCAAAGGAACTTCGTGGGTGAAGTCCTACCGGGACACGGCGACTTGTTAAGGGCCAGTGTCGCTGCTACCCGTTGAGGAAGGACGAACCCCGGACATTTTTTTTTTAGGTATGCCTTAGGTATCATGATATATATTTAGACAATATTATTCCATTGCGAGTGTAACATTGAATAATCATATTCACCTGTAAGGCATACCAGCTGAGTATGTTAACTTAAGACCGTAGTTGACACTGTCATCCAACCGAGACGCTGTAGCTATGCTCGTCGGCTGCTGGCTGGGGTCCAAATTGGATACCAGAATCATTCAAAGTGAATGGTATTATATCGCGGCGGGTTCATGTTTTTACCCATTTTGGAAATGGGCCCCACTGGCATTACGTATTCTATAACTTGTCTGAGAGAGTCTTACCGAAGTACCAATGTATAAGCATCGTATTGGTCTTGGTTGATGCGCATTTTTGGGGTATAATGGCGTTCCTTTTTGTTGACTTGACGTTTTTCTGACAGTACATAATAATCTACAATCAAAGTGTAATAACATGAAAATCTTGTTTTCGTATTTTCAAAGATAATGCAACTCGTTTATACTTTCGTAAGTTTGTCTGTTTATTAGTTTTCGGCAACCTCTTAACGGTTTACACACTAGCTGGTTGCAGCCCATCTTGCTCATATCATACAAACATTATACACTCACGGTATCAATTTAAATACTCCAACGGGAGCCCATCTTGTAAAGAAGTAAAATCTACCGACAGCTTCTCGTAAATCGCAAGAGGACAATTTCACAGCGTTTTTCATCATAACTAATAGCTTATTGGCTTACTTATGTTATGACTAGAAGTCTCCTTGCATTATTATGTTTTATATGAAGCTGGAGTTTAAATACTTCAATAGTTGTCCATACTTTTGATTAAGATGTAGGATCTTCGACCAACTTCTCTTAAATCGCAAGAGGATAACAATTTCAGAGTATTCCCCGCCATAACTAATAGCTTATTGGCGATTTCTGTATGAATAGAAAGTATCCTTGCATTTATAATATGTTTGTTATGAAGCAAGGGAGTTTTTTTTTAGACGTCTGTTGTGTGTACCCATCAACCTGTCACACTTGACTCGCCACCCCCGTCACTTTCAACACCTCCTATGTGCCGCTCCACCGTCAGTTCCGTCTCCGGAAAAAAAATCGGTCCAGCAGGCCATCCTCAGATCTCCGTAGAGATTTCACAGTTTCTGTTTTGCTGGTGTGATTAGTGTGTGTATATTGAGGGGGTATTATTACCGTGCCAGATTGGTCCATCGAGGCGGACGCTGTCCAGCTGCTAAGGTGTTTCGCACCATTGAAGGAAGCAGACGCCTTTCTCTATCTCTATATCTCTTGTTTGTAGATAGAAGATTCATCTGTGATGATCAAGGCAGATAGGTTTTTACGTCATTGATTTCGAGAGCCGTTTATAAGTTGTACAGTGTAAACAACACAGCATACTATCTGCCAAATGATGCAAATCGAACAATTGAGATTTTAAGAGATTGCATTCTAATTCTACATACTGTTCCCCCCAAGTTGCAACCTAGATATATATATCGACTTCTTTGTATTTAACATATTCTTATTCTCATAACTAATGATTTTGAAGTACTTGCATTCTTTCTATAGTAGTGCTTTCTCCGTATTCAAAGTTTGATGTCCTGTGTTGGTGTGTGTCCCCCCCCCCCCCCCCATAAACTTGAGTTTTAAGTATATATATTGCAATTATTTAATGATTTTTCTTGTCCTCAACTAAGTGTGGACATCGATATCCAGTTCCCATCTGGATATCGATACGAATATTCGAAGATGTTCGCAATTTTGTATTTTGTATTTGTATGTTCGACATGGTGTTAGTTAATCGAATCCAAACATTTGGGTGTCTCTTTGGTGAACAGCTCAGCTGGATAGGCCCGTTTTCCGATTGTTTTACCACAATCGAAGACAACAATACCCCACAAGATCGCTGTGTAGAGGTAATAACATCATTTCCGTTCCTCGTAGCGCACCTTAAAAACATTTGAGAAAAAAGTACAGTCCACATTATGTTATACCCCTCGTGCGAAACGTGCCTTGTTCAAATTGAGCGGCGATGCGGTAATGACACGGGCAATCCCATTGGCCTCATGTGACCCTCTACACGGACAATCTGAATGCACTATTCTCTGCTGCTTCGGAGTGGCCACAACGAAGCCACCATTTAAAGACAGTGGAGACTGTAATTACTCAAAATAAATGTTGGCATAACAACTTACTTGGTAATGAACAAAGAAGAGATGCTGATTATAAAACATTGTGAGAAACGCCTCCCTCTGAAGTAAACGTAGTTTTTGAGAAAGAGGTAATTTTGCACCCAAGTAATAAAAGACTTCAGCTGAAGTATTTCATTGTGTATCCGAAAGCACACAAAGTAATGCAACAAGGGCATTTTTCTGTCAGTATTCTCTTGCAACTTCGATGACCAGTTGAGCCCAAAATTTTTACAGGTTTGTTATGTTATGCATATGTTATGCCTAAATGCATAATAATAATAATAATAATATGTTGGGATACACCAAGTGATAATGTATTTGGCCAGCCGTTGACTTCACAAAGAGTTAGGACTCGTCATATCTCAAGTTAGGACGAGTAACTCTTCCTAACTTGGGATTCATCTTAAGGTCTGCATGCTACAGTGCAGGGTTGGGACTCGTCCGAAGTCCTAAGATTAGTCATAAGTTAGGAAGGTTTTGTGAAATCGACGGCAGTGCCTTTAATACGGTTTGACCGAACTACGCCATCGGACCAAACATTCACGCCCGCTATGTATCCAATCACTGCACCTTTGCGCGTTATTTGCAGTTTTGCTCATGTTACTGTTCAGTGTTTTTTCCTTCATCGTCTCGCCCCCTAAGGGTCGGTTTCCGTGGATATGACGAAAACAAATCGACCAGAGAGCACCATTAACGGAAATCGAGACGATCTCCAAGGTTTGCTTTATGGAAAAGGGTACGAACAAATACGATGATGGCAGATTTGCGACGGCACCTATTTTTAAAAATGGCGGCGGTTAGACAAAATAAACCGGATGGCGGTTAGACAAAATAAACCGGATTCATCGTGATATGACGACAATAGATTATTTATTAAAGCTGCCTCAAACCCAAGATAGGTAATCTCAGAACATAATTCAAAATCGTGATATAAACCGAAGAAATTTATCACATGAACTTTGATTGGCACAAAAACGGATGTATTTCTCCACAACCACCATTTGTAATACTTCAAACTGAAATCATCCCCAGTATGCTTTATACTATAATCAAAAGGTGCTGTACTTCTATTCTAATACAAGTCAGTTTTTAAGTCAGCCAATTATTTCAAGAGGGACTACTTAAATTCAGTAAATTTACCCTTGCTCTATCTTTATCATATCACTCCTTTTCCACAAATTCCTCGTCCTTTTGTTGATAATGAAAGAACCAAAATTTCCTCAAGTTGCCACCTCTCGAGAATCACTCAGCACTCATCTCCCCGTCACTAAACCCCCCTCATCTTAACGGCACAGACACTTCTGATTAATTAAGCTGCAATGATGTGCAACCGTTTAAGACTTAGCGAGGGGGGATCAGGGGAGCGACTCTGTACATACACACCGCCCTGGGCACGGTTCCGCGAATTAATTTCGACGGGGAATCCGCGGCATATACGGTTCGTGTGAGCGATGGTCCCGTCGTCGCGAAATCACTGTCAAAAGCTACCCCCGCGATCCAGTAATACTTCAGTGTGCATATACCGTGAGGCGGCATGCTTAACAGGCGTGAAATCTGGACCACTGCTTTTAATGACAAACTCTATAAATCTTCCTGATGATTTTTTTCTTCTTCGTCATGTTTTTAATACAACCAAAATACGGTTGGACCGTGTGGGATTCGTTGTATAGCCCTTGACACTGTGTAAAGGCAGTGCGCTTTGCCTCGAGCTGGCAGATCAGGACCCAAATTCACACTGCTGCTTAAGCAGAAGATTTTTCTTAACATTTTCTGCTAAGCAAAAAGGAGCAGGATACCAGTCATAAATTTAAGATGTCACATGGCACTTTGGCTGGTAACCTCATTCGGTAAGCATAGTTTAGTTGTGCTTAGCTACTTGTTTGCGCATGCGTAAGCAGCTCTATGAAATTGGCCCCTGTAACCCTTAAGTATAGTCGGTGCATATAAAGAAAGAAAGCATCTAAGCGCTAAAAACTGGCTAGCACTAAACCCTTTGCTAAGGACAAATAGGTTACCAGCCAGAGTACCATTCCGTTACCATTGCTTCGACTGGTACGCCCGGTCATTCCTGGCTTAGCCAAGAAATATTCTAAGCAGAATGTTCTGCTTAACAGCTTTATGATATTAGCCCCTGTACTTTAGTCAGTGGTTGAAGTATTGGAAAGAGCTATATGGGTTTATTTTTTATTTTAAACTACTTTGAATTCAGTTTCATACATGTGGTGGCTGGGCATGTGTGAATTTTGTGTCCAGTGCCGTGTACAAACAAAGACCGTTAGCACAAAACCGTTTGCTTTATAACAGATGATAGATTACCATCCAGAGTACCATACAGTTACTATTGCTACGATTGGTACCCGCCCATTTTTTGCTCCGTAAAAGCATCTCCCACTCGATGATTTTGCAGCGTCTTTTAAAGGGTACGTACACTATTGGTAGTTGTCAAAGACCAGTCTTTTCACTTGGTGTATCTCAACATAATGCATAAAATAACAAACCTGTGAAAGTTTGAGCTCAATTGGTCATCGGAGTTTGGAGAAAATGATGAAAGAAAAAACACCCTTGTTGGACGAATTTGTGTGCTTTCAGATAGGAATAAAAGACTACTAACTAGAAGTATTTTATTATGTTAGTAAGAAATTACCTCTATTTCAAAATCTATGCTACTTCAGAGGGAGCCGTTTCTCACAATGTTTTATACTATCAACAGCTCTACAATGCTAGTTACCAAATCAGTTTTTAAGTAATATTTGTTTTGAGTAAATATTTGTTTTGAGTAATTACCAAACGTGTACCTTCCCTTTAAACGCTAAAACATTAACTTTGCACTTTTCATCATTGAGAATGCTCCAAAGAATCCAAAGAATTCTAGACCAGTTTCATCAATTTGATGAGTATGATTGTCATGTTTTACCACCAAGATAATTATTTCTAAAGCTCCAAGAGGTGCATATCTTCCCGTGGCATGGATTTACCAATGATTGTGAATGACATGTACTTTCCTTCCAACGAAGTGAATTACATGGACGGTTAATTGCTATAGTCACCGTGGTATATTCACTACTAAACAGCGTGGTTTTATATCTCACTCTTCCGGTCCCCCCATCATCGGTCGATTCGCATCAACTGCTTTTTGTCCGATTCGGCCGTGACTCACGAACGTCTTCTATCCCTCCTTATATCCCTCCTTACAATAAGACAATAATACCCTCTCTTGAACAATAGGATGAGTTTTGAAAGTCATCAGGTTTCATGCTTAATTCCCCCCGTGCATGCTTCACTTCATCCGGTAGGCCTGGCTTGAAACGTTCACCAGACAAAAGACATCCACCATCATCTCAAAAAAATGTAAGATGCCAATCATGAAGTGCATCTTTACAAAGAATGCCAGATAAAATGTATTCGTACCGTTCGGCAAGAAATTTTGCTTAAAGGTACTGAACACCTTAGGCAATTGTCGAAAAACCAGTATTATCACTTTGTGTCCCAAACCTATGCATACAAAATAACACAGTGGAAGTTCGGACTTAATATTGCTCATCGCATTTGCGAGAGAAAGGTGCAAGAAAACTTACCCTTTTTGTGTGCCTTCAGATGCCTAAAAAGGGCTTCTCTGCTGTCGGCCTAAAGGCTTTCACCAGATTTGAATATTTGAGTGAGATATGTTACATCCTTCTCAAACAATACATTTTACTTCAATGTTTTTATACTATCAACATCTCTCCACTGCTCGTTACCAAGTAAGTTGTATAATGCTAACAATTGTTTTGCGTAACTACCAAGTGCCCAGTGCCTTTAAGCGCCGCTATATTCGATGCTTCCCAAGTTCTGTGACTGAGCATCTTAATGTTTCCAAGTATTTAAGGCAAAAACAATTACGTTTGCTTTGGCGGAATCTAAATCGAACATCCACTGCTCTGACTTCTCACTGTAGGATATCATAGATCAATAACAGTATGTACTGGCCGATCTAGCAATTAAAGAGGGTGATTGTCACCGAGCATTTAGCGGGAGGTCTTGATGAGATCGTAAATGGGGGGGTTTTAAGCCCATCGATTGACGGGAGGGATTTAGAGCGTTCAATACCTGTATCTGGTTGCTTCTGATGGCTGACCGTCGCACCAGAATCGAAAGCAAGCCTTTTTAAAATTATTATGCGGCAGCCGTTTCTAATGCGCAAATCGTACACCGGTAGAACATAATCCAGAAAGTATAGGCTGCATGGGCCGCTTGGAGTTTTCTTCAAACAAGCGAAATTTTCGTCATATCCTTAGGTTTTACACGCCCCCCCCCCCATCCACCACATGCCAGCCGTACTTACAGACAAAGTAAACATTTGGCGTTGGTACCGTTCAATTGTTTAATCCTTTAAATATTGATATATACAATAAGTTAAGATTGAGCGTGGTGTGGATTTCAATATGTCGGTTATTCAGTAAACACAATCTGAGAATCGTAGCCACATCACTTCGATGGTTCTCACACTGCTTTACACTATCGAAAGCTGCTGTTCTTGTGAACGAGTAAGTTTGTTTTTAATAGCTGTTAAGTTTTTGTTGCAGTGAATTTTAAGAGTGGTAACCAAACCTCCCCTTTAAATTGGTGTGTAACTTCTTGTTGTATCAATTCTTGATCATTTTTGTTCCTATCTGGGCCCAATTTCATAGCGCTGCTAAGCACAAAAATTTGCTTAGCATGAAATTTCTCCCTTGATAAAAACCGGAATGCTAACCAAATTTCCAAGTGATTTTCAGGACCAGCAAACAACAGCTGAATTCCAGTAAGAAGCAACATGTAATGACTGGAAATTCGGTTGGCATTCCTGTTTTTATCAAGGAAGAAATGTCATGCTAAGCAAATGTTTGTGCTAAGCAGCGCTATGAAATTGGGCCCTGGTGCATTGCTCTTTCAACCTTGCAAATTCGAAATCGTTGTCCAAACTGAGAATCCCATATTTTATCAGCGCTTCGAATTCGAGTTCCCGCAGTTATGAAAACAGTCTAATGAAATGTTCAATATTGATATTTTATTTTTCTCCAAACGTGCCGAGAAATCCCCTCAACGTCTTAAGTAATGCTCGCATTAAGCCAACACCCCCTCTGGGTATAGACTCTAAAATTGTACAAGACATAATGCACCTTAAAGGAACACGTTGCCTTGGATCGGACGAGTTGGTCAAAACAAAAGCGTTTGTAACCGTTTTTTATAAAATGCATATGGTTGGAAAGATGTTTTAAAAGTAGAATACAATTATCCACACAAGTTTGCCTCGAAATTGCGTGGTTTTCCTTCTACTGTGCGAACTAACATGGTCGGCCATTTATGGGAGTCAAAATTTTGACCCCCATAAATGGCCGATGTGTTAGTCGACAAGGTAAAAGGAAAACCACGCAATTTCGAGGCATGTTTGTGTGGATCATTGTATTCTACTTTTACAACATCTTTCTACCCATATGCATTTTATAAAAAAACGGTTACAAACGCTTTTCAAAGACCAACTCGACCGATCCAAGGCAACGTGTTCCTTTAAAGGGATTGCGTCGTTGGGTTTGTCTAAAGTCAAGGACCGATGAAGTCATTCCTTACAATTGTGTAAAAAGAATGCCAAAAAGGGGGAGGGGGCTATGACTAATCATATTGAGACAAACATTGTCGGTTGTAAAAATTATAGCTTCATTTTTGTAATAACGTTCCAAATGGACTTCGTGTACTTTCATCCCACCCTTGTTTGAAACATACCACCATAATCACTCACAATTGAACATTGCAAATATCAGTATTCATTATTAACATATAACTGCAGTCTCGTTCTGAGCACGTCTCATCAATTCGAACGCTGAGCGATGTCTACAGACAGCATCTCTTGCTCCTTATGAGTCTGGAGAGAAAAAGGTCAATCTTGTTCCTGTGTAGTTTACTCAATCAACACATTCTTTCGTTATGGAACCGTATCTGTATGATGGCATGTCGAAATGGAATTGCCTGTGTGAGAAGAAAATCGTTTGCCCTCAGGAGACACACAACTCAACTTTTCTGTATTAAAGGACTACGTGGAAGGAAAAATGTTATCATGGAAGTGTGTAAATTTTACTAAATACTTTAAAACTGCAAATTTGATTGCTCTATCTTGTTTGGGATCTTGCTTAACCCGCAAGCATCTAGTTTTTGCCCGACGAAACAATTTATTGTGTTAACCAATACTTCACCTATCCCTCACAAGATTGTTTATTGAAAATATAAAACAGGGAATGCGTCAAAAGGGAAGTTAGACGTTTGGTATTCACTCTAAAAATAAATTAATGGTCATAAAAACTTATGAGGAGTATATCAGCTTTCGGTAGTATTAAGCACCTTGTAATTCACTTCGATTGTTGTAATGAAAAAAGATATCAATTTTGATCCCTAAAGTGTGAATCTGAGAAACGTTACTGCCAGATACGTCTCTTAGATTGTGTATTCCAGTTAGGGATTATTCTTCCTGCATGGATATACAAAATTCGCTCTAAATTTGCGGCGATATCTCAAAGACAATACCTACTTTTGAAATGAAATTTTCACATGTTAGTTTTATTGTATACACTATCTTCAATTAAATAGGATCATAACAGTCAACGGTCCAATAAAAAAAAATTACGAGTATACGTTCCCTTTAAGAAATATTTATAAGACGAGATGTCTTTGAATTTCACAAGAAGAATCTAAAAAGAGAAGAAGAAAAAAAAACGGAGCCAAAGAACCCAACTGCAATTTCCAATCACAGTTTTATCTCTGTGCAAATGTTGGGAGGAGCTGATTATATTAAATGTTTAATGTCACTGTTAAATTAAAGTTGAATATCTTCCGTGCGTGGGAAGACTTACACGCTGCTCTTGACCACCCGCTATTTTTTGTTGCCAGTGTTTTCCATGTTTTATCAGGGTGTGACATCCCTACAGTTCCGGCTGCTCCAGTTTTTGTTATACACGCGAGCTGCGTAATTCAGAATATCACATCCTTAAAGGCAGTGGACACTATGGTTATTACTCAAAATAAAGTATTAGCATAAAACCTTTCTTGGTGACGAGTGATGGGGAGAAGTTGATGGTATAACAAACTGTGAGAAACGGCTCCCTCTGAAGTGACGTAGTTTTCGAGAAAGAAGTAATTTTCCACGAATTTGATTTTGAGACCTCAGATTTAGAATTTGAGGTCTCTAAATCAAGTATATGAAAGCACACAACTTCGTGGAACCATGCATGGTGCGACAAGGTTGTGTTTTTTCTTTCATTAATATCTCGCATCTTCGACGACCGACTTTCACAGGTTTGTTATTTTATGCATTATGTTGAGATACACCAACTGTGAAGGCTTGTCTTCGACAATAACCAATCGCTTCCACTGCCTTTTAGACGCAGTTCTTAGATTTTTAAAAAGCTTTTGACCACTCTTTTTTGTTATCGTTGCACTCATGTTTTTATTAGAGTGTAACCTCCCTGCAGCTCCGGTTGCTCCAGTTATACACGCAAGTTGCGTGGTTCGGCATATCATTCCGCACCATATTAATATATCGATAACATAAACAAGCGCTTAAAACTTATTTTCTTTTGACCACTCTCTGTTTTTTGCTGTCAGTATTTCCCATCCATGTTTTAGTCGATATGACATCCCAACAGTTATAGGCTGTTCCATTTGAACAAACAAAAATCGTGCGAGCTGCGTAATGTAATTCGGATTATCACATCTTTTAAGACACAGTTACATTTTATATGCTTTTGACCGCTATCTTTTTTTTTTTTTGCTGTCACTTTTTTCCATGTTTTCATTAGGGTGTGACATCCCTACACTTCAAGCTGCTCCAGTTTTTTCTGCACACGCGCGAGCTCGTTAATTCAGTATATCACATCTTTAAGACACAGTTCTGTCTTCCTTCTCGAAGATGGACCGTGTGCGCTCAGGCGTGCGCACGGTGTAACAGTAATGAAATATTGATCGCCTTGTGTGTCGTACAAGTGCACTACATGTCAACTGCGAAACCGCTACATCTCATCAAAAATCACCACTCAAGCGCAGCATCGGCGAGGAGAGGAGGGCCGGGGATCTCTCGGCTCGATTATAGAGAAGTTACGAGCGGCTCGAGTCTTCAGAAATGATCTACATCACTTTTTTTACGACAGCTTGAATTGGGATTCTTAAAGAAATCAGAGGGTGCTGTATATTTTTTTTGTATAGTAATGTTTGATTTGTAATGATTATTTATAGATGTTGATGAAACTGTACACAAAATCAAATGGAGGACTAACTCGGTCAGATTTGGGTGAACAATGTTCGTCAACATTGTAAAAAAAAAAAAAAAAAAAAAAACCTACTGTGCGGACATGAGTCGTAAGTCCCAAAGTGTTTGAAGTTCCTACACTGTGTGAATCTCTTTTGTTTCTGAGGTCCACCTGTTCATTTTGTCGATACCCCTTGCGTCGAGGCTATTTTGTACACTAGTGGGAAAACACTGTGTGGACATGTGCTGTAAGTCCACATAGTCGTTCAAGTTCCTACACTGTGTGGATCTCTTTGCAATGGTTTATCAGGTCCACACTTTGTATGTAAAGCACAAGGTCCACCTATTAATATTGTCGATACCCCTTGCATCGAGACTATTTTGTACACTATCGAAAAAATCCACTGTGTGAACATGTGCTGTACGTCCACACAGTGTTTCAATTCCCTACACTGTGTGGACCAGTCTTTTGATCACAGGTGTATACTTCCAACACACAAGGTGCCTGTTCTTGTAGAGACACCTTGCGTCGTGGCCATTTTGTATGCTAGTGAAAAAGTATCAAGGTTTTCAAAGACATTTTTTTTTCTTCTGAGGATGTTGGATTTATGTTTGCTCTTCCGCGCCGTCTGATCCGCTGCCTTCGATCCTAGCCTCCCATGGTTATTTCCTTCACCCGTTCAAACGGAAACAGGGAAGGTCTCACCTGTGTTTTTTTATTTCTTTTCTTTTTGCCCGACCAGCACACGAGATTTCTAAATAACATACGTGACTTGATAAACATATCCCGATATACTAAACCGTCTTGCCGGGTATTTAGAAAGCTGAGCATTTAATGACAAGTGTGGAACATACAGTGGTAGTTCTATTCGATAGAATGAATTCTTTATTCACGGAGGAGGGATTTTCCTCTCGGCACTTGAGGCTTGTGATTATTTGAAACAACCACCCTTATAATAGAAAAAATCCCAGCATCTCTTGAAGCGTTGAATGACACCTGTGCCATCTTTGTTTGATCTCCTGTGTACATGATAACAGTAGCAGCGCTTAGTATCACAAGGGACCACCCCATCAGACTCGGTTTTGGTTTCAATTGGTTAATATCGTCAATGCCTTCTGGACTCAACTTCATAGAGCTGCTCAACGGCCGATGTATTTTTTTTATATTGAACGATTTCCATTGCATATCGGTGCTAACCGAAAAGAAACGGAAATACCCGAACATTAATGACCAAACAATACACTGTGCAAAGCTTCAAACATCACCGTTGTATACTGTTTAGACATTTGAACCTAGATCGAAGCTGTATTGATTTTACACCAACGACTGGGTGTTTTGGGATAGTTTTAAGACAATCCCCTGGCTGGTTAGAGCGCCCACGTGGAGTTAATTCTATTTTGAAAAACAAATACAAATGGCGCCATAGTCGCCATTTTCCTTTCAGCCGTTCAAACGGTTTGCCTTCGGATAGGCACGAGTCGAAAGTCAAGATACACTGGCCTCCCATTGCCATGATATTTCGACTCAACATCAGAATCTGCTTAAGTAATGATCAACGGTTGACCCATTTAAAAAAAAAACCAAAAAAACAAAAACAGTTTATGCACGAGTCAATAATGACTTGAATTTGATATAGGTCGCCAAATAATGACTCCGTAGCCAAGATGTTTCGTTGTGTAGACCACTGTAGACAATTCATTTCAACTGTAAACACAACCGACGGCATGCAGGTCATATACTCAAAATGAAGATGGACATAACCTTTCGTGTCTAGGCCATTTTCGAAACCGCGGTTTCGGCTCCAGATTCGTCTTAGGCTAGCTTGGCCCCGCGGTTGTTTTGACAAATTGCGCGTGCTTTGCGTACGTGCTTAGTCAGGGCTTCAGACGAGAAACGGAGCCTGTTAAAGCCGAATCCAAAGCCGAAGCCGTGGATTCGAAAAGGGCCATACTGATTTGATATGCGTAACCCATAAGGTAAAATACAATGGTTACCGTATACTTGAGAGCATTGTGTAGGTTGGGGATAATGCAAACCGGTAATCTGTGGTTTGTACAAGGAAAATGAACACGTGCAAAACAACATGTATACACAAAGCGAGTGGACCACTCACAGTCAGAGAAATGTGTTTAGAACATCTCTATGAATAATATAATTGAGTCGCCAGAGCATCAGTGTCTGTGTATAGAACAGCTTCTGAATATAATTTGAAACCACCCAAAAAGAGTTGTTATGTAGTCGCCATAAGGTAACATCTGCTTGCAAAACAAAGTATGCACCGAATGAGCAGAAAACACAGAATATTCTGTACTTAGTCAGCCAGTTGTATGGGCATAAACAATCCAGAATATGTACAGAATGAGCGCGTTAGGGGGGAACCTGTCAAGCAACTTGCTGACCGCCCTTGTGTTTTCTCAAAATAAGCAACCTTTCCATTATTTAAAGCACGACACTATTGGTAATTGTCAAAGACCATCTCTTTTCGCTTGGCGTATCTCAACATATGCATAAAATAACGGACCTGTGAAAATTTGAGCTCAATTTTTTGTCGAAGTTGCGAGATAATAACGAAAGAAAAAACAAGTTGTGTGATTCAGATGCTTGATTTCGAGACCTCAAAATTAGATTTCAAATTCGTGGAAAATTATTTCAGAGGGAGCCGTTTCTACCTCTCCCCATAACTCGTTACCAAGTAAAGGTTTTGCGCTAATAACTATTTTGAATAATTACCAATAGTGTCCACTGCCTTTAACAACGAACCTATCGCAGGCTCTTGTAATAAACAGAGGTTTAACCTGTGACACTACTATAAATAGCCATTTGATATTTCAAGGTGTCTGTGTGGTATTTTGATAGCAGATGGGAAGGAGAGGGTTGCGGGGCTTGGAACCACTCTCAAGTGCCTGCTGCAAGTAGCATCTAGGCCATTAGTGGTTGGGAGATTAAATAGTCAGGTGACTTGATTGAGATAAGAAAAGATACCTCCGTGTAAGGGGTGGGAGTTATGACTTAACTGTGCGATGCAGATCAGGGTCCAATTTCATAGAGCTGCTAAGCATACAAATTTGCTAAGCATGACATTTCTTCCCGGATAAAAACAGGATTACCAGCCAAATTTCCATTTGTTGCATAGTGCTTGTTATATACTGGTATTCAGCTTTTGTTTGCTTATCCAGAAAATCACATGGAAATTTGGTTGGTAAACCTGTTTTTATCAAGGAAGAAATTTCATGCTAAGCAAATTTTTGTGCTCTGCTCACAATATATCCACTATTTCATAATAGCTACCTGAAGAAAATTGTTTATTTTTCATCTCTTCAATTTAGCTCTTATTTGCAGTGCAGTTTACTGGAAAATTGTATAGCATCCGAAAATATGCAATTAGTTAGATTCTCTTAGTAACGAGCTAAATTTTTTGAAAACTTATTCCTTGTTGGTAAAAAATTCCAAGGGCCTATAGTCAGATTAATTCTCGCTGATCACCCATATTAAGTTAATCAAACTGTACATCTGCTTGGTGTTTTTGTTTGTTTGCTCGTTGTTGTTAGTTTTGGAGTTGCTTTTAAGTTTAAAATTGGCTCTATATATAAAACTATTTTCTGATGTTTTTCTTATAAACACTGCAGGTTCGGCAAAATACAGCGTAACGGTGGCAAGTCTATGCAAACGATGGTAAACACTGCGGTAAGTTTATTCCCATAGCTCAATTTCGTTCTCAATTGGTACACAAATTTCTGCTGAACAAAAATAAGAAGGAGACCAGTCACTTATATACTGCATGCAAAATGGTATTTTGGCTGGTAACCTTATTCTGTGTTTCGGTACAGACAAAAGATTAAAAATTCACAGATTTACAAATAATTCACAGGTTTACAGAAGGTAATGGTGAAAGACTTATCTTGACATATTATTCCATGAAATGCTTTACTTTTTGAGAAAACACTAAAACAATGTTATTTTTCGATAGCGAGAATTACGGATTTATTTTAAACACATGTCATGACACGGCGAAACGTGGGGAAACAAGGGTGGGTTTTCCCGTTATTTTCTCCCGACTCTGACAACCGATTGAGCCTAAATTTTCACAGGTTTGTCATTTTATATATAAGTTGTGATACACGAAGTGTGGGCCTTGGACAATACTGTTTACCGAAAGTGTCCAATGGCTTTAAGCCAGCTCTATGAAGTTGTGCCCATCCGATGATTTAACGCTACCACGAAGCTCTTCTAGCTCATCTCGTCCAGTCTTCCCAGCCACAAAAGAGCTACACTATAGACGTTGGAATTTTACTAGGTCAAGCAAACGAACGCTCTCAAGTTTGATATAGAGTCCTCGGGTTTTTCAGACCGTTCAGTTGCCGGCCGATCGTGTCCATACAGCTGCGACGGGGTGGTGTTTACACTCGGCTCTTCATCATGTTGGATCGTTTCTCTCGGTTGCATCACGCTCTCGCTACAAAATGCACCTCCAATTCATTCGAGCACGTAGTGATTTACTTATAACCGAGACACCACCCCCCCCCCCTACCTTCTTTCCGTATTATGCTGTTTTCTAAAAATGGATGGCCAGCTTGCTAAACAACGTACAGTGGCCTCTGTTTTCGATAACCGAAGTATCCACATAATTGCATTGGGCCAACTGATATATGATCTGGCAGCTTGATCAGATGATGTGCAGTTTGTGTCTATGCGAATAGGATATGGGGGAATGAGAATGACTGTGGTTTTACGTACTCTGAGACTCCATAACTTGTCTGAAGAATTAAAATGTTACTGGCAATGTGTGCTGGCTAATAGGGCCAAAAGTCATTGAGCCGTTTATTCCCTCACAATCAGCTAGGCACACAGCAATTTTGCTTACCGGGGTTGCCAATCAAAATCTTATTTCTTGATATTAGTCATCTACATGTCTATTTGTCTTGGCAGTGTCAATTTGTCACCATGGGCAAGTGGTTAGACTGCATGCACGACTTGCGATGATCACGAGGTTGTGGGTTCGAATCCAGCAAAGCTAACATCTGTCTTTTTAACAGTGGTTAGAATGTTTATTGATTTGAGTAATTCATAAGCACGGACGTAAAACCAATGTTTTTATGAGATAGATTGGCTGTTGCCATGGTGTTTATATCCATTCCCCTGTGGATGTTTTGCCGAGTTCCCTTGTTGGGAAGATCATCTAACCAAGCATGACTTATAGTGTGGCGCAGTTGGGGCAAAGGTGTGCGTGGGGACCGGTGGGGTATAAGGGGGAAAATGTGAGGGGGCAAGGGGAAAGCTCGTGCACCGAGCACTGCATTTTAGGCACCGCATTTTAGGCATAAATAGTGAATGGCCACCGTTCTCTACTACCCCCCCCCCCCCCGGTGTTCAGAACCCCCTGCACAGTGGTATTCCACGTAGCCTTTTTTTTTTTTTTTTTTTTTTAATATGATTGGATAACATTCATATCAAAACGAATTACTCCTATAAAAAAACATGCTCGATCTTCAGCAATGCAATGGCGTCTGGTGACATACTTTTCAACAGTGAATATGTATACTTCAGCATGCTTCTTTTCTATGGTGTTACTCGCAGTCAAGAGAATGGCAAATACGGAGACAAAGGAGCTCCACCATCAGCACTTCAAAATATGCCAGCGCATCTCCAAACTCCTTCCTCCCTCCCCTCAAAATCATAAAAATTTTCCAATAAATTTCACTGGGTAGGTACAGCGAGAGTAATGTGTCCTTTGCTCCTGTTGGTATATCCACTTAAAAGTTCTCAAGAGACGCACTTCAGCTCTGTGCTCGTCTGTGAAATGATATCGCTGAATTGCTCTTCCATTTTTTTTCTTTCCTTTTTTTCGAGAGCGATTAAATGACCCAATCCCCTAGTGGAGCTCCATCTCTTTTCGTGCCCTCAGTCACGCCTGTAATCCGATGTTTTGGGCAAACATTGCGACGCCATTAACCCCAATATTCTGCACTTTTTCTCCCGTGTTATGGACTCTCGTTGTGCATTGGCTGTCTGCGCGAGAAGGAGACGCGTCTTTGTTGCTGGGGTTGTTGGGGGAGAGCATTGTATTGGGTGGCTTCTTTGGCTATATTGTGTGCTTCGTCATCGTTTGTCTGGTTTAGGGTTGATGCTCATGTGAACCCAAACCCCAAATTAGTACAGAGGTTCAAAGTGATACGACGTACACCATGATGACACATAACCATCATTGTCGAAATATGCTGTCATCTCGTATGAAACTGCTATGATATTTTTTGATTCTGTTCTACTCTAAAAAAGCTGACGATAAAACCCAAAGTTTGTTGACCTAAAAACAGCTATTGTCCACGAGTTTTCAAACCTTGTGTCCGTTCTAGCAGTTTCTAAAAAATTCTTAACATCACACGTCAACATGAACCGTAGGTCTTACAATAATAATGTTCTTAATAGAGCTGCAATTAAGTTCTTAACCAACCTGACGGGAAAACCCAAAGTTTGTTGACACAAAGATTGCCTGTTTAAATGGGCAGTCAGGTCGGCTCAGGTTTTTCCCTGCCTTTCACCTATATGTGGACCCCGGTTCGAGGTGGATTGGGGTTTTCAGTCCCTACCAAACTGCGTTTTCCATTGATAGGGGGTTCCCTCCCAAGTCTAAAACTTAAAACTCTTCACTGTCTACTATAAAAAGAAAGTTGGTGAGGTGTTTCCAGACGATGCTTTGCCGGCTATAGTTCAGGTCCGGAATAAGGTTCATTATGGACATTGTGTTTTCAAACATTGTCCGTTCTATACAGTACTGTTGCAAAAATTTCGTAAGATCACACGTGAACTCCAACCGTATATTGTACGTCATAGGCAATATTATTTTCTTCTTGCTAATGCGCCTTTGTAAGCAAATGTATCTGTTTATAAAACAAGCTGGTCCGAATTGACGCTCGCATGCTGACGCTATCAAAACCTTCCGAAAACCCACAAAATACAATTCAGAAAACCAATGCACCGGCAAAACTCGGATAAAAAAAATATCGTCACGGATCGATCCTAAACCGCTGAGCAAATATTCATCCCGGACGAAGAATGTTGTTCTTTCCATATGAAATTGGGCCGGGATTCAATTCCCCGGGAATTGTTGTAGCTCGGGCCAGCACGGCTAAGCTTGACCACCGGGGTTAAATGAGGTCTCAGACGGTACACCTGATCCCACTGGACCGCCCTTGAAAGGTCGTTGTACGAGAAAAGGCTTAGTGCCTAAGACTTATTATAAGCGCGTACAAATCCCAATGAAATTTAAATTTTGGTCCGCACAATGGACTGTGAGTGGACATTATGTGTTCATTATCTGCGATGGTCATAATTCATAAACCTATATGCAGATTCTTATCTTAGATATCAGTAATCAAGTTTTCACTAAATTCACTAACACGTCTGTTTCTAAACGTACACTGAACAAACTGAGGTGTTATTACACATAGACTCATTATATAGAAGCCGAAGAGCGATTCAAATTATAATTAAAATTAACACCGCCGGGTTTTAAATAACATAAAAGTACCTGTTTTCGTAAAAAATAAGTGTTACTTCAACACCCTGTGATGTAAACTTTTGTTCTCTTGAGTATCTATGGTGTGAACACAAAATAAATGATAGTTTCGGCACTTTTCATCCACGTGTCTCGGCATTTTTTATCCACGTGCGGATTTACTCGAGTTATGTGTTTTACTGATACTCGAGTTATGTGATGTCAAAGTGATACCGCAAAATGCAAAACTGTTAACCAATGGGTGCGTTCGTTTAGCTCCCCTGGGTAGACCCCGGTGTGTGGCGTGGTTTGTTTTTTTCAGGACAAACGTGTGCAGATAATTACCCACGTTCGTCCCGGGAAAAAAAAAACCGCCACACACCGAGGTTGACCCAGGGAAGCTAAACGAACGCACCCATTGTAGTATGCACTACCTTAAGGTGGCAAAACATTGATTTCGTTCTGTTGCAACTACGATGACCAAGTAAGTCGACGTTTTCGCTGATGAATTATTTTATGCATATTTTGGAACGCACCAAGTGCGAATACTGGTCTTTGACAATTACCAAAGGTGTCCAGGGGTGGATTTCACAAAGGTAGTCCTAACTTAGGACTAGTCCTAGGCAATGCTAAGAGATAGGACCAGTCCTAAGTTAGGACCAGTAACTCATCCTAACTTAGGACTGGTCCTATCTCTTAGCATTGCCCAGGACTAGTCCTAAGTTAGGACAACCTTTGTGAAATCCACCCCTGTGCCTTTAACCATTGCGGTGTGAACTACACCTAAAGGTGGCGAAACATTGATAGTGTCCAATGTCACGTTTTTTGTCTGGCCTCCTTGTAGGCGACATTGCCTTTTACAAGGATACCTTCACGCCTAGGGAGGAGGTGTGCATGAAGTTTACATGCTGGGCGATCACACATTGCAACTGAGCGTAAAACTTGTTTTCCTTTAAAGGCTCTTGACACTAGTTACTCAAAATAATTGTCAGCATGAAAACTTACTTGGTAATGAGCAATGGAGAGCTGTTGATATTTTAAAACATTTTTAGAAAGAGGTAATTTCTCACTCAAATGTTAATAGACATAAGGCCTAGCTGAAGTGAAGCCTTTTTTAGACATCTGAAAGCACAACAATTGTGCAACAAGGGTGTAATTTTTTAATTATTCTCTTGCAACTTCGATGACCAATTGAGTCAAAATGTTCACAGATTTATTATTTTATGCATATGTTGGGTCACACCAAGTGATAATACTGGTCTTGATGACAATTTTACCAAACGTGTCCAGTGCCTTTAAGGTAACATTGTCGAGACTAATTTGTAGACTGTCAGGTATACACGTTTCAAGGCAAGCCCCCGTGATGTGGTGAAAGTCTACGGCCGGGGTTTGCCGTCTTTGAACATCGCCCGCGGGTATCTCCCAGCGGTACAACACTTTCAATTCTCACAAACCAACAGACGATTTACGAGGACATTTTCATAATAATTTCAAAACTTTCTATAATTTGGAGGGTCACATTAGTTTGAGCAAGGAGCTTTTTATAGATCCATTGTTTGAATTTGAAACTGTTTTGCACAGGCATGTGGTATCTGTCAATAGGGGAGTATTGAACTGGTGGAAACAACAGAAGAATTATGAAAATCCAAAATAACAAGCTCAGATTTGTGACCATCCCATCTTAAAGAAGTGGCGATAACTTTAATTTTGTGTCTTACTGATTTAAAGCACCGTGCATTACTGGTATGCCTATATCATTTCTTAAAGCAGAGTAAAAATTTCCAAAGTACAGTTTGCCAAACTATCTTGAACGGAATACTTTGTATATATGCGTGCATCAACTTTGACAACACCCAAACTCTCACGTGTGAAACCTCCAAAGCATGCTGCAAGTAAGTCTCCAAGTTTAGCAATGTCTTACTCACGCATTCCTTCACCATTCCATGTCTCATACCTCACCATCGGCTTAACAATTATCGAGAAGAAACGTGTGTATAAAACAGAAGAAGGAAAAGAAATAAAAAGTAATGCTCTAAATCGCCATTATCCACTAAAAGGTACCGCGCTGTCTCGATTTGCCTCCCCGGGGGTTTCGTGAGCCAGCCACGGCTTGGTGTTCGTAGTACGGCCCCGCTCTCGCTTTGGTGTCTTAAGGCCATAAACATAAAATGTTTAGCGTCCCCGCCCGCTTCCTTTTTAGAGGCTGCCTCCTAATATATTTTTTTCTTATAATATGAACAAAATAATAAATTTTCCTTTTTCCCTTTTTTCATACAAGGATTCTCAGACGAATTTGTATTAAAACAAACAGCCAGTTGTCTTTAAAAGTGTGTCAAGCAGCCATTAAAAAAAAAAATTCCTTCCCTTCTTTCTCCAAAAGGCAGGACGCTTAACATGTATTTGTTTTTATTTGGCTTAATATGTATCTATAGCACATGAATTTTGTAACGCCTTGGGGCAACATGTGCTGCCATTGGTCGGGATTGATGGCGGGGAATCCGATTAAGGGTTCCATGAGAGTGGTGTTCTGGCCTTCTGCGTCCATTAAACTGCATTAACAAATCTTTGCCAGTTTATTCTGTTTTGACTCGGGGTAAGTCTAACCCTAGAGTAAGGACCAACACGAAATGCAGCACGACGTTTGTGTGTGGCAGGTGAGAGCGTGGCGTCTGTGGTACAGCTCATGACGTCATCTCTGGGACTACTATAACTAAGGTCATTGCCTTGCCTCTGTTCCGCGGGATTAACATTCTGGTGGCGTAAATGGGTTAAGAGTGAGGAATGTCTTTCCGGGAGCCGGAAAATAATCTTTCCAACTCTCTCACCTTGACAAGAATACAATTTGGTTTTTACTACATATATACCGATGTGCGTTACTCACTGCACGCCTGATACTTCACGTAGGCAGCAACGAAGGCGATTGCCTCGATGCCTCCTGGTCATTGCTTTGGTGCCCTTGGAATGCTTCTGTAGAAGTTAACATTTCTTCGTGCCCGTTACCAAGGAGAAAATACCTTGGTGTCCTTGCCCTTTCAAAAACGAAGCATACAGACATGACACCGTAAAGGCCTACACACATTACTTTCCCGAGTTCTGTGGGGAAAGATTCACAGGCAAATCACTCGTGTGGGATTCGAACCGACGACCCTTTTAAGAAAGCAAGACTAATGTTACTGTAATTGTTACCCCACTTTTCGTACAAACTAAGAGTACTTTGTGATCATCTCTAGTCATTTTCGAAGCCTTTGCCCTTTTTTTCTTCAAACAGAATACAGACTTATGACATACCCTGATGTCATTTTATGCAAATAACAAGTGTCTGCATAGTCTGGCACAGAACGGCAACCATACGTGCCATCACGCACGCTCCTGATATATTGTCATGCATTGTCTCGTAAACAAGAGGGTCGGTGCACCAGATATTCGCTCATTCACGACCCCATCCCATTGTGATGTTGCCCCAATACGTCTGTCAAAATAAATAGAAAACTTCAAATCTTTCCCCGAAGTTAACACAACCATTTTCTGAAACGTATTCCAATTGATGAGCCCACCCTCAACCACGAGAACCCATGCCCACTCAAACAATCCACAATGACCATTTAGGAGCCCTCCTCGTTGAGTCGTTACGGTGGGGGGATTTTAGTCCAGCAATAAGAGCAAGGAAAACACGGGGCTTTTCTTTCAATTGTGGGCAGGGGTGGACGAGACCTTTTGAAAGTGATTGGCCGTCGGGAGGGAATTTGAATGCGAGGGCACTCGATGCTACTCCAAGTCTCTTGAGTTCCAACACTGCCGTGACAGTGTAAATATAGACGAGCAGAGGATGTGAGACTAGAGCAGGGTGGACTATGATGGCTAAACGTAAGACGAAGAGCAGATTGAGGAACGTTTTACAGTGATTTATACCCTCTTGTTTCAGTATCTATATACCCATTTATCTTGAGTGTCTATGGTTCACTTTTTAACTTTCTTTTTAAGCCTTCTCTTTCTCTATTTAACCCTTTTTTAACGTTGGTATTTTATATTGCTGTGTTCTGCAAACAAAACAAGGCAAAAGAAACTTCCCTTGCATTAGTTTTATTACATTGTGTTCAATTAGTTACATCACAACCGAACGAGAGACAGATTTTACTGGACACAACATGTATGGGATTTCTTCGTGGCCCTGGTTCGAACCCAGCCCCCTAACCACCATAAACGAGTGACGTCACTTTATGAATGTATCACAGTAAGGCCGTGTCCGAAACGACGACTTCGGCTACAGCTACGTCTAGATCAGCGCGTCTACCAGTGTTGAAGAATAGGCAGACGCGCGCGATCTAGCCGTAGCTGTAGCCGAAGTCGCCGTTTCGGACACGGCCTAATAGTCCTACTTCATCTGTTAGTTTTGTATTCCCCAAAGTGCGTTGCAGGAAACTTTACAAATGCCGTCAGCGATCGTCATTTACATCCATGTGAGCCAAATTTCATACAGCTGTTAAATCTGTGCTTAACTTAATTGTTTAGCTTTTAGTAGAAGTCATGAAGAAAAATAATTCATTGGGTAATTTAGGCTGATAACTTTTAATATAATGCACAAAAAAAAATCAGTGCTAAAGCCTTTTATGCAAAATATGTGGTGTTAAAATTGACACAAGGGTGTTGTCACAATACCCTTCACGCCAGCCTATTGAAGAAATGCAAATACTGTGAACAAACAAAACAGTATAAGTATCATTCGGTTGACTGACATGTCTTTTCTTCCTTAAACCCCCTTGGTACTATACTTGGTAAACTTTTGTCCTACACTCATCTCACTACTCACAAGAGTTACACCTGTCTTCTCCAATCGCTTTAATTTGTGTGTTTTCCTCCATAAAAATCCAGCTTTTGATCAAACGCAACTTCAGTAGTCGTTTAACTGGCGGCGCCCTGTTTTATACGAGCTCCAAACCAGTCGTATATTTTCCATTTGCAAAGATGGTTTTGCAGTTTTACAGTTTTTTAAGAGAACACCTGTGGCTTTTATGGTAAAGAACCTCGGTGGACGATAGCAAAGCAGACTTTAAAGCAGACTTCGGTTCCACGGAATGCACCAGTCCTGTTGTTTGACTAAAATATTGTTATTTACCTTAGGTACTCAGGGTAAGCAATCCTGTCTGGGTTTTGCTCCCATTCTGCATTCTATTTTATTCATAAGAAGAAATACACAGCGTAATCCGATCACTGGTAATCATTCCTCAACCCGAAGGCTAACCAGTGGAATCAATTTTGACGAGTTATCCCTTAAGATAGTTTGTGCGTTGGGGGAAGTAAGGATTGAAAAACTAGTCTGAGGGAACCCAAGACGATGAGTGAACCCTACTCGTAGACAGCCAGACATCTTGTTGTTGTGCTACACGTTAAAAGAGACCACCAACATTATGGCAAGATAGCTGTTCATTTGGAAGAGCGCCGGCACGTAAATCCAGAGGTCGTTGGTTCAAATCCCACTCTAGTCAACTTTTTTCAACCCCATCACCCGTTAAAAGAGTCACACAAGGATCAGTAAACACTGCGAAAAACTAGGGTGTTAAAGGCAATTTGCAAATTTCCATCTATAAATCGCTGCGGTACCCGCTGCTAAAATATGAAGTTCAAACTGCCATA
Source organism: Asterias amurensis (assembly GCF_032118995.1). NCBI lineage: Eukaryota > Metazoa > Echinodermata > Asteroidea > Forcipulatida > Asteriidae > Asterias > Asterias amurensis. Next base: position 17,504,164 of record NC_092650.1, read on the forward strand.
GCTATACCGAGCAACCTCGATGGTCTATTGGTAAGACACTGCTCTGGAATTGCAAAGGTCGTGGGTTCAAATCCATCCCGAGTTATATGCTTGTGATTTTGTTTCTAAAGAGCTCGGGAAAATACTGAGTATACAGTGTATAATAATGGGTAAAACCAAAATTGACACCGTGTGTTGTCTAATCTGTAAAGATACCGAAAAAAGATTCAACATTTATACCAATATAGGCCTAAAGGGTGTTAAAAAATAACACTCGCTTCTGCCGACACAATGACACTATTGGTGTTATTAGTACACCCTGGTGTGTTAATTGCATTCTCTCTTGAGTGTGTGGTCCTGCTAGTGTGCGGTGGGCGTTTAAGTATGAAGATATGTTGTGATATGTTATTAGTTTTGATTGGCAATAATTTTCAGAGTCATTACCAAACGTATACATAGCCTACCCTTTAATAGTCTGGTGCTTGAGGCTTGCTATTAAATGGTATGAGTCCTTTGTTTAGTCAGTGACAATTGAAGGAGCGGCTTCGCATCATTCGCAATTTGAGGCAAACGTACAGGTGTGTCACGCACTGGGGGCGTTGAAGAGCTTGGGGTTGTGTGGACTCATGTACTTGACGCAACCATTAGGGAATTCTGGAAGGTGTTTTGTTCAAAGCCATCGTAGATTGCCAAACGATCACGTGGCTTTAAAGACACTGGACACTATTGGTAATTGTCACAGACCAGTCTTCTCACTCGGTGTATCTCAACATATGCATAAAATAACAAACCTGTGAAAAATTGTGCTCGATTGGTCGTTGGAGTTGCGAGATAATTATGAAAGAAAAAAACACCCTTGTCACACGAAGTTGTGTGCTTTCAGATGCTTGATTTCGAGACCTCAAATTCTAAACTTGAGGTATCGAAATCAAATTCGTAGAGAATTACTTCTTACTCGAAAACTACGTCACTTCAGAGGGCGCCGTTACTCATAATGTGTTATACTAGCAACCTCTCCCCATTACTCGTTACCAATACAAGTGAGCTAGGTTTAATGGTGATAATTATTTTTGAGTATATACCAATAGTGTCCACTACCTTTAAAGGCAAAGTATACCTTTGGGTTTTGAAACCGTTTTGACTGTTTCAATCCTGTATCAATATTGAGGTAAATTTTGAATCGAAATACCCAAGCTTGGTTGACTGTGGTCGACCATTAATAATTATTGAAAGCAGCATTAGGATCATGGTTTCCTCCCTGGTACCGGTACCTTTGTTTCCCGCTTACTAAAGCGCAAAAGGGAACCAGTGACACCGAAAGCAAAATGGCAGAAGGCAATGACAGTTTTTAATACCATACCGATGGTTGACTAGTCTTCCGAAAGTGTCGCTCGAGTGAGTAAACTGCGCAAGTGTAAGTTGCTAGTCAGTGGTGAACTCTGGGTCGACTTGGTGTGCGCACTCAAACTTCCTCCAATTAGACGCACATTTTGTACACACAGTGTCCCTTGTCTATAAGACGCCAGCATACACGTATGTTACGCACGATTGTGTCCGACGGTGACGACTAAGTCCGAGATAATTGTTGAACCATTGTGTATAAACAATTTGACAATACACACTTGCACAACCCCAGGGTTGTAGAAGAATACATGTCAAACCATTCCATTTTACCAAGCTTGATAACTTTATTAACAAAAACTAATTTCATCAAATGCAAATCGTTCGAGCTTGTTGACAATACAGTGTTTTATAAGCGCTGCCAGCATTTCAGATCAGAGAAATCAATTAGATGAGAACCTAAGCCGACTGTGTCAAGTCTATGTTCATAATGCCACATGGGATCATTTGACTTTTCATGTGATGAGTCTGCAACATTTAATGATGACTGAACATTGCGGATGACTGATTGTGTAAATGATTAATTTCGAGGATAACCAGACGAGACGTGGTAACCTGACCCCTGTGCGTTTCCCATTAAGTATGTTTTATGAGCAAAGGCATCTCGCGACTGTATAGAACTGACTTAAATATATTCCAAGATTGGTTTTCGACCGGATGGAATTTACTGGAGTCTACATGGTGGAATATTTCGCATTATGGTAGAACTACAATACGTCAGGGAACAAGACTGATACACCAGGGATATACTCTGCACCGCATTTTTTAATATTCTGCATTATGGTATAATTACAATACTTCTGGGAACAAGACTGAGGCACCAGTGATATACCCAACCTCGCTCCCATGGGCAGCTTGCCTTATCGATAACTCTAGTGCACATCAAGATATGTCGAACGCCTGCAAACGAGTCTTGGGATATTACCAGTGAGCGATATCTGCGTCGCCATACGTCGAGGAACAAGACCAAATTATCATGATGGGTCTATACAGAAGTTAGTCTACTGTAAACTAAAAAACACCTACCTCATCGACATCCACTCTCCCTTGAGTCTCGGGGGAATCACCTCTGACACGCCCTCGTTGCCTTGGAGATGACGTAACTGACGCCCGCAAACTGATTCCGACAGCGCCCTCACAATCTGACTGTCCAACTCGCTATTTGGCTCCGCAGACACCATACTTAGGACTGTTGGGGAAAACACATAGACTGGTTATAAGTTTTATAGCGTGCACATCCGTCATTCAGTGATGACACTCAAGTCAAGGCGCTTTAACATACAGTATTTTCCTGCAAGGGTGGGACTGACTACGTTTGAATTATGAGACCTAATCTTTGCGCCATGTTTTGGCGTTGACAAGGTGCTGCGTGAAGCAATATGCTGCCAGGAACACCGGGCGAACCCCTTCCCTTTTCGATAAGTGCACAGGGTTCTTTTGCGTGAGTTACACAACGCACGGGACTAACAGCTTTACGTCCCATCCGAAGGACGAAGCATCATGGTTAAGTGTCTTGCTTCAAGGGCACATGTGTCACGACTGAGACTCGAACCCACACCAGTGCTCTCAACCGCTTGGCCATGACACGCTCATTATATTTGTGTGTTTTTTAGTTGGCCAAGAAAATGGAGAACACGATTAAATGTCGTTTTGAAGAACAGAGTATACACTGCTTAATACAGATCGGTGTCTTCTTTTGAAGTCCATTAGGGCGTCAGCCGTCCCGTGGTGATCCGAGATCGGTGTAAGAGAAGGACAAAAAAACAATATTCTCTATCCCCAGTTCAAAATCAACATCTATTACACACAGCGATTCTTGATACAGACTTTTAAGTGACTTTTTCCATCAGGTGGGTCACTTTTGGTGTAATTTATTGAACGAGACAAAACTCTCAAGATGGTTTTTGTTCTCTTGCTTAAATCGCAGGTCATCCCACGGGTCAGTCCTTTTACACGAGGCATAATGGCGTCGTTTATGACGTCACTCTCGATACCCAGCAACGCAAACAAAATACAAAATACAGAAATGCAGCATATTTCAAGATTACCATCGTCTCTTTCTTCATGTACTATATCCTTTTTATTAATTTTTTGTTTTACCCATACACCATTGTGTGTTAGCACTGTCCCCGATGCAAATTTTAACATCTCTTATATATCCCTTTTTTCATAAACAGAATATCCTGGACATTTGCTGCTCGATTGATCCAAAAAACAAGTTCCATCGTATTCGAGGACAAGAAAGCATTACTATATCATCTTTCAGCCCGGGTCCGACTGACATACCCTTTCAGCTTCTCACGAACCTCTCTCGGGGGTATTTTGATAGAAAACACGGCGGAGATGTTGGGACATCACCGGAGCGCTACGCGTGTCATCAGGTACGTGTTGGACCTTTACAAAACAGTGGTAAAGCAGGGACATTTTTATAATGCAGGGTGTTTTGTTCCTTCTTCTCATGGGTTTTGAAAGATTGTGATTGGATATCCCAAGTGAAATTAATATATTTATTTATTTATTAACCTGTATTTGAAAAGGCAAACCTAGAAGGTATACGTGATGTAGTGAAGCGGTATTTTTATGCAGACCTCACTCTCACTTTTAAAAAGAAAAGAAATTATACAAGTTTTATTGCTTAAAGGCAGTGGACACTATTGGAAATTACTCAAAATAACTATCAGCATAAAACCTGAAGCGCAGTAACGAGTAATGGGGAGTTGATGGTACGAAACATTATGAGTAACGGCGCCCTCTGAAGTGACGTGTTTTCGAGAAAGAAGTAATTTTCCCTGAATTGTATTTCGAGACTTCAAGTTTAGAATTTGAGGTCTCGAAATCAAGCATCTGAAATCACACAACTTCGTGTGACAAGGGTGTTGTTGTTTTTTCGTTCATAGTTATCTCGCAACTCCGACGACCAATTGAGCTCAAATTTCCACAGGTTTGTTATTTTATGCATATGTTAAGATACACCAAGTGAGAAGGCTGGTCTTTGACAATTACCAATAGTGTCCATCAGTGTCTTTAAACCTTTGTTGCAGAAACTCTTTAAGCTATAGTTTGTTATTAAAAACTTATTATTGTTGACTATAAATAACCCCTGTTTTAGAAGGTGGCTGTTCTCTGGAATTCCCTGCCAAACCTACAAGATATTGAAAGTAAAAAATGACTCACCGTCCAACAGCAAACAAATCTGTTTACAATGTAAAAAAAAAAAAAAAAAAAGTCTCTCCATTTTTTTTAAAACACATATTCTGCACATAATACCGTCTTACAGGAATTATACATGAGTAACGAATACCACTACTCCCTAAATTGGTTTAGAAGGACGAACCTCGTCGTGTACGAAATGTTGAGTCCGGAACCGTCGGTGCGAAAGGGACCAAGGTTAATTTACCGCCGAGCTAGATTGGAAAAACATAACCTTAATTCGCGTTCGAGATGTAGTTTTCCATTTTTATTTTTTTTTTCACTTTCTATTTTTAATCACAATTTCAAACTTACTACAACTTGCAGGGACGTGACTTCTTAGGTAGCCTATATTTTTCCCTGGCCTGAAAAAATGTGTACTCAAAATTCTTCTTCGAGACTTCCAATTTACTTGACAGAGGTAAAGCAGCCACCAACGGGAAAAGTCAGGGACCGATTTCATACGGGTGCTTAAACAGAAAATATTGCTTGGCAGTTTTCTGCTGAGCAGAAATGAGCAGGATACCAGTCACAAATTTTACATTTTTGTACATTGTAGTTTGGTTGGTAACCTTATTCTGGTAAGCAACATTTTATTGTGCTTTTAATAGCCACTTTTTGTGACAGGGCCCTCGTGATAGACATAGTCTGTAAACCTTGTGAAATGTAACTATGTATGGGAAGGTTCGTGGTCTAGAATAAAGGAGGGGGGCAGGCCACTGAGCAATTTTCAGGAACTTTCCAATTGGCGTCAGATCTTAACCCTGAATTTTGACCAAGGTTTACCCTGGATTTTTTCATTGACATAGCCAGCGGGACCATTTAGCTTTTTATTTCACTGGTCCCTCGGCTTTTGCCCTTGTCAATTTTTCGTATGAAATGAGGATCAACCATTGAACTGGCCAGGACCGCTCGAAGCGATTTTTGATTGGTCCTCAGGTGGTAAAAATGCACTGGTCCCTATAGGTAATTACTCTAAATATTAAATAAGTTGTTGCCATAAAACCTTACTTGGTAACGAGCTATGGAGAGCTGTATAAAACATTGTGAGAAATGGCTCAATTCTTTGAAGCAACGTGTTTTTTAAGAGGTAATTTCTCACTAAAATAATAAAATACTGTCACCAGGCCTGAAGCCTTTTATTATGCATCTGAAAGCACACACATTTTGTGCAATAAAGGGTGTTTCTTCTGTCATTATTCTCGTGCAACTTCGATGACCAATCGGTTCCAAACTTTCACAAGTTTGTTATTTTATGCATATGTTGGAATGCACCAACTGAGAAGACTGGTCTTTGACAATTACAAAAGGTGTACGGTGCATTTAACTGCATAGCATTTGGCTAGCGGAGAACTCTGTTGACGATATCGTTCTGTTTGGTTTGATTTAAAACATTACTCACTTGTCACCTCGGGATGATGGACGGAAAATTCACTTGTAATTCATGAAGGCTGGGAAAAATCAAATGGCTATCTTCTTATTGTTAACTCACAGTAATTGCGAAATATGTTTTTGTAAGAGCCGAATAACGACTCGACTCTCCCAAAACGTCTCTTATATACATTTCCTCTATTTATTTTAAGTATACCATTTTTTGTTTTCTAGTTTGTGAGTGGAAGCCATTCCGTTTCGGTATAACCCTTTTTTTGATCAGACCCTGTTCCGTTCTTCTGTCGAGAAATACACCAAAATATTTTTTTACCCGGGCTTGTTTTTTGTTTTACAATTTATTGTGTTATCAACGTAATTACCCTTTAATTTTGAATTCATTTTTAACTTTCCATTTAAATTTCTACAATGTATTATCATTATTTTTTTATATATTTTTTTTAACTGTTCATATCATGGGTGTGAAAATGATTTTTGTTTTAATAACCAATTTCAAATCAAATGAGTGACTTCAATCGTTTTGAAACACTGAGATGTAATTGAAAAGTCGCCAACGTCTCAGACATGTTCCATTAGGTGAACTGTGCGCGTGGGGGTGGCTCTTTAAAAAGTCAATAATCACTGTTAAAGGAACACGTTGCCTTGGATCGGACGAGTTGGTCTTTGAAAAGCGTTTGTAACCGTTTTTTATAAAATGCATATGGTTGGAAAGATGTTTTAAAAGTAGAATACAATGATCCACACAAGTTTGCCTTGAAATTGCGTGGTTTTCCTGTTACTGTGCGAACTAACATGGTCGGCCATTTATGGGGGTCAAAATTTTGACCCCCATAAATGGCCGACGTGTTAGTCGACGAGGTAAAAGGAAAACCACGCAATTTCGTTTGTGTGGATCATTGTATTCTACTTTTACAACATCTTTCTAACCATATGCATTTTATAAAAAACGGTTACAAACGCTTTTCAAAGACCAACTCGACCGATCCAAGGCAACGTGTTCCTTTAAGTGTTGTTGTGTTTTTCTTCTTTTTTTTTTAAGGCAGTGGACAATATTGGCAATTACTCCCAATAATTAATATCATAAACCTTTCTTGGTAACTAGAGTTTGATAGTATAAAACATTGTGAGAAACTGCTCCCTCGAACGGACGTAGTTTTCTAGAAAGAAGTAATTTTTGACGAATTTGATTTCGAGACTTCAGATTTAGAATTGAGGTTTAGAAATCAAGCATCTGAAAGCACACAACTTCGTGTGCCATGGTGCGACAAGGATGTTTTTTCTTTCATTGGTATATCGCAACTTCGACGACCGATTGAGCTCAAATTTTCACAGGTTTGATATTTTATGCATAATGTTGAGATACACCAACTGTGAAGACTAGTCTTTGACAATTACCAAAATAGTGTCCAGTGTCTTTAAAACACCAAAGTATAACGCAGTGGAAATAACAGTCTGTTGTGAACGTACATGTACTCATGATGTCTCCCTAAAGCTGCAGAGCCTGTACCTCCAAAGGTCATGGGTCAACTATATAGCCAGCACAATCCATTCCATATTATTTTTATTTTCATTTCATTTCTTAAACATAATGGGCCAGTATTTTCCTGTTGTGTGTGTGGTGAAAACCTTAACTCCGTAGGGCAAAACCGCAGTATGCATGCAATAGCTTGTCCCGAAAACGTGCCGAACTGTTCCAAAAGACCAGGGACCAATTAGCTTAGCCTCGAGCACCCAGTTGGCTCAATAAAAAGACATCACCCTCGTCGTACAAGCCAGTTTCTTTCGATTGTTGGTTTTCTACATACGGAATATCGAGAACATATATATTTAGAACATAGCTCTTCGGGTGTTCTGGAAATGCACAAATCAATGAACTAGCATTGTGGATAGGCAGCATCTGAATTGTCCCTTCAATATTTTCTTCTTCTTTTTCTTTAGAATTCTCACTGCATTCTATATTGGCCTACTCCTAATACCCAATAGCAATATTATTTCCATATCACTGTTTTATAGATGCTAAGATTATGCAGAAGCAAGAAATGAGGTGAAAAGTTTTGACTTTTGTCCATAGGCTGGCACCTGTGACGCATGGCCTGTTTCATGTAGCTTATGGGCATGAAATGAACTAGGAACTGTACAAAGATGGCTGCTTTGAATACGGAAACACGTTGTGATCTGAAATTCGACGAACTAATCAAGTCGGCCCTCTTGCTCAACGCACTTATACGAGCTATGTCCACCATGAGAGTCAATAATACACAAAATGAGTTGTCTCCCAAAATGGTAGAAAGGGTATATGTATACGCACTGTTGCGTTCTGCGCTGTGCCAGATGTCAATTTGGTGTATACCGTCACCCATCCATAATTTTTCTGTTCAAAATGACAGCTCATTTTGTTGCGGCATGTTAAAGAATAGCCACTTTGTTTTTTAGCTTGTTTAAAGCAAAACAAAACTTTATTTATTCATGAATTTAATAATTTTAAAAAAATCCACCATCTGTGGATCTATATAAAAGAAACCCATGATGCTTAACCAAACTGAAGACAAGCTGTAGCCATTATTTCAAAACAATCAAATAACAATTTCCTCTCATCACTTCACTTTAACTTACTTGTTACCCCAGCCATTACCTATTTTTTTGCTTACCCTAAACTCAACACATTACTTTCACTCTGTCAATTTTATGAGCAAGGAGGAAATCTCAATTTTGATTACAGTTCCCAACGTGTAATGCGCGCTTGGCCAAACTCTTAAAAAGCTCATAACGCAAACGGCGTGGCACAGCGGCGATAGAAAAGTACATGCATCTATGTATACGCTGACACCAACCAACGCCAAACAGAGAGTGCACAGGAAAGTGATGTAAAATGCAAATTATTCTGATTCACTTACTTCTTTGTGCAACATCGAGCCAAGTGACACAAACTTATAATAAGCAGCCCCGTGTGCCAATCATTAAAAGTACCAATTGACACATTTTTGTTCATTGAGGGTTACCACAATGTTGTGTCTAAAGGATGTCTTAAAAAACTGTGAACCCCTTTTGAAAATCATTCAAACTTGAAATGTGTTATTAATAAGCGAAACAATGTCAGTTGTAATAAAGGAAGTAAATAAAAGTAAACTAAAAGTACCAATTGACACCCGGAATTGTTAATAGGTTAACCACAATGTTGCGTCTAGGGTGTTTCATAAAAATCTTACGAACTGCGAAACCCCTTTTACAAATAATTCAAACTTGAAATGTTTTATTAATAAGCGGAACATTGTCAGTTGTAATAAAGGAAGTAAATTATTACTTAATTTGATGAAAGCATGAGATTGAAACGTTGAGTTGTTGAACCACTTGGTTCTTCTCAGAAACACCACAACAACTCCATAGAGAGTATGGTGCATTCGCAAACCTGCTTATCATTGTGAAGTTACCATGCAACGTTTCAAATTCCGTAGACGGGGTCAGACGTGAGGTTGGCCGAACCATAGAGCTAGCACCAAACGAAACAACCTTCTTTCCTCGGGTCCCCTTTCCAATACCAGGGCCCAATTTCAACTCTGCACAGAAATGATCTTGGCAAAGCAAAACACGAGTTATAAGTGGGGCACCTGTCGCAACAGTAAAAACTTCGTGAAATGATGGCTGGTAACCTGTTTCTGCTAAGCAATTGTTTCGCTTGGCTTAGCAAGTTTGTTTGCGAGACAAGCTATGAAATTGGGCCAATCTGACTAGTTTGTATTGGTCAGTGACCAGTGAGTGACCAAGTCGTCCTTGGTTTATGCAGAGATTTCAGATCAGATTCCTCCATGGGATCTCCATATAAAAAAACACTTCAAAAATGGATTGCGAAAGCAATCATACTTTGACGTTTTCCCCCAGATTTCTGACCGCTGTTCCATTTTGCAAAAGTATGATAACAGGTGTTTTTAGAAAAGAGGCCGTATTTTTATTTTGGTGTTACGACGAGAGCGGTTTTTTACGACACAAGGCCACATCGCTAAATAGTTTCACACGAACCGAAACGCAATTGGTTCTAAAAAAAAAATGCTCACTCCTTTTCTATTATAGGCACCAGTTTGCGTTAAAAAAAAAAAAATCAATTGCAAAAGCTAAGTTTTCTTGGCGCCATAACACATTAAATTCTTATTTCACCTAACCCTGAATTCCAGTAATGGCATAATATAGTAACAAAATAATGTTATAATATGCATTTTAGCCTTCGAGAAAGACGGCTTTTTAAGGCTCGAAGCCGAGGCCCAGTTTCAAAAGCTGCTGAGCAGAAAATACCGCTTGACGACTTTCTTTGCTTAGCAAATGAGTTGGCATCGGTCACAACAGTGTAAACTTAAAGCAATTTTGGCTGTAAAGCAATACATTTCTGTTTGCAACAGCAACTCTATTGTCTCATAGTATGACCATTGCTCATATGACGTACCATTATTGAGAAAACATTAGTTTGATGATGTTGTTGTTGTTTACTGTTATGTTGTTGCTGCTGTTTCTGTTTCTGTTGTTGTTTGTCAGCTTTGCTGTCGTTAATGTTGTTGTTGTGTTCATTGCCGCTTTGTAACTGTTTCGTAATGTGTACTACAATGAACGCACCCACGGATTAAACGAAATCAACCAATTTGATTTGCAATCGCTACAGTGCACATTGTTCTCTTGCATGAAATAAAACTCATAAAAAAAACAATATAGGAATGCATTCTCTTGTACCCAACCAATAGAGATAACAGATTATTTCTGCCAAGCCATGTGTATGTGGAACCTGTGCCCTTATATTAAAACCCATATAACCCCTGGCTACCACAAGCAAGCTCATAAAAAACAGTTCTCGCATCCAACCAGAGCTATCGTAAGTGCGCGAGGAAAAAAGCAACACAGATGCGCGCACACAGCAGAAAATGACCAAAAATATTCAATATTGGTCGCAACGTTTGCCCACAGGGCTGTCAAATAATATGTTGGGGGGTTTTGCAATATGCGTGTCCTATTTCCTCTACATCACCAGAGTTTATCATTTATTTACTCAGCCAGGGTTTTCTGTTCCCACTTTACAGTACATCTGGGATCATTAGCTGCAGACCTTTTCACACGAGAGCAATTTAGCAGGGGTCCCTTGTTTAATTTAAGCATAGACCTTATCGCAAATACCAATGCGCAAGCGCAGACTGTTGAATGAGGTGCATTGTGGGATATATATGAATCAAATTTGTAATCAGCTAGACCACAATGCACCTAATTCCAAGCTTTACGCGCGCGCCCCAGTATTTGCGAAAAGGTCTATGCGTTGTGAAATTGTGTAAATTTCACTTAGTGTGGAACAGCAATGCTTGGACTGTTCCTGTGAAATCTTCTCAATAATTTGCCGTTCTTTATGGACTCTTTGTCCTGTCATACGAGGTTCATTTGGTACAATTTTACAACCCCGTTAAAATTAAGCAAGGGACCCTTGTTAAAATGCTGTCGTGTGAAAGGGTATTCATAGGAAAACAGCCAGAACCCCGTGTGGGTAGTCTCAAACTGATGACAGATCGGAATTTGATTTGACTGTGTTAGAAAATTTGAATAAGTTTCGAGGTTTTTGCTTTTGGCTTCATTTCATGGAAGGGTTAACTTTCCTCTACAGTGAGCAAAAACAGAACTATTATGGAGTTACAATCAAACCTAGCTTGGCTTTAGGCTATGTTTCGATAAAGAAACATGGTTATAAAGTTCATTCTTCTTTGTATGTTAAAGGCATGGACGCCTTTGGTAAATGTCGAGGACCAGTCTTCTCACTTGGTGTATAATACCAACATATGCATAAAATAACAAACCTGTGAAAATTTATGGACTCAATTGGTCATCGAAGTTGCAATGGATTAATAATAATATATACAAAAACATGTTGCACGGTGCTTTAAGATGCCTAAAAAAGGCCTCAGGCCAGAAATATTCTACCATTGAGGAAGAAAAAACCTCTTTCTCAGATTTTAAGTACTTCAGAGGGAGCCGTTTCTCACAATATTGTATACTATCAACAGCTCTCAATTACTCGTTACCAAGAAGTTTGTATGCTAACAATTATTTTGAGTATTACCAATAGTGTCCAATGCCTTTAATATACTGATAGAATTTCCAAAATTAATTTCTATCTGATTCAAAACGAGGAGGACCTTTGCAGATGGAAATGCACTTTTTACCGAGTGAATTTACTGAATTAATTTTCACCTTTTTTTTATCTCGTTTAACGACACAGTAACAAAAATGACACACTTTCAATTATATTTTATGCATGCATAAACAAAAAGTGCGATGCATCACACTACACGCTTAAAGTGAACTTGTTCCTAAATCCAATGACGTAGCTCAGCTTTAAAGGGGCAATCCACGGCTTAAAGTTACATAGGCCTACAGTTGCTTTAAAGCACAAACAGTAGCTAAGCACACACAAAATATGCTCATCAAAATAAGGTTACAAGCGCAGCTATAGCCAAACTGTGTTCATAGTCACAGGTACCATCTGTGACTGATATCCTGCTCTTTTTTGCTTAGCAGAAAATGTCTAACATTTTATTTATGTTTTAGCTCAATGAAGCGGGGCCCAATTTCATAGATGCGTATAGAAAGTACATAAGCATAACACAATCTTGCAACCAAAATAAGTTTACCAGTGAGCCAAAATACCGGTATATACATTTCACAGTTTGCAACTGGTAGCCTGCTAGTTTTTGCTTAGCAGGAATTAGTTAAGCAACATTCTCTGCTTACGTAGTAGCTCAAAGAAATTGGGCCGAGCTGGTCTTTGTACTTTTATAGCTCAAAAATATTACTGGACCATAACTCGTCTGGACAATCCGCACAATATACGTTCATTCTCTATTTTTATTTGATGAAGTTTGAGAAGAAGTTTTGGCCTTGAAGTGTGCAACAGTCCAATGTGTGTGAATGTCTGCTGGACTTTTTTATATACAGTAGTTGTGATCTATAGACGATGTGACCTGTGACATCACATGTTTACAAAAAGAGCCACCAAGCCTGGACTTCCTGCAGGCACGATTTGTACACAGCACAATGGAAGAAAACATAAAATCTTATATCTGATGGAGATTGCACTGTCCACAATTCTTATCAACTTTTGGTATGATAAAAAGGGGCACATCTCAAAACTTGTCCAGCTTTTACTTTCATAACTCTTGGATTTATGAGGAAATTATGACACAAAATGTAAACTTTCTCATATTAACAGTACATTATCTTGCCTGCCAGACTAAAGAAAGCCAAAGAATGTACAAGGTCACACTTAATGTAAACAAAGGTCACATTGTCTATATTGGCTCATTCATTAATATAACAAATACAATATATCCCAGTCTACATAATCATGCATTTTGCCTGATCAGTTATTCAGGAAATTTGTTCTGGTGTCAAGTTTATAAAAAAATGAGCTTTTTAATTAATTCCCCCGCATATCCCAGCAAATTATGTAGTCTTAAGGTAATAGGAAATGTACTCTCGAAGTCATACCAATTTCTCTATATATTAAAAAAAAAATTAAAAAAACTTAATATGAGAAAACATAATATTGACTTTGTTGGTGCAAAAACTATTCCAGCTTAGGTCATTCACCCCAGTAAACGAAAGAGACCATTCCCAAACTTAGTATCACTGCAAGTTTAAGTTCTTAGAACTTTAGTTTTGGTACTACAGGTAGGCCTAAATAAAAAGGATTTTTGTTGTTTTATTAAACCACAGCTTTGTTTAACCGTTCAATTATAATATGCTGTTGAATATTCAGCGATCTGGTAAGATTAAACGCGCTGCTTTTTTTCCAGGTTTATTAAATTGTGATGCACCCTGAAATAGCCCCTGAGTCCAGGGCTTGCTCCCCTGGTCAGATTTCACAGTCTCCAGTTATTTGCAGATCTGTAACCCTTTGGTTTAAATTAAATTGCCAGCAAACAGCAGTATTGTTACAGTGCTTCTCCAACCATAAGCCTACAGGTAGAGAAAATAACTGCAAGCAAACACGTCGCGTTAATTGCCACTCTAAAATGTGTTTTACGACAAAAGAAATCACACTGGATTGTAGCGAGTGACCTGTAGTTTTATTTTTGTATTTTTGTAGAGAGGAATATATAAAGAGCTTGGGTATTTTTCTCGTCATCGAAGTTAAGTTGTCAAACTGAATTTTCCACCGATATGTTTCGTACAATGTCGCTTTATCTGCTGAGCATAGAGTACAGTCCTGTGACTAAAAGCTTTTTCAACCGTAAACCTATACATACATGGCCACTTACTGAGCAGTGTTACAAGCAACCAAAACAAACCAAAAATGTTATAATGCATCCCTGAGTATTTGCGAGCTTCAGGGTTTGGCCGTGGAACCAGCGGGGGAAGAGTGGGTATATACTCACCAAGGATGAGGACTAGGGCGATAAGGACTCCTCCAAGACGCCTTGAGTCCCCCGTGCCTCCTAAAAAATGCTCCCGGCACTCCATGCAGAGTTTCTTCATCATGTTCGTTGCCTCTTCTTATTTCGTCTTCCAACTTAATTTTCCGCCGGTTCTCGTCTCCCGGGCTCTCGCTTGTCGCCTCCAGCCGGTATTGTCCCGTACAAGGCGCCGGCTATTGTCACCGATTGTCCCGCGGAGCTTTTGTGTGAGTAATCCCCACAAAACCAGATAGATAACGCTATCCGGTCATTTCTAACCGTTGACTGCTTCTCAGAGCTGCTTAAAATGCAGAAGTATTCCAAATTGCAGGAGGGGAAATAAACCAACACAAAAAACACACACACGTCATAAAATTTATTGCCCGAGATGTTACGACTAAACGCTGATTGCTTGCGAAACACTCACGGGGTACTGCGCTGCCAAATCACCGGCAGTAAACTTGCTCTGCGACCCACCAATAAAACAAAATAAAAACCGTGATAAGTTCTTGCTCATCAAACATACAAAGATCCACACGGTACTGTCAGCTGGACACCGCGTCCACACATCTGTAAAGTTACTCCACGTTATAAGTGTGCGTCTGGTGTAACCGATACTCCTTTATTGATAGCCGGGCATACTCTACTTCTGTCAGCAATCAGTGCTTACAAATCACGGAGGAGGGATCACAGCTTAGCAACGAGGGGTCCAATGGTGGCAACAGAGTGCTTTCTTAAGAGCAGAGATAAGATAACAAACTTCATAGAATGCAATGCTCGGTTGTCGGATTTTTAGCAGCAGCGAGTGCCGCAATTTGCTCCGGTGGTGGTGGTGGTGCTGATAAGTTGCATCTGGGAAAAATAATGCAGAATCACAACGATTCACTTTTCTCCAAGAGATGAACTTATTTTGTACAATCGGCTATTGTTATCCACTGGTGTAGTATCATTTCCCCTTAAAAAAAAGCTGTAAATATCAGAATATCCTTCAAGATCCAACACCACGAAATATTAATCGACGTCCTCTTAAGCAAATCCCACTACAGTCGAGAGCAGCGCAGCACACAGCGTCCTCTACCACCACATCGCCTTGATATATCCAATATTGTAAAAAATGTAGTCCCATATCAACATTGATTGGGATTATTATTTTTTTCCCTCAGCGGCCGGCCTCTCAAAACCCATAGCCACATACAGCCCCGGCTTCAAATCAAGGGTCGAGTTAAGCTATGCTTGAATTGGTGCCACAACGTGGACGGACATGCGTAGGGTTTCGTTACGTCTCTCTATCAATGGTTCCGCGAGGGGGTGGTTCTACGCATGCACGAGAAGTTCAGTCGGTGACTTGATCACTGCGGTGTGTTTGAATGGGAACTGCCCGTGCGAACTGGGGATCTATCTAGCCCCTCGCGACAGAATGATTTACATTGTCCCAAATCGCCGTCTTAAAGCTAGTGGGCACTATTGGAAATGGTTAAAGACCAGTCTTCTCACTTGTTGTATCTCATCATATACATAAAATAACAAACCTGTGAAGATTTGAGCTCAATCGGTCTTCAGAGTTGCGAGATAATAATAAAAGAAAAACACCCTTGTCACACGAAGTTGTGTGCTTTCAGATGCTTGATTTCGAGACCTCAAATTCTAAATCTGAGGTCTCGAAACCAAAATTCGTGGAAGATTAATTATTTCTCAAAAACTACGTTACTTCAGAGGGAGCCGTTTCTCACAATGATTTATACTATCAACAGCTCCCCATTAATCGTTACCAAATAAGGTTTTATGCTAATAATTATTTTGAGTAATTACCAATAGTGTCCACTGCCTTTAAGACCTGGGCACAATTTCATAGTAGACATGCCTAAGTATAAAAAGTAGCTAAGCATAACAAAGCCATGCTTTACCAGAATAAAGGTAGGCCCCTACCAGCCAGCGCAACTTACATGCTGGTACCCTGATCCTGCTCAAGCTTAGAGAAAGGACATAGTTATATTAGGCATTTTACTGCAGCTCGTTGAAAATTTGACCCAGCACAACCTGTATTATACATTTTGTTATAATATAATAGTTAGCCCATGGAGGTAGAAATTAATTTCACTTTCATGTAAACCATCCAGTTTGCCTTTTGATTTTCCCGTCATACTCATATACCCAACATATCGGGCCAACCGGCACTGCTAGGCCTATTCTGTGCAGTGCAACAATCAACTTTTGATTTGGTGGTCATCATTCAATAGAATTTTCAAGAACAAAAAAGTGTAGCAACATGTTTAAACATTGCTCTACGGTTGAGATGGTGCTCATTTATTATGTGGTAATCAACGTGGGCATGGTTTATGGGGTCTAGGCTGGGCCTATACAATTTCTTTAACTTCCTCAAGTATTTCAGACGTAAACCTATTATTATGTATTAGTGGTATGAAACCAATGATGCCTCACAAGTTAATTAGTTTACCCTCACTAACTGGGAAACGTGTTCACTCTGCTGCCCGCAGATGGGTATTGAAACATGTGAGTGTGTGCTAATTACGTGCACTATCCTTGTACGAAAATAAATTGTGGTAAAAGTAGTGGACACTATTGGTAATGTATTACTCAAAATAACTATCAGCATAAAACCTCACTTGGTAACGAGTAATGGGGAGAGGTTGACAGTATAAAACATTGTGAGAAACGGCTCCCTCTGAAGTGACGTAGTTTTTGAGAAAGAAGTACATTTCCACGAATTTGATTTCGAGACCTCAAGTTAAGAATTTGAGGTCTCGAAATCAAACATCTGAGAGCACACAACTTCGTGTGACAAGTTTTTTTTTCTTTTATCTCGCAACTCCGACGACCAATCAAGCTCAATTTTTCACAGGTTTGTTATTTGATGCATATGTTGAGATACACCAAGTGAGAAGACTGGTCTTTGACAATACAATAGTGTCAAGTTTCTTTAAATTGCTCAGAGACACATTCTGACGAGTGGGACTCGAACCCACACTCTGTTTATCATGATGATCAGAAACACCAGGGGTTTGAGTCCGGTGCTCATCTCGGCCAAGACGCATTGCGAATCTTCGGTTACTTCCACAGACACTGAAACTACTTTTACAAAATAACAATGAAGGAATATAAGTAGATTCGAAATAACCATCCCGCAGGCCCAACTTCAGTTTTGAATTGACAAGGATTCAAGCAAAGGTTCTATTAGGTTCTTAGTTCGAGAAGAACAACTTCTTTATTGTAACAATATTATCAGGCATGTAATAAAATAATTAACGAGGTATTAAGTTATCCACCGACCATAAAAGTCCTCGAACAAAATCAGAATAATGTTTACATTTCTACCACACAATGCAAATAGTTAGCACTGATTTTCAAAATCAGTGGTCCATAAAAAGAAAATGCAATAAGACAAAGAGGGCGCTGTTGAACTTTGCGATAGAATAAAAAACGGGATGCACAAACGGTATGGTCGGGTACCAGTTTAGGAATTAGTCGCATTTAAAATGCTATAAATTTAGATGGTGCCCAACAATACACACAAATACGCCTCCAAATGCTGCCCTCATCGTTCTAGCTAACCATTCGGCCAGTTGCACGTGGTTCTTCGGCGAGGTAAGACGTCCTTAAAAAGTAACGGGGCCAGAGAGTGATTATGATGCATCTTTTTCTGCCTTCAGTTTTGGATTTTGAATTATTTTGTGCTTATTCTCACTTGTGTACTTCTGCCTAAAGCTTTGTATTGTATAATTTGTTTACTGGTATGGTTTTATGGGTTTTATTTGGATTTTGGGACCATCAGTCAGTCACCTTGTCCTTGCATTTTTTCAATGTTGGATTGGAAATTGGAGTGACGCAAATTCCTTTTTTCACTTGCCAACGAACGACGAATACGCGCTGGCTTGGCTGACCTTGATTTTTTCACGATTACGAATAAGATCGGTAATTAATTGATTTTTTAGCTTTTTTATTAAATATCCCAACCTTGGCCACATCTGGCCCACTTTTTCTTTAGCTTAGGCCTAAGTAAATGGTTGGGCATTATTTATATTTATTTTATTTATAGTTTTGTACTTTTTTGAACATGTTGATTGTTGTTGGCAGGGTCCTCCTGTTCAAAGAAATGGAAGTGCAAGGCCAGATTTTCGTCATGAGTTCAACCCTCCGCCATGTTCGTGGCCTGAAATTCCAGGCCTTGCTTTTTACTTGTAACCCTACAAAATTGGAAGAAGGTTTCCCTATTTTTATCAACAAATTGGTTGCGATCATATTGGCATGATTGGGACATAAAATAGCGCAGTTTTTGAGTAAAAACACCTGCATGCTCATCATGGTCATTGCTCCTGTGAGTGTGAGGCTGTGTTCACAAATGGCTCAACTTGGCTCTACTAGATAAGTTGCGATTCTGGAAGTTGTAACCCTCCTCCCGACGGCCGCCAGGCCGAAACGGAGGGTTACGAGATTCTCACGAGCGGCAAACGACAATTTGGTCCAACAAGTATAATTTCGACAGCTAGTCGCCAGATTTGCCCCATTTTTACCACTTACAAAAATCATGACGCAAATTTTAAGGGCACGAACTTGATCCTCAACGTCTAACGAACACTCAAAACACCATTGGGAAAATACTTTTGAAGAAAAGGTACTAAAACTTAACAGATCCCATCGCTTTGAAAATTAAATATGCTTTTTTTTGGCACCCTTTGTGAAGAGGTGAACCAACGCAGTGCGTTGGCGCCATATTATGAGTGAACGGCGGGCATTGTTAATGGACAGCTCACTGCCACTGCCTTGTAACACCCCTTTCACAGAATGGTTTAGTCCAACTTGGTGGTTGCAAAGCGATGCGACAGGTTCAAAATATAAACCTGGGAATTTGCTCCGGGATCTGACAAGTTTGCAAAATATCAATTTGCTCAAGGTTATTTATATTCTAATTTAAAATTACAGCCTTTGGGATTGCCCTCTCAAAATACAGCATCGTTGTCCCACGAGGGGGTTAACAACTACCGTGTCTACAGCTAAGCATAGACCCCTTTAATGTGACGTCACTCGCTGGGGTCAAAGGAGACAAATGATTGGACGATTGCTGTTCTTTGTGCATGAAGACTTGCGCGTCGGTGAAGCGTTTCGCGTTATGCAAGGGGTCTTTTACCAAATGTATACAGTCTGTCTGGAGTCTGACTGAGAATGCAGCTTGCACACTTTGTCGGACTCCAGTCCTGACTCCCTTTGTATGAAGCTCACTTAACGAGCTGTAGCTGCCACATTAGATCAAGTGCATTTTACCAAGTTTTACAACAGTTAAAGGAACACGTTGCCTTGGATCGGACGAGTTGGTCAAAACAAAAGCGTTTGTAACCGTTTTTTATATAATGCATATGGTTGGAAAGATGTTTTAAAAGTAGAATACAATGATCTACACAAGTTTGCCTCGAAATTGCGTGGTTTTCCTTCTACTGTGCGAACTAACACGTTCGGCCATTTATGGGAGTCAAAATTTTGACCCCCATAAATGGCCGACGTGTTAGTCGACGAGGTAAAGGGAAAACCACGCAATTTTGAGGCATGTTTGTGTGGATCATTGTATTCTACTTTTACAAGATCTTTCCAGCCATATGCATTTTATAAAAAACGGTTGCAAACGCTTTCCGAAGACCAACTCGACCGATCCAAGGCAACGTGTTCCTTTAAAGGGACAGTTACAAAAAAAAACATAAGTTGAAAGCCAATTCTTCCCAGACTTCAGCTGAGTCTGGGAGAAGTCATGGTCTTGAAAGCCCTAGTGGGCTATCTGGAGCATTCTTCTATGGTTTTCTCTTCATGAATATATATATAGAAACGCAACTTGTGCGGGCCCGCTATACTAGCTTTTGCATTTTAAGAATCCTGCTGAAACTTGAGTCTGATAAATGTCCGTCCTTTTTGTCTCCTAGATCATTTCATGACGAATAGTTTGAACATTCAAGAGTGATGACTCCGTGCAGAATAGCAGCTGGTTTGAAAACTGCTGGAGGTTTCAAAATGATCAGCACAAATATCTGCCAGCCTGTCTATAAATCAAATGTAAGAATGTTATTTTAAGATGATTTCAATGATGCATTTTGAGAGTTTACTTTTATTATGTATTCCAAGGAAATATCTGCCAGCCTGTCTACAAATCAAATGTTAAAATTTTATTTTAAGATGATTTCAATTATGCTTTTCTGATATGTTTTCCGAGGACCGAGCTTGTCCAACAATTTAGCGCAGCAAAAATTGTTGACTGCGCTTATTTTGTGCACACTGAATGCCAATAACAAGTAGCATATAGTAATTTTTGAG
This sequence comes from Asterias amurensis, assembly GCF_032118995.1. Lineage (NCBI taxonomy): Eukaryota > Metazoa > Echinodermata > Asteroidea > Forcipulatida > Asteriidae > Asterias > Asterias amurensis. Next base: position 17,524,848 of record NC_092650.1, read on the forward strand.
TATTAACTGACGCAGTTTTTGTAGCATTCTGCTCTGCTATACAGGGGTAATCATTCACTATATCAGTTTTGTTTCACCTTTCAGAGATATGGATAAGCAGATATTTTTCATAAACCAACGGCAGTGTTGGTTTATGAAAATTATGCCCTTTGTTAACCTCGCCTTGTTGAATTATGTTTACTTTAAATGCAAAACACTCGGATTTCGGAGAAAAAAAAACATTTGCCTTGCAGGAAGGTTTAACAACAAATATATCAACTTGTGACACTAATACATATCAAAGTTCAAGCAATTAATATCAATCTTGTTTGTTTCATTTTTTGATAGGTTGTTTTTGACAGTAGCGGAAAATGTCGTCGGAAGCAGCTGTTCTTTGATGTTTGCAAACGACCAACCGATAAATAATCAACATCAGAAATGACAACTCAAAGTAAGAACTTCTTTCATTTAAGAGTCTTTTTGCATGAAAATGATTCTTGAAAAATAAAGCAAAATAGTTAATGTGGAGTTGACCTGTCCCAGATTAATTAAAAGTGGCACTCTGACTTTGTTGAGACAGAATCTTGGATTGACTCTAAGATCTTGGTAGGCAACAAAACCACAGGCTTTTATTTTCTTCCGGAGTTTGTGAAGAATGCAACCTTTTCTGCTTGTTTCCGGCTCATAAGATGTGGTGTTTCAGTGACGATACAAAAGCTCGCCGCTTTGAGCTTTTTGGAGCGCTGAAGACAGTTCTGTTTTTCGAAACGCCTCCGAGTTTCACCACGATCTTTCAAATAAGAATGAAGTGCCGACGAAAAGGGGTTCAAATCATGGGTCAAAAGGTTGATCTGTTCTAAAATGCAAATTTTGTTTTCCTGTCTTCCATAATAAATAGGTAAATTTCTTGAAGACAAGGTTGGAAATAGTCATCCATGAAAGTTCCTCCTTAAATGGTAAGAGCCTTTTTTTTTTTTTTTTCTTGATTATTTGCTAAATGTGTTTTAAACGGGAGAAAAAAATACCACAAACTATTTGGAAAAAAAAATACCACAAACTATTTGGAAAAAAATTCACTCACTTCTTGCTAGTACTCTGAGACAAAAAATGCGTAGATAAGATGTGGTGTGGCAGTGATGATACAAAAGCTCGCCGCTTTGAGCTTTTTGGAGCGTTGAAGACATTTCTGTTTTTCGAAACACCTCTGAGTTTCACCACAATCTTTCAAATAAGAATAAGGTCGACCAGTCAAATGGTTGATCTAGTCTTTAAACAGAAGTTGGGGGGGGGGGTTCTTGTATTCCATGATGAACAAGTATATGTACTCAAAGATAAAAACATGTTTTCTTGTATTGTATGATGAATTGGTTAACTTCCTCGAAGATTAAACAAAATGTTTTCCATAATGATTAGGTAAATTTCGTCAAAGATAAAAACATGTTTTCTTGTATTCCAGGATGAACGGGTGAATTTCTTCAAAGGGAGATGATGAGATTGATGTGAAAACTTGGTGGCGCTTCCTAACATGGTAAGCCTTCGTTTTGTGTAATATTCAATATTATATGCAAAATGCTACAGTATTTGAGTAATATTGACCTGTGGTGTAACTAACAATAGGGTTTTAATCTATATTAAAAAAAAAAGAAATAACTATGAAATCTGTGTGTTTCTCAGGCGGGTGAGCCAAAAACTTGAAGTATTGTTTGTTGGTCTGTGATGAATTAAAATAGACAAGCATATATCTGACAACTTGCTGCGGATGTATATTTTATTCTGAGACCAATGAAAACAATCCAAGGTTTTCCCTTACAACTCTTTGAAATACTCTTCCACTGAACCTTCAGACTTGCTAGACTCGAGCTTCAAAACTGACCAGAAAAACCACTTGTTCAATCTGAACTTAAAGTATCGCTGAGCTGCCAACTTTTAATGAATCTTCAAAGAGCTCCCTGAAAGTTAACTAATCTTTCCATTTTCTGATGAACAAATTTGAAAATCTCTTTGGTTCTGGAATATTTTTTCTCCAGTTATGACTAAGTGTGCCACAGTACCTTGTGAAACGGATCTAGTGTTTCATTAACTTCCAAACCTGTCTTTAAAGTGTTTCCCTTTTAATTCCTTAAACACCACATTGTTGGATAAATGAGAAACTGTTGTCTAATATTCCAGTATGTTGTATTTTTTAATTGACAGGTACAACAGTTTTGTGCCGTCTGTTTCAGTAACATGTCAAAGCCTTATCAGACACTCCAGGTAAGTTTTTAGTAAGTTTTGAACTGTTTTCATTTGATTATCTATTGCAATTGATTCCAAAATGAAAAGCTAAAACGGGCTTTACTTCTGCTTGTCAGAATATCATTGTCATGGATTTGAAATGGATTCTGAAGAAGACTGGCGAATGATGATCATCGTCCTTCGACTAACTGGATGTCTGATAATTGGCTCTGATGACCTGACGCCTTTCTGAACCTGATTTGTTTGTGGTGTGTTTTTCTTTGTCCGAGCACCATGTTGGTGGATATGTGTGCTATTTTAAACTCGAATGTTATTTTCAGTAAGTTACTGAAATCTCAGACATTTTAAACCACACTTTATATTTTCCATGTTTAGGATTTGTTCTCGAAACTCCAGAGGGCCTCTGTCATCAATAATGAAGGTAATTACATTCCATCTTGCTTAGTAAATCCAGGCATGATATTTTTGTACTTGAAGCATTTACAATCAAACTGGTTGCAGTCGCATTTCACAATCAAAACACTGATTTTATCCAAAAATGAAGGCAAATTATAATAGGACATGAGAATTAGTGAACCAGTACCAATGATGAACCTATTTCAAGACAAGCATATGTCTGATTTAAGACTGAAGACTTTCAAATGTGTTCTGAGGTACGGTACATCCCATCTTCCTTAGTACTTGGGGAGTGGGATTTCATTTAAAGGGTGTATGTAACTTTTGTAGGAAAGTAAATTTCATTTTCCCTTAAATTTGTACCTTTTGGGTGGGTGGGTGGGTGGGAGGTGATTGTACATGTCCAATCATGTTACACACACCCTTGATTGGTCTGCGAGTTTTGCAGTTAATGAAAAGAGCACAAAATTGTTGAGTAAAATAATCTATGTGTAAAATTTTCAGCTGTCAAGTAAACTGGAGTTGCAGAAGGAACAAGACTAAGATGGATCAAAGGTAAATAAGAAAAACTTGTATTAACTAAGTGTCCATGGTGTGTTTTAAACACGAATGTCTTAAATATTCCCTCAGCTCTCCTACTTCAATCAATATCAAGCTTTATTGAATAGTTCCCCCGTAAAAAAAGTTGTCATGTTTGGGAACTTTTGAGTTGCATAGTGGAGCAGTGATGAGCTATCTAGTCTCGTTCGTATGATCTACATGATTATACAAATTAACTACTTCTGAGCTCCAACTACTATGTTCTTCCTACATCAGTCCGATTTCAAGTTTTGGTTCCCCAAATTGTTAATCAATTGTCTGAAAAGTCTTTTAAAGCCATGTTGGTCAGCCCGGCCTTGTACTCAGTAAATTAATATAGTAACAAGTTAAAAACTTGTTCTTCAAGGCCAAGTAGCATGGCTCCATCGAACATCCTGCAAAAATCATTGATAATAATTGTACAAGTAAGCCCGTCGGGGCGGAGTGGTCACACACTCCAGAATCTAGTGATAAGCAGAGTGTGGGTTCTAGTCCTGGTGTTGATGTATGTGTCCTTGCCCAAGACACTCGACCATTATTGCCTCGTCCTTTTGACGGGACATGAATAGCTTTTGATTGATCCTGCAAGTTGTGTAAAATGGACGTAGACAAACAGAATAACAAAAACAAAATCTGCAGCAGAACTGTGAAGTTGATTTTAGCAGTAACTTTTTTCATCTCCTAACAATGTTTATTCATTTCAGGGAGTCCTGTGCATCAATAATCGCCTTAAATCATCAAGTCTCGCTTAGCTTTCCTTTGGAAGGAAGTTTCATTGCCAAAGATCTCCACTTTAAGGTAACAATCTCTCAGAACGGATTACTTTAACAGAACATGGATGATAGTCCAGTTTTTCAAATAGTTTGGCCCTTGGGAAAAATGTAAAAAAATGTGATTGAAAAGCCTGAAAAGTGAAAAATTGCAAAGGTCTTGGGTTTGAGTCCCACCCGAGTAATATGCCTGTGACTTTTTTTTACACCGAACTAGTGTAAGTACTGAGTATACAGTGCTAACACACATCCGTGTATATGGGTTTTCATAATGAATAATCCTGATAAGTCCGTGGTATTCCTGTAAGGTCTGTTGAAGCCTACACCATGTTGCTCAGACCTTGTACTTTTTAAGGGCCAAAAATGAGGCATCAGGTCTGGAATTCTCGGCCTTGGTGCCCTTACACCAAATTCCCATAGGCTTAAAAGATTTTCCAATGGCCTTGCCCTCTCAAAGATGAAATTCCAGGCCTGAGGCATGTGAAAAGAAGTCATTTTCTGGGTATAGACCTTTCGCTGAGACCAAACGAAGAAAATATACACCACCGCCCACAACTTTCGGTCAGTGGTAGGTCTTCTTTTACTGTGATGGTGTTTTTTTTTTGTTTTTTTTTGGGGGGGGGTGCTCGCATTAATTGTTGGAGCTTAAGAACAGCCCGCAAATGATGATCATTTCATAGACCTGTTCTTAAAATCAATGATGATTTATTTTCCTGATGTGGTGACTGGTTCTAAGCTCCTGAAAACAACTGTCGGTATTATTCGGGAGATGGGGTTAATCGGAAGAAAACAAAAGAAGCATTCTAAAACAAAGCCCATTAATTCCTTTCTCAGATAACATCTTTGCTGGCTGAACTCGGCTTTGGTTTCTTCCACGTGGTAAGTATTTAGCTCTGGCTTTGTATTTCTTTTATGTTTTCATGTAAGCCCTTTTCATACTGCAGAACAATGCACTGGAAATAAACGCAAGACAATTTCTGCAAATTTTATCTACCCCGTTTCACTGGTCTTGGCCTTGGTGCCCCTTCAAAAATTTCCATAGACTTAAAGATGTAAGTGCCCTTTTCAAAATGAAAATGGCCTTGCCCTCTCAAAGATGAAACTACAGGCCTGGGTTAGTGATTCCAGGGGAACAGCAATTCCACAGAAGTTTTCTTTTTCCTGGGTTTGCAAGCAATTCAAAGTGAAAATGTAAACTACATATTCCCAGGGTTTTTATGGTGTAATTTCTCTAGTTTGAAAAGGGCTTTACTCTGGGAATGCAGGGACTTCCTGTGTTGTACTCCAGGGTGATGGGGAGCAAGTATGGTTGGTAGAAGATTGCCAAGAGCAAAATGTTCTCCACCCACTGTACTGCTGGTAGACAATGATGAGTTATTATACCGCCCCAGTCTGATTTCTGTGACTGATTGGTTAACTTGCTGAGTTGCCCTCGCCCACCCCTCCCCCGAAAACACAAATAAATAAATTAACACAAGTGAAATAGGTTGACTTAAGGTTAAAACAATCTGGTTGTAAGGAGATCGCCAAGACTGGCAGCTAGAAAATATTGTACGAGGACAGCAAAAGAAAAGAAAATTTTGAGCATTATTTTGCGAGTTAAGAATGAGTTCTTCATAAGCAGATGACCTCCTTACAGAAGTCTGAATTATGAAAGTCAACCAAATCTTTGGGAAAGGGAAGATATGAAAAAAATTATTTAAAATCAGTCCCTTATTTATTCTTGTTCCTCTCCACAGATTTCATCATTTGGTTGCTGCTGAACCGTCTTTGTTTTCCTTTACGCAGTAAGTATTGAGCTCTGTTGAAGCTCGTTGTATTCCTGGGTGAAGGGAAGCAACTATGGTTGGTTCACATTTGCTATGAGCAAATATTTTCCATCGTACTGCTGGTTGACAATGATGAGTTAATATACCGCCCCAGTCTGATTGCTGTGACTGATTGGTTAACTTGCTGAGTTGCCTTCACCCTTATCCCACCGCTCCCCAAAAATACACAAATAAATAAATTAACACAAGTGAAATGGGTTGACTTTAACTTATTACAGTCTGGTTCTATGGTATGGAGATCGCTAAGCCTGGCTAAAAGGAACAAGCCTAAACGAGGACGGCAAAACAAAAGAAACTCTTGAGCATGGAATTTTTGACTTCAGAATTGACTCTTTTTTTAGGCACCCACCTAGCAGTGGTCTTTATTACAAGAGTCAACTGCATCTCGGGAAAGCGACGATTAAAAAAAAAATGTACCAGTCATCAACTTGTTCATGTTCGTCTCCACAGATTTCATCATTTGGTTGCTGCTGAACCGTATTTGTTTTCCTTCACGCAGTAAGTATTGAGCTCTCTTAAAACTCATTATATTCCTTGGTGATGGGAAGCAACTATGGTTGGTTTACATTTGCTATGAGCAAATATTCTCCATCCTACTGCTGGTAGACAATGATGAGTTAATATACCGCCCCAGTCTGATTGCTGTGACTGATTGGTTAACTTGCTGAGTTGCCTAAACCCTCATCCAAACTTGATAGAGCTGTACAACGAAATTATGTTAACGTAAAAATGTTGCCAGCTAAATTACCATTTCACACGTAGAATCTGTGACTGGTATCCATAATCCTGCTTATTGCTGCTTAGCAGAAAGTTTCAAAGCAATGTTTTTTTAGCTTTATGACACTGGGCCCTGCTAGTTGACCCTTGTGAATATAGAAATCTGTTACAGTAAGTTAAAAATGAAAGAGCCGAGTAAGTTGAATTTGTAGTAGATATCTTTAGAAATGGAGGACAAATTAACGCAGCATTGAGTAACAACTTTCTCTTTTGTCCTCACCACAGGTATCGTCTTTACGAAGCTGCGGATTGCGGAACTCTAAAAGCGTTTTCTTCTGGTAAGCATTTTCCTCTGGCTGCATTTCCATTGACATGTTGAACATGCTGACTTTCTCTGTTAAACTCCTGTGTGAAGAGAAGCAACTATGGTTGGTTCACATTTGCTATGAGCAAATATTTTCCACTGTACTGCTGGTAGACAATGATGAGTTAATATACCGCCCCAGTCTGATTTCTGTGACTGATTGGTTAACTTGCTGAGTTGCCTAAACCCGAAGTCCTAGAAGTAAAATGTCTATAAAACTTAACTAAAGAAAGCTAACGTACCTATTTGAGTGCAGAGTACCGCCTCATTGGTACTTGTAAACTGAATAGTATAAGTTTGTTTTGTCCTTTGTTCATGCATTTGACATCACTAGTAAAAAGTTTTAACTCTCTCTCTCTACAGGTTGACGCACAATTGGAGAAAGTTCATGCTGAAAGAAACATTTGGTGGATTCAACTTGTAACCTGTGAAAATTTCATTTCAAAAGGTGGTTGCGTTTGTGATTTATCATCGAAAATCCTAATTGAATGTGCCCTGCAGGAAGGAAGATTTAAAATTGGAAAACACAATCTAAGAGGCATTACTGTCCAGTTAGTCTTTTGGTGTTCAAATTTCAGGGAATGAAAACTTTTTAAAGCAAGATGAGTCTCAAAATCTTTGTACTATCCTATGGAAAACTGCTTCACTTCGAAGTTCTTAGAATCAAGTTTTTGTTGACATGTTTTAAAGGCACTGGACATAATTGGTAATAACTCAAAACATGTTAAAGCATAAAAACTTGGTAACAAGCAATGGGGAGCTGTTGATAGTATAAAACATTGAGAAACTGTTCCCTCTGAAGTAACATATCCTGGTGTCATGGGTTTTCAGTAGAATAACATGAAAAATTTTCGCAATCAAAAACTAAATGATTTCTTTTTAAACAAACGACAAGAAACTTTATTCTCAGCTTGATTAAGCCTGACGAAAATACAGACCTTGAGTAAACTACAGAGCTTCTGTCACCAGTGGAGCTGCACAGTCTCACGGTAAATGGGAATCAAAGTTTGGGTTTGAAAACATGAGGGTCGATAACATATGACCCTCTTATAGTTTTTGAGGAAAAAAATTATTTCTCGGTTACGTATTTGTTTTTGAGACCTCGGAACTTGAATTTGTGGTCTTGAAATCAAGCATCTAAAAGCACACTTGTACAACACATGCGGTTTTTTTCTTTTGTAATTTTCTCACAACTTTGAACTCAAATTTTCACAGTTAGTTTTTGGTATGCACATTATATGTTGTGATACACCAAGTGAGAAAACTGGTCTATGACAATTGCCAGAGTGTCCAGTCTCTTTAAGAGTTGGTTCACCAAACACGTACATCGACTTCAATGGTATCACAAAATTCAAAACCCATTAGAGGATGCTTGGTGTAATCGCCATAGCAGTAGAGAAATGCTGGGCATAATTATTGGCAATTTGTTAATTATAATTGGTTTATTTATTTAAAAAAGTTGATGTTTGGTTGTGCTTTCGAATGATGGACTTTGGTTTTTGTGGAGTTAAAAACTTGATTCATACAGATTTAATTTAATCCTTTCATTGGGATTGTTTCTATCAGGTAGTCACAAATGTGGCTTGCAAAATGCTTCAAAAGGGTAGAATTTAGGCACTGACAATTTTGATAAGTTCATTTCAATTATAAATTTTACCCCACAATGATATAATTTTAAAAAAAATTTCCTCTCAATTTTATTATTTTGCTAAAATTAGACAGACGACAAGTAGTTGTTTTAAAAATAAATCTAACCAATTTTATTTCACTTGTTTCTCAAATATCTTCTTTTTTTTTGTCTGATCTTATCCTTTCCTCTCCTGTACTTGGTTTAACTACATGTATTGGTCAATAATAATAACTGATAAAGAATCGCATGTACATGTATTTGAGTTGAAATTCTTTTTAGTGGCTTTTGGCAATTTTAGTAAGCTATTTAATCTCCAGGTGATCTATCCTTTTTGATCGAAGGAGACCGAAACTTAGTTCATAAAGCCACTGTATGCACAAAAAAGTATTGCCTGTTGTGACTGGCACAGAAAACTTTTGTTACCAGCCAAAAACCCTACTATTGCCGTGACTGGAACCCTACTCATGTCTTGCTTAGCAGAAATTAGCAGAACTTTCTGATGAATAGCTTCATAAAGCCACTGTATACACATAAACTTGCTAAGCACAGAAAAGTACCAGTCTTGCTCAAAGGAAGCTGGTTTCATATGTTGTTACTCGTGCCACGCCTGTAAGCACAAAAATTTGGTAAGCATAGAAAACTCATGCTTAGTATAAATATAGCTTACCAGCCAACATTTTACCATTGATGTGACTGGAACCCTTCTCATTTAGTAGTTGGCAAAGAAATTTGCAAAGCATAACTCACTGATGAACACAAGGGCCCAATTTCATAAAGCCACTATGTAAGCACACAAACTTGCTAGACACAAAAGAAACATGTCACCAGCCAAGACTGAATAAGTTTACATTGTTTTGACTGGTGCCTCGGCTGCCTGTAAGCACATAAAACTATTGCTTAGTAAATATAGGTTTGCATGTACTAGCCAAAATGCCTTACATTTACCATTGGTGTAACTGTGGAACCGTGCTCATTTCTTGCTTAACAAAGAAACTTGCAAAGCAGAATTAACAGCTTAATGAAATAATTGACCTAGGGCCGCTTCAGGGACTTTTGAGAAACCATGAAGCCGAGAGAAGTTGAGATCGAGAGAGGGCGCCCTAAACCAACATTCTGCCATTTTCTAGATTGATGTAATGTGGATGAGGGGCGGACGAGACGTAAGATGTCGGGAAAACAATCTAAACTCGAGATCGAGAAAGCTATAAAAGGAATTAGAGATGATCTTGACGAATTAGAGACTATCAAAGAACGTATTACAACCCGTTTAGACTCTCTGCAAGCACTTTACACGGAAAACATGGAGGGTAAGTTTTGGTAGTTAGTTTTCTTCCTCCCCGGGTCGGTTGTGAAATGTGAGGGCTGGAAACAATATTCAATAACAATAAACATGGGTAATGACTCTTCATAGTCTGATGTGTATTGCAATAGACCCAGTGACTGGGGCGCTAGATTCATTTTATGACGGATGGCCGATGTCACTCTCAGCCAGTCACGTAGTAGTAGTTCGTAGGAGGTCCTGTTTTCGAGGTGTCCCTAAAATCGTGGCAAATCTTTTACCTCTCTGCGCGCGATGTAAACAGTCTCAAGATAAAGATTGTGTGGTTTTATTTGCCAAGCAAAGAGTCTCCTCTCCCTTGACCAAAACTTAGAAACACGTAAGGCTCCACTGGATATTTGCACTTGTAAATGCAAAAAGTTTGGTATTTTAGGCATTTCCACAAGGTACAAAAGTATGTCATAATGTTGAGGCCATATAAAAATATTTGCCCACCGAAAAAGTTTCATCAAACACTATTTCAATTCACAATTCATGATGATCAACTCATGTGACTGGAGCATTCTGGGAAAAAAAATACAGAAGCTTAAAGAAGCCATGTGCCTTATACCATTTTCTAATATTTTTGGAGGTTTTGTTTTTTAACCCTCCGATCAATATTATTATTTATATTAAAATTTAAACGATCAGCTTGTTGATTCAATTATCACTGTTTATTTATACGCTTTATTATAAATTTTAAGAGAAAAAAGGGGGAAAAAATAAATAAAAATCAGATTTGAAAGCCAATGATTATTCACACTTTTTATTAAATTATTTATTTTTGTTTGTTTTTGCAAATTACCATGGTAATTTTAAAATTCCATTAAAAAATATTTTGAATAAAACGAAGACAACTGCCGGCTACAGAGTCATACACAGAGTCTCAAAGAACACTTGTAGTCACTGCAGATGTTTCTTCCATGTATGGCTTCACCGGGAAACCATGCTTTCTTGTTTGCCGTGAAAACAGGAAAAACTCAAAACAAATGCAAATGGGGCCAGTTGAAGTCATCGAAGATCGGTGTGTAGTGTGAACATTTCAATGTCCATCAAGTTTTAATATATGTTTGCATACTTCATATTAACAAAAGAAGGTAATTAGGGCATCGGTTGATATAAGGCATCATTATTTTTTTCCCAATTCAAAGAAAAATACTAGTAGTAGGCACTACTCAGTAGAAGTATCGGTCAATACAGCAGAGTGTAACCTGTATTTCCGTTATTTTGTGTAATAACACGAATCCACGCTGTCGCCAGATTTTATTTTCTGTGCATATAAACTAGCTAGAACTTAGAAGTTGCTGCCATGGCACGAATTGAAAACTACGATAGCTAATGCGGCCAAAACGCCTTATTACCCGCGAGACTTTGTAACGTGTCGAGAAAGAGTCTGCTCATGGAGGACGCTGTACAAATTCTGATAATTCTACGAAAAACGACAGTGCACTGAATAACGGAAATACATGTTTAGAGTTAGACTCTCTACTGAGTATAGCAAGTCCTAGCTGCCTGTCAGGCATGTAATTTGTAATTGAGGCAGAGAAGGCCATTGCCTAATATTGCTCCTGCTGGTCTTGGCCTGCCCTGCATGCCTTAGTTAGAAATGGATTAACTTTTTTTGAAAAACAATCTGCAACGATCTGCATCACAAAACTTACCGATCTAATGCCTCAGAAGTTGCAGATAGCTCTACACATGAAATTGTTCAAATATACATCACAAGTTTTGAGTAAAAATCAAGTGAATTTTGATTGTGAACTTTCCCAACGGTCTTGACAACTTGACAACGCCCACACAGTCTCATAATTAGTCGGGTTTCTTCAGTTTTAGCAATTGACCCTACCGCGTTCATAGTAAGTATGAGACGGAACACACTACAGACAGAACAGAAGAAATCAACAGAAATTATGTATATATGCTCTACATAGTACAAGATGAAAAATGGGTTGGTTGACATTCAACTTCACAACTATGTTCAGCCCAATACCAGAGATACAAGGGGAAACAACCAAAAAATAATTCAAGTCAGTCTGAAAGAGTGTATGGCCTTCAAAGATTCATTCTTCGTGTCAACTGTTTAACTCTGGAACTCCCTATCCTCGACTGCTGTGAATAGCGCAACACTAGCTGAATTCAAGGGACATATACCCACCAGTAGTCTATTTCCACACGTAGTGCGCAAGTTAGCGTTGATAATAAGCGGCAGGATATTTTGCTGACTGAACCAATGGAGATGGAGATGGAGATGTATGTATAGAACAGTGGCTCCAGTCGACCCTGCATAACGCAGTCTTGGCATACACCAGACTTACTCAGTCACACTTGCTGCCGTGAACCAAAAAGTGTAAGATTTTCTGAAAATAAAATCAAGTGATTATTGTCCTATTTTGTTTTTGAAACGTTAACTTATCCACAACTTATTTCAGGCTAATTATAATGTGCTGGTTATTTTTTTTTTAAATTCAAGTTGAAATTTAAAAAAATGTCCATCAGCTGGCACTGGCAGATTTCTCCCTTAACATCGAGAAAATGAGCCAGCATTTTTGTTTTATAGGAAAGCCTACTTTTTTTGGGGGGGGGGGGGCAAACAAGATTTGGTTTTGTTGCTATAAAATCTCACACTTGATGGTGCAAACGGGGCAATGAGCAGATGTATTGTCTAGCATCTTTGCAATATTTATTGGGCTAGGGTTGAATTGGACAACCCTTCCTAAAATAAAAATACATGACATTGAAAAAATTTATTTTCGTTTTTCTCATTTCTGCCTCTCCTTTTTTTCTAACATAAATTTGGTAATGTGTTATCTTTTTAGGTTCATTTACACGAGTCAACATGTCAATTGGAAAACCGATCCGGTTTTACCCAGAGCTTGATATTGTCCTGTTGAAAGAAGTAGTCGCTGTCAACCCATGTCATCTTCAAGGCGCAAAAACACACAGGAAATGGGAGACCATTTTGTCCAATGTAAATTCTACATTGCACAACAAGAAAGTATCACTTCGAGCTTGCAAAGATCGTATGAAAACTCTCCTGAAGGCACATCGACAAGCAGAAATGATGTCACTTAAAGCGTAAGGAATTTTTTTATATTTTATTATTGGATGCTTCTTGCAGCCTAAGCCTGTTTTTTATTTTGTTTTTCTCTGCTAATAAAAATTCAGTTTTTGTTCCCTTTTCGGTTGTTTTGGGTTTCGTTTATCAATGGCTACTAAGTAATACTGCAGTTCTTAAAGACACTGGACACTATTGGTAATTGTTAAAGGCCAGTCTTCTCACTTGGCATATCTCAACATATATGCATAAAAATAACAAACCTGTGAAAATTTGAGCTCAATCAGTCTTCCAAGTTGCGAGATAAATGAAAGAAAAAACACCCTTGTCACACGAAATTGCGCTCGATTCGAGACATCAAAGGTTAAATCTGAGGTCTCGAAATCAAATTCGTGGAAAATTGCTTCTTTCTCAAAAACTACATTACTTCGGCGGGAGTCGTTTCTCACAATGATTTTAAACTATCCCCATTACTCGTTACCAAAAAAGGTTTTATGCTAATAATTATTTTGAGTAATTACCAATAGTGTCCACTGCCTTTAAAGAGGCTCCTACCTTGGCTCCCCTATAACTGCAATACCACCCTCACTACCATCTCCACCACCAGTTGAAATTTCAGACCTCCATTAAATTTGGAATGGGGACCTTTTGGAAATGTCTAGAATATTTTAACTGAGTAAAAATCATCTGAATAAAAACTTTTAATCTTTTTATCTCAGATCAGGCACAGATGAAGAGTATAAGGAGCGGGACCAACTTTTGACAGAAGTGGATGAGCTTTGTGCAGAGGCAAGTAGGGAGACAGAGGAGGAAAGGCAGCGAAAGGCTGATGATGAAAACAAGCAGGGGTGCAAGATCAGAGAAGCTGCCACGAAGGGCATGAGACCTCAAAAAAGGCAAGGTAATCATGTCATGTTACAGCATGCATATTATTTATACAACACAGATGAATGTTGGTCCATGAATCGGTATATTGGTGGGAGTAATGGGGAGAGGTTGGTAGTATAAAACATTGTGAGAAACAGCTCCCTCTGAAGTGACGTAGTTTTCGAGAAAGAAGTAATTTCCAACGAATTTGATTTCGAGACCTCAAGTTTAGAATTTGAGGTCTCGAAATCAAGCATCTGAAAGCACACAACTTCGTGTCAAGGGTGTTTTTTTCTTTCAGTTATCTTGCAACTCCGAAGACCAATCGAGCTCAACTTTTCACTGGTTTGTTATTTTATGCATAGGTTGAGATACACCAAGTGAGAAGACTGGTCTTTGACAATTTCCAAAAGTGTCCAGTGTCTTTGCAACTGATTGAGTGGGTCCATTTGGTACAAAACTTTGCCTCTAGATTTGGAGGTCCTTAGTTCAAATCCCAGTTCAAATCCCAGGCGGGCCTACATAATTTTTTTTTTTTTACCACTTTACCATTTTGGCTTTAAATTTTGGGTTTAAATTTTTGAGCAAGAAGAATTCCTTAATTTATGGAAGCAATACCTGGTCAAGCAGTTTTGTGGTATATAAACTGGCCAATTGTCGAAGGCACATGTTAAAAGATCTACATTTGCAACAACATACATGTATGAAATAAAATGTGGTATCTTGCTTTACCTTGTTTTAGGAGACAACATCGAGTTGAAACAGCCCAAAAAATCTCGTGCAAGCTTTTCCGAGTTGTTAGAAGTACTGAAGGAGAGGAACACTAAGGAGTCAGAATTGAAAACCGAACAGTTGAGACTAGAGCGTGAAAATTTCAAGCTGGACAAGCGTGGGAGAAGACAAAGAATGGAACATGAGGCTGCTACGTTAGAGCTGATCCAAGAAACTGATGGAGAAACAGGGTGGAGCATCTTAGTAATAAATCCCCAGTATGAGTTATGTCATTTATGGACATCACTTTGGGTTTGGTTGGTGAAGGATTTCTTGAGTTTTCAGAACATTCGTCTTAATGTATTATCAACAATTCAAATCCAGATAGGGGTCGGTTGAGGTTGAAATGTTAAGGAAGAAGACTTATTATTGGTTTGTTGGTACTCTGGACATTGGTAACCTGGAAATGTTGGGCAGTGATGCTGAGTTATTTATTTTTATTTATTTTATTTATTTTAAATCTTTAGACATACACAATAGTTACAAGTTGTACAGGGGCTGTCAAGGTTAAAACAAAAGTATAAAACTGTCATCAAAAGATGTGTAAAACCAGACCCCTGCCAACGATAAAAATTAAATTATACAATATAAAAAGGTGATTGCACTGAAACATTTTAGAATCACACAATAGAAATCATTAAAACACAAGCAAAACCAGACTATTGAAAACAAAAAACTACACCCACAACAAAACACCGCAGCGATAAGAGGAAGGGACAACAATTAGAGGAGTGTCAACTTAAGTTAGAGGAGTGTCAACTTAACAACAGTTTCATTGAGTTGAAGATGTTTGCAAAAAATCCAAACAAGCCCCTTGGAAATATTATGATCATCTTAGTGATAAATCCTCAGTCATTCATGGGCAACACTTTTGGTTTGGTTGGTGGTGTATTCTTGAGTTTTCAGAACATTCGTCTTAATGTTTGCCATAGTCATGTCTATATACCAAATTTCCACTGAAGTTGTTATTTAGATTTGAAAAATAATGTGATTCCAGTTGTGCCATGGCAAACAATTTTTAAATGATGTTTCTCAAAAAGTAAAGCATTTCATGGAATAATATTTCAAGAGAAGTCTTTTACCATTACCTTCTGTAAACCCTGTAAGTTATTTGTAAATCTGTGATTTTTTTGGATTTTGTTCTGTTCCGAAAGTGTATAATGGCTTTAAAATCAGCAGTGTACGGTAGCTGATTGTTAGGGTTGTTTTTCGGATTTAAAAACAAATTCATATAGATTATATGCAAAAGGGGGACTCAATGGTGCAAAGAATATTCTAAGGACCAGTCTTGAAATTAGAGAAAACGTTACTGTACATGAAACTAAAAATTGTAAATATCTTTTAGAAAAAAATAGAGAAAGTTTAACTGTTGAAGGTGTCCGGTTGTATTTGTATGGAATGGGGGTTGTGGAAGTGACCTTTTCCTTTCCCATTTTCTGTCACTTGTGTAATACATTGTTCAGTTAAAGGCAGTGGGCACTATTGGTTATGACTCAAAATAATTATCAGCATAAATGGGAAGAGGTTGCTATAAAACATTGTGAGAAACGGCTCCCTCTGAAGTGACAATCCCATAGTTTTCGAGAAAGAAGTAATTTTCCCACAATTGATTCAAAGACCTCGAGTTTAGAATTTGAGGACTCAAAACCAAGCATCTTGACAATTACCAATAGTGTCCACTGTCTTTAAAATGCATGTTACTATGTTTAAAAAAAATGTTTGTAATAAACAAATATTAGACACACACATGTATTGTCAAGTTCATTTACAACAGCTTTTTTTATTGTGTCTTAAGTTTCTCTTTCTAGTGTTTACAAGTATCTAGATGTGTTTAGTGGACAGAATAAAGTGGTTTCAAACAAATTCTGTGCTAGCACATCTGCTTCCATGCAGTGATTTAACAATTGGGTTATTATTTCTACTAGATTTTGTTCAGCCATTTTGAAAAAAAGATATTCCAAACTGTGGCATCCAGTACTGACTTGGCAAAAAAGAAATTTGCTGTCCACATATTCATTCGGTTTTATTTTTTACGGAACCCCCAACAGGGTTAGGATGATCCATGGAACTTGGAACTTAACTCAGCAAAATTGGAAGACAGCCTAATTAAGACAGCTTAAAAGACGGCCTAATTAAACACAAGTTTTGTTTTGAAAGACCATTAAGCTGGGCCTGTGACACAACAAAGTAATTAAAATAATGCAGATACTCCTCGAGAGTGGGTGGGACAACTGCAAAATAATGGCTGGTTTGACAACTGTAAAGACATATGTGGCAGTTTTTTAAAAGTGCACCCACCAAATAATACTTGGCCACTGGCTGAAGGAGGACTTTCAAAAGAATTCTGAAATCTAGCAAGGCGAAAAGCGATAACATTTCACCAAATTCCAACTCCACAACTTCTCTAACAGATGACATCGATCTATTGAAATTTTGCTGTTTGCACCCTTAAATAGGCACATCGAAAGAAAAAGAAAACAAATGATATTTAGAGCTCCGTCTTGCTTTGGTTCCAAAATTATTCTGTGTGTGTGTGTGTGTGGCATCACGTCCTGGTGCAAAGATCTAGGGCAAAATGTTTTGAAAGAAAATAAGGATTTTCTCAAGATCTTTGCGTTGGGGAAATAGCAATATATCATGGCTATACATGATAGAAAGATTGATTAAATTGCTTAGTAAAATGAAGGATACATTTGAAATAGCTCTAATTATCTGAGGTTTTATTCTTTTTTTTATTTTGTTTAAGGGAAAGTACACTCCTTGGCAATTACTCAAAACAAATATTAACTTAAAAACTTACTTGGTAACGAGCATTAGAGAGATGTTGGTAGTATAAAACGTTGTGGGAAACAACGCCCTCTGACGTAACGTAGTTGTTGAGGAAGAGGTAATTTCTCACTAAAATAATAAAATACTTCTAGCTAGAAGTCTTTTATTCCTATCTGAAAGCACACAAATTCGCCCAACAAGGGTGTTTTTTCTTTCATCATTTCCTCGCAACTTCGATGACCAATTGGGCCCAAATTTTCACAGGCTTGTTATTTTAAGCTTATGATGGGATACACCAAGTGAGAACACTGGTCTTTGACAATTACCAAACGTGTACAGTGACTTTAATAACAAATATTTTTTACCAAAACAATTGGTGCGGCCTCTAAAATCGGGGCGGGCGGGGACGAGTAACATGTCATTTATTTTATTCGGTAACTAAGTGTAAGTTGGAAATGTGCGCATGTGGTAAATACGAAGACAGAGTTCTTTAGCCTGGGCCCAATTTAAAAAAGCCGAGGATAATTGAGCATTACTTGTTGTGATTTATCATGCGCTCCATCAAAATGCACGTTTCTTTTTACCAAAAATGTACCTCAACTGACAACAGGTTCCTTGTATGCGGATACTGGGCTAAGTTATTTGGTGTCGTACATTATTATTTTTTGGTATTAATTTTGCATTTTTCACATTTTTTTTTATGTCTTCAGCTGATATCTCCAGTCCCATCAGTGTCTTGTTAGAGTACATTCCAGGGGTAGGATCACTGTATCAAGCATCGCGCACCTTCGTTAACTCCCTGCAGTACAGCAATGATTTAGCCGTCAACCCCGTCGCATTGAGCATCATCGGGGGCACCGTTAAAGATTTTCTTCATTTCAACAATATCCACGAGGAAGGTGTAGTAGTCACTGTCCACTCCCTCTTTGAGAATTTGACCAGGGATGCTTTCGGTCGCATCCTTGACACTTTGGAGGGGCACATGGCAAACCGGGAGAAAGTTGAGTCAGTTGTGCGACGTTATCTTAGAGTGATCAACCTTAGTAAGAAGTGTTTCCTCTTGGTGCACCATTTGGAGGAAAACGACCCATTCCACAAGAGCTTCCAAGATAACAGAGTAAGGCTTGCAAAGTATGCCTTGTCTAAGGGTGCGGTTTACAATGGCCTTATTTCTTATGATAGATACGCAGACAAATCGTTAATTACTGTAAGCGTCCCACTTGGCTTCAAGGAAGGGGCCCCGGTTACGGTCTCATGGAAACTTGACCAAACTTGGGCTGGTAAGCAAAATGTTATCGTCACAACAAAGGGGACCTTTGGAAAGTGTAATATCAACTCTTCAAATCCAGACCAGCAGTCGGTTGAGATTGAAATGTTAAGGAACGAGACTTATTATTGGTTTGTTGGTACTCTGTACATTGGTAACCTGGAAATGTTGGACGGTGATGATGAGCCGGAGGAGTATCAACTTAACAATAGTTACATTGAGTTGAAGATGTTTGCAAAAGATCCAAACGAGCCCCTTGGAAATATTACGAGGCTTGACATAGTACAAAAGTCAAAGGATTGAGCAGTCAAATTCTGGGTTGGTGAGGGCTGGGCTGGGCTGGGGAAATGTTGTTTCTCTAAATAAAAATATTACTTTTATCAAACCAAAACTTCAGAATTACCCTGCCCCCTTGTCTTACTGTGTTTTTTGATACTCATAAATTGATACTCTGAGGGCTCCGGAATGTACATGTAGGCGTTTAATTTCATCTTTGATAGGGCAATCACACATCAGTCAGATTTGTCGTGGTGGGGGAAAAGTTATGTCTGAAATATCAACTGCAATGGGAAACTTTTGAAAATCTGCCAATCACCAAGAGAGGGCGCTCTTCACCAGGTAATGTCAACAACTTTAGGAATAGGAGAAGCATGAGCGACGGTCACTGACAGCAAATACCTTGTGTTTTGCGTGTCTTTGATTTTGTATTTTAGATTTAGCCAAACTGTATTTTGTTTTTCATAACACATTGCCAGCATGAACCAAACTGTTCTGGAACAGGACGTACTGGACACGAGTTCCCCAATGATAACAAGCGGTGTGCATGAGTTGTTGGGTGTGTTTCATCTAGGGTAATTAGCAAAAATTCCAAAATGCTGACCTACCAACAATTGAGAAGAAATCTGAAGTTTAGTTGTATGACAATGTATCTGATTTAATTTTCAAGAGGCTGAGAGACTTCTAAATATTTTTTGAGTATTTTTGAATTTTTAGCATTTACCATTCATTGCTATACGAGTTGTGCACCCTTACCTGGTAGGTCTGCTGCCCTCTAGTGGCAGAGCTTTCAAAAAGTCTCCCATTAAACCTTAATTTCTAAATTCTTCCAGATTGCAGTGGTCAATGTTTGTGCTTGAAGTTGGGCTTCTTAAAGGTTTAGGTTTTATCCTATCGACATGTTTACGTGCAAGTTCAAGAAACATATTGTTAGCATTTGGTCCGTTAGCCAATGCTATTAACGTAAAGTGTTAAAAACTTGCAAATTTACTTTAAATAATATATATTAATTATACTGAATATATTTAATTTTGAGAACATGACTATAAAATCGCGAATTTCAGCATACCTTTTTTTAGAATTGCTGAATGTAATATTGCCATTTTTTAGAAGATGGAGAAGTGTGGTCTTTCTTCCCAGAAACACAAACTAATCATTCTCACAGTTAAAGTTTGTCATCTTTGTGATATCATTGTATAACCTACATATTATTAGTAATACATATTTAAGAATGGAATGGGTTTTTATGGATTCTTTAGCTTTGCCCAGTAATGGAGAACGACCCTCCATGTACAAAATCTCTTCTAGAGTTGTAGTTGTAGTAATATTATTCCTTCTTTTCAGAACCACTATTACTCAACATAGAGATTTCAAGGAGCTGGTTAAAATCAGCAAATAGTGCTTAAAGGCAGTGGACATTATTGGTAATTACTCAAAATAATTATAAGGATAAAACCTTACTTGGTAACGAGTAATGGGAATAGAGGTTGATAGTATAAAACATTGTAAGAAACAACGTAGTTTTTGAGAAAGAAGTAATTTTCCACGAATTTGATTTCAAGACCTTAGAATTAGATTTTGATGTCTCAAAATCAAGCATCTGATCAAAAGCACACAACTTTGTGTGATAATGGTGTTTTTTTTCTTTCTTTATTATCTCGCAACCTCGATGACCATATTTATGCATATGATGAGATACAACAAGTGAGAAGACTGGTCTTTGACAATTCAGTGTCTTTAACAAATTTCTGCTTGGCGAAAATGTGCATGAACCCAGTCACATCTTGTACATGTGGAATGGTTGTTTGGCTGGTAACCTTTTGTTGCTGTTGTGCTTCAAGCTATGTTTTGCAGCTCAAATCCGGCCCACGTCTTAAAAATAAACTAGAACCCTGGGTCCTTTTGAGGAATGTTCACGTTCTACAAAATATAATTTTCACACTATGTGTTTTTATATATTTTATTATGGTTATAAAACACATATATATTTTTGTTTATTAATAACTTCTGTTAAAATCTCTATAAGTCCAACCAATATTTTTTTTTTTCGGAGAGACCCTGAAAAAATACAGGCCTGGATTTTCATAGAGGTCACAATGCCATGGCATTTGTTGCACTGGTCTTTGCCTATGTGCCCCTTCAAAAGTTGCCTGGCTAGAATGTAGAGCTTTCAAATTAATGAAGTGCCCGTTGCAAAATAAAACGAAATCACCCTCTAGAAATTGAAAATTCCAGGCCTGTTGTAATATTTTTGTTAAACGGTTGGTAGTCATTGATAAAAGCATGAGAATAAAATAAATCATATGTTATCGATTGTATTACAAAAAAATTGTATAGATATTATTTATCATTTCAAACTTTCTCCAATCTATAAAAGCAGGTATTTCAACTTGAATTTCTGCAATAAAACTTGGCAAAAAAATCAAATACATATACCTTAGCATCTTTTACCAGAGCGGAATGGAAATGAATTTTCTCTTTCGGAACAATATTATGTAAATTTCGTTTAAAAATGACAACTCAGCATGTGGATTGAACTGACCAAAACACTATAATAATTTGACTTACAGCTAATCAATACTGTCTTCCCCCCAGACACTATCCCCATGGCTGAGTACAACACCCCCCCCCCCCTATGTTTTTGATGTATTACTCTTTTGACCTGCCTCTGCCTTCAAGTTTTAATGTTTTGAGACTTGGAAAGCATTAATATTGATGAGTAGCGATACAAAAAAATAGTTCATTGGTTGGGGGGGGGGCGTTTATTATGGGGGATGTACCGAACCCTTCATTTTTCTTTTTTCCCGATTTCATTTGATGGTTAAAGTCACCTGGAAGTGGTATTTTTTCAAAATAAAGCTTTTGTCACTATTATATGTGTTTTGATGAGTGGAATGTGAATAAACAGTTAACTAAGGTTTTAAAAAATCAGTTCTTATGTTATTTACAAATTTAGCGGTAGAGACCAACCAGAGAGGGCGCTGTTCGTGACGTCAATCGAGGCAGACTTTGCCTGTAATGTGTAGAGTAAACACAATTGCAAAGTACATGTCGGACCAAGTCGTGAGTTTGTATGTTTTTCCGGCAATGCCGACCAGGTGTATTGCTGCTGAATGCAGAAAAACACTTTTTGAAACGTACCAACTCACGACTTGGACGTACATGTTCTTTGCACGTGTGTTTACTATATGCATTGCAGGCAAAGTCTGCCTCGATTGACGTCACAAAAGAGGTAGGCGGAGTCAGCCCCCCAAACAACTTTATATATTTTTTAAACATATAAATCGTGACAAACAATTACTAACAAAATTGTTTTATTGTTCGTAAGCATATACTCTTATGTTTGAAAGAAAAAAAAATCTATTTCCAGGTGACTTTAAGACATGACACTGCGTTTTTTGTACAACCAATCTTCCTTGTAAAGTACGATGTGTAAATTACTGAAACTAGAATTGCTGCATAGAGAGAGGCCTGTGGCCCCAACTTCATGAAGATGTTTTCAGAAACACTGCTTAGCAAATACCTATGCTAAGCAGAATTATGATTGGGTTTTTTTTTTTGGGGGGGGGGCATGCAGTCACAACAATGTTAACTTTATGGACTTTTGGCTGGTAACCAGTTTCTGCTAAGCAATTGTTTGTGCTGAGCAAGTTTCTGTGCTTAGATGCTTTGTGAAATATTGGGCCCTGTTGAACCATAGAGCATGGAGGAAGCCCTCCTCCATGCATAGAGCTTTATCTCCATCATAGAGCTGTATGTATTCGCTCGTCCCCAGCGGGCCTATCTATCCAGTTTTAAGGCAAGGCGCTGGGGACGAGCGAACTGTATGTAGTGCACGGTCGGTGGGGGTGCGTCAAGAAAACAAATCTGACGAGAGAGGGCGCTATCGGAGGTAAAATCTACACATCGGATACTTGACTGGCTTCGCACCGTTTGTGTGTGACACGAATCGCAAATTTTGCCTAGTTTCGTGTGTTTTGTACCCGAAACCCGAGCCGTTAAAAATGAGTGAGTATAGATTCTTTTAATTCATCAATCGTATTTTACTCTGTGTAAAATTTTAGTTTTAAACTGTTACCAAATGTACTATAAACCCCATAAATCGAAGCACCTTTTTGCGGAAAGATTTTACTACTAAATAAACTGAGTTTTCGTCATTGCCATGTCTGACTGCTTTTTATTATTGACGAATGGCTAGATTTTATCTGATTAGTTGCGAAGATCGTAACCCTGCATTCTCCCGACGGTCGGGAGGGTTACGCAACTAATGAATGGCATGACAGTCACTCACCACACGACTCTCTAGTCGTCTCTAGACAGAGATTACTCGATCAAGAGCAGAGCCGAGGCGAGAGGGTGACTGCAGCTGCATACAAAACCTAAATAACCCGTGTCATCATCAGCAAGCATTTCATTTCAATTCAATCAACATGATCAAGAAGGAATGTCCTCAACCCAAAAGAGAAAATGTCTGTACTGTATCAAGCCACCACTTTTTTATCTCATTCTCAAATGAGATATTCCCTTTTGGGGGGGAAACTAAACTAAATACATGTAAGTAAAAAAGTGGTGCCAGGATGTCAATTGTTACTGGTTCTGAACTGTTAGTAATTACAGCTCATCTCAATCAATCATTCTTGACAACTGCTTGTGAAGATGTCGTGCACACGTTATTTTGCTTTTTGCCTGTTATCAGTCCGCGCAAAGTGCAGATAAGGCAACGTTGCCTTATTGTGCAACGTTGAGTAGCAGAATTCGGAAACGTTGACGAATTGCACTACTTCAAAGTTGCACTATTCGGCAACTCTTGCATTCAAACACAAAAAGGGAATCGAAAAAGGCTTTGTTGGAATAGTTAAAATCATATAATAGTATTGTACAGTTCCTTACGCAACTTTCTATCTGTGCAAATCAAAAAGTTATCTGTGCGTTTTCGCGCAAATGGCTTTTGAAAATCATCACTCCACACTTGCCGTTCAGGAAAACTGCAATGCCATTTTACTGTGTCAGATTGTATCCTCGTCCAGCGGTGTTAATTTATGCAAGTTTAAAAACCACTCTTATTTTAAAAATAACATTGTTTATAGTAAATAAAAAAATGATATTACAGTTTTAAATTAAACTTAATATTTTTTGTTGTTAAAATTAAATAAAATAAAAACTTTATTGATGTTAAATTTTTAAATGTATTGACGTGCCTGACCATTCATGAATTGCGCGAAACATAAACAGATGGCGGGAAACTTGGAAGAGCCTTGTAATAGTAATAACTATTTTAGTAACTTTGCTCCTTGCCTTGGCTGAGTAGTTTGGATAACAAATTTTGTATGTAGACGAGAATTTCATATTAAAGCAGGGAACCTAAATAAATATAGTGACAACTTTGGCAAGAGTAGGCCTGTCTATGACCAAGGGACCGTGGTTTGAAACTTGAGATTGGCCCGATGCCGGAATTTTTCATTTACGCCAGACAAGTTCGTTGTGGTGGACCCAAAATATTTTGGAGGTTGAGAGAGGGGGAGATGTGCAGGCGGGTCTCTAACTTAGCCATCCCGATCCGTCTCATTGACATAATTGATTTAAAACAGTAGATTGCAACCAAATGTAAACAAGTAAAAAGGAAGGTACAGTAATTATTTCGGAAATAAATAATTATTAATAAGTAATTATTTTAATTGTGGTTACAAGTATGGCTACAAATTAAACATCAGTGATATAAAATAATTAGTTTTGGTTTGTGCAATCTTTATTAATTAGGGCAGAACTAAACTTGGTATATCCACTGTTCAACAAAAACTATTGGGCACGCCAATCAGCAGGAAGTTATGTACTAATTAGATGTCCTATTCAACATTCTGAACACACATGGTGGCAACATTTTATTAACTTGGTAAAAGTGTAACATTGTTGTAATTGCTGACTTCCATTTGATTTGAAAATCACATTTTTTGTTAATTTTTAAAGATTTATAAAATGTTTATTTAAGAAGTGTTTTTCACTTTGATGTTTACTAAAATTCTGCAATCTTGATTAATCATTACCATAAATGAAACTTTTGTGTTTTTGTATGAGACAAATTTTTAATTATTTTTATTAACATTTTTTTAAGTGACCATGCAGTTTGCAATTTGCCATTTTTTATTTTAAATTATTCAATCACTGTCAGTAAATTTTTCTAGAAATAACTGTACTTTAAACACAAGTTATAGTTTATATTTATTATTTATTGCTCTTTCAATGTTAAAAATAAAACCTAGAAAATGTACACTTTTGAAATATGAGACTTAGAAAAAAGTAAAACATTTGAGAGTTGATAATATTAATAACAATATAGGTATTTATAGCGCCTGAACTAAACAAGAACCAAGCAAAGAAACAAGAAAAACAAAACAACAAACTATTAATGTCGAGGCTGACTGAAAAAGTAGGTTTTGAGGTTTTTCTTGAAAATGGCATTAGAAGATGATTCCCTGACGAGTTTAGGTAACTTGTTCCATTCCTTCAGCCCATCCAGAGAAAAAGACTTGGAGCCGGCAGATCGAGAAAGCCTGTGCTCACAGAGAAGGAATTAAATCGTCATTATAAATATAAATACAAAAAAGAACCAATCAACGTTTAGAAATAATTTTATTAAAGAAATGTATTACAATTAAAAACTCAATGTAAATACAGAATATAATTATGAAGCTTAAAAAAATGAATAAATAAACCTTTAATCATGACGCTATTCTCACATGTAGTATTAGCTCCGCCCCCATACCCCACCCCTCCTCCATGCTCCACCCCACCCCATCCCCAACCAGCCCAACTGTCCTAAAACAACAGTAAAGATGTTTTATTTTACCCTCAGACCACATAAGCTGATTAGCATTGACAGTATTTCACCTTGTTTTCAACGTAGCTTACATTTTTCTACTTTTACACCGGAAGTTGCATTATTGCGCTACTGGTTGCACAATAAGGCAACGTTGCCTTATCTGCACTTTGCGCGGACTGTTATGGAACTCTTTGTCTCACTTAGTATGTCACGAGCACACCTTCTATCGCCCTATAGCGCGGGTAAGCTTACCAGGTGTTTTGTCATCTCAGAGGCCAATGCATGAGTATTCCACCCTTTAAATTACTTCAATAAAGGAACCTTGTGCAGTGTTCGTTGTGTATGTAAGTTGTGGGTGTAGCTACCCAGAGAGACCTGTTCATTGGCTCTGACGTGGTCAACCGGCCGACGTACCTCCAAAACCTATGAACACTATTAGAACCCAAGACATTGTTGTGATTGCAAGTCCTGCCACTTGACCACAGTGACCAAACAAACAAACAAACAAACAAACAACAACATGTCCTATAGAATGTCTGGATCAAACTAATGTGTTATAATTTTGTTTGGCTTACATAAATTAATGATGTACATGATCAATGTGATTTCGCAGTCCTGGCTGTCTATAAAAGTGTTGTCACATCATACTAAACCTTCATGCTTCACCCCTTTTGTTTCAGGTTCTTACGTCGTACCTCGGAACTTCCGACTACTTGAAGAGTTGGAAGAAGGCCAGAAGGGAGGTGACGGCACAGTGAGTTGGGGACTTGAAGACGATGATGATTCATCGCTCACATTCTGGACTGGAATGATTGTCGGCCCTTCAAGGGTAAGAATGTTATAATAATTTTATAATAATAATAATACCAAAGTCTTATATAGCGCACGTATCTACCATAACAAGGTATTTAAGGCGCTGAGTATACAAACTCCCAGAAAGGTTATTACAGTGATGAATTCTGAGGCCAAATTATTTTACAGCCACAGCCAGGAACTCTGGGGCGTACCCCTTCTCTTTTCAATAAGTGTGTGCTCTTTTTACATGCGTTACACAATATATGGGACCAACAGCTTTATGTCCCATCCAAAGGACGAAGCAGTAGTTAAGTGTCTTGCTGAAGGAAACAAGTGTCACAGCTGGGGATTCGTACCCACACTCTGCTGATCAGAAACATCAGAGTTTGAATTTGGTGCTCTTAACTGCTCGGCCAGACACTTAAAAAAAAAGAAATTTTGTACCCTTGGCGACCCAAAATTTATTGACTTGTTCGCCCAGCGAGCGAACAAAACATTTAAGGGATACAAAACAATACATTTTGACTTTAACCCTGCTTCAATGCAACTTTGAACAGATGGTCACATAACCTAACTGATTCAGTGAGGCTTAAGTCATTGAAGAAAATTAAAGCACTTCGAGACTTTGGTTGAGAAATCTCGGAAACTTATTATTACTGGTATTATTAATACTATAACTGATAATTTGTTCCACAGATCATTTACCAGTCCTTTTTTTTTCAATTTTAACCTTACTTTTATTGTCTTGTCTCTTGCAGTGTACCTGTGAAGGTCGTATCTTCAATTTGAAAGTAAACTGCGGAGCTTCGTATCCCGACCATCCCCCAACTGTACGGTTTGTCACAAAAGTAAACTTGCCTGTGGTTAGTCCTTCAGGAACGGTAAGTTTGTTCGCACATTCAGTAGGGCTGGAGTTGGTGGGGGAGGGGGCTGGGTTGATGGTGGGTTGAAAATCCAAAAGATCACAGGGCTGATGTATCAAAATTTGTATTGAACAGAAAATCTTTAACGCCACGGTACATGTACGGTAATTGTCAAACATTTATTCTCACTCTGTGTATCCCAACATACTGTACATGTATGCAAAAAGTAACAAACCTGTGAAAAACTTTGGTGCAGCATGGCAGTCCATCGGTTGTTGCAACATTGCCTCCCTGTCAGTCCACTTGGTCTCCACCTGATCCCAATTTTATAACACTGCTTAGTGGCCGATCTTATGCTTACTGTGCGATTTCTATTTCATAGCGCTGCTAACTAAACTGTAAGCATACTAAAATGCACGCTAACCTTCCGGTGCTTACCGCACGCAAATAATTGACGTCACAATGCAAATATACGGTTAACGCACAATATGGCTGCCCAATTTTTCTGCTAACCTGTGAAATACTTTAAGGCTTTCTCAAATTTTTCTGCTCTAGTAAGCACGCAAATTTGCTTACCGTTAAGCAACACGCTGAAATTGGGCCCTAGTGTCCAAACAGGAAGACCATCCTACATGTCAATAAGTGCTTGATAGCCGGCCATTAATCAGAATGTTGTGGGTTCAAATCCTGCTCTACACAGTCGACGGTTGTGAATGGCTTGTGACTGGCACTTCTGAACAAAGGTGTTGACAAAATAGGCAGACCACCACAGCACCACCACTAGTTCTACATGTAGATAGCTCAGTTGGTAAAGCACAAGTGTGGCAGGAGATTCTGTGTCCCCCCCCCCCCCCATATTGCGAACTCTGTACAAACTACTCATGAATGCGCCCTCTTTTGAATCATTCCCCTCCAACCCTTGTTTATTTCTTGAGGACCCAAGTTCGAATCCCGCTCTAGTCAATAGACCAATCCACTAAGCTCCGCCCCATTACGTATTGACCAATCACAACACAACAAAGGTACGACAAATAAGGTCTGACATGCGTGCACGTACCTTGGCGCACGTGGCAGAGTTGTGCAGAAAGGCATTGGAGAGCCCCACGTGGTCTTGCTCACACGTGCATTGTGGGCAGACCCTACTGGATCGGTCTATTGTATTTGACAGTCTCTGATTCAGGTTATAGGTTGAATTACTTGTGACTGGCACCTTTGAACAAAGATAGGGAGACCACCAATGTAGTTCTATTAAGTTTAGTTGGTGGAGCGCCGGCAAGATAATCTTGCCTAGTAATTTTTATTTTGCTCAACCCCAAATTATTTAAACTTTACTCAGTCATTCTCTCTTTCTTTATTATCCTATGATTCAATTACAGGTGGATAAGTTACCCATCCTGCAACGGTGGCAGCGCAGCTATACCATCAAGGCAATACTAATAGCCCTCCGTCAATCCATGACACAAAAAGAAAATATGAAGCTACCCCAGCCCCCCGAAGGTACTACATATTGATCCCTCCGCTCTCCCCTTCTCTCCCGGTCGATATATCTTTCATACATTGGCAGCTCCAGGTTTGTCGTAAACAGGGCCGGTAATACTAACACCATCTCCCCTGGTTATTCATGACGTGTATAGACGATGTGACCTCTGACGTCACACGAAAACCATAACATGATTCACGCGCATACCGCCGGGCAAAACCTTTGTGTTTTGGCAGCCAGCTAGAAAGTGTACGCAATCTTACTGTGACTGCGCAACTCAGTGCCTGGCGAAACATGACGTATAGAGTGTTTTGTCAACAGAGGGCAGTTTGAATGTAAACATAGGTCACATCGTCTATACTATAAACTATAAACCACGTAGGTACTCTTATTATCCGTAAGCCTTTTTGATTTAGACACCCCTATTGCAGTTTCGTTCCCCAAGACATACACATACTTTCCTACTATAAGCCTGGATGATTAGTGCGACTAAGCGTCAAAGTCCCAACTAGTGATCGCTGAGTTGAGTTGCAACTGCCCCTTTCAAACTACTTGGTTAATCGTGCCACCACGGCTACTACAAACAAAATCGCAAGTTCCTGCTTTGTGAACCGATTGTGTTGCTCACCACTATTTACAACAACATAATTTTCTTACAAAAAGGAATCAGACACCAGTGACACAATCCTTCACACCTTTCAGCGTAAATTTTAATTGCGCCCATAACAAACAATTTGTTACAATGCGACTTGAGGCATTAAAAATTAATCATGACTAGTGTGGAAAGCACAGCTGGTCAAGTATTAGTGTTACTAGTTGCCCAGGCTTACTGCCTACATTTGAGTAGCTTGAATTAAAAACTTGAATACAAAAAATGGTCAAGCAAGAAGGAGGAATGTTTGTAAATTTACTTTATTTTGCACCGATCTCTTTGACTGTATTCCCCCTTTTTTTGGCTTACTATTTTTGCTGCTTCAATCCTGGATCTGCCACTGCCACACGCACCCTGCTGACCAAGCAAGTCCGTCTTGCTGTATATATATATACAAAGCTCCAATGTAGGCTGTTTTGTAAGATCAGGGGTGGATTTCACAAAGTGTTAGGACTAGTCTTGTCTCGAGTTAGGAACAGTTACTCGTCCTAACTTAGGACTATCCATGCAATTTGTATATCTCCTAGGACTAGTCCTAAGCTCTTTGTGAAATCGACCCCAGTTCCATAATGCTGGATTTTAACTCAATTAGTTTGTTTTATTTTCTCAACAAGGAGATATAGAACTCCACCAAAACCACCATCTGAAAGAAAATGTGACTCTTTAAGGTGTAGTGGACAGGGCTATAGACATGATTATACTGGGTCTGTTGGTGGTTAATGGAATTACAACTTCTAAACCAGCCCTGCTCTAAACCATGTTACTGTATGCATGCCTACCGTTACATTATAATGCCCCCTGGTCATTGCTTTGGTGCTCTTAAAACGCTCCGTTAGAAATGAACAATTTCCTCATAGGGTGCCCTTTACCAAGGAGAAAATGTCTTGGTGCCCTTGCCCTTTCAAAAAATGAAGCATACAGGCCTGAAAGTCTGCTATATTTCCTTACATATATATTTTCCAAGAATTACTGAACGCACACTTTACCAAGTTCATAAAATATTAAAATCATTTGGTCTTATAAAAAATGTGTATGCCCCAGTTTTTAAGAAAAAAACCTGTAGTGCAGGCGTGATTGATGTTGAAGTTCAAGCCCCAACAATGTGTCTTAATTTGTAAATTGTATATAACGATTCGCGATACAAAAAAATAAGAAGAAATTGTGTCACTTTCTTGAGTAACTCAAATTTCCTTGAATGCACCAGTGGAAAACAACTTGTGTTGATTCCTAACTCAACAAGCAGATATTTGGGTATTCCGTTACACTTCAACCTGTAACCTTGGGTTGAACAAGATTATTAAGATTTATATTCAAAATGATGTATTGATGTTATCATACACATTGTGTAGTGGTTTATATCAAGACATCACACTTAGCAATAAGTCCAAAGTTGATCTGGTGAAAGCAAAGTCCGACTTTATTTTATAGTTCATACGGGAGAAAAAAAACACTTGTTTAGCACCGCTTTCGTTTGTCCGTAATACTTTAAAGCTTCTGCATAATATGTAGTAACGGCTGCCGACTTGGCAACCGCCCCAGTAAAGGCCCGGTCCCACTGCAGCGATAAAGAGAGCAATAACGATGCAAAGATAACTCGTGTGCGTATTCTGCGTGGAGCAATTCAACCAATAGAATGCGTTCTCTTAGCATCTTATTTGTTATCGTTCTCACTATCGCTGCAGTGGGACCGGGCCTTAACCATCACAAGAGGGCAGTTTAACAAATTATCATGTAACAAAGACTAATCTTAATCTTTGTGAAGTGATGAAGGCCTGGCCCTTTTACTGTACCATTCAATGTGTTAATTATGCCTTAGATTCGTTTTTTTCATTATGAATTTTAGTAAGTAATATCACTAAGCATTTTAATTAGTATTATCTACGAAATCAGGAAACAAAGTAATAAATTCTTCAACCAATCCTTTCATTTATAAAAAAAAGTGTGTAATCAACATCATTAAATTACTAAATAATGCTAATTAGTAGCTTTAGCTACTACACTGTAGTCTAACTTGTAACAAAATATGTGTACTACATTCTCTTGATGTTTAATTTGTTTTTTTTAGGCAAACAAAATAATTTCCCTCATGTACATCAGCTCATAAATTGGTGTAGCAATAAGAAGTCTTGTTTTATGTGTTATTTAGGACTTTCTGTTCCAGTCTTGCTTTATTCATGAACATCATTTGAATGAAGGCGTTGCAGTTTATTGTCCCCAACCACTAACGGGTGAGGTTTTTTATTAGACACTGCTTATCGCGACAGTTATTGTGAAAACCCAGGTAAATGCATCAAAATGCAATGGAGTGTGCTGGAAGACTTCAATGCTAATGAACATGTAAAGCCCAAGTAAGATGCTGAATGCTGCACTGTGCAACCCAGTATAGGACTTGGGTTGACCATGGAGGAAGAATCCTCCATGGGATGACTGATAACTGCAACATAAAACAGTTAAATTTTCCCCGTTGCATTTTGTTGCTTAACAGGTTCAGGATGGACTTTGTTTTAGTTGCAGTTTTGTTTGAAAGCTTTTTGCTGAATCTAATCCCGTAGGAAAGGCCTTACCCTTCAGTAAGAACACCCTTTAGATTGTTTTTGGTGATTGTTCAAAGATGATTATTAAGTTTGTAAGAAAAAAAAAGTCACAACGGTGACAGGGTATCCTGGCTGGCTCGATCTCACAAAAAGACACTTCGGGTCATTATCACCACAGTGATTTGTATTGTGGTTGTGTGGTTTAAACTGCAGGACATGCAATTTTAAGGTTGTGGGGTCGAATCCCACAATTTATTGCTGATTTCACAATTTCGACCAGAACAAGAGTTGTGGGTAGTTTCTGAATCACAATTTCCTGGCTTGTGCAATTCATAGTCATAGAAGTTTAATCAAGTTCTCTTGATGACATGGAGACCATCTAAATTAACAACAAAATAAATCACATTTGCTTAGCAATTAAAGGCAGTGGACACTATTGGTAATTACTCAAACTAATTATTAGCATAAAACCTTTCTTGGTGATGAGTAATAGGGAGAGGTCGATGGTATAAAACATTGTGAGAAACAGCTCCATCTGAAGTTCCATAGTTTTTGAGAAAG
Organism: Asterias amurensis; assembly: GCF_032118995.1. Lineage (NCBI taxonomy): Eukaryota > Metazoa > Echinodermata > Asteroidea > Forcipulatida > Asteriidae > Asterias > Asterias amurensis. The sequence continues at coordinate 17,557,372 of NC_092650.1, forward strand.
AATAATTTTTCAACAAATTTGATTTTGAGACCTCAGATTTAGAACTTGAGTTCCTGAAATCAACCATCATAACGCACACAACTTTGTGTGACAAGGGTGTTTTTTTCTTTCATTATTATGTCGCGACTTAGATGACCGATTGAGCTTAAATTTCCACAGATTTGTTATTTCATGCATATGTTGAGATACACCAACTGTGAAGGGTAGTCTTTGACAATTACCAATAGTGTCTACTGCCTTTAAGATTAACCATAGAGTTCCTTCCTCCATGGATTAACACACATCTTGAGATCAATTGTGTCCCTTTGTGAAACCGAACCCCTGGATTAATATCTGAGTGAAGTTTGATTGTGGATTTGTATGTAAAAATGTTGTGTTTTATTTCATTTGGCTGATTAAAACAACAACAAATTATACGATGATTGTATTAGACGGGTATCAATGATTACAAAGGCCTCGAACTTTATATGTAAGAGGACAAGGCTACTTTGTCAAATAGTTTGCTATTTTCTTGGTAAACTTTTTATGAGGTTACACACCTATATTCCGACACCCCCTATGTTTCGACACCCCTGTGTTCCATCAACTCGGCCTATATTTTGACATCCCTATGTTCTGACACCCCTTTATTCCGACACCCCTTTACTCTGACACCCTTATGTTCCATACACCCCTATGTTCTGACAAGACAAGTAATTTTCGCATAATTACTACTCTGTTGGCGCTAATAAAAACACAAGTTGTATTATAGGTTCCCCGGCGAGTTTCGGGTCCTTGAGTGAAAAAAAGGGGGAAAAACTAAAAAAATAAATAAGTCCTATAACACACCCCCCCCCCCCCCCCCCATCCTGACATCATACAGGCCCAAAATTAATTGAAGACAGCCCTACATTCATAGTTTTTGGTCTGTAATTCCCAAATCACTTATTTTGTTTTTTAAACGGGTCGGACCCCATCCTCTTCTGTGGCTTGTTGTAAAAAGGACATTGTTCAGTATTGTAATTGTATAAAGATTATCAAAGATCAGACGAAACAAGCAGGTGCAGCCAAATGTTAAGGCATATATATATAAAAGCAGAGCTTGAGATACATGTGCAACGCAAAAGCAGTTTTATTTAATTTATTAAACATTTTTTGTGTGGGTGTCACTGGTGGGTGTGCCCCCGCCCCCTCTTTCTCTTCTGATAATGCCACTGCTACTGCTAGTGGTATCAGATGATAATATGTGGTTCTTCATTGATATAGATTCAACGGAACCTCATTTCCGAAGTTAAAACACAAAATGTTATCTTTGGTCCTCTTCTTTTTTATGGGCAAACACTTTCGATATCACATCAATGAACTAATAATAGAGATTACAATAAACCAGTATCACCGACTGATGAGGGCGTACGACCACCAACAAAATAATTAATATTATGAGTTATCGCTGAGGGCGTCCTTAGTCAGATCTCTATTTTTACCACAAACTATTTTATTGTTTACAATGTTTCCCCAAAACATTTTATTTGTTTAAAACATATTAAGTTATTTAAAAAATATTTAAAAATTATAACGATATTCTCTTTGCATAAGAATTTTTCTTGATTTTTTTTAATGAGAAAAACGTATTTTTGTGACCGTCTGGTTGTTCACGTTTGCTCACCGAATAGATAACTGATTGAACAATCAAAACATGACATCATCTTCGGACGAACAGAAAATAGTTTTTTTAAGAGGGAGGAAAAAAATACGCAAATTCCCACGGTTCCAGGTAATTCATTAAAACGCTATTTAATAAATACAATGTAAATGATTAGTTTCATAAGTAGGGGGGCTTTTATCTCTAAATAAGCGTCACAATGCTTCACAGAGAGCAGTGAATAAACGTCTGACTGCGACTGGTTTTTACTTTCCGCCGAAGAACTAATAAAAGAGAGGAAAAGGTAGGCGTTTCACTTTCGTAATTTCTGTATCTGTATATTCATGGAGGAAGAATGAGCATCATCCATAGTGGTCCAGTTCTGTGGAATTACACAGAAGCTATAATTACTGCCTCTGTTGCCCCAGCCCTGACCTTGGCCTAAGTGCTCCTTTATTTCAAAATCTCCCCACCCACAGTTTAGTTTTGTTTTGGTTAAAATTAAATAATAATATGTATGGAAGTGCCCATGTTATGAATGATCAATCAATGAATAAAGTTTTCAATTTCATTGAAAACAGCTCAAACTAAATCACATCTAGTCAATTAATACAGTTTGTTGCAAACTTGATGTGACTCCAAGTTATTCGTAAAACAATGACGAGGACAAGGGTTGATCCACTATCTATCGTCTACACAAAAGGGTAGTTTTGATGAATGGTTGATTTGTCACTTTGTGATGTCGGTGCGTGTGTGTGTAGATTACTTTACTGTAAGTAACTTAGGACTTGAACCATTAAATTTGCACGTTTTACGATTGTGTCAGATAATTATTTTTTAAAGATTGATGCTAATTGCTATTTATGAATAGGAGTGCTTGTTTGTGACTTTTATGTTTTTCACAGATGATTGTGGTGTTTTGAGCGTATTTCAAATGAATGTTGTGTTTTAAACGTATTCTAATCTAGATCTATTCCACGGATTAGCACAATTTTATGACTTCGCTCTGCCTGCCTGCCCTCTTCATATTATCATAAGCAGCCTGTTCTCTGTTTTGAGTCAATACAACATCAAATGAAAGCCGAGACTGCCATTTCTTCCCCTCATGTGTACAAAAACACCAAATGAACCCCATCACCAATGAATCCATCATAGCGATGTACAATACACGAATGTGTGTACATGTAGGTGGAGGTCAATAATGACAAGGCTGTACATGTTTCAGGGTGTACGAGTCAACTCAGTCCAAGTCAACTCTGTCTGAAGTCGATCTTGGTCCTAAGTCAAGTCGGTCAGAAAATTTAATAAAGTGTTTCTGTTAGTTAGACTGTGTAGTTGGCGGAGAGTGTCAGGATGTAATTTGCTTCAGATTGACTTTTCTTTGGTCCAAGATGAGTTCGGACCGAGTTGACTTTGGACCGAGTTAACTTAGGACCGAGTGGACTTTGGATAGAGTTGACTCGGACTGAGTTGATCAGTAGCCAGTACCCTTTATATATGATTGTACCATCAGTGCTTATAAATCTTTAAAGGCCTAAATAGAAAGATTTTTAATATCATATATGTCATTATGTCTAATAGCCTTGTGGCCATTGTGGGAGAGTCTGCACTCTTAACGATTTGGCTCTTGACACTGTTGTCTGCTTTTAGCCCATCGGCTGTGTGTCTCAGTCTTTTTCCCAATCCGATCTTTGATGTCATCAATCCAGATCCACCTTTTGGGGTCAAGGGGTCTTCGTGTTCGAGCACACTCAACTCAACAGTATAGGTGCAATAATCGTAACTAAGCTTGGGCGATATCGATTTATTTTATTCACGATATATCGCCGACAATATATCGTTATATTCAATACAGTCGCGATTAATTAAATTTGCTATCAGTCTTCAAACTCCCAGTGGAAGTTGAAGAAGAGACAGTCGTAGCATAAGAGAGGTGTTCTAATGACCTATTCCTCTGGTTTTACTCCAAACCTATGGGGGGGCAAAATGTCTCAGCTTGGAAATACACTGTAATATTGCGATGCTTTATCGATTCGATATTTCGATTAAAAACAAATCGATCCGATATCGAAATCGCTTCCAAATTAGTATCAAGATATTCGATAATATTGTGGTATCGCCCAAGCTTAATCGTAACCCTTCCTCTCTGTCGGGAGTATGGTCAATAATCATAACCCTCCTCCCGCCGTCAGGAGGAGGGTTAAGATTAAATCACAACTACCCTCCTTCCCTTGTCGGGAGGAGGGTTATGATCCAGATTCCCCTTGGGGGGGCAAGGGGTCCACGTGTTTGAGTAGACCCTGCGGTAATCATAGCCCTCCTCCCGCCATCAAGAGGTGGGTGCGATTAAATTACAAATCTACATGTACATGTACCCTCCCTCCTGCTGTGTCGAGAGGAGGGTTGCAATTGTTGCAACTGCATTGTACCTCCACAGACCCTTTGAGGAATTTTCCCTTTTGCTTTGGTGATGTGATCAAACCATGAAGTTTGCGGTACATGTTTGTACCACCACCATGTGTAAGTCTTGTTTGAGCGGTGTTGGTTCTGAGAAGAACTGGGCCCAATTTCATGGCTCTGCTTACCGCCGAATTCTGCCCTTACGATCGCGATTCCCCGCTTAAGGGCAAGCGCCGAACTTCTGCGCTAGCCTTGTAAGCATAGAATGCCTAGTAGGCCTAACGTGGAGTACGCATGCGCAGAAGCCCAAATTCGCCGCTAACCCGTGAAATACACTTGTCGTAAGCACAGAATTCCCTGCTTCCCTAAGCGCCGATTCTGTGCTTACGGTAAGCAGAGCCATGAAATTGGGCCCTGGTGGTTGACATTTGACAACTCAACATTTTCAGGACCAAGAGATTTAAAGATGATGGTCCTACCACAAACCTCACCAATGTACTTTCCCATGCAAAGTTTCACATCCTACTTTTATGCAGTTTTTTATATGTACATGATTTACCATAGTACTTCTATAGTATACACTTACTGCTAATTTTCAAAAAGCTACAATGTAAGCCTAGTTCTTAAAAATCTACATAATTGTAAATTGTATGATACATGTAGATTAGGTCCCATGCAAAAACTGATCCTTTAACATTGAGAATATGTAAATTATTTGTAAAAAAACATCAGCAAAACAAATCACAAATTCTTTTAATTTGTTCAATTTCTAAAAACTTATTTGCAAAGGTATTTATTAATGGCAACAACAGTGTGAGGAGCCAGTTTTCACCACGAGGTGATGACCTTGGTTGACCAGCTGCTTCTAAATGACCTCTCCTTTCGGTTCAGTCAGTTAACAGCTGCCAGCCACAACCTCATCGCACTCATTGATTGCCTATTTGGGCAATTCCACACTAATGGACCATAACACCATAACAAAATGTACATGTACTTTGTAGCTTTAAAAAACTCCTCCACAAAATATTCCACTGCACTACACTGTAGTGACTTGCGATAGTGATTCTAGTATATGTACAGTACAGTAGGATTACACAGTAGTGTACACAATGTACAGTTACATTGTGATTGTCCTATAATTACTTTGACAGGATATTATGTAATTATGTTATGATACACAAATGTAGAGACAGTATATAATAGACCCTTCCCATGAAATATGTAAATTGCACGTAGTGCGTGCGCACTGACGTTTTGGTTGGCAAAATGAGGGAACATCGCGCTGTTTTGTACATGGCTAATGGGTGCGTGACGCAGACGCGATTGCGCGTCTGCTTAGTGCACAACTTTATGGCGATAGCCAACCAACAGGGTCTGTACGCATGCGTGAATGTGATTAGCATATTTCATGGGAAGGGTCCATTGTGTGACTACTGAGAATAGTAATGTCGATGGAGGTACTAACACAATCATACATGGATCTACATTAGATGGTTGTATCATGGAAGTAAAACTCTACCTCCTTCATGTACATGTTCATCTCAGGCCGAGTAAAGAACAAAACATGTTTCACGCCTGGGTTTTTCAAAAAAAGGAGGAAGAGGGGCTTTTTTATTTTGTATTTTTTATTTCAAGATGGCTGCCATTTATTGTTAAAATTTGAAATATCCATTGTTTTTTCTACTGCTGAAATACACAATAACATTAATGAAACAATTTAGTCAAGGCATTCAGACAAGACATTCAGATTGATTTTGCTGAAATCATTAAAATAACCCTATTTAAAAATTTTAAAAATGTGCATAAAAAAAATTTAAAAAAAGGAGGCAGCCTGTAAAAAGGAAGCGGGCGAGGACACTAAACAGGTTTCTTTTTTTACTTGGCCTAATGTACTTGTGTACAATGTACAGTTTTTCCAGAATACACAGTGCACTGTATCATGTATTCGTTTTTTTTTAGTACAATTGTACTTGTTTACTTGGCATGGGCCTTTAGCGCTTGGCCACAAACGTGCAAGGTTTCAAATGGCAGTTTAAGAACGAGTCACTTCTATTTTATTCCAATTCATAAATGCCTTTTTGGATGAAAGGTGTATATAAAGTAAGAAACTCTGTAAAACTTATCTGTTTTCCGCATTTTTTCCTTGAGCTCTGTCTGTGTGTATTGCATTTTTATGACTGCACGACAGTTTTCGGATATGCATTTGTGCGCGTTCGTAGTAGTATGTATCTTTGTATTCATGGGCCAAAATGGCACGGCGAGATCGATCACCCCTGGGAAACAACCAGTTATAAACAGCTCCAGCTGGTCAGTAGTTATTATAAACAGTTTAAACACCCCCACGTGACGTGCTCTTCACCAATAGGAAATGCAAAATTGTCTGAGGTATTTATGAACGAAAATAATACATTCACATTCAAGTGTACTTGTGATACACAGCCGTCGTCAATGTAAGTTTGACTATTTTGACTGATAATATCGGAAATGTAATATTGAGTATACTCGATATTGATTATTTCCTTTGTGCAACTGCAATATGAAGCCTCAAAAAACATTGTTTACGACATGCAACTCCTCCAGGAGTAAAAAATAATTGCCGTTGTACAATTGTTGCATCGGGCTGAAATCATGTTTGTAGCAAGCCGAGGTCAGTTAGGTCATCTATTGGATTACGTTCACGTGAGGAAAAAAACCACACTGTTTAATTCCGTTTTAACACTAAAAACCAGAGATTTTCCGGAGAATCTGACATTGTTTAAGCAGTGTTTTCAATCATTTAGAAATATCACAATTTTTTATCACAATTTTGATATGTACACTGTATTTATATTTAAATTTGCTTAAGAAAGTGACATCGACGATATCGATGTACAAAATGTTGACAATAAATCAATTAAAGCACTAAGAAAAAGGGCCATGGTCATAAACAGGTATTAGAGTAACATCGATACATCAACTATACATTAATGACATTCTGTATGTACATTAGGTTCATTGTAAATCCATGTTGACTGACAGCACTAATTATTTAAAGTCTCGACGGATATGTCCAATGAACATGTGTACAGTTTGTTCTGATATACATGTACACGCACTTACATATACATGTACAATCTATGTGAATGCTAATTAGCATTTTGTTTCGTATCTACTGATAAGTTATTTTTCACCTTGTTTGTTTTTCATTTGACGTCAGAATGATAAAGGGTTTCTTGAGCTCTGAAGCCATACACTATGAGGAGGTCACTACGTGTACATAATGTCTTGGCTTTGTTATTTCAAATTCTTTTGGAACGTTCGATTGAGTGTATGGAGTACCAGGCCTGATACTTCACGGAGGCAACGAAGGCGATTGCCTTCGTGTCCCCTGGTCAATGCCTTGGTGCCCTTGAAATGCTTCAGTACAAATTTGCAATTTCATCATAGGGTGCCCTTTACCAAGAAGAAAATGCCTTGGTGCCCTTGCCCTTTAAAAAACATAGCATACAGCCCTCGAGTACGGTACATTGTAAAAGAAACCGCAATGGTTTTACCCTTTCAACAATGTGTGTACAACTCTATGCATTGTATCATGTATACTCGGTACTTTCACAAGTTCTGTGAAAAAAATTCAGGAGGCATATTGGGTGGGATTCGAACCCACGACCTTTGCCAATTTAGAGCAGATGTCCCACCAGTTAAAGACAGTGGACACTATTGGTATTTGTCAAAGACCAGTCTTCACAGTTGGTGTATCTCAACATATACATAAAATAACAAACATGGGAAAATTTGAGCTTGTTTGGTCGTCGGAGTTGAGAGATAACTATGAAATTAAAAACACCCTGGTCACAGAAAGTTGTGTGCTTTCAGATGCTTGATTTCGAGACCTCAAATTCTAAACTTGAGGTCTCAAATCAAGTTTGTGGAAATACCTTTTTTTTTCAAAAACTACGTCACTTCAGAGGAAGCCTTTCTCACAATGTTTTATACTATCAACCTCTCCCCATTACTCGTTACCAAGTGAGGTTTTATGCTGATAATTATTTTGAGTAATTACCAATAGTGTCCACTGCCTTTAAACCAACGAGATTGCTCGGTAGCTATTGACATGACAGAGGCTAAAAACTGTGCATCAGCTATGTACCTTGAAGGGGCGCGTCAATTGTCCTGTGGCAATTGGTAGCGAGTCACTTCTATGAGGAAAACGTAAATTAGTATTGGAACTTTTCAAAGGGCACCACCCGCAGCAAAAGGGCAGGGCAGCATATTAATTGCTGTAGTGTAATGTAGGTGCCGTGGGTTATTTCATGGCATTGTGTCTAGGCTTTGATAAGATTTTGATGAGGGTGTTCTCTGCATACAGTGTTGTAGGATTGGGGGAGTTTTGATTTAAAGTAGTAGTATTGTGTAGTTCACTGCTGTACTCCACACAAAGTGCACCTCGTTAAAAATACTCAAAAGTATTTTTGTAATGGAAATTGCATCTCTGTGTTCTTGGAAAGGTGGTTCATAAGATTAGTTATTAAGTTGTGAAATTGATCTTAATTGCTGAGCAAAAATGTAAGTAATGTCACTCCAGTACCAATCAGTGTCACTCCAGTACCAATACGACACCATGGGTGTCGTATTGACAACTCATCTTTGAAGGCACTTGACACCTTTGGTAATTGTAAAAGATCAGTCTTCTCACTTGTTGACGATACTCGGGCCGTACTCAGCTCGAGACGTAATATGAACAATCGTTTCTTCGAATCGAGGACTTAGCTCACAGAATAACACAACACCAGGCCTAATACTTCACAGAGGCAATAAAGGCGATTGGCTCCGGTCATTGCCTTGGTGCCCTCGAAATGCTCACAGTTTCCTTATTGGGTGCCCCTTAACAAGGAGAAAATTACATGGTGCCCTTGCTCTGACCAATTGAGCTCAAATTTTCACAGGTTTGTTATTTTATGCATACATAATTTGAGATACACCAAGTGAGAAGGCTGGTCTTTGACAACTACCAATAGTGTCCAGTGTCTTTAACACGACCAATGAAACCCAAGCACATCCCTGTGTGTTTGTTTCGACAGACGATGACTTCCAGTTATTTTTTAGTTCTGGTTACAAGTCATGGTTGTGACGTCAAGGATTTATTATAAGTGAACATCTACAATCACCATACTAGTCATTAGCTAGGTATTCCAAGGAGAGAAGACTTCTAAGGAAGAAAGTTTTAAAATGCACTGAGGAAAACCCAGAGAATTATTCAAGGAAAAACAAAACCCATGCGGTCAGGTAGAGACTTAAAGACCCAACCCACATACATGTAGTGCCTGAGCTTATGGTGATCGTAAGCGCAGAATTTGACGCTAAGCAGAGCCATAAAATTGGGCCCAGATGTACAGTATGAGAGGCAATTGCTTTTTGCGTGTTCTGTGCGGTTCAGACGTGTTTTAAAATACTTTTTGTATTTAATTATTCATTGAGATGTAATGTACAATTCAAAAACATCTGATGTTTATTTTGTACAGCATTATGAATTCTAAATAATTCAGTTTACAATCCAATACAAAAGTACAGTTTAATGAGAATTATGAAAACTACATTAGGTAGTCAGAAATGTCATACTCATGGGAGGCGCCCAGAACTCAACTATGAGACTGACTGTGGGTGGATTTTCAACCATTCATTCTTTCCTTTTCTTTGGAGAAAGGGACTACTTTAAATTAGATAATACACTGTAGCTGAGACTGAGCGCCTAAGGATTTCACAAAGAGTCACTGAGACTATTTTTTTCTCGAGTAAGAACGAGTTGCTCGTCCTAACTTTTTACTAGCCTTCAGTTTTTTTTAATGACTCCTAGGACTAGCCCCAAGTTAGGACTAGTCCAAACTCTTTGGGAAATCGACCCCAAGACAAACACATCTGCATTTAAGACAATTCAAGGCTTTAGCAGTAGAGGCAAGGGTAAAGCCCGGTTCATACTTCCTGTGAATGCGAAGGCGAAGCGAATGTTGGCGTCACAAATTCGCAATGAATAATTCGCAGCTCAACTCTGCTCACTCTACTCACTACTCACGTCAAATTTACATTTGCTTCGCATTTGCATAAAGTGTAAACCGGGCTTTACACATTCAAATTGCAAGTCAAACAGTAATGAGTGACTATGTAAGGGCAGTCCGCAGGTCTAGTCATGCCGCGGTTGTACCGTCCTTTCAGCTCTATGGTTGTACCAATGGATGTACTGTTTCAGTATTGCAAATAATCAGTTTGTGATGGTTATTTGTGGGTGTGGAATCTCCATTGCTAAATCCTTTACTTTGTACTGGACTTTATAATACATGTAGTCCCCCGTGTTGGTTGCGCCAGTGCTTGTTGCACAACAAACACGTGTCTACACGTGTCTGCATGTAGTTTTATATTTGTAAATCCACCCCTGTACTTTTATCCACACCGGTGTTAAATGAAGAAAAAAGATTGTGGTGAATAGTTCCAGTTATTCTGATAAATCCCTAATCCTAATGAATAAATCAGAACTTGTGATCAATTTGGGAAATGTTTTCCGTGCTTTAAACAATTTTAATGTATGTACATGTAGATGTACAGTATACATAAAATATGGTAGACAAACAGGATGTTGTGATTCAACTGGGTATTAATGGTGAAAAGTGTACTATGGTTGGACAGGGATTAAAATGTATTTTTGTCGTGTATTGTGGCAAATCAGTTTTAATTGGATTATATTTTTAGTGAGGCTGGCCTGGCAATTATGCCAGTTGAAACACCTGACGACCAGTCAGAATTCACTCCATGTGGTCTGGCCCACTCCATGTAGTTCATTGTTGAAAAGCATCCCTGTTTCATTTGCAATATGAACTTGTGAACGAGTTGAAGTACGAGTGAAATAACAAGTTAAGTGACTGACCAGTCACTATAAAAAGTTAAGGGAAAACCCTGACAGTTAAAGTATGTATTGTGAAATCATACTTCGAAGAGTCAGTTAAAATTGATTGGCGCTTAATGGGAACAGTCTGGCATCCAGGAAGGGGTAGGTTTGAGACCTGCAGCAGATTTCACGAAACGCTAGGATTAATCCTATTTCGAGTTAGAACGAGTACCTAACTAAGGATGGGTTCATTGTGTCCTACGTCTTCGGATACGGAATTTAACTCGTCCTAAGTCTCGATTAATCCTAAGTTAGGAGGAGTTTTGTGAAATAGACGGCTGGACACTTAGACAAGCATAAGATGCTTTGGTCAGAATCCATTGACTCTTTAGTCCAAGTTCGAGACCCTTAGTTCAAGACCAAAAATAACATCTGAATGTCCAAAACTGAGATCATGAGATGTTAATGCAGTAATTACATGTCAATGTGTTCTACACATGTACATGATCAATGACCAAATCATACATAACAAAACATGTGTATCTTTGCGCTGGTATAGTTAACGATATCCTTTGCAAAGTCTATGCAAATTGTAGCAGTTGCTTCCCCACTTACATTCAGTGTACACAAAACTGTTTGAATTATTTTGCTCTGCAAATGGATGAAAATGTCCCTAGATGATGCTTTTTTAGTATGTGAAAACATTCATTAAATTGTTTTTTTTTTTTCTATTCATTTGTTTGATTTTCAGAAACTTCATCGATCACCGTGAGACAGTAATGCACTCAAACGGTTGATGGTACCAACAACGACACAACAGCTACACCACCAGTAGCAATGGAGGAGCAGGCTGGTCGGAGTGGCAGCGGTGGTAGCAGCAGCGGGGGCAACAACAACAGCACCGATCAGGGCTCCTTCGCCGAGGTCACCGTCATCGACTCTCAGTTCCAGCACTTCAGCAGCTACATCGAGGTCATCCGCGTCTTCAAGTGTCGCCTGTGCACCTTCTGCAGCCCGCTGGAGCATGTCATCGCCAGCCACATGTCCGAGGTTCACTTCCCCCGGCGGTGCTTCCTCTGCAAGCAGTGCCTGTTCGTCTTCGAGGACAGGGCGCAGCTGGTGAGCCACCTGGACTCGGCACATGGCACCAAGAGCATCGCGGTGTGCTTCGGGGACAACGTTAACGGCGGCTACTCATCACCTCCACCGTCCCTCAGCATGATGATGCGGACAACAGAGGGAGAGGAGAGGATTGCTCAGCAGATGGCTGAGGAGACGGGCGTGGAAGAGACGAGTGGACGGGTCACCTCGAGCACGGGCAACCTCGCCAACCTTGCTGAGGGAGTTCCTATCAGTCCGATTCCAACAGATTGCACGGTAATGATGCACTTTATGTTGTCATTTTGTTATAAAGGCAGTGGACACTATTGGTAATTACATGTACTCAAAACAGTTATCAGCATGAAACCTCACTTGGTAATGAGTAAAGGGGAGAGGTTGCTAGTATAAAACATTCCCTTTGGAGTGACGTATAGTTTTTGAGAAAGAAGTAATTTTCTGCAAACTTAATTTTGAGACCTCAGATTTAGAATTTGTGGTCTCGAAATCAAGACTCTGAAATCACACAACTTCGCGCAACACGTTGTTTTTCCTTTCATTATTATCTCCCAACTTATCTCAACCAGTGAAAAGACTGGACTTTGACAATTACCAATTGTGTCCAGGGTCTTTAAGCCAAATATAATGCAAAACAATTTTCTGATAACCAAAAATATGCATTTTGTACTGAAAAGCTTGTTATTTATGAATTTGTCTTGACAAAAGTGTAACAAACCGTCTTTGGTGTGTCAACTTTGTATCCTGTTGGTACAGGTACCAAGCGGAAGATTTCTGCTACACTCAGCATTTTGTTTCTTTGTACATCAAAATGTTTTTTTTTTTAACAGAAAAGCTTGTTATTTATGATTTATTTCGACAAAAGTGTAACAAACCGTCTTTTTCCTCATTACTTTTGTGTGTCAACTTTGCATCCTGTTGGTACAGGTACCAAGCGGAAGATTTCTGCTTCATTCAGAATTTTGTTTCTTTGTACATCAAAATGTGTTTTTTTTACAGAGAAGCCTGTTATTTATGATTTTTTTTTTGACAAAAGTGTAACAAACCGTCTTTTTTCCCATTACTTTTGTGTGTCGACTTTGTATCCTGTTGGTACAGGTACCAAGATGAAGATTTCTGCTACACTCAGCATTTTGTTGTTTTGTACATAAAAATGTTGTTTTTTGAACTAAAAAGCTTGTTATTTACGTTGTTTTTTGACAAAAGTGTAACAAACCGTCTTTTTCCTCATTACTTTTGTGTTTCAACTTTGTATCCTGTTGGTACAGGTACCAAGTGGAAGATTTCTGCTACATTCAGCATTTTGTTTGTACATAAAAATGTCTTTTGTACTGAAAAGCTTGTTATTTATGAATTTGTCTTGACAAAAGTGTATCAAACCGTCTTTTTCCTCATTACTTTTGTGTGTCAACTTTGTATCCTGTTGGTACAGGTACCAAGCGGAAGATTTCTGCTTCATTCAGAATTTTGTTTGTTTGTACAACACACACATGTACCTAGACACACACATGTATGGTGTATACCAACGATTTCTTTATGTTCTCTCAATGTTTGGACATTTTTCAGTCGTCCCTGTTGGTTTTGTACACAAAATCTTCCGAGGACTGTCCCGGTGTAACTTTTTCCTGGATCCCTTTTATTAAAGTCCTCGTGTCGGTTGTCAATATTAGACAAGCCTATTGTGTACATACATGACATACACATGTACATGTAGCGATGTACACGTGTAGTCTACATGTATCTGCCTCATGTGCTTCTTTTGGGGAGGGGTTGTCAATATATGTACATCATGCTTTGAAAATGGGTAGTTGACACACTTAAATAATATTATTATGATACATACTGTACATGCATACTTTTCAAAAGCAACTTTTTCACTTATTGGCCTACGTGGTGCAGTAGGCCCTATTGCACAGATGTTTTTTAAAAGATTAAATTTATATTTGCTTGTTATGAGGCAAGTACAAAAATGAAATTTAATATAAGTACTTTAAAAGAATTGTTTTTCTTCAAAATGTTCAGCTTTGAACAATGATGCTGGCATGCTAGTATTACATCTTAATTTGTTTTGTTTTATTTTATTTCTGAACAGGCGCGTTCAGGTGCTCCATCCAGAAAGACACCACCAGAGGGAGGAAGAGCGAGCGAACCACCAGCGATCATCATTGACTCCAGACAAGACCAACTTCAGTCTCGTAGCAGCTCATGTCACCCAAGCAGCTCCAACCAAGTCTACAGCAGCCCGGATATCATTGACTGTGAGGCTCCAAACTCAAGACTAGAAGTGCCAAGCCGTCAACAGCAACCTCCTGTTTCCTTACCGCCCAACGCAGAGCTCCGCGTCACAATCGGAAACACGTATTGTCAGTCCTACATCAAGACAGAGCCGATTAGCCCCGTAAGAAGTGCAGAGTCACATCCGAAGCCGAAATCGAGACCTTTTCTAAGTAGGAGTCGCCATGACCCCAGGTCTTACATGCGTAGGTGGTCTCTTACAGAAAATTCCTCACCAGAAGATGCTGTGGCTAATGCCAACTCAAGGATGAGTAGATCATTTGACATACCTGGCTCCGGAAGCGGGTTACAAAATGGTATTGAAGAGGTTGAAGATATGAATACCGAGAAAGATGTGAGGGATGAAGGGGCTCAGAAATCAAGCCATATTAACGGGGAGGTAATAAGGGAAAGTAGTAGTGATGTTCCAGAAAATGGAGAAATTAGTAACAAAGCGGAATGTAACAAAAGTGCTGAGGAGAGAGGGAGAATGATTGAAAAGAGCAAATCTATGGATGCTGTTAGAGAAACTCGTACTTTATTGGGAGGGTCAAAGTCTTACCAGGGCGGGCGTTCCGTAGATGGAAGGCCACCACGCTTAGTTAGACAAAGTGTAGTTGAAGAAAGTCCAGGGAACTCACCCCTCCCTAGAGTAATGTCACAGGAGGACTCAAGTAGCCCGGAGAAGAGCGACAGGTCCCATTTAACTGTTCCTTTCAGCGGAGCGGAAATGATGAGGAGGGAGAATTTTAGTCGTAGTTTTCCTGGCACCAGTGGTAAGCCATCCGTTGAGCCTCACCAAAATCAGAAACCATCCGAAGGCAGTCAAAACTTCAGGCACACTTTACGGGATCTGGTCAGTAGCCGAATAGAGCACGGGGAGAGGCAACAGCAACAGCAACATCAGGCGACAGCTCCTCATACCTCTGAATCCAATCAGTTTGCCAACCTGGCTGTCAGTAATGCTGCAGCAACTTGGATGAGGGCAGGACGAGTGCGCAGCTACAGCATCAGTGAAGGAGAAATGCGAGGATTCCAGGCGAATTTACACCCTGATGGAACTCACCTGAAACCTGTTGAGGGTCAAATGGTGCCAGGCGCTTTGGAGAGAGACCAAGCTACAAATGGACATTCTCGTTTGCCTCCAGGCCACCCCCAAATGCCACACGGGCTCCATCACTATCCAGGAGGGTTAGTCTACCAACCTTTCTCGATTGAAGGTGAGCCGAAGCATCTCAGATACTACAATCAGGGTCCGAGGATGGCCAGTCAGAATTCTGTTGATGGTCTACCACACCCGGCTAGAGTGAGGCTGGAAGAGAATGGGCAACACCCGATTCAAAATCAACCGATGGAAGAGTCTTTCTTGTACAAGTTCCTTCGCAACAATGGTGGTCGAAAGCACAGACGCAACTCTGTGAGTATGGGCAGTGAAGGCCCAGCTGCAGCTCTAATGTCCCCACATGGTGCTCCCCCTCGTGGGTTCATCCCCCATCCTGAAGGAGTAGAGCCGATTGGATTTGATAGACATAGAGGATTGCCTTGGCCACCACCCCGTCATCATCACCCTGACCATCCCTTCCCACAACAGTCACCTTTCCCCTCTCACATGGCACCTTATCAAATGGGTTGGAAAGACAAGCTTGATGCCAGCCAGGTCTCGCCCAATACATCAGTAAATGGTGAGCAAAGACCAGGGGTGGAATATGGCAGCGTGCCAGAGAGAGAACCGTCTGGGAGAGGTGACTCAGGCGGTGTTCCAAATGGGGTCGTAGTTATTGATGGAAAGGTTATTCGGGCAAAGCAGGCTGAAGGAGGTGAATCTAATCAAGACCTGGCGAAGGATATCACCAGGCAGGTCCAACAGGTCATGGGTGGTACACAGCCTCTCTATAATTCAACTGATAGACACATGCCGCCTTGGATGGAAGGCAATGACCGACCAGAGTCACCAGATGATCCCATGGATGGCGATTCTGCAGCACAGAGGCGCAGCCGTAAGTCAACGTTTAACATCTACCGTGAGATTCCTGAACGGAAAAGAAAACTGGACCATGACGAAGAAGAGAAGATTAAACACAGTTACAATGCAGATGGGAGCTTTGACTACTTCTCGCTGACCGGCTGGAAGGCGTACAAGTGTGACCTCTGCAAGAAGCGTCGCTTCAAGACGGCGTCCGAGCTGCAGGAGCATAAACAACGGAAGCACGGTCTAGAGAGAAGCCACAGTAGTCAAGGAAGCTTAAACGGCATTCCTGAGGGTGGTCTAAACCCGTCTATGATGGAAATCAACGAGCCAAATGATTCCCCGGCTTCAGGGTGAAGATACCTATCAGCGAGTAAGATCACTCTGATTGGCTTGTTGTATTTTCGAAAAATCTGCATGGAAGCTGTTATCAGCCTTGCCTGTTGTAACCTATTGAGGAATTGTTGGAGCTCTTTCTGAAGGTGTTGAACCTGCTCCGGGAGGAAGTTGTGGAGAAGTTTTAAGAGCTCACTCTGTCTGATCTTGGGGGGTCTTAAAAGTTGGCAGCGACACTCCATATACATTGGGGTTGTTGCGGTCACCCCCTCAGGATGAGGATGTTTTATTTTTGTGTTGTGTGCTTCAGAGCCGCAACGGTCTAAGTTGGAATGACAGGGTTTATGGTGAAGTGAACATTGGTCGAGTCTTGGTCTTTTGTGAAAATGCACCTGTGGTTTATTTTTTTGAGACTCTGTTTCTTGTGCTTCCTACACAAACAATGCTTTTGTGTTTCTGGTTTCACTTTATAAGTGGACTGTGAATCAATAAGTCTTGGCTTTTTTTATTATTCGGTAGGCTTTGGTTTTTTAGTTTTGAACATTTCGTACAATCTGTCAAATATCTGTGTACTACGATGGATATCTTGGAGACACAAATCTAGTTGCCCTACATAATTTTCTTGGCTGTGCCAGTGCCTAGCCACATTTTTAAGTATGGACATCGAATTCCTGGTTTGGGACAGAGGACATTTTTATGAGGAAGCTAAACTCTACTGACATAACACCCTCACGGAAGATAACAAATGAAGGTTTTGATTACATTAGGTGTGTATTGTTAAATTTTGTTAGACATGCAAGAAACAAGCAAAGTGAGCTGAGGTCACATCATTGGCCACCATGGTTTTATGTTTTCCTTCCCGTTTTGATTTTAAGTTCGAACAGCGTTTTGTTAGACCTTTTCTAACGGTCATTGTTCAGTCTGTACTTGCTTTGGATTAAGTGTCACAGAGGCAACAACACAATGTTTGTTTCTAAGTAGAATATGTGGAGAACTCTGGGCGATCTTGCTTCAAAGACAAGGTTTGCTTGTGGTGAGCCAAGTTACAGGACTGTGTTTTGGAGACTTGCGTTACAAACTTGTAGTTTGCGCAGGGGTTGAATCTTGGTGTTGCGACATCAGAGGTTCTGTGAGTTCCACGGTCATGTTTGAGAGGGTTTTTTTTAGCGTCCAATAGTCCAGACACTGATGTTTTGTGTCTGTTTTCAACCAAAGCCTGAGTTAATTCGCCTTGTCAAACTTTCTGCATACATGTCCCATGAGATTACTGTCACGACTGCAACATATCTACGTGTTTTGATGTTTCCTTTTTTGAGATTTTGTTTTTGTTTTGTTGTTAGGCAAGTTTTTTTATTTGCGTTGAGGTAAATGGTAAAGAGAGGATGTAGGGGGGTCTAGGTTCCAGACCACCCTAGTAAAGCAAACTATTCAATTTATTTGCACTGTGGTAAAAATAGTGGGGTACCAAGGCTAACCAAGTTATTGTTCATCATACTATCCTGATTGGTGTATATTATTGTACCCTGATTAGAATATCGCTCACCTAATGTGGATAGCAACAAGTATGGTGACAATAACAACTGAACTTCGAAGGATGTTCCTGGGGCTGGATTAAGTTAAACTTCAGATGAAAATTTCACTGTTGAAAACAAGTGCATTTTTGCTTTCAGATTCATCATGAAATGTGTACTTTTTCACAAATCAGGTAATTTTAAACCAACAACCAGAGGTTTGAACCCTGTCTTTACAACCAGGGCCTAATTTCATAGAACTACTTTTAAGCAGACAATTTTGCGATTAGGAAAATCTAGTGGGATACCAGTCAAAGATCGCGCACGTGATAAGGCAGTTTAGCTGATAACCTTATTCTAGTGAGCATAATTTTGTTGTGTTTAGCTACTTTCTGTCCTAAAGCAATTCTATGAAATTGGGGGCCAGGAATATCCGTAGAGAGTTCAGATTTGTTAATTTTGAGCCCTTGACCCCTTTTTCCAATGAATACCACATTTTTTTTTTATTTCAATATGACCAAATCAGAAGACTATTTTGAAAAACTGTACAGCAAGCTAAGGAGTAATCAACACACATGAAGTATTTGGCACTTCACCTGTCACTCATGTTACACTTCCAGGTTACTCACATACTGGTGAAATGTTTCTTTATTTTTCATATTTTTAGGATAACTCATATATTTTTTTAAATTGTTGCATAAAAGTACTGCATAAGATCTAGAGTGTATCCCTGCATTAACTGGAGATCTGCAAATGAACATCCCTTCTTTTGACCAATCATATCTTTGTGAAAGGGCCGTTTCGCTGTGCAAGAAACAGTCGAGTTCAATCCATTGTTATGGACATCCAGACAGTTTTGTAGGGGGTTTTGGGGGGTTTTGTAAATGATTTTATATACACATAATTTGGATTTAAGCAGAGTGTGTAGGGAACGCTGTAGCGGCTGTGTGGTTAGGAGTACGTGCGGTTTTAAACGCATTGACATTCGATTTTCCCACTAATTGTGCTGTGTTTCCACACACGGTACGTGTTGCACTTTTGTCATGTCGGCGGAACAAAGTTTGATACAAACTATTTTTAACCATTTCAAGAATCTATATCCAAGTTTTTTGTGTTTTTTTACATAGGTAAAATGATTTTTAAAGAAACCGATAAGTGAATTATTAGCTTTAATCATTTTCCTTTCACACATTTTTCGATTTTCATTTCATGTTTACACTCAGGATGTGAAACTGAATTTTATATAATATATATATATAACTGCCTTTGAAATTTATTCATGTAAGTATCGCGCAAGGCTGGGCCTTGCAATTTTCTTACCGATGAAGCAAGTTAAACTGCATTTAAAACATGGAGCATGTGTGTGTGTGTGTATGGGTGATTCTAACTGCACCTTTGTTGTTGTGCAGAAGGACATGTACAAACGAAAAACTTAATTTTGTAAAAACTGTAGTGCTTCCTGCAGCAGTCCAGACTTGGTTCCAAGTCATAGACTTATATTTAAGAACTAGAGGGCGCACTGGCCTATATACGCGCTCTGGCATGCGCCCAGGCGGCCATTTTCTAAGTTGACAAAACTGGCATCTCACAGCGTGTGTTTTTGCAGCCATTTTGTAAGTTGAACAAACAGCATCGCGTGAGCGTTCAATAAAAAAACCTAAAACGTGTGTTCCATATTCGATGCTCGTGCAGAATGACGCGCTTGTCATCTTGTGGTTCTTGGCATTTGTGCATGAAGTATCACTCGTGTGCCCTCTAGTTCTTATATAACTCTATGGTCCAAGTACACTTCATCTGACGAGCTTCGAACATTTTTCAGGTAATTGTTGACCACTCACAGTCCCGAAATGGAACAAGCCTTCACTCTACAGTCCAGACTCTGGTATCAGTACACTTTATCTAACGAGCCTCCAAAGGGAACGTGACTAGGTACATTTTTCAATGATTTTTGGGGTTGAACAAAGAATTGACTAGAGTGGGATTCGAACCAACGACCTCCAGATTAGCTCTACCAAATGAGCTATCTAGCCCTATATTGGCGGTTTTCAGATACTTGTTGACCTTTTTCAGCATGCAATTTTTAATCAAAATCAGGTCTCAAATTGAACAAGTCTTCACTCTACTGAACTGAAAGACACACAATTCTTGTTAGTCGAACTTCTTTTCGGTCATTTTAAAGTGCTGTTGATAGACCATGTGAACTTTGTTTACAATAAGTGTGACCTTGTGCATTTTTGGATATTCTGGCCATATCCATGCCATATCCATGATAACATGCCATTTGTTACAATTTGCCTAGGAAGTGTGTAGTAAGAGCAGACTGTGTTAAAACCTTTGTGAGAAAACTGCCCTGAAAGTTCTGATGCTCCGTCTTACTGAAGAGTCTTGGCGATGCCAAGTCTGGTACACTTTGTAGCTTTTTTTGTAAACTGAAGACATGATGCTTTAAAAATTGTACAAATGCCTACTGTTTTAAACAGGTTTCCATTCCCAAATGGTCAAGCCTTTATTGCAACATTTTAAACAAACTTAAGTATTGTATCATATTATATAAGAGAGTTGATTTTGTAAACACTTTATACTCGGAAGTGTTGGGCCAGGCGCCTTTGTATAAAATATAAATTGTTGTTCACTTGTATTTCCATTTTTTAAGAAATGAAAAAATAACCCACTTGTATTGAATGAAAGGTTTGTGAGACCGATCTAATTGTGTATATTTTGTCTTGGGGTATGTCTCCAAAATGGTATTGTGCCATTGTAAGTTGCTCATCAACATCTTTTCACAGTGTGTGTAAGGAGCATATTTTGAGACGAGGCAATTTTATTTGCACATAAACGATGGATCTCCTGTAACTTTATTTAGAACTGTCGTTGTGAGCACCTTTTTCGAATCCAGTGTGTGCTGAAAATAAAACATGATGATACTCGTCACTGTTTTTAATTTTTACAGGTGCGCGTTTCTTTGAACCGTGTACTTATGGCAGCTGATTTTGAAGTAAAAAAAGTAAGCAAATAAATAAATTAATTGATTTGCATATGTAAGAGATGTCTAAGCTTGTGTTCCTAAGGACCCATCATGTGTATTATGTACGCAATTCTTTAATTGGACCAATAATATACACCTTGCTATCATTTGGATAGCAATCGTGTATCTTTGATTATTTATTAAGTAGCTTGGGTATCTGTGACTGGCCAATGTTATTTTGAAGACCCAATTTCAGTCACATGGTTCATGTGAAGCTGTTGCAGAGTTATGTATGAGAGGGCTAAAGCATGTATAGGCCTGATGCCCTTGAAATGCGCCCAGTAGGAATTTACAACTTCCTCATAGGGTGCCCTTGACTTAGGAGAAAATGCCTTGGTGCCCTTAATGCCCTTTCAAACAAATAAGCATACAGTCCTGCCTATACATAATTTTGAATCAGTGTATGGCTCAAAAATACAAGGCTTTGCCCATCTGGAGGTTTCTCCACAAAAGCATGCCCGAACCATAGTGACGTAGCAATTCTATAGTTTGTCAGGGGTGTCCAATTTGTGGGTGTTCATATTGTTAATAATTATTTGACCTCCTCTCTAAACTGAACAGTATACGCAAATATATTTGCACAGGGCAAAAAACAAAACATTACATTGTAAAATCTAAATTGCAAATTTCTCTTAGCAAAGTATTTTCTATCCTTGAAGTATACTGACATGATTTAGACGAAGAGTTATCAATCACCCTTCTTTAGGTTGGACAATACCTAGTTTTCATCTTTATTTTCAGCCAATTAGAAGTACACAATTAGTTACTTTAGGTTGTACTTGCTATCTGCAACATTTATTTTGACAACATAACACTGCTTCCAGCAGTCTCAAAATTGTTGTTAGTTCAGAAGAAAACAAAGAATGACAAGAGAAAAAAGGGTTTTACAATTTTGTCAGGGTCATGTCACACCAGGCAACTGGTATACAACCAGTCCCAGGCAATCTCCAAAAGAGAAGGCTAAACATTCATATTTTCAATGCTCACATGATTTGTAACCCTTGTTGACGGAGTGGTTAAGAACGCTGGACTCAATTTCATAGAGTTGCTTAAGCAGAAAAAGTAGCTAAGCACAACAAAACTGTGCTTATCAGAATGAGGTTACCAGTTAAACTACCATGTCACGTGTATAATTTGTAGCTGGTATCCTGTTAATTTCTGCTTAGCAGATATTTGTTTAGCAATACATGTACTTAAGCAGCTCTATGATATTCGGCCCTGGTTTCACTGGTCAGCAGAGTATGGGTTCAAGTCCCAATCTTGGCATTCGGTCACGATACCTGACCTTAGTTCCTTTGACCTTGTGAGGAAAATTACAATTCAAGTGCCTCCGAAGAGTTCCTTTTTGCCTGCTGTAAATTTTGTTGCTTCTAAATTGCCTGCGAAAATTACCTGGTGTGACAAGACCCTAGAAGTAAAGTCCACAATTATGTGACTATTTTATATTCATAAGACAGCCATTTTTTTTGTTGGAGTATGCATTCTCATTGTGTTAACACCTCCATGATGGCTCTTGGGTTCAGCAATGTTGAAGAAAGGTTTTGAGGGAAATCTGAAGAAAGGTTTTGAGGGAGATTTTAAGCACCTGGGATGGGGGGGGGGGTCATCCCCTGGTCACCATCTTGATTTGCTTCATTCAGCATTGTTCGGTGTCATAATAATGCTTTGTAGAGGTAGCGTCCAACTTGTTTTATTATACCCATACAATGTATGAGTTGTTCTTGGCTGCCTGTTAAGCTGGTTAATAAGCTTCTTTTTAGTAAATAAATAGCAAAGCTTCATCTTATTCGATGAAGCTTCCCTGTGATAAAATGGACTGGTCCTGTCTTTATAGGATAAACACAGACACTGGTCTTACACGCCCAAATGATTTCATTGGACGCAAAGATGTCATTGGGAATCGTGCAGTGGCGTAAGGATTTCTTGTATTAGGGCCTTGTCACACGAGGCAACTTTTGCAGGCAACTTGGTGGCAACCAACTGCAGTGCTTACTATATGACCACTTTGGTAGATTACAGGTCAATTTTCAACCATTGTCTTACGATCCACAAGAGAAATAGGTGAACAATCAAATGTGAATGCCTTTTTCTTCTTGGAGATTGCCTGGAAGTGGTTGCCCGTAAATTGCCTCGTGTGACATGGCCCTAAGGCTACACATGTCTCTATCACAGAGAAAGGCTGAAAGTCATGAGAAATGCCACACGCCCAAAAGTACGAGTAATTTGCAAGAATTGCTACTAAATGTTCATTGAAGGGTCTACTTTATGATGTGATTTGCTTGTAGCTTACTCCCTACTTGCCAAGCTAAGCAAAACCTGTTCAGCATTGCTTTACTTGTTCATTTGCTGCTTAGCATGGACATTGACCCAAGGTACTGATACCACAAGTCAAAAGTTTAAAAGCAGTGGACACTATTGGTTATTACTCAAAATAATTGTTAGCGTAAAAAACTTACTTGGTAACACACAATGGAGAGCTGTTGATAGTATACAACATTTTGAACAATGGCTCCCCCTGAAGTAACATAGTTTTTGAGAAAGAAGTAATTTCTCACTCAAACAGCAAAAAGACTTAAGGCCTGAAGCCTTTTATCGGGCATCTGAAAGCACACAAAGTCGTGCATCAAGGGATTGTTTCCTTAATTCATTGTTCTCTTGCAACTTTGATGACAGATTGAGTCCTATTATTCACAGGTTTGTTATTATGTTGAGTTACACCAAGTGAGATGACTGCTCTTTGACAATATTGTGACCTCCTTGCATCAGCCAATTATACCCACCTATTGATAAGACATGGTTCTCTTTTGGTAGTGCGTAAGAAATCTCGTTTAACCAAATGGAAATTCCACTCTTGCCTATAATCAAAAAAATATTTCACCCTGGCAAAGCGGTATTAACTTTATTAAAGGTTGGAATGAAACAATGGTTTGTTTTTTTAAATGTCAAACTTTCTGATGGCAAACTCATGCATTAGAAGGTGCGGTTTTTATTTTTGAGACATGTTTACTGAAGTCGATCATGGCAACTACCAAAAGTTGACCATGTCTTGCAACTTTTTCTGCCATTTTGTTGAACATTTTTAATATTAAATGCTTCATAAAGCTGCTCACAACAAATTATTTGAATCTATATTGATAAGGAAAATCAAATATTTTATATTTTATTGGTAAAGAAAAAACACGAGATTTTTATTGTGCTGTGTATTGAGATGACATACTGTATTGTGCACTGTATGATCAATTGGTTATAAAGACTTTTAATTATAAATTAAGAGAAAAATTGTGTGGAGTTGTTTGCCATGTAAGGCACTCAGAATAACAATCTGATTAAAATAGCACATTTTGGACTCCATAAATATGTAAATTGTGTGGATTTATTTATGTCTATTTTGTAGTACTGCAGAGAAGTATATTATTGAGAACTGTCGTGTTTTGTCTGACCTCCAAGAATTTGCCTTCATAAACGGATAATAGGCTTCTAACTACTGGGGTAATTTCGGCGTAGCTCAACACCTTGATTTCAAGTCTAAGATCGGGACTATCCTTCGTTTTTACTCACGCGCCCTAACTCTCAATAAGACGAAGGGCGCTATATCAGGCAATAATGTATTTGCGATTTTTATTTCATCATGTTGATAGTGTCGAAAACTAATGCCTTAGAAATTAACTACTAGTAGGCCCCCTTATGTGCATTTGATTCCAGGTGTAAATGCCTTCCAAAAAGTATTGTTTTCATTTCAGTCTCATTAAAAAAAGTAGGCGTAAATATTAATGAGATGCACTTATTGTTCCCTTGGGACTTCCGAGGCTTCGAATTTGTTTTTTACTTTTTTTTTAATGACAATACAGTACAAGCGAAAAGGACGTTAAAACCCATGTGTTTTTTTTGTAATTTGCGGGGACTTTTTTGACTGATAAATGCAACCGTGCTACTGCATTTCTTTTGTTAAACTGCGAAAATGCTGCTGAAGTATAAAAGTAAACTGACGCTAGAATGGATGCATACATGCAATCGGAAAACAATTTATCGCATTGTAATCAATTTTAGTGGAAAACGTCTGTTGACATTAATAAATTATGGAGAGAAGTGAGGACATTTTGATTGATTAATATTAATATTTGAACAGTATTCCAATCTGGCGAAGCGAACAACGCCATTAGTAATAATTGCCAAAGAGCTTACGCGTACAATTTCCATCCACGACCGTTACTCATAATAATTGCTAGCATAAACAACTTACTTTGTAGTGAGTAATGGCAGCTGTTTATAGTTAAAACTTTGTGAGAAACGGCTCCCTCTAAAGTCACGAAGTTTTTGAGAAAGTAGTTATTTTTCACTAAAACTGTTTAATGGAATTCGAGACCTCGACTGATGGCTCGAATTCAAGGGATCTGAAAGCACGCAACTTGTGTGACAAAAGGGTGTTTTTTTCTTCCATGGTTCTCTCGCAACTTCGACGACCAATTTAGTTGAAATTTTCACAGGTTTTTTTTGTGCATAATGTTGAGATAACACCAAGTGAGAAGACTGGTCTTTGGCAATAACCAAAAGTGTCCCGTGGTTTTAAAGCCATTGGACACTTTCGGTACAGAAAACAAATTAAAAGTTCACAGATTTACAAATAATTTACAGGGTTTACAGAAGGTAATGGTGAAAGACTTCTCTTGAAATATTATTCCATAAAATGCTTTACTTTTTGAGAAAACATTAAAACAGTATCAATTCTCGATATCGAGAATTACGGATTTATTTTGAACACATGTCACGACACGGCGAAACGTGCGGAAACAAGGGTGGGTTTTCTCGTTATTTTCTCCCGACTCCGATGACCGATATAAGTTGTGATACACGAAGTGTGGGCTTTGGACAATACTGTTTACCGAAAGTGTCCAATGCCTTTAAGGCCTCTTTTGGTTTGATTGAAGAGATGCTGAAATAATGTTGAAACATTAAACAAACCTTGCACTGCAAGGTAACCATCGTTTCCACGGCAACGGGAAAACACTTTTGATCTTGTTATGATCTGGTTCTGCCAAACGATTAGCCTTGCTCAAGCATGCGGATAGTGTACATCGTGTTGTGCGATGTTACGCACAGTGAATACGGGTGGGTTTTACGCACAGTGAATACGGGTGGGTTTTTACACAGCGGCGGTCTTTTTTCGGAGTGAATAATTCGACAGCCTTGAGCAAGGCTACCAAACGATATCAAAACTATATAAACTAAAGGTAGCTTAAGAGAGCAGTCGTTATTGTATCTGCTAACCGGACATAAACACTCAGCTGGTTGTAGGCTACCCACAGTCTTTACTGCTAAACAGTGATATAGAGTACATTTTGACCAGTGTTTTTGTGTGAATTCCTGTCATACAGAATCATGGATGTTGTTCACATAGTATTTGTTCTCCTGTGGGTTTGTTCTGGCCACATTTTGCCCGAAAACTGCCCTACTGGTTGGCACCGATACGGCGAGTCTTGTTACTTGTTTTCAACTACCACGATGGATTGGTACCAAGCAAGGAGCACTTGTGTCGAGTCACGAGCCACCCTGGCCTTACCAACCTCACAATCTGAACAGGATTACATCTGGGATATATTCAAGAACAAGTTTCCTTCTAACAACCTCTGGATTGGTTGTTATGCTGAGAATGCGGGATGGCAGAATTGTCCGTTGAGGGATGATGGGACCGGTTATGAGTATTGGGCCGATGAAGAACCAAGATATTCTGTCAATGTTTGTGTTCAAATGTGGTATAACGTTTATGGTAGATGGGACGATTGTCCATGCAGTTACAGCAATTACGCAGTATGTGAGCTACATGTGAGGAGCACACCGGTACCTGCCCAACCGACTGTGGAGAGCACATCGGCACTCCCCCCGCAGACAGGCAACAATGTCCGCCTCATTCCTCAGTGCCTGCTACACCACGCCATGACGGAGCTTATGGGCAATGGTGTTGTGTCGTGCGGCAAGTCCTGCCGATCACACCCTCCGTGTCACTCCTTCAATCTGCTAGAACAAGATTGCCCGCCTAGTTACGAGAAGACGACTGAAGAAGAACATGATGGAGGCATCTAGGACATACCTCTTGTAGACAATGGCCTCGACCAACAAATACATCCAGTAGAAATTAGATATAGACGGAAAGTTGGTGGAGAAATAGATACATCTGATTTGGTTTGCAGAAAGTAGAAGATGAATAAAACAATGATTGATAGCCATGGACGGAAGGGAAAAGTTGACGGGCCGCATGGAGGCACCGTCCGTGGCGAGAATTGGGCGAATGGAGAATTGAACAATCACATTGTGAACAATAAAAGTAGGAACAGAATAGACCCGGAAAGTTTATGGAGAAATACTTTTACACCTTTTGGCAGAATTGTTGAAAATGTTTCTGCAAAAATATAAAGACCCAAACTGATATCCAACGCAAGGAGAACTGCATTAGTTTTGATGTATGAGAAGGATTTACGCGTAATTGACGTTTTAATAGCTTTGACGTCATTCCATCCAGGGGCTCACCAGGGTAAGCCCCCAGTGCCCTGCTTGTGAAGAGTGGGTCACTTGGGGGTGATCCGAGGTGCATGACTTCACCACAAGAAGGCGAGTGTGATCGTTCGATTAGCTCTCGTCGGGGGCTCACCCGAGTGAGCACCGCGGGGTCGATCCACAGGGAAGCTAATCGAACGCACCCATATGGGAAATTAAAGTGGGCTGGAGGAGGAAGAGTCAAAAGAGTGCGCTATCAGAAGTAGTTTGTACATAGTTCGCCATTTGGGGGACATAATCTCTCGCTACACTGAATGGCGAATTATATTTTTGTCAGTTAGTTTAAGAGGTCCGGTTCCTAATAGCCTGAACATCTAA
Organism: Asterias amurensis; assembly: GCF_032118995.1. Lineage (NCBI taxonomy): Eukaryota > Metazoa > Echinodermata > Asteroidea > Forcipulatida > Asteriidae > Asterias > Asterias amurensis. The sequence goes on from NC_092650.1 coordinate 17,585,341, forward strand.
TAGCCTGTGAGAAACGGCTTCCCGCAAGGAACATGGTTTTTAATTTCTCACTCAAATAATAAAAGACTTCAGCTGAAGCCTTTTTATGCATCTGAAAGCACACACATACTTTGCGCAACAAGGGTGTTTTTCGTTCATTGATCTTTTGCGACTTTGATGACCAAAACAATAACATTAACGGAGGCCAAATTTTCTCATGTGAAATTACTAGTCCCTGACAGTTAGTTAGTCCAGTGCCTCTAGCAAGTTATATTTTGGTTATAGACCAACGATGGCTCGGAAAAACCACAACGTGGTTTTGGAATACCATTAGGTGCTCTGATCTCCAAGTTTGGTTTTGAGCTTACAAAACTCACTTTCATTTTAATTATTTGATTTGTGTCTGCTGCAAGGACTTGTCTAAAATAATGCAAATATACGGTGAAAAACATCAATGACCAGTAACTCTCTTCATGCAATACCACTATTTAATTCTCATAAATTCATTTAATTAGTCTGCCATATTTATATTACACGATTTAACGTTTAAAATACATGTAAAGGCACCATATGCAGCGTCCTTCATGAATGGAAACTGTGGGTAGAGCTACCCAAGGAAAGCTTGCTCTGACGTGGTAGACCAACCGTCATTCGTCCAAAAACACTATTTCCAGTTTTTTAGACAAGCATCAATCACAATTATCTTAAAGGCAGTGGACACTATTGGTAATTACTCAAAATAATTATCATCATAAAACCTTACTTGATTACGAGTAATGGGGAGAGGTTGATGGTATAAAACATTGTGAGAAACAGCTCCCTCTGAAGTGACGTAGTTTTCGAGAAAGAAGTAATTTTCCACGAATTTGATTTCGAGACCTCAAGTTTAGAATTTGAGGTCTCGAAATCAAGCATCAGAAAGCAGACAACTTCGTGACACAAGGGTTTTTTTCGTTCATTATTATCTCGCAAGTTCGATGACCGATTGAGCTCAAATTTTCACAGGTTTGGTATTTTATGCATATGTTGAGATACACCCACTGTGAAGACTAGTCTTTGACAATTACCAATAGTGTCCACTGTCTTTAAGAGGAAAAGCGCCCCTCTGCGGTCTGGTTATCACGTTACCTTATGTTGCATTACATTACGTTACGTTACGTTACGTTACTTTACGTTACGAGTGTGGGATAGTGACGTCTTGAAGCAAGACTAGGGTTGCCCTTGAATTGGTTGAATGTTTCACCACTATTTTATCTCTCAACTTGAGCGATTAAATTCAAAGAGCGGTTGAGTGGGTTTTAACCATCAGTCTTTGCATATAATAGTCTTTTAGTGTAAGAAGTTCTTGTTGTTGGTAAAACCGTGGGCTCTGTGGATGACACTCTGTATTTTCCTTTCGGTTGTGATTAGGGCCAACATGATTATTATTGTTGTTATTTGTTTTGTTTTTCATCTGGGCCCAATTTCATAGAGCTGCTATAAGCAAAACAAAAATGCTTAGCATGAAATTTCTTCCTTGATAAAACAAGATTACCAACCAAATTTTGATTTGTTGCATATTGCTTATTACTGGTATTCAGCTATTATCCTGAAAATCACGAGAAAATTTGGTTGGTAATCCTGTTTTTATTAAGGTAAATTTCATGCTAAGCAAATTTTCGTGCTTAGCAGCTCTATGAAATTGGGCCCTGGTGAGAACAACTTGGGCAATCGCGCATTAGAGAGGGTATCGCGTGTAGCGTGGTCTAACAGGGGACTAACAACATCTTGCACCAAGACCAGCCGCCCGAGTTGGCTAAAAAGATGAATAGTTTTCCAGACTCTAAATTAGTAAATAAAAACATAGTTCATATTTTCAAGTTATTCAAAGCTTACGTACAATTATTGTTTATCCTTATTAAAATAATTGTCATAGAATAACATGTCGTTCCAAGTTCGAAGGGATAAGTCCCAAGGGAACAATACGTGCCTGTCGTTATGATTAATATTGTCATCAGTGTGGGGAATTAACACAATAGTTGTTGACGTGTTTTTTTTTTTAATTACCAGGCATCAAAGGCTCATTCTGATGAATTGCAGGGTCGTGTAATTTTAAAATTTCCCATTTCAAATTTTGACTTATACGAATTCGATAATCTATATTATAAAAGCGCTTAAATCGCATGGGCGCCGCCATTGTTATGTGGCAAGTGGTGCCCGCACCCTGCTAAAATGATGCGTCCTGGGGTAAATTACGGGGTACCCGTGTTGGGGCATGTGTTGTTTGTGACGTCACAGTCACGGCGCGAGCGTCCATTAACTTCGCGCGTACATACAGAACAGAACAATGCAGACGACAGGACAAAGACTGGTGGGGGTTATTAGAGCACGTTGTGTGGACAGAGAGATGGAAGGGGCATGTAGTGTGGTACGTCTGTTGGAAGAGGGCGGGGGAACGCCAAAAAATGTAGGGAACATTTAGTAAAAGGGCTGGAAAAATAATACGCAAAGGGGGAAAAAAAGGGACTAATGATGACATTGGACAGGAAAAAATTAACTGGACAGAGAAAAATACACGAAACGGAGGACCACCTGACTGGCGGGACCCGCGGGGAACAGGTAAAGTTATGGGACGGCAAAAAGTGCAAAGAACAATTCACGGGCGGGATGACGGGAAGGAGGCACGGGTTAGATTTTGGACGGGGATAGGAGGTAGGGGCACAAAGTGGTACGTCTGTGGAACGGGGGACGGGGGAACGGCAAAAATATAAATGACGGGAAAATGAACAGGGCTGGGGTATAGGTAGGGATAGAACAAAATTAAAAGGGACTATCGTGATGTGGGACATGGGACAGGAAAATATTAAACTGGGGGATCAATGGGGGGATCAAGCCCATAAAACGGGAAAACCCCACAAACGGGACCCGCGCGAAACTGGAAAATATGAGTTATGGGCAAACATTGGCAAGCAAAGAACAATGCCAATGCAGGGGATCGCGGGGACGGGAGAGGCACGGAGGCGTGGGTTAGATATGGGACGGGATAGGGAAGGGGCACACGGTGGGACAGGGAGTTGGGGGGAAAATGAACGAGGCTGGTGAGGGGGGAAAAGCAAAGGGGTTTGACAACTATACAGGATAGAAAATAATCAACTGAACGAAACGGGATATAAACGCTGGGAAAGAACCACTATCGGGATCCGCTGGAAACTGGAAAATATGGATGGGATCGACAATGCCGAAACGGAAAAAAAGATGGACAAGTGTACGATTTCACAAAGCACTACGATTCGTCTTAACTTATGATGGGTTGTTTGCCACAGTGATTTGTATTGTGACCCTGCCCAGCCACTTTAGCCCTCCCCTGTACTCAACGCTACACTTGCAGCATTTATCCCGCTAGTGATGATGAAAATACGTAGCTCTTTGTAACAACAAATCGACTTTCTTTCATCATGATATTATTGTCTTTTAGCAATTATGGTGAGTATTTTCATGCCTACTGAAGCCATGAAAAACCATTGTGTTCATTTCAACCCAATTAGAAATTATCGCCGTACAAATTACCGCTAGCCGTTAACGAGAGGCCTTGATTGTTCCCGGTGGATTTTCGAACTTGAATAGTCTGTTATTTAATGACATGTTGATGAAAAAGGAGTGAGATTGTACGTAAGTAATAAGCCTGGTGTGCCTCGAAAATTGAATTTTCAAACCACGATTCTAGGAAGAGTACTGCACGAATCTTGAAAACGTAGCATCTTTTTGGCAAAGTCGGGCGGTGGAGGGACTATTCGGGATAAAATTACCAAATTTGTTACCATGCGTTTTACTAGCTTGCTATAGGTCCCTATATCCTACCACTACTCGTCAGCCCCCCCCCCCCCCCTACCTAAAAAAAGAAGGAGATGTTCATAGACACACAGCAAAAATTAGACAGGACTAAGGCACAAATCCATTCCGAGATTAAGTCAGAAAAAAATCTCGACTAAAGCAAAAGTAAAAGGCGTTTCAGCGAAAGAGCCGAAACCCCTATTTAAAGGCAGTGGACACTATTGGTAATTACTCAAAATAATTATCATCATAAAACCTTACTTGATTACGAGTAATGGGGAGAGGTTGATGGTATAAAACATTGTGAGAAACAGCTCCCTCTGAAGTGACGTAGTTTTCGAGAAAGAAGTAATTTTCCACGAATTTGATTTCGAGACCTCAAGTTTAGAATTTGAGGTCTCGAAATCAAGCATCAGAAAGCAGACAACTTCGTGACACAAGGGTTTTTTTTCGTTCATTATTATCTCGCAAGTTCGATGACCGATTGAGCTCAAATTTTCACAGGTTTGTTATTTTATGCATATGTTGAGATACACCAACTGTGAATTGACAATTACCAATAGTGTCCACTGCCTTTAAGGTATTGGTAAAAAAAAACGTAAAAAAACCAAACTTAAATCAAAATTTAAAAGATACAAAATTGCCTGAAATTATAGTTCTAATTAAGGGTAAGCAGTAAAAGCACTTAGCGCAAGACAAAGGACCATATCGGAATACATCAAACTTGATTTATATTAGAGCCAATCAAGAAATCGAACGTTTTTACATTTCTCCCAACTTTCGGTAAACAGTATTGTCCAAAGGCCCACACTTCGTGTATCGCAACTGATATAAAAAATACCTGTGAAAATTTAGGCTCCGTCGGTCATCGGAGTCGGGAGAAAATAACGGTGAAAACCCACCCTTGTTTCCGCACGTTTCGCCGTGCCATGTTTGTGTTTAAAAAAAAAAGTTTTTTTAAGTTTTCTCGAAAATTAGAGCATTTCATTGAATAATATTTCAAGATCAGTCTTTCACCATTACCTTCTGTAAACCCTGTAAGTTATTTGTAAATCTGTGATATATTTTTTTTCGAAGTGTATAATGGCTTTAAAACGAACTTAAGAATAGTTCAAACCTCAATCACCCAACGTTTTGTGCTGAAACTCATCGTATCGGGGGCCAAGTATAATAGAGCTGCTGAAGCAGAACATAATTGCTCTGCTTTGCAGAAATTAGGAAGATACGAGTCACAGATTGTAAATCCGAGATGGTAGTTTGGTTGATAACCTTGTTCTTGTAAGCATAATTATGTTGTGCTAAGCATAGCTTTATGATATTGAGCACAGTGACAAAATTACATTAAATCGCTCAGTCTAGCATAGGAGTGTCTGCATACATAATGTAACATAGCCACGCCTTCGTTTCAACACTTCTTTAGCTGTGTTTAATCACGAGATCTCCACGTGGTGTGCTTTCCACCAATAGAAATGGCGAGTCTTGGTTGCGAATTGAACCTCATATAAAGGAATTCAGCGGGGGAGGGGGGGGGGTTGATTCTGTTTCCCCAACCCTTGAACCTTTTCATTGCGTCACACTGCCATTCGTTGCCACGAAATCGGGGAAATATTGTTGTAGGGTGACATACAAACAGCCGATGTTTTGTTCACCTGCAAATTCTACTACTTCAACGCTATCGATCTTTAAAGCTATACACATCAACTAAAAGGAGCTGAAGAGAGCAGTCATTTTCTGTTCAACCGAACATTAGACATTCTACTGCTTCTATCAACAGTCTTTATTAGGTCCTGTAAGAGTACGAGATAGGCCTACTTTTTGACACCTGTCATACATCATGGATGCTATTCGAGTAATTTTGGTTGTGTGGGTTTTCTCTGGTCATATTTTGGCTGAGATCTGCCCTCCTGATTGGCATCGATACGGCGAGTCTTGTTACTTGTTTTTAAATGACAGGATGGATTTTTACGAAGCAAATCGCACTTGTACCGAAAAGTCACGAGCCACCCTGGCCTACCCAACCTCACAAACCGAACAGGATTACATTTGGGAGTTATTCATGGACAAGAGTCCCACCTGGAGTCTCTGGGTTGGTTGTAATGACATCGTGGAGGAGGGAACCTGGCAGAACTGTCCGTTGAAGGGTGATGGCAGTGGCGCTTATGAGAATTGGAAGGATGGAGAACCCAGTGGTCTTTCTGATGGAGATGACTGTGGAATGATGACATTGGGCATGAATGGCAAATGGGATGATGATCTCTGCACATATGATCTGTTTGCTGTCTGCAAGCTCCCCGTCTGCAGCGTCCGTCTGACACCCAAGTGCCTGCTCCGTCACGCTATGGAGGAGCTAGAGAAATCGTGCAGCGGGAAGGGTTGCCGATCACACCCTCAATATCACTCCTCCCTCATAGACAACTGCTGTGATGATCAGTAAATGACTGAACGGGGAAACTGGCCTGCGATGATAATCTATATCTACCCTTCAATATTTATGAACAAGAAACATTGAGGCATATTATTTGTATGCGGCACCCGTAAACTCTGCATCGTCGACTCGAAAGTAACTTACCCACATTGAGGAATAAAAATCCTTCCTCCATACTTGAAATAAGATGGAACTAGTAAGATGGCTTGCAGCTGAGCAACGAAATTTATACTGAAGAAGAAGCTTAATAGGAGATTGATTTGAAGAGTGACATACATATTTCTGCACGGAAACCCGTGGACTTAAACTTGACATTAGTTTCCAAAGTCAGATAGAGCGTCGTGTCGTGCGGGGAGGCCTGCCGATCACACCCCAGATGTCACTCCTTCAATCTGTTGGAGTAAGATGAAGGGAAGATGGTGTGCCAGCTGAACAACGCAACTCGCTGAGAAGTGGCTGATCTTCGATATGTAGAAATGGAGTTTGCGATCAATTTAATGACTCAGTACTTTGGGGCGTGTAGAGCATAGAAAGGACAAGATTTCGGTGGTTCTTTTTCATTTCTTTTAGTATTTATGATATTGTGAGTTATGACTTCAGTTTTTTTCGGATTATCGTTGTAATTTTATCAATTGAAGTGGCCTATAGATATTAACATAAACGCATTCATATATGTAAACGTGGTTATCTTAGCATCATTACGTTTCAGCGTTAACATGCTTAGCGCAAATACAAATGCATTAACATTCTCGAGGGAGCTATTCTTCGCGTTGAAAAATTAATATTCTTTCTGTTGTTGCGCTAGCTCACAAAATATCGGTGAACACAAATCGACACATGTGAGGCCAATAGTTTTATTTTTACCAATGAAATAAACAATAAATCAGTGGGGCTTTTAAGGGACAATATGAAAACAAATCTTCGTTCTAAAGAAAACAAATTCGTTAGAACGAAGACAAAATTCATTCGAACAAACAAATCTTTCTGACCAAAGATAATTTTCGTTTGAACAAGGATTTGCTTTCCTCTTTTTGACTCAAGAGAAAAATTACAGCATTGTTTAACACACACAAAAAATACAATAATTAATAATAATGAAATAAAATGTTTCATTTTAAATTTGCTCAATGTTAAAAGACTTGTAAAATAAATTCAATCGTTTGCTGAAAAAACCCATTCTTCATTATACAGAACGGTAACAAGTATGCTTGTCGCATTCGATGTTTTGCTAAAAATTTCAGCATTTGTTTGTTATGAACGGTTATTTATTATAATTAATTTGTGAATGGAAATAGTTAGTAATTAATGATTCAGAAATGATGACATTGTGTGCTTATCATGAATGCTTTCTGTAAACATTTTACAGGCAGTGGACACTATTGGTAATTACTCAAAATAATTATTAGCATAAAACCTTTCTTGGTGACGAGTAATTGGAAGATGTTGATGGTATAAAACATTGTGAGAAACGGCTCCCTCTGAAGTGCCATAGTTTTCGAGAAAGAAGTAATTTTCCACGAATTTGATTTCGAGACCTCAGATTTAGAATTTGAGGTCTCGAAATCAACCATCTAAACGCACACAACTTCTTGAGAAAAGGGTGTTTTTTCTTTCATTATTATCTCGCAAGTTCGATGACCGATTGAGCTCAAATTTTCACAGGTTTGTTTTTTAAGCATATGTTGAGATACACAAACTGTGAAGGCTAGTCTTTGACAATTACCAATAGTGTCCACTGCCTTTAAAGGCAGCTCTCAATTACTCGTCACTAAGAAATTTTTGTGCTAACAATTATTTTTGAGTAATTAAAAGTAGTGTCCAGTGCCTTTAAAGGACTTGTGTACCTTTTGTAACACAAAACAAAATGTCCACAGATTTACATTTAACTTATACCGTTTGAAGATCATGATTGTAGAAAGCGTACCTTATTAGTTGCTGAGGTGAGAAATAACTTAAATAATGTCGTGAAAATACGTTTTTTACATGCTAAAATAATTTTCGTCTCATGATCATTGAGACGAACATTAGTTTCATTGTTTTACTCATTTCTTAAAAACTACAGCACTTCAGCAAATAATATTTTCATGGAAGCTTTCTACTATCATTATCTTTAACGGTGCAGGTTTAATGTATACATCTGTGAACATTGTGTTTTTTGTCCTACAAAAAGTACATAACCCCCTCAGAGATGATCAAGATCTATCAGATACACATCTCAATTATGTAGTTTTCTTTTTTTATAATATCTTAAACTTTCAAACCCTAAATTTTTTAACCATTTGGAATCTTAGTATGCATGCCTTAGAAAAAGAAAACACTTTTGAAAAATAATACATTATTGTCACAGTATAGCTGAAGTTATAAATACGCACAAAATAAAATAAAAAACTACATTGCAACCACAGTAATCTTTAACAGTTATTCTGTAAAGGGACACGTTTGCTGTGGATCGGACGATTTGGTCCATGGAAAGCTTTTGATATCGTAGGTGGGCCTTTAGACCCTTTAAAGCCATTGGACACTTTCGGAACAGAAAAAAATAAAGTTCACAGATTTACAAATAACTTTACAGGGTAAACAGAAGGAAATGGTGAAAGACTTCAATTGAAATATTATTCCATAAAATGCTTCACTTTTTGAGAAAACATTAAAACAATTATCAATTCTCGATAAAGAGAATACCGGATTTATTTTGAACACATGTCATGACACGGCGAAACGTGCGGAAACAAGGGTGGGCTTTTCCGTTATTTTCTCCCGAACGCGATGACCGATTGAGCCTAAATTTTCACAGGTTTGTTCTTTTATATAGAAGTTGTGATACACGAAGTGCGGGCCTTGGACAATACTGTTTACCGAAAGTGTCCACTGACTTTAAGCTATGGCCCATTAAAAATAAATTTTATGGCAAAATTGCTGAACAAATAATCCCTGCTTAGCAGAAGGAAGCGAGTCCTGCCTGACCAATTATGGGAATTTTAAATGGGTTGAAGGATGAATCAAAAGAGGGCGCTGTTAGATGAAGTTTGTACACACATCGCCATAATGGGGGAAAGGGGGTGGCAGAATCCCCTGCCAACACCGGTGTCGTATGGAAATCTGTCCCTGGGGAATCTGTCACCTTGGAAATAAATATGAGAAGGACTGAAAGAGGGCGCTATCATAATAAGTTTATACCATAGAGTTTGTACACAGTTCGTCGTTGGGGGGGGGGGGGGTAGAGACTCGGTGTAAAGGGGGGGGGCGACTACACACAGAATCGTATGCCGAGAGAAGTTCAAATTAATTAACTACATACTGAGTTACTAAGATAATTCATTTAAGAAACATTGATTATTTTCTTGGAAACACGGAACTAAAAAACAATATATCTCTGAAACATGGAGTTGATCTCAAGGCGCTGCTGGTTGGGTATTGTTATGTCACATGCAAGGGTCTACGTCACACGACCGCTTTCCATTACTCGTTACCAAGTAAGGTTTTTTATGCTTATAATTATTTTGAGTAATTACCAATGGTGTCCACTGCCTTTTCCACGAATTTGATTTCGAGACCTCAAGTTTAGAATTTGAGGTCTCGAAATGAAGCATCTGAAAGCACACAACTTCGAGTGACAAGGGTGGGTTTTTTTCATTCACAGTTATCTCGCAACTCCGACGACCGATTGAGCTAAAATTTTCACAAGTTTGTTATTTTATGCATTTGTTGAGGTACACCAACTGTGAAGACTAGTCTTTGACAATAACCAACAGTGTCCACTGTCTTCAAAACCGTGGGATCTGTGGATGACACTCTTTCATTTCGGTTGTGATTAGGGACACCATTGTTTTTTTCATCTGGTGAGAACGACTTGGGCAATCGCGCAGAGGGAGAGGGTATCGCGTTGTCTGATAGGGGACTAACAACATCTTGCACAAAGACCAGCCGCCCGAGTTGGCTAAAAAGATGTATAATTTAAGGCTTACTCAAGGCTTACGTAAAATTATTTTTCATCCTTATTAAAATAACTGTCATTGAATAACATGTCGTTCCAAGTTCGAAGGGATAAGTCCCAAGGGAACAATACGTGCCTGTCGTTATGATTAATATTGTCATCAGTGTGGGGAATTAACACAATAGTTGTTGACGTGGTTTTTTTTAAATAACCAGGCATCAAAGGCTCATTCTGATGAATTGCAGGGTCGTGTTATTTTAAGTTTCCCATTTCAGATTTTGACTTATACAAAATTGAATTCGATAATGATGATGAAAATACGTAGCTCTTTGTAACAACAAATCGACTTTCTTTCATCATGATATTATTGTCTTTCAGCAATTATGGTGAGTATTATCATGCCTATACTGAAGCCATGAAAACCCATTGTGTTCATTTCAACCCGATGAGAAATAATCGCCGTACAAATTACCGGTAGCCGTTAACGAAAGGCCTTGATTGTTCCCGGTGGACTTTCGAACTTAAATAGTCTGTTATTCAATGACAATATTAATGAAAAAGGAGTGAGATTGTACGTAAGTAATAAGCCTGGTGTGCCTCGAAAATTGAATTTTACACCACGATTCTAGGAAGAGTACTGCACGAATCTTGAAAACGTAGCATCTTTTTGGCAAAGTCGGGCGATGGAGGGACTATTTGGGATAAAACGTTTTACTAGCTTGCTATAGGCCTCTTTATCATAAATCCGATCCGAGATTAAGTCAGAAAAAAATCTCGACTGAAGCAAAGTAAAAGGCGTTTCAGCGAAAGAGCCGAAACCCCTATTTAAAGGCAGTGGACACTATTGGTAATTACTCAAAATAATTATTAGCATAAAACCTTTCTTGGTGTCGAGTAATGGGGAGAGGTTGATGGTATAAAACATTGTGAGAAACGGCTCCCTCTGAAGTGCCATAGTTTTCGAGAAAGAACTAATTTCCAACGAATTTGATTTCGAGACCTCAAATTTAGAACTTGAGGTCTCGAAATCAACCATCTAAACGCACACAACTTCGCGTGACAAGGGTGTTTTTTCTTTCATTATTATCTCGCAACTTCAATGACCGATTGAGCTCAAATTTTCACAGGTTTGTTATTTTATGCATATGTTGAGATACACCAACTGTGAATTGACAATTACCAATAGTGTCCACTGGCTTTAAGGTATTGTAAAAAAAACGTAAAAAAAAACAAACTTAAATCAAAATTTAAACGAGACAAATTTGCCTGAACAATTTACCAGTGAGACGTTTAATGTTAAACTTGGTTCTAATAAAGGCTAAGCAGTAAAAGCACTTAGCGCAAGACAAAGGACCATATCGGAATACATCAAACTTGATTTATATTAGAGCCAATCAAGAAATCGAACGTTTTTACATTTCTCCCAACTTTCGGTAAACAGTATTGTCTAAAGGCCCACACTTCGTGTATCGCAACTGATATAAAAAATTCCTGTGAAAATTTAGGCTCCGTCGGTCATCGGAGTCGGGAGAAAATAACGGTGAAAACCCAGCCTTGTTTCCGCACGTTTCGCCGTGTCATGTTTGTGTTTAAAATAAATCCGTAATTCTGGACAACGAGAATTGATAGTTTTTTTTAAGTTTTCTCGAAAATTAGAGCATTTCATTGAATAATATTCGAAGATCAGTCTTTCACCATTACTTTCTGTAAACCCTGTAAGTTATTTGTAAATCTGTGAATTTTTTTTTCCGGTGCCGAAGTGTAAAATGGCTTTAAAACGAACTTAAGAATTGTTCAAACCTCAATCACCCAGCGTTGTGGCTCAAACTCATCGTTTCAGCGGCCAAGTGTACTAGAGCTGCTAAAGCAGAAAATATTGCTCTGTTAAGCAGAAATGAGCAAGATACCAGTCACAGATTGTAAATCCGAGATGGTAGTTTGGTTGATAACCTTGTTCTTGTAAGCATAATTATGTTGTGCTAAGCATAGCTTTATGATATTGAGCACAGTGACAAAATTACATTAAATCGCTCAGTCCAGCATGGGAGTGTCTGCATACATAATGTAACATAGCCACGCCTTCGTTTCAACACTTCTTTAGCTGTGTTTAATCACGAGATCTCCACGTGGTGTGCTTTCCACCAATAGGAATGGCGAGTCTTGGTTGCGAATTAAAACCTCATATAAAGGAATTCAGCGGGGGAGGGGTGGTTGATTCTGTTTCCCCAACCCTCGAACCTTTTAATTGCGTCACACACAATCGGGAAAATATTGTTGTAGGGTGACATACAAACAGCCGATGTTTTGTTCACCTGCAGATTCTACTACTTCAACTCTATCGATCTTTAAAGTTATATACACATCAACTAAAAGGAGCTGAAGAGAGCAGTCATTTTCTGTTCAACCGAACATTAGACATTCTACTGGTTTTATCAACAGTCTTTATTAGGTCATATAAGAGTACGAGATAGGCCTATACTTTTGGACACCTGTCATACATCATGGATGCTATTCGAGTAATTTTGGTTGTGTGGGTTTTCTCTGGTCATATTTTGGCTGAGATCTGCCCTCCTGATTGGCATCGATACGGCGAGTCTTGTTACTTGTTTTTAAATGACAAGATGGATTGGTACGAAGCAAATCGCACCTGTACCGAAAAGTCGCGAGCCACCCTGGCCTACCCAACCTCACAGTCCGAGCAGGATTACATATGGGACTTATTCCTGAAAAAGACACCAGACGTCAGTCTCTGGCTTGGTTGTAATGACCTCGAGGTGGAGGGAAACTGGCAGCACTGTCCGTTGAAGGGTGATGGCAGTGGCGCTTATGAGAATTGGCAGGATGGAGAACCAAATGGTTTTTCTGATGGAGATGACTGTGGAATGATGAAATTGAGCATAAATGGCGAATGGGATGATGATCTCTGCACATATGAGGTGTTTGCTGTCTGCAAGCTCCCCGTCTGCAGCGTCCGTCTGACACCCAAGTGCCTGCTCCGTCACGCTATGGAGGAGCTACAGAAATCGTGCAGCGGGAAGGGTTGCCGATCACACCCTCAATATCACTCCTCCCTCATAGACAACTGCTGTGATGATCAGTAAATGACTGAAAGGGGAAACTGGCCTGCGATGATAATCTATATCTACCCTTCAATATTTATGAACAAGAAACATTGAGGCATATTATTTGTATGCGGCACCCGTAAACTCTGCATCGTCGACTCGAAAGTAACTTACCCACATTGAGGAATAAAAATCCTTCCTCCATACTTGAAATAAGATGGAACTAGTAAGATGGCTTGCAGCTGAGCAACGAAATTTATACTGAAGAAGAAGCTTAATAGGAGATTGATTTGAAGAGTGACATACATATTTCTGCACGGAAACCCGTGGACTTAAACTTGACATTAGTTTCCAAAGTCAGATAGAGCGTCGTGTCGTGCGGGGAGGCCTGCCGATCACACCCCAGATGTCACTCCTTCAATCTGTTGGAGTAAGATGAAGGGAAGATGGTGTGCCAGCTGAACAACGCAACTCGCTGAGAAGTGGCTGATCTTCGATATGTAGAAATGGAGTTTGCGATCAATTCAATGACTCAGTACTCTGGGGCGTGTAGAGCATAGAAAGGACAAGATTTCGGTGGTTCTTTTTCATTTCTATTTATGATATTGTGAGTTATGACTTCAGTTTTTTTCGGATTATCGTTGTAATTTTATCAATTGAAGTGGCCTATAGATATTAACATAAACGCATTCATATATGTAAACGTGGTTATCTTAGCATCATTACGTTTCAGCGTTAACATGCTTAGCGCAAATACAAATGCATTAACATTCTCGAGGGAGCTATTCTTCGCGTTGAAAAAATTAATATTCTTTCTGTTGTTGCGCTAGCTCACAAAATATCGGTGAACACAAATCGACACATGTGAGGCCAATAGTTTTATTTTTACCAATGAAATAAACAATAAATCAGTGGGGCTTTTAAGGGACAATATGAAAACAAATCTTCGTTCTAAAGAAAACAAATTCGTTAGAACGAAGACAAAATTCATTCGAACAAACAAATCTTTCTGACCAAAGATAATTTTCGTTTGAACGAGGATTTGCTTTCCTCTTTTTGACTCAAGAGAAAAATTACAGCATTGTTTAACACACACAAAAAATACAATAATTAATAATAATGAAATAAAATGTTTCATTTTAAATTTGCTCAATGTTAAAAGACTTGTAAAATAAATTCAATCGTTTGCTGAAAAAAACCATTCTTCATTATACAGAACGGTAACAAGTATGCTTGTCGCATTCGATGTTTTGCTAAAAATTTCAGCATTTGTTTGTTATGAACGGTTATTTATTATAATTAATTTGTGAATGGAAATAGTTAGTAATTATTGATTCAGAAATGATGAAATTGTGTGCTTATCATGAATGCTTTCTGTAAACATTTTACAGGCAGTGGACACTATTGGTAATTACTCAAAATAATTATTAGCATAAAACCTTTCTTGGTGACGAGTAATTGGAAGAGGTTGATGGTATAAAACATTGTGAGAAACGGCTCCCTCTGAAGTGCCATAGTTTTCGAGAAAGAAGTAATTTTCCACGAATTTGATTTCGAGACCTCAGATTTAGAATTTGAGGTCTCGAAATCAACCATCTAAACGCACACAACTTCTTGAGAAAAGGGTGTTTTTTCTTTCATTATTATCTCGCAAGTTCGATGACCGATTGAGCTCAAATTTTCACAGGTTTGTTTTTTAAGCATATGTTGAGATACACAAACTGTGAAGGCTAGTCTTTGACAATTACCAATAGTGTCCACTGCCTTTAAAGGCAGCTCTCAATTACTCGTCACCAAGAAATTTTTGTGCTAACAATTATTTTGAGTAATTAAAAGTAGTGTCCAGTGCCTTTAAAGGACTTGTGTACCTTTTGTAACACAAAACAAAATGTCCACAGATTTACATTTAACTTACACCGTTTGAAGATCATGATTGTAGAAAGCGTACCTTATTAGTTGCTGAGGTGAGAAATAACTTAAATAATGTCGTGAAAATACGTTTTTTACATGCTAAAATAATTTTCGTCTCATGATCATTGAGACGAACATTATTTTCATTGTTTTACTCATTTCTTAAAAACTACAGCACTTCAGCAAATAATATTTTCATGGAAGCTTTCTACTATCATTATCTTTAACGGTGCAGGTTTAATGTATACATCTGTGAACATTGTGTTTTTTGTCCTACAAAAAGTACATAACCCCCTCAGAGATGATCATGATCTATCAGATACACATCTCAATTATGTAGTTTTCTTTTTTTATAATATCTTAAACTTTCAAACCCTAAATTTTTTAACCATTTGGAATCTTAGTATGCATGCCTTAGAAAAAGAAAACACTTTTGAAAAATAATACATTATTGTCACAGTATAGCTGAAGTTATAAATACGCACAAAATAAAATAAAAAACTACATTGCAACCACAGTAATCTTTAACAGTTATTCTGTAAAGGGACACGTTTGCTGTGGATCGGACGATTTGGTCCATGGAAAGCTTTTGATATCGTAGGTGGGCCTTTAGACCCTTTAAAGCCATTGGACACTTTCGGAACAGAAAAAAATAAAGTTCACATATTTACAAATAACTTTACAGGGTAAACAGAAGGAAATGGTGAAAGACTTCAATTGAAATATTATTCCATAAAATGCTTCACTTTTTGAGAAATCATTAAAACAATTATCAATTCTCGATAAAGAGAATACCGGATTTATTTTGAACACATGTCATGACACGGCGAAACGTGCGGAAACAAGGGCGGGTTTTCCGTTATTTTCTCCCGACTCCGATGACCGATTGAGCCTAAATTTTCACAGGTTTGTTCTTGTATATAGAAGTTGTGATACACGAAGTGCGGGCCTTGGACAATACTGTTTACCGAAAGTGTCCAATAGCTTTAAGCTATGGCCCCATTAAAAACAAATTTTATGGCAAAATTGCTGAACAAATAATTCCTGCTTAGTAAAAGGAAGCCTGACCAATTATGGGAATTTTAAATGGGTTGAAAGATTAATCAAAAGAGGGCGCTGTTATAGATGAAGTTTGTACACACATCGCCGTAATGGGGGAAGGGGGGCACAGAATCCCCTGCCAACACCGGTGTCGTAGGGAAATGGGGAATCTGTCACCTTGGAAAAAATTAATATGGGCTGGGTGAGAAGGATTGAAAGAGGGCGCTATCAGAATAAGTTTGTACCATAGAGTTTTGTACACAGTTCGTCGTTAGGGGGGGGGGGGGGTAGAGACTCGGTTGTAAGGGGGGGGGGGCGAACGACACACAGAATCGTATGCCGAGAAGTTCAAATTAATTAACTACATACTGAGTTACTAAGATAATTCATTTAAGAAACATTGATTATTTTCTTGGAAACACGGAACTCAAAAAAATAATATCTCTGAAACATGGAGTTGATCTCAAGGCGCTGCTGGTTGGGTCTTGTTATATCACATGCAAGGGGTCTACGTCACACGACCGCTTTCCATTACTCGTTACCAAGTAAGGTTTTTTATGCTTATAATTATTTTGAGTAATTACCAATGGTGTCCACTGCCTTTTCCACGAATTTGATTTCGAGACCTCAAGTTTCGAAGATGGGGGTCTCGAAATCAAGCATCTAAAAGCACACGACTTCGTGTGACAAGGGTGTTTTTTCTGTCATTATTATCTCGCAACTTCGATGGCCAATTGAGCTCAAATTTTCACAGGTTTGTTATTTTATGCATATGTTGATATACACCAAGTGAGAAGACTGGTCTTTGACAATTACCAATAGTGTCCAAGTCTAGCGTAATGTAGCTGACATTTTATTCCACTTAATATGGCTTTTACACTAAAGTATTAATGAACACTACACTTTGCGTGGGCGGCCGTGCCAAGGCGAGGTCTTTTATAGCACGCAAACAACCTCTACAAGGTTTTTAACGAAAGTTCAAGACCAAGTCATCACTCTTTTATTTATGCACTACTCTTTAATTCATAATTTACTGCCCTTTTTTTCCAAATGCGTACAAAATGAAAATATATCCAAAACTGGTTGTTCATTTGCAGGTTACGATCTCAAGCTCCGTTTCGCGAAGTGTCAAAATGCACGCGACACTCATCCGCTGGCAAAATGTCTTCTTCTTCCTGTATAGTAGAACATGGCATCCTAAAAACTGTCCCGTTTTTTTTCTTTTTAAAGGCAGTGGACACTTTTGGTAATTTCTCAAAATAATTATTAGCATAAATCCTTTCTTGGTGATGAGTAATGGGGAGAGGTTGATGGTATAACACATTGTAAAGAAACGGCTCCCTCTGAAGTGCCATAGTTTTTGAGAAAGAAGTAATTTTCCACGAATAATTTTGATATCGAGACTTCAGATTTAGAACTTGAGGACTCGAAATAAACCATAAACGCACACAACGTCGTGTCACAAGGGCGTTTTTTCTTCTTTCATTATTATCTCGCAAGTTCAATAACCGATTGAGCTCAAATTTTCACAGGTTTGTTATTTTATGCATATGTTGAGATACACCAACTGTGAAGGCTAGTCTTTGACAATTACCAATAGTGTCCACTGCCTTTAATAGATTTAGAAGAAGAAGAGGTCTCAAGTACAAAGCACGACAGTGGCAGTTTTATGTAGGTCTATACAGAAGAATATTTTTCCCTTGTGCACTAGTTGTACATTGGTTCCGGTGTGTTTATTGCATTGCTATTGCTTGGCACACCTATGTTTAAACACTTCTTCAGCCACACGTTTAAAAACACCCCCACGTGACGTGCTTACCACCATTAGGAATAGCGAAACTGTCTTGGGTAAGGAATTGAGCTTCATTTGGGGGACATTGGATTCTGCGTGTCCCCCACCATTGAACCCGTTTTCCATTGCGTCGCAATGCCGTTCGTTGCCATGGAAACGGTAAAACACTATTGTACGGTGACTGAGAAACAGCATATCAACGAATATAGGAGTTGTTTCACCTGGTTTTACTACTTTAACGCTATCGCGCTATATATAAAGCTACACATCAACTAAATAGAGGGAGCTGAAGAGTTTTCTGTTCAACCGAAAATTACCAACAGTCTTTATTAGGTCCTAAAAGTACGAGTAGGCCTACTTTTTGACCTAGTTATTATTCCTGTCAGAATCATGGACGGCGCTTTTCAATTAATCTTAGTTCTGTGGGTTTGCTGTGGCCATATTTTGGCTGAGATCTGCCCTCCCGATTGGAACCGATACGGCGAGTCGTGTTACTTCATTTCAAATACCACGATGGATTGGTACCAAGCAAGGAGCACTTGTACCGAAAGGTCGCAAGCCACCCTTACCTACCCAACCTCACAACCCGAACAGGATTACATATGGGAACTATTCCAGAACAAGTTTCCTTCTACCGATCTCTGGATTGGTTGTAATGACATCGAGGAGGAGGGAAACTGGCAGGAATGTCCGATAAAGAACGACACCAACGGTTATGAGAATTGGGGCGACGGGGAACCCAACGATCAGTTTGAATCCGATTGCGGATTGATAAGGTTAAGTAATAACGGCCTCTGGGATGACTATCCCTGCACCCATAAGCTGTTTGCTGTCTGCAAGCTCCCCGTCTGCAGCATCCGTTTGACACCCAAGTGCCTGCTCCGTCACGCTATGAGGGAGCTAGAGAAATCGTGCCGATCACACCCTCAATATCACTCCTCCCTCATAGACGACTGCTGTGATGATCAGTAAACGACTGAAAGGGGAAACTGGCCTGCGATGAGAACAATCAACGCTTCAATTCCTTTATGCTTGAAACATGGTTTGTCATCTGATAAACGAAACTTATACTGAAGAATTAACTAAGTAACAGATGGACGGTGAGAAGAATAGTGAACTATTTGATTTGAAGATTTATATATTTCTGCACGGAAAGGGAAGGTAAAGGAAACCCGTGGACTTAAACTTTTCGTTACTTTCTAAAGTCAGTAAATCATTGACGAGCTACCGGCCGGATAAGAGCGTCGGTGGTGCGAGAAGGCTTGCTGATCAACGCCCCCCCCCCCCCCCCCCCCACACACACACACGTCGCTCATTCAATCTGTTGGAGCAAGCAAGATGAAGGGAAGATGGTGTGCCAGCTTGACAACGAAACTCGCCGAGAAATGGCTGGTGGTGACATGAAAGACACAAGTTGCTACTTTTACGATCTGTAGAAATGGAGTTTGACAATCAATTCAATGACTCAGTACTTTAGGGCGTGTAAAGCATGGAGAGGACTTTCCAAACAATATTTGGTGTTTTTTTTCTTCTTCAAATTTTTAGTGTTTATAGTAATATTGTGAGTTGTGACTTCAGTTTGTTTGAACATAATCGTTGTAATTTTTACCAATATTGAAGTAGCCTAGATATTACTGATGATATAAAACGCATCCCTTTGTTGTTAACCCTCTTATAATAATGTAAGCGAGATTGTGCTAACATCATTACGTTTCAGCGTAAAAATGCTTAGCGCAAAAACAAATATTCCTCACTTTTGAAAATTTGCACACAAAATAATGGTGAACACAAATCAAGTCGTGTGACGCTAACCAACTATAATTATTTTCACAATAACTAATGATAGAAACATATGAGGGGACCTTTAAAAGCAATGGACAACTTTGGTAATATTTTTGTCAAAAACCAGCCTTCTTACTTGGTGTATCTGAACACATGCATAAAGTTACATAAACAAAATAAAAAACTGTGAAAGTTGCGAGAAAATAATGGAAGAAAAAAGTCTTGTCGCACAAGTTTTGTGCGTTCAAATGCTTGAATTTGAGACCTGCTTAAGTGACAAATAATTACCTCTTTAAAAAGAACTACGTCACTCCAGAGAGAGAGAGAGTTCTCACAATGTTTTATATTATAGAACTGACATACAGATCCTTGCCATTTGATTGGTGGAACTTACTTCACGTGACATTCACTATTACTCCCATCCGCACACCGGCGATCAAAAAGACCTATTCGCCCATGGGGAATAGCATTTCCCATTCAACAGTTAGGATCATCCTTGTTCCCAATGTTTTTGAGCAGTACAGAGCCGCCGCGCCGCTGCTAAAACAAAGGAGCATCTGTGCAAAAGGTTGTGATCCGATTTGTGCATTGTTGCCGCTACGCGGCGCTATTATGATTTTTGGTCGTCAGTAATTTGTGTGATTTTTCATAATGTTATACTTTTAAAATACATCAAATGACAAGGATCTATATGTCAGTTATATAAAACAAATATTGAGTGGCTTTAATTCGTGGAATGGAAGGAATATTATCGCTCGGTAAAATTCGGACTGTTCCATTTCACTCGGCTGCGCCTCGTGAAATGGAACAGTCCAAATTTGACCCTTGCGATAATATTCCTCCCATTCCACTCTGAGCCACTCAATATTTGTATATTATCAACAGCTCTCGTTACCAAGTAAGTTTCGATGCTAAACAATAATTATTTTGAGTAATTACCAATAGTGTACAGTGCTTTTAAAGATTATCAAAATCTATGATTTTGCTTTTTACCAGCTACACATCACATTATGTATTTTGTATTGTCATAATATCTTAAATTATCAAACAGTAATTGGTAAAAACATTTTGAATCTTAGAATGCATGCGTTAGAAGAAGAACCAACTTTTAACTTTTAAAGAAAACAAATAATAACACAACTGCACTTGAGTAGCTGAAGTAATAAGTACGCACAAAACAAATAAAAATACATTGCAATCACAAAACTCTATTTAGCAGTTTGTCTTTAAAGGGACACGTTGCTTTGGATCAGGCGAGTTGGTCTATGAAAAGCGTTTGTAGCTGTTGTTGGGTCGTTAAGTCCTTTAAGCTAGGCTAATCCAAAATAACTTGTATGATAAAACAATGTTTTTTAAAATATAATTCCAGCTTAGCAAAGGAAAGCGGGCCCGGACACATTATTGGAAATTAACATGGGCTCAGTGAATGGAAGAAGGATGATGAAAGAGGGCGCTATCAGACGAAGTTTGTACATAGTTCGTCATAATGAAGGGGGGGGGGGCAGAATCCCCTGCCAACACCGGTGTCGTAGGAAAATAATCTCCCTGGGAATCTGTCACCTTGTAAATAAACACGGGCTGGATGAGAAGGGTTGAAAGAGGGCGCTATCAGAATCGTTTTCGTTTTTTTTTTGTTTTTTTTTGTTGTTTTTTTTTTTTTGGGGGGGGGGGGGCAAAGACTCTGGGAAGGGGGGGGCGACGATACACAGAATCGCATGCCTACGAAAGCTTAAATTAATTGACCTAATATTACTGAATTACTGAGATAATTCATCTAAGAAACATGGATTATTTTCTCGGAAACACGGAATTTTAAAAACTGTGTATCTGAAACATAGACGCTGTTTGGGTAATGTCATAATCACATGCAAGGTGTCTACGTCACACGCTTCTACAGCAGTGCTTGAGTCCTATCCTAGACTTTGTTTCAAGTTTGAGATCGCGGTCATTCAGCATCAGCCACGCAAAACTCTACCACATTATCTATCAAAAATAGGCTAATTTAAGACGGAGGTTAACACACAAGAGGGCGCTATAACTAAAGCCCACGATTACAGAATTGGAACCAAATCTTTATCCACCAAGTAACAGCGGCCAGTTTATGTTAGCTTCTTTGAGCTAAAACTGGTTGACCTTGATCTCTTGCGGCGAGAATTCATAATCTCCTGAAGCGGCGCTTTGCATTAAAATTAAAAACCCTACCCGAACCTTGGAGCGGGTTTGCACTTGCTTATTTGCTGGCTGTCTCAGTATTTATTACCAGTGCTATTATGGAGTGTTGCTAGATCGACGGATATCAACAGTTCCTAATGCGACCAGGGGTGGATTTCACAAAGGTAGTCCTAACTTAGGACTAGTCCTAAGCAATGCTAAGAGATAGGACTGGTCCTAAGTTAGGACCAGTAACTCATCCTAACTTTGGACTGGTCCTATCTCTTAGCATTGCCTAGGACTAGTCCTAAGTTAGGACTACCTTTGTGAAATCCACCCCTGGAAGCAAGTGTTTTCTGGAGTATATAATTTTTACTTTTACTTTTTTACTTTACTTTACTTTATTTCATCTCAAGGCATAACAGAATACAGTTTATACTTATTATGATTTATGCATGTTTAAATATAAAGATCAGAATAATAACATTTGAATAACACCACCTAGAGATGCAGGGGACCCACAATAAGCAAAGCTTGTCGAGTGCGAGTCCCCTGTGAACATAAACAACAATGAAGATACATGATGACAAGAACAAGTCGGATCCGGTTGAGGATGACCGAATTTTTCTGGCCTTTTTCGGCATAACCACAGGTAGATAATTACTATCAAGAGGCTCGATATAAAGCCAGTGTCACAAGAATACTGAAATCTTATATTTTCATGAGATTTATGGAGAATTTACTGGTCAATTGTGACGGTCCCTGGAGCATCGATTCTGACACGTCAATCTACATTACATTACAACAATGGTGTGATATTCATTATATTATATAAATAAATCCTGATTCCTTTTTGAATCGATTTAGAAAAATACTTGCCCGTTGGGAAAGCACTTAGACAGTGACAATGTTGATGTAAAAAGTAACAACAGTTGCGACCGTGAAGCTGCTAGGAATATTATTCTTGTAAAAAGGATGAAAAGACTGCAGTTGATTTCGATGAGAGTGGAGCTCGAATGCAAATACAGCGAATTGTGCATATTAATTATTCAAGGCGCATGCGGCGGCAGAACCCCCCCCCCCCCCACCAAAGTGTCAGGCGTGAAAAAAGGACCAGCGCGAGCGGCAAGTCTTCTCCGCTACTCGCTTGTCTTTTTTAGCGCGCGACTTTTGGGGGCGTGCCTCTGACATCAGCTGGGTGCGCTGCGTGCGCCTTGAACAAAGGCTTCGTGAACTGCCACCAATTGCCTTTATCGACCTGTTTGTCAGAGTACCGAGAGGCTCTAAGGTGGTATTTGGCGGCAAAACAAAACAGAGAGATGACAATGTGCTTCTTTAAAGGAAGGATGGGCGCCTCAAAAAAAAAAAAACTGTATTTTACCCTATCATAAAACAAGTTGCTCATGATGTTTTACATGCTTTAACTGGGCCAGATTCGAAAGCCCGGCCACAAGCTTTCTTTAAAGCTATTAAGCAGAAAATACCGCTTGACGAATTTCTTTGATAAGCACAAATTAATATGGGGCACCAGTCACAAAATGTAAACTCTCAATTAGATTTTGGCTGGTTATCTGTTTCGCAATATCGGTCTGTGCTAAGCAGTTTGTTTTTGGGCCCAATTTCTTATCGTACTACATGTATCTATGACTGGTTAACATTCAGCCCGTTTCCTGCTAAATGTGCTTAGCTGGATACTGTGTTTGCAACATATTCGGCTTTTAAGCAGCTCTGTGAAATATAGGCCCCTAGTTGACTGGGTTTAAATTCGTGTACAGCTATAATTAAACAAGCAAAGTGCAATATCACAATACAAACCACAATGGGAACATTGGCATTTTCATCTTTCGGTGAAAATATCGGGCCATACAAATTGCAGCAACATTTGAAATAATTTGCTCGTTTACGTTCAAACAAAAACGTAAATACGACACAGCCTGTGCATGTATCGAGTGTTAATGGTTGGGTGAAGTTATTTTTACCGACCTGCAAAGTTAACCACCGTGAAATTTAAACTTTATTATTCAAAATAATTGTTTTTCCAGTGGACGATTAAATCGCTGAATCGCTGAAAACACTTCTACATGTCATTCCGCATGTCTTCGGTATCAGGAATATTAGGTGCCTAAAAAGAATTAGGATCTTCACGATTTTTGTTTCTTACCAATTCTGTAACGTTCCTTTAAACTAGCCAATATTTTTGCTAATATTATTGTTGTTTTTCTGTCAATAACGAAGATATTGATCGATTTAATTAAATTTTTGGGTCGATAAAGTAAAACCATTCTGCAGGAACCTTGCACAGTTTCATATCAGACACTAAATATTAGACTTTGACGTTCGCTTTACACAAAGGGCACATTTCAAATCGTTTTAAGTTGTCCCTGATGTGTCGGCATCAGATGCACGAGTGTGTGTGTAGGGGGTTTGTTCATTGTTGGTTTGCTGTTACGGACCATTTTTGACTCTCTCTTGGTGTAACCGAACTTCCAATGAATTAATTTTAACTTCAAAACAATTTTACCGATGTCAGTGCAAAAGGGAAAGCAAGAATGAATTTGATTCAACTGGTGTGTCTCATTGTTTCTGTTGGTTCAACCACTACGTCGACTGAAATCTGCACTACCGGTGAGCGATACGAAGGGTTGTGTTACTTCATAATATCACCGGTCAAGATGACTTGGTACCAGGCAAGGGTGCAATGCGAAGAATCAGGAGCAACCCTCGCCATCCCAAGCTCCCAGTCTGTACAGGATTTCATATGGGGCATAGCAGAGCGAGAATTCGACCAGGGACTGCCGCGCACCAGTCTCTGGACTGGTTGTAATGACATCGATGAGGAGGGAAACTGGCAGCACTGTCCGTTGAAAGGTGAGACCACCAACGCCTTTGAGAATTGGGCTGATGGAGAACCCAATGACGAGTATGGAGCCGATTGTGGTGTGCTGTGGGAACCCCAGAAGGGTGTATGGGACGACCAAGACTGCACTTATCCTGCAAACTACCCGGTCTGTGAGATCCCTGTCGTCAGCACCACCACCCCGCAGAGCGACGCTGCCGTACGCATCACTCCTCAGTGCCTGCTTCGACGCGCAATGGAGGAGTACCAAAATGGCGCCTCGTCGTGCCAATCACACTCCCGATGTCACTCCTTTAATCTGCTGGAACAAGATTGCTCGCCAAGTAACAAGACTACTTAGAAAACGACCGACGAAGAAAAAGATGGAAGCATCTAGGACACCGCTTGTTTCATCTGAACTGTGGACGCAATCCTGTCTCTGGTGGTATATTGCAAAATACCGGTACTCCATATACTGGAGTCGATGTACAACTTTATAGTATTACAGCAGTAAAAGTGTAAATTAGCTGAACTCTATTAAATCCCGTCGCGTGGGTAGTTTTAGTGGTAATTGTGATATTGTCGTCAAATATTACGACTCTGCTTACTCTAGTTATAATCAACACTTTTTATCTATACACTTGATGCCGTATCAGCAGAATAAGCTATAAATCATAATGTCAAGGTTTGAGGAACTTTTTGTTTGAGATCGTTAACGTTACATGAGAAGAGGACACGGGCGTGGGCTCCACCAGTCATTTTGAAGGCATGTGATCTGAGTAGATACGGAGCTTTAATAAGAAGGACGGAGCCTAAGCCGCGGTCCAATCCAAGCCTTCGAAAAATGGACACGGGCTTGTTGTTTTTTCGGGTGGAGTTTAAAAAGGGCGCCTCCACATTTTACTCATAATGTCAAAGATGTCTCAGTTAATAGGTGTTTTGGCATTTGCTGTTTATTCTTGATTTTTATATATTTGTTATAGACCTGATGCACACGACGTCCTGGACACAATTGGTAATTGTCAAAGACTAGTTATCACAGTTGGTGTATCTCAACATATGCATAAAATTAAAAAAAACGGTGAACATTTTAGGTCAATTGGTCGTCGAAGTTGCGAGGTAATAATGAAGGGATAAAACACCCTCGTCACACGAAGTTGTGTGCTTTCAGATGCTTGATTTCGAGATCTCAAGTTCTAAATCGGAGGTCTCGAAATCAAATTCGTGCAAAATTACTTCTTTCTCGAAAACTACGTCACTTCAGAGAGAGCCGTTTCTCACAATGTTTTATACTATCAACCTCTCCCCATTATACGCGTTACCAAGAAAGGTTTTTTGCTAATAATTATTTTGAGTAATTACCAATAGTGTCCACTGCCTTTAAAGGGTGCCCAAACCAAAAAACTTTCAAATTTGATTCGTATGAGCCTTTAGTCTCGAGTAACTCTTCTTCAGGATGTACAGTGGTCTTCGCCTTTATTCATTTCTTATCACACACCAACCCTTTTTGGGTTCACAGTAGTTATTTTTGTATTTAACAGTAAAGTGTGCCGCCAGGCGTTTGCCCCGGAGATGCCATCGCATTGCAGTACGGTCATAAGTCGCAATCTGGACCGTATCCGAGTTTGCGGCTATACAGCTACGGCTACGGCTGTTGCTAAGGGTGTTGCCAAGGCCGTCATATAGTATACTTCAACGCATGTTGACGCGGAAATCTAGCAATAGCCGTAGCTGAAGCCGCATAACTCGGACACCATTAGGGCCATGAGCCGGATTTCAATAAAAACGGTTTTGGTCACCAGCGGTCAAGACCAGTCAGTTATAGCCTGTGTCGACGGCAATTATGTCCTCTATGCAATACTATCCGGAGGACATTATTGCATATGCAATAATGTTCGCCGGACGGTTTTGCATATGCAATCGTGTCCGCCCGGACGCTGCTGCATAATGCAACTGTGTCCGCCCGGACACATTTGTAAATGCAGTTGTGTCCGCCTCGTGCAAAACCGTCTTGCAGTAAACGCCCTTGGTTCGACGGAACACATTCGCCATTTTTTTTTACAAGCTAAGTGCATATCATGAATGAAATTGGAATAGTTCGGCCGTTGGGTATTCGCTGCAACCATAAAATACTTGAATATTCATGCTGCATGTGACGTAGGTTCAGTGCATGCACGCTCGCTTGCTTACGCGCGCACACATGTACAGTCATGTACATGTCTACCGGACGGTTTTTGAATAGCCCCGGACACGATTGCATTTGCAAAAGTGTCCGGAGCGAACAGTATTGCATGGCGGACACAATTGCATCTGACACCGGCTATTGACCTGTTGCATGAAAATTGGCAACAAGTAATCACCCGGCCGCATTTTCAAACATGCCAAACGAGCCGTAACAACAATTACTCAAAAACCCAAAGTACGAACGAAATGAGGCGACCAGCCTTTAGCCAAGCGGAGAAGTTGGCTGCAGAGGTCACAATATGTATCATCATCATCATCATTATGCCTCTAATGGGTGTAATCTAGCTCTAATACGGTCTACCCGTATAGAGCTCTTTGCATCGAATAATCTTACAACTACCAAATTATTGCAGTGCAATCTTAAAAAACAAAAACAAATAAAATGTATAGCTATCTAGTCTCAAGTTAGCCGGTGTCGGACGCAATTGTGTCCACCATGCAATACTGTTCGCTCCGCGGACACTTTTGCATATGCAATCGAATTATGCAGCAGCGTCCGGGCGAACACGGTTGCATATGCAAAACCGTCCGGCGGACATCATAGCATATGCAATAACGTCCTCCGGATAGTATTGCATAGAGGACATAATTGCATGCGACACCGGCTATAATAGCGCGAAGACCGGTATATAGCGCTTGGTGCAATACGCCCAATGTCACACAGAGCATTTTTTTTTATGAGAAGGAAAAACATTCAGTCACTTTCCATAGGCCTACTTTTCTTGAGGACAGTATACTGCATGGTAGAAAAGCGACTATTGTGCAACTGCGGGTTCCTTCTGCATGATGTACAATTGGTTGCTGCGAAATTGCCTTAAAATTTGCCCTGCTATCTTACAATATTAGGGCCTACGGTCTATAAAGATGTTCGCTTGTAAAATGATGACTACTTTTTGAAAATGACCCTCCAGAGTCCACTCTAACATACATCTTGATTTGTCCGTTATACAAAGTGAGATTTAACTAAAGCTAATCACCATCACATGCAACCATGATGCAACTATCCAGAGATAACATGACCTGCTTGCTGAGTAATTAATAATAGTAACAAACAGTTTAAAAAAATCGAGATATTACAGCAACGTATACCCCAAAGACAATAATTTATGATACAATACTAGCACACTGTGCTTGTGATTATCCAGAGATAACGAGAACTGATTTAACGAGAACTGATTTTGGTGTAAATTAATAAAGAATAATATTGACTATTGTTATGCGGATCAAATATTATTATAATAAAGACTAAAAACTGCAAGTAAAAGGTAAAAGTTTGTCTTTGTGAGAGTAAGTCTACCAATCACATTATCGTGAGTGTACTCGTTTCCAATGTCGATCCCCTCTCGTCACTCAGATGACACAAGGTAATGCAAACCATCTTCAGATAGCTCCTCCATAACATAGTGTAGCATTTACTTAAAGACACTGGACACTATTGGTAATGGTCAAGGACCAGACTTCTCACTTGGTGTATCTCAACATATGCATAAAATAACAAACGCAGTTGCGAGATAATAATGACACAAAAAACACCCTGGTCACACGAAGTTTAGTGCTTTCAGATGCTTGATTTCGTGACCTCAAATTCTAAAATCTGAAGTCTCGAAATCAAAATTCGTGGAATATCACTTCTTTCTCGAAAACTACGTCACTTCAGAGGGAGCCGTTTCTCACAATGTTTTTTACTATCAACCTCTCCCGATTACTTGTTACCAAGTGAGGTTTTTTGCTAATAATTATGTTGAGGAATAACCAACAGTGTCCACTGCTTTGATGGTATAAAACATTGTGAGAAACGGCTCCCTCTGAAGTACCATAGTTTTCGAGAAAGAAGTAATTTTCCACGAATTTGATTTCGAGACCTCAGATTTAGAACTTGAGGTCCCGAAATCAACTATAACGCACACAACTTCGTGAAACAAGGGTTTTTTTGCTTTCACTATTATCTCGCAAGTTTGATGACCGATTGAGCTCAAATTTTCACAGGTTTGTTATTTTATGCATATGATGAGATACACCAACTGTGAAGGCTAGTCTTTGACATTTACCAATAGTGTCCACTGTCTTTAAAAAAAAGTGAGGTGGGCATCAGTGCCGGTCTGCAAGTAGAATGCCCGGATGTCGCTGTAGTCAATTTCTACAGATCGAAGAAGTAGCATCTTTCATTGACTTTCATGTCACCATCAGCCACTTGTCGGCGATTTGCGTTGTTAAGCTGGCAAACCATCTTCCCTTCATCTTGCTCCAGTAGATTGAAGGAGCGACATCGGGGGTGTGATCGGCAAGCTTTCCCGCACGACACGACGCTCTTACCCGGTAGCTCCTCCAAGACGTGGTGCAGCATGTACTGAGAAAACAGGCGACCATCGTTGCCGGTCTGCAGGCAGAGTACCGGGGTGTTTGTGATGGGGCGCTCGCAGACTGCATGAAATTGGTATATTGACGAAGAGCACAACTTGTCATCCCAGTTGCCATTCTTTGCAACCGCCATTGATCCACAATCTTCATCGAACAGATTATTGGGTTCTCCATCAGCCCAATTCTCATAAGCGTCGGGTTCACCCCTCAACGGACAGTCCTGCCAGGTTCCCTCCTTCTCGATGTCATTACAACCAATCCAGAGATCGGTAGAAGGGTTCTGATCAAACTGTTTCAGGTATAGTTCCCATATGTAATCCTGTTCGGATTGTAAGTTTGGTATGGCCAGGTTTGCTCTTGACTCGACACAAGTGCTCCTTGCTTTGTACCAATCCATGTTGTCCTTTATAATGAAGTAACACGACTCGCCGTATCGGTGCCAATCAGGAGGGCAGATTTCAGCTGCAGCCATGATGCAAAAGATAATGCAACAAACTGGATACATTAGTGAGCGGAGCATCATCCTCTTTCGGTTTATATCTGGACCAATGTGAACAATGAAAGAGATAAATTGTAGTGTAGTGTCTCCAAGCAACTTGGTGTCCTCGTCTAGGTCTATGAGTCCCTGCTCGCCTTTTGATGATCTGAAGTCAGGGCAGTCGTGAAATGAATGATGTGACTGATGGTTTGTGTTCTGCCACTCTGCTGACACAAACTCAAGCTGGTAGCTCCGAAACTATGAAAGGAACTAGGCGTACGGCCCTGGCTAGTTCTTGAACGAGGAGTTGGACCCAGGCCTCACGAGGAAAATTCCACAGCCTGAAGGTTGAAGTTGGAATCAAGTTTGCTGCAGAACTTTTTGTGACTTACTTCTTATTCAGTCTATAGCTGTAATGTTTGCTCTGTGGTGCGAGTAATTGTTAGGTGAAGACCCATTTCATATAGGCATAGCAGCGATCAGTGATCTTGCACCGAAAAGGCACAACGATTTTCAGAATTGTTTACCATCCATTTTCGCAGTTTCCAAGGGAACTGGAATTAGATCGCTCCATTAATTTTTAATTTTTAATATTTAAACCATCGCGGCTGTTGCATGAATTAAGAGATCTGGCTTTTAATGTGAATAGTCGTAACGTGTGGTATTTTGTTTTTTATCTGTTGTACGGTGTGCGCCATTATATATTCTGTACGGTTTTTTTTTGTCTTGATAATCTTTTATTTATTTCAGGCCAAAAGGCCAGAACAGGTCACAACAAAATTATTGAGGCACTGAACAGTCACTTAGTTTGATATTCACGCAAGGTGGTGTAGGCTTAGGAATAAAACGCTCTAATAAAGGCCCGGTCACACAGGCCCCGATAACGAGAACGAAAACGAGAACGAAAACGAGAACGATAACGAGAACGATAAAAATGCACGTCCTCGATTGGTTGAATGAGCGTGGGCGTATTCTGCGTGGAGCATTTCAACCAATCGAGGGCGTGCATTTTTTATCGTTTTCGTTATCGTTCTCGTTATCGGGGCCTGTGTGACCGGGCCTAGACTCAGTCCGGTTTAATTTGAACACAACATAAGCTGTGGCGTCCTTGTGACAAAAATGCCACTTATCTTTTTCTATTCCTTCATTTTAATTTTGTTTTTAAGGGAAGGTACACGTTTGGTAATTGGCAAAGACCAGTCTTCTCACTTGGTGTATCCCAACATAAGCATAAAATAACAAGCCTGTGAAAATTCGAGCTATAAATTGGTCATCGAAGTTGCGAGAAAATGATGAGAGAAAAAACACCCTTGTTTGGACGAATTTGTGTGCTTTCAGATAGGAATAAAAGACTTATTATGGCTAGAAGTCTTTTATTGCTTTAGTGAGAAATAACCTCTTTCTATGCTACTTCAGAGGGAGCCGTTTCTCACAATGTTTATACAACAGCTCTTCAATGCTCTTTACCAAGTCAGTTTTTAAGTTAATATTTGTTTTGAGTAATAGTTACCAAACATGTACCCTGCCCTTTAAGGCGAACAACTGAAGTTTGGAAACCGTAGGAAAATATCACACACAAAAAATCAATACTAAATTAAAGAGGCATTGAGTATTAAAAATGGTATGCTATATTCAGGCAAGAGCAAGGATAGCGTAGCATGATGGCTTAAAATATTGCTATGCCACCGCGGCCGTTCGTCCTTCTTGTGACAACAGAACCATTAATTTTGTTTCTATTATTTCATTTTTGTTACGGCAAAACACTGAAGTATTTACTAAACTGCAGAAAGCAAAATAATTAAGTGGGTCAATACTAAATTAACGAGGCATTGGATTTCAGTAATTTGGTTTGCTGTTTTCAGGCATAGAAAATGTTGCTATAATAAGACTGATTTAAAGGCAGTGGACACTATTGGTAATTACTCAAAATAGATGTTAGCATAAAACCTTACTTAGTATCGAGTAATAGAGAGAGGTTGGTAGTATAAAACATTGTGAGAAACGGCTCCCTCTAAAGTGGAGTAGTTTCCGAGAAAGAAGTAATTTTCCACGAATTTGATTTCGAGACCTCAAGCTTAGAATGTGAGGTCTCGAAATCAAGCATCTGAAAGCACACAACTTCGTGTGACAAGGGTGTTTTTTCTTTCATTATTATCTCGCAACTGTGATGACCGGTTGAGCTCAAATTTTCACAGGTCGGTTATTTTTTGTATATGTTGAGATACACCAAGTGAGAAGACTGGTCTTTGACAATTACCAATAGTGTCCACTATCTTTAATTCGACCAAAAATAAGCTGTTCGTCCTTCTTGGTGACGAAAGGGACATAACTTATTTTCTGTTTTTTTTTAAATATTTTATTTAGGGTGAAAAACTGAAGTTTTGAAATTTTATGAAAACATCAATAAACAGTAAACAGGTCAACACTGAATTAAAGATGCATTGAACAGTATCTTGGTTTGCTGTTTTCAGGCAGGGCAGCATAGGACAGGCATAGAAAATATTGATATCCTAAGACTGATTTAGCTAAGCCTGGTTTAATTTGAACACAAAATGAGCTGTTCGTCCTTCTTGTGACAAAAGGGCCAACGAATCTTTTGTCTATTCTTTCATTTTTGTTTAATATATAGAACACTGAAGTATGGAAACTGTGGGAAAGTATGCCAGAAAATTAGTCATTACTAAATTAAAGAGCAGTGAACAGTAAATTTCGTTTGCTGTATTAGGGCAAAGCAGCGTAGCATTTGCATAGAAAATAATTATTACCATAATAAGACTGCTTCAATTTAAAGGCAGTGGACACTATTGGTAATTACTCAAAGTAATTGTTGGCATAAAACCTTACTTGGTAACGAGCAATGGGGAGCTGTGTTGATAATATAAAACATTGTGAGAAATGGCTCCTTTTGAAGTGACGTAGTTTTCGAGAGAGAAGTAATTTTTCCACGAGTTTGATTTCGATACCTCACAACTAGATTTTGCGGACTTGTAATCAAGCATCTGAAAGCAAACAACTTTGTTTGACAAGGGTGTCTTTTCTTTCATTATTATCTCGCAACTTGACGGCCAATGGAGCTCTAATTTTCACAGGTTTGTTATTTTATGCATATGTTGAGATACACCAAGTGAGAAGACTGGTCTTTGAAAATTACCAATAATGTCCAGTGTCTTTAAGTCTGGTTGAACACAAAACAGATTAATCTGTTTCGTATTCTAGTTGTTCCCCGTTTTTAAAGTTTTTTGTATAGTTGTTTTTTTTACGGCAAAACACTGAAGTTTGGTAACTGTTTTACCGATATAGGAAAACAAACGCAAGTCAGATGCGATGAACATTTGTTTTGTTAATGCTGTATTCGGGAAAGGGCAAGGTAGCGTATAATGGCTTAGAAAATATTACAATTGGCATACAGTTAAGCCTAGTTTAATTTGAACGCAAAATAACCTGTTCGTCCTTGTTGCGACAACCGAGAAGTATTAGCCTATTCTACAACGAATTTGACACACAATTAATGACCAATTGCAGGGTTACCCACTGTGTTAAACAGAATATCATCAACTTCATATCTTTTCGAATTCGTTTTTTGTTTCCATTGATCTGAATAACTATATGATTGTCCATCCGCGATATATAAGACAAACTATTACTCCCATCGACCTATACTATATATATTTTTTTAAACAACATAAAGTAAAAATTATGAATATTGGTGAAGATTGTGAAATGGTGAAAAAAAGACCAATGGTTAAAGGCACTGGACACTATTGGTAATTACTAAAAAATAAATTATATAAAATGGTAACGAGCATTGGTAATATGTTGATAGTATAAAATATTGTGAGAAACGGCTCCATCTGTAGCCTTGCTCAAGGCAGTCGCATTATTCGCTCTGAAAAGACGCAGCTGTAAACCCACCCGCCGTATACACTGTGTATGGTGTGATGGTGTGTGCGATCACACCGAATGACCCACCCGTATACACACTGTCACATCGCACGAATACTGTTCACACAAGCCATCGCACTCGTACACCACTAACCGCATGCGGAGGCCATAAGGCCGACAGCCTTGTCGGATCTGTATCTTCCCGTTTTAATGTGTTGTATTGAAAAAATTCCAATAGTGGACGAAATTGGGGGGGCTCTAGGATATGCTAGTATGCAGCTCATGAATATTTACATCGTTCGTCAGACCTATCAGACAACACAGGATGTGAGGCAAATGAATTATTCATTTTGACGTCCAATCACGCACTTCCCTTATCACGACCTTTGGACCCTATCATGCGTCCGTGGTGGTGGTGTGTGAGGTAAACATGTCTCGTCTTTCGCGGGCATTATGGTAATGAGCTGACCGTGGGAACTCTTCGCTTATTATAGTAATGAGGTCAGTGGCTTCAACACAGATCCTACAAGGCTGTCGGCCTGACGGCTTCCGCATGCGGATAGTGTACGGGGGCATCGTGTCGTGCGATGTTACGCACAGTGAATACGGGTGGGTTTTACGCACAGTGAATACGGGTGGGTTTTTATACAGCGGCGGTCTTTTTTCGGAGTGAATAATTCGACTGCCTTGAGCAAGGCTACTCCATCTGAAGTAACGTATAGTTTTTGTGAGAGAAGTAAATTCCTCACCAAGATGTAATTCCGAATTACATCTTGGTTAGGAATTTACTTCTATCGAGACTTCAGCTGAGGTCTCGAGTTCAAACATCTGAAAGCACACAACTTGTGAGACAAGGTATTTTCCCTTTTTTTCTCTCGCAAGGTTTTTTTATCTGATGCATGTTGAGATACACCAAGTCAGACTGGTCTTTGACAATACCAAACGTGCCCAATACCTTTAAAAGCCTGGTCGAAAGTATTCAGCAAAGGTTGACAACAAGTGTAAGTTACATTTAAAAAAAAACATTAACACACCCAAGCTTTAAAGTGGTAATAAATAATTTGTATTTTGGAAATTCTTTAAAGGGTATATGTACTTTTTCCTAACAATAAACACAATGTCCACAGATTTACATTAAACTTACACAGTTTGAAGATTATGATAGTAGAAAGCTTCCCTTGAAATTTTACTTACTGAGGTGCTGTAGTTTCTGAGAAATGAGTTATAAAAGTAATAATTTTCGTCTCAGTTTTAGCATGTAAAAACGTATTAACCAGTTATGCTATGGTTTTGGTATAATATCATAACTGGTTAAGGGGATTTAACATGCTAAAATAATTTTGGTCTCATAAGACGAAAATTATTTTGTGACTTGTTTTACTCATTTCTCAAAAACTACACAACCTTAGTTAGTAATAATATTTAAAGGGAAGCTTTCCACTATATCATTATCTTCAAACCCTGTAAGTTTTATGTAAATCTGTGGACATTTTGAAAAAGTACCCGAATCCTTTAGCCCTGGCGGCCTTACACTTTCGTTTTGTACTACAGTGTACAGAGAAAGAGTCCTGTATAGGGCTACCGAATCCTTTAACTCGCAGAGGGTTTCAATTCACATTATCTTAGAGTTTCAAGACTCAAATCAAAACAATTTTACAGGAGGATCCTCTCACAATGTCACATGATATTTACGAAGTCTAAATTAATGCTTATAATGATTCTATAAAACTACTTGCATGATATGTTCATACGCTTTTAAGAATTGCCACTTTTTTTTATTATTGTGTTATACTGTAAACATCGAACATTTAAATTTAAAGCTTGGAAAAAAAGTTGTGTACTGACCTCTGTCCGAATTTCTTGATACACCGAATTTCTTTATACATTTATTTTCTCCCACAAATTTACGTTCTTTTCCTATACAAGATTATGTAACATGTAACCTAAACATCTTCCAGATTGAAGAAGTAACAGTTCTCCATCTCCTCCATGTCTCCTTGGGTCTCAGCCTCATGTCGTGTCGCCTCATTCAGCTCACAATCCCTCCTCCCGCCACCTTGCTTCAGATTGAAGGAGCGACATCTGGGGTGTGATCGGCAAGCCTTCCCGCACGACACGACGCTCTTACTCGGTAGCTCCTCTATGACGTGACGGACCATGCACCGGGTGGAGAGGCGGCCATCCTTGCCGGTGTCCAAGCTGAAAACCTGGGTATCTCCATTTGCGACAGCATGAAGCTCACATATGGCGTATTTCGTTTGAGAACTGCAGTCATAACTGCCCCATTTACCATCAAATGCCGCCCAAAGTAAACCACAGTCTGAGCCCGGCTGAGGTTCATTATCATCCCAGTTTTCAAAAGCTCCCATACTGTTCCCTGTCTGTGGGCAGTTTCGCCATACCCCTGCCTCTTTGTAGCAACCAAACCACAGACTCTTATCGTCAGGGTTGTTCTTCTTAGATGTCTCCCAAATAAAGTCCTGTTCGGACCTAGAGGTTGGGACAACAAGTGTGGCTCCCAAGTCTTCACAAGTACGATTTGCTTGGTACCAATCCATCTTAATGTCCGTTTTAATGAAGTAACATGACTCGCCGTATCGGTGCCAATCAGGAGGGCAGATTTCGGCAAACAGACCTCCACCAATGCCCAAAATCAGGAGCACAATTTCAAAAATAATCATGGCTGCACTAGTTTGTCTCGCATACTGCTTGGTGATATCTTATGTTCCTACCTTCTCTTTAAGGTTTATTACACAAAGTGAATTTAATAGTTTTTTTACATCACGAGACTGCCTTCCACCATGCTTCCGTTTCATACGCATCCCCTTGGCAACAAGTTTGGTCGCAATGATCTCAACAAAAGACTATTTCAACTGTAATCAGCAACACGTAACGCCCAATTTATATGCTCTAATTGAGCCCACGAAAAAAATCAACATCGGCGGTATAGTGTCTTCAATGAAGGTTAACAAATCGCAACCTCTTTTCCATGGCTGTGAGAATCCCCGGGTAATTATTTTTTTAGTGCAGGACTATAGTACACTGCTCGACCATCATGGAGAAGACGTAACGACACACGGGGACAAGGTTGGTTAGCCAAATCAACTACACTCAAAAAAATGAAACTCTGGTTCAGTAAATTAAACTCGAATTATTTAATTTGATAATACTTAATACCGTTTTTTTGTTGTTTTTACTTGCTCATCCTAAGTGATTGAAACTTAAATCTTGAAAAGTCAGATTTACTTTAATTATGTAAGTTGTTTATCCATAAATAATAGGTCAAATCAACAAGAGTTACGATCAAGTAGTTACTACTAACACTTATTGGTTAGTGATACTTAAAAATAAAACTTTGCCACTTTTACTGCGGTTATTGAGTAAGAAATACTCAATTACTTGTATTGATGCTGAAGAGCTTAACTTAACAGTATGCAAATTTTTCGTAGCACAAACATGAGTAGAACGAACAAACACGGCTTATGACTATTTGGGGGGGGGGACCATGGCATAATCTAACTTTCCATGCTCTAAGCATTTCAAACCAAAACCAAACGAAATACAATAGTCTTCTCATCTGTCACTCACCAATTATATTTAATTGACAGACACAAAATGAATAAAGATAATTTATAGCATATAGATTGGTCCCAATGTAAAGAAAACATATTGTATGTAATGAATTTGAGGTTCACAATACTTGGACCAGCCGATTAACTCAACTTCATAGAACAAGTCATAAGAATGTGCGCCCGTACCGGGTCATTTGGCCTGGTCCCCTGCCTATAGTGAATGGCTTCAAGTACTGCTTGTATGGGACCAACGTTTCCCACACCAACGGCATGGCACGCTCTCTCCAAACAACAACAGAGGAGCTCAAAGAGAGCAAGCCAAGGGAAGATTAGCTGTCCCCTGCATTGAAGACGTGATCTTCGAACAACAACAACAGAGGAGCTCAAAGAGAGCAAGCCAAGGAAGATTAGCTGTCCCCTGCATTGAAGACGTGATCAGCTAATTCGTTGAATGCCATTCATCATAGGTAAGAACATAATCCAAAAGGTGTTATTTTAGTTATTACACTTTAGTAGTTGTGATATGCTCATGACTATTTTTGAGTTAAACAGTTCGTTGGAGTTGTAATGTTGAACCACGTTGT
The DNA here is from genome assembly GCF_032118995.1 of Asterias amurensis. NCBI lineage: Eukaryota > Metazoa > Echinodermata > Asteroidea > Forcipulatida > Asteriidae > Asterias > Asterias amurensis. Next base: position 17,623,182 of record NC_092650.1, read on the forward strand.
CCGTCTCCGTACACAACAACATGCTCAATATACTGACTGTGACATGCTAAAACTGACAATATGACTGAGTGATATAGGCCTCTTTGTATGACAGTTGCGTTGGAGCATTTATTTAAATTAACTTGCCGTTTTCTAGTTTTGCTCGAGGGTTCGTGTTTTGCCCCCGAATAAATAAAGACAAAACAACACAAACACAAAGTGATAGTTACTCATTTTCAAGCTAGTTCTACTAAAGTGTGTGTGTGTTGCACCCCTAAAAATTAAGTCCAAACTACAAAAACACAAAGTAATAGTTACTCATTTATAAACAAAGTTAGTTTGACTGAAGGTTATGTGTGTTACACATAAATAAATTAAGTCAAGCAACAAAAACACAGAGTAATAGTTACTCATTTGTAAACAAAGTTAGTTTTACTGAAGGGTTTTTGTTTTACACCAAAATAAACAACAAAAACACAAAGTAATAGTTACTCATTTATAAACAAAGTTAGTTTGACTGAAGGTTATGTGTGTTACACATAAATAAATTAAGTCCAAGCAACAAAAACACAAAGTAATAGTTACTCATTTATAAACAAATTTAGTTTGACTGAAGGGTTTGTGTTTTACACCTAAATAAATTGAGTCCAAGGCAACAACAAAAAAGTAATAGTTACTCATTTATAAACAAAGTTAGTTTTACTGAAGGTATGTGTTTTACACTAAAGTAAATGAAGTAAATTAAAGTAAATTAATCAAAACAAACACAAAGTAAAAGTATTCATTTATATATAAAGTTGGGATTACTGAAGGTTATGTAATTTGCACTCAAATTAGTTAGGTCCAAACAACAAAAACACACAGTAATAGTTACTTGTTTGTAATAAAGTAAGTTTTACTGAAGGGTATGTAGTTTGCACAAAAATAAATTAAGTCCAAACAACAAAATATTTAGTAATAGTTACTCATTTATAAACAAATTTAGTTAACTTTGGCTGTAGACTACTGTAATTTAACAAACAAAAGAAAAATTAATTTTAATGATTTAATTGTATTGTTCTCGTTTCTTTTATGACAGATAGTCAAGATGGCAGATGCACTTGTTGTACCATCGTGCATAATGTTGAGAGTCATCATCACCGAAGGAAACATCCAGAAGCTGATTCTACCCCCTGGGCTGGAAAGTGTGCAGGATTTGAAGAACCAAGTCAAGGAGAGGTTTGAACTCAAAGGGGAATTCAGTCTCCAATTCGTTGATCCGGACTTTGATAATTTCATGAGCTTATCATCACTCAAGGATATTAAAGACAGGGGAACTATCAAAGTCGTTCCACTTTCTATTCCTGATTCAGATTCAGACACAGACATTGACACTGTGTTTGATCCTTTGAGTAATTCATCTCTGCTGTCATCGTCCCAGTCGATGTCGGAAGCATCATCCATGTCTACTGCTGTAAGTACATGTAGTACAGATAGAGCACTTCAGTGGCCTACCGTCTTTCCAATCCCTTCCTTCTCAATCGACACAGAGATGAAACTTTCAAACGGGGAAAAAACCGTTTGAGAAGGATGGAACTTTGACAAACCCCACAGGAATGAAATCTGTTATTTTGGAAAAACTTGCTGAAGCCATGTTTAGCTACAAGGCCTATCCATCAGATGATCAGTTCTGCTCTGTAGCACAAGCATTTGTCAAGAAGCACCCATACCTGAAAGAACCAGGTGCTGCCACTGGCTAACTTGGTTGGAAAATAAGCCTTAAACTCAAGATGGGTAACTATAGATCAAAATTGCGAAATCACGGATGCACAGAACTAACTGTAAAATCACTCTAAATCAGCCAAGAACATAAAAAAACAAGAAAGGCAGAAGGCAGATGATAACTACCTCCCTGAATTTCCTGGTGATGAAACAGCTGCAAGCTCTGAAAAGGAACGGACTGCTCTTCTTGATTAATTGAAGAAAACACACAATGGAAAAGTGATTATGGAAAAAGTGGCAAAGACATTTTTCCCACCGCAGACAAGAAGTAGTTCTTCAAAAACCATATGTTGTTCTAAAGAATAGTGATTGAAACCAGCTGACCACTTGCCAATGTAATGCTATAATTAATCATGTACCTTTATACAAGTTTTACTGAACAATCCTTTTTTCTACTTATTACTTACAGGGACATGTTGCCTTGGATTGGTCGAGTTGGTCCATGAAAAGTGTTTATCCAAGGAAAAGTGTTTATCAAACGGTTTCAAACACTTTTCAATGACCAACTCAACCGATCCAATGCAACGTGTCCCTTTAAAGTGATGTAACATTAAGGTTGAGCAAGCTGAATATCTATACCCAATGCTAGACTTTACAGTGACCTAAAGTTGATTTCTCTGCACTTTTTAAGGTTTTTTTTAAAGGTCAACTAAATTGGTCCTTAGCTTAAAAATTATTGTTTGTAAATAATAACCTGCAGTAGGTCTCTTTGCTAGAGACACCTTATTGCAGTACATTATCTTTTATTATTCCACTAATTTTACTCGCTTAACAAAGACTAACAAAAATACATCTTTCGGGGGGGGGGGGGTGTTAACTTGAAATTTATTTTTTAAAAGAAACTATAGTCCAAAAAAGTCTTATCTTATAAATGCATCCTAAACCTGTTTGATATAGCTTGTCAGCCAGATGCTTTTTCTTCAAAGTTCTTTCTGAAAAATCTGTACTTTAGTTATGTTCCACACCGTCAAGAGAATATTGTTTTGAAGCGTATGACCACTTGCCAAAAACAATACTGTATTTAATAACTTCCGTGTCAGATAATTGAGACGTTAACAAATGAAAGTTGTATCATAAACACAACTAAAAATTGATACAACAAAGCAAAGTGTTTTTTATGTGATTATGCTATGAAGTTAAACTCATACAGTTTGAAAATAATGATAGTAGAAAGCTTCCCTTACAATGTTACTTGCTGAGGAATGAGTAAAACATTTTTTTTCTTTCTCAAAAACTACAGCACCTCAGCAAGTAATACAAGATTTCTACTGTCAATATCTTCAAACGGTGTAAGTTTAATAAGAATCTGTGGAAATTGTATTATGTGTTACAGAAAGTACCCAAATCCTTCAAGAGTGTTCAAACGAGAGTGTTCAATTATTGTTGTTGTTGTTCATATTATGTTTACATAAAATAAATGCGTTCATGGTAGATAATTGCACAAACCGCAAGTCAAACCTTACTGAATTTGGAGTGTCAATAATTTGAGTAACACACAGAAATCACTTTCATGATTTTGTTTGAGTGTTATTTACAAATATCAATATGTAATTTACCCCCTAATCGGTTAATTTCCTCAACTCAGTTAATTTCCGTCAACTCTATGACTTAAATTGTTTACACATTGATTTGTGTTATTTCTTGCATCATAATATTACACACCAGTATAAAATCACACTGCGAATTAAGTTTAAAACATTTAAGTACTATTAGCGCTGTAATTCAGTTTAATTTCATGTGCAATCTGAATAAATACCTTGTGGAATCTACCTCAATCAATTAAAGGAGCACGTTGCCTTGGATCGGACGAGTTGGTCAAAACAAAAGCGTTTGTAACCGTTTTTTATAAAATGCATATGGTTGGAAAGCTGTTTTTAAAGTAGAATACAATGATCCACACAAGTTTGCCTCGAAATTGCGTGGTTTTCCTTCTACTGTGCGAACTAACATGGTCGGCCATTTATGGGAGTCAAAATTTTGACCCCCATAAATGGCCGACGTGTTAGTCGACGAGGTAAAAGGAAAACCACGCAATTTCGAGGCATGTTTGTGTGGATCATTGTATTCTACTTTTACAACATCTTTCTACCCATATGCATTTTATAAAAAACGGTTACAAACGCTTTTCAAAGACCAACTCGACCGATCCAAGGCAACGTGTTCCTTTAAACTTGCCCGGATCATTTTATTTTTGTGATTGTCTAAGTTAAATGTGAGTAGCACAAACTTAAATTATTTGCGCCTATTTACCTTGCAAATTCAAGTTACATACAATAATATAATTTGGTTAGGTTAATCACCAAATTCAAATAAATCAAACAAACCCATACTGAGTAAAATTGAATTGATTTAATCAATTGGTTTTTAGTTAATTTTACTTCAAATGAAAAGTAGCGCCCACTTCGAATTGTAAGTTAATTCAACTTGCCGTAGGAAGTAATATTAGTTGCATCACAATGAGTAAATTGGGCTGTGATATTTTAAGTTTAACAAACTTGGGGAATACAAGTACAAAAAACTTATATTCTTGTCCCGTTCAATTTACTTAATTATATCGAGTCAACAAACTTGCCTTAATACAATTAAGTAATTCGAAGAAAACGCGTTTTGAGTTTATTTTACTTACAATTAAACGTAGCGCCTACTTCTAGCCTCAATTTATTTCAACTTGCCTTAGATTTGAGTAATAGTAAATGAATCGTAATATGTCATCCCAACTCATTTCAAATCAGTAAAACTAACTTGAAAAAGCGAGGAACACATAATATTAAGTTAACTGGACTTTGACATTTTAAGTTTAAATAACTTGAGGAATAAAAGTACCAAGAACTTAAATTCTTATCCCGTTCAATCTACTCAATAAAATTGAGGCAACAAACTTGCCTTAATAAAATTAAGTAAGTTGAACAAAACATTTTTTTGAGTGTATGAAAAATATACACCTAGCTTGCATGGAGGAGGCAGTACACTAATTATTATCATGCTTTGCAAATACCAATAATGTCCAGTATAAGTCTGGTTGAACACAAAACAGATTAATCTGTTTCGTATTCTAGTTGTTCCCCGTTTTTAAAGTTTTTTGTATAGTTTTTTTGTTTACGGCAAAACACTGAAGTTTGGTAACTGTTTTACCGATATAGGAAAACAAACGCAAGTCAGATGCGATGAACAGTTGTTTTGTTAATGCTGTATTCGGGAAAGGGCAAGGTAGCGAATAATGGCTTAGAAAAGATTACAATTGGCATACAGTTAAGCCTAGTTTAATTTGAACGCAAAATAACCTGTTCGTCCTTGTGGCGACAACCGAGAAGTATTAGCCTATTCTACAACGAATTTGACACACAACTAATGACCATTTGCAGGGGTTACCCACTGTATTAAACAGAATATCATCAACTTCATACTATCTTTTCGAATTCGTTTTTTTTTCCATTGATCTAAATAACTATTTGATTGTCCATCCGCGATATATAAGACAAACTATTACTCCCATCGACCTATACTATATATATTTTTTTAAACAACATAAAGTAAAAATTATGAATATTGGTGAAGATTGTGAAATGGTGAAAAAAAGACCAATGGTTAAAGGCACTGGACACTATTGGTAATTACTAAAAAATAAATTATATAAAATGGTAACGAGCATTTGTAATTATGTGGATAGTAAAAAACATTGTGAGAAACGGCTCCATCTGAAGTAACGTATAGTTTTTGTGAGAGAAGTAAATTCCTCACCAAGAAGTAATTCCGAATTACATCTTAGAGAGGAATTTACTTCTATCGAGACTTCAGCTGAGGTCTCGAGTTCAAACATCTGAAAGCACACAACTTGTGAGACAAGGTTTTTTTTCCCCTTCTTTTCTCTCGCAAGGTTTTTTATCTGATGCATGTTGAGATACACCAAGTCAGACTGGTCTTTGACAATACCAAACGTGCCCAATACCTTTAAAAGCCTGGTCGAAAGTATACAGCAAAGGTTGACAAAAAGTGCAGTGTTAGCCAAATCAACTATGAAAAATATACACCTAACTTGCATGGAGGAGGCAATACACTAATTATTATCATGCTTTTCCTGTCTTCAAGGTTCGCCCAGTTTTTGCACGGTGATGGGGTTTCGGCTTTCGAAAGTCTGTTTTGGGGGTCTCACCGTCTGCTGACTATGTTGACTACACATTATCCGTTCACACTACTTTCACAATAATTGTGCAACTCAATTGCGATTTTCTTCAAACACCTTTGTTTAACTGTGATATCTGTTATCCACTCCCCCGGGGGATAACACACGAATATGGTGCTATCCTCTGCCCCCTAAGCTTCCTTACCTTACAGCCATTGGACACTTTCCGTAAACAGTGTCCAAAGGCCCACACTTCGTGCATCACAACTTATAATATAAAATAACAAACCTGTGAAAATTTAGACACAATCGGTCATCGGAGTCGGGAGAAAATACGAGTGTTACAAATAAATCCGTGATTCTCGAGATCGATAATTGATAATGATTGTTTTAATGTTTTCTCAAACAGTAAAGCAATTCATGGAATAATATTTCAAGAGCAGTCTTTCACCATTACCTTCTGTAAACCATGTATTAAAGGAACACGTTGCCTTGGATCGGTCGAGTTGGTCTTTGAAAAGCCTTTGTAACCGTTTTTTATAAAATGCATATGAGTAGAAAGCTGTTGTAAAAGTAGAATACAATAATCCACACAAACATGCCTCGAAATTGCGTGGTTTTCCTTTTACCTCGTCGACTAAACACGTCGGCCATTTATGGGGGTCAAAATTTTGACTCCCATAAATGGCCGACCATGTTAGTTCGCACAGTAGAAGGAAAACCACGCAATTACGAGGCAAACTTGTGTGGAACATTGTATTCTACTTTTAAAACACCTTTCCAACCATATGCATTTTATAAAAAACGGTTACAAACGCTTTTGTTTTGACCAACTCGTCCGATCCAAGGCAACGTGTTCCTTTAAGTTAATTGTAAAAAAAAAATTCTGTCCCGAAAGTGTATAATGGCTTTAAGCCATTCAAGCCTCAATTTGGTTACAGATGGTTAATACAGCATGGGTTACAGAGATTTGAACTGAGAGTTCGAAAAACACTGCTTGATTATGAGAAAGGGTCATTTAATAGTGACCTAGTTGCAGTGAGGCCGTTGTCTCATGCAATTATGTTCTCTCTGCAATACTATCCGGGGGACATTATTGCATATGCAACAATGTCTGCCGGGTGGTTTTACATATGCAAAACCGTCCTTACAGTAAATTAAACGCCCTTGGTCGACGGAACACGTTCGCCATTGTTTTACAAGCTAAGTGCCTGTCATGAATGACGGGAAATGTTCGGCCGTTGGATCGCTGCAATCATAAAATACGTGAATATTCCTGCTGCATAAGAGGTTCAGTGCATGCACGGCTCGCTTACGCGCACATAATTATAAATGTACAGTCATGTACATGTCCGCCGGACGGTTTTTGTGTGCAAAAGTGTCCGGAGCGGATAGTATTGCATGGCGGACACAATTGCATCTGACGGAGGCTGGTCATCTCGCCACCTAGCAAGCTCGCCACCAACACAGTCGCCCCTAACCGACTCGCCCCGGGTCGTTACAAAGTCGCCCCAGCCAATGTCGCCCCGTAGCAAAGTCGCTATAGGACTGGTCCTTGCGCTATGAATGAACGATATAGCTGACGTATAAATTATGATTTTTTGATCTTCTAATTTCTTGATCTTCTATTTTCAAAATAAAAACAATCTTATTTTTGTGCCCTTTAAGTAAAAAAACAAAAACAAAAAACATACGTGGTGATAATAATCGGTTATGTTGGTTTATTTTGGGAAACCACTGCAATGAAAAAGTTGAAATCTTTTTCAGAATTGTTAAAATAATACCCAAGGAAAGTCAACAAACCTAAATAAACCACTGGTTAAAAGACTACTATGTGATCAATATTAATTTTTCCGAAATACGGCGATGCCATTGGATAAAAAACCTAAACATTTTGACGTCAACAAAAGCGGTGACACCCCGCCACCACACCGCACCGCTAGCTAGGATTTAGCAGTGCGCATGCGCGAGTTGAGCAGCGCCATTACAACTATATTAAAGAGGATATGACTCGGTGACGTAGTTCTTAATTTCACCAAGAAAAGGTAAATCTTTCTTTGTTTTAATTTCTTCCTTTCGAATTGCATGTTCCAAATGCATTTCCGTAAAACCGCTGGTGATTCGTGCATGGTAATCTTTGGTTATTTTTAGCCTTAAAATACATGTACAAAATCCGCTCAATTTCCTTCTGACTCCGTGCCCAAAACACACTGTCATGAATGCGTGTTCTGTTCAAATCAATGTGTGCCACTCACTGTGGTGGCCACAGTATTTTACTTTACAGGACCTGCCTTACCGCATGGTATTCAGTAAAGAGACAAGACAAAGAGTAAGTGGGAGCTCTTTATGGATAACTTTCCGTATGACGCCACCACTTTTTCACTCATTTTTACAAAAAGGGATGTATCAATCAGGTAAATTAGATACTGTATTATTTTATTTCGAATGAAAAAGTGGTGGCGCTATACGGAAACTTTTCCGTCATCGAACCAAAAAATGCAGCAAATTTGAACGTACAATCTGCTGATGAACGTACAAAACTGCAAGCGTCATGTGCGTCATGTTTAAAAGGCGCGTATACTTTTTTAGTATGTCAATCAAGTCGAACTTACAGTTTTCGTAGTGCGGATATGCGCGCATGGGCAGTCACGTACGAAAGCGCATATGCCAAATTACAAAAAATTGCGGCAACGTTGGAGATCGTGCGTACCATACAGCCATCAAAGTGCCTGACGGGTCAAGTTGATATGACCTGTGGAATCGTCAAGTACGAATTGTTTGAACTCCCATTCTTACTCGTGACCATGTGCATCGTTAAACTTCATTATAAAATCTGTTATTACTGTGGTTGATATATAGGGCCTACTGGCTCTCTTGTTCATTATAGAAAATGATATGAACCACATCTTGCCCTTTTTATGGAAGTTCTTATACTTTATTTGCAGATGTGGTTGAAGATGCATTCAAGATGTTTGAAGACTCAAGGTCGGATCTTCACATCAAGCTTGCAAGAAGAAGATAGGAATCAGGTCAGTGCAGATCACATCCAGAAATGGATCCAATTGTATCAATAAAACATTAATTTTGTAAATCTGTACTCTTAAGTAAACAATCACAGTGCTAACTGTTGCTTTAGTAAATTCCAGTCATGATTGATGTAAAATTACAAATTCCTATGTTATGACAATATGGGTTAACATTTTGTAAATGGTTCTGCAGAACTCATGCAGCATCAACATGTAAGTCCACTCAAGATGAATTCCCTATTTTTATTGTTTACGTATATCCACATTATGCTTTTCGAATGGACCATGCAATACTACATATAAAATAGTATCACAAAATCATTGAGGTCCTTAAAAATCTACACTTATTATTGATAAATTCAAATCATTTAGTTTATTTCATATAATGGCTTTTGTGGAAATTGATTTAGTCAGAAAATAGACTCTGAATTGTAGAATCATTTAACTACAAAAGCACTTGCTTTCAGCTCATACATTCCATAAACAATTAGTCATTTATACACTTTCATCTGTGCTGCTCAGAACTATAAGTTCGCAAAATATAATGGCTTTTTTATATTTCTAATGATCTCCAGATCATTAGGTGAAAAATGCATACAAATTTGAAAAAAGTAGATAAAAATCAACAAATTAAAATTTTACTTTGAAATGATAGTTTCTATTTGCCAAACAATTTTGAAGAACACTATTGATCAATAAACCCCATTTACTAGAAGCTCAACAATACTGGTTTAATTAAATTGGTGATGTGGTTCTGTTTGAGGCCAAGTTGTGGGTGGAGAATCTTGGTGAGATGTTGGCCTTGTTGTAGGTTGTTGAAACCCTGGGCGCCACGATGGGATGGAGGGGAACATCGGATTGTGAACTTGGGTTGACCGAAGAAACAAGGGCAGGTAGATGCAGAGGTCTTTTGATGGCAGTACCTGGGTGAGCTGATGGCCTTAGACTGATGGAGAGATTGGAGCTTGTTGCTGATCTTGCATTCAATGGCCAAGATGTGTTTTTTTTGGTAGGCGTCTGTAAGTGTCAGTCGACAGAATTTTAGTCGCCTTGTGGTCATACTTTAGTGGTAGATATGTCCACAGTGGTGTGTCGGCTGGCATGAAGTGGATGGATTGGTCTTTAGGTAGGGCTTAGATGGCAGCATTCTACTGCTTGCTTTTGGTCTTGGTAGGTTGGTGTTCTTGAGGATTAGCAGGATCTGGATATGGACTTGAGTTAGGTTTAGGGTAGAGTTATGGTTGAGTTAAGGTTAGGGTTTGTGGTCGAGTCCACATCTGACTTATAACCTCAAGGAGACTGCGATTCTGTCGACTGACACCTACATACATTTACCAAGAAACTCCATTCTGGCCATCGAACACAAGATCAGCAACAAGCTCCGGTCTCTCCATCAGTCTAAGGCCATCAGCTCACCCAGGTACTGCCATCTCAAGACTTCTGCATCCCCCTGCCCTCGTTTCTACGGTCAACCCAAGATTCACAATCCCAATATTCCCCTCCATCCCATCGTGGCGCCTAGGGTTTCAACAATCTACAACATGGCCAGACATCTCACAAAGATTCTCCACTCACTACTTGGCCTCAAACAGTACCACATCACCAAAAGCCAGTTCGTCAACATCATAAATGACATTCACCTTGGTCAAACCGACATTCTTGAGAGTTTTGACAAAGTCTCTCTCTTCACCAACATACCTAAGAAAGAAATATGTTTCATCGCCAAATAATGCCTACAAGTTAATCCCTCCATGACAGCCCCACAAGCCTCACTATTCAACAAGTCATCTATTTTCTCATTACCTGCGTATTTTCATAAAGCTTCTAATTGAGGGACTAGTTCTATGATACAAGTTTCTAGTAGGCTTCATTATGGTCTTCCTTGCACACACTTAAATACCTCAATGATTTCTGATACTATTTTATGTGTAGTAATTGCATTGTTTATTCTAAAAACATGATATGAGTTATTTGTAACCTATACAAATAGGGCATTCACCTTGAATAGACTTTTCAAAGGACTCAGGAAAGTACTGAGTAAACAGTGTTAACACACATTGGTGTAAGGGTTAAACCAAAATTATCAATCTTTATCCTGGATGCAAATTTAACATCTTTTAAAATAGGAATGGTAGTTTTACATCGATCATTACTAAATTTTACCAAAGCAACAGCTGTCACTGCAGTGCTCAGAACTATAATACAGTCTTTGTTGCAATTTGTATGGGTCTCATAAAAATGCTTTGCATATTGTTTAGCTCCTGGTAATTGTATATGAAATAAATTAAATAAATTTGATTTCTCAATAATAAGTGTAGATTCTGAAGATTACCCATGCACGCATATTTTCAGTAATTTTACAAACGGCCAAAATCCCTGGCAGCCAAAAATGTATGTTTGGAGAAACCATTTTTAAAGTTTAGAAGTTAATTTTGAAATTACTGGCTGGTACATGGAACTATCCACGGTTTAATTTTTTGACAGCTACTTGGTCCTGTTACCGTAAAAATTAATATTCAACAGTAACTTTGATCATCTTGTTGTTGATTTGTTGAGGAACATTACATAATTGGTATGAACATAACTTGTCTGTGATCACAGATTTACATCAAACTTACTAGATCTATGGATGATTGACACTGACAGTAGAAAACATCCTGTCACGGTGTTGATGAAACAGTGATAAAGTCGTGGACAAAATTGTGTTTGTTCGACTTGGTAGTTTTATTCGCACTCAGCTAGGAGCAGGTGAACTATAGAACAACAAATAATAAAATAGATAATTAATATATCAATACATAAATTAAATTACTCAATAATCAAATCAAAGATACAAGAAGGGTATTTAAATAAAACATGCAATCAGAGGTTTCCGGGAAGATTGAATAAAATGCAATCGATGGCTTTCGGAAAGATTGTACGAAAATGAACAGACAATTGTTTCCCAAAGAAGATTAAAGAAACTAAGCAATCGGGATACTTCACAAGGATTTAAAGAAAGCAATTATTGAAGCTTGAACAAATCTACTTCTGCAATTCTATATCAAAAGATGAACAATACAATTATGGACTTTACTAAATTAACACTTACAAATTGTTACCGGGAAATTCACATCAACACTGTGGGAAACTTAACGGCGATGTACAGGGTTTACGAGAGTTTTAGGCGGCATACTGATATATAACAAAACTGTTGGGAAATACACACATATAAACTCATTTACCGCCAACCTTTCTAAATCGTATTACCATTATGCAACGTTACAAATCCTACTAATACACACAAGATAATAAAAGCAATTACAAGACAAGTATGTTGGGTACAAAAAATAGGATTTAGAAGAATAAATTTGAAGGTTTCTGTCTGAAATGTCATATTTATGAGAAGTTTATAAAACTAATTTTCCCGTTTTGAATTTGTTGCACAGTGAGCGAAAATGTGTTAAAAGTTTTCACAATTTTCTTGTGACCCAGGTGGCTGTTTGGTCTTAAGCCTATACCGGTTTGTTTATGTACATTGTAAATGGTGGATTATATAAAGTGCTTACACTGCCAGGAGTGACAGCAACTGTTTTCTTAGCAAAAGCCAATAATGTACTGTTGCTTTAAACATAACTTTTACTTAATTGTATTTGTGTAGTGTGATGAATTGGTTATAAGGCTAGTTATTAAGTTGTTTGCTTGTGAGACAGCAGTGTATTGGACCATGGTCCCTCTGTAATATTCCTGAAATATAAAGAGAGTTTCATCAAAGGGTGCATAGAGGCACTGGACAATATTGGTAATTACTCAAAATAATTTTTAGCATAAAAATACCTACTTGGTAACCAGCAATAGAGAGCTGTGGATAGTATGAAACTTTGTGAGAAACGACTTCCCCTGAAGTAACGTATAGTTGTTTAGAAAGAGGTAATTTCTCATTCAAACAATGAAATACTTCAGCTTATATGCATTTTAAAGCACACACATTTAAGCAACAAGGGTGTTTCGATGACCAATTGAGTCCAAATTTTTCACAGGTTTGTTTTTTGATGTATGCGTTAGGATACACCAAGTGAGAATACTGGTCTTTGCCGGTTACCAAGCGTGTCAGTACCTTTAAATGCTTTATACAGTGTGTATGATTATTTGAGTTTATTTTATAATTTTGAGTAGGAGTGTACATGTACTTTATAAAGCAGTATTCACATCTCTGGAAAAAATGATAGCATTCTTTAAAGTCCGATGTCTGATCATCTTGCAATATTTGCAGTACTATGAAGGGAACATTTAACATTCATTCAATAAGCACATTCTGTTTCAACTTTGACATTGCGTCTCTATTGCTGTTCCCTATTTTAATTTCAATTTAAGTTTCACATTGTTTAAATTTTATTTTAGCTATCATATAGTGTGATTGCAGAAAACAAATCACATAATGCGTTTTATGAAGTGTGCCTACTCCTGTCTAAGCCTGGGCGACTTGTGTGACTATATTGATTGCTATGACGAGTCAGGACAATCGCTATTCAACTACTAGGTTAATCATGCTGCCTTGAACATCACTGACATCAGTGACACAATCTATCAATCCTTTCAGCAGGAATTTTAGTATATTGCGCCTGTGGCAAACAAATGCTGCATTGCATCTTGGGAATTAAAAATTACTCGCAACTACATATAGCTCAAATTTGCAACTGTTTGTGGTGCGACTAGTCAAGTAAATGTCACTATATTGCCCAGGCTTACCCCTGTTGTTAATACCTCTGTTAATATGTTGCCTTTGTTAACATTTAATTTCTACATTATATTCCCATTTAAAATCTTTTATTAAATACACTGGACACTACTGGTAATTACTCAAAGTAATTGTTGGCATAAAAACCTGCTTGGTAAACTTACTTGAAAATGAAGTAAATTTTGCCTTGAGTCTTGTTTTTGTCATCTGTTACTCTTCTAAAAAAAAACTCAAAAGGGAAGAATTGTTTTGTCACTTTTTCAAAATGTAATAACTGATATCAACTTTCGAGACTCAATTTTGACAGCACATTATTTACCTTGAAGATAGTCATTTGACCTACATGTAGCGTGGGGTATGCTCTATATTATTCTCAATGAATAGTTGTTGATTTTTCAGGAAAAGAATAATTGACTTTTCCTAAAATTCATGTTATGTTCACTTTTGTGCTCTCCCTCTCGTTCAGAGATAGGTAGTCTTTGTGCAGGAAAAATCATCATCTTAACTATCAGCACAAACACAATATTTGTTCCTAATGGAGATACTGGCCGAGTGGCCATGGGAGACAGAGAAAGACTTTAGGCCTGAAGCCTTTTTTCAGTTGAAGCCCAATTGATCAAATGAGCCAATATTTTCACAGAATTGTTACTTTGTGCATGTTGGGATACACCAAGTGAGATACTGGTCTTTGACAAATACCAAAAGTGTTCAGTGCCTTTAACAGTTTAAGTAAAATAGGGAAAAAATAGAGACACCTAAAACAACATGTCATTTCTCTCGGTGGCCCTTAAACCACCAATCACATGAAATGCCTTCTACAAATTGTATTTCTTATGAGTTGGAACCGATATCACACAACACAAAAATGTCTGTTTGAAAATTTGTTTTTCATTGGTACTTGAGCCGTCGTAATTTAATTTGTTGTCATAATTGGTAAAAAATGGAAGAAAAAAAATTATGCAAGTCGCCAGACACAGGAGGCCTGAAGGCCACTTCAAGGTGTGAGCTACAAATTTCTTTTTCAGAGGTCATTGCCACCTACTCCTAGGGCTGAAACAGGGTTAACCCCTTTTAAACTCCATACAGATGTAGGCTTGGCTATCATCAGTCTGAAACCTGGCCGGTAGGGCAGAAAGCACTACGTCCCCAATTTTACGTAGCAATAAAGACATTTGTAAAGTGCATAATAGTGCAAAAAGCCTCTCTAAGTGCATAGCTAGAACAATAAAGTGTATGTCTGATTCTTCTACATGTACATTAGATGTCAATCTCCTCCCAAACAAGAAGTATAAGTAATTAAACGTATACATTATGCCCATTTTTGCTTGTGATTTATGTACCTAGTAACTTTAAATGAATGTGTCATACAATGTAGTTACAATTCAGCTGTAATGTTGTGAAAACTTAACCTTTAATCTATTGATCCATCCATCTATCTATCTTTCTTTCTTTCTTTCTTTGAACCTGATGATCAAACAGCCAGCCACAGCGCTTTTCTCGAAATAGATAATAAGTTAAAACTGACATTGGCTCTAACGCCCGCGCTTAACTGGAAGTAAAGGTCAAATGGGGTCACACTCTGTGTAGCTTTTGTTTAAAAGTATGCACACAGCCCATGATTTATAGATTGTACAAATCCATTGTGTGGTTTATGTGTTATGTTTTTTTATTTTATATTAAACCCTTATTTAATGTATTGCAGTGCATAATGTAGGCTTTAAATTGACCAAGACATGGGTACAAAAAATCACCCAAAATATTCAAGATGGTGTTGGAAGAGGTTTTCAAGAACACTTTACTGGATGAGAAGGAAGGGGTACATTATCGATGGAGAAATGTTATTAGATCTATGCTTTGCAGATGATGTGGCTCTATCACCTCCCCTGCTAATGTGTTAGAAGTGCAAACAAATGAATTAAACAGCAAAAATAAAGCTTGATTTGAAGATGCACAAGGAAAAGTTCATGACCAACTTCAATACAGATGACTCAATACTGGTGAAGGACTAAGGGATCGCCCGGGTCAATGAATATAAATACTGTACCAAACAGTAAAACTGAACGAGGATTAGTCCCAAAAGGTGAAGCATCAACCAGGATTAAGACAGGAGGATGGAGCTCCTTTGGACGATACAGAGGAATATTATGTGATAGGAACATACCTACATGGTGGTATTGAGGAGAAAAATAATAGGATCAGTGTGAGCTCTCAACAATAACTTGGAGCAGAAACATGGACAGACAACAACAAAACTGATAGAACATAAACTCTGCACACCAACAAAAGCAATGGATAGACGAGTGCTACATTTCTTTATATAGAGACCGGATTAAATGCACAGAAACAAGAGAGAACAGAGGAAAGTATGAAAAAGCCTATATGGAGATAGGATGGACACTTTACCCTTAGAACTGACAATATATGGACAACAAGAATCATGGATTGGCAACCAGGGAAAGAGGTACAAGTAGACAGAGAAGAAGATCACCACGGAGAGATGACATCATGCAGGAGCAACATGAACCAGAACTGCAAGTAATAGAAATGAATGGCATTTACATGAGGAGGGACATACCCTACACTGGATGCATACACAGCCTAAGTGATGATCTTTAAAAGTACATATGTGACGTCACATACGAGGTAACTGAATAAGTTTCATCTCTGAATATCTAACTAAATGTGAAATTTCTGTGGGAGCTGCTGCTCGCTGGATGCTTCCGGTATGGAATCGATAAAATGGAACTTGAACTGAACGACTGTTTTCGGGTACCCATATACATGTACCTAGTTAACTGCTATGGGCTTACAGTGGACCAAATTGTTCTGGATGGTGGACTCCAAGAGTGGATAATGGAATGAAGACCTGTGTGGATAATGCCAATTAATTGCATGCGTGCTTCCATTGTACAGTGTGGGCGAGGTGTTGGAGGAACTTATGATCAAGTGTTGTCTTGACAAAACTGACATGAATGTTGAACTTGTGTTGGTGATATGGTGCTATGAGGCAAATTGGGTGGAGGATCTTGGTGAGATGTCTGGCCATGTTGTAGGTTGGTGAACCCCTGGACACCACTATATCGTGGAGGGAAGCATCGAGATTGTGTATCTTGGGTTGTCTGAGGAAACGAGGACAGGGGATTCAGAGAGCTCGAGAATGCAAATTAAAATAAGGCTAAATTGGTGTGCTATGGCTTGAAACAAATGGAGCTGCTATGTGATCTTGCATTCAATATCCGGAATGGGGTTTCTTGTTGGTGTCTGTCCCTAACACAACTCTAACCCTCATCCTAACCCTCATCCTAACCCTAACCCTAGTTCTACCCGGGAGTTCTATCACCCTAACCCTTCATGTAACCCTAACCCCCTCACTCATGACCACACTTACTGACACAAACGACTAGGCCTACAACCGACCCTTACAGACACTAACCTTCACCTAAACACCATCTGACACTTAAAGATACCTACCAAAGGAACCCACTTCCAGATATTAAATGAAAGATCACATACCAGTTCCGGTCTCAAGCCTAGTGTTTGGTGCAGCGCGATGTGGCAGCTTTTGCTATTGCTCTCCTGCAAATGTCTCTGTCTTCTCTGTTTTCGTACTACATTGGTTGTCTGCGTATGTGCATGTCGTTTTCAAGGTGTTTGAAGTTTGATTCGCCTGGAGAGCTGTGCCATCCCTTGTGTGGACAGGCAGGTCATTGATGTTGCAAGGTTGTAAGTGACCACCGAATCTTCAACAAAAGAAATTGGTACAGATGCTGATTGCTGATGCCAAGATCAGGATAGCATACTACACATCTGACAAATTCTGCAGAGCCAATCCCAAGGACATTGTGCATCCTCTGACAAATTCTGCAGTGCCAATCCCAAGGACATTGTGCATACTACTTTGACAAATTCTGCAGTGCCAATCCCAAGGACATACTGTATACGGCTCCTGCAAATTCTCCAGTGCCAATCCCAAGGACACTGTGCTTACGCAAACTCTCCAGTGCCAATCCTATTAGGACACTGTGCTTACGCAAACTCTTCATTGCGTATCCCAAGGACACTGTGCTTACGCAAACTCTTCATTGCGTATCCCAAGGACACTGTGCTTACGCAAACTCTTCATTGCCAATCCCAAGGAAACTGTGCAGACTATTCAGACAAATTCTCCAGTGCCAATCCCAAGGACATTGTGCTAACGTAAACTCTCCAATGCCAATCCCAAGGACTTCGTTTGTACACTGCTCTGACAAATTCTCTGGTGCCAATCCCAAAGACTTTGTGCGCACTACTTTGACAATGTCTGCAGTGCCATTCTTAAGGACATTGTGCTTACGCAAATTCTCTAGTGCCAATTCCAAGGACACTGTGCAGACTACTCAGACAAATGCTCCAGTGCCAATCCCAAGGAAATTGTAAACCACAAATATGGTCTATTGACTAACTGTTGAATCACTCGCTGGAGATATTCTACTGTGAAAGCTGGAGATATTCTACTTTGAAAACTCATCCCCAGCAGACAAAGATGCCCAAAAGAAGACCTTTTTTGACGAATGGATGGAGGATACTGGATGCAGGTTCGAAAATCAACAGAGAAAGATGGAAAAAACATGTCAAAGAAATCCGAGCACGCCCGACCTGATGAAGATGATGAATATCTGTACTAACTGTAAAGCTAATGTCATGAAATAATAGTTAAATGTAGTAATTAGCTTAACGCTAACTAGTTAATTTTCTTAATATTGACATAAAAAATGTCTTGATGAGAACCTTATCAATTACTTATAATAAGCTTACAAGGTATTTGCATATCAACACGCTTGATGCATTTAAATACATGTATGTTATAAATCTTTTCTGAAGTATGATCCCATGTTACCTTTACTTCTGGCCAAAACCGGGAGTTCAAATTTCAGAATTCAAAAGTTCATGTCTCATGAACCAAACTAAATTCATCTTTGGGGGACGTTAAATCAATGCAAGCACATTGAGATAGGTATTGTGAAATGTGCGCTATAAAAGTTTTATTATTCATTTTATTTATTTAATATTACAAAAATCTGGAGAGCCATAAAAGTCCCAAATGGAAGCACCATATGTTTTTTTGAATAGGTTCACTGCGCTCCTTTTCTATTTCCTCTTCTACTTCCCCTTCTCTCTTTTCAAGGAACACCTTGCCAGTTTAGTTTTAGCTTTTGTTTAGTGTATTGTTAGGAGGCGCCTGGACCCCGGAATGGTCGACACTTCATTGATGTCAGTTGGAGTATATGTATACACACAGATCTCCTGCTGGCGGGAAAGGCGTATCCCCACACTGCGGTATGGGTACTGGCCTGGTGTTCTACATTACTCTTTCTGTTGTGTTCCTCAACCCTCTTACATGTATAGGTTATATTTTGTCCAGACTTGTGGACTTAATTTGTGGACTTGTATAAAGATTTTAGTAGTACTGCTGGTTTAGTGGGAATGATGTTTGAGGTTATTGTAAAGCAAGGTTGAAACAGCCATGTAAAACATTATCCTTACACATTTTGTAAATTAAGATAAATGTCAGTAGATTTGAACATTTTTAAGTTTCCAATGAGGCCCAGAGTGTTTAAAGTTCACAGATTTACAAATAACTTACAGGGTTTACTTGAGGTAATGGTGAAAGACTTCTCCTGAAATATAATTCCATGAAATGCTTTCCTTTTTTACCTTTTTTAGAAAACATTAAAACAATATATCAATTATCAATTATCGAGATTCTCGGATTTTTGCCATTGATTATGTTTCAGTTAAATGGTTTTCTCAATAATAAGTGTACATTCATAAGATTACTGATACTGTACGCAAACATATTCATATGCTGGTCAGCATTTATTTGGTGTACGATCTTCTAAGAGAACCACATGCGGACCAAGAGAGGCCATCAGCAAAGCTTTATACTTCAGAGTCTGTAGCACATTCAAGTACATGTTCCGTCTCTTTCAACTCGGGAGAACTGGCATCTTCATCAAAAGACAGCCTTCATCTCACGTTATCGTCAATTACTGATATGCAAACATATTCATATGCTAATCTACTGGTCAGCATTCATTTGGTGTACGATCTTCTAAGAGAACAACATGCGGACCAAGAGAGGCCATCAGCAAAGCTCGATACTACAGAGTCTGTAGCACATTCAAATACATGTTTCGTCTCTTTCAACTCGCGAGAACTGCCATCTTCATCAAAAGACGGCCATCATCTCACATTATCGTTACCATTGTGATTCTAAAAGTAAATTCATCTTGCTATTGATTAGATTGTCTATCATAGCTTTTACAGATTATGTCTTTATAGTATAGTGTTACAACTTTTTCAATGTTTCCGGCCTAATTGTTAAAGGCACTGGACACATTTGGTAGTTGTCAAAGACCAGTATTCTCACTTGGTGTATCCCAAAACACATAGTATGCTTAAAATAACAATCAGTGAAACTTTGGGCTCAATTGGTCATCAAAGATACTTAAGAAAATAATGCAGCCATTCCCCAATGTTTTTTACTATCAACAGCTATCCATTGCTCATTAACAATTCAGTTTTTATGCTAACAATTGTTTTGAGTAATTACCAATAGTGTCCAGTGCCTTTAAGAATCTTGTTTGTAGTTCTGTTTATTGCTGCAGTTTAAACTCTGTTTTGTTTAAATTTGTCATTCTGTAGTTTTGTTTAATCAAGGGAGGTTACCAATATAGAGGACAATCATAATGTCCATAACCTACCACCACTTTTCCATTCATTATGAAATAATTTCAAATTGAATTAATCAAATGAGATACTCCTTGAGGTACTCATAAGTTAAAAAGTGGTGGGCGGATACTGATACGGAAATTATTCATATCAGTGTACAGTGTATGTTTCCTTATTTCTTTCTAATTTAGTGTACTTTGTCAAACATCTATCCAGTACAATCCCAGTTTGCTCAGTTCACAATTAAATTATTTTAACTGGAAAGTGTTTTGGTAATTGAAA
Source organism: Asterias amurensis (assembly GCF_032118995.1). Taxonomy (NCBI): domain Eukaryota; kingdom Metazoa; phylum Echinodermata; class Asteroidea; order Forcipulatida; family Asteriidae; genus Asterias; species Asterias amurensis. The sequence goes on from NC_092650.1 coordinate 17,643,778, forward strand.
GATAATATGTTTTAAGCTGTGTTTTGTTGGACATCATGTCTCCTTTTTTTTTGCAGTTGAGTGTAGATTCACAAAAATAATCTACACCATCATCAATAAAGTTTATTTCATTTGAAATTAAAGAGCGTCGAATTCAAGTTCTGGTGGTTAATCACCGGAGTGTGGGTTCGAATCTGGTCATGGCACTTGTGTTCACCCAGGGGTATAAATGGGTACCTGTGAGGTTTAGGGGTTGAAAAACCACTAGCACCATACTGCAGCTCAGGGCTGTATACTCCCGGGGAGCTGAGAAGGATTACAGGAATTATATTGGCCCAATGTTGAGGCCACTTATGCAAAGCGCATTGATACAGTTATTGTAAACTGCGCTAAACACTAAAAACTAGTTTGTATTAAAGGAACAGACTGAGCAAACTTGTACTGGCTAATACAAAATATAGATGAATTTGAGAACATTTTTTTTAGGCCTGATGAATTGTAAAGGCACTTGGACACGTTTGGTAAGTTAAAAAAATAGTATTCTCACTTGGTGTACGGTATATCTCAAAATATGCCCAAAATAACAAAAGGGTAAATTTTGGCTCAATTGGTCATCGAAGCTGCAAGAAAATAAAGGAGCCGTTTCTCCCAATGTTTTTTTAAACTATCAACAGGGAAAACAAGTAAGTTTTTATGCTAACAATTATTTGAGTAATTACCAATAATATCCAGTGCCTTTAAGGTTTCTGTTTAGGGTTCTGTATTGGTACAGTTTACTCTGTTAAAACTTGTCACACTTTAATTTTGTTTAATCAAGGGAGTTTTAAAATATAGAGGATAACGTCCATATCCTATCACCACTTTTTCATTCATAATCAGAGATAATTTTGTATTTAATTTACTCAAATGAGATACTCCTTGAGGTACACATTTAGGTGATAAAGTGGTGGTAGGATATGGAAATCTTTCCAAGATAACAGTGTACAGTGTATGTTGCCTTAATTGTGTCTAATTTTGAGTACTTTGTCAAGCATTATCTATCCAGTACAATGCCAGTTTGCTCAGCTCACCATTAAACTATTTTAAATCAAAATGATTTGGTACATCGAAAGATAACTATTTTAAGCTGTGTCTTGTTGGACAGTGATTATATTTTTTTAATCTTTTAATTTGGGAAGAGGGCTATTTTTAAGTTGAATTATTCACTTTAGTCTGTAACAAATTGACAGTTGAGTGTAGATTACCTACACTTTCATCAGTATAGTTTATTTAATTTAAAATTGAAGAAGCTTGTCTTGGTAAGAGCATCGAATTCAAGTTCTGGTGGTTAATCATCGGAGTGTGGGTTCAAATCTTATCATGGCACTTGTGTTCACACAGGGGTATAAATGGTCACCTGTGTGAGGGTAGGGGTTGAAAAGCCACTTGCACCATACTGCAGCTCATAGGGCTGTATACTCCAGAGAGAGCTGAGAAAGCTTAAAGGAATGTTATTGGCCCAATGACGAGGCCACTAATGTGAATCACATTGATATGGTTATTGTAAAATGCGCTAAACACTATAAGAACTAGTTATTATTAAAGGAACAGACTGAGCAAACTTGTACTGGCTAATACCAAAAATAGATTAATTTGAGAACATTGTTTAGGCCTGATGAATTGTAAGGCACTGGATACAGTTGGTAATTGTGAAAGACAAGTATTCTCACTTGGTGTATCCCAAAATGTGCATTTCCCATTACAAACAGTGAAAATTTGGGCTCAATGGTTCATCAAAAGTGCATGAAAAGAATGGAGCAATTTCTTGCAATGTTTTTTTTTCCAACTATCAACAGGGAGAAAGGTCAGTTTTTATGGTACCAATTGTTTGGATTATTTACCAAGTATGTCCAGTGCCTTTAAGATTTTTGTATGTGGTTCTGTTTATTGCTACAGTTTATACTCTGTTAAAATTTGTCAATCTGTAATTTTGTTTTAATAAGGGAGGTTTAAAATATAGAGGATAATGTCCATATCCAACCACCACTTTTTCATTCATTATGAGATATTTTAGATTGATTTTACTCAAATGAGATACTCCATGTGGTAAAAATAAGTGAAAAAAAGTGGTGGCAGGATATCCAAGATTACAGTGTACAGTGTAAATGTTTCCTTATTTTTATCTAATTTTGTGTACTTTGTCAAACATTATTGAGTACAATGCCAATTTGCTCAGTTTACAATTAAACTATTTTAAATGGAAAGTGTTTTGGTATATCGAAAGATAACATGTTTTCATCTGTGTTTTGTATGACAATGATCATGTTACCTTTTAATGGGTGAAGACGGCTATTTATCAAGTTGATTTATTCACGTCAGTTTGTAATTTACAGCTGAGTGTAGATTCACTATAATAATCTACACTTTCATCAAAATAGTTTATTCATTTATAATTAAAAAAGGGTGTCGTGGTTAAGAGCGTTGAATTCAAGTTCTGGTGGTTAATCATCGGAATGTGGGTTCGAATCTGGTCATGGTCATTCTTGTATAATGGATACTTTTGAGGGTATGGGTTGAAAAGCCACTTGCACTATGCTCCAGCTCAGGGCCGTCCATAGAGAGCCGAGAAAGATTAAAGGAATGTTATACTTGGCCCAAATGATGTGGGCACTAATGTAAAGCGCATTGATACGGTTATTGTAAACTGTGCTTAACACTAAAAACTAGTTATTGTTAAAGGAACAGACTGAGCAAACTTGTACTGGCTAATGCAAAATATAGATTGATTTGAGATTTATTTTAGTCCTAATGAATTGTAAGGCACTGGACACGTTTGGTAATCTAATTGTGAAAGACCAATATTCTCACTTTGTGTATCCTCAAAAATGCATAAAATAACAACTGGTGAAAATTTGGGCTCAGTTGGTCATCGAAAGTGCAAGAAAATAATAAGCCGTTTCTACCAATGTTTCTTTATACTACCAACAGGGAAAATAAGTCAGTTTTTATGCTACCAGTTATTTTGAGTAATTACCTAGAATGTCCAGTGCCTTTAAGGTTTTTGTTTGTGGTTCTGTGTTGGCACAGTTTACTCTGTTGAGCTTGTCACTCTGTAGGCCTAATTCTGTTTAATCAAGGGAGTTTTAAAATATAGATAGGATAATGTCCGTATCCTACCACCACTATTTCATTCATTATGAATTAATTTTAAATTGAATTTACTCAAATGAGAAATTCCAAGATTACAGTGTACAGTACAGTGTAAATGTATGTTTCCTTGTTTTTATCTAATTCTGTGTACTTTATCAAACATTATTGAGTACAGTGCCAGTTTGCTCGGTTTACAATTCAACTATTTTAAATGGAAAGTTTTTCGGTATACCAGTATCGGAAGATAACGTGTTTTAGCTGTGTTTTAATGGACAAGGATCATGTTATCTTTTAATTTGGGAAGACGGCCATTTTCAAGTTGAACAATTCACTTTAGTCTGTAACGAATTGCAGTTGAGTGTAGATTCACAAAAATAATCTACACTTTCATCAATATAGTTTATTTCATTTATAAAATTAAAGGAAGGTTGTCATGGTCAAGAGTATTGAATTCAAGTTGTGGTGGTTAATCATCGGAATGTGGGTTCAAATCTGGTCATGGCACTTGTGTACACCCAGGGATATTTTATGGGTCTGTGGGTAAGATGGACGCGTACGACCCGCTGGGATATTATTCTGTAAAAGCATTGTGCACGACGCCATTATTTGGCAGTTTTTGATTTTTATTTCAAGAGGTTTACTTTCTCTATACCATAACAGTTTGTTGGATACCTATCTTTCTGAAATGAATAAATCAGTAACAATTACATACCGGTATGTAATTGGTTTTTTTTAAGTTTTATTTTTAGAAAAGTAATAGTTTGAAATCAATAGAAGATATTCTGGGAGAAGGAGTGGGCCTACATGTTGTGTATTTGTAAAACCTGAAATGAAATTTGAATTGCAGTACAGAACTTTATTTAAATTATTTGTGTTACTTTGTAATTTCCTATTCTTATTTTTCGACATTGGGTTTGCAATCAAGTGCTCCAGTATAGGTGAACCAGTTGAAGTAGAACTAATTAAACAAGTGACTCGTGACTCTGACTCTGACTTGACCCAAATGATTCGTGACTCGGACTCAGACTCAAACAGGTGACTCAGGACTTGGACTCCGATTTTGACATAAGTGACTCGACTGCAACACTGCTCAATTGTATCTAATTTTATCTAATTTTTTGTCTTGGCAGTTTGACAATTGGCAATTGAACTATTTTAACTGGAAAGTGTTTATGTAAATCGAAAGATAACATGTTTATGCATCCAATGTTTGCACGTTAGCTGGGTAGTGGCACATTGAATCTCGCACATTTTAGGCCAACACTGAAAGAAAATTTATACTCCGGCAGTTCTTGCCCTCCTTTTTGGCATACAAAACCTAACTTAGTCTCATCATCTACTTAGGTTTTTCTTGTTTTGTTTTTCTTCGCCATAACCAACAACTTTTCCTCTTGTGTCTCTTTTCTAAAATGCTCTGGGACCGTTATGTTTTTACTGCCCTCTCTACTCTACCAGTTGTTCCTGGCTACACTGCTTGCAGGGTTGTCAAATGCACCCTGGTATAACCATGGAGCTGTAGCTCCATGGTATAACTCACTCCACTACAACAATCTTGACTTCTCTGTCAGGGCATGCCAAAGACTATCTATCTCTGCAAAGCCCTGTATGAACTTTTTGTCATAGGACGCAAGGCCAAGAATTCTTCAAACTCTTGGGGACAGGTTTACCTTCTGTAGTCTATACAGAAACACCTTTGTACAACATTGGCAGCCCACAGGCTATACGAGTGCTCTATCGCACCTCTTTTCTTTATGCCAACAACCTGTCTTTGTATCTCTCCTAAGGCAGTCAGAGTCCCATCTTGGTCTCTGTTTTACTGGCCTTGCATCTCCAGTGGTTATGTGGTGTTTCATAACATCCGTTCTACCTACATGTATATCTTGACCCCCACGTCTTTGAACTCTACTAAACACATCCTGACTGGAACAGCTTACTCCTTTTGTACATTGTCTGTACTTCTTGTAAATGAGTCTAGTAAATGCAAAGACAAACCCTGCTTTGGCTCACTAGCCTCATTTGCCTTTTTTTTAATTGCATCATGTTCCACAGTGGAAATTAAACCCATGGTGATAGTTTTTCGAGCCACTACGGAATCATCTGGTTCCCTACTCTACAAGTGATCTGGCTAATACTACTCTCTTCCTTTATCTAACACTCTAGCCTATTCTCTTGTGATAAATGTCTGTCCTCATGCTCTACTGAGCCACTCTGTCCTCCTGGCTTGTTTTGTTTAACTCTATAAACAATCCAAGCACAGCGGTCTTCATTTCTTTCTCTATTTCTCAGAGAATTGAGTAGATCCAATGGCAGCCTCAGCGGTTTGCTCATTTGAGTGGTCCCTCCATTGGAAGCTTGATGAAGATATACAAGTAATGAGAACAACTGTCATGGGGTGAACAACCTGTAGGCGTCGTTTTGTGATGAGGCATGCTTGTTTCGGGGTATGTTGGTGAAGAGACAACGTGTACATTGAAACTTACAACAATGTCCGAATGACTGAGGTAGATGGTGACGAAATGACTTCGGTTGGTGATGTGATGCTTTGTGAGGCAGCTTGAGACTAATGGAGAGATAGGAGCTGGTTGGGGATCTTGTGCTCGATGGCCTGGATAGGGTTTCTTGGTAGTTGTCTTTAAGTGTCGGTTGAGAGAATCTCAGTCACCTTGTTGTTCCTAGTCAGAGGTGGACATGACCACAGTGGCGTTACCCTTGTTGGCTGACGTGTAGATGGATTGGTCTTTAGGTATAGCTCAGATGGCGGCATTTTATTGCTTGCGTGTGTTAGGTTTTGGTAGCTTAGAATTCTTGATGGTTTGAAGGATCTGGATTCGGACTTAGTTAGGATTAGGTTTAGCATTAGGATTAGGGTTAGGGTTAGGGTTAGGGTAGCTTTGATAGTGGATGTAAGTTGTTCAGGTGTTGTAGGAACTGATGAAGTGTTGTCCAGGCCATTGAACACAAGATCACCAACCAGCTCCGATCTCTATATCAGTCTCAAGCTGCCTCCCAAAGCATCACATCACCAACCGAAGTCGGTTCGTCAACATCATTAAGGGCAGTCACCTCAGTCAATTGGACATTGTTGTAAGTTTTGATGTAGTCTCTCTCTTCACCAACATACCCTCAAAAGAAGCATGCCTGATCACCAAACAACACCAACAAGCTGATCCTTCCATGACAAAACACACAAGCCTCAATCCTCAACAAGTCAACACCACTTTCAGTCTCTCTTTCATTTCTTTAACTGTGTTACCTAAGAAATTTAAGTCCTCTACATAGGTCAGCAGGATTTCCCACTGCAACCCTCTCATGACCTTTTCCATTAGTCTCTTAAAAGTAGCTGGGTCATTACAGAGCCCCAAATGCATACATTTCCATATGTATGTCCATTGCTCTCAACAAATACGGGCCTCATACAGATTCATTATCTAAAGCAACCTGCTAATATCCCATGCCTAATCTAGTGTTGAGAACCACTCACACAAGGGTAAAGAAATGTCTCACTTTTGGGTTGCGCCGTCAACAACATAAATATCTCTTTCTTTGGCTGTGCTGTCAACCACAGAAATATCTCACTCTTTGGTTGCACTGTAAAAAGTACATATTTGGTTGTCAACCACAAAAATTTCCATACTTTTGGTTGGCCCATCAACCACGAGACTTCTAATTACTTTGGTTGCACCACGTCGTCAACCACAGAAATTTCTATATCTTTGGTTGCGCTGTCGACCACAGAAATTTCTATATCTTTGGTTGCACCGTCAACCAAAGAAATGTCTCACTTTTTGGTTGTCATCGTCAACCACAGAAATGTCTCACTCATTGGTTGTCGCATCAACCACAGAAATGTCTTATTCTTTGGTTGCCCTTACAACCACAGAAATGTCTCACTCTTTTGTTGCCCTGTCAACCACAGACATGTGTCACTCTTTGGTTGGGCTGTCAATCTCAGAAAGTTCTATCTCTTAAGTTGTGCCGTCAACCACAGAAATGTATTGCTCTTTGGTTGCTGCTTCAACCACAGAAATGTCTCACTCATTGGTTGCCCTGTAAACCACTGAAATGTCTCGCTCTTTGGTTGCCTTGTCAATCACACAAATGTCTCACTACTTGATTGCTCGGTCAACCACAGAAATTTCTATCTCTTTGGTTGCGCTGACTACCACAGAAATTTATCCCTCTTTGGTTGCCCTATCAACCATACAAATGTATCACTCTTTGGTTGTCGCCGTCAACCACAGAAATGTCTTATTCTTTGGTTGGCCTGTCAACCACAGAATATATCGCTCTTTGGTTGCCCTGTCAACCACAGAAATGTCTCACTCTTTGGTTACGTCATCAACCATACAAATGTATCACTCTTCGGTTGTCGCCGTCAACCACAGAAATGTCTTACACTTTGGTTTCGCAGTCAACCACATAAAGGTGTCTTTCTTAAGTTGTGCCATCAGCCACAGAAATGTATCGCTCTTTGGTGGCCCTGTCAACCACAGAAATGGTTGTGCCAATCAACCGGAGAAATGTTTCATTCTTTGGTCATCCACAGAAATGCCTTTCTTTTTGGTTGCGTAGTCAACCACAGAAGTTTCTGTATCTTAAGTTGTGCGGTTAGCCACATAAATGTATCACTCTTTGGTTGCCATGTCAACCTTGGAAACTTCTCTCTTTGGTTGAGCTGTCAACCACAGAAATGTCTCGCTCTTTGGTTGCCCCACAACCACAGAAATGTCTCGCTCTGTGGTTGCCCCACAACCACAGAAATGTGTCACTCTTTGGTTACGTGGTCAACCATAGAAATGTATCGCTCTTTGGTTGCGCCCTCAACCACAGAAATTTCTGTCTCTTTGGCTGCGCTGACAACCACAGCAATGTATCGCTCTTTGGTTGCCTTATCAACCATAGAAATGTCTCGCTCTCTGGTTGCGCCGTCAACCACATAAATGTATTGCTCTTTGGTTGCGCCGTCAACCACATAAATGTCTCGCTCTCTGGTTGCCTTGTCAACCACATAAATGTATCGCTCTTTGGTTGCGCCGTCAACCACATAAATGTCTCGCTCTCTGGTTGCGCCATCAACCACATAAATGTATTGCTCTTTGGTTGCGCCGTCAACCACATAAATGTCTCGCTCTCTGGTTGCGCCGTCAACCACATAAATGTCTCGCTCTTTGGTTGACTTATCAACCACATAAATGTCTCGCTCTCTGGTTGCGCCGTCAACCACATAAATGTATTGCTCTTTGGTTGCGCCGTCAACCACATAAATGTCTCGCTCTCTGGTTGCCCTGTCAACCACATAAATGTATCGCTCTTTGGTTGCGCCGTCAACCACATAAATGTCTCGCTCTATGGTTACGCCGTCAACCACATAAATGTATTTGCTCTTTGGTTGCGCCATCAACCACATAAATGTCTTGCTCTCTGGTTGCGCCGTCAACCACATAAATGTATCGCTCTTTGGTTGCGCCATCAACCACATAAATGTCTCGCTCTCTGGTTGCGCCGTCAACCACATAAATGTCTCGCTCTCTGGTTGCGCCGTCAACCACATAAATGTATTGCTCTCTGGTTGCGCCGTCAACCACATAAATGTCTCGCTCTCTGGTTGCGCCGTCAACCACATGAATGTATTGCTCTGTGGTTGCCATGTCAATCACAGAAATTTTTATCTGTTCGATTGTGTCGTCAACCACGGGAATGTCTCATTCTTTGGTTGCCCTGTCAACCACAGAAATGTCTCACTCCTTGGCTACTTGGTCAACCATAGAAATGTATCGCTTTTTGGTTGCGCCCTCAACCACAGAAATGTCTTTCTCTTTGGCTGCGCTGACAACCACAGAAATATCTCACTCTTTGGTTGCGCCCTCAACCACAGAAATTTCTATCTCTTTGGCTGCGCTGACAACCACAGAAATATCTCACTCTTTGGTTGCCCTGTCAACCATAGAAATGTCTCACTCTTTGATTTCACTCTTTGGTTGCGTCATCAACCACAGAAATGTATCGCTCTTTGGTTGCGCCCTCAACCACAGAAATTTCTATCTGTTTGGCTGCGCTGACAACCACAGATATTTCTATCTCTTTGGTTGTGCCGTCAACCACAGTAATGTCTCACTCTTTGGCTACACGGTCAACCATAGAAATGTATCGCTCTTTGGTTGCCCTATCAACCATAGAAAAATCTCGCTCTTTGGTTGCCATGTGTCAACCACAGAAACATCTTTCTCTTTGGTTGCGCCGTCAACCTCAGAAATTTCTATCTCTTGGGTTTTGCCGTCAATTCAACCACAGAAATGTCTCACTCTATTTCTATCCCTTTGGGCCGTCAATTCAACCACAGAAATGTCTCACTCTATTTCTATCCCTTTGGGCTGCCCTGTCAACCACAGAAACGTCTCACTCTATTGTTACTCTGTTAAACAGAGACATTTCATTCTCTTTTTTTGCGCCGACAACCACATAAATTTTTATCTCTTTGAATTTGTCTCACTCTTTGGTTGCGTCATCAACCAGAGAAATGTATCGCTCTTTGGCTGCCCTATCAACCATACAAATGTCTCACTCTTTGGTTGTCACCGTCAACCACAGAAATGTCTTGTTCTTTGGTTGGCCTGTCAACCACAGAAATGTATCTCTCTTTGGTGGCCCTGTCAACCACAGAAATGTCTCACTCTTTGGTTGTCGCCGTCAACCACAGAAATGTCTTATTCTTTGGTTGGCCTGTCAACCACAGAAATGTATCTCTCTTTGGTGGCCTTGTCAACCACAGAAATGCCTCACTAAATTGTTTTGTTTACTTTGTTTAGGCTTTTACTGTGTTTTTCTTTGTGGTATTTAAGGTTTTGAAAAGATTCATTGTAGGGTTTAGGTAACTATTCATATTGGTCTAAAGATGTTTTTATTCTGCTTTACCTTGTAAGTTCCGTCAGTCGGATTTGTGAATAAACTCCAGCAACTATAGGAACACACAGTATAGCTTAACTTCCGAGTCCCTGCAATAAAATAAGTATTTGACCCACTGCATCATTGTCATTTAAGGCTGCCAATTGCAAAATTTGCCATTATTGGAGTAAAATTGAAAATTAAAAATCTGTTTAATGGATTGAGTGTCACCTAATTTGTGCACTAACTGCACAATCATGGAGAAATTCATTGTATAACACTCCCAAAATGGCGCAACAAAGATTTTCCTGATCATCAAATTTAAGTTCTGTTGGTTATGTCATCGGAGTGTGTATTGAATTCCGGTCGGGACACTATAAGTGGGTACCAGCTAGGGTAGAGGTTGATACTGTGTATGAAAAGCCCTTAGAGCATAGGGTTGCCCAGGTTGTATACCCCCAAGGGAGCTGAGAAAGATTAAAAGAATGTTATGGCCAAATGACCAATGCAATAATGTAAAGCGCATTGAGACGGTTATTGTGAAATGTGCTCTATATGAGAACTAGTTATTACTACAGATATTATGATGACATGTGGTTTGGGTCAATAAGTTGTTTCATCATGTGTTGTAATCTTTATTTATTTTAGTTATCAAATAATAAACCTCAAGGTAAACAGACTGGGCATTTTTGTCTTTGCTCAATCCCAAAATTCTTTACTTTACTTGTAGGAATCCTTGAGAAGATGACACTCTGAGATGTGCGGGAAGATGTGTGGGGAGGCAGCCCACCAGCAAGGCCTCCCCTGAAATGGCTGCTGAAGAGACTCGAGTACATAAAGTGCCATAGAAGCTTTACTGTAGTGAAATATTTGTCATAATCCTGCAATACACACATGGTAAGTTGTAGTCAATTTTGTTGTTACTCTATCTTTAAACAAATAAGCTAATGACAGGGCCCAATTATATGGCTCTGCTTACCGTAAACACAAAATCGAGGTTACGGAAGCAGGGAATTCTGTGCTTACGACAAGCGTATTTTACGGGTTAGCGGTGAATTTTGGCTTCTGCGCGTGCGTACTCCCTGTTACTAGGCATTCTACACTTAAGGCTAGCCCAGAAACTCGGCGCTTGCTCGTAAGCAGCAAATCGTGATCGTAATAAATGGATTAAAGGAGCACGTTGCCTTGGATCAGTCGAGCTGGTTTTTGAAAAGGGTTGTAACCGTTTGTTTTAAAATGCATTGATTAGAAAGATATTTTAAAAGAAGAATACAAAGATCCACACATATTTGCCTCGAAATTGCGTAGTTTCCTCATACCTTGTCGACAAACACGATCGGCCATTAATGGGAGTCAAATTTTGGACTCCCATAAATGGCTGATGGTGTTAGTTCGCAAAGTGAAAGGAAAACCGTGCAATTTCGACGCAAATATGTGTGGATCATTGTGTTCTTATATGCATTTTATAACAAACGGTTACAAACGCTTTTTATTGACCAACTCGTCCGATCCAACGCAACGTGTTCCTTTAATGTGACAGCATGCACTCTATACCAACTGAGCTATCTAGACCTATGTCGGTGTCCCTCGGTGTCCCTTTTTTGTACATACATCGTTTTAAAGGGATCATATGACACAGTTGGTAGAAATGTCTACACGTTAATCTGGAGGTGGTTGGTTCAAGTCCCACTCTGGTCAATTTTGTTTTTCAACCCGAATTTGTTTTCTTTACAGGTCTAAAAGAGACATGACAAGACAAGCACATAAGAAAATGAGATGATGGAAAACCTCTTCAGTTTGTGTTCTGCTCAGATGTTGCCTAGCGACAAGGGATGCTCAGGTAATACTGCTCAGAATTATTATAACAACAAATCCAATTTCAAAAGATAAATCGAACATTGAAAGGGGCAGCAGTGTACATGGTGTAGACAGACACATGAGCAGGCCTGGAATTTCATGTTGGAAGGGCAAGGCCATTTGCATTTTGCAAACGGTACTTCGATGGGAAACTTTTGAAGGGCACCAAGGCCAAGACATGGGGCAATGGAGACCGATGGTCTCCGTAGCCTGCATGTTATTCCAGGCCTGATTGCAGATGCAATAGGGAAGGTATTTTGATGGTGTTTATATAAAACCTTTGATCAAAGTTCGTTGCATCAGAACAAACAATGTCAAATCTGCATGTAGATCCTGCAAATATTACGAAAGTGCCCCATGCAAAGCTGTGCAATTTTGTCCATATTCTCGTTATTTTAACCATGTCTGATGAAGTATACAAAGTCAAGTCTTATTCAAACTAAAGCTTATGGTGGCCACTTTACAAACGCCCGGAACAACTCGGAGTTTCCATTTTTGTTATGATCAGTTGACCATATTCTTTGGATCGGGAAATCTATTGTGCTGCCCGTACAGGCTAGGCAGGCACCTAAATGTATACCGTGCTATGCTTTGAATCCCTCAGAAAAGTATATGGAGGGTACTGAAGTTCATGCTTTAAATCTCCCTTTTCTGGGGAATATTGTGTAATTCCAGATTCCAGACCTTTTGTCGTTAATTTATAAATGATCAAGCAGTATTTGGCTCAATGAGAGGTTGTCCGAATGGTATAAGATTATTAATATTAGATTATCATTCTTTTAAGCCTTGGCCAAGGTTGTACGATAAAGAGTGAACTCATACCTATTTTTAACACAAAACAGAAGTAAGCTTAGTTCATTATGTTTCGATAAAGAGTGAACTCATACCTATTTTTAACACAAAACAGAAGTAAGCTTAGTTCATTATGTTTCACCAATAAAGCTGAGGGGGTGGAATGTCTCGATTACCTACAGAGGTGAGGTAACCAATTATTATTTCTACTAGTTATTTGTTTTTCTTTGATTTTTGTTTATCTTGCAGTACTTTGGTAACATCTTCTCCACATTGGGAGAGATTGAAAGAGAACAGGTGATGAGGAGGGTGACTCCAGGAATGCGTCCCCATTACAATGTGAGCATGAGGCGACCACGGACACATGTTTCTGCCAGACTGCAACACTGTACTAATGAAACTCAATGCATGCATCAAGGACGTTCACCAAAGAGCCACTGCCAACAAGATGATGCTAAATGCTGCAAAGCATTGGTTCTTCATTTTACATCAAGATTTTCACAACAGCCACTTCCAGTCATTTCCATCAAGGTTGGTGATGTGAAACCACTCAACGAAAGCCAGAAATCTCTGTGCAGTCATGGATGAACATCTACATGTATCACTGGAGGCCCATCACTATATGCCGCTCTTCAATGACTGTCATCCAAAGATGTTTTAAATTTAGAAAATAATGACCCGCACAAATATACCTGGAAATTGTTTGGTTTTCCTTGGCCGTCTTGAACTAACATGATCTGCCATTTTGTTGAGGCAGTAGTTTGACTCCCCAAAATGGCAGACCATCATAGTTCACAAAATATTTGGAAAACCTCACAGTTTTAAAGTACATTAGTTTAATTATCCACTACTTTTAAATGCGTTTCTGCTTTTTGGGTTGGGTGTTTTGAGCTTTAGAAAGTGCTTGCTATGAAATGGATGACGTTGAAAATATGTTTTTAAATTAGAAAAGAATTATCCATAAAAATATACCTCGAAATTTTTTGTTTTTTCTTGTTACCCTCTTGAACTATAACACAACCTGCCATTTTTGTTGAAGCAACTTCATTACTCCTCAAAATGGCAGATTATTTTAGTTCACAGTAAGTATTATGGAATTTTTGACTCCACAAAACACAAAGTAAAAGGAAAACCACACAGTTTTGAGGCACCTTAGTGTTGATAATTACACAAAAATCTAAAAGCAATGTGTCTCTTGAAGAAGGTTATGATGACCATGTGATTGAAATTGTTGAAATTTGAGATGTGATGAACTTTCAACAAGGTTTGATAAAAAGTACCGAGTCTGACTTTTTATTGTTGAATTATCCCACATGCCTAAAGAGTACAGGTCACTTTCGAGTTGGCGGACTATTTTAGTTCACAAAGTAAATGGAATTTTTGACTCCACAAAACACAAAGTATAAGGAAAACCACACAGTTTTGAGGCACCTTTCAGTGTTGATAATTATACACTACTTCCAAAACATGTTTCCAACCAGGTCCCTATTTCATAAAGCTGTTAGGCAGAAAACACTTCTTGACAAATTTATTTGCTAAGTAAAACTGATGTTATTTTGGGTGGAAACTTGTTTCTGTTAAGCAATACTTTTCTGTGTTGGAGCAAGTTGTTTTGCTTCTAGGCTTTATTAAATTGGGACCAGATTTATACCATACATGTTGGCAGTTCCACACTAATGGACTAAAGGGATAACTTTGTAAGAACCATAAAAATATGTTTGGCCTATCATTATATTTAAAAAAGAGGTATGATAAGATACAAGTAAAATTCCCCTATAAAATAGTAGAAATTTTCTAGCGCAAACACTGCAAAAGAAAGTTCATTTTCTAACATTTTGTTTCACTTTAGTTCACCTAAATTATGCTTTAGAAAGATGTCTTTTTTAAACGGTGATTACTATTAGTTTCTGAGATAAATGTCCAAAAATCATTCTCATTGTTATTTTAGTTTTGCACTAGAAACTCATTATTAAGCTTTCCACCAAGTATCCACTATAGAAACAGTGATATTTTTTAATGTTACATCTGTAATTCAGTAATTGCTATTTGGCCTATTAATATTATTTGTTAAAAAAAAAACAGACAAGTATTTATTTGGTAAATTGAGCGACGTTAATAAAATCATTGACCAAAAATTTGAACTTTGTGCATGGAGTTTATTATTATTGATGACGTTTTTCCTCAAGCAGACTTTACTTTATTTCATTTCCAATACAATACTTAAGCCATTATCATAAAGAATCCTTAATTATTTTCTGGGGGCGACTTTGCTAGGGGGCGACATTGTCAGGGGGCGACTTTGCCAGGGGCGACATTGTTTGGGCGACATTGTCAGGGGCGACTTTGTAACGACCCGGGCGAGCAGGTTAGGGGGCGACTTGAGCAAGTTCGAGTGAGGCACTTTAGTTGACTTAAGTCAACTATAGTCAACCATAGACCTTATGCACATGACGTCATTTCAGTACGGCGCCCTCGCCTTGAGGTTAAAAGGAGATTGTTCATTGGCCAATCTATGTGCGTTTCGATTGTTTCGTCACTTTGACCTCAAAGATGGCGGCTGGATGACGTCAATGCATAAGGTCTATTGGTTGAGATGACCAGCATTCCATCTGACACACCGGCACTGCAGGTCACTCTGGGCCCAATTTCATAGCGCTGCTAAGCACACAAATTTGCTTAGCATGAAATTTCTTCCTTGATAAAAACAGGATTACCAACAGGATATTTCCATTTGTTGCATATTGCTTGTTACTTGCATTCAGCTGTTGTTTATTTATCCTCAAAACCACGTGGAAATTTGGTTGGTAATTCTGTTTTTATCGAGGCCAAAATTTAATTTTAAGCAAATTTTTGTGCTTAGCAGCACTATGAAATTCGCCCCGACATCGACACGAGAGGTCATCACGAGCGGAGACTAGCACATCACTAGTCTGGTAACCTAAGAGGGACAAATTTAAATAACTACTGTGAACGTTGGAGACGTCTAAGTATGTTCTCACTATTTACATTTTGTGGCTTACGTGCAAATCGATGCATGCTTTCTGCACAGACAACAAGCATGGCGATGTTTCGGAGCTATTGCAAACTGCACAGAGCTGTCGTACCAGAATTAAAGATTTTGAAGGATAGCTACTCTGCTGTAAAAGGTTAGTTTGGACATGGAGGTAGAATTGTTTGGCTATATTGTCTCTAAGATCTGACGGCTAAACATGAAATGAGAATAACTTTTCATTTGTAATGACCTGTTCTGTTGGTTAGTTTTGATGCATCCTCTATTTACTCTTCTCTCTACCACCAGTTTTTATGCCTTTTTCTTTGAATTGGGAAAAAAAGTAATGATGCCTTATATCAACCGATGCCCTAATTATCTTCATTTGTTAATATGAATTTTTCAAACATTTATTAAAACTTGATGGACATTGAAATGTTCACACCACACACCGATCTTCAATGACTTCAAAGTTCAACTGGGCCCATTTATACTTGGACTCCAATAAAATAAACGAGACACAATTGTTGGAATACTGCCACAGTCTAAAGACCACCGACTTTAAAATGGATTTACATGTATAATACACCTATCAATTGTAAGACGCACTACTTGACCCCCAGGGAGGGTGCGTCAAGTCTGCGTCTTTACTCTCAAAAAAGTGACGGTGGGTTCGTCAAAATCCAATAGTCGTCAGTCAAAAATCTTTAAGAGGTGCGTAAAGGTACGTCATGTTACCGTCGATGTCCATTTCAATATGTATTTTGTTTATTTGGTGGAGACTCAAATAATGAATCTATCTACCCCTCCCTGCCTTCGTATGATGTTTGTATTTGTATACATCCAACCTTTCAATGCCACAAACTGTGTTTTGCTCGATTTAATTAGCCGCGATCGTGATTGCGATCGTTTATTTTGCAGCAAAACACGCATCCTCTGTCGCTCATCTGTCGAGCGCAATCAACAAATTTGCACAACAATTTTTTGCGCAATTTATAACTTGACCAATGCAGAATAGGCAGTTCCAATTGTGAAATTGTGACGTCGGATAAACGGGCATGCGGTTTGATATGTGTTAAAGGGAAATCTGTTGCGCTTTTGTGAATGTTGAATACCACGACTGTGTTGCTACATGGTTGCACTGAATAATTATTGTTGACAACAGTTAAGTAGTCGGCCGGAAATAAATATTTGTGTCAAATCTACCATTTTGTGAGCATTAAATATTCATGAAATCACAATTCTGAAGTGAAAAAAAAAAAAAAAGCAACCGAGATTTTCCTCATTTTTCGGTTGGTAATGATAGGGCAATCAAACATATTTTTTGTTTAGGCCTTATATGCCATTGCAGCAACACAGCTACCATAAAAATAGTGCCAAATAACCGGTGGAGTAAGTGGGATGGTGGTGGGAAAATTATTTACATCATTTCCAAACGAATGACTATGACAAAGTGAGAGATAAAATTAACAAGCCCGCCTAAACAAAACTTCTTGCGCTTTGATTAGTTAAAGACAGTGAACACTATTGGTAATTGTTGAAGACTAGTCTTCACAGTTGGTGTATCTCAACATGCATAAAATAACAAACCTGTGAAAATTTGAGCTCAATGGGTCGTCGATTTTGCGAGATAATAATGAAAGAAAAAACACCCTTGGCACACAAAATTGTGTGCTTTCTGATGCTTGATTTTGAGACGTCAAATTCTTAACTTGAGGTCTCGAAATAAAATTTGTGGAAAATTACTTCTTTCTCAAAAACTACGTCACTTCAGAGGGAGCTGTTTCTCTCAATGTTATATACCATCAATCTCTCCCCATTACTTGTAATCAAGAAAGGTTTTATGATGGTAATTGTTTTGAGTAATTACCAATAGTGTCCACTGCCTTTAAAACCAAACACATTGATTTGCTACCTTAAATGTAATACAGCGTGACCCAGAAACACAGCAAAGACTTTGGAACACTGCACTATGCAGCACAGGGAAAACAACAACTTAATGCTTGAAATTATGCCCTGTGTGTAAGTTGGGAACATGCCAAATACAATAAAGGTTGCGCTGAGTATAAGGCCTTTTATCCTTTACTAGCGGGATGCCGCGCTTTGCGCGCAACCCCGCTAGAAATCTTTGTGTATAAAAAAAAATGCAGCAAATGTAGCGTTGTGTACAGGGGGGGGGGGGTACAACACATTCACCGTGCTTTTGTGAAATCGTATACACTTGCCCAATTGTTTTCCGTTTCTCATTATTTGTCGATCTCCCTATATGATATTTTCCAGTTTCGCTGCGTGGACCCGCGAGTGGTGGACCCGCAAGTGGTTCTTTACCAGTCTCGTTTATTTCCCGTTAAGTATTTTTTTTCTAGGTTCAGTTTATTACTATTTTTTCACCTTTCCCGTAGGCCTATTATATCCCCGGCCCCGTTCATTTGTTTGCCATTCCCCCGTCCCCTGAAATAAGAAATCGTACACTTGCCCGTCTTTTTTCCCACTTCTTTTTATTTGTCGGTTCCGTCTATGTTTTCTAGTTCTGCGCGGGTCCCGCTAGTGGTTCTTCTCAGTCCCGCTCATTACCGTTTCGCTTATTTTGTTTCCGTTCAATTTACTATTTTCCTGTCCTGTATCGTTTTCAAGTCCAGTTTTTCCCTTATTATATCCCCAGCCCCGTAATCCCGCGCCTCCTTGCCTCCTGTCCCCGCTATCCCGTATGTTGGCATTGTTTGTTGCTTGCCACTGTTTGGCCATAACTCATGTTTCCCAGTTTCGCGCGGGTCCCGCTATAGTGGTTCTATCCCCGCCGTTCGTATGGTTTGATTTTCTCCAGTTCGGTTTAATATTTTCCTTTCCCATATCCCATATCTTCATAGTCCTTTTTCATTTTTTCATGTCCCTACCCAGCCCTGTTAATTTTATCCGTCATTTTTGTTTTTACCGTTCCCCGTCCCCCGGCCCCAATCCCCCGTTCCAAAGACGTACCACTGTGTGCCCATACCCACCCTCTCTCAGCCTGTCCCACGTGCTCTAATAAACCCACACATCCATTGTGCCTCCGCTGTGATCCCCGTAATGATCCCGTGCATTGTTCTTTGCTTCCACTGTGTACGCGCCAAAATACTGCTAGCTCGCTCGCGCTATGACTGTGACATCACAAAGGGTATGAAAACGGGTATGACGGGTATGAAACAGTCAGCCCGAATCCTGGACCAACTGGTTTCCAGGATGGTTCACCAAAAAAGATTTCTACTCAGCAGAATAGACGCATCACATATGACAGTCTTACACTTCACAACGTCAATCCTGGCCGTGGCAACACTCGACTCCGATTAAACAATAGTTGAAAGGTGGCGTTGGAGTTCGAGTAGTACAGAATGCGAGTTCCAGAGTATTTTCTTACAGAATGGTGCTGGCTAGTCTGTCTACAAGATTCATGATGCTGAGTAAGGCAAGCTCCTTTGCTCAGCAGAACAAGAGACAAACAGGGCAAGCTTGACCAGTTTCATTGTTAGTGAAGATGTCTATTGTTTACAGTCAATTGTATTCCCTACACACCCCAGCGAGCAGGCTGCAGTGCTATAACAACATGGAGTATTATAGTCACCTTTATGTAGTATATGAGCCACAATATGTCAATATTTCTGTTTCAGGTAAAACATCACACCAGGCACAAACTAGGCTGTAACTGTAGTCCAGTAGCTTCCACAAACTTGATCCAACAAGTCATGAAATTACACGAAGCAGAAACCTAAGCCAGAGAGCGCCCTCTCCATCGAGCAGACACGATCGGCTTGTCTGGGCCACCAGCGGTGCTCCGAAGGGGAGTTGTGCTGGCGCCCCCTACCGGTCGATCGGCACCGCCGCTACACTGCCCCCTCCTAGGACCCTTTTTGTCCCAGAAGCAGGCAGTGAGCGACATCGCTCGCCAGCGAAGCAATCCCTTAGACAATGGCAATTAACAAAACAAACATTATGGGGAAACTGTCCTGTGATGTGTTCCAGTCCGTCTGCACTTCCTGCCTGCATCACAGATGTTTTTGGATTTTTTACCAAAAACACAAACTCACAAAATTCTTAATAACTCTCAAACTTTCGCTTATTTCCCCAGTCCGCACTGATAAAATGTCTTCAGCAGTATCTTCTGTATCATTTGAAAGCATAAATTCACAGAATTTTTTTTCACCCCAAATCTGAAAAATCGACCCATGCCGGCATCACAGATTTTTTTTGATTTTTGACCAAAAACACAAACTCACAAAATTCTTAATAAATCTCAAACTTTTGCTAATATACCCAGTCCGCACTGATAAAATGTCTTCAGTAGTATCTTTTGTATCATTTGAAAGCATCAATTCACAGAATTTTTTTTCACCCCAAATCTGAAAAATCGACCCATGCCGGCATCACAGATTTTTTGGGATTTTTGACCAAAAACACAAACTCACAAAATTCTTTAAAAATCTCGAAACTTTCGC
The DNA here is from genome assembly GCF_032118995.1 of Asterias amurensis. Classification (NCBI taxonomy): domain Eukaryota; kingdom Metazoa; phylum Echinodermata; class Asteroidea; order Forcipulatida; family Asteriidae; genus Asterias; species Asterias amurensis. The sequence goes on from NC_092650.1 coordinate 17,663,875, forward strand.
TTATATACCCAGTCCACACTGATAAAATGTCTTCAGTAGTATCTTCTGTATCATTTAAAGCCATAAATTCACCAAAAAAAATTTCACCCCAAATCTGAAAAATCAACCCATGCCGGCATCACAGATTTTTTTGGATTTTTTGCCCAACAACACAAAGTCACAAAATTCTTAATAAATCTCAAACTTTCGCTTATATACCCAGTCCGCACTGATAAAATGTCTTCAGTAGTATCTTCTGTATCATTTGAAAGCAGAAAATCACCGAATTTTTTTTCACCCTAAATCTGCAAAATCGACCCATGCCGGCATCACAGATTTTTTTGGATTTTTGACCAAAAACACAAACTCACAAAATTCTTAATAAATCTCAAACTTTCGCTTATATACCCAGTCCGCACTGATAAAATGTCTTCAGTAGTATCTTCTGTATCATTTGAAAGCATAAATTCACAGAAATTTTTTTCACCCCAAATCTGAAAAATCGACCCATGCCGGCATCACAGATTTTTTTGGATTTTTTGCCAAAAACACAAACTCAAAAAATTCTAAAAAAATCTCAAACTTTCGTATATATACCCAGTCCGCACTGATAAAATGTCTTCAGTAGTGTCTTCTGTATCATTTGAAAGCAGAAAATCACCAAATTTTTTTTCACCCTAAATCTGAAAAATCGACCCATGCCGGCATCACAGATTTTTTGGGATTTTTGACCGAAAACACAAACTCACAAAATTCTTAATAAATCTCAAACTTTTGCTTATAGACCCAGTCCGCAATGGTAAAATGTCTTCAGTAGTATCTTCTGTATCATTTAAAGCCATAAAATCACCAAAAAAAATTTCACCCCAAATCTGAAAAATCGACCCATGCCGGCATTACAGATTTTTTGGGATTTTTGACCAAAAACACAAACTCACATAATTCTTTAAAAATCTCAAACTTTCGCTTATATACCCAGTCCACACTGACAAAATGTCTTCAGTAGTATCTTCTGTATCATTTCAAGCCATAAAATCACCAAAAAAAATTTCACCCAAAATCTGAAAAATCGACCCATGCCGGCATCACAAATTTTTTTGGAGTTTTTCCCAAAAACACAAAGTCACAAAATTCTTTATAAAACTCAAACTTTCGCTTATATACCCAGTCCACACTGATAAAATGTCTTCAGTAGTATCTTCTGTATCATTTAAAGCTATAAAATCACACAAAAAAGTTTCACCCCAAATCTGAAAAATCGACCCATGCCGGCATCACAGATTTTTTTGGATTTTTAACCAAAAACACAAACTCACAAAATTCTTAATAAATCTCCAACTTTCGCTTATATACCCAGTCCGCTCTGGTAAAATGTCTTCAGTAGTATCTTCTGTATCATTTAAAAGCAGAAAATCACAGAATTTTTTTTCACACTTAATCTGAAAAATCGACCCATGCCGGCATCACAGATTTTTTTGGATTTTTGGCCAAAAACACAAACTCACAAAATTCTTAATAAATCTCAAACTTTCGCTTATATACCCAGTCCGCACTGGTAAAATGTCTTCAGTAGTATCTTCTGTATCATTTGAAAGCATAAACTCACAGAATTTTTTTTCACACCAAATCTGAAAAATCGACCCATGCCGGCATCACAGATTTTTTGGGATTTTTGACCAAAAACACAAACTCACATAATTCTTTAAAAATCTCAAACTTTCGCTTATATACCCAGTCCACACTGATAAAATGGCTTCAGTAGTATCTTCTGTATCATTTAAAGCCATAAAATCACACAAAAAAATTTCACCCCAAATCTGAAAAATTAACCCATGCCGGCATCACAGATTTTTTGGAGTTTAGGCCAAAAACACAAACTCACAAAATTCTTAATAAATCTCAAACTTTCGCTTATATACCCAGTCCGCTCTGGTAAAATGTCCTTAGCAGTATCTTCTGTATCATTTAAAAGCAGAAAATCACCGATTTTTTTTTCACACTTAATCTGAAAAATCGACCCATGCCGGCATCACAGATTTTTTTGGATTTTTGACCAAAAACACAAACTCACAAAATTCTTAATAAATCTCAAACTTTCGCTTATTTCCCCAGTTCGCACTGATAAAATGTCTTCAGTAGTATCTTATGTATCATTTGAAAGCATAAATTCACAAAAATTTTGTTCACCCCAAATCTGAAAAATCGACCCATGCCGGCATCACAGATTTTTTTGGATTTTTGGCCAAAAACACAAAGTCACAAAATTCTTTATAAATCTCAAACTTTCGCTTATATACCCAGTCCACACTGATAAAATGTCTTCAGTAGTATCTTCTGTATCATTTAAAGCCTTAAAATCAAAAAAACAAATTTCACCCCAAATCTGAAAAATCGACCCATGCCGGCATCACAGATTTTTTTGAAGTTTTGGCCAAAAACACAAACTCACAAAATTCTTAATAAATCTCAAACTTTCGCTTATATACCCAGTCCGCACTGGTAAAATGTCTTCAGTAGTATCTTCTGTATCATTTGAAAGCATAAATTCACAGAATCTTTTTTTTACCCCAAATCTGAAAAATCGACCCATGCCGGCATCACAGATTTTTTTGGATTTTTGACCGAAAACACAAACTCACAAAATTCTTAATAAATCTCAAACTTTTGCTTATAGACCCAGTCCGCAATGGTAAAATGTCTTCAGTAGTATCTTCTGTATCATTTAAAGCCATAAAATCACCAAAAAAAAGTTCACCCCAAATCTGAAAAATCGACCCATGCCGGCATCACAGATTTTTTGGGAGTTTTGGCCAAAAACACAAACTCACCAAATTCTTAATAAATCTTCAACTTTTGCTTATATATCCAGTCCGCACTGGTAAAATGTCTTCAGTAGTATCTTTTGTATCATTTGAAAGCATAAATTCACAGAATTTTTTTTCACCCCAAATCTGAAAAATCGACCCATGCCGGCATCACAGATTTTTTTGGATTTTTGACCAATACACAAACTCACAAAATTCTTTATAAATCTCAAACTTTCGCTTATATACCCAGTCCGCACTGATAAAATGTCTTCAGTAGTATCTTCTGTATCATTTAAAGCCATAAAATCAAAAAAAAAAATTTCACCCCAAATCTGAAAAATCGACCCATGCCGGCATCACAGATTTTTTTTGAAGTTTTGGCCAAAAACACAAACTCACAAAATTCTTAATAAATCTCAAACTTTCGCTGATATACCCAGTCCGCACTAGTAAAATGTCTTCAGTAGTATCTTCTGTATCATTTGAAAGCAGAAAATCACCAAATTTTTTTTCACACTTTATCTGAAAAATCGACCCATGCCGGCATCACAGTTTTTTTTTGAGTTTTGCCCAAAAACACAAAGTCACAAAATTCTTTATAAAACTCAAACTTTCGCTTATATACCCAGTCCACACTGATAAAATGTCTTCAGTAGTATCTTCTCTATCATTTAAAGCCATAAAATCACACAAAAAAATTTCACCCCAAATCTGAAAAATCGACCCATGCCTGCATCACACATTTTTTTGGAGTTTTGGCCAAAAACACAAACTCACAAAATTCTTAATAAACCTCAAACTTTCGCTTATATACCCAGTCCGCACTGGTAAAATGTCTTCAGTAGTATCTTCTGTATCATTTGAAAGCATAAATTCACAGAATTTTTTTTCACCCCAAATCTGAAAAATCGACCCATGCCGGCATCACAGATTTATGGAGTTTTGGCCAAAAACACAAACTTACCAAATTCTTAATAAATCTCAAACTTTCGCTTATATACCCAGTCCGCACTGGTAAAATGTCTTCAGTAGTATCTTCTGTATCATTTAAAGCCATAAAGTCACAAAAAAAAATTTCACCCAAAATCTGAAAAATCGACCCATGCCGGCATCACAGATTTTTTTGGAGTTTTGCCCAAAAACACAAAGTCACAAAATTCTTAATAAATCTCAAAATTTCGCTTATATACCCAGTCCGCTCTGGTAAAATGTCTTCAGTAGTATCTTCTGTATCATTTACAAGCAGAAAATCACGGAATTTTTTTTCACACTTAATCTGAAAAATCGACCCATGCCGGCATCACAGATTTTTTTGGATTTTTGACCAAAAACACAAACTCACAAAATTCTTAATAAATCTCCAACTTTCGCTTATTTCCCCAGTCCGCAATGATAAAATGTCTTCAGTAGTATCTTATGTATCATTTGAAAGCATAAATTCACAAAAAATGTGTTCACCCCAAATCTGAAAAATCGACCCATGCCGGCATCACAGATTTTTTTGAAGTTTTGGCCAAAAACACAAACTCACAAAATTCTTAATAAATCTCAAACTTTCGCTTATATACCCAGTCCGCACTGGTAAAATGTCTTCAGTAGTATCTTCTGTATCATTTGAAAGCAGAAAATCACCAAATTTTTTTTCACACTTAATCTGAAAAATCGACCCATGCCGGCATCACAGATTTTTTGGGAGTTTTGGCCAAAAACACAAACTCACAAAATTCTTAATAAATCTCAAACTTTCGCTTATATACCCAGTCGGCACTGGTAAAATGTCTTCAGTAGTATCTTCTGTATCATTTGAAAGCATAAATTCACAGAATTTTTTTTCACCCCAAATCTGAAAAATCGACCCATGCCGGCATCACAGATTTTTTTGGATTTTTGACCAAAAACACAAACTCACAAAATTATTTAAAAATCTCAAACTTTCGCTTATATACCCAGTCCACACTGATAAAATGTCTTCAGTAGTATCTTCTGTATCATTTAAAGCCATAAAATCACCAAAGAAAATTTCACCCAAAATCTGAAAAATCGACCCATGCCGGCATCACAGATTTTTTTGGAGTTTTGGCCAAAAACACAAAGTCACAAAATTCTTTATAAATCTCAAACTTTCGCTTATATACCCAGTCCACACTGATAAAATGTCTTCAGTAGTATCTTATGTATCATTTGAAAGCATAAATTCACAAAAAATGTGTTCACCCCAAATCTGAAAAATCGACCCATGCCGGCATCACAGATTTTTTTGAAGTTTTGGCCAAAAACACAAACTCACAAAATTCTTAATAAATCTCAAACTTTCGCTTATATACCCAGTCCGCACTGGTAAAATGTCTTCAGTAGTATCTTCTGTATCATTTGAAAGCAGAAAATCACCAAAGTTTTTTTCACACTTAATCTGAAAAATCGACCCATGCCGGCATCACAGATTTTTTTGGAGTTTTGGCCAAAAACACAAACTCACAAAATTCTTAATAAATCTCAAACTTTCGCTTATATACCCAGTCCGCACTGGTAAAATGTCTTCAGTAGTATCTTCTGTATCATTTGAAAGCATAAATTCACAGAATTTTTTTTCACCCCAAATCTGAAAAATCGACCCATGCCGGCATCACAGATTTTTTTGGATTTTTGACCAAAAACACAAACTCACAAAATTATTTAAAAATCTCAAACTTTCGCTTATATACCCAGTCCACACTGATAAAATGTCTTCAGTAGTATCTTCTGTATCATTTAAAGCCATAAAATCACCAAAAAAAAATTCACCCAAAATCTGAAAAATCGACCCATGCCGGCATCACAGATTTTTTTGGAGTTTTGCCCAAAAACACAAAGTCACAAAATTCTTTATAAATCTCAAACTTTCGCTTATATACCCAGTCCACACTGATAAAATGTCTTCAGTAGTATCTTCTGTATCATTTAAAGCCATAAAATCACACAAAAAAATTTCACCCCAAATCTGAAAAATCAACCCATGCCAGCATCACAGATTTTTTTGGAGATCTGGCCAAAAACACAAACTCACAAAATTCTTAATAAATCTCCAACTTTCGCTTATATACCCAGTCCGCACTGGTAAAATGTCTTCAGTAGTATCTTCTGTATCATTTGAAAGCATAAATTCACAGAATTTTTTTTCACCCCAAATCTGAAAAATCGACCCATGCCGGCATCACAGATTTTTTTGGATTTTTGACCAAAAACACAAACTCACAAAATTATTTAAAAATCTCAAACTTTCGCTTATATACCCAGTCCACACTGATAAAATGTCTTCAGTAGTATCTTCTGTATCATTTAAAGCCATAAAATCACCAAAAAAAATTTCACCCAAAATCTGAAAAATCGACCCATGCCGGCATCACAGATTTTTTTGGAGTTTTGCCCAAAAACACAAAGTCACAAAATTCTTTATAAATCTCAAACTTTCGCTTATATACCCAGTCCACACTGATAAAATGTCTTCAGTAGTATCTTCTGTATCATTTAAAGCCATAAAATCACACAAAAAAATTTCACCCCAAATCTGAAAAATCGACCCATGCCGGCATCACAGATTTTTTGGGAGTTTTGGCCAAAAACACAAACTCACAAAATTCTTAATAAATCTCAAACTTTCGCTTATATACCCAGTCGGCACTGGTAAAATGTCTTCAGTAGTATCTTCTGTATCATTTAAAGCCATAAAATCACAAAAAAAAATTTCACCCCAAATCTGAAAAATCGACCCATGCCGGCATCACAGATTTTTTGGGAGTTTTGCCCAAAAACACAAAGTCACAAAATTCTTAATAAATCTCAAACTTTCGCTTATATACCCAGTCCGCTCTGGTAAAATGTCTTCAGTAGTATCTTCTGTATCATTTAAAAGCAGAAAATCACAGAATTTTTTTTCACACTTAATCTGAAAAATCGACCCATGCCGGCATCACAGATTTTTTTGGATTTTTGACCAAAAACACAAACTCACAAAATTCTTAATAAATCTCCAACTTTCGCTTATTTCCCCAGTCCGCACTGATAAAATGTCTTCATTTTTATGTATCATTTGAAAGCATAAATTCACAAAAAATGTGTTCACCCCAAATCTGAAAAATCGACCCATGCCGGCATCACAGATTTTTTGGGATTTTTGGCCAAAAACACAAAGTCACAAAATTCTTTATAAATCTCAAACTTTCGCTTATATACCCAGTCCACACTGATAAAATGTCTTCAGAAGTATCTTCTGTATCATTTAAAGCCATAAAATCAAAAAAAAAAATTTCACCCCAAATCTGAAAAATCGACCCATGCCGGCATCACAGATTTTTTTGGAGTTTTGGCCAAAAACACAAACTCACAAAATTTTTAATAAATCTCAAACTTTCGCTTATATACCCAGTCCGCACTGGTAAAATGTCTTCAGTAGTATCTTCTGTATCATTTGAAAGCATAAATTCACAGAATTTTTTTTCACCCCACATCTGAAAAATCGACCCATGCTGGCATCACAGATTTTTTTGAAGTTTTGGCCAAAAACACAAACTCACAAAATTCTTAATAAATCTCAAACTTTCGCTTATATACCCAGTCCGCACTGGTAAAATGTCTTCAGTAGTATCTTCTGTATCATTTGAAAGCATAAATTCACAGAATTTTTTTTCACCCCAAATCTGAAAAATCGACCCATGCCGGCATCACAGATTTTTTTGGATTTTTGACCCAAAACACAAACTCACAAAATTATTTAAAAATCTCAAACTTTCGCTTATATACCCAGTCCACACTGATAAAATGTCTTCAGTAGTATCTTCTGTATCATTTAAAGCCATAAAATCACCAAAAGAAATTTCACCCCAAATCTGAAAAATCGACCCATGCCGGCATCACAGATTTTTTTGGAGTTTTGCCCAAAAACACAAAGTCACAAAATTCTTAATAAATCTCAAACTTTTGCTTATATACCCAGTCCGCACTGGTAAAATGTCTTCAGTAGTATCTTCTGTATCATTTAAAGCCATAAAATCACAAAAAAAAATTTCACCCAAAATCTGAAAAATCGACCCATGCCGGCATCACAGATTTTTTGGGAGTTTTGCCCAAAAACACAAAGTCACAAAATTCTTAATAAATCTCCAACTTTCGCTTATTTCCCCAGTCCGCACTGATAAAATGTCTTCAGTAGTATCTTATGTATCATTTGAAAGCATAAATTCACAAAAAATGTGTTCACCCCAAATCTGAAAAATCGACCCATGCCGGCATCACAGATTTTTTTGGATTTTTGGCCAAAAACACAAAGTCACAAAATTCTTTATAAATCTCAAACTTTCGCTTATATACCCAGTCCGCACTGGTAAAATGTCTTCAGTAGTATCTTCTGTATCATTTAAAGCCATAAAATCAAAAAAGAAAAATTTCACCCCAAATCTGAAAAATCGACCCATGCTGGCATCACAGACTTTTTTGAAGTTTTGGCCAAAAACACAAACTCACAAAATTCTTAATAAATCTCAAACTTTCGCTTATATACCCAGTCCGCACTGGTAAAATGTCTTCAGTAGTATCTTCTGTATCATTTAAAGCCATAAAATCAAAAAAAAAAATTTCACCCCAAATCTGAAAAATCGACCCATGCCGGCATCACAGATTTTTTTGGAGTTTTGGCCAAAAACACAAACTCACAAAATTCTTAATAAATCTCAAACTTTCGCTTATATACCCAGTCGGCACTGGTAAAATGTCTTCAGTAGTATCTTCTGTATCATTTAAAGCCATAAAATCACAAAAAAAAATTTCACCCCAAATCTGAAAAATCGACCCATGCCGGCATCACAGATTTTTTGGGAGTTTTGCCCAAAAACACAAAGTCACAAAATTCTTTATAAATCTCAAACTTTCGCTTATATACCCAGTCCACACTGATAAAATGTCTTCAGTAGTATCTTCTGTATCATTTAAAGCCATAAAATCACACAAAAAAATTTCACCCCAAATCTGAAAAATCGACCCATGCCGGCATCACAGATTTTTTGGGAGTTTTGGCCAAAAACACAAACTCACAAAATTCTTAATAAATCTCAAACTTTCGCTTATATACCCAGTCGGCACTGGTAAAATGTCTTCAGTAGTATCTTCTGTATCATTTAAAGCCATAAAATCACAAAAAAAAATTTCACCCCAAATCTGAAAAATCGACCCATGCCGGCATCACAGATTTTTTGGGAGTTTTGCCCAAAAACACAAAGTCACAAAATTCTTAATAAATCTCAAACTTTCGCTTATATACCCAGTCCGCTCTGGTAAAATGTCTTCAGTAGTATCTTCTGTATCATTTAAAAGCAGAAAATCACAGAATTTTTTTTCACACTTAATCTGAAAAATCGACCCATGCCGGCATCACAGATTTTTTTGGATTTTTGACCAAAAACACAAACTCACAAAATTCTTAATAAATCTCCAACTTTCGCTTATTTCCCCAGTCCGCACTGATAAAATGTCTTCATTTTTATGTATCATTTGAAAGCATAAATTCACAAAAAATGTGTTCACCCCAAATCTGAAAAATCGACCCATGCCGGCATCACAGATTTTTTGGGATTTTTGGCCAAAAACACAAAGTCACAAAATTCTTTATAAATCTCAAACTTTCGCTTATATACCCAGTCCACACTGATAAAATGTCTTCAGAAGTATCTTCTGTATCATTTAAAGCCATAAAATCAAAAAAAAAAATTTCACCCCAAATCTGAAAAATCGACCCATGCCGGCATCACAGATTTTTTTGGAGTTTTGGCCAAAAACACAAACTCACAAAATTTTTAATAAATCTCAAACTTTCGCTTATATACCCAGTCCGCACTGGTAAAATGTCTTCAGTAGTATCTTCTGTATCATTTGAAAGCATAAATTCACAGAATTTTTTTTCACCCCACATCTGAAAAATCGACCCATGCTGGCATCACAGATTTTTTTGAAGTTTTGGCCAAAAACACAAACTCACAAAATTCTTAATAAATCTCAAACTTTCGCTTATATACCCAGTCCGCACTGGTAAAATGTCTTCAGTAGTATCTTCTGTATCATTTGAAAGCATAAATTCACAGAATTTTTTTTCACCCCAAATCTGAAAAATCGACCCATGCCGGCATCACAGATTTTTTTGGATTTTTGACCCAAAACACAAACTCACAAAATTATTTAAAAATCTCAAACTTTCGCTTATATACCCAGTCCACACTGATAAAATGTCTTCAGTAGTATCTTCTGTATCATTTAAAGCCAGTCCGCACTGGTAAAATGTCTTCAGTAGTATCTTCTGTATCATTTAAAGCCATAAAATCACAAAAAAAAATTTCACCCAAAATCTGAAAAATCGACCCATGCCGGCATCACAGATTTTTTGGGAGTTTTGCCCAAAAACACAAAGTCACAAAATTCTTAATAAATCTCCAACTTTCGCTTATTTCCCCAGTCCGCACTGATAAAATGTCTTCAGTAGTATCTTATGTATCATTTGAAAGCATAAATTCACAAAAAATGTGTTCACCCCAAATCTGAAAAATCGACCCATGCCGGCATCACAGATTTTTTTGGATTTTTGGCCAAAAACACAAAGTCACAAAATTCTTTATAAATCTCAAACTTTCGCTTATATACCCAGTCCGCACTGGTAAAATGTCTTCAGTAGTATCTTCTGTATCATTTAAAGCCATAAAATCAAAAAAGAAAAATTTCACCCCAAATCTGAAAAATCGACCCATGCTGGCATCACAGACTTTTTTGAAGTTTTGGCCAAAAACACAAACTCACAAAATTCTTAATAAATCTCAAACTTTCGCTTATATACCCAGTCCGCACTGGTAAAATGTCTTCAGTAGTATCTTCTGTATCATTTAAAGCCATAAAATCAAAAAAAAAAATTTCACCCCAAATCTGAAAAATCGACCCATGCCGGCATCACAGATTTTTTTGGAGTTTTGGCCAAAAACACAAACTCACAAAATTCTTAATAAATCTCAAACTTTCGCTTATATACCCAGTCCGCACTGGTAAAATGTCTTCAGTAGTATCTTCTGTATCATTTGAAAGCATAAATTAACAGAATTTTTTTTTACCCAAAATCTGAAAAATCGACCCATGCCGGCATCACAGATTTTTTTGGATTTTTGACCAAAAACACAAACTCACAAAATTCTTAATAAATCTCAAACTTTCGCTTATATACCCAGTCCGCACTGGTAAAATATCTTCAGTAGTATCTTCTGTATCATTTGAAAGCATAAATTAACAGAATTTTTTTTTACCCCAAATCTGAAAAATCGACCCATGCCGGCATCACAGATTTTTTTTGGAGTTTTGGCCAAAAACACAAACTCACAAAATTCTTAATAAATCTCAAACTTTCGCTTATATACCCAGTCCGCACTGGTAAAATGTCTTCAGTAGTATCTTCTGTATCATTTGAAAGCATAAATTCACAGAATTTTTTTTCACCCCAAATCTGAAAAATCGACCCATGCCGGCATCACAGATTATTTTGGATTTTTGACCAAAAACACAAACTCACAAAATTCTTAATAAATCTCAAACATTCGCTTATATACCCAGTCCGCAATGGTAAAATGTCTTCAGTAGTATCTTCTGTATCATTTAAAGCCACAAAATCACAAAAAAAAAATTCACCCCAAATCTGAAAAATCGACCCATGCCGGCATCATAGATTTTTTGGGAGTTTTGGCCAAAAACACAAACTCACAAAATTCTTAATAAATCTCAAACTTTCGCTTATATACCCAGTCCGCACTGGTAAAATGTCTTCAGTAGTATCTTCTGTATCATTTAAAGCCATAAAATCACAAAAAAAAATTTCACCCCAATGTTGAAAATTCGACCCATGCCGGCATCACAGATTTTTTTGGATTTTTGGCCAAAAACACAAAGTCACAAAATTCTTAATAAATCTCAAACTTTCGCTTATATACCCAGTCCGCTCTGGTAAAATGTCTTCAGTAGTATCTTCTGTATCATTTAAAAGCAGAAAATCACTGAATTTTTTTTCACACTTAATCTGAAAAATCGACCCATGCCGGCATCACAGATCTTTTTGGATTTTTGACCAAAAACACAAACTCACAAAATTCTTAATAAATCTCCAACTTTCGCTTATTTCCCCAGTCCGCACTGATAAAATGTCTTCAGTAGTTTCTTATGTATCATTTGAAAGCATAAATTCACAAAAAATTTGTTCACCCTCAATCTGAAAAATTGACCCATGCCGGCATCACAGATTTTTTTGGATTTTTGACCAAAAACACAAACTCACAAAATTCTTAATAAACCTCAAACTTTCGCTTATATACCCAGTCCGCACTGATATAATGTCTTCAGTTGTATCTTCTGTATCATTTGAAAGCATAAATTCACAGAATTTTTTTTCACCCCAAATCTGAAAAACCGACCCATGCCGGCATCACAGATTTTTGGGGATTTTTGACCAAAAACACAAACTCACAAAATTCTTAATAAATCTCCAACTTTCGCTTTTATACCCAGTCCGCACTGATAAAATGTCTTCAAAAAAATCTGTGATGCCGGCATGGGTCGATTTTTCAGATTTTGGGTGAAATTTTTTTGATTTTGTGGCTTTAAATGATACAGAAGATACTACTGAAGACATTTTACCATTGCGGACTGGGTATATAGCAAAAGTTTGAGATTTATAAAGAACTTTGTTAGTTTGTGTTTTTGGCCAAAAATCCAAAAAAATCTGTGATGCCGGCATGGGTCGATTTTTCAGATTTGGGGTGAAAACAATTTCGGTGATTTTCTGCTTTCATATGATACAGAAGATACTACTGAAGACATTTTATCAGTGCGGACTGGGTATATAAGCGAAAGTTGGAGATTTATTAAGAATTTGGTGAGTTTGTGTTTTTGGCAAAAAATCCAAAAAAATCTGTGATGCCGGCATGGGTTGATTTTTCAGATTTGGGGTGAAAACAATTTCGGTGATTTTCTGCTTTCATATGATACAGAAGATGATACTGAAGACATTTTACCAGTGCGGACAGGGTATATAAGCGAAAGTTGGAGATTTATTAAGAATTTGGTGAGTTTGTGTTTTTGGCAAAAAATCCAAAAAAATCTGTGATGCCGGCATGGGTCGATTTTTCAGATTTAGGGTGAAAAAGATTTTGGTGATTTTCTGCTTTCAAATGATACAGAGGATACTACCGAAGACATTATATCAGTGCGGACTGGATATATAAGCGAAAGTTTGAGATTTTTAAAGAATTTTGTGAGTTTGTGTTTTTGGCCAAAAATCCCCAAAAAATCTGTGATGCCGGCATGGGTCGATTTTTCAGATTTTGGGTGAAATTTTTTTGATTTTGTGGCTTTAAATGATACAGAAGATACTACTGAAGACATTTTACCATTGCGGACTGGGTATATAGCAAAAGTTTGAGATTTATAAAGAATTTTGTTAGTTTGTGTTTTTGGCCAAAAATCCAAAAAAATCTGTGATGCCGGCATGGGTCGATTTTTCAGATTTTTCACCCCAAATCTGAAAAATCGACCCATGCCGGCATCACAGATTTTTTTGAAGTTTTGGCCAAAAACACAAACTCACAAAATTCTTAATAAATCTCAAACTTTTGCTTATATACCCAGTCCGCTCTGGTAAAATGTCTTCAGTAGTATCTTCTGTATCATTTGAAAGCATAAATTCACAGAATTTTTTTTCACCCCAAATCTGAAAAATCGACCCATGCCGGCATCACAGATTTATTTGGATTTTTGACCAAAAACACAAACTCACAAAATTCTTAATAAATCTCAAACATTCGCTAATATACCCAGTCCGCAATGGTAAAATGTCTTCAGTAGTATCTTCTGTATCATTTAAAGCCATAAAATCACAAAAAAAATTTCACCCCAATGTTGAAAATTCGACCCATGCCGGCATCACAGATTTTTTTGGAGTTTTGGCCAAAAACACAAACTCACAAAATTCTTAATAAATCTCAAACTTTCGCTTATATACCCAGTCCGCACTGGTAAAATGTCTTCAGTAGTATCTTCTGTATCATTTAAAGCCATAAAATCACAAAAAAAAGTTCACCCCAATGTTGAAAATTCGACCCATGCCGGCATCACAGATTTTTTTGGAGTTTTGGCCAAAAACACAAACTCACAAAATTCTTAATAAATCTCAAACTTTTGCTTATATACCCAGTCCGCAATGGTAAAATGTCTTCAGTAGTATCTTCTGTATCATTTAAAGCCACAAAATCACAAAAAAGAAATTCACCCCAAATCTGAAAAATCGACCCATGCCGGCATCATAGATTTTTTTGGAGTTTTGGCCAAAAACACAAACTCACAAAATTCTTAATAAATCTCAAACTTTCGCTTATATACCCAGTCCGCACTGGTAAAATGTCTTCAGTAGTATCTTCTGTATCATTTGAAAGCATAAATTCACAGAATTTTTTTTCACCCCAAATCTGAAAAATCGACCCATGCCGGCATCACAGATTATTTTGGATTTTTGACCAAAAACACAAAGTCACAAAATTCTTAATAAATCTCAAACTTTCGCTTATATACCCAGTCCGCTCTGGTAAAATGTCTTCAGTAGTATCTTCTGTATCAATTGCGTCATAAAATCACAAAAAATTTGTTCACCCTAAATCTGAAAAATTGACCCATGCCGGTATCACAGATTTTTTTGGATTTTTGACCAAAAACACAAACTCACAAAATTCTTTAAAACCTCAAACTTTCGCTTATATACCCAGTCCACACTGATAAAATGTCTTCAGTAGTATCTTATGTATCATTTGAAAGCATAAATTCACAAAAAATGTGTTCACCCCAAATCTGAAAAATCGACCCATGCCGGCATCACAGATTTTTTTGAAGTTTTGGCCAAAAACACAAACTCACAAAATTCTTAATAAATCTCAAACTTTCGCTTATATACCCAGTCCGCACTGGTAAAATGTCTTCAGTAGTATCTTCTGTATCATTTGAAAGCAGAAAATCACCGAAGTTTTTTTCACACTTAATCTGAAAAATCGACCCATGCCGGCATCACAGATTTTTTTGGAGTTTTGGCCAAAAACACAAACTCACAAAATTCTTAATAAATCTCAAACTTTCGCTTATATACCCAGTCCGCACTGGTAAAATGTCTTCAGTAGTATCTTCTGTATCATTTGAAAGCATAAATTCACAGAATTTTTTTTCACCCCAAATCTGAAAAATCGACCCATGCCGGCATCACAGATTTTTTTGGATTTTTGACCAAAAACACAAACTCACAAAATTATTTAAAAATCTCAAACTTTCGCTTATATACCCAGTCCACACTGATAAAATGTCTTCAGTAGTATCTTCTGTATCATTTAAAGCCATAAAATCACCAAAAAAAAATTCACCCAAAATCTGAAAAATCGACCCATGCCGGCATCACAGATTTTTTTGGAGTTTTGCCCAAAAACACAAAGTCACAAAATTCTTTATAAATCTCAAACTTTCGCTTATATACCCAGTCCACACTGATAAAATGTCTTCAGTAGTATCTTCTGTATCATTTAAAGCCATAAAATCACACAAAAAAATTTCACCCCAAATCTGAAAAATCAACCCATGCCAGCATCACAGATTTTTTTGGAGATCTGGCCAAAAACACAAACTCACAAAATTCTTAATAAATCTCCAACTTTCGCTTATATACCCAGTCCGCACTGGTAAAATGTCTTCAGTAGTATCTTCTGTATCATTTGAAAGCATAAATTCACAGAATTTTTTTTCACCCCAAATCTGAAAAATCGACCCATGCCGGCATCACAGATTTTTTTGGATTTTTGACCAAAAACACAAACTCACAAAATTATTTAAAAATCTCAAACTTTCGCTTATATACCCAGTCCACACTGATAAAATGTCTTCAGTAGTATCTTCTGTATCATTTAAAGCCATAAAATCACCAAAAAAAATTTCACCCAAAATCTGAAAAATCGACCCATGCCGGCATCACAGATTTTTTTGGAGTTTTGCCCAAAAACACAAAGTCACAAAATTCTTTATAAATCTCAAACTTTCGCTTATATACCCAGTCCACACTGATAAAATGTCTTCAGTAGTATCTTCTGTATCATTTAAAGCCATAAAATCACACAAAAAAATTTCACCCCAAATCTGAAAAATCGACCCATGCCGGCATCACAGATTTTTTGGGAGTTTTGGCCAAAAACACAAACTCACAAAATTCTTAATAAATCTCAAACTTTCGCTTATATACCCAGTCGGCACTGGTAAAATGTCTTCAGTAGTATCTTCTGTATCATTTAAAGCCATAAAATCACAAAAAAAAATTTCACCCCAAATCTGAAAAATCGACCCATGCCGGCATCACAGATTTTTTGGGAGTTTTGCCCAAAAACACAAAGTCACAAAATTCTTAATAAATCTCAAACTTTCGCTTATATACCCAGTCCGCTCTGGTAAAATGTCTTCAGTAGTATCTTCTGTATCATTTAAAAGCAGAAAATCACAGAATTTTTTTTCACACTTAATCTGAAAAATCGACCCATGCCGGCATCACAGATTTTTTTGGATTTTTGACCAAAAACACAAACTCACAAAATTCTTAATAAATCTCCAACTTTCGCTTATTTCCCCAGTCCGCACTGATAAAATGTCTTCATTTTTATGTATCATTTGAAAGCATAAATTCACAAAAAATGTGTTCACCCCAAATCTGAAAAATCGACCCATGCCGGCATCACAGATTTTTTGGGATTTTTGGCCAAAAACACAAAGTCACAAAATTCTTTATAAATCTCAAACTTTCGCTTATATACCCAGTCCACACTGATAAAATGTCTTCAGAAGTATCTTCTGTATCATTTAAAGCCATAAAATCAAAAAAAAAAATTTCACCCCAAATCTGAAAAATCGACCCATGCCGGCATCACAGATTTTTTTGGAGTTTTGGCCAAAAACACAAACTCACAAAATTTTTAATAAATCTCAAACTTTCGCTTATATACCCAGTCCGCACTGGTAAAATGTCTTCAGTAGTATCTTCTGTATCATTTGAAAGCATAAATTCACAGAATTTTTTTTCACCCCACATCTGAAAAATCGACCCATGCTGGCATCACAGATTTTTTTGAAGTTTTGGCCAAAAACACAAACTCACAAAATTCTTAATAAATCTCAAACTTTCGCTTATATACCCAGTCCGCACTGGTAAAATGTCTTCAGTAGTATCTTCTGTATCATTTGAAAGCATAAATTCACAGAATTTTTTTTCACCCCAAATCTGAAAAATCGACCCATGCCGGCATCACAGATTTTTTTGGATTTTTGACCCAAAACACAAACTCACAAAATTATTTAAAAATCTCAAACTTTCGCTTATATACCCAGTCCACACTGATAAAATGTCTTCAGTAGTATCTTCTGTATCATTTAAAGCCATAAAATCACCAAAAGAAATTTCACCCCAAATCTGAAAAATCGACCCATGCCGGCATCACAGATTTTTTTGGAGTTTTGCCCAAAAACACAAAGTCACAAAATTCTTAATAAATCTCAAACTTTTGCTTATATACCCAGTCCGCACTGGTAAAATGTCTTCAGTAGTATCTTCTGTATCATTTAAAGCCATAAAATCACAAAAAAAAATTTCACCCAAAATCTGAAAAATCGACCCATGCCGGCATCACAGATTTTTTGGGAGTTTTGCCCAAAAACACAAAGTCACAAAATTCTTAATAAATCTCCAACTTTCGCTTATTTCCCCAGTCCGCACTGATAAAATGTCTTCAGTAGTATCTTATGTATCATTTGAAAGCATAAATTCACAAAAAATGTGTTCACCCCAAATCTGAAAAATCGACCCATGCCGGCATCACAGATTTTTTTGGATTTTTGGCCAAAAACACAAAGTCACAAAATTCTTTATAAATCTCAAACTTTCGCTTATATACCCAGTCCGCACTGGTAAAATGTCTTCAGTAGTATCTTCTGTATCATTTAAAGCCATAAAATCAAAAAAGAAAAATTTCACCCCAAATCTGAAAAATCGACCCATGCTGGCATCACAGACTTTTTTGAAGTTTTGGCCAAAAACACAAACTCACAAAATTCTTAATAAATCTCAAACTTTCGCTTATATACCCAGTCCGCACTGGTAAAATGTCTTCAGTAGTATCTTCTGTATCATTTAAAGCCATAAAATCAAAAAAAAAAATTTCACCCCAAATCTGAAAAATCGACCCATGCCGGCATCACAGATTTTTTTGGAGTTTTGGCCAAAAACACAAACTCACAAAATTCTTAATAAATCTCAAACTTTCGCTTATATACCCAGTCCGCACTGGTAAAATGTCTTCAGTAGTATCTTCTGTATCATTTGAAAGCATAAATTAACAGAATTTTTTTTTACCCAAAATCTGAAAAATCGACCCATGCCGGCATCACAGATTTTTTTGGATTTTTGACCAAAAACACAAACTCACAAAATTCTTAATAAATCTCAAACTTTCGCTTATATACCCAGTCCGCACTGGTAAAATATCTTCAGTAGTATCTTCTGTATCATTTGAAAGCATAAATTAACAGAATTTTTTTTTACCCCAAATCTGAAAAATCGACCCATGCCGGCATCACAGATTTTTTTTGGAGTTTTGGCCAAAAACACAAACTCACAAAATTCTTAATAAATCTCAAACTTTCGCTTATATACCCAGTCCGCACTGGTAAAATGTCTTCAGTAGTATCTTCTGTATCATTTGAAAGCATAAATTCACAGAATTTTTTTTCACCCCAAATCTGAAAAATCGACCCATGCCGGCATCACAGATTATTTTGGATTTTTGACCAAAAACACAAACTCACAAAATTCTTAATAAATCTCAAACATTCGCTTATATACCCAGTCCGCAATGGTAAAATGTCTTCAGTAGTATCTTCTGTATCATTTAAAGCCACAAAATCACAAAAAAAAAATTCACCCCAAATCTGAAAAATCGACCCATGCCGGCATCATAGATTTTTTGGGAGTTTTGGCCAAAAACACAAACTCACAAAATTCTTAATAAATCTCAAACTTTCGCTTATATACCCAGTCCGCACTGGTAAAATGTCTTCAGTAGTATCTTCTGTATCATTTAAAGCCATAAAATCACAAAAAAAAATTTCACCCCAATGTTGAAAATTCGACCCATGCCGGCATCACAGATTTTTTTGGATTTTTGGCCAAAAACACAAAGTCACAAAATTCTTAATAAATCTCAAACTTTCGCTTATATACCCAGTCCGCTCTGGTAAAATGTCTTCAGTAGTATCTTCTGTATCATTTAAAAGCAGAAAATCACTGAATTTTTTTTCACACTTAATCTGAAAAATCGACCCATGCCGGCATCACAGATCTTTTTGGATTTTTGACCAAAAACACAAACTCACAAAATTCTTAATAAATCTCCAACTTTCGCTTATTTCCCCAGTCCGCACTGATAAAATGTCTTCAGTAGTTTCTTATGTATCATTTGAAAGCATAAATTCACAAAAAATTTGTTCACCCTCAATCTGAAAAATTGACCCATGCCGGCATCACAGATTTTTTTGGATTTTTGACCAAAAACACAAACTCACAAAATTCTTAATAAACCTCAAACTTTCGCTTATATACCCAGTCCGCACTGATATAATGTCTTCAGTTGTATCTTCTGTATCATTTGAAAGCATAAATTCACAGAATTTTTTTTCACCCCAAATCTGAAAAACCGACCCATGCCGGCATCACAGATTTTTGGGGATTTTTGACCAAAAACACAAACTCACAAAATTCTTAATAAATCTCCAACTTTCGCTTTTATACCCAGTCCGCACTGATAAAATGTCTTCAAAAAAATCTGTGATGCCGGCATGGGTCGATTTTTCAGATTTTGGGTGAAATTTTTTTGATTTTGTGGCTTTAAATGATACAGAAGATACTACTGAAGACATTTTACCATTGCGGACTGGGTATATAGCAAAAGTTTGAGATTTATAAAGAACTTTGTTAGTTTGTGTTTTTGGCCAAAAATCCAAAAAAATCTGTGATGCCGGCATGGGTCGATTTTTCAGATTTGGGGTGAAAACAATTTCGGTGATTTTCTGCTTTCATATGATACAGAAGATACTACTGAAGACATTTTATCAGTGCGGACTGGGTATATAAGCGAAAGTTGGAGATTTATTAAGAATTTGGTGAGTTTGTGTTTTTGGCAAAAAATCCAAAAAAATCTGTGATGCCGGCATGGGTTGATTTTTCAGATTTGGGGTGAAAACAATTTCGGTGATTTTCTGCTTTCATATGATACAGAAGATGATACTGAAGACATTTTACCAGTGCGGACAGGGTATATAAGCGAAAGTTGGAGATTTATTAAGAATTTGGTGAGTTTGTGTTTTTGGCAAAAAATCCAAAAAAATCTGTGATGCCGGCATGGGTCGATTTTTCAGATTTAGGGTGAAAAAGATTTTGGTGATTTTCTGCTTTCAAATGATACAGAGGATACTACCGAAGACATTATATCAGTGCGGACTGGATATATAAGCGAAAGTTTGAGATTTTTAAAGAATTTTGTGAGTTTGTGTTTTTGGCCAAAAATCCCCAAAAAATCTGTGATGCCGGCATGGGTCGATTTTTCAGATTTTGGGTGAAATTTTTTTGATTTTGTGGCTTTAAATGATACAGAAGATACTACTGAAGACATTTTACCATTGCGGACTGGGTATATAGCAAAAGTTTGAGATTTATAAAGAATTTTGTTAGTTTGTGTTTTTGGCCAAAAATCCAAAAAAATCTGTGATGCCGGCATGGGTCGATTTTTCAGATTTTTCACCCCAAATCTGAAAAATCGACCCATGCCGGCATCACAGATTTTTTTGAAGTTTTGGCCAAAAACACAAACTCACAAAATTCTTAATAAATCTCAAACTTTTGCTTATATACCCAGTCCGCTCTGGTAAAATGTCTTCAGTAGTATCTTCTGTATCATTTGAAAGCATAAATTCACAGAATTTTTTTTCACCCCAAATCTGAAAAATCGACCCATGCCGGCATCACAGATTTATTTGGATTTTTGACCAAAAACACAAACTCACAAAATTCTTAATAAATCTCAAACATTCGCTAATATACCCAGTCCGCAATGGTAAAATGTCTTCAGTAGTATCTTCTGTATCATTTAAAGCCATAAAATCACAAAAAAATTTCACCCCAATGTTGAAAATTCGACCCATGCCGGCATCACAGATTTTTTTGGAGTTTTGGCCAAAAACACAAACTCACAAAATTCTTAATAAATCTCAAACTTTCGCTTATATACCCAGTCCGCACTGGTAAAATGTCTTCAGTAGTATCTTCTGTATCATTTAAAGCCATAAAATCACAAAAAAAAGTTCACCCCAATGTTGAAAATTCGACCCATGCCGGCATCACAGATTTTTTTGGAGTTTTGGCCAAAAACACAAACTCACAAAATTCTTAATAAATCTCAAACTTTTGCTTATATACCCAGTCCGCAATGGTAAAATGTCTTCAGTAGTATCTTCTGTATCATTTAAAGCCACAAAATCACAAAAAAGAAATTCACCCCAAATCTGAAAAATCGACCCATGCCGGCATCATAGATTTTTTTGGAGTTTTGGCCAAAAACACAAACTCACAAAATTCTTAATAAATCTCAAACTTTCGCTTATATACCCAGTCCGCACTGGTAAAATGTCTTCAGTAGTATCTTCTGTATCATTTGAAAGCATAAATTCACAGAATTTTTTTTCACCCCAAATCTGAAAAATCGACCCATGCCGGCATCACAGATTATTTTGGATTTTTGACCAAAAACACAAAGTCACAAAATTCTTAATAAATCTCAAACTTTCGCTTATATACCCAGTCCGCTCTGGTAAAATGTCTTCAGTAGTATCTTCTGTATCAATTGCGTCATAAAATCACAAAAAATTTGTTCACCCTAAATCTGAAAAATTGACCCATGCCGGCATCACAGATTTTTTTGGATTTTTGACCAAAAACACAAACTCACAAAATTCTTTAAAACCTCAAACTTTCGCTTATATACCCAGTCCGCACTGATATAATGTCTTCAGTTGTATCTTCTGTATCATTTGAAAGCATAAATTCACAGAAATTTTTTTTCACCCCAAATCTGAAAAACCGACCCATGCCGGCATCACAGATTTTTTGGGATTTTTGACCAAAAACACAAACTCACAAAATTCTTAATAAATCTCCAACTTTTGCTTATATATCCAGTCCGCACTGATAAAATGTCTTCAGTAGTATCTTCTGTATCATTTAACGCCATAAAATAACAACAAATTTGTTCACCCTAAATCAGAAAAATTGACCCATGCCGGCATCACAGATTTTTTGGGATTTTTAACCAAAAACACAAACTCACAAAATTCTTTAAAAAACTCAAACTTTCGCTTATATATCCAGTCCGCACTGATAAAATGTCTTCAGTAGTATCTTCCTGTATCATATAAAGCCATAAAATCACAAAAAATTTGTTCACCCCCAAATCTGAAAAATCGACCCATGCCGGCATCACAGATTTTTTGGAATTTTTGGCCAAAAACACAAACTCACAAAATTCTTAATAAATCTCAAACTTTTGCTAATATACCCAGTCCGCACCGATAAAATGTCTTCAGTAGTATCTTCTGTATCATTGGAAAACATAAATTCACAGAATTTTTGTTCCACCCCAAATCTGAAAAATCGACCCATGCCGGCATCACAGATTTTTTTGGATTTTTGACCAAAAACACAAACTCACAAAATTCTTAATAAATTTCCAACTTTCGCTTATATACCCAGTCCGCACTGATAAAATTTCTTCAGTAGTATCTTCTGTATCATTTGAAAGCAGAAAATCACCGAAATTCTTTTCACCCTAAATCTGAAAAAATCGACCCCTGCCGGCATTACAGATTTTTGGGGGGATTTTTGACCCAAAACACAAACTCACAAAATTCTTTAAAAATCTCAAACTTTCGCTTATATATCCAGTCCGCACTGATAAAATGTCTTCGGTAGTATCCTCTGTATCATTTGAAAGCAGAAAATCACCAAAATCTTTTCCACCCTAAATCTGAAAAATCGACCCATGCCGGCATCACAGATTTTTTTGGATTTTTTGCCAAAAACACAAACTCACCAAATTCTTAATAAATCTCCAACTTTCGCTTATATACCCAGTCCGCACTGATAAAATGTCTTCAGTAGTATCTTCTGTATCATATGAAAGCAGAAAATCACCGAAATTGTTTTCACCCCAAATCTGAAAAATCAACCCATGCCGGCATCACAGATTTTTTTGGAGATCTGGCCAAAAACACAAACTAACAAAATTCTTTATAAATCTCAAACTTTCGCTTATATATCCAGTCCGCACTGATAAAATGTCTTCAGTAGTATCCTCTGTAATATTTGAAAGCAGAAAATCACCAAAATCTTTTTCACCCTAAATCTGAAAAATCGACCCATGCCGGCATCACAGTTTTTTTTGGATTTTTTGCCAAAAACACAAACTCACCAAATTCTTAATAAATCTCCAACTTTCGCTTATATACCCAGTCCGCACTGATAAAATGTCTTCAGTAGTATCTTCTGTATCATATGAAAGCAGAAAATCACCGAAATTGTTTTCACCCCAAATCTGAAAAATCAACCCATGCCGGCATCACAGATTTTTTTGGATTTTTGGCCAAAAACACAAACTAACAAAATTCTTTATAAATCTCAAACTTTCGCTTATATACCCAGTCCACACTGATAAAATGTCTTCAGTAGTATCTTCTGTATCAATAAACGTCATAAAATCACAAAAAATTTGTTCACCCTAAATCTGAAAAATTGACCCATGCCGGCATCACAGATTTTTTTGGATTTTTGACCAAAAACACAAACTCACAAAATTCTTAATAAACCTCAAACTTTCGCTTATATACCCAGTCCGCACTGATATAATGTCTTCAGTTGTATCTTCTGTATCATTTGAAAGCATAAATTCACAGAATTTTTTTTCACCCCAAATCTGAAAAACCGACCCATGCCGACATCACAGATTTTTGGGGATTTTTGACCAAAAACACAAACTCACAAAATTCTTAATAAATCTCCAACTTTCGCTTATATACCCAGTCCGCACTGATAAAATGTCTTCAGTAGTATCTTCCTGCATCATATAAAGCCATAAAATCATAAAAAATTTGTTCACCCCAAATCTGAAAAATCGACCCATGCCGGCATCACAGTTTTTTTTGGATTTTTGGCCAAAAACACAAACTCACAAAATTCTTAATAAATCTCAAACTTTTGCTAATATACCCAGTCCGCACTGATAAAATGTCTTCAGTAGTATCTTCTGTATCATTGGAAAACATAAATTCACAGAATTTTTGTTCCACCCCAAATCTGAAAAATCGACCCATGCCGGCATCACAGATTATTTTGGATTTTTGACCAAAAACACAAACTCACAAAATTATTAATAAATCTCCAACTTTCGCTTATATACCCAGTCCGCACTGATAACATTTCTTCAGTAGTATCTTCTGTATCATTTGAAAGCAGAAAATCACCGAAATTCTTTTCACCCCAAATCTGAAAAATCGACCCATGCCGGCATCACAGATTTTTTTGGAGTTTTGGCCAAAAACACAAACTCACAAAATTCTTAATAAATCTCAAACTTTCGCTTATATACCCAGTCCGCACTGGTAAAATGTCTTCAGTAGTATCTTCTGTATCATTTGAAAGCATAAATTAACAGAATTTTTTTTTACCCAAAATCTGAAAAATCGACCCATGCCGGCATCACAGATTTTTTTGGATTTTTGACCAAAAACACAAACTCACAAAATTCTTAATAAATCTCAAACTTTCGCTTATATACCCAGTCCGCACTGGTAAAATATCTTCAGTAGTATCTTCTGTATCATTTGAAAGCATAAATTAACAGAATTTTTTTTTACCCCAAATCTGAAAAATCGACCCATGCCGGCATCACAGATTTTTTTTGGAGTTTTGGCCAAAAACACAAACTCACAAAATTCTTAATAAATCTCAAACTTTCGCTTATATACCCAGTCCGCACTGGTAAAATGTCTTCAGTAGTATCTTCTGTATCATTTGAAAGCATAAATTCACAGAATTTTTTTTCACCCCAAATCTGAAAAATCGACCCATGCCGGCATCACAGATTATTTTGGATTTTTGACCAAAAACACAAACTCACAAAATTCTTAATAAATCTCAAACATTCGCTTATATACCCAGTCCGCAATGGTAAAATGTCTTCAGTAGTATCTTCTGTATCATTTAAAGCCACAAAATCACAAAAAAAAAATTCACCCCAAATCTGAAAAATCGACCCATGCCGGCATCATAGATTTTTTGGGAGTTTTGGCCAAAAACACAAACTCACAAAATTCTTAATAAATCTCAAACTTTCGCTTATATACCCAGTCCGCACTGGTAAAATGTCTTCAGTAGTATCTTCTGTATCATTTAAAGCCATAAAATCACAAAAAAAAATTTCACCCCAATGTTGAAAATTCGACCCATGCCGGCATCACAGATTTTTTTGGATTTTTGGCCAAAAACACAAAGTCACAAAATTCTTAATAAATCTCAAACTTTCGCTTATATACCCAGTCCGCTCTGGTAAAATGTCTTCAGTAGTATCTTCTGTATCATTTAAAAGCAGAAAATCACTGAATTTTTTTTCACACTTAATCTGAAAAATCGACCCATGCCGGCATCACAGATCTTTTTGGATTTTTGACCAAAAACACAAACTCACAAAATTCTTAATAAATCTCCAACTTTCGCTTATTTCCCCAGTCCGCACTGATAAAATGTCTTCAGTAGTTTCTTATGTATCATTTGAAAGCATAAATTCACAAAAAATTTGTTCACCCTCAATCTGAAAAATTGACCCATGCCGGCATCACAGATTTTTTTGGATTTTTGACCAAAAACACAAACTCACAAAATTCTTAATAAACCTCAAACTTTCGCTTATATACCCAGTCCGCACTGATATAATGTCTTCAGTTGTATCTTCTGTATCATTTGAAAGCATAAATTCACAGAATTTTTTTTCACCCCAAATCTGAAAAACCGACCCATGCCGGCATCACAGATTTTTGGGGATTTTTGACCAAAAACACAAACTCACAAAATTCTTAATAAATCTCCAACTTTCGCTTTTATACCCAGTCCGCACTGATAAAATGTCTTCAAAAAAATCTGTGATGCCGGCATGGGTCGATTTTTCAGATTTTGGGTGAAATTTTTTTGATTTTGTGGCTTTAAATGATACAGAAGATACTACTGAAGACATTTTACCATTGCGGACTGGGTATATAGCAAAAGTTTGAGATTTATAAAGAACTTTGTTAGTTTGTGTTTTTGGCCAAAAATCCAAAAAAATCTGTGATGCCGGCATGGGTCGATTTTTCAGATTTGGGGTGAAAACAATTTCGGTGATTTTCTGCTTTCATATGATACAGAAGATACTACTGAAGACATTTTATCAGTGCGGACTGGGTATATAAGCGAAAGTTGGAGATTTATTAAGAATTTGGTGAGTTTGTGTTTTTGGCAAAAAATCCAAAAAAATCTGTGATGCCGGCATGGGTTGATTTTTCAGATTTGGGGTGAAAACAATTTCGGTGATTTTCTGCTTTCATATGATACAGAAGATGATACTGAAGACATTTTACCAGTGCGGACAGGGTATATAAGCGAAAGTTGGAGATTTATTAAGAATTTGGTGAGTTTGTGTTTTTGGCAAAAAATCCAAAAAAATCTGTGATGCCGGCATGGGTCGATTTTTCAGATTTAGGGTGAAAAAGATTTTGGTGATTTTCTGCTTTCAAATGATACAGAGGATACTACCGAAGACATTATATCAGTGCGGACTGGATATATAAGCGAAAGTTTGAGATTTTTAAAGAATTTTGTGAGTTTGTGTTTTTGGCCAAAAATCCCCAAAAAATCTGTGATGCCGGCATGGGTCGATTTTTCAGATTTTGGGTGAAATTTTTTTGATTTTGTGGCTTTAAATGATACAGAAGATACTACTGAAGACATTTTACCATTGCGGACTGGGTATATAGCAAAAGTTTGAGATTTATAAAGAATTTTGTTAGTTTGTGTTTTTGGCCAAAAATCCAAAAAAATCTGTGATGCCGGCATGGGTCGATTTTTCAGATTTTTCACCCCAAATCTGAAAAATCGACCCATGCCGGCATCACAGATTTTTTTGAAGTTTTGGCCAAAAACACAAACTCACAAAATTCTTAATAAATCTCAAACTTTTGCTTATATACCCAGTCCGCTCTGGTAAAATGTCTTCAGTAGTATCTTCTGTATCATTTGAAAGCATAAATTCACAGAATTTTTTTTCACCCCAAATCTGAAAAATCGACCCATGCCGGCATCACAGATTTATTTGGATTTTTGACCAAAAACACAAACTCACAAAATTCTTAATAAATCTCAAACATTCGCTAATATACCCAGTCCGCAATGGTAAAATGTCTTCAGTAGTATCTTCTGTATCATTTAAAGCCATAAAATCACAAAAAAATTTCACCCCAATGTTGAAAATTCGACCCATGCCGGCATCACAGATTTTTTTGGAGTTTTGGCCAAAAACACAAACTCACAAAATTCTTAATAAATCTCAAACTTTCGCTTATATACCCAGTCCGCACTGGTAAAATGTCTTCAGTAGTATCTTCTGTATCATTTAAAGCCATAAAATCACAAAAAAAAGTTCACCCCAATGTTGAAAATTCGACCCATGCCGGCATCACAGATTTTTTTGGAGTTTTGGCCAAAAACACAAACTCACAAAATTCTTAATAAATCTCAAACTTTTGCTTATATACCCAGTCCGCAATGGTAAAATGTCTTCAGTAGTATCTTCTGTATCATTTAAAGCCACAAAATCACAAAAAAGAAATTCACCCCAAATCTGAAAAATCGACCCATGCCGGCATCATAGATTTTTTTGGAGTTTTGGCCAAAAACACAAACTCACAAAATTCTTAATAAATCTCAAACTTTCGCTTATATACCCAGTCCGCACTGGTAAAATGTCTTCAGTAGTATCTTCTGTATCATTTGAAAGCATAAATTCACAGAATTTTTTTTCACCCCAAATCTGAAAAATCGACCCATGCCGGCATCACAGATTATTTTGGATTTTTGACCAAAAACACAAAGTCACAAAATTCTTAATAAATCTCAAACTTTCGCTTATATACCCAGTCCGCTCTGGTAAAATGTCTTCAGTAGTATCTTCTGTATCAATTGCGTCATAAAATCACAAAAAATTTGTTCACCCTAAATCTGAAAAATTGACCCATGCCGGCATCACAGATTTTTTTGGATTTTTGACCAAAAACACAAACTCACAAAATTCTTTAAAACCTCAAACTTTCGCTTATATACCCAGTCCGCACTGATATAATGTCTTCAGTTGTATCTTCTGTATCATTTGAAAGCATAAATTCACAGAAATTTTTTTTCACCCCAAATCTGAAAAACCGACCCATGCCGGCATCACAGATTTTTTGGGATTTTTGACCAAAAACACAAACTCACAAAATTCTTAATAAATCTCCAACTTTTGCTTATATATCCAGTCCGCACTGATAAAATGTCTTCAGTAGTATCTTCTGTATCATTTAACGCCATAAAATAACAACAAATTTGTTCACCCTAAATCAGAAAAATTGACCCATGCCGGCATCACAGATTTTTTGGGATTTTTAACCAAAAACACAAACTCACAAAATTCTTTAAAAAACTCAAACTTTCGCTTATATATCCAGTCCGCACTGATAAAATGTCTTCAGTAGTATCTTCCTGTATCATATAAAGCCATAAAATCACAAAAAATTTGTTCACCCCCAAATCTGAAAAATCGACCCATGCCGGCATCACAGATTTTTTGGAATTTTTGGCCAAAAACACAAACTCACAAAATTCTTAATAAATCTCAAACTTTTGCTAATATACCCAGTCCGCACCGATAAAATGTCTTCAGTAGTATCTTCTGTATCATTGGAAAACATAAATTCACAGAATTTTTGTTCCACCCCAAATCTGAAAAATCGACCCATGCCGGCATCACAGATTTTTTTGGATTTTTGACCAAAAACACAAACTCACAAAATTCTTAATAAATTTCCAACTTTCGCTTATATACCCAGTCCGCACTGATAAAATTTCTTCAGTAGTATCTTCTGTATCATTTGAAAGCAGAAAATCACCGAAATTCTTTTCACCCTAAATCTGAAAAAATCGACCCCTGCCGGCATTACAGATTTTTGGGGGGATTTTTGACCCAAAACACAAACTCACAAAATTCTTTAAAAATCTCAAACTTTCGCTTATATATCCAGTCCGCACTGATAAAATGTCTTCGGTAGTATCCTCTGTATCATTTGAAAGCAGAAAATCACCAAAATCTTTTCCACCCTAAATCTGAAAAATCGACCCATGCCGGCATCACAGATTTTTTTGGATTTTTTGCCAAAAACACAAACTCACCAAATTCTTAATAAATCTCCAACTTTCGCTTATATACCCAGTCCGCACTGATAAAATGTCTTCAGTAGTATCTTCTGTATCATATGAAAGCAGAAAATCACCGAAATTGTTTTCACCCCAAATCTGAAAAATCAACCCATGCCGGCATCACAGATTTTTTTGGAGATCTGGCCAAAAACACAAACTAACAAAATTCTTTATAAATCTCAAACTTTCGCTTATATATCCAGTCCGCACTGATAAAATGTCTTCAGTAGTATCCTCTGTAATATTTGAAAGCAGAAAATCACCAAAATCTTTTTCACCCTAAATCTGAAAAATCGACCCATGCCGGCATCACAGTTTTTTTTGGATTTTTTGCCAAAAACACAAACTCACCAAATTCTTAATAAATCTCCAACTTTCGCTTATATACCCAGTCCGCACTGATAAAATGTCTTCAGTAGTATCTTCTGTATCATATGAAAGCAGAAAATCACCGAAATTGTTTTCACCCCAAATCTGAAAAATCAACCCATGCCGGCATCACAGATTTTTTTGGATTTTTGGCCAAAAACACAAACTAACAAAATTCTTTATAAATCTCAAACTTTCGCTTATATACCCAGTCCACACTGATAAAATGTCTTCAGTAGTATCTTCTGTATCAATAAACGTCATAAAATCACAAAAAATTTGTTCACCCTAAATCTGAAAAATTGACCCATGCCGGCATCACAGATTTTTTTGGATTTTTGACCAAAAACACAAACTCACAAAATTCTTAATAAACCTCAAACTTTCGCTTATATACCCAGTCCGCACTGATATAATGTCTTCAGTTGTATCTTCTGTATCATTTGAAAGCATAAATTCACAGAATTTTTTTTCACCCCAAATCTGAAAAACCGACCCATGCCGACATCACAGATTTTTGGGGATTTTTGACCAAAAACACAAACTCACAAAATTCTTAATAAATCTCCAACTTTCGCTTATATACCCAGTCCGCACTGATAAAATGTCTTCAGTAGTATCTTCCTGCATCATATAAAGCCATAAAATCATAAAAAATTTGTTCACCCCAAATCTGAAAAATCGACCCATGCCGGCATCACAGTTTTTTTTGGATTTTTGGCCAAAAACACAAACTCACAAAATTCTTAATAAATCTCAAACTTTTGCTAATATACCCAGTCCGCACTGATAAAATGTCTTCAGTAGTATCTTCTGTATCATTGGAAAACATAAATTCACAGAATTTTTGTTCCACCCCAAATCTGAAAAATCGACCCATGCCGGCATCACAGATTATTTTGGATTTTTGACCAAAAACACAAACTCACAAAATTATTAATAAATCTCCAACTTTCGCTTATATACCCAGTCCGCACTGATAACATTTCTTCAGTAGTATCTTCTGTATCATTTGAAAGCAGAAAATCACCGAAATTCTTTTCACCCTAAATCTGAAAAAATCGACCCCTGCCGGCATTACAGATTTTTTGGGGGATTTTTGACCAAAAACACAAACTCACAAAATTCTTTAAAAATCTCAAACTTTCGCTTATATATCCAGTCCGCACTGATAAAATGTCTTCAGTAGTATCCTCTGTATCATTTAAAAGCAGAAAATCACCAAAATCTTTTTCACCCTAAATCTGAAAAATCGACCCATGCCGGCATCACAGATTTTTTTGGATTTTTTGCCAAAAACACAAACTCACCAAATTCTTAATAAATCTCCAACTTTCGCTTATATACCCAGTCCGCACTGATAAAATGTCTTCAGTAGTATCTTCTGTATCATATGAAAGCAGAAAATCACCGAAATTGTTTTCACCCCAAATCTGAAAAATCAACCCATGCCGGCATCACAGATTGTTTTGGATTTTTGGCCAAAAACACAAACTCACAAAATTCTTTATAAATCTCCAACTTTCGCTTATATACCCAGTCCAAACTGGTAAAATGTCTTCAGTAGTATCTTCTGTATCATTTACACCATAAAATAACAACAAATTTGTTCATTCTAAATCTGAAAAATCGACCCATGCCGGCATCACAGATTTTTTGGATTTTTGACCAAAAACACAAACTCACAAAATTCTTTAGAAATCTCAAACTTTCGCTTATATATCCAGTCCGCACTGATAAAATGTCTTCAGTAGTATCTTCCTGTATCATATAAAGCCATAAAATCACAAAAAATTTGTTCACCCCAAATCTGAAAAATCGACCCATGCCGGCATCACAGATGTTTTTGGATTTTTGGCCAAAAACACAAACTCACAAAATTCTTAATAAATCTCAAACTTTTGCAAATATACCCAGTCCGCACTGATAATATGTCTTCAGTAGTATCTTCTGTATTATGGAAAGCATAAATTCACAGAATTTTTGTTCCACCCCAAGTCTGAAAAACCGACCCATGCCGGCATCACAGACTTTTTTAGATTTTTGACCAAAAACACAAACTCACAAAATTCTTAATAAATCTCAAACTTTTGCTAATATACCCAGACCGCACTGATAAAATGTCTTCAGTAGTATCTTCTGTATCATTTAAAGCCATAAAATCACAAAAAAGTTGTTCACCCAAAATCTGAAAAATCGACCCATGCCGGCATCACAGATTTTTTGGATTTTTGACCAAAAACACAAACTCACAAAATTAATTATGCTAAAATTATAAGCTAACTGGCAAGGTGACCATAGAAAAAGACATAAAAAAGCTAAAAAGCGGTATTAAAAAGATAGGTTTTTATATTACATTTAAAAGAGATGAGTTTCTGTTCGCTACGTATGTGAAGCGGTAGCGCATTCCAAAGCTTAGGGGCTGCCACAGAAAAAGCCCTATCACCAAATGTAGTCAACATTTTACCAAAAGGATACTCCAAGAAAATACCATTATTCCCTGACCTAAGTTTATAAGAAGATACTTTCCGGATGGAAACAAGATCCTGTATGTACTTTGGAGAAAGACCATGAAGAGCTTTAAATGTCAACAACAGGATTTTAAAATGAATCCTGTGCAAAGCAACCAATGTAAATGATGAAGTATAGGTGTGATGTGATCAAATCGATGTGTTTTCAAAACAATTCTGGCAGCTGCATTTTGAACCCTTTGTAGTTTACTTATCTGTGACTTTGGCAGACCATACAAAAGGCTATTACAATAATCAAGACGACTGGTCACAAATGCATGAATGAGTTTTAAAAGAGAGTCTTGTGTAAGGAACTGACTAATGCGTTTGATGTTGTAAAGATGAAAAAAGGCTGCAGAGCAAGATTTATTGATGTGGGTGCATTGTAAGTTCAGAATCGAACCAAGACCCCAAGTTACGAACACATATTGTAGGAAAAACAGTAGCTTCACCTATCCTTATATTGGAAATATTAATTTTCTTCAATTGCTGCTTTGATCCGATGATCAAAAATTCACTTTTAGCATCATTAATTAAAAGCCGGCCATGTATCATCCATTGCCTGATGTCCCTAGTGCAATCTTTGATTATAGTCACAGCATCTTGACAAGATTTGTCGTCGTCGGGTCTAAAAGATAGATACAGCTGAGTGTCATTGGCATAGCAATGGACATCAGGCAAATGATGCTCAACGATGTAAAACATATTAGAGGCATAGACAATAAATAAAAATGGTCCTAAGCAGGATCCCTGGGGAACACCACAGTTGATGTTAAACTTCTCTTATAAGGTACCTTGAATGGATACACGTTGACTTCTATCTGACAAATAGGACAAAAACCAATCAAGGGCCTTGCCAGTGACTCCACATTTAGACTGAAGACGTTTCAGCAAAATTACATGATCAACAGTATCGAACGCTGCACTAAGGTCTAAAAGGACAAGCAGAATAACATGTTGGGAATACATCCTCATCAGTAAATCATTTTTAACCTTAATAAGAGCCGTTTCTGTACTATGATGCTTCCGGTAAGACGATTGGAGAACCGGAAACATGGAGTGTTTTGACATGTGACTATAAAATTGGTCAAAAACAGCCCTCTCAGTTACTTTAGAAATAAATTGCAAGTTATAGATAAGGCAAGAAGTCATGGATGGTCCAGTGGATTGCTCAAAAATCATCATGTTTTAGCCGGAAAAATTTCCGTTAGTGCAATTATGTGCTGGGTATTACATCTCAAACATATGGAGAGGCCATATGGCAGTTTTGAAGGTACATGTAGTACAAAAGGAGTACAGCGCCCCAGTTACTGGGTCTACATAATGCTTGTATTGCCTTTTAGTTGAGTTAAATTAAAAAACATCTTCCAAAAAAGCAATTTTCTGCTCGATACTCACTGGCTTTTTTTTTGCCGAATCGCACGTTTTTGGGCTTCTCAATATACTCAACACCCTACTCGCTTGTCGAACTGCCAAGCCACGACCGAGTTGGACTAAACCTTTCTGTAGAAGGGGTGTTACACAGCAGTGCGTGTGCGCATTATGCATGAACGTTAGCGGCCAGTGCGCCCACGCTACTGTGTAAACACCCCTATTACAAAATGGTTCAGTCCAACTCGGTCATGGCCATGCTCTGAATCTTGTTGATGTGTGAAAAAACAAGGTAAAGTTTTGTCTTTTTCCAAAAGGATTTTGAAAGAAGAGAGTTTATTGACCTACAGGAGTAATTTGAAGCTTAGACCGTGTCTATGGTCAAAGAAACATTAGTTTCAAAAATCTCTTTTTTTTTGTGCGGCCAGAATAGGAAATGTCAATATCGCACTACCTCTAACAACGCTATATAGAGTAGTACTTTTTAAAATTAGTTGTAAAACCAGTCTTGATGAAATCAGCAAATGTTAACTACTGTGTTTAAATATTTATACTTAAAGTGAGCAATGACATTGTATATAATATACATGTAGCTCCACCTGTGTAGCCAACTCGTCTCCTTTGCCACATGTAGGGAACCATATATCATGCAGCTTTGCTGACCCCATTTGACATACCGCACTTTCTACAAAATTCTACCGGCATTTCACTTTTTCTTTAAGCGGGCCATATTGTGATTGCCAGGCCTGGATAAACACAGAGGCATTGTCCTCTGTTGCCCCCAGTATTGGCCTTGGTACCTCCTTCATAAGGTTTACATTAAGATTTTCCAGTGCAACTGCCCTAAGTTGCAGAATGCAAATGGCCTTGGCCTCTCTGAGATGGAATTCCAGGCCTGGGTTGCAAAATCATTATTGTAAAATAATTAATTTTTTTATGTATTCTTCTTCCTTATAGGATCACCTCTCCAGAGAGTATTCCAGTCCAGCCAAAACATTCATCACTTCGCACCAATAACATCCGCCCATCAACACTTGAGACCCAAAGCCAGAACACCTTGTACTACATTGCCAAACAGCAGCTCAATCTTGGTGTGCAGTGGTTTGAGTCTTGACTTTAGTCACAGCTGCTTCCACAGCAGTGGCCATCCCAGAAACAGCACCTCCACCAAAACGGAGAAGAGAGACGGTGAAGAGGACGAGCAAAGAACATCACCGAGCAATGAGGAAAAAGCGAGTGATGAAACTGAGAGACCAAAGAGTCAGATTGTTGAGGAGGAGGACGATGACGAGCCGATCGTTGCTTTGTACGATGAGACAGGGAAACCGTTGAGTAATTGGGTACGGATGAAGATGATGATGAAGGCATATGGGTATGTGATCATACCTGTACATTGGCTTATCGCTCCTGTCTGGTTTGGGGCGTTCTACTACACGATTAAGATGTAAGTATTATTGACAATTGGTGCTTTATCTATGGGTGCCTCAAAGCAACAATTTCTATGGTTTTTGATCCTCTAAGAGCCTCCCCAAGTAAACCTCGAGAAGCCTCCCAAAGAAGCCTCCCAAAGAAACCTCCCAAAGAAGCCTCCCAAGGAAGCCTCTCCAAGGAGCTTCCCAAAGAAGCTTCACGAAGAAGCCTCCCAAAGAAGCTTCTCTTAGAAGCCTCCTCAAGGAGCCTCCCCAAGGAGCCTCCCCGAGAAGCCTTCCAAGGAAGCCTCCCAAAGAAGCCTCACAAGGAAGCCTCACAAGGAAGCCTCACAAGGAAGCCTCACAAGGAAGCCTCCCCAAGGAGCTTCCCAAAGAAGCTTCCCGAAGAAGCCTCCCAAAGAAGTCTTTCAAAGGAAGCCTCTCTTAGAAGCCTCCCAAGGAGCCTCCCAAAAAAGCCTCCTCAATTAACCTCCCCAAGTAGCCTCCCCAATTAACCATCAAGTAACCCCCTAGAAACCTCGCCAAGTAACCACTAAGAAGCCTCCCCAGTAACCCTAAAGAAGCCTCCACAATTAGCCTCCCCAAGTAACCCAAATAAACCTCCCCAATTAACCTTCCAATAAAGGAGCCTCCCCAAAGAAGCCTCCTGGGGTTACTCCCTCACCTCAAAGTCGTTAAACAGCCACCCTCACCTTTTCCATTTCACCTTTTCCTTTCCTTCCTCCAGGGGTGTAGACATTGGTCCCTTCCTCTTAAAGATCGGGGTCAGTGAACACCATGTTGAGACACTCAACAACTCCAAGGCAAGCAATGCCCTGTTGGCATATGCTCTTTACAAGATCTTCACGCCTCTGCGATACACCGTCACCGTGGGCTCAACGGAGATGACTATACGTTACCTGAGACGGAAAGGGTACATCAAACACGCCCCTCGCAAGGAGAAGACGTATCGAGAGTCACTCAAGGAAACGGTTCAAGAAGTCAAAGAGAAAATTAGAAAAGACGAGACGTAAGCATTTTTTTTTTATTATACAAATTTGCACCAAAATCAGGATTGTAAACAAAAAGGGTTGTTTATCAATGGGTTTTTTTTCTTCATGCAACTTGTTCTTATTAAATGAACTTTAAATCTTGACGTCATTAACTTATAATACATTTGTACCATTCATTCCAGCTGTTTTTTAAGTTTGTACAAAATTATGTCGTCATTTTACACAGTTAACCAGTTGTCAGTTACATGGCTTTTGACTGCAACCCCCGAAGAAATATTTTAACAAAATAGGGATACCGCCAACATAAGACTCGATAGATGAGTCGGTAAAGAGTACCGTCACACTAATCCAAAGTTCGTTGGTTCAAGTCTCACTGAAGTAATTTTTCTTCTTTGTTCAACCCCAAATCATTTTTGAAAATAATTGATAGGAATTGATAGCAGCTACAGTACACTCTTAGCTTCTACATTTTAAATGAAGTCATCTAAAGAGCTTCCAACTCTTCTGGATTCTGCAGAAATGAAAACTAATCAATCTTTCGATGTTTTGATGAAAAACATTGACAATCTGGGTTTTCTGTGTATAATTCTAAATGTCCGGCTGTTGTAAGAAATCTACCTGATTGCAAGGTGTAAATGTTGGCAGCTCTGCGTAATAATTGGTTTTATATAACACCCAAGCAGATCCTTGCCATTTGATTGGAGGATTGTCCGTCACCTGGAAGCAAATAAAAGTACTATTGCAAGCTACGTCACTCACTGTGCATTTTTCGTTTCATCCACAAAGTACTTTTGCAAGCTGAGTAAAAACATCACTGCGCGTGTCTAGTCTTTGGTAACGTACCAGTGTTACAAGACACATACTACACAAAAGAAACGGGTGTACTTTCACAAAAATTGTAGGCCTACACTTTGTTTGTTTTGAAAGTTATATCCTCCAATCAAAATAACGATCTACTTGAATGTTATATAAAACAAATAATGAATGTTTTTCATTTGTGCAATGGTGCAAATATTTTCATTCGTTGAAAGCTGGAGTGTTCCATTCAACTGGGCTCTGCCTCGTTGAATAGAACATTCAATCTTACAACTCATGAACATATTCGCACCATTGCACTCATAAACATTCATTACTTGTATAATATGTATGCATGTGTATCACATGTGAAGTTTCCATGCTTACATACAGTTACTTGTAGCTAGTGCTGTTAGTTTATTTTAGTACACGTACATGTACATAATGCAGATGAAGCGATCAGACATGATATTATTTATATTTTAATTAAATTTGAATCCTTAACCACAGTGTGATATTATTAGTTATCAGCCAAGATCAAAATGATTCTTAGAAAATGTAGTGCATCTGCTTTCCATATCTAAAGAGGCTGAAGAGCACCGTATTTGTCCATGTTCCACGTGTGATATTAAGTAAAACTAAAATACTACAATGTGTGGACTGACAACATCGCGATAGACTTGATATTGTGGCATGTGGTTTTGCATGTAGGATAACATAATATCACACTATTGTTACTATGGATTGACCAATCAGAACCAAGGATTCAAGTTATATCCAGGAGTGCGTTTTGGCGACCCCAACCAAAAATTGTTTCGGTTGTTGGCCGTTGGTTCTGCTGTTCAGACTGAACGATAACCGAGTTGTGAGCTCGGTTACTGTTTTGGTTATGACGTCAGAAACAGTTTTTGGTTAGGTTCGCCAAAACGCACTCCAGGGGCCAAATTTCATAGAGCTGCTTATTGGCTGATTTTTTGCTTGGGTGTTATGTACAATTTTCATTTCGTAGTGCTGCTAACAGCCGTAGGCACACAATAAGGCATGCTAACCTTCCGGTGCTTACTCAAATTGTTTACAAATTATAATGACAAGACAATGCAAATTCATTCTGAACACGCAAGCTGGCCGCCTAATTTTCTTGCTAATCTGTGAAACACACTTATGCTTAGACTAATTTTTCTGCAGTAGTTAGCACGAAATTTGCCAATCGGTTAGCAGCTCTATGAAATTGGAAACTGTTAGTAAGGCTGATGTATTGAACAACCTGTAATCATATTCACTTAGCAATTTCTTCTGTAAGCAACAAGCACATCTTGAAAGCGATTGACAAACATTTTAACTAAAAAATTTATTCAGAAAATATGAATCTTTAATACTTATAGTCAATGTATTATACACATGAATTAATTATTAAATTTGCATTATAATGTCTATGATAACCAGTTTTACAATGTTGTTTGTTTTCTTGTTGTGCTGACTAGATATCTGGATATCAAGCCTTGCAATTTATGTTTAACTGTGGGCGAAAATTAGATAAAATCACATAGGGTTAGCCTTGCAATTTATGTTTAACTGTGGGCGAAAATTTGATAAAATCACAAGGGGTTAGCCTAGCAATTTATGTTTAACTGTGGGCTAAAATTTGATAAAATCACAAGGTGTTAGCCTTGCAATTTATGTATAACTGTGGGCTAAAATTTGATAAAATCACAAGGGGTTAGCCTTGCAATTTATGTTTAACTGTGGGCTGAAATTAGATAAAATCACAATTTATGTTTAACTGTGGGCTAAAATTAGATCAAATCACAAGGGGTTAGCCTTGCAATTTATGTTTAACTGTGGACTAAAATTAGATAAAATCACAAGGGGTTAGCCTTGCAATTTATGTTTAACTGTGGGCTAAAATTAGATAAAATCACAAGGGGTTAGCCTTGCAATTTATGTATAACTGTGGGCTAAAATTTGATAAAAAACACAAGGGGTTAGCCTTGCAATTTATGTTTAACTGTGGGCTAAAATTGGATAAAATCACAAGGGTTAGCCTTGCAATTTATGTTTAACTGTGGGCTAAAATTTGATAAAATCACAAGGGGTTAGCCTTGCAATTTATGTTTAACTGTGGACTAAAATTAGATAAAATCACAAGGGGTTAGCCTTGCAATTTATGTTTAACTGTGGACTAAAAATAGATAATATCACAAGGGGTTAGCCTTGCAATTTATGTTTAACTGTGGGCTAAAATTAGATAAAATCACAAGGGCTTAGCCTTGCAATTTATGTTTAACTGTGGGCTAAAATTAGATAAAATCACAAGGGGTTAGCCTTGCAATTTATGTTTAACTGTGGGCTAAAATTAGATAAAATCACAAGGGGTTAGCCTTGCAATTTATGTTTAACTGTGGGCTAAAATTAGATAAAATCACAAGGTGTTAGCCTTGCAATTTATGTATAACTGTGGGCTAAAA
The DNA here is from genome assembly GCF_032118995.1 of Asterias amurensis. Classification (NCBI taxonomy): domain Eukaryota; kingdom Metazoa; phylum Echinodermata; class Asteroidea; order Forcipulatida; family Asteriidae; genus Asterias; species Asterias amurensis. The sequence goes on from NC_092650.1 coordinate 17,703,288, forward strand.
TTGGATAAAATCACAAGGGGTTAGCCTTGCAATTTATGTTTAACTGTGGGCTAAAATTAGATAACATCACAAGGGGTTAGCCTTGCAATTTATGTTTAACTGTGGGCTGAAATTAGATAAAATCACAATTTATGTTTAACTGTGGGCTAAAATTAGATAAAATCACAAGGGGTTAGCCTTGCAATTTATGTTTAACTGTGGGCTAAAATTAGATAACATCACATAGGGTTAGCCTTGCAATTTATGTTTAACTGTGGGCTGAAATTAGATAAAATCACAATTTATGTTTAACTGTGGGCTAAAATTAGATAAAATCACAAGGGGTTAGCCTTGCAATTTATATGGACATTTGGGCTTAAACTGCATAAAATCGTAAGGGGTAAGCCTACAAGCCATATTAATTAACAAAACAGATAAATTGACAAAAACAAGTATCTCAGCTTCTAAATGAAGTTGTTTATTGTTAAGATATAGAGTAAAACAGATCTTTGAATTCATGTACTTTACATAGTCAGCACCAAAGCAAAAAAGGTAGTTCGTTTATTACAAAAGAGGCTATGTTAATACATCTATGCACTAATGCATAATCAATGGCAAATATTGCATAGTTTTTGACACTTAAGTTCTCAACGATTAACTTAAAACAACTTTTTTTGAAGCAGGTATTATGCAAAAAATACTAGTAGTAGCAAAAATAGTCTGGAAGTATTTTGTAAAAACATCTTATTTTTATATTTGGTGGTAAACTGATGGATCGGATCAAAACAAATGTATTTTGTCCCATACCTTGAGAAAATCCAATGATTGTTGCTCGCGATGAGGGCCAAAATTCATAAAAGCTTTTAAGCAGACAATGTACACTTCGGACTTTCAGTGTCTGCTGAGTAAGATTTGTTTGTGCTTAGCAAGTCGTTGTGATTACAGGCCTCATGAATTTAGACCCTGTTTGCTTACATTATATGAAAATAGAACATCTTTAAAGCCATTATACACCTTCATTAAACAGTATTGTCCAAGTCCCACACTTCGTGTATCACAACTTATATATAAAATAACAATCCTGAGGAAATTTAGGCTCAATCGGACATCGGAGAAAATAACGGGAAAACCCACTCCTGTTTTTGCGCGTTTCGCCGTGTCATGACATAGGTTTATAACAAATCCGTAATTCTCGCTAACGAGAATTTATATTGTTTTACCGTTTTCTTAAAAAGTAAAGCATTTCATGGACTAATATTTCAAGAGAAGTCTTTCACCACTACCTTCTGTAAACCCTGTAAATTATGTGTAAATCTGTGAACTTTTGTTTTTTTCTGAACCGAAAAGGGTCCAATGGCTTCAAACAGCTACTGTGTTTATTACCTGCTGATAGACTTATCAAGGTTTGAGTTTCACAAATAATTTTTTTACTGATAAAAAAGGTTTAAAATCTTTATTTTTAACACCACACTAAATACTTTTTTTTAAAAGTGTTGGCTTTAACATAAAGGCCTCGTCAAAAAAAGGAAACACTTTATTAGCACACAAAGGTAGTTTTTTATAGCTTTTATAATAAACAAATTGGGTGGAAATTCAGATGTTAATACCCTATTTTTTTTGTCTATGCCTTGAATAGGTTGCCTTTAAAGACAGTGGACACTATTGGTAATTGTCAAAGACCAGTCTTCTCACTTGTTGTATCTCAACATATGCATAAAATAACAAACCTGTGAAAATTTGAGCTCAATCGGTCACCGAACTTGCGAGATAATAATGAAAGAAAAAACACCCATGTCACAAGAAGTTGTGTGCGTTTAGACGGTTGATTTCAAGACCTCAAGTTCTAAATCTGAGGTCTCGAAATCAAATTGTTGGAAATTTACTTTTCTCGAAAACTATGGCACTTCCAGAGGGAACCGTTTCTCACAATGTGGTATACCATCAACCTTTCCCCCATTACTTGTTACCAAGAAAGGTTTTATGCCAATAATTATTTTGAGTAATTGCCAATAGTGTCCACTGCCTTTAGATGCAGTTTGTTGACCAACATCAATACCACCAAAAGGGGTTAATCAAAATCGAAAGCTGCATCTAAAGAAAGCATGGAGTAGAGTTTTAAAAGCCAAACATTTGTTGTAATTGAAATGCATTTTGTTTTCCCAAGCATAAAGCTTACAAGAAAATATACACCATCCTTAAGTGTGATTCAATGTGAACCATGATGGACTGAGTCTGCAAGCAGTACAGACAAGCCACTTAATTGTAGACAATATTCTAGGGACTAAAAATAAGCACAAAAAAGGAAATCAGCTGGAGTTGCATGCTCGTACAAATTATTTAAAAAAAAACCTTAGCCTGCTTATAAAGTCTGGTTCTTATTCCCTGCGAATGCGAAGCGAGTTTTGACATGAAATGAATGTTTCACAAGAGTTCAACACATTTCAATAGTTGCGAATGATTTGTTGCAAATTTATTACGTCAAAATTTGCTTCACCATCGCATTCGCAGGAAGCACATACTTTCTTTCTACCTGTCCAACGACAAGGTCGTTATGTTTAGCAGTACCCTGTTGAAGTTGAGATCAATAAGTCTTAGATGGAGACCAAACCCAGAGGTTCAAGAGATCACAATCAAGACACAAAGATTTAAGAACAAGTTCTGAGTGTCCGAAAAGAACACTGAAACCTTCAGTGTTAATGGTACAAAAATATAAAAAATGGACAGGGTAAACAAAAGGAATTAAATATTATATTTTTAAATCTTAACTGATTGTCAAGTTCGTATTAGAACCATTTAAGGAGCAAATATTTCCCTCAAACATAAGTAATTTTTGGAAAATCTGAAAACCTAAAAAAATAGAAATGCAGTTATTTTGTTATGTGTACTTACATGTACATCTAACCAAATTTTTACTGGTTTGTTAGTTTTTGTGGATCACAAAAAAAACATGAATTGTCTTGAATTGTGATCAGTTGGTCAGCTCAAACAATCATGTAAAATACCTTTGAACTTGATGCAATCAAACAAAGTTGTTTGTCGACCCAGGTCATTAAACACAACGTTTGTTCACATTTGAAAAGAGCATAATCTTTGCTTTGATGCTGTTGGTATTTTGATAACATTTATTTTTGGTTCAGAAGTTGTGAAAGAAGAAACCCCAAGAGAATTTGTTTTTTTAAGTTTTTTTAAATTGAGTTGTTTATTGAAACATATTGGCACATCTTTTTTCAATGCTAATTTTAACCCCTTTCTGATGTCATTTATCAGGAAGTGAGTTTGCTAGTTTTAATTTTGACGAATTTTGGCATTTAAGTTTACAAAACAAATATTTTGAAATAAATTCACCCGTTGGCTTGTTTACTGATTTTTCTGACAACTGTCTCATTTAGCTTGATCGTATCATCAATATTAATGCGTATTTTGTTTTACTTGTAACTGTTTTATGTGTAAGAACTGGACGGCACTACTTCGTCTTGCACATTAACTATATACATTAGTCGTGATATCAAGGTGGTCGATTTCAAGAGGCAAACAAAAAAAAACTGGTTAAAAAGTAAAATGGTGGAGTGAGGAGCTGTCAGCTTGAAGATCTAAAAAGTTTTGAAGTATATAAAATGTACTTGACAATCTCTTCTCTTCTGCATGTTTTTATCACCCAGCCAGGTTTCCCCATTTTGTTTTAGGATTTTACTGCGATATTAGAGTATGATCAAATCTTGTATATTTCAGGAAAACTAACCGAAAAACCGTGACTTTACCCAAACCATTAAGTAGTAAAGCTTTGGGAAACTTCAGAAAAAAAACTTGGTGATCATTCATGATAATTGTTTGTGTATAAGTGTCGAGTTGTCAACCACCAGGTCTTTTCAGAACCGACACTACTGAAAAGAGATTTTTCACGTTACCGCAAAACCTCACCTACTTACAAGCGCCCCATGGCGCAGCACCTAGTTACCTGTACACATCATCTTGCCTGTCTCAAGCCTCCGCTCAGCATCTGACACAACTCGCCTCTGTCAAGCTGCTCAAGTCTGCATCAAGTCGCACCTTTTTCTCATTTTGCTTCCCATACCTAAAATAAACCCACTATCTCCAACAGAGTATCTGACTCTTTATGCAAATTCAAGAAGTGTATAAAAAATTAGTTAAATACACATACTAATATGCTGCATTATGGATGTAGTAGTGGCACTATATAAATGCCTTTTGTTATAAAACTAGTGAGGGAAATGGCATTAGCTAAGATCAAAACCAGACCTTCCTCAGAGGTATGATGGTGGTGTAGTAGACATTTCATTCAGACAGAAAAGTATGGCCATTTTCAATAGGATAGTGAAGAGGGGAGACCAAGGCCGCAAGGTCGGGGCTCAATTTTGTTGAGCTTCTTAAACGCAAAACCAGATATGCTGACCAGAATAAGGCTATTAATTATAGGCCTTTTACTCGGGTGGGATAAGGTGACCAGGTGAAATTGTACCACCTATGACTGGCGTCCTGTTTTTGCTGAGCCGAAAAATTGTTAGCAGTATTTTTCTGGTTAAGCAGCTCTATGAAAACAGTCCCAGGTGCAACAGAGGTTGTATTCTGACATAAATTCAGAAGCAGTTATTTATTCTTAGCTCTTGGTCTCCATGGGTTTGTACTCCAGTTCTTTCATTGCGTGTGAGCAGATACCCTCGATATCTTGGATTTGGCTTGAGGTCAACTCCGTCTTCCAGATGTTCAGGGACGACGGACGGATGACGCCCTCGTGCGGGTTGAGGACCACACCGCTGTGTGCAGCTTGGACGAGTTGTTGCTCCATGGAAGGGGGCAGAGGGAAACCTGAAGCGGGGAGGAAACGTGAAAAGTAAAAAAAAAATTGATGAATCTGGGGTGGATTTCACAAAGAGTTAGGACTAGTCCTAACTTAGGACTAGTCCTCGGAGATAATAAAAACGTATGGCAAATCCTAAGTTAGGGAGAGTAACTTGTCTCAACTCGAGATAAGACTTAGTCTTAACTCTTTGTGAAATCCACTACTGGAGAAACCAACAAGTAGCCTCTTGTCAAGGCCTTCCTTGCTTGGACAGCATCATAGAGCCGCTATTCTAACTAAACAGCTGGAAGGGGAGGCTACGCATCGAGTTCGTCTTTGGTAAATCTTGACTTTTGCTAACAAATCGGTAGCATTATTTAAAGGCAGTGGACACTATTGGTCATTGTCAAAGACTAGCCCTCACAGTTGGTGTATCTCAACATATGCATAAAATAACAAACCTGTGAAAATTTGAGCTCAATCGGTCATTGAACTTGGGAGATAATAATGAAAGAAAAAACACCCTTGTCATACGAAGTTGTGTGCGTTTAGATGGTTGATTTCGAGACCTCAAGTTCTAAATCCGAGGTCTCCAAATCAAATTCGTGGTAAACTACTTCTTTCTTAAAAACTATGCCACTTCAGAGGGAGCCGTTTCTCACAATGTTTTATACCATCAAACTCTCCCCATTACTCGTCACCAAGAAAGGTTTTATGCTAATAATTATTTTGAGTAATTACCAATAGTGTCCACTGCCTGTAATTGTTATGCGTCATTTAAAAAAATAATTTTATTGAATATTTGTTAAACTTTTAAGAGTAAGCCACCTTGAATTAACCGGCTCAACCAGTCGTATACCATTTGGTTCAACGAGCCTCGTCACAGCAGTTCAACCAAACATGCGAAAATGCTCAACCAGTAACCAAAGCTCAAACACGCTTGTGGTTTTGGGCGCCAAAACGCACCCCAGGGGTTGTGATCAACCAAGGCATTTAGGCAAAAAAGGCACGTGAAGATTAAAAACAGCACTGGGAAAGATTGATTTGATTTTTTTTCCTTTATGGGTACTCCTCACGGTGAGGTGGTGTACACATGATGGCTGCAAAACAAAACAAGGACAAAAACACTCATTCAGACCTGCACGTACTCGCCAATTCCGAGGGCAAAACAAACAAAGTCTTAATAACACTTACCTATAAATTTATAGATGTGGTCAGCCATACTCCTGGGAGATTTCACCAAGTCTTCATATTTAACCACTCTGTATCGTTTGCCAAGTTTCATCACTGACGTCAGCATCTCATCTGTATGCGCAGCCCACAGCGTAGCCAACAACTTGTGCGGCGTTGGCCTCAGTGTCTCGTACATCGCACTGTCCAGTCCATTGTAACTGCACGATGCATGGTACTGCTGAGTGAGGGATTGTATTTGCTGCGCCACGTTCATCGAGTTGTAAAGCTTCATGTCGTCACGCAGAAAGTTTGCTACCCAAGCCCGAGGGTCGCGGGCGACGTACAGACTGCGCAGGGTGTCGCCCAGAACGCTTTGCAGCCACTGGAGTTTGAGTCCCCAGCTTCCGCTCTGGAAGTGGAGGACGCTCTGGGCATTGGGAAACTCACTCTCGTGATTCATCAGATCGTCGTCCGTGTAAAATTTGTAGTTGACCTCTTCAGGTTTATTGGCACTTGCCTCCCTTGTCTTGGCGGCCAACAAGTTTCTCATTGGCGAGCCTGATTGGTCATCCCGATTACTATCCAACTGCTCAATGGTTTCATTCCACATCATCAATTTCCTGGACTTTTTCTTCCTGCCGCCGAATATTTCATGTCGACTCCAGCGTAGCATTTTTATCCTACTCGCAAAGGAGGGAAATCGACTGACCTCCTTCTCCGTCCAAACACAAGCATCGGCGAAAGGATTAATGGAAGTCGTCTCGATCTCTGGAAGCTGAATTAGGTCTGATGGCACCTTCAAATGAAGAAAGTCAGGGTTATAGTAAAACAGCCATCCAAGTATTTCTGACCCCGCTCCCGGTAGAGATGTTATCACCACCGAGGGAAGACTCAAGACTGATTTGGGAATCTTGAGTTCTTTCTTTCCAACCTGAAGCTCTGCAGTTCCAATCAAGGGAAGGCAACTGGCATTCTGGCACTCCAAGCCGTACCTTGATAGTGTGATCAGACATGTAAAGATGACCACAATGATAATGATGTTCTTGCGTTTTGTAATCTTGATGCGGTTGTTTCGTTTGGTAAAGTACAAAAGGACTAGTCCGAGCATGACGGCAAGGAGGAACAGGCTCATTTTGGTAAAATTGTCTGACTTCTTAATGGGTTTACTGTTGACGGTGGCGGCATCTAGCGTTGTGTTGACGCCAAACTTGACGATTCGTTTTCCCCGTCTAACTACCACGTACCCTGGATAGCCAAGGTACTGCTGACGCGCAACGGGATCATTGTGCTTTGTGGCCGTCGTAATGCGGTAGTCCATATTGGCCATCTCTAACTGAAGTGAGACACCATTCTCTTTGGATTCCAAGAATCCCATATCCAGAACCGTTTCAGACGGACCGACGAAAACATATGCCATACGTGTCACACGAGGCCTAAGTTTCATGGTGACATTCACAAAGTTAGTCTCTCGCTTTTGAAACTCTGACGGGTGGGACTGCTTCGATACAAATGCCCTGGGACTCTGACCTTCCGGCGTGACCCAAAACATTTTATACTCCAAGTTTTTGATGACTGCTTTGGCCCCGTACATTTCTCGCAGTCTTGCTTGCTTGAAGACGGCCTCGACATTGTGGAAGAACGCTGCGGCGTGTGTGAGCGGAGACGTCGACTGGGTTTCTATGTGATCCAGAACCACTAAGACATTTGGAGTGAGGAGGACCAGACTACGATAGACTGAATTCAATCGCATGGCAGGGTGATAGCTATCCCTGGCCTCGCCGCTAACATGCACCATACCGTTGGAAGAACTCGCTGTAATCAAATCCCCGCCGTACTTCTCGCTTTCCTTCAGCCGCCAGCCGAGCCACTTTGCGCATTCTCCCAACTGCCCTTCCCAGGGATTGAAACAACGACTCGTTGGAGACGGGGAGAACACAAGGACATTGTTTAGATATGTGTACTTAGGTCCGTACAGTCCATCGGAAATGAAAAGCTGACCGTTAGGGGCAAACACAAACATGTTCTGATCGGGATGCTCGTGCCCTGGGTTGAAACTCCTCCATTTGTTGACCCATGATGAATACATATTCCTCTGGACCACGTCAAAGATCCCCCGCCCGTGCATCTTGCCGGACTTGAAGGCGAGAAAGGTATCGTCGCGGTATTTCGGCGCCACCCTACTGTAAGTGACCACGCCCCAGTCACTGAACACATGCAGGTTGGGTTTACCGCTCTTGGCTGGTGCAGTCGGCCTGAGGGTGGGATCATACCACAAGAACTCAGTGTGGAGAGTGCACCAACGCTGTGATTCGGACGGGGCCAATTTGTTTTTTGGTTCCATAACCCGATGGCGACGTATCTCTTCTGCTAACCAGTTCCCGTGCCCGTTTCTCAGCACGAAAGTATCGAGGAAGACGAGCTGGCTCTCGGGGCCGTAAAACCAATTGTTATTGCTGTCTGCGATACCAACAGTGCGCTGAAAGTTTGGTAGAACAGTGTTGTAATAAAACCAGTAATGCTCTTTTAACCACAAGTCTTGGCGGTGGTCCACGCCAAAGTGGCGTAGGGCCAAATACACATACTGTGTCACCGAGCGAGCTGTGTAGCTGCCATAAGCAACACCTTCATCCAATGTCCCATCTATAATATGATTTAATAGAACCATCGTCTTCTCAAAGTTCTTTCTGGCATGGGCAATCCATGTGTGTGCCTCTGGCGAATGCAAAGACACAACAAGGCTACCGTGCAACAGGGCCAAGTAATTCGTTGCAACATGATTCTGCAAATACTGGCTTCCCCATGAACGGATTTTAGATAACTGATAAAAATCTCTCGTAACATCGGTGATTCGTTTTAAATAAGATGACCGCCGCTTTTCATCCATTACCGGATACAGAAAGTCAAACGCTGTTGTGAACCCCGTTAAAGAATGGGCGACCGGTACCTCATCCTCAGGGATGCTTATCACCTGCCATTTGGGCAGGGTCACCATGTTATCCATGAAATTAAACGCAAACTCACGAGCCTCGTAGTCCTCAGGGTAAAGAACGCAGTACATAGCCAGGGCGGCTAGATTGTTCCCGTACACCTCGTTCCAGTGGCTGCCAAACTTTTCATAGTTGGTCGACGGTAAATAATGATTTTTTTCTTTGATCATTGTCCGAGCGGCTGTCTGTAGGATACTCGATACTCGAGTGTGAGTAGTTCTTGAGTTCTGAATCAAACTTGGTACCTTCTCCGCATCATAGAACAGCATCGGATGGGTTGTGAACTCCGTATCCACAGGACTTAACAGCGCCATTGTCAACCACATCATTGTATGCAGGGTGGAGATCAGTTTGGGCAGGGGTAAGGCACCACCCTTCAGAGTTCTTGACCTGTCTGCCATCTGGGTTCCTGTGACCTCTACTTTTCACAGGCCAAAAGGTCAATGATATGGATATGGGTGTATTGTCAGCTGAAAAGAATCTCCATGTTGTTTATTGCTTGCTCGTTCACATTTTGGCTCAATCCCTGGTCATCTGTGGGTAAAAAAAAAAAAAATCAGTCAATCAGTCAAGGAAAAGTCTTTTTTTTAATCTTAAGACAAAACAAATGAAACCAATTATTCAGGGTAAAAAGTCTTTAGTTCTCCTTGTGAATGTAAGAAAATATGCAAAAATTTGAGCAAAATGATATCTTCCAATACTTTGTTATATTTCCAAATGATTTTAAATGACACTCGCTGAAGCAACCTGCCTGCATGTCAACATTGTACATGTACATGTTATTGTACCTGTCACGTTTGTAAGACTAATGTTCAGTTAGTGACCTTCCACGATTTATACACACAAACCATGAACCATAGTAAGCCAAAACCATGAGGAAATGTGCATTTTTAGATGCACAGCTGCAACAAATCAAAAAGTTCCACAACTTAATGACTTTACCAGGCAATGTGAGCGCCCTTTAGCATCAAAGGAATACAAATATAGCTGAAGAAGTGAAAGATCATCTGCAAGTTAACATGAGATCACCGTAAAAAAGGCATCTGACTCCTCGGCTGTATGAATACATTATGTTTACGTCAACTGATTATGTACATTATTGTACGTATGCATTGTTAATAAGAAGTTTGTTTGTTGTCTTTATATGGGGACCATTGGTCGTGTTTTCATTTAGTCATATTTTCATTTTGACAGTGGTAGGCCTATTATTGCAAAACGTTTCCTCTGGAAAAAAAATTAAGAAACCTGGAGGGAACAAACACAAATTTTATCCAATGCCACCCCATTTTATGGTACATGTACGTATATTGTATGTAACTTGAGATTAATTGATTGGACATTACATGTACATGTACAGTACCACAGTGCTAGTGAAAACTGATGTAAAGTGCATTTATAAGTAGGTTGATCCAGTGGCACTGGCTAGTCAAGAATCACTCAGTGTTCAGTGTTCGAGTGACCTTGTTTCATGCAAGTCACCAGACTAAAGGCACCCCCTGAACTTGCTGAATGATTTCTCTCATTCAATGACACCTGGGGATGTTTGGTGCTTGGTGAGCATTCCATATTTAACCACGCACCAGACCTATGACCTTCAAGCACTAACCTGCTAACTGGGCCCTACTGCTACATGTAAATTACTTTAAGGCATTGGACCCTTTCGGTAAACAGTGTTGTCCAAGGCCCACACTTTGTGTACCACAACTTCTATATCAAATAACAAACCTGTGAAAATTTAGGCTCAATGGGTCATAGGAGTCGGGAGAAAACGGAAAAACCCACCCTTGTTTCCGCACGTTTCGTTAACAAGAATTTATATTGTTTTGCTGTTTTCTCAAAAAGTAAAGCATTTCATGGAATAATATTTCAAGAGAAGTCTTTCCTAGTTGCCTTCTGTAAACCCTGTAAGTTATTTGTAAATCTGTAAACTTTTTTTTTTTCTGCTCCGAAAGGGTCAAAAGAACAACCAGAAAACATACACCCTGTGACCCAACGAAGTACAAAGGGGGGGGGGGTCAATCCACTCTACACAAGTAAACATTTTATATTGAAATATTCCAAAATAATCTTCATCCAACTAGCACCAACAACAGGATGAATAATAACCCTAACCCTAACCCTAACCAGAAGAAATGTTAAGTTTTAGATGTAGGCCTGTGGGCATGATAGGGAATGAAAACCCAAACCAAAGGCTCTAATATGAGTTGGGATTTGAACCATGGTCCACAAAGGTGAACGGCAAGGAAAGAGCCAACCTGATCCCCAGTTGTGGAAGGGGAACTCAAACTAGTAGAAACCCCCACCAGGGCCCAATTTCATAGCGCTGCTAAGCAAACAAATTTGCTTAGCATGAAATTTCTTCCTTGATAAAAACAGGATTACCAACCAAGTTTCCATGTGATTTTAAGGATGAGCAAACAACAGCTTCAAAAACAATAACAAGCAATGTGCAACATATTGAAAATTGGTTGGTAATCCTGTTTTTATCAAGTAAGAAATTTCATGCTAAGCAAATTTGTATGCTAAGCAGCTATATGAAATTGGGCCCTGATCTGAAACCCATTCCACCTCCGAATCAGAGGCAAAAGGCAGGGGAAAAAAACCATCGAGCTAAACTGATCCCTAGTTGCGAAAACCTGATTGGACACCCAATCCACCTCCAAATCTGGAGTGAGATTCGAACCGAGGTCCACAAAGGTGAAAGGAAAGAAAAGAAACCACTGAGGCAACCTACTCTGGGAGAAGGGCTCAAACAAAGGGACCCCCCCCCCCCCCCCTGATGGGAGACCCATTCCACCTCTGAATCTGACGTGGAATTCAAACCAGGGTCTACAGAGGTGAAAAGCAGAGAAAGAAACCACTGAGGCAACCTGATCCCTAGTTGTGGGATTCACACTGGGGTCCACAGACATGATAGAGGTAGGAGGCGGGGTAGAAACCACTGAGTCAAGCCAAGGCCCAAATTCAATAAGCTGTTTAAGCAGAAAGTAATGCTACACGAATTTCTTTGCTATGCAAAAATTGAATCATAACAGTGCATAACTGAATGTAATTTGGGCTGGATACCTGTTTCTTCTAAGAAATACTTGTCTGTGCTTATCAAGTTTGAGTGCTCCAGGCTAAGTATGAAATTGGGCTCTGATCCCTACTTTGATCAATAGAGCAAGGACCAACAAAAGATCCTTGCTTGCTCTTGCTGACTACTAGGAAATGTGGGCCATGACCTGCTGTCTTGGTCTTGGCCTTGGTCTCAATTACGACAACAAACATTCCCAAAGACTTGTGCGATTCTAAGAGCCTTGGCACACAAGGCAACTTTTACAGGCAACTTGGAGGCAAATCAACTTCAGTGCATGCTACGGAACCACTTAGCTTGCACATGAGTAATTTGTTTTTACACTGTCTTCCGATCTACAAGAAAAATAGGTGAACATTGAAATGTGAATGGCATTTCTGATTGGAGATTGCCTGGAACTGGTTGCCTGTAAATTGCCAGATGTGACATGGCCTTAATGCATGACAAAACTTTTTGGTTTCCTGTAAAATGCTGGAAAAGGGGGTCAAGTATGGGAAAACAAATAAGGTCACTGAACAGTTTTCAGATCACGTTATAAATGCCCGGCATACGAAGAAATAAAGTACATTTACCAAGGATGAATAAATATTCTTCTGAGACACCCACCCCAAGTTTTTAATTTTAAGAGACTGTTAATTTCAAAGATTTTAAGAAAAGCTGGCCTTCGCCGTAAATGGATTATTCCTTCATACTTTTATATTTAATGGGTTTTGGCTCCAAACTAAACAAACTAGAAAATGTGTAATAAACACTGTAGGCCTGTCTTTTGACACACCATGTGCAGTGCTCCGATTTTCAACATCAACAACAATGTTGAGATGAGACATTGGTCTTGTGGAACTTTAACAATTTGCTTGGTAAAAATAAAGTTTTGTTCTTTGCAGTGTTGCCGGGGATTTCCCATTTTTTCAAAATTCCCATGGGCACACTTTCATACTATCGATAGTTCTTGGGTAATTTTTATGAAATTTGCCATGACCCAAAGCTCATTTCACCCAGTGGTACTTGTGTAACAATAATTGAATCAATTAAGACTGGTTTCCTTAAAAGGGGCTCTTAATAATACACAATAATTCACTGTAGGCCTACGTACAGAAAAGTCATTGTTTACATTGTCTTTGAAATTGTTTTCATCATGTAACACACTTTGGCAGGCCTCATATTTTTACCATCGATTTTATTCCCAGTTTTTTTCCTTTTTGCGTGTGTGTGTTTGGTTTTTTGTTAGTGTGTTTTTTATGTGTTTGTTTGTCTGGTTGAGTGTTTGCTTGTTTGTTTGTTTGTTTGTTTGTTTGCTTGCTTGCTTGCTTGCTTGCTTGTTTGTTTGTTTGTTTGTTGGGGGGTTGGTCTCAGTTGGGTTGTTAGTTTAGTGTGCTTGTTAAATATTTATTGTTTTTGTTTTATCTAATTTTAGTTCTCATAACGTCTCTTTTGACTATGCTCTTAATTTTTAAATTTTTCTTGTGTATAAATTTTCTCCTCTGTTTTTAAAAATTTTATATAAAAATGTAAATCTGTATTTTAATTCAGTCTCTGGACTGCGACAAGCAGATGTTTTTTACAATAAACCAGTAATAATAATAATAATAATAATAATAACCCACCATCAACCCACCATTGTTGTTGTCAACCATTTTGATCAATGCGTAATGCTAGCAGGGTAGCTGTTGCCAGGTGCAGTCATAACGTACTGTTTGCAAAAGTTGGTACAAAATCTAGTGAAATATGCAGTTGAGTCAGAAAATTTTAATATTTTGTTTTACAAGTTAAGGCCTGATGCTTCAATTTTGAAACTGAGGGTTTTTCTCATTATAGAAACAACCTCCTTAAAGGCAGTGGACACTATTGGTACTAACTCAAAATAATTATCAGCATAAAACCTCACTTGGTAACGAGCAATGGGGAGTGGTTGATAGTATAAAACATTGTGAGAAACGGCTCCTTCTGAAGTGACGTAGTTTTCAAGAAAGAAGTAATTTTCCACAAATTTGATTTTGAGACCTCAAGTTTAGAATTCGAGGTCTCGAAATCAAGCATCTGTGAAAGCACACAACTTCATGTGACAAGGGTGTTTTTTATTTCATTCATATCTTGCAACTTACTGAGCTCAAATTTTCACAGGTTTGTTATTTTACGCATGTTTACGTAGATGTACACCAAGTGAGGAGACTGGACAATTACCAATAGTGTCCACTGTCTTTAAGAAATTTATAATATTTGTAAATTTGTATTTGAACATTTCAAGGGGCACCAAGGCAACAACCAGGGGAAACAGAGGCAACACTTGTCTCCATTGGCTCTGTGAAGTACTATGCCTGCATATTGAAACAATTGTTACCATCAGCAGGTTTCTGAACAAAACCAGGTCACAGGAAACGAAACAAAAATTGTTTCTAGTCAATGGTGGCCTTTCCATGACCACAGGTAGTCCTGCCATTGAGAACTGGAATTCTTCCTGAACTGACATGAGTGACCTTGAAGCTTAGAGCTTGAAAAACTACAAACAAGATTCAAAAGTAAACTTTACAGTAAAATTGCATTTGTGTCATTGTAATACTGTGTATTTCCCCCCACCAAGTTGTTTTAACTTGCTTAAAGGCAGTGGACACTATTGATAGTTACTCAAAATAATTATTATCATAAAACCTTTCTTGATTAGAGCCATTATACACTTTCGATAAACAGTATTGTCCAAGTACCACACTTCCTGTATCACAACTTATTTATAAAATAACAAACCTGTGAAAATTTAGGCTCAATCGGTCATCGGAGTCGGGAGAAAATAACGGGAAAACCCACTCTTGTTTCCGCGCGTTTCGCCATGTCATGACATGTGTTTAAAATAAATCCGTAATTCTCGCTAACGAGAATTTATATTGTTTTAATGTTTTCTCAAAAAGTAAAGCATTTCATGGAACAATATTTCAAGAGAAGTATTTCACCATTACCTTCTGTAAACCCTGTAAATTATGTGTAAATCTGTGAACTTTTTTTTTTTTTTTCTGTACCGAAAGTGTATTATATTATGGCTTTAAGAGGTATTGGGAGAGGTTGATAATATAAAACATTGTGGGAAACAACTCCCTTTGAAGTGACGTAGTTTTCGAATCCCACTATCTTCTATTTAAATTGATGGTATTCCAGTTCATTCCGTCGACAAAGCAAGAAACCTTGGTGTGACCCTCCCTCTGCCTTTTCAATAACCGTGTTGAAGTGGTTGAAAATTACCTTCAAGACCTCCTTACAAAAGAAAAATGAATACAGTCAACAAAGTGACCTTTCCCATCTAATACACCAAAAAAACTGTCTGAACATGTTACACCAATCATCCAACCAGCCCAATTGACCCTCACCTGCCAAAGGTCAAACCTCAGAAGGCTTGCTGTGGAGTCACCATGGTATAGTGGCATAGTTCAGCACTGTAACGCGGATTTTTAGTAGAGTGTGGGAAAAATTGATCACAACAGCATTTTTTTTCAATTTTTCAATTTGAGGAGTGGGAGGGAGTGGGAGGGGATGGGTTCAAAGAGAGTTTTGGAACTTTTGACTGCCCCCAAAAGTGATAACTCATCGGGTTAAAAGCAAACCCACAAAGGAAAATGTTTTTTGTTTTGTTTCAACAACATTTTTTATAGGCCTTTTGCTATCATTAATGTTCCAGTTTCTGGTCTAGTATTTTGTGGTAAAAGTTAATTAGCTTTGGAACCGTACCAAAACTTCAGTTAACCATGGCCTATAAATATGCACCACAAAGCAAGTTGGATAGTTAATTCACTTTTAGTGTTAAAGGGTATAATGTACTTTTTCCTAACAAAAAACACAATGTCCACAGATTAACATTAAACTTACACAGTTTGAAGATTGTGATAGTAGAAAGCTTCCCTTGAAATTGTACTTACTAAGGGGCTGTAGTTTTTGAGAAATGAGTAAAAGTGATAATTTACGTCTCAGTGTTAGCATGTAAAAGCGTATTAACCAGTTATGCTATGGTTTTGGTATAATATCATTAGAACTGGTTAAGGGGATTTTACATGCTAAAATAATTTTGGTCTCATGAGACCAAAATTATTTTGTGACTTGTTTTACTCATTTCTCAAAAACTACATAACCTTTACAGTTAGTAATATTTGAGGGGAAGCTTTCCACCCTGTAAGTTTAATGTAAATCTGTGGACATTTTGAAAAAGTACCCAAATCCTTTAATTGGCACGTAGACCTACTTCATGTACCGTAATTTTCGGATTATAAACCGCGCGGCGTATAAACCGCACTTCCCCAAAATATACAAAAAAATATTTAGGTGTCGGCGTATATGCCGCGCGGCGTATAAACCGCGACCAAAATAAAAAAAAAACGTGAAATAACTAACCTCAAAACACGGAAGTGAAGTACGCAAACCTGCCGCGTTACGGGTGATTTTTTTTATCTCACACTATCAGTCCTGAGTTATACTTTTTTCCATCAACAACCCTTTTCAAGAATTTGCGATTTGATGACAATTTTTTATGAACTTCTTTGGCAACAAACTGTCCGTGAATCAAAGATCGGTCGACAACGCACACCGAGAAATAGTTGAACTTTGCCCTGCATCGCATCGCCCTCTGTTGACAAAAGTTGTCCACGTTTGATTAGACTGGGCCCCGAGCCTCGAAGCGTGGGTCAGACGTTCAAGCTATTTGTTGTACAATGTGCAGCCGCTCTACTCGATCCGTCCGAAGTCTAGCCAAGATTTTATGAATGGAACTATCACCGGCCAATCAACAACGGCCAATCATCAAACGGCCAATCATCAAACGGCCAATCACCGCATGCGTACACACAAAGGGGCCGTGCTTGTTTGCGGTCCTCTTTGTGGCGATGTGCAGTGACAGGCGGGCGGCACATCAGTCAGTCTTGTATAGTTGCCGCAATGTGGGAGTTGCGTCGTAATTAGAGTAGAAATGTATTGAAGTTTACACTATTGATCGTAATTGAAATGATCTATTATAGGATAGTATTCTTTTTGTAAGCTGGCAGCACCCCCTTTGCGGGACCACATTATTGTTTGTGTTGGATAATTATTGATGAAAGTTACAACTGAAAATACGTTTATTATTGTGATACTGGAAAAAACCCAATAACAGTTTTAAAAATTGACAAAGTTAAATCCTACTTTATTTGTAGGTAAGTGAGATCGTGTTGCAATAAAAATTAACTTCAGACAGTGCGTTGACTATCGTTTCAACATAGGATTCGTCTGCAGAAGCAGTGATAAAGAAACAGTGCGAAGATTTATATCCAAGGAATCCTTTGCCTTCCGTTTTGTTTAAATAGAAAATAGACAAACCAAAACCAAACAGTCCTTTTCAGGGCTACCACAACACAAACGAGAGTTGTCTATGACTGTTGTTTCTGTTTACAATGTATAAAGGAAAAATTTTTAAACATGTAAACAGCTCCTAAAAAAATTCCTTTATAAAATATAAAAGAAATAATAATGGGGACGGCTAAAGTTGTTCCCTCACTTTTATTGTATAGCGGTAGTAATGAAACAAAATGCGCTACCTTATTGTTTGCGTAATCATAAGGACAGAGGATTCACTTTTATTAAACATCGGAGTAGACGGGAAATAAGGTTGAAATGGGTCTTTCAATAAGGGAATTAAAGAAAAGTGGTTGTTTCTCCCACAACGAGGATCCACAACAGATATTGCAACGACGGACGGGCGGACGGACGTAGCGTGTGTGTAGTAATGTATCATGCAGCGTGCACATTAAGCACATGTACACATGCGAGATCGTAAAGCTAGCAATCTGTTAATTGCGCTGCTCAATCTCGAAATTGCACAACAGATGTTGGGGGCACCGTCTTGAGCGATGTTCGCCGACGGGTTGCGCAACGCCCTCATATTTGCGCCGCCTGGAAATAAAATTCCCAATGTTACTGGACTCAACAATCAGGGCGGTTTGAAAACGTTTTGTTTGACCCCCGGCGCGGCATAGTTCTTTGCGTACGTCCATCCACCATTCTGCTGTTGCGGTGTGCGTGGTTGACCTGAAGAAACCGCTGGCTGACACGAGTGTAGCCTGGATGTCTGACGTCAGTAAAGATCGTGGGATAAATAGACAGGGGACGAGTCTATTTCGCTGAGACACGAGTATAGCTTGAATGTCTGACGTCAGCATGTAGAGATCGCTATGATAAATAGACGGGCACCAGTCTAGTCTAGCCCGAGTTGCGCTGAGAGGGGGAGCTGAGAGCGGTTGATAAACGTTTTACAAAGGAAACATGGAATACAATTGTGGTGGGATTTTCAACAGGATTTTGTCATCACACAGGCAGGTTTTTGTTCTCGTTGAAGAAAAAAAACATTATTAGAATAGTTTACGAACGATCTTTCTTTTAAAAAATGGCGTTTTTTCTCTTAAATATTTATACGTCGGCTTACAAGCCGCCCGGAGAATAAACCGCAGGAGTTCAAAAAAATGTCAAAATCAACATATAAACCGCGGTTTATAATCCGAAAATTACGGTATATGTAGGGCCTACATGTATGTATGTTGAGGGCTAAGCCCATATTTTCTTCATAAACTTCCTCTTGAAAAATCTGTTTTGTTTTTCAAGGGAAACACGAGGCCAATGTTTGAACCCACACACATTTTTTTCCGTGTGGAAGTTGCTCTGCAAGAAATTTTTCAAACTACCGCGATTCCCCGCCATGCTGCGATAGGGGGTACTGTTTGGAAAACTTGAATTCTTCCATCACCCACCACCGCACACGAGTTTGTGGCTTTCAGAGAATGCCCTCTATCGTTGGTATAGTCGCAACAATGTGTGTGGGTCGTGTGATTGGTTTTAACCAAGTTCTAGTAACTAGTAAGAGTGTCTTGCATTTTGACTGCAATGACACATTCAGATTCAGCAAACCTTCACTAGCCCATGCAGGGTTTCCCATTTTAAAACTTGTTTATCACTGACTGCCAGCAGGCTTGACGATCAACTGGTATTTTTTTTATTCGGCCTTATAGCTTGTCATTTTACTAGTCCACCAGTTTTCCATCAGTCTATTATTTGAAATGAAATAGGATTGTTTTTCAACACTGAACTAACAAGCAGTGACCAATTGGAGTGAATTTTGCCTGGTCCTCAAGTGTTTTAACTGGCATTTGTCAAGCCATACACATGTAGAGTAAGAACAGAGACCAGCGGACCACTTTTAGTTGGGAGAACGCAGCCACAAGTCCTGTACCTCAGAACTGGAAGTAATTCTCTTTCCATTTGCTATTTGCTGACATGTTACTATGGAGGTTTTAAATTTGAAAAGCATTCAAAGCATTATTTAAAAGATGTAGGCTTAAGTCTGTAACAATTCAAGCACTTGACTGGACTCAGCCCAGCGGGTGTTTTCACGCCCTGGTGCACAGAATGCAGACTAAACACACATACAACGGTTAAAAAAAGGTAACAAACATGTGTGTCACACAATACATCATTGTACAATACCATGGACTTTTCCTCAATCACCTGGTTGCTATTTAGGATGGACTCATGAGATGTTTGCAGACATTCGTACAAAACACTTTTGTTAAGAAGACTTTGCATACTTAAAGGAGGCAATTACAATTGCTTGCGTTGAGTATCGTCTCAACAATGCCCCTGGTCATCATTGCCTTGGTGCCTCTTGAAATGTTCCAACCCTTCCAATTTGTATAATTTCTCTTAAAAAAAAACCTTCCTTGCCCTTACATTGACGAAGTACCATGGGCCTGGTTACTATGTCTCAGTTCTTCTCAAGGCTATATAAATACCACCACAACTTTGTTTGTGTTACTTAGAATGTTAGTACATGTAGGTCTAAAGCTTTAAAACCGTTCTGATACTTCATTCAAAAAATTAAATTTTTCAAATTCTACATGTACATTAGCTTAGTAACCAATACAGGATCATCTTTAACCTCATTAAAGGAAAATTACAATTGTAATTGTTGTGTTTTTTCGAGGAAAATAGTGGATTGGTGAGGTAGGATACAAACAAAAGGAAATGTCTTTCCTTTGACCCATTTGAAATTGTATTATGACCTGATGACTGTCGAGAAAAAACAGAGCAAATGGTGCTCTCAGACCAAAATTGTTGTATGGAAAGCTCACACATTGTTCAAATGATGGTCAGCCAACTGATCCCTTCAAAACAAGATTCATTGTGATTTGTTTTCTTTTAAACCCGACCAAACAACTTTTATGCACACTTTGGAATAGTTTACACTTTCAGTCTAAAGTAAGTTATAAATTAGTTTACTAGAAACTTAAAACACATTTTTTTCGGGTCTGCAATCAGATGCAATCTCAGAGTAACTAAGCAACAAAAAATTGACTGACCCTATTTTGTGCAGCACACTGAATGTCAATATTGAGTAGCATTGATTTCCGAGGAGCAACTGAAACATTTTGTGTGGCATATTGCTCTGCTATGCAAGAGAAATCAATTACGGAATCTACCCTGTTAAAGGAACATGTTGCCTTGGATCGATCGAGTTGGTCTTTGAAAAGCGTTTGTAACCACTTGGTTATATAAGGATGTTTTAAATTAGAATACAATAATCAACACAAATATGCCTCGAAATTGCGTGGTTTTCCTTTTACTTTGCGAACAAACACGGTCGGCCATTTATGGGAGTCAAAACTTTGACTTCCATAAATGACCGTCAGTGTTAGTCCACGAGGTAAAAGGAAAACCACGCAATTTCGAGTGATACTTGTGTGGATCATTACATTATACTTTTAGAATATCTTTCTAATCATATGCATTTTATAAGAAACGGTTGAAAACGCCTTTCAAAGACCAACACGACCAATTACTGTCACAATCTTCTGTGGAAGCAATTTTAAGTTTCCTGAGCTACAACTTACACTAGGCATAGTACATGTACATTGTCAGATTTTAGGCCACGATTTTCATTGACATTGAGAGGGCAAAGCAATTTTCATTTTTCAAAGGGTGCTACCATTGAAAAACCTGAAAGTGTACAATGGGAACTTGTGAAGGGGCAATGAGGCCAAGACATGGGCAATGGAAACAATGGGACCTTCATTGTTTTTATGTACTTCTAGGCCTGAGATTTTGATAAACTGATTATGTACTATGTATGTACAGTGTGTTGAGACAAACCTAAATCTAGCAACAAGTTTAGTACACACAAATAATATTTGGCATGGAGTATATACATGTAAAACATAGAAAATGTTCTAAAAATTCCTAAGTTCTTCATTCTACAGGTTTGGCTGTTGTCGTAACGCACGAGGGTGCTAACAGTTCAATGGAGCTGTTTTATGTCTGTAGCGCTAAACCGGCGCAAACATTCAGTTCAAGTTGCCAATCTATATTCACATAAAACAGCTGTTCTTGAATTATGTTCGCATTGTCGCTCTGCCTGTGCTGGTTGATGACAACATGACTTGATTGCAGTCATTCAAAAAGGGCCGCGCTCAGTAGGATACATTGGGGAATTATTATTATTATTATTAGTAGTATTATTTGTTTTCTTCTTTTTTTTCTTTTTCTTTTTAAAAGGTTATATTTATTTAAACATCCATTTAAAGCACTCAGGACAAGGCTCAGTACATACCATGTGGTAAGAGGAAGTGAACACAAAATTTAGTTGGTTTAAACCGCCAACCCGCCCATAGGGGAAGCGCCTTTGTTGATTGCCGTTGAGCGACTAGTGTATTTAAGAAATAGGGCCTTACACGTGGTGGCCAGGGGTTCAGAGGTTGGCCACACAAGAGAGGCTACTTTCAATTACACTGCTGGTCAACAACTACCCCAATCGAAAGATCAACAGTGTAACTAAGTGTGTACTGTAAGTGCTCCATTCAAAGTTCCACGGGGCAACACCAACCAATTCAAGTACTCAGTCATCAATAGAACAATATTTACTTAGTAGAGTCAGTTCTCTGCTTAAGCAAAAAATTCATTGCTTAGTAAAATCAGAGGATAACTTTCCGTATGGCGCCACCACCTTTTCACTCATTTTTACAAAAAGGGATATCTCATTGAGGTAAATTAGATACTATATTATTTCATATCGAATGAAAAAGTGGTGGCGCCATACGGAAACTTTTCCAAATCAGATTACCGGCCAAGACTCCACTCAATTGTTATGCTGAGTAAACAACAGCTAAATACTAGGCATAAGCAATGTATATGGTATGACATTTTGGCCAGTAACATGTGTAAAATAAGCGAGCTATTTTCGTGCTTAAGCAAATTTTTTGCTTAAGCAGCTCTATGAAATTGGCCCCAGCACCAGCTAGTTTAGATTCATCCTAGTCATGCTAGTGACACTGCCTGCTGTACATATGTACACATCAGCTGAGCTGTGCAGCTGAGTGAACACAGGGGAAAGAGCAGATGGAAACAACAGAACGTGACTCCCTTGAACTTTTATAACTTCTTGTTTTTTTTACATTCTCACCGTCCCACGTGCAATATAAACAACTCCAACTCAATAAAAACATAGAGACCTATGGATTGAAGCATAAATTTGATAATTTACCGACGTAAACCAGACAAAAATACAGTAATTTACCTTCACTTCGGAAGACTTCGACGTTCGGTCGGACGAAGCAGACTTTCAGGAACTTCAGCCACCTTTACATACGCTTCCTTCCTTATGGTTAGTTCCACATGTGCGCTATTTGCTCGTCAATGCCACCAGACCACTGGGTACCAGACCGCTTTTGCAAGGCCGTACGGTCGCACAAGTTTCGTACGTGGCATTTTGTGTGAGTTTCGAATCATGGAATGATCAAGTGCTTGAGTTCGCGAGATGTCAAACTCGAAAGGAAGTTGGTAAAATTTAATTTGATGATCTGCCAGAATGATCGAGGTATAAACTACTTCGTTTACAGAAATGACCTCATTGGCAGTCTATAACTCCATTGACTCGATTGTCTTCATGATATAATCAGAAAAAAGAAAAAGAAACGATTATAGGCCTACATAAATGTTGTTGCCGTTTTTTAGATAAAAGATATTTTGTGAATAAATTACTATAATAAAATAATAGGCCTTTTACTTTAGGCCTACATGGAAGCTATACAAAAAATACAAAATAATGGTTAGTTAAAAAAAAAAATATATATATACGGCCATGGAGGAATAAATCTAATTTTTTCCTCCATGATATAACACTGTGATAGTTTGTATTTTTAAATAGCATTATTGTGGAACATTTTTTTCTTCTTTTTCTTTGTTCAAACTTGTTCATAAGTCTAGCTCGTATCGTATACCCGACAATTTTTTTAATGTGGTAATGAATGTACCTACCTTTAATAAACTGATGGGTGAAAGTCGCCCATTAAAAAAATGGAGGCTGATGTGAAACATGGAAAACGTGCCAAAAGTGGGCGTGGCACGAAAAAAAAAAAAAACGCCCTTTCAATACGAGGCTGCTTGAAAGATGGGGTAAGAAAATCGATAATGTTTTGACTCACATCCCAAATTTCGAACTTAAAAGTTTAGATAAGAACAATGAAGCAAATATTTTAGATCTTGAGGTCTCCAAAATCGGTAATGTTCAATATGAAAACAACTTTTACTTTTTGAAATTAAATCGACGATCCTGTCCACCAGCTGGGTATTTTGTCTTCTGCGTATCGACTTTCTGGAAGTTTCTTTTGACCCACCCACGCTTAGTTTCGAAAACACTTAACATATTATTTTTTAACGTCGACTTGTTTTAAAGAAAATCTAAAAGCCCGACAAAGGTAATGTAATATTATTTTATCGACATGTTAATGGCTACTAGTTGAAGTAGGCCTACTGTAACTATGTGAATCATTCACTGTATATTTTATGCATTTTACGGAGTTTTTTGTGTGGGATTAAAAATCTACCTGTCACCTTCCTTCCTCAGATGCTTCTATAAATGGCAGCGCTCACAGACAATGCTTTTCCTTCAACTAACGGGAATGTTAACAGTGTTTGTTTTTCTTTTATTTCCCTCTATATGGCCGCTGGGGGTGGGGTGTATGGGAAGGCTTATAGGCACATCTGTGTGGAGTTACCTTGGCATGTTTTTTTTTTTAATCTACTAAAGTACTAGGGTTTGGAAATTTAAAGGAACACGCTGCCTTGGATCGGACGAGTTGGTCTATGAAAAGCGTTTGAAACCGTTTGTCATGAAATGCATATTATAGTTAGAAAGATGTTTTAAAAGTAGAATATAATGATCCACACAAGTATCACTCAAAATTGCACGGTTTTCATTTTACGTCGCAAACTAACACGGTCGGCCAATTATGGGAGTCAAAAATTCGACTTTCATAAATGGCCGACCGTGTTAGTCGACGAGGTAAAAGGAAAACCACGCATTTTCGAGGCAAATTTGTGTAGATCACTGTAATCTACTTTAACAACATCTTTCTTACCATATCGATTTTATAACAAACGGTTACAGGACGCTTTTCAAAGACCAACTCGACCGATCCAAGGCAACGTGTTCCTTTAAAATATTGATAATCAAAATATCTCCTTAATTATAAAGAGAGTCTTGATAAATCAGCGCTCTCTCTCTATATATTATGGACTGTGGAAACTTGGGATCTATAAAAAAGGGAAGGGGCAATAACTTGCTGTTGGATTTGAGTTGCTATCTTTCAACGTTTTATTCATCTCTTATCAACTGTTTTACAAAATGCAACAGAAAAAAAAAAGTTTCAGCACAATTATTATTACTGCTTGATAATTTCCTGCTTGACAAAATTAAGCAGGGAGCCTGTTGAAATCTTTCACTAAGACATTGCATTTTGCCTGGTAACTTTTTTCTGCTAAGCACTGTTGTTTGTGTTTGGCTAATTGTTTGCTTAAGCAGCTCTCTGAATGTCAACATTGTTTTTGTTGTGTTACAAGCCATTATACACTGAGTGGGTTTTCCCGTTATTTTCTCCCGACTCCGAGGACCGATTTTGCCTAAATTTTCACTGGTTTGTTATTCTGTATAAGTTGTGATACACGAAGTGTGGGACTTGGCTATACTGTTTACCGAAAGTATATAATGGCTTTAAAGTAATAAAAGGCTTGTGAGTAACTATCCATAAAGTAATAGGAAAAGAGAAAAACCAGGCAAGAAAAAACAGAGGAAAGATAATATTCCTATATTCATATACTTTTTTTACACAGAAAGTGAAGGGAAAAAGGAGAATCTCACATGCCTGTTATAATAAGCTCTGTAGACATAGTCAACATAACAATATAGATCCATTGTGAAAAATATTGGTTTTGTGATATTTTTTTTCTTCAATTTCTCACAGATTATTAAACTTTTCTTGAAGACAAGAACATTTAAAACAATGCAATCATTTAAAAAGAAATTCCAGTTCCACATGTTTTAAAACAAAATTCAAGTCCAAACTTGGCTTTAATACCAAATTCAATTAATTTTACAAATTCTCTAAGAATTTTACAAACAAATGCCTAGCATTTCACATTGTAGGTATAATTTATGAAATACAAATAACTCAAATGCTGAAATGTCATTTTTACAATGATACAATGGTTGGAAAAAAAAGTGAAGATTAATAAACTTTTTTTTACGAGTACATTTTCTGAAAGGATATTGCACACTGCACATTTCAAATGTACATGTAAATTATATCATCTAATAAACATACAAGTGTCTTTGTAATATGTTTTCAATAAAAATAATATAAGGACTAGACTAACATTTACTTTTGTTAATAAAAAAAAAGCTGAGGTAATCGCACAGTACTGGTACAAAACCGTCAATAGTTGGTCTTGTTTAGTTTGCCAATATCAAGGTCCACTTTGCGGTACAACATTATGTAGGTCGGTCCCAATGTACACCATTTTCATTTATGTTTTTTCTAGGCCCGTTTTTGTAGAGCAGCTTATGCACAAAATGTTGCTTAACAAATTTCTGCTTAGCAGAAATGAGCAGGATACCAGTCGGAGATCATACACTTTACATGGTAGTTTTGCTGATAACCATATTCTGGTAAGCATAATTTTGTTGTGCTTAGCTTTTTTTTTTTTTTTTTGCTAAAGCAGCTCTATGAAATTGGGCTCTGGTTGTGATTCCAAAGACACTAAGAACTTCAATTACTGTGCTACATGTACTAGCCAAAAACCCAAATGGTGAGAAGACAAGGAAGTTTAAGTTTCAATTTAGGAGCAACACAAGAGAGTTAGGAGGAAAACACAAGAGACCTATTCCAGGGAAAACCCACGCAGTCTGGCAGTGACTGAAAACCCCAATCCACGTAGGACCCCACCTGGGATTCGTACCAGCGTCCTAGAGGTGGAAGGCGTGGTAAGATACCACTACGCCAACCAGACCACCAAACCATCATTACAAACAAAATTTGGTTTTGCCTTTGAACGCGTCAACTGTTCTCAAAACTTGTATGCAGCCAGGTGCTGACTAACCCTGCAAGAAATTTGACAAAACTCCAGGGCCCAATTCCATGGAGCAGTTTAAGCACAAAATATTGATTTAAAAATTGCAGCTTAGCAACAATAAGAAGTAAATTGTTTTTTTAGCTGGTAAAATTTCTCAGCTAGTTTTGCTGAAGCTGCTCTTTGGGCTCTGATTTCAGGGCCAAATTCCATAGTGCTAGCTGCTTAAAGGAACACGTTGCCTTGGATCGGTCGAGTTGGTCTTTGAAAAGCGTCCTGTAACTGTTTGTTATAAAATCGATATGGTTAGAAAGATGTTGTAAAAGTAGATTACAATGATCTACACAAATATGCCTCAAAATTGCGGGGTTTTCGTTTTACCTCGTCGACTAACACGGTCGGCCATTTATGGGAGTCAAAACTTTGACTCCCATAAATGGCCGACCGTGTTAGTTCGCGACGTAAAATAAAAACCGTGCAATTTTGAGTGATACTTGTGTGGATCATTATATTCTACTTTTAAAACATCTTTCTAACCATATGCATTTCATAACAAACGGTTTCAAACGCTTTTCATAGACCAACTCGTCTGATCCAAGGCAACGTGTTCCTTTAAGCAGAATAAGTGGCTAAGGGCAACAAAATGTTGCTTACCAGGATAAGGTTAACAGCCAAACTACCATGTCATACATGCACAATTTGTGACTAGTATCCTGCTAACTTCTGTTCAGCAGAGTTTTTTAAGCAATATTTTCTGCTTAAGGAGCTCTATAAAATTGGGCCCAGGTGCTTCACCGAGTCTTTATACACCAACAGAAAAATCTACCAAGTTACAACCTTGAAGGCCTGAAGACCGAGTCACACTGCAGCGATAACGGAAAACGATAACAATCACGACGCAAAGAGAACGCATTGTATTGGTTGAATTGATCCATACAGAATACGCCTACGCTCGTTCAACCAATCGAGGGTGTGCATTGTTAACCTTTGTGTTTTCGTTCTCGCTATTGAGACCTGAGTGACCAAGCCCCAACAGTTAGTTACTACACCTACATCATATCTACATTACTTATTGGTTGGGTTTTAGTATGCTTAGCTACTTGCTTTAACAGCTCTATGAATGGGCCCTGGGCAAAACATCAAATGCTATATTTTTTGTGGTTCCCCAAAGTCACAGTGTGTAGTTTGGCCATCATGTAGGTATTCCATACTTTTCCAGGACCCTACAGTGACCATATCTTGTGCACATTCCAGGCTACCAATACCTTTGTTTAGTGAATACTTCGACCCTACACTACATAATTTGAATTTTAAATGTTCAGTTTTCCTCACTGCATCACAACTTACACAAACCTGCACAAAATTCTCTCGAAGGAAACGCTGCAAGTCCACTGAGGAATAATCTATTGTCAATAACCTGTTTATTTCAATCACACTATTGGATTTCAGAAGTCTTTGTCTCGCCCCCCCCCCCCCCTCCTCCCACCCCCAAATGAAAATGTTTGGTTGTGTTTGTTATACATGTCATCACAGCAACATGAGAAGGTAAGTACTTCTCATATTTTGTGGGGAATTATGAGCTTCTAAGCATTTTGAAAACTTTTGGTAATATTTTGTGAAATCGAAGGTGGTAACTGTTAGCACCATTAATAATTAATTGTTGTAGCTCCTTGGTATGTCACATGCTTGGGAAACAGTAATGCCACTTCTAGAATAGTTAAAAAGTAAAATATAAAAATTAATAGAACTGTGAACAAAGAAACATCACAGCAAATGATGATATTACCTTAATCTTTCAGATATTATAACAGACAAAGAAATAAAATCGAACATTACATTTTGATATGAAACTGTTGTTCTAACGAACTATTATTTGACCACAATATGGTCTACCCTCTAATCCCCTTTACTGTGTCTGTCCCACAGGCAAAGTACTGTGAGATATTCTACTAGAGTTTTCCCCTCGTAGTGCTGCACTTTGGAATTCCTGACATTATCTCATTGGGAGACTTTGTGGAACGTTAGAGGGCAGCAGACTTACCGGGTAAATCCATTCTCAGAATTATGCGCATGGTCAGAAATACGTAAACAATGGAAATTTACCCGGTAAGTCTGCTGCCACCTAGCGTTGGAAAGTCTCCTGTTGTCCATCATCTTAAAATCTATTCCAGCTCAAGAGAAATAATAACAGAGATCAAAAAGTTGGCAGTGACCCAACTGTCAGAATACCCTTTTATAAGAATAAAAAAAGTACTAATAAAAGCCATGTCTAAATTAAATGCCTTGGTTAGGGTAAAAACATGGACAAACCTAGGAGGTATGCCTGATACCATGTATACCAAGTATAATCTGTTTACAGGTGCAAGTCCTTGGGGTCCAACAGAGTTTAAACAAAGAAGCTGGTTGAGGTTGATGGTTTCCTAAACCATGCTTCAATAGCTACTAACTAAAATGTTACCCTTTCTGGTGTAATGTTATATACTGTGTTCCTCTTAACATTTTTCTTGTTTGAGGTCTCAATAACCACACTAATGATCTGAATGGATCAGTGCATAAAGAGCAATGAGTTTTTATCCCTTCGCAGGCCTCAAAACAACCTTGGCACCCACAGCGACTGCCATGGTGCCATGTGCTTTTGCTGTGGTGCCCCTTGCTCAGTTTCAATGAAATTGTAAATTTTCCTCATATAAGTCCCCCTTACCAGAGGGAAATTGCTGTGCCCCTTCATAAACGAAGTTCAAGGACTGCTACGGGGTAGTGTCAGGTGAAAAACAAAAAGGACAATAGTGCACATATATGTAAAAATACAATTCTGTGCATTGACAAACTTTTTAAAAGTTTTTACTATGACTATTTTTTACCCTAGGCAAGGTATGTTTTGGGTCCTTGGGACAAAAATAGGAAAATTGTTTCAGTACAAGAGCTGACCTTCATGATTTAGTATTCATAATAGACTTTCAGGCTTTCAGTTTTTCTGACTTTTCCCAAGGGTAAAAAGCTTTTCACCTAGGCTGACTTGAGATGCCCATCTGCCTCGTCCTCTAGCTCCTCCATCTTTCCTTCTTCCTCTTCTTCTCCTTCCATTTCTTCTTCCTCATCCTCGTCTTCGCTGTCTGGAGGAGGGTCGCTCTCATCGTATGGGTCAGCCGACCAGATGCTGTAGCAGATGAAGATCATGAGGAAGGACGGGACGACCAGGAGACCGGTGGTCAAGATGGGGCTGGACATCCATAGGGCCTGAACGGTAGAAGATGAAATAGGATTAAACACAGGTGTTATAAACTGTGCAATTAGTTCCTGGCCAAATTATCATATCACATATACAAAATACTTGTGACTGGTATCCTGCTCATTTCTGCTGAGCAGAAAACAGTTAAGCAATATTTTCTGCTAAGCACCCATATGAAATTTTTGAATCCTTCTCCAAAATTCTTACCCATTAGGTTTGAGAGTCCATAGGTGACAAAAAAAGTATTAAAGTAGGATCCCAAATTAAGTTGGCAAATTGAAGATTTGGGCATTTCCACCTGTTTATAAAGGGTAAATTCTGGAAACAAACTTATTACACGACAACAAAAACTATCCCAACCAGCTGTTTGTAATATTCAACATGATGGTCTAAACATGCACAATTCGCTGATACAAACTAAAATAAAGCATTTATCATGTGATGGTCAAAACATACAAAAGCAATGTTTGTTGCAATCAAACTAAAATAGACTTTCACAAAATGACTGCAAAAACAAAGTAAAACACTGTTTTTTTGTGGGTTTTTTTCAAATAAAAAATCAAAGCAATGTAATATTCTTATTTTCACTATTCACAGTGTTGTTGCTTCACTCACCACTAAACTTCTAACAACTTCGTAGATAACTCTGTAGATTTTCCTATACCAGCTGTTGCCACCTAATGGCTGTGGGAGTGAAAAGAAGAAAAAAGACACAATTTTAAGTAGGACAGCAAAAACACTTGCTAAGCACACAAAAGTCTCGCTTAGCGAAAATACAGTGACCAGGGGTAGAGATGTTCCAGCGCTTTGAGAACCCTTCCAGTGTGAAAAACGCGGTATAAAAAAACAACTAGTTTTTGTATGTATAATACTACAGGCCAAAATACTGTAAATTATTGTTCAAGAAATTTCCAAGCAGAATTTTCTGCTTAAAGCCATTGGACCCTTTCGGTAAACAGTGTTGTCCAGGGCCCACACTTTGTGTACCACAACTTCTATATCAAATAACAAACCTGTGAAAATTTAGGCTCAATCGGTCATCGGAGTCGGGAGAAAACAACGGAAAACCCCACCCTTGTTTCCACGCGTTTCGCCGTGTCATGACATGTGTTTAAAATAAATCCGTAATTCTCGTTAACGAGAATTTATATTGTTTTGCTGTTTTCTCAAAAAGTAAAGCATTTTATGGGATAATACTTCAAGAGAAATCTTTCACCATTGCCTTCTGTAAACCCTGTAAGTTATTTGTAAATCTGTGAACTTTTATTTTTTTTCTGAACCGAAAGGGTCCAATGGCTTTAACAGCTTTATGAAGTTGGGCCCTGGTGCCTGGAGCATCAAATTGGAAGTGTGTCAGGGGCGAACAAGATAAAATCAAATAATATTGGAGTGCCATGAGCAACGGATTTGAGCACAACATAAGAGGCCACTGTTATTATTACTTGGCACCATATAAGATTATTATTACTGATATTAATTATTTTTTGGGCTGAAAAACTAAACATTGGCTAGAGAGAGATTTGAACCTGCGACCTCTGGATTAACGTACTACCAACTGAGCTATCTAGCATTAAAGGAACACGTTGCCTTGGACCGGTCAAGTTGGTCTTTGAAAAGCATTTGTAACCGTTTGTTATAAAATGAATATGGTTGGAAAGATGTTTAAAATGTAGAATACAATGATCCACACATGATCCACATGCCTCGAAATTGCACCGTTTTCCTTTCACCTCGTGGACTAACACGGGCGGCCATTTATGCGAGTGTAATTTTTGACTCCCATAAATGGCTGACCGTGTTAGTTCGCCAAAGCAAAATGAAAACCACGCAATTTCGAGACAAGTTTGTGTGGATCATTGTATTCTACTTTTAAAACATCTTTCCAACCATATGCATTTTATAACAAACGGTTTCAAACGCTTTTGTTAGACCAACTCGTCCGATCCAAGGCAACGTGTTCCTTTAATGTGAGGCTAAGTTGGTCGAGTGCACGTAGCAATTGAGTATGTAAGGGATCTAAGCCTAGGTTTGGTTTATGGGTTTAAAAGCCCAATGTACATGGACCTACCTCGATATTTCCCTCTTCAATGCTGACCAAGAATTCGCTCAATGATTCTATGGTAACCTCCAGAGGCTCTTCATAACTATAGTATTCATAGGTGTCTGGATTGACCACCAGGATACCAGGTCTTTCTAACTGACTGTAAAGCAAAGAGGAAAAAAAATCAATGAGAGATAATAATAATACAAGGTATTTATAAAGCGCTCTAACTAACAGGGGAAAGTACCACAGCGCTGTACACACAAAATAAACAAAGAGCAAAGAATAAAGAAAAGCAAGCAAATCAGTTGAACAGGTGGGTTTTGAGAGATTTCTTGAAGGCTGCTAGTGAGCTAGAGTGGCGGATGCTGTGAGGTAAATCATTCCAGAGGTTTGGGGCAGCAGTGTGGAAGCTTTTTTCCCCAGTGTGGTGCGTGTTTTGGGGTTGGCAAGTAGTCTGGTGTCAGTAGATGACCGGAGGTATCTATTAAGTTTGTACAACTGAATGAGATCCATTAGGTATGAAGGCGCAGAGGCGGTATTGAGACATTTGAAGACCAGGGTAAGTATTTTAAAGTTGATACGGTTGGAGACTGTCAGCCAGTGAAGATCGTGAAGAGATGTGGCTTGGGAATAACAAAGAATCCATACTGTGGGGTGTCGTGGCCGAGCGGATAAGAGCGCCGAATTCAAGCTCTGGTGATTCTGTTCAGCGGAGTGTGGGTTCGAATCTCTGTCGTGACACTTGTGTCTCTGAGCAAGACACTTCGCCATAGTTGCTTTACTCCACCCAGGGGTAAAATGGGTACCTGTGAGGGCAGAGTTAGTTCTTGTGATTGATTAGCCTTTATTGCGCTACATATTTGGCGGCACAGGCTGTATACTCCACAGGGAGCTGAGATGGTCCAACAAGGGTGTTTTTTCTTTCATCATTTTCTCAGAACTTCGATGACCAATTGAGCCCAAATTTTCACAGGTTTGTTATGTTATGGTTATGGTGGGATACCCCAAGTAAGAAGACTGGTCTTTGACAATTACCAAACGTGTACCTTCCCTTTAAACCATACACCAAATGTGTCTAGTGTCTTTAAAGGGAAGGTAAACGTTTGGTAATTGGCAAAGACCAGTCTTCTTACTTGGCGTATCCCATCATAACCATAAAATAACAAGTCTGTGAAAATTTAGGCTCAATTGGTCATCGAAGTTACGAGAAAACGATGAAAGAAAAACTACCCTTGTTGGACGAATTTGTCCATTTAAACCACTGGCATCGGGCCTGTACTCCAGTGTAACCTTTGAGCTCTGAAATGGCTCCCCAACTACGTGCAACTACTCACCTCAGAGTGATGTCGTTTGCTATATCGTTATTCTCCATGAAACCAAACTGAAATTTTCTGCAAAGAAAAAAAATAAAGAAAAAATTAGATATTGATCAAATTCACCTTAAGAAAAGTGAAGTCTGTCCCGAGCCAATATGGCTCATCGGGTTGGAGTTTATATCTGGTTTCATTGGCATTAAACAGGAGGGGTTGCCAGTCCATTGCAGGTTACTCCCAAGCTCTCACCAGTACTATTGTGCACTCCTGGCGGTAGAGAAGCAATTACGGTAAAGTGCCTTGCTCAAGGACAAAAAACACATAATTTCAAGGGATATTGTTGTGAATTACAAATAAGGGCTGAGGTACTTGTGTATACATGGTGTAGGGTTCAATAGACTTTTTAGGCTATTAAAATAACAATATTTGTAAAAAAAAAAAAATTCTCAGGGGCAAACAAAATTTGGTAATCAGACTAAACATGCAAAAGAAGGAAAAATATTATGCCTGGCATAATGATACTCTATTTTTAAGATACCTTTCCAACCATATTCAATTATAACAAATGACAACCCATGGGGGAGATAAGACTCACTCATGAAACTGCTGCCTGTGTTCCAGGGCCACTTTGTGTACAGTGTCCTTCATGATGTAATGAGGATGCTTCTTGTGATTGTCTACGCTAGGATTCACTAAAGCTAATACCAAGAATTTATCTGTAGACGAAAAACATAACAATGACACTGTGAACAAAAAATGTTTGAGAATAGCTACAAGTCCAACAGATTAAACAAAATTTTGGGGTTGAACAAAGAATTGACTAGAGTGGGATTCGAACCAACGACCTCTGCATTAATGTGCCGGCACTCTACCAACTGAGCTATCTAGCCCTATATTGGCGATGTCCCTATTTTGTCAATATCTTTGTTCAGGGGTGCCAGTCAGAAGCCATACAACCGTTAACTGCCGTGTAGCCAGGGATTACACCCAAATTACGATACAAACTGGGAAGCCGCAGCCAGGGGATCACCAGGCACTTTAATCCGGAGGTCCTTGGTTCGAGTCCCACTCTAGTCAATTCTTTGTTCAACCCCAAAAATCATTATAAAAATTTACCCAGTCAGTTTCCCTTGTGGTTTATATTGATATAAATTTAAAACTTAATCCACTGTAAGTGGCACTGCTTATTGGTGCACTCTATCCCGCCAGTAAGTTATCGATTGGACAAAACCACAATAATTATACAGTGGAAAGTAAAACCTGAAACCTTTATCCACTATAGGGTAACACGGGTACTTGTAGTTTGTAAATGACACATTTGTATAACATAAGAACAAAGGTCTAGAACCAAGGATTACAATAAGCAATGGACATTGTGTTTTGTGTTCTACAAAAAGTACCCAGACTCTTTAACTTTTCATCAATGTTGACCTTACCATCCTTTCGCAACTTGGAAAAGGAGTCACCTTTTTACTTCTGTAGAGACACGGGAAGGAAGCCGATCCTCTAATAAAAAAGGACGAGGCTTCGCCAAAATATAATCGATAAAAATGCAATGATGACTTGGGTTCCCCACATTACATACCTAATTGTGCGAGGAGGTTTATGTTGTTATTCTCGATCAGAGGGAATGCTTGAAATCTCTCGTTCATTATCCATGTCTTAACATCCTCTTCAGTCGCTCCTCCTTCAGGAGCTAAGAAAAAGGGAAAAAAATCAACAATTGAACATTTTTAGTGAAAAGTTTTCAGCGATATATTTTACAAAGGTGTAAGGGTGAAAACAAATTGTACTATTCTTAATCCCCGATGCAAAACTATCATACATTCAAGCCATTATACACTTTCGGTAAACAGTAGTGTCCAAGTCCCACACTTTGTGTATCACAACTTATATATAAAATAACAAACCTGTGAAAATTTAGGCTCAATCGGTCAGCGGAGTCGGGAGAAAATAACGGGAAAACCCACTCTTGTTTCCGCGCGTTTCGCCGTGTCATGACATGTGTTCACTATAAATCCGTAATTCTCGCTATCGAGAATTGATATTGTGTTAATGTTTTCTCAAAAAGTAAAGCATTTCATGGAACAATATTTCAAGAGAAGTCTTTCACCATTACCTTCTGTAAACCCTGTAAATTATTTGTAAATTATTTGCAGATAGCCAAATTCCACAAGTTATACCACCAGAAGCAGAGATCGTCTATATCTCACTTCAATCGCGCACCCTCCGAGAAGATGAGATCTTCTATATCTCTATTCAATCGCGTCCCTGGGCAACCCACAGGATCTCCTATATCCTCACGGCCACCAGTTCACCTCCGTAGTCAACGCGCTTTCCAGAAACACACCGTAGTCAACCTTAGCAACCGGAGTATCACGGAAACCGAGACCAGCGTCCTGTCCCTGGGTATGAACTTTGCCCAGCCCCCCAAGTCCATCCCTACCGAAGAAATTATCCAGTCTACAGAGCAAGCCCTCAAACACCTCAGCAAGACGGAGAAGATTGATGTCCGGATCAAGATAAACGAGGTTCTGCGGAAGGCGAAACCAGCCAAGTCCAACCTTTCCAAGGTTGAGCAGGCAGCCCTCCGAGAACTTCGCCGGGACGAATCCATTCACATCTTGCCTGCTGATAAAGGGAATGCCACTGTCATCATGGACCGCACGGAGTACACTGACAAGGTAAGCAATATTTTATCATCTGGTTCATACCGCCCCCTCCCCAAGGACCCCACCCCTAGCATCGAGAAGAGGGTTGCCAGCAAACTCCTTTCCATCCACCGGTCTGGAGCTCTCTCCGTCCCACTCTATCGTAGGCTCCGCCCATCCAGCTCCACCTGTCCCAGGTTCTTCGGCAATCCCAAGATTCACAAGCCGGAAGTTCCCCTCCGCCCCATAGTTGCCTCGAGGGGTTCCCCCACCTACGACACTGCCAAGTACCTAGCTAAAGTACTTCGACCCCTGGTGGGTCTCACTGAACACCATGTTTCCAATTCCACCCAGTTTGTTGACATTACCCGCAACCTAACCCTACAACCCACTGATATCTTGGTAAGTTTTGATGTGGAATCTCTCTTCACCAATGTGCCCACTGATGAAGCTTGCTTCTTGGCCAAGGAGAGATTATCACATGACCCATCCCTCCCTGATCGTACTGGTCTTTCACCTGACCAAATTCATGATTTGCTTTACACATGCGTTTCCTCCAGTTGTTTTCAATTCCAGGGCAAGTACTACGAGCAGACAGCTGGGACCTCCATGGGATCCCCTATATCCCCGGTTCTAGCTGACATATTCATGGAGGAGTTCGAGTCCTCATCACTCCTCACCGCTGACCTCCGACCCAGCCTGTGGCTCCGCTACGTTGACGACACCTTTGTCGTGTGGCCCCACGGTCAGGACTCTCTCCATGAATTTCTGCAGTACCTCAACCAACAACACTCCAGTATCAAGTTCACCATGGAGCAAGAACATTCCGGAAAGTTACCCTTTCTGGATGTTCTCATTACAAGAAACCAAGACGGCACCCTACATCACAGCATTCACCGGAAACCCACCCACACCGACCGTTACCTACATCAGCGATCTTTCCATCATCCAGCCATCAAGTCGTCAGTCAACCGTGCGCTGGTTCAACGGGCTTATACCATTTGTGATCCGGATAGCCTCCAGCATGAGTTGCAGCACATCACCACTTCTCTACAGCGGAATGGATACAACGCCAAGCAAGTCAAGACTAGCAAGCCCGTCCCCCCCGACCAAAGGGTCTCCTATACCCAAGGTCAAACACACACACCCACAGTTAGTTTACCATACCTAGGTCCCCCCTCTCATCGCCTCCAACGCATCTTCAAGGAAGCAGGTTTCAAGGTGTATCACTCCGCCCCGAAGAAACTCCATGGCTCTCTCCAATCGCACAAGGACAAGAAGGACCCCTCCGCCCGTGCCGGAGTCTATCGCATTCCATGCGAATGTGGTAAGGTTTATGTCGGGGAAACCGGGCGTAACCTTCCCACTAGACTTAAGGAACACCGAGCACACGGAAGGAGGGGGGACTTCGATAAATCCGCCATCGTCAAGCATTCCCACATCGCTGACCACCGAGTGAACTGGGATGCTGCTGAGATCATCGCTCCCATCCAGGCGTGGCACCCTAGACGCATTAGAGAGGCCATCGAGATCCACAAGCATGACACCGTACCCCAAGACATCGGCTTCCACATCAGTGACATCTGGCTCCCTCTTCTCCCGACCAATGGATCTTCTATATCCACGGTCACCCCCTAGGCCCCAACTATTAGACTGCTTTGGGTCATCTATACCCTCAGTCACCTAGGCCCCACACCCTCACTGTCCCCTGTGCTTGTTCCTACTGACACGGTTCAGTGAGCACACACCCCCCACACAACCCCCAAGGCTCCACAACAGGTTTCACCACGCATCATCGAGTTCACTTCCCGCCTACATTTCCCGCCTTCGTGCATCACCGCTGATCCACCGCCTAGTACTTAAGCAGCATGCAGCATCAGAGTCCAGCATTCTCCAGAAGACGATCAGAGCATACTGATCGAAACGTCGAGTTAACCCAACGGTTCTTTTCAGAACCACCC
Source organism: Asterias amurensis (assembly GCF_032118995.1). Taxonomy (NCBI): domain Eukaryota; kingdom Metazoa; phylum Echinodermata; class Asteroidea; order Forcipulatida; family Asteriidae; genus Asterias; species Asterias amurensis. The sequence continues at coordinate 17,740,893 of NC_092650.1, forward strand.
CAACTCATTTAGAGATTGTTATTACATGGTGTTACCGCAAACTCTTCTATATCTTATCTCCACCATGCAAAGTTTCAAATCCTACTTAAATCTGTGAACTTTTTTTATTTTCTGTACCGAAAGTGTATTATGGCTTTAAATCATTGTGGTACCCGCTACTAAAACAGATAATTTCAAACTGCCTCTAGCCACCAGGTTAGCTCAGTGGTCTAGTCCTAAGACTTCTGCAAAGGTCATGGGTTTGAATCCTGCCTGAGGGATGTGCCTGTAGATTTTTTATACAAACTTTGGAAAGTATACAATGCTACATCGGTGTAAGGGTGAGAAGAGTTTGCTCCAGGCATTGACTGATGCTAGCTGAGTTGCCAAACACCGATGCTTTTTAGAACCAACACTACTCAAAAGCAATTTACACAAGGTGCTGACGCAAACCTCAGCTGAATTGAGATGTAATCCCACAGAGAGACGGACAAACAGATGAATGTCAATCCTACCTTCATACTTGTAGTGCTTCTTGTCTTTGAATACAACCAAAGTCGGTAAGTCTTTCTCATCCACCTTCTTGTCGGCCGGTAAGACTTTATTTGACCCTTGGTAGTAAAAACTTTCTAGAATTTTTGCTTCTGCTACGGTGCTATATAATTTCTGAAATGGAAAGACAGATACAAATAAACAGATAAAAACATTAGACTGTGCAAGTCTTGCCTTGTGCAAAAAATATCAGCGACCTCTCAAGAAAAACCTGGGTCAACAGTGTATCGGAACTGGAGTAGACCGTACACAATATTTCCTGCATAAAATTGGAGCTGATCCATCGACAAACTGTGCCTGTGGAAAGATCCAAACTAAGGATCATGTCATCGATGATTGCAAATTGCCTAACCATGCTTCTGGACTAGGAGAGCTTGATGATGAGACAATCAGCTGGCTTAATAAGGATATCCTTCATACGCACGAACGAACAAACCATTTAACTAACTAACTAACGAATGAACGAACCAACGAACGAGCAGACAACCGAACAGACGAATATAAATCAATGGTTTTCTGATAGGTTAATACTGCTAGCTTTCACCTTTCAGAGAATTAAATTAAGCTCATCCTAGATTCTCATCATCCTGAGAACTGTTATACAAATATTGACTGGCAATGAGGTAACTAGTGTACGTCTATTCCCTCGAGGGACTTTGAGTGACCAGAAGAGGGACCTATTTCTTGGGGCCGAAGTGTCGTGGCCGAGCGGTTAAGAGCACCGAATTCAAACTCTGGTGTTTCTGATCAGCAGAGTGTGGGTTCGAATCCCCAGCCGTGACACTGTGTCCTTGAGCAAGACACTTAACCATTGCTTCGTCCTTCGGATGGGACGTAAAGCCGTTGGTCCCATGTGTTGTGTAACGCATGTAAAAGAACCCAGTGCACTTATCGGAAAGAGAAGGGGTTCGCCCCGGTGTTCCTGGTTGTGGCTGCTTAATGCGCCTTAGCACCTTGTAAACCCTTATTAGGTGCTGAATAATTGGGTCTCAGAATTCATCACTGCAATTACCTATCTTTCTGAAAGTTTGTATATACTCAGCGCCTTGAGTACCTTGTTTGGTAGATACGTGCGCTATATAAGACTTCGATATTATTATTATATTAAGCAAGAGGTGTGTTATAATATTTGATATGGTCTCCAAGTGCTTGTCCCCAGTAAAAGACCGGCCTCAGTCCTATACTTCGATGAAGTTATAAATAAGGAAAATTCCTGGACTCACAGAAAGATCGGATTCTGGATTCTGCTCGGCAGTCACCAAAAGAAAGAATGCTTTATGGTCCTTGACAGCTTGCTTGAACTCGCTGGTTTTGGTCATCTTACGTACTGCTGGCCTGAGTAAATAGAGAACCACATAAATATTAATAATAATAATAACACTGGGTCTGTGGGTTCTCTTCAAGCCATTGGACACTTTCGGTAAACAGTATTGTCCAAGGCCCACACTTCGGGTGTCACAACTTATATATGAAATAACAAACCTGTGAAAATTTAGGCTCAATAACTGGAAAACCCACCCTCGTTTCTGCACGTTTCGCCGTGTCATGATATGTGTTAAAAATAAATCCGTAAATCTCAATATCGAGAATTGATATTGTTTTAATGTTTTCTCAAAAAGTCAAGCATTTCATGGAATAATATTTCAAGAGAAGTCTTGCACCATTACCTACCCTGTAAGTAATTTGTAAATCTGTGAATTTTTCATTTTTTTTTTTTCAAAAGTGTCCAATGGCTATAAAGAATCAGAATTAGAGTAACAATTTATTTATTCAGCCAATGTTAAAAAGCTAAAAACCAAAACAATTATAGTGCACCTTGAACTCCCTAGAAAAACACTAACAAAGAAGATAAAAATACATTAAAATAAACATATCGGCTACAACAATAGCACAATACAAACTAGTTCCCATAGCGTTTCGTCACTCCCCTTAGGGTGTATCAAAGCGCTCATTAAAAAAAAAAAAAAAATTAAGCATGAAATGTAAGACCCAGGCATGCAACTGTTTGTTGAAAACAAAAAAGGGGAAAATTTTCAAAGGCACAACTTAAGTGCGGAGCGAGGCAGCCGAAAAACGCCACGGGACACCAGACCCACAATGGTACCCTAGAAAATGTTGAGGTTTATTATGATTTAAGGTGCATTGTTAGCATGTACTAGGCTTATTGTACATTATTGTAGTTGTACATTGTTGTTGCCGGGCATATTTTTTTTTACGCGGAATTCCGCGGAAACGCGGAAGAGTTTTATGCCTGAAGACCCAGTTAGGTAACAACTTCTAAGTTACAAGGTGTTGATCAACGAGTCACATTCAAGTGATTCTTACCCATTGGCCTTTACTGCAAAATCCACAATATCTTTAATTGTTCTGCCTCCTCGGTGAGTTAGATCTTTATCTCCATGTAAACTGTAATAAAAAGACATCAAATTAATGGTACAATGTAAGTGACAAAAGCAAGTGTTTACTTCTTAAGTTACTGTCATTGGTATTAAATCGTCTTCTAGATCAAGCCATCGTGCCAAAAATTATGATAAATATAACACTTTGCGTCCTTATTGTCCAAAGCAGTTGCTGGTCGTTTTATAAAAGAAATATACTCACAATTTTATTGTTGGAAACCCTCTAACGTCAAAGTTGTTCATAACACCTGTGAAAAGAGATTCAAAGAACATATACAAGTAAATAAAACAAAAAATATGGGTGGATAGTTAGCACCTTATAATTTTATAGAGCTGCTTAAGCCAAAAAAAGTAGCCAAGCACAACAAAATTATTGCTTACAAGAATAAGGTTACCAGCTTAAATACAGTCTCACATGTACTTTCTGAAGCTGGTATCCTGCTTAGTTTATGCTTAAGGCACAGCTCTGAACTTTTGACTTTCACTTTGCGAACCGGCGCCCTGGATGAATGGCACTTTTTGTCAGATACTTATTATTATTATTATGAAACTGAGCCCTGCTCATTTTATTCATTCTCTCCTGCTAAAAGATTTTTTTTTGACTTACTTGAGAATCGGGTGCCGTCTAGCTTGCCCACTCGTATATTGGGGTTACTTTTGGCCAGTTTGGTCCCCACCTCCTGCCAAATCGGGGCGAGCTTTTGACAGTGACCGCACCATGGTGCATAGAACTATACATTTAAAAAGAGGAAACAAAAAAATTATAAGCAATATGGAATGTACATGTAGTTAAATTCCTTTGAAATGCATTGCATCTGGGAATCACACAGAGGCAACACTACACAGGCCGAGAAAGAAGTAATTTTCCATGAATTTAATTTCGAGACCTCAGAATTAGAATTTGAGGTCTCGAAATCAAGCATCTAAAAGCACACAACTTCGTGTGACAAGGGTGTATCTTCTTTCGTTATTATCTCGCCACTACCAATTGAGCTCAAATTTTCACAGGTTTGTTATTTTATGCATATATGTTGAGATACACCAACTGTAAAGACTAGTCTTTAACAATTACATATACCAATAGTGTCCAGTATCTTTAATGCAAACAAATGTGAAGTGAAAGGCTTTTGCAATGTACTTCTTTCATATTGAGAACTTAAATGTACAATTGGGATGTATGTTGATGGATTCAGTATGCATTTAGTGTTAAGTTTTCTCAATTAATTTTCTTTGTTCATAAACAATTTATTCTCACAATTTTAAGGTAATGAGAATTTATTTTAATCTTAAATTAGCCTTACTAGGGGTAAATTTGTAAACACCAATAATATACTTGGCGTTTCGTGGCTGAGTAAAAAGGAGAACTAGACTAAAGCTCTGGTGTTTCCATTCAGCAGAAAGTGGGTTCAAGTCCCGGTCGTGACACTCGGAGTCCTTTTACCAAGACACTTTTAAAACCATTATTGTTGCATCCTTCAGATGTGATGTAAGCCATTGTAGGTCCTGTGTGTGTGTTGTGTAATGCATGTAAAGGACCCCAGTGCACTTGTTGGAAAGAGAAGGGGTTAGACTTGTTCATGAATTGGTCTCAAGAAAATGTAAATTTAAAAAATGTAGCATCCACAAAACCTTGCATGAGAATACTGAATGTTGACGCACCTTGAGCAAGGGATATGAGCGCTATACATTGTATAAGAAGCCACTATTGTTACTATGAATGGATATTGTTCTATACAGCTACTAGTCACAGCAATGGTTACCAATGACAACCTTATGTAAAACATCACCCAAGTCCAAGCAGAATTAATATCTGTGAAAGATGAACCTGGGTATTAAACAGGGCCGAGAGTCATCGTTGATAAGTCTAAAACTATAGATGAAATGTTTAAATGGCGGCATAGCTGTTACCTGGAGTGTGGGTTTGTGTGATTTATAATAAAACATCAGATGCTTTCTTTGATATCAATCATCGATAATTCTCTGGAGGTAACAATAATTTTGGTGAATATTTCACAAATTTTCAACTATTCTTCTGAATGGCCAAAAAATATGAGTCATTTTTGGGGGGTATAAAACTATTTAACAATACTAATAGGTATTTATAAAGCACCTTCACAAAAAAAAAAGCGCAACACAACCAAATATTTAAAAAAAAAAGAAAAAAAGGTTTTAAAAGAGAAAACAAATATTTTAAGACAATTCCAAGAAAATTGTTACTACAAAAACAACCAATTTTGAACGTTTCCTTGAAAGTGTTGTTAAAAAAATGTCCCAAATGCATTGCAGCGTTAAGGAACAATCAGTTGTGAGGGAGAAGCTCTGAATGACCTTGGTGTAATGCTATGCAGTATTAAAAAGGCAGACTCCTACACTATTATCATAAAATGTCAGATAAACGTTTGTGTGCTGAAACGAGCACAAAGACCGTGTTCGAACTGGTGAATACGGCTATGTCTGTTGCTATAATGGCAGCGTGGATACATGTAGTCTTGGTACAAGACAAATTTGTTGAGTAAGGCCTGCATAATACACACCCAACAATAAACACATTGTAACTATTCCACCAATAGACCTTATGCTATGCATTGACGTCATCCAGCTCCCATCTTTGAGGTCAAACGGTGACGAAACAATCGAACGCACATAGATTGGCCAATGAACAACCTCCTTTTGACCTCAAGGCGAGGGCGCCGTACTGAAATGGCGTCATGTGCATAAGGTCTATAGAAGTTGCTTGATCAGGCCACGAGTTTCATCTCTGAGAGGGCAAGGCCGTCTTCATTTTTACAAAGGGCACCTCCATTTGGAAAACTTTTAGTCTACCTGTATGGGGAATTTGAAAGGGGCACCAAGGCCAAAACCAGAAGCCTCTGTTTACAAGCATGGAGGTAATTCTAGGCCTGCATAATCATAGAGGAGTGAGGAGCGCAAGAAATAAAGTAGAGATTGCCAAATTAAATTATTACATCTTTCTGTCTAATAATTGTAACTCTTGTGTATCTTTAAAACTTCTTTCCTAAACAGTGGATTTATGATTTGTTCTAGCTTGTATTAATTTTTTTAATGCCTTTTGATCATATTTTGGTAAAGCGCAGTATCTTTGGCCAAACTGAACCCCTTTCTATTTTGCATAAAAAATTATTTCTATACTACATGTAGCATGAGAGGGCATTTTCTTTATACATTAATACATTACCTCAATAAGCCATGGGCCTTGGTTCTTAGCTTCCAGTATCCTGCAGAGCAAAGAATGAGAAATATGTAACTCATATCACAGTCATCGTGTGAACGTGACATGATCTAACGAAATTGCACAGAATGCTTTCATGAAAATTATCATCCAAAATTCGGGCTCGTAGTTTACAGTGGAATGCAGTATCGAGGCCAGTGATTTTAGCGTTGGGCCGGTACTGTCATAACTGAAAAAGTCCGGTGATCTTGTGTTCATTTTTTTTCTTCAAATATTGACTTTCTGATTAAATATCTATCAATTCTGTTGATTATACCTATTGAAGTGTACTTAAACCCATATAACAAGTGAGAAATCTATTCTCGTTAAAACTAATACATGTACACTTAAAGGAACACGTTGCCTTGGATCGGACGAGTTGGTCTTTTAAAAATGTTTGTAACCATTTGTTATGAAATGCATATGATTAGAAAGGTATTTTAAAAGTAGAATATAATGATCCACACAAGTTCCGAAATTGCGTGGTTTTCCTTTTACCTCGTCGACAAACACAGTCCACCATTTATGGGAGTCAAATTTTTGACTCCCATTAATGGCCGACCGTGTTAGTTTGCAAAGTAAAAGGAAAACCACGCAATTTAGAGACAAATATGTGTGGATCATTGTATTCTACTTTTAAAACATCTTTCTAACCATATGCATTAAACAACAAACTGTTACAAACGCTTTACAAAGACCAACTCGGCCGATCCGAGGCAACGTGTTCCTTTAAGATCTAAACTTTGGTCTTGTGAGGTGACATTTTTGTACACATTGTTCACGAGACATTGTGTACTTGCATTGTGTACTTTAGCCAAAAAGAAACCAAGCACAAAATAATGATGCTTACCAGAATAAGGTTACCAGCCAAAATACCACGTCACATGCACAATTTTTGACTGGTATCCTGCTCCTTTTTGCTTAGCAGAAAAATTGTTACGCAACATTTCCTGTAAGTATTGTTTGAATTCACTTTGCATGGTGTGGTGAAATAGGAATAACTCTACACATGGTTGTACCCGCAAGATTCCAATTTATAGTTTCTTCGAATATATTTCCTGCTTTTTTAAAAAAGCAGTCCATGTAATTTGAGCTCTGTTGACAGTTGTGCAGTTTTATTCATTTCTTGCTGCTCTTGAAAAAAGGGGTTGGCTGTAAAATTATTATTTGTACCTTTTCAGGTTTCTGTGTTCAAATTAAAATTGCCTGGTCCGGTTTTTCTGCTTAAAGGCAGTGAACACTATTAGTAATTGTCAAAGACTAGCCTTCACAGTTGGTGTATCTCAACGTATGCATAAAATAACAATTCTGTGAAAATTTGAGCTCAATCGGTCATCGAAGTTGCGAGATAATAATGAAAGAAAAAAAAACACCCTTGTCACACGAAGTTGTGTGTGTTTAGATTGTTGATTTCGAGACCTCAAGTTCTAAATCTGAGGTCTCGAAATCAAATTCGTGGAAAATTACTTCTTTCTCAAAAACTATGGCACTTCAGAGGGAGCCGTTTCTCACAATGTTTTATACCATCAACCTCTCCCCATTACTCGTCACCAAGAAAGGTTTTATGCTAATAATTATTTTGAGTAACTACCAATAGTGTCCACTGCCTTTAAATAAATTTGTGTAAAGAATTTGATTATGAAGAATTTGGACAGGTAATGTTGTTTTCAAAATCAACAAAAACATATTTTGTAGGATAATATGACACAAATTGAACACAAAACAACTCCTTAGTTTTTTATTAACCACCTCTTATTACCTTTTGGCTTTTTTCGTTTAACACATTAATAATGAAACCTTATTTGACTTTCTCATCTTAACTTGGGGATCAACTACATGTAGGGTATAAACCAGACCTCATATCATATAATAAATCATTTATTCAAGCATGAAAAAAAAAGTAATAGAACCTACACCACCTTCATTAAAAAGAAATGTTTGTGTGATTAAATACCCACAGGTATTAATTCAAATTAAGTAAAATTGTTGCCACGTGGCAGCTTCAGGCAGCTAGATGTAGGTTACTTAGACTAGGTGATTGATGCAGAGTAATTTTTAAACAATACTATGTGCGATTATGCAGGTACCTTGCTCTGGTTGTCAGGAAGACCCGTTAAAGCAATTAATTTTAAACCACCAATGTTTGCATAATTGGTAGAGGTAACAAAATAGTGGCAGACAAATTTTTTGTTTTGGGTGATCAATTTACCGTACATGAAATAACAAACTTACGGAAATTTAGGCACACAAAAATAATTCTTTGTGCAAGTAAGGAGAAATACCTGTGCACAATTTTAGTGTGTAAATGTTATTGTCCTCAATTTTGGGGGTCTCCCAATTCAGCTGTTTTTTTTAAAAAGACATTCAGACACAGTTTTCTCAAAATTTCGTAGGGTGTTTCATATAACAAATTGCTGTTAATATGAACTTAATCAGTACATATGTAGCTGTGACTGTGAGACTAAAATTAAACAATGATGTGTTTCAACCTTAATTATCCTGTATCTTAAAGCCATTGGACCCTTTCGGTTCAGAAAAAAAAAAAAAGTTCACAGATTTACAAATCACTTACAGGGTTTACAGAAGGCAATGGTGAAAGACTTCTCTTGAAATATTATTCCATGAAATGCTTTACTTTTTGAGAAAACAGCAAAACAATATAAATTCTCGTTAACGAGAATTATGGATTTATTTTAAACACATGTCATGACACGGCGAAACGCGCGGAAACAAGGGTGAGTTTTTCCGTTGTTTTCTCCCGACTCTGATGACCGATTGAGCCTAAATTTTCACAGGTTTGTTTTTTGATATAGAAGTTGTGGTACACAAAGTGTGGGCCTTGGACAACACTGTTTACCGAAAGGGTCCAATGGCTTTAAAGGGAAGGTACACGTTTGGTAATTGTGTCAAAGACCAGTCGACTCACTCAGTGTATCCCAACATAAGCATAAAATAACAAACCTGTGAAAATTTGAGCTAAATTGGTCATCGAAGTTGCGAGAAAATGATGCGAGAAAAAACACCCCTGTTGGACGAATTTGTGTGCTTTCAGATAGGAATAAAAGACTTCTAGCTAGAAGTCTTTTATTATTTTAGTGAGAAATTACCTCTTTTTTCAAAATCTATGTTACACAATGTTTTGTACTATCAATAGCTCTCCAATGCTCGTTACCGAGTCAGTTTTTAAGTTAATATTTGTTTTGAGTAATTACCCAACGTGTACCTTTCCCTTTAATACCTTTACTCAATTGGTCCTCTACACATTATTCACTGCAAGGTTAATAATCAATTTCTAAGGTTATTCTATTGAGAATTATCTCCAGAATCCTTCATCATCTGGACTAATTTTTTACATTTTTTGTCTTAGTTTAGAAGAAGTCCTTCGTAATATGTCTTTTACATGTTTTTTGTATCTTTGGTTTTGAAAGCGTTTTAAAAAGTACAAAACAATGGGCACTTAAAATTAAATATTTATGATTTTGTGTGAATTTGAGATGAAGTAAAGTAAAAATAGACCTACATGTAATGTATGTCAATATTAATAATGTTTTCTCCTATTGGCTGCAATTCACTCGGAACAGACAGCCACTGGCCTTTATAGGGAGCACCCTTTTAATGCATACAGGAAGAAAAATCTACTGGACAATGTACAACATTGATGCAGAGGATGGTGATTAAGCTTGGACGATATCGATTTATTTTATTCACGATATATCGCCGACAATATATCGCGATATTCGATATAATCGCGATTAATGAAATTTGACATCATCAGTCTTAAAACTCCAAGTGAAAGTTGTAGAAGAGACAGTCCTAGCATAAGAGAGGTGTTCTAATGACCTATTCTTCGGTTTTACTCCAAACCTATGGGGTGCAAGATGTCTCAGCTAGCAAATACATCGCGATATTTAATCGATATATCGATATATCGCGATTATCGCGATATATGGCGATATATCGATATTTCGATTAAAACCAAATCCACCCGATATCGAAATCGTGTCCAAATTGATATCGCGATATTCAATAATATCGTGATATCGCCCAAGCTTAATGGTGATACCGTTTTGCTGGGTTTATGTTTGTATTACAAAAGATAAAAAGTTCATTTTTACTGACAAACCTAATTTATTAGTTACCCAAGCAATAAACCACCATCGGGAATACCCATGTTAATTGTAATTAAATTCGGGGGTGAACAAGGAAATAAAGCCCTGAACGAGATGTCCTCCAGAATAATGTGCATGTACCAGCATCCTACCATACCGAAGTACATGTATCTAGCCACAATGCTGACAGTATCAAGTCTCCCTTTGTTTCGGGAGTGCCAGTCAAAAGCAGTTCAACCTTAAACTGCTATGATGAAGGATTCTCACTTAACCTCAACCAGATGTACACTTCATCTTACATTTGAGGTTTTTATGCAGCAGCACCAAACCTTGGAACAATCTTAATTATCAAATTGGTCAAGCTTATTCACATTCCGTTTTCAAAATATCACTCAAAACTCACCTTTTCCATACTTGTATTACTTACTACATGTAGGTAGGCTATTTATTTATTTCTCATTGCTTTGTATTATTAAGTTTTGATTGCTTGTAATTATTGTTGTTAAGTGTTGTGGTACCTTTTATGTGTGAAAGAACGCTGCCAAAATTCTTAGATTATGAAGCTTGGGATCACACTCACAGTCATATACAACTCAGGAAAGGACAGTATACAAGGTCAACATTATGGAAGGGACAAAGCCATTTTCACTTTGCAATAAAATCTATGATGATTGGGGAACTTCTGGAGGGGCAATAAGGCCAAGACAAGGGCAGGCCTGATTCTTCACAAAGGCAACGGAGGCGATTGCCTCGATGCCCCCTGGGGTGGATTTCACAAAGGTAGTCCTAACTTAGGACTAGTCCTAAGCAATGCTAAGAGATAGGACTGGTCCTAAGTTAGGACCAGTAACTCATCCTAACTTAGGACTGATCCTATCTCTTAGCATTGCCTAGGACAAGTCCTAAGTTAGGACCACCTTTGTGAAATCCACCCCTGGTCATTGCCTTGGTGCTCTTGAAATGCTCCAAGAGAATTTCCTCGTAGGGTGCCCTTTACTAGCTCCAAGAGAATTTATAGTCACCTGGAAGTGGTATTTTTTCAAAATAAAGCTTTTGTCACTAATATAAGTGTTTTGATGAGTTGAATGTGAATAAACAGTTAACTAAGGTTTTAAAAAATCAGTTCTTATGTTATTTACAAATTTAAGAGTAGACCCCGACCCGAGAGGGCGCTGTTCGTGACGTCAATCGAGGCAGACTTTGCCTGTAATGCGTAGAGTAAACACAATTGCAAAGTACATGTACGGACCAAGTCGTGAGTTTGTACGTTTCCAACAATTTAAAAAAAAAAAATTCCGGCAATGCCGACCAGGTGTATTGCTGCTGAATGCAGAAAAACACTTTTTGAAATGTACCAACTCACGACTTGGACGTACATGTACTTTGCACGTGTATTTACTATACGCATTACAGGCAAAGTCTGCCTTGAATGACGTCACAAAAGGGGTAGGCGGAGTCAGTCCCCCAAACAACTTTATAAATCTTTTAAACATATAAATCGTGACAAACAATTACTAAAAAAATTGTTTTATTGTTCGTAAGCATATACTCTTATGTTTGAAAGAAAAAAAATTCTATTTCCAGGTGACTTTAACAATTTCCTCGGAGGGTGCTCTTTACCAGCTCCAAGAGAATTTAACATATTTCCTTGTAGGGTACCGTTTACCAAGGAGAGAATGCCTTGGTGCCCTTTCCTATTTCTAAAACCAAGCATACAGGCCTGCCTGGGGCAACAGCGGCCAGGCCTTCATGGCATACAACTGTTCGTCCAGGTCTTCATTCACATTTTGCAACGGGCACTTCCTTTCCTACCCACTCTTAATTAATTCTGCCAATTTCCTAACGGTTAAGAGTCTACACTGAGTGAATTTTTGTTTTACTGTAGGCCGTTGACACAGACTTCTCAACCATCCAGGAACAATTGACTTATTTGCTGTTGAGGTTTGAACTGTGGTTTTAAAAGGTTGTTCACAGGGCTAGTGGCTGGGCAGTCATGGTGATGTGTACACTCACCTCACTCAGTATGTAAAGGCACTATAGACACTCTGGTTATTACTCAAAATAATTGTGGGCATAAAAAAATTACTTAGTAAGTAAAACGCGCAATGGAGAACTATTGATAGTATAAACACTGTGAGAAACGGCTCCCTCTGATGTAACATAGTTTTTGAGAAAGAAGTAATTTCTCGATAAAATGTTTGAATTGAATTCGAGACCTCAGCTGAAAGGTCTCGAGTATAATGATCTGAAAGTACACAACTTATTTATCTCGCAACTTTGACGACCAATTGAGCTCAAATTTTCACAGGTTTGTTATGTTGTGCATATGTTGAGATATACCAAGTGAGGAGACTGGTCTTTGACTATTACCAAATGTGTCCAGGGGTCGATTTCACAAAGAGTAAGGACTAGTCTTATCTCGAGTTAGGACGAGTTACTCGTCCCAACTTAGGGCTACCCATACATTTTGTTAATCTCCTAGGACTAGTCCTAACTCTTTGTGAGTGCTTTTAAAAGTTGCACAACCTATAATAAGAGGTTTGAAGAGGTTGTAGGGCTACATGCTGAGCAGCATAATTTTCCCTCTTTTTCATTCATACATTAAACTCAGTATTGTTACATGTATTAAAGGTTTCAAAGTTCACTCGATTGGAATTTGAAATATTTTAAAACATAAAACTGTTGAGTGGAAAGGCTACAATGTCAAAATTGAAAGGTCAAAATTATTTTAAAATGTGTCATTGTAGACAAGCATTTCACTTCACTCTTTGAGTGATCAACAAACATTGTTTTAATAAGAAACAGTAGTGTATGGGATTCTTTTTTAATTGAGCAAAAAAGGTCATTTTTATAGTACAAGATTGGTTCAAAAAAAGTCCATTGTACAATTGTCTGGAACAGAAGTGGTAGTGTATGAAATAAATTATAATTTTGTTTACTTTTTTTTCTTCAAATTGACTAACAAATGTTAGGTTCGCCTCAGAAAGTTAGGGTCCATCTGGTTATAACCTAAACATTTTGGGGAGCAAATTGCAAAGGTTTACCCAGTAAGTTTTCCTTGTGATTGAAAACTTGAGATTTAAGTACTACTGGGGTGCATTTCCACAGTCCTTACCAATAACTGTTTTGGTTAAATTGGCCATTGATTAGTCATTGACTGAAACAGTTATTGGTTACTACGGCACGAAAACGCACCCCATTGATAGCTGAGAAACTGCCCTCTCAAGACTAGAAACTTGTTTACAATCGTAATAATTAATAATAAAGGGTCAAACAATATCTTACCTGTCATCTAACTCATGAACATGTGCTCCAACGCCAATTGTTAATGCTAGTATACCTGGGAAGAAAATAAACAGTAAAAATTCAAGTGTAATAAAATAATTTTACTTTCTAAAAAAACAAGGATGTTACACATAAAAAAAAAACGATACCATCATCAGATGTTTTTGGCACTCTGCTATTTGCATCGAAAATTGCAACAGTTGAAATGGAAACCGCGTTTTAAATACATCATGGTAAAAATTAATTTTCCAAAAAGTTCGGCTTAAGGCGCTGAATTTGAAACAAGGTCTTCGGAATGTTTTCTGCACTGGAGCATTCTAAATGGTTTATTGGAGAAAAAAAAAGAAAAAAAGTATCCGCACGCAATTCTTGCTTATCTGCCCAATGTACGCCAGCCTTCATTGGAGAGAACCCTGTTTCGCATTGCAAAATGAACCAGTTGAAATGCCAGCCTGTGCACTGAGCATTTTTCCCAGCGGCGCGAGGGCGCTATAAAGTAAATAGTATTTTTATCACTTCCAGGGGTATAGACGATTCGCCCTGCACAGCTTAAGAATAGGCGTTCTGTCACTTTTGTTCGCCGTGGTTTCAATTTGCTTTAGAGGTGGTTTATAACAGCTCCTTTAAAAGTCTTATTGTCGTTGATGGTTTAGATGTCTGTGGTGGTAATGTGTTCCAATCTTTAATAACTGTTCTGGGTATGAATGAATATTCCCCCGATAGTAATTAAGAACGCCCTTACGCGGTCAAAAATATGGGTCATTGAAGTTTGCTTGGGTCTGGTATTGCACACCGATGGACACACCAAGGTCAAGTAGAACCCTGCCGCATTATGAATGCAGAAAACAGTGCGACAGAGTATGGGATTTCAGTTGAAAGTGCTACAAAATACAAAATACAAAGAGTGTTGCCATTTGGCACATTTTGTTGTAATTGGCAGAAATTCGGTGAATATAAAATGTTCATTTATAGACATTTGGCCCAACAATCCTTTGTACTATTTGTTTTTGTGAAGTAAAGTTGCGATAATTGTAACCCTCTATCCTTAAAACATTTGGCCCCATATATAACAGGATTTTTATTGTTTTTTCGGCATTTTCTGTAAAGTAAAGTTGTGATGAACCCTCCATTCTCTCGTTGGGAGGATGGGGAATTATCATTTACATGTGAAATATCACACTGTAAAAAAGTAGCAGTTTGATTGAATTTGGGTGGGGCATGAAAGAGTAGAGCAAAGCAAAAATGAACATTTCTCATGAAAATAGCAACCAGAACAGTCCCAACTCCGCTGCAACTACATGTATCATGCAATATCTGTTTAGTTTTAAAAGTAATTAAGACACAAAAGATTATTTGGATATAACTAGACCCAGTAACTGGGGCGCTGTACTCTTTTTTCGAATTTAACATTATCGGTCGTACCGATAATGCCAAATACTCCTTTTTTGGAATTATGACATTATCGGTCGTACCGATAATGTCAAAATTCAAAAAAAGGAGCGCCCAAGATACTGGGTCTAGGATATAACATTTTACATCTCCCCTATTTTTTTTTCATAAAAAAAATCCAGATCTCAGTCAAGTCAAGGGAAAAGTTTCCGCATGGCGCCACCACTTTTTCATTCGAAATAAAATAATATAGTATCTAATTTACCTGATTGATATATCCCTTTTTGTAAAAATGAGTGAAAAAGTGGTGGCGCCATATGGAAAGTTATCCAAGTCAAGATTAATTTAAATGTAGTTACTTAATTATTATATTCACTGCATGCTCTTTCTATTCTCTAAAAGTTATTGGTCTTATTCTTAATCTTACAGACTTAAGTTTTTAACCGTAATTTTTACCTTTTTTCATATTTTTTTCCAAAAAACTACGTCAGCTATTTACCAGTTTTACCAATAATCTACCTCTTCAATAAACAGTCAAAGTAAAATTATCAAATGAAAACTTAGAGTGAAGGTCGAATGATGCTGCTGTAAGAAGACTAGTCTCCCAAATTTCCCCATTTGTTTGTGTGCAGGAGGAGGAAGTAATTTTTTATCAATCATGCACGATGCAGCAGCAGGGCCTACATTTTTATTTATTTATTCATTCCATAAATTTCTATCTAGTATATTTTTCTGATCTTTTGTTCAAAATGAGAAGAATATTAAAAGACAACTGTTTTATTTATTAATTAGAATGAAGGAATATCAACAGAAATGTACATTACCTGATAAACAACACCATAAAATTACAACAGGATCCATTGTTGTGTTGTGTCTTTTTTTTGGTCCAGGAAGTAACACAGTCCATGTGCACAAAATACAAGGGGAAAATGCAATGCATGTTTTGTCGGGAACTGGAGACCAACAGAGGGCGCTATGCAATGCAAAACGAAAAAGATTAAAGGTTGCTGGTGGTGTGGTGGTGTGCGTAGTCTGGTTCATGAATCACTGGAAAATGTCGAGTCAACAGCCGGCCCTAGCCGGCCATGCCTTTCTTCTTCTAGTCTTTCTTCTACGGTTCTGGGAATTTTTTAGTATTCTAACCATGGAGGTAGAAATACCTCCATATATACCTCCATAATGTACATACATGTACATTATCGTACCAATTTATGGGCAAGGTCCAATAAAATCATAACTACACATTATTTTGCCCCATAGGTGGATGCGTTGTGTACGTACATTTTATGTAGCAACCAGACGCAATGAAAACCCCCACACTGTTCCATGGCGGAACAGTGGGATTGATTGGGTGTGTGCGCCCACGTCCGTACGTAAAAACGGATAACAACTCGGTCCTTATTCAAACACATGATGAACAGCTACACGAGCTCCCCCTTCTGACTTAAGTCTTTATTTCCACCTCCATGTTATAAAGCAGAGTTGTACAGTGATGGGATGTAGGCCCTACATGATGTGTGTGTGTACGAGATCGTTCTGTCTTGATCAGACCACGAGAGATCGTTACCTGATTTTAACAAAAAATAAACTACACTATAAAGAGTTTTTTTTATAATACAAAAAGTAAAAAACACTTCCTTCAAAAAGGGGGGGGTTAGTTATTGGCCATACACGGGTGTATCTGCTAAATCCAATGCTGTTTCATTTCATAATAATGGGCACAAAATATACCCCAACGGCTGTGCGTGATTCACGTTTCATTACTTTCATTTTGACAAATAATGGATGCTTTTGTCAAATTATCGGTATTTCCAATGCATTCATAATTGAACGCGAGCGTCAGACGACGTCTTTATGAACGCACACATTACGTGCAGAGCGCAACAACATAGGCGAGCTTGTCCGCCATGATTGCTTCGACCCTCATTTCGCTGGTAACCAAAGCTTGTTCCGCCATTCTTTTACGCGTGGGTGACGTCACTAGACAGTCGCTGGTAACGATATTATGAGGCGTAAACGTACGCTGCATGAGAAAGTCTTTGTCCGTGAAAGTCGACGAAATCAACGGATTTCTGAGGGTTTTTTTCTTTGCACGTACTCGATATTTGAGGTGAGTATGTAGATGATGGCAAAATTGAGAATGCTGGGTGTATATTTTATGTTGGAAAATCTCGTTTCGTTTTCGCGGACCGACCATTTTTTTCCTTTCTTGGACGACATTATTATTCACTTGACCTTTTTTGGTCTCAAGAGGGCGCTAGTTAAAATGTCCTAGTTAGTATGGTAACATTCGCGTTTTGTACTTGCGTGATTAGTACATGCGAATGGATACTAGACATAGGTCAGCGCTCATTATTTTGTTCAGAAAAAAATGATTGCTATCAGCCCTGTTAAAGACTATGGCGTGTCAAACGTTGCATTATTCGATAATGTACAATATATGTGCGATGTTTCTCATATATATGCGATAATTGTCACATATGTGCGATATTCATTTGATGTATGCAATAAATGTAATATATATGCAATAAATGTAATATATATGCAATAAATGTAATATATATGCAATAAATGTAATATATATGCAATAAATTGTAATATATGTGCGATAAATTGTAATATATGTGCGATAAATTGTAATATATGTGCGATAAATTGTAATATATGTGCGATAAATTGTAATATATGTGCGATAAATTGTAATATATGTGCGATAAATTGTAATATATGTGCGATAAATTGTAATATATGTGCGATAAATTGTAATATATGTGCAATAATTTGCAATATATGTGCGATAATTTGCAATATATATGCGATAATTTTTAATATATTATGTTTGATAATTTTGTAGTATATTATATGCGATCATTTGTATGCGATGTTTTGTGATGGTATACATATGCGATAATTTAATATACATGTGCGATGTTCGTTCTTATATATGTGCGAAAACGGAATTGTGGGATATAGTATGACTTCCTGTCCACTTGATCCACGTATCCGTTATGTTTTAGATCGGGCCAGACTATACTCTGGACGGTATAGTATGGTTCCTATGGTTCAATGAGATTGGCGTAGGGTTTATAGTGATGGTCAGGGTACAAGACTCGAGCAGCGTATTTCCGAAATAGCCAGCCAGCCGCGTATTCGGATAATAGAACACATACAGTACAGGGAGGTGACAAAATGTTGCATTTTGCTCAAATCTGAAGGTGAAGATCTGTTTTACTCGAACGAATTCTGCAATAATAGCATAGTTTAGATATGTTAATTGATAATATGTCAATTTCATAGCTTCACATGATTAAAAAAATAATTTATAAAAAGTGAAAAACATTAACAAAACGTCAAAAAATGACCCGCAAACAAAAAGGCAAAAATTTTCATTTTGTATTTTTTGCACTTTTTAATATGTCAAAAAATCATCACTGTGAAATACAAAACCATAACTTGAAAAGAATTTATACCCTTCGTTAAAACAAAACATTTGATTTGTAATCCAGAACTTTCAAGACTAATATAGTGGGCGTATCAAATTTTGGAGCTGGGTAAATTTGGTTCACTATCTAGTGGTTAATTAACCACAGTTATTCTGACGCCATTGTCAATGTACATTCCGCCCAATTACATAGACGGTGGATTTAAACACAATTTGAAAAGAATTTGAACCCTTCGTTAAGACAAAAAGTTGCTTTCTTGTTCCAGAATCTTGAAGGAAGATAGACTAAACGTATCAAATTTTGAGCTGGCTAAATTGGTCAACTGTTATTGATTCTGCAATAAAAAGAAAATGTTTGTCTTATCAATTACTAAATAAATTGTTTTATTGTTCGTAAGCATATACTCTTATGTTTGAAAGAAAAACACTTCTATTTCCAGGTGACTTTAAATTGTAGAACAGTTAAAGTTAGTAAATTACCGAGCTATATCTAAAACACTCATGATTGATTATTTTTAATTGTTGTCAATAAAATTTAAAAGTTCTTGTGCTATAAAAATTCCACTGTGTCTTGTTTGCAAAATCACTGTTTTTCAAATTTTTGGAATATTAGTCACCACATTTATAGTTATGTCAGCCGCGAGCAAAAGGTGGTGACACCCTTCGATAAGACAAACATTTTCTTTAAACATTTTCTTTAAACATTTTCTTTTTATTGCAGAATCAATAATAGTTGACCAATTTAGCCAGCTCAAAATTTGATACGTCCAGTCTATCTTCCTTTAAGATTCTGGAACAAGAAAGCAACTTTTTGTCTTAACGAAGGGTTCAAATTCTTTTCAAATTGTGTTTAAGTCCACCGTCTATGTAATTGGGCGGAATGTACATTGACAATGGCGTCAGAATAACTGTGGTTAATTAACCACTAGATAGTGAACCAAATTTACCCAGCTCCAAAATGTTTTTCACTTTTTATAAATTATTTTTTAATCACGTGAAGCTGTGAAATTGACATATTATCAATTAAAAATTCTAAATTATGCTAATATTGCAGAATTCGTTCGAGTAAAACAGATCTTCACCTTCAGATTTGAGCAAAATGCAACATTTTGTCACCTCCCTGTACTGTATGTGTTCTATTATCCGAATACGCGGCTGGCTGGCTATTTCGGAAATACGCTGCTCGAGTCTCGTACCCTGACCATCACTATAAACCCTACGCCAATCTCATTGAACCATAGGAACCATACTATACCGTCCAGAGTATAGTCTGGCCCGATCTAAAACATTACGGATACGGGGATCAAGTGGACAGGAAGCCATACTATATCCCACAATTCCGTTTTCGCACATAATAGAACGAACATCGCACATGTATATTAAATTATCGCATATGTATACCGTCACAAAACATCGCATACAAATGATCGCATATAATATACTACAAAATTATCAAACATATATTAAAAATTATCGCATATATATTGCAAATTATCGCACATATATTGCAAATTATTGCACATATATTACAATTTATCGCACATATATTACAATTTATCGCACATATATTACAATTTATCGCACATATATTACAATTTATCGCACATATATTACAATTTATCGCACATATATTACAATTTATCGCACATATATTACAATTTATCGCACATTTATTACAATTTATCGCATATATATTACATTTATTGCATATATATTACATTTATTGCATATATATTACATTTGTTGCATATATATTACATTTATTGCATACATCAAATGAATATCGCACATATGTGACAATTATCGCATATATATGAGAAACATCGCACATATATTGTACATTATCGAATAATGCAACGTTTGACACGCCATAAAAGACTATAAAAAAGGCGTTTTTTTCAGTTTCCGGCATTCTTGAAAGAAAATATAATTAAATCTACAATGTAAGAAACGCTGGTTTGTTTGAAAAAAGATAGAAAACTTTGTGTGATTTTGTAATACTAATGTTAAAGTAACATCAACATGCCAATTCATGTTGAATATTTTTTTTTAATTTTAACAAACAACAAACAAACAAACAATCAATCTGCAACCTTAAATAATGGATGAAGAAGTGCTACAACCATTCTAAATATGAATAATTCATAGTCATGATTATTTAGTTGTATGTTTACATCAGTGACAATTGAACAAAGGATTTCAGGAACTTTTTCAAAATGTCCACAGATTTACATTAAATTTAAAGTTAACTTACACACAGTTTCGAAGAGAATTTGAAAGCTTCAATTTAATTCAATTCAATTCAATTCAATTCAATTTATTTATTTCATCACAGATTACAAGTAAAAAGTGAAAATTGTTTTCCCTGTATGCACTAAAAAGATTCAAATTTGATACTTAAAGAAAAACAAAATCAAATATTACTTACAGAGGTCAAGCTGAGTATGTTTTGGAGGCGCGAAGTAAAACGACGAAAATTATTTTACTATGTGAAAACGTATTAAACAGTTATGATATTATCATACATGTACCATTACTGGTTAATATGTTTATCATTATTTTCTAACTGTGTAAGTTTAATATTAATCTGTGGATATGGTGTTTTTTATGTCTGAAAAAAGTACAGACCCTTTAACTGACGAGAAGTCTGCAGTTACAAAAAAATGTTTATTTTTCCAGAATCTTCAAATTCAAAGGTCAAACCGAGAAGCAATCTTCAAATAAATATATTTATCGAGTATTATGGGGGCCTATGACTATGTGTGAACGCCCCCCACCTCCCCCCCCCCCCCCAACAAATCCCAGAAAACCACAATCATCTTCCATGCCTAATTCTGACCGACACTTTTACAAACCTTGACATTAAAAAACAAATCGCTCAAGTTAGGTCCAGAGTGCCTTATTTGTATAAATTTAGACTCAATCAATTTTGGGGGATTTAGTGATGCTTCAAAAATAAGCTGAAGATTCGGAGTTGTTTTTTAGTTTTTTAGTAAGCACTAGTTACCTACGAATGCACATTTGCCGTTTATTTTGAATAACTGATTTTTTTTGTCAATGGTTTATTAACTGTATCAAGGGAAATGGAGTTCATTTAATAAGTTTTGCAATTAATCTTTTTTTTTAAGTGACGGGAATCATATTCATTGACATCCTAAACTGGACCATTACACAGTATGAAATTGGGTTCAGATTTTTTTTTTTTTTTTGAGGGACAGAAAAATATTTGCACACTGACTTGACTGACTCATTTTACATTTATAGCACAAGTATGTCAATTTCTAACCATCTGATGACAGAGCCGTCTGTAAATTCTTTGTATGCAGGACCATTCCACAGTCTAAAAAGGGTGGTCAGATTTTTTTTGGGGGGACTTGCGTAATAGCACATGACTCATGTATTAGCACATGATGTAAATTTCTAACCCTCTGATGTAAGTGGAGCAGTCTGTAAATTCTTTGTATACAGCAGGACCATACTGTAATACTGTATTTGAAATGACCTTGGGAGTCATATTCATTGACATCCTAAACTGGACCATTCCACAGTATGAAATGGGGGTCAGATATTTTTTTTGTTTTTTTTGAGGGACAGAAAAATATTTGCACACTGACTTGACTGACTCATTTTACTTTATAGCACAAGTATGTCAATTTCTAACCATCTGATGGTGGAGCCGTCTGTTAATTCTTTGTATGCAGGACCATTCCACAGTCTAAAAAGGGTGGTCAGATTTTTTGGGGGGACTTGCGTATTAGCATATGACTCATGTAAATTAGCACATGTCAATTTCTCACCCTCTGATGTAAGTGGAGCATGCAGTCTGTAAGTTCTTTGTATACAGCAGGACCATACTGTAATACTGTATTTGAAATGACCTTGGGAGTCATTTTCATTGACATCCTAAACTGGACCATTCCACAGTATGAAATGGGGGTCAGATTTAGGCCTGGGCGAATTATTAGAATATCCGGTTAATGGCGAATAGGTTTTCCTATCCGTAACCGCGAATGCCTTTTTTTTCTTAACCGGATATCCGCATAGGGCGCCAATACCTATTTACAAACCGGATATTTCTGTAATTACAACCGAGTAACCGGATATTCTTTAATATCCGAATATCCGCGGACGTCGGGCGACAACTGACATGAATGTTTTCTCTGAATCCTTATGAAACTTCTATTAAAACAGCATAAAACAGCATATATTAAGCATTTAACTATGCTCACCTCCGTGAAGAGTTAAAACAATGACATTTCTGACGTAATTTGTTCAAAGATTACAAAAGTTTTCCTTCACGTAGAGTCAATCACGATCAAAAGAAAAAAGCAAATCGCCATCTTTAAATTAGATCCGGTCATTTTTATGAATGAACCGAGTGACACTGTCTAAAACTTATATCAATCCGCCCATATGATCTCATTCACAAACGAACAGCGCCCTCTAGCGGCAAAAAAAAATATTTTTTTTATTTTTTATTTTTATTAAATAGCGCCCTCTAGCGGCGAAAAAACTATTCGAATATCCGGTTAATTTCGGATAGTTGGCCAGCGGTATCCGAATAACAAAATTTCACTATTCGCCCAGCACTAGTCAGATTATTATTTTTTGGAGGGACAGAAAAATATTGCACACTGACTTGACTGACTCATTTTACTTTATAGCACAAGTATGTCAATTTCTAACCATCTGATGGTGGAGCAGTCTGTAAATTCTTTGTATGCAGGACCATTCCACAGTCTAAAAAGGGTGGTCAGATTTTTTGGGGGGACTTGCGTATTAGTACATGACTCGTGTATTAGCACATGTTGTCAATTTCTCACCCTCTGATATGAGTGGAGCATGCAGTCTGTAAGTTCTTTTCTTTGTATCATACAGCAGGACCATACTGTAATACTGTATTTAAAATGACCTTGGGAGTCATTTTCATTGACATCCTAAACTGGACCATTCCACAGTATGAAATGGGGGTCAGATTATTTTTTTGAGGGACAGAAAAATATTTGCACACTGACTTGACTGACTCATTTTACTTTATAGCACAAGTATGTCAATTTCTAACCATCTGATGGTGGAGCAGTCAAATTCTTTGTATGCAGGACCATTCCACAGTCTAAAAAGGGTGGTCAGATTTTTTGGGGGGACTTGCGTATTTGTACATGACTCGTGTATTAGCACATGATGTCAATTTCTAACCCTCTGATGTAAGTGGAGCAGTTTGTAAGTTCTTTGTATACAGCAGGACCATACTGTAAACTGTATTTGAAATGACCTTGGGAGTCATATTCATTGAAATTCTAAACTGGACCATTCCACAGTATGAAATAGGGGTCAGATTTTATTTGTTTTGAGGGACAGAAAAATATTTGCTTACTGACCGACTCATTTTACTTTATAGCACAAGTATGTCAATTTCTATCATCTGATTGTGGAGCCGTCTGTTAATTCTTTGTATGCAGGACCATTCCACAGTCTAAAAAGGAGGGTCAGATTTTTTGGGGGGACTCGTGTATTAGCACATGAGTCATGTAAACTAGCACATGATGTCAATTCCTAACCCTTTGATGTAAGTGGAGCTGTCTGTAAGTTCTTTGTATACAGCAGGACCATACTGGACCATTCCACAGTCTAAAAGGGGGGGTCAGAATATTATTATATTTTTCTTTGAGGGACAAAAAATGTTTGCACACTGACTTGACTGACTTGCGTATTAGCACTAGATGTCAATTTCTAACCCTCCGACAAGCCATCTTTGTATGCAGCGTTTAGCACTTACGTTATCACCCCCTCCCCCCCCCTTCCACCCACCCATGCGATCAAACTGTGTGGGGTTGCCTGGTGAAAACATGTCACTCAAAATCATCAATTTGAGGACAAAGTGAGATTAGAATGGTAAAAAAATGTAAAAAGGAAAACCCATTTAAATGTCTGTGTTTACCTAAATCCAGAAAAACGTTTATGAAAATATGAAGATCAAAGCTTGATTCCCTCAAACGATTTCCGATCCGAATTACATGTAACATAGAATTATAAAAACAAAAGTCAATGATTCCAAGATTTTAAGATGCTATGTCAGATTTTTGGCCCCAAACATTAAAAAATTGATATTTTTTTTGAGTGAATGGTATTTCAACGAGTATCACCCGCTCTAACGAAAAAAAGTTTAACTTTTACTTTTAATGGTCAGGAACCATGAACAAAATTTAAAACGTTTCTTATTAAACACATAAAAATTGGTCGTGTGATATATTGTCGGGATCCCGACAAAAACTAATTTTGAGCACTTTATTTCACTGCTACTAATAATTGGCGGACTTTTTCGAGCAATGGCTCAAATGAAAGCTTGTAACTTTCTCGACTTTCTCGAATCGGCGAAAAATCTGACATAGCATCTTTCAGAAGACATCAAAACATTATTATTTTTGTTTGAGCTTCTCAAATAATAGCTTCATGATATCCTAATAATTCAATATTCATAATTTTTTTTTAACATGAAACAATCAAATCTTTTGCTATGCCACACGTAATGGTGCATGTATAGACTCGAGACTGCCAAAAGTGTAAACATGTTTAAATGTATTTATTTGCAGAACTGTATACATAAGTCATCACATGGTAGTGCCCTCCCATACCGCCAGTTCGTTCACAAAATTATGAGCAACCAGCCATACAAGTTTACAAGCCTTCACAAGCAAAAGTCTTCTT
Source organism: Asterias amurensis (assembly GCF_032118995.1). Taxonomy (NCBI): domain Eukaryota; kingdom Metazoa; phylum Echinodermata; class Asteroidea; order Forcipulatida; family Asteriidae; genus Asterias; species Asterias amurensis. Next base: position 17,765,982 of record NC_092650.1, read on the forward strand.
CAAAACTTTGAGCCGCAAGCAGCCGGACCAATTTCATAAAGCTGTTTATCGGTAAGCAAATTTGTATGGTTGTTATTGCAATACAATATGTTCCCATCTCAATTTTGGATTGACTGACTTTTTAGGGTCACAGGGTTTAAGTACTCTTTTGTTAATCCCGGCCAGCTTGAAATGGGTTGTCTTTGTCCTTATGAGTTCCCTGCTCTTCCTTCCCCCACCATGTCTTCCCGTCCTTTCCCAATCTACTCTAATCTCTCATCTACTCTTCACCATGATTCTTGTTGTATCCAAACCTTATGTCAGTCATCATCGTTCATGACCAGTGCTTTAGTTGCCATTATTTAGCATCGTGTATGCCTTTATGTAGTTCTGTTCAACATATTTGTTTATTTTGTCTTTTACTAGTACTATATGTATAATCTTATCTGCAATTGTATTGTTATTATTATTGTTCTTTATGAAATGACCAAAAATAATAATAGTACAAATGTGAAAGTGATGTAAGCACAAAGTGTATTTTCACATGTTTTCTTTTTGCTTACACCACTTTCACAAATTAATGATCAAAAATACTTTACGGCACATGGGCTGAACACAATGGTTTTCACTAGACAAACCAACAATAAACAGGCTACTTTTCGCAGTTTGCTTACAATAAGCAGAGATAATGGAATTCTGCTTAGGACTGCTCTGTAAGCAGAAATCTGTAAGCAGAAACTGTCTGCTTACACAATTTTGAGAAATCAGACCCAGGAAACAAAGTAAGAATTTAAATGAAAAAAAAAAAAATGTTCAGTGGAAAAGTGGTTATTGCACAGCTAGACAGTTACACATGTGTTTATTAATTAAAAAATAAGAATATCAGCAATTGCATCCTTTCTAATAACAATGTCTTATAAAGCTATTTAGGCCTATAGATTAGATTTAAAGACAGTGGACACTATTAATAATTGTCAAAGACCAGTTTTCTCACTTGGTGTATCTCAACATATACATAAAACAACAAACCTGTGAAAATTTGTGCTCAATCGATCATCGAAGTTGCTAGATAATAATGTAAGAAAAAAAACACCCTTGTCAAACAAATTTGTGTGCTTTTACATGGTTGATTTCGAGACCTCAATTTCAAAACTTGAGGTCTCAAAATCAAATTCGTAGAAAAATACTTCTTTCTCAAAAAATATGTCACTTCAGAGGGAGCCGTTTTCTCACAATGTTTTATACCATCAACCTCTCCAAATTACTCATTACCAAGAAAGGCTTTAGCTAATAATTATTTTGGGTAGTTGCCAAAAGTGTCCACTGCCTTTAATCTAATCCTTATCTCATCTAATAGAAATGAATGGTTATTTAAGTCAAAAGTTAGCCAACTTTGGACATTTGCATATTTCGAAATACCTACGCAAGAATGACAACAACCTCCCATTCTTTGTTTATAAATCTTAGTCGTTTTTAATTCAAAGTTTAAAAATAGTCAATCAAAACAAACAAGCATCTTATTAATATTTGTGTAAACAACCGCTTTGTTTTTTTGTTTTTTTTATAGGAGAAAACAACCGAGCAATGTCACGATACCACAGAACTTGTTCTTCAGTTGCCTTGGCAATCTCTTGTACATGCCCTCTTTGATGATCTGAGCTCAATCAATCAACCAGTAAGATGGATTCACAAGGAAACAGATGGGCTATGGACAATGCACTTCATCACTTCACTGCCCCTGGGTCTGATGTTCGGACGCCAGGACTATCAGGGAACGCCTTTGGGATGCAAGAGTACCCAGGTGACAGTGCGCCTCAAAGACTCTTACCGACAACGTCATGTCAAAGTGGTCAGCTGCGATGTGAGGACAATACTAACAACTTTCAAAAGCATCCGACTGGTTCTTTATCTTCAAATTACTCGGACCATAACATGAGCACTCGGCCATCTGATTTCAGTTGGGACACTGAAGTAGCAAGACCAAATTTGCTCAACTTTGAAGACAAGGATTCCGACAGAATAGAAAAAAACTTGCCTGCATACCCGGAAAGCCGTCAGGTAGAGCCGGAAGCTTTTGAGGAGGACATGTCATGGACAAGTGATATTTTATCTGCAGATTCTCAAATGAACCTAGATGACCAGTCCTTTGAAACCAACAATGAAGGGACAGTCGAACAAAGGGAAGCTAGCCTTGTCGACGAACTCCTGTTTTCTAACCCTATCACTAACGACATCACTGGGCCGCATGCTACTCAGAACTCCAGTACTATTTCTCAGCAGATTTCTCCACTTCGACAATTTTCTTCAGCACTTGCTGATGAGTCCATTGACATGTTTAAAGCAGCATGGAAGACGCAGATGAAACTGATTCACAACTTGCAATACATCGTCAGGATTCCTTTGCCAAGAGTTGCAATTCCTTTGAGAGGGACTTGCTTTCCCTCAGTAGAGTGCAGAAACAGGTGCCGGAATCTCCCCTACACTCCGACCATTCTCATTCTTGGAGCTCTACTACTCCAAGCCAAGAACAGAACATAAAGACAGATATGCCAGAAGACCTCAACATGCAAGACCCTGAAAACATCTGCATGGATGATTTGTCTGAACCTCTTAAACCAAGTGGAATTGATCCTAGTAATATTCATTTATTAGACAAAACGGCAGATCTCTCTATAAACGCCAACAGCCCATGTCAGCATCATACAGGAAAAGACAAAGACCCCATCTCTGGTGCAATCACGAATACTTCCAACAGAAGCACAGATATGCAAAATGTTACTGAGCAACGTTCGGAAGAAGTAATCAATACACATGGTATGCTTAATGTAGTTGAGAGTCAAGTTGAGAAGGACCAATTTTCAGTAGAATCTTCTAGAACTGATCAAGAGCAATCTGAAATTATCAGCAGCATAAGAAATGATAAACAATCTCAATCCAATCAAGACAAGGAGAATGTGCAAGATGTAGATGAGAAGTGTAAGGATCGCAGTATTGGGAAACAAAATGCTTGTCTTGCACCGCAACCTTTGGTCATCACACAACCTACAGAAAGTGATACAGACATTTTGAGCAAGTCCCCAAGTTCTCCGTTGTCTGAAGGGTCTATCATGTTTCTTTCTGACATTGACGATCAGAATTTCACAGACGATGAGCAGGATGTACAAACTAAGGAGAATGCCAAAGACACAAATGATGATATCCATAGTATCCTCTTCAGAGCAACAGAGCCCGACTCTACCACATGTATCGCTGATGGGCCATCACGTGAAGAATCTGCTGATGACAGAGAATGTGGGGCAAGAATGTCTGGAGAATCACAGGGTGACGACAAATCCTCTGATGGAGTAGATGATGCAAGGAGGCAAGCCGGAAAGGACAAGTCATCAATGCAATGCAGAGAAAACAAGGACACAATTCTATCTGATACAGGTGAAGACATTAAGGTCGACTCAGGGAACATTCTAAATGTCGATACAGAAACTGAAAAGGATGCAGAGGAAGCGGTCAAGAAAAAACAGGTAGAGGATATTGTTAACCAAAGTATTGAGAAAGTTCCTGAGATCATCAAAACAGCAGGTCAAGAAAGTTTGGAAAGCAGTACCCAAGAGGTTTATGATCTCATCAGTGATGATGAAAAAGACAGCTTGGCAAGTGATGAGAACACAAGCGATGGACAGGGTGGAGATGGAATTGTCGAGAACAAACATGAAGAGGATATTGTTGACCAAAGCATTCAGAAAGTTCCTGAGATCAAAACAGCAGGTCAAGGAAGTTTGGAAAGCAGTACTGAAGAGGTTTGTGACCTCATAAGTGACAATGAAAAAGACAGTGATGATAACACACTCATTGAACAGGACACTTCCAAGCAATGCGAAAGTGGGAATACTGATGACCAATCTCTTAGAGAAGGTAGCCCTCTAAGTCAAGAAGGAGATGCTGATTGTATGATGCATGAAACAGACAACAATGGCAAGCATGACAGGAAAGAGAACAGTGAAGCCAAAGATCAAGAAAATGATAGCACCACCCAGGAACTGGAGAGAACTATTGATGAGCACTCTGAGAGTGAGCATAAAGATCAAGAAGATATTGCCAAACCTCAAGAGAGGGACAGTCTTGTCGAACCTAAATCTGGCGAGTCCCATGGAGATGGTCGTCTTGCCAAGGAAGTAGCTCCTAGCTCTGACTGTTCACACATCAACCAATATGTTGATAAGTCACAAGAACCCATTTGCCTTTTAGATTCAGACGAGGAACAGATATTGGGTTTAGTTCCCCTGTCAGGAGATTCTGTTTCAGGAGTTTGTAAGGGAAAACAGATAGCTCAAAGCCATGTGGAGGCAACAGAATCAGACTCCATTCTCAAGGAGAACCAAGAAGATGGACAGGAAGAAAGTGATGACGATGATGTTCTTGTTGTTGAAAATGATGCTCAAGAAGTGATAAGTGTTGATGACAGCTCAGATGAAGATGATGCAAGTACAGACCAAACCACTGGAGCAAAGAACAGTAAAGCTGCCAATGATGGTAAAAAAGTAAAAGCAAAAAATGACTGGTCGTGCCAAATTTGTGGAAGCACCAACAAGTCACTAAACTCACTAAAGTTACACGTACGACGTAGCCACAACCTAATTATGGTCCACAGAAAGGAAGAGATGAAATGCAAAATGTGTTCCTTTACTGGGACCTGGCAGAAGATTAAAGAGCATATAATTAAGGACCACCAGACTCCTCTTAAGTGGTATGTGAAGAATCAAGAGACGACAGAGATAACCAAGTTACCAGCATCAGGCCCTGAACTCCCTGAAGATTCCTTGTTGGCGCAACCAGTGTTAGTGGATCCAAAGGCCAGTGATCAGTCCAAGACAGCAGACACTTCACCATCTGGCTCAAACAGGCAAATCTACCTCATCAAAAAAGTCACTTCAATTGAAGAACCTAAGAAAAGCACTTCAATTGAAGAACCGAAAGAGACAAGTAAGAAATCAGGACCAGGAAGACCTCTCGGCGTCAAGACCAAACCCCAGCAAAGTAGATTTCAAACCATGGATCAGTTGAATAGTGTAATTGCAACTTCAGTGTTAAGTAAGAGAACTCAAGGTCAACAGATAGCACCTAAAAAACCTTGTATGGTGAATTCTTCCTCCCAACCAAGTGGAGATCCAACTTTAAAGGAGCTGGAAAGCTCTCCTGGAACTTCAGTTTTAACTAGAGCATCACATCGACCAGCAACGTCATCGTTCCTAGCTCCGGGCACAATCATTCATGATTCAGGCCCATCGGTAAGGACAATGACGGTATTAACTGCAAGACCGGATACTGACTTGCACGATAACAGACGAGCGGTTGTAAACAGAGAACTCAGTGCTAAAGTGAGAGAAGTCTTCCAAAAACAGACTGCTGGTGGGCCGCCTCTGGTGACCAAAATCTCTGGCACGACCTATGTAATATCATCTACAAACGCTAAGGTAGGCTTGGGATTAAAAGCGCCCCAAGTAACAACCTTATCTCAGCCAAATAGTTATAAAATCGTGTTCCCTGAGAACATTACCCCTAAAATGCTGCAGGAAGCTGCCAGTAAGCAGACCTCACCTCAACAGGGTCAGGCTGGGTTTGTAGTGCGCAGTGTCTCCTCAACGACCCCAAATGTTTTGAGCATCAGCCCACCATCTCTAAATACAGCATTTTCTGTTCCAGTTACGAGGGGACCAGATACTATAGAAAATCAACAGCCATTTCAGATGACGGCTTCCAATGTTTTGCTGAATGCCGCCACAATGTCTACTGGAGGTTATTTACCTCCAGTATCTGCTGTTCCAGCAGTCTTTAATCATGAGTATTGTAGGAAAACGGTGGCTCTTGCAGTTACAACAACAGTAACAACAACAACTGCTTCTCGGGTAGTACAATCACCAAAGCTTACCTCAATAGATGCTGCTGTTGGTCATGCTAATATTAAGTCAACAATGTTAGGAGTGAAGCCTTCAACCGCATCCATCACCCATGCTGGTACTCAGTCAACAATGTTAAGGGTGACTCCTTCAACGGTACCCATCAACCCAACTACAGCAGCGAGGAGCACAATACTCAAAACACCCAGTGTGCAGAACAGGCATAGCGCCCCAGGGGGACCAGCGATGATGTCTTATGTGATCAAAGTACCCAAAGCACAGAGTAACGGACCTTCCAAGGACGATGGGCAGTCCTACCTTGTGAAAGTGCCTGTCAACCAGACTAATGTTTCAAAAAAACTCATGGTACACCTTCCGGTTGACAAGACATCTTTAGTAAAACATGCTGTTTGCATTGTCCAACCCCCTTTGCACACAAGTGATTCTGGGGCAAATCCTCCAGATGGGGGCAAAGCTCTGCAATCCATTCGCACCGACACTCCTTCTTTGGTAACCAACAAATCCCAAACTACAGGCGGCATTATTAACAGCAGGATAGGCGCACTTGCAACATCTTCCCCACCTTCTGTGCAGCCAAAAACTGTGCCTGTTTTAGAACCGATATTTGAACCAGTGGGTGAATCACCAAGTAGAATCAGCTTTCTCGCAAATTTGAAAGAACCGGCCTTGGATATTCAGCTTCTCAAATCTCAGTTCGAGGACACAAATACATTCAATGCAGCCGATCTCATAAACATTGACGAAAGAGTACAGTATGAATGTGCCCGCTGCAAGGAGTACTTCCCACAGTTGGTGCTGCTGCAGCTTCATCATATTGATTGCACAACCCACCCTCCGGCAGGAAAAATTCTGCCGATAGTTCACGTTCCGACGGCCATGTTGGGTGCCTTCTTCACAGTCTCCACTTCTGGATACTCCAGCGCTTGCATTCTGTGCTCCACATTGCTGCTTGGAAATGCTCGGAATGTTGAAGACCAGCAAGATTTCTCAAGTCACTTGAGTAAACATACTGAGCCGAGTGTGGCCATTACCTGTCTTGACGATACTCGGAAACTAGGCATACTCCAGACTAGGATGACAAGCCAGCAGGCCAAGGAGTGGGTGGACTTCATTGCCCCACCCTTCAGGATGGGAAATAAACCAACATCAACGCAGGAGGGTAACCTTGAAGAGTTTATTAATACCACAGGAATCTTGCACCAAGAATCGATGCTTCTTAGAAAGCGCTCTCGAAGAAACTTACAACCAGAACATGACCGAAGACAAAGCAAGCACAAGCATAAGAAGCACAAGCACAAACATAAGCATGGACACAGTAGGGACCATGAGCTGGCCAGGCAAGATGTGAACCAACCCTACAGAAGTTCAATCAAAACACAAGAAGGGTGCGAGGGGGAGTGGATCGAGCCAACTCCAAAAGGTTCGTCATCTTTGTTGGTGAGGAAAAAATCTCGTCCAGGATCTCTCAAACAAAGCATAACTAGCAGCCCGTCACAGCCCAAACCTCAACTGCCTAATTTGACACCTATGAAGGGGAAAAATCTTGCACCCTCAAAAGTCAGGCAGAGATTATTGAATGTTTCTGTACCAGGAAGAAGGAGCCTGCGGGGATTGGGACTTGACTTTGGGATGGGGTTGGAAATGTTGCCCTTGGATAGGAAGAAAAGGAAAGAAAAGTCTCTGAACTCAGAGAACCGACTGAAAGGGACTGAGAGGAAACAAACCCAAAGCAATTTGCCATTTCATTTACCAGACACAAAGATTGATGAGGTTATAGAGATTTTTTCCAGTGATGAAGAAATGGGAGGTACTCTTCCATATGATGAACAAAGTAGGATAGAGGATACACCCAGTACATCAGCAAGTCCTATTAACTCACAAAAACACAATCTAGAAGAGCCAGATGATCTGTACACAAAGAAACTGAAAGGAAACTCAGGGAAACTGTCTGCAAATGATGTCGACAGTGACAAAGAAAAGATGAACGTGGACGACAGTGATTCTAAAGATGCCAATTACTCAGATAACGTGGAAGGAGAGGACTCAACAAGTGATGATGATGATGATGAAGAGAATGCAAATGAGAATCATAGCAATGTTGATCCTTCTGAACGAGAGATTGAGAGTGACGGGGAGGATGCAAGCCCAGTGGACCTCCCTCTGTCCATGATAGCTCTTCATTACCAAAGAGTAAATAAGGACATGGAAAGTGTTGATATGGACTGTGACCCTTCAACCAGTAACTGCTCAGATCATGAGATGGAAACCATTATTTCCAAAGAGGGGGACAACACTTCGTTAGAGGGTACCAGCTCAAGTCATTCCCAGCAGGCATCACCTGCTTCATCTCAGGTGGTTCCTCGTATTTCATTGGAGGACCCTAAGTGTACATCTGCAAGAAGTAGCAGCCCAAATGATGACAACACGTTTTTAGATGGGTCAAACTCAAGTCACTGTCAGCAGGCAACGCCTGACCCATCTGAGGTGATTCCTTGTATTTCATCGGAGGACCCAATGTGTACATCTGCAAGAAGTACCCACAGGGCAAATGATGACAACTCATTGTTAAAGGTTACCAGCTCAAGTCATTCCAAACGGACATCACCCGGTTCATCTGTGGCAGCTCCTTGTATTTCATTAGAAGACCCTACAAGTACATCTGCAAGAAGTAGCAGCAGCGCAAATGATGACATCTTACTAGAGAGTGATGAGGAAGACAAGATGCCCATGTTGGAAAGTCAAGAACCTCAAACTGAACAAGCTGTTGATATTCGACCTTTGAGGGTAGAGAAGATAGGTGGAGAAACAGAATCAAAATCTTCAACTGCAGAGTCTGTTGATTTCAATTTAGATAGAGATTCAGAAGAAAAGGAGGACAAAGAAGATCATACATCAAAGATCTTGGAGAATCACATCATGGGAGAAAGGGGAGATGTTATCTTGGAAGATACCGCCCAACATGGAACAGATTTGCTGCACAGCTTTCCCACTAGCGGATCACCTGACAATGTAATCCAAAGTGACAACACAGCTCATACTGAGAACAGTCATATAGACCATCCCACACGACGGGACAGTGACTCGAGGGAAAGCTCTCCAACAAAACAATCCTCAAATGACGACTTCCAACAGGAGGACAGCAAGAGAGGCAGTTTCCAGCAAGTGAGTGATTTAGAGGATAGCTTTCAAATAAACACATTACCTGGAGATGATCTGTTGCTGGACGGCAGCATTTCACCGAGTAGCATCACAGATATGACAGAGGATAATGCTGATGATCATAAAATCAGTTTTGAAGAGGGCAGCATACAGCTAGAAACTATCTCAGAGAGGGAGCTTTCTAAAAACAGTTCTCATAGAGATGATTTACCACAGCAAGACGACAGTTTTGAACAGGAGTGTTATTCAAAAGGCAGCTTTCCATCAAGCAGGTCTCCTGAAGCTGTCCAAGTGGAAGACATTAGCATGAATAGCTTCCAAGGGGACAGTAGCTCTGTCGACAGCTTTCCTACCAACAAATCTCCAGCGGATGACTTCATTGTGGACGACACCACTCTGAACAGTTTTCAGCAGATCAGTAACTTCCTTGACTCTTCCAGAGAAAGCATTCTACACAAAGAGAGGGCCGGAGACAGTTTCCAATCAGCAACCAGACACAGATCTCCCGAACCTGAACTCATTGGGGCAGATGATGGTGCATATCATGACAGTGACGTCATAGAGTTGGACTCAGATGGGGACGAGATTACTGGAAATTGGTTCCTAGAAGACAGTGATTCATCAACCGGCAATCCCGTTGAGAACAACTCACCCACTAACTCCTCAGAGGCTGCTGCTCGAAGAAGCCCATTGCCAAATGATCTCAAAGATGATTCCATAACAGAGGTTGGGACTGCAGATGGAACCCAGGAATCTCAATTAGATGCAGAGACAAGTAATGACGGCTTCGAAATGAAGGAAAATATTCAGTCAGACATAACTGTGCTCGATACTTCTAAGAGAATTCAGAATTCGCTCGCTTCGGCAGAGAGTAATCTCTCTGATGTTGACAATGTTCAAAACATCTTTTCTGACAATGAGAGTAAATCCTCCTTTGGAGATGGTTTCGACGTTGAAGATTGGGAGGAGGAAGAAGAGGAACTTAACGAAGATGAGGTGTTGCACTTATCTAATGATGAAGATGATGGCATCTTAGAGGGTGATCCAGTTGAAGAAGCTTCTCTTGGTGTGTCGGAGCCCAGGTCAAGATTAAAAGGTATGGTTTACAGTGACTTTAATAATAATATAGTTCTTAAATAGCGCATTTCACATAATGTCTCAATGTGCTTTACATTAGTGCACTGGGGTGGATTTCACAAGGAGTTAAGACTCTAGTCTTATCTTGAGTTAGGACAAGATACTCGTCCTAACTAAGCCAAGAAACTCGTCCTAACTTAGAACTAGCCTTAGGTTTTCATATCTCACAGGAATGGCCCCCAGTTACACGATATTGCTACGTTTACGGAAGGGAAGGAAAAGGTTGTAATAAACTTAAATTTACAGAAAAAGGTGTGTATAACACTCTTCCATGTCAAGGTCACCTTTTATCCTATTCAGTACTGAATCTTCAACACAATTGTACCTTTTTTAATTTAGTCTTGCGTTATGCAAGTTCATACAACGTTATGGAACAACTAACCAGGGCCCAATTTCATAAAGCCTTTAAACACAAAAATTTTCTAAGCACAAACTTATTAATGCTTAGCAGAAATATCTCACCAGCCAAATGTGTATGAAGTTAGATTTTGTGTGACTGGTGCCCCACTAATTATATGCTAAGCAAATAAATTGCTAAGCAGTATTTTCTACTTAAAGACAGTCTCCTCACTTGGTGTATCTCAACATATGCATATAATAACAAACTTGTGAACATTTGACCACAATTAGTTTTTGAAGTTGCAAGATAACAATGAAAGAATAAACACCCTTGTCACATAAAGTTGTGTGCTTTCAGATGCTCCATTTGGAGACCTCAAAATTTAACTCTAAGGTCTTGAAATTAAATTCTTGGAAAATTACTTCTTTCTCGAAAACTACTCCACTTCAGGGGGAGCCGTTTCTCACAATGTTTATTCTACCAACCTCTCCCCATTACTCGTTACCTAGTAAGGTTTTATGCTAATAATTATTCTGAGTAATTACCAATAGTGTCCACTGCCTTTAACAGCTTTATGAAATTGTGCCCAGTTGGGACACAGACTGCGTCCCTTTACATATTCCAGTGCTACTGCCTTACAAAAAAGGGTTGTTGGTCAAAATCAACTATTTAGTGTTATATTTCTCCTTATTGCTCAAGGTGATAAACAGCTGGCCATCGACGATGATTTTACTCCTACGAGCAATCCAACACAATCGTACCTCAAGTCACCACAATCTACTCTAAACTCTGGGAAGGAGGCGGGAGAAACAATTGAGATGGAGGAAAGTCAGGCAAGACAATTGAATAACTTGAAGAGGAAAACTGAAAGTCTGAGGGAGGGGGATGCCACCTTAAAAAGATCACGGGTAGAGGGAGAAGGTGAATAAGGGAGATTCAGGGACAGACTCGGAGGACATTTTGGGGAATGAAATGACAACACACAGGCAGTCAAAATAATTGTGTTTTGATGCAAGAAATTGCACAGTTACTAATGTGCCCCATGTGATCAAAAACAGGTCACTTGTCGGTGTGCATACATGATTGAGGAAAGCATTTTGGCGAAATTTTCAATCTCTTGTTTGTGTTTTTATGAACTTACAACCAAAATAAATTTCTGAAAAATATTTGGTTATCTAAAGTAAGGCCATGTTTGACAACATTTCTCCTTCAAATGGCAAATCAAAATAAACAAGTATATCACTGCTGAAAATGGTTTTCCTGAAATAAGAAAACAAAATCATATTTCAAGAAAACTTTTGTTTGTGTCCCACTTTCCAAAATCTTATCAAAAATGTTTCAAGGGAGTGACACAAAAACTGTTTTCTTGAAATCAGATTCTTTCTAAATTCAAGGATGCCATTTTTAGCCATCTATGAATGACTGTGCAAAACATTCCCTGCATTTGTTTGGACTGCGAATTAGCATGGCCCCATGGCTGAAGACATTAGCTCTATTAATACGCTTTATAAAACACACCACACACATTTAGACCTATTTAAGACATTTATGGAAATTCAAGTTGTGACCAAAATAAACTTTTGGAAATCAGCTTTGAAGTTTTGCAGGGCCTATGTCATTGTTTCAAGGAATGTACAGGCAGTGGACACTATTGGCAATTGTCAAAGACTAGCCTTTACAGTTGGTGTATCTCAACATACGCATAAAATAACAAACCTGTGAAAATTTGTGCTCAATCGGTCATTGAACTTGGGAGATAATAATGAAAGAAAAAAACACCCTTGTTACACGAAGTTGTGTGCGCTTAGATGGTTGATTTCGAGACCTCAAGTTCTAAACCTGAGGTCTCAAAATCAAATTCGTGGAAAATTACTTCTTTCTCAAAAACTATGGCACTTCAGAGTGAGTCGTTTCTCACAATGTGTTATACCATCAACCTCTCCCCATCACTCGTCACCGAGAAAGGATTTATTTAATAAATATTATGAGTAATTACCAATAGTGTCCACTGCCTTTAATTGTGCTTATAATCGTAGGGTCCATCATTGCTGAAGTCTATCTGGGGGATATGTTTGCTCAAAGTGCTGGGCCAAAGGTTTGGGCTGGCCCGCCATCAGCACTGACCACCGTGGCTAAAACACTGACCAGGCATGATACTTGGTCCTTTGGGGGAAAAAAGTAGGATAATTTTATCAAGTTCAAGGGTTTACCTACATTGTGAAGGGTTTTACTTTCCAGGCTTTCCCCAAGGGCAAAACCAATTAAGACTAAAGCTGGCTTTGCTCTAAAGCGCCTAGCAAGCAGGACCATTTAGCTGGTCATTTGGCTGGTCTGTCAACTTTTTAAATAGTCCTTATTGGAGTTTCTTTTCAACATGTGTTTGTACCATGGGACTAGGTTGTTTGTAAGCAATACGAACAAACAATGGTTTTAGTGTCCTAGCCAGCAAGACTATTTTGACAGAATTCCGGCTGGTGCTTTGGTGTTTTAACTGACATTTGACCAGCCGACCAATGTAAGAGAGAACACTGCAAAGTAAGATATCATGCCTGAGGTTCATATGATTTGTACTAGGGACATAAGTAGTAGTACTCCAGTGACAGGGCACCAAGGCCTGATTTTTCACAGAGGCAACAAAATTGCCTTTTTGCCCCTGGTGCCTAGGTGCCCTTGAATTGCTACAGTTGAAATTTACAATTTTATCGTTGGATCCTCTTTACCTGTCCTTTCAAAAACGATGCATATATATAGGCCTCGGCACCCTCTACAAACTAACACTAGTGCAATAATTCCTACAAGATTATCCAATTCAGACTTTGCAATTATGTTCTCATTTTCGTACAAATTATAATACGTTGACATGATCGCCAATGCTGCACATGTTATTATATTAGGAAGAAGATTAAGAAACAATAAGAAAAGGTCAGTGAGCCTTTTTTGAGGTATGGCGGACGTGATACGCTCATCACACGCGGCGACTGATGGCACGCTCACCATAAACATTCGTGGTCAACAGGTTTACGTGTAATTGCCGCGCCGCCTAAAAAAATGCGCACTTCACTGAAAAACACAAGTTCTATTTCTATGGTCAATATGCACAAATTTACCCAAAACCTTAAAATGTTGTAGCAATGTGTTTGCCATATCTCAAAAAGGCTTATGAAATCTGGAGATTAATCTAGAAAATGTTCTTGGTGAAAACAGTGGTGATATTTCAAGATTGGGGTGAAACTAAAGACGAAGAACAAGTTTTAAAGTACAGCCAGAAGAGGTTTAGTTTGACTGGAAATACATGTTATGTTTTTTAAAGGCACTGGGGTGGATTTCACAAAGAGTTAAGACCAGTCTTATCTCGAGTTAGGACGAGTTACTCGTCCTAACTTAGGACTAGCCATACATTTTTCATATCTCCTAGGACTAGTCCTAAGTTAGGACTAGTCCTAACTCTTTGTGAAATCGACCCCTGGACACTATTGGTAGTTACTCAAAATAATTGAGTACAAAAAAACAGTTAAATCTGAGAGATGAGTCATTCATGAATTGTTTCTCGGATTTCTGCGGATCGGTGTCCATTTACAAATGCAGTTTGTTCCCCTCTGTCGCTATGCTCAAAATGGATGAATTTGATATTCTTAAGGAAAAAATGGAACAGTTTTGTTGCTGTGTTCTCAGAAAGTTGACACTATTCAGCTGATTGACTCTTTTTTCACCTTTCTACATGTTCTAGTTTCGCCCATAAATTGGCATTTCATTGACACAAAAAAAATCTTCGAACTGATAGAATGTCTACTCTGTGCTTAAAAAAGAAAGAAAAGGAGTTTTGGTCAAATACAAAACTAAGCCATTTGGGCCACTTCATCTAAAGAGTGTTTTGCTAATCTTCAGCAAAATTTTGTCGGGTTAAAATCTGTGGCATTATAATGTAAATCTTTTCCTGGTTCACACATGTTTTGTAAAGTTGGTCTTCCTGTCTCAATGCACTCAATAAACTTCACTTAATTAATAAACCACAAAGGATAACTGACCTGGTAAACTGGGATTGAACAAAGAAAAATTGGCTTGAGCAGGACTTGAACCAATGACCTCTGAACTAACCTGCTAGTGCTCTATACCAACTGAGCTATCCAGACCTATGTTGGTGGTATCTATTTTGTTAATCTTAATTCAAATGCCAGTTTGAAGCCAAACAACCATTAACTACCGTATACCCAGAAATCACACCCAAATTACGATACAACCTGGGAAGTGGCACCCATGGTGATCACCTTCACAGTTGGTGTATCTCAACATATGCATGAAATAACAAACCTGTGAAAATTTGAGCTCAATCGGTCATCAAAGTTGCGAGATAATAATGAAAGATAAATACCCCTTGTCACATGAAGTTGTGTGTGTTTAGATGGTTGATTTCGAGACCTCAAATCCGAGGTCTCAAAATCAAATTCGTGGAAAATCACTTCTTTCTATGGCACTTCAGAGGGAGCCGTATCTCACAATGATTTTTTAACATCAACCTCTCCCCATTACTCGTCACCAAGAAAGGCTTTATGCCAATAATTATTTTGAGTAATTACCAATAGTGTCCACTGCCTTTCAGGGAATACAAACTTTTTGTTTCATATATCAAACACTAAACTACAAGGGAAACTGACTGAGTCAATTCTGTTTAAAAATAAACAGCATCCAGCATCGAACAGTAACCATTCAGTGTTTATCTATGTATATTGCACGTGTATAAACTGTTTTACATGTTTTGCTTTCTGTTTTCTAAAGAGAAAATGTTTATTTTGCTGAATACTTTAACAAGGTACGTTGGTGTAAGTGTTCAACATGTAGTAAGTATGGACTGGAAATTAACATTGTTTCGTAATAAAAAAACACTTTCTGGAAGAAAAATTACTCCTCAATTTTGTCAATTTTAGAGCTATGTATTACATGTGTCTGGTCAGCAGTGGTATTCTGCTAAACATGAATCTATTGGGATTGCCTTATTGTTTTCAGTACGTCCAGTTTTGAAATAAAATCCGCTAAACACAATATGACCTAAATATTGCAAATTTGGGGGGGGGGGGATGGTTCGCGCAAGTAAACTAAAATTGTCTCTGAAAAGAAGGAAAATTGTGGCAAAAAATTTCAACAACACTGTATCAGAAAGAATGTGTCCAATGGCTAAAGCTGGTCTACTCAGTCTGCAAAATACTCCAATACACTGCAGACTTGTGGACAAGTCGCTAACTGTTTGGCGCCGTGATAGTGAAACTGCCCTCTTGCTACTATCTCATGCAACTGCTGCTCTGTTAAAGACTACTGCTCTGGGACCAAAGTCGCAAGAGCAAATTATCCACAAAGCAGCAGTCTTACGAGAGAGCCATTTCAAGCATCAGGACAGACATTTTAACAACTTGTCCACAAGTCCACTTTTCCTTACTGCACTACTCTAGAATGCGGTTTGATTTGTTAAATGCACCTCTAATTTTCTTTTAGCATGAGCAAAACATTCTGGCCGGTGTCGCATGCAATTAAGTCCTCTGTGCATACTATCTGGAGGACATTATTGCATATGCATTAATGTCCGCTGGACAGTTTTGCACATGTTATCGTGTCCGCCCGGACACATTTGCATATGCAGTTGTGTCCGCCCCCGTGCAAAACCGTCCTTGCAGTAAATTTTTAAAACGCACTTGGTCGACGGAACACATGTTTTTTTGCCATTTTTTTAAAAGCTAACATGGGAAATGTTCGACCGTTGCTGCAACCATAAAATATGTGAAAATTCATGCTGCATATTATACGTAGGTTTAGTGAATGCACCCTCGCTTACGTGCACACATAATGTACAGTCATACATGTCCACCGGACGGTTTTGCATAGCCCCCGACACGATTGCATATGCATAAGTGTCTGGAGCGGACAGTATTACATGGCGGACACAATTGCATCTGACACCGGCCACAAGAATGGGCCCGAATATTTGGAATACATTCAGAATGCGGTCAGAAGTTTTAGAATGCACTTAGAATGCATTCCGGCTCACTCTGCTTCTTTCTAAACGTGTGACTAGGGTTTTAGAAACAGACACTCCAAGAATGTGAACAAGACAAAGTCAAAGTCAAAGTCTGTGACAGATTCTTCTTTTAAAACCCTTGCAAACGCACAACATAAAATCACAGCCCTTGCCAAAAGCACTTGAAGATCCCAAACAAACAGTCTTTGTCTTTGCTTGGCCGTAAGCAATGTTCAGCTGCTTGTTTGCAAGTTCTTCGTCATTATGAAAAACAGTGGTCTCAAACTGTGTACCAACATACTGTGTACCAACTGCTCCAGCTCAGTCTTTCTAAAGTCTCAAAACGACATGAGACTTGCTTGAACAGTACATTTTCTGAACCACCGCATCTGCCAATAGTTCACCACTGGAGATGAACAGTTGGCACCCAGAACCATAGCCAAATATGTTTAATCCTACTCTAGAAGTATGGGATCTCCGTGTTCAAAATGCCACAATCCAAACACCACAATGCCTGCAAAGGCAATGCCTGCAAAGAACATCAATGACATTGACAAAATATGTAGACCGCTAACATAGGGCTGTATACAGTTGGTGGAGCCCTGGCATTCAATCCAGAGACTGCAGGTTCAGGTCCCACTCTAGTCAATACGTGAGGTACCGAGGTTCAGTTATTTAACATGTACATGTAACAGGGTAAAGCGCAAATAAAATGTGACGTAAATTTCAACAGCTATTCAAACATGCAAACCAGAAACGATTTCTATACAAATAACATCAAACTATTTTTATTACATTATATACATTTACATTTAACAATACAAAATAATCAATTAATTAGGATTACAGTTGTGAATTGTGTGCAGTTATCTGTGAAGCATTTAGGTTTATCAAAGTACAAAATGAAAGTAAAATTTTCTACAACAATACATTTGACATCAAACTCAAAAGAGGAAGTTAACATTTTTAAGGACATTTGATTATGAGCAAAAGTTTACTACTCTGGGTCTAAAAGCATTTTTACATACACAACTAACTGTGCAAGTCTCACACATATTCTAACTTGTTGACCTGTTTAAGTATGCGAGTTTGTGATGCGTTAAAGCATCGTGTGTGGGACAGAAAAGCGCCCACAAGAATGTTCAAAATATGCATAAGACTTGCCAGGTCTCTTGGGTCTAAACACAAACACTTGTTCCACAATGATTCTATGCACTAGGGTTTTTCTAATGAACAATTGTCATGATTGTTTCTTAACATGAAAATTTCCTTGAAAAGTTCTATCACCGGGGGCCAAATTTCACAATAGCTGGTAAGCATAAATTTATGCTTAGCAGATACTATAGCATGCGAGTTGAGGTAAGGGCACAATTGAAATGCATTGACTGCTTGAACAAAACACAGTTTTACTCACAGAAACGAGTTTCCCACTATTTTTTAAGCCACTTAGAAAAATTTCTGTAATTTTGATCCACATAATAGAGTGATGAGGAGTATCAATGATACATTGTACATTATGTTTGTTCATGGTGCATTAAAGGAACACGTTGCCTTGGATTGGTCGAGTTGGTCTTTAAAAGTGTTTGTAACCGTTTGTTATAAAATGCATATGGATAGAAAGATGTTATAAAAGTAGAATACAATTATCCACACAAACACGCCTCCAAATTGCATGGTTTTCCTTTTACCTCGTCGACTAACACGGTCGGCCATTTATGGGAGTCAATTTGACTCCCATAAATGGCCGACCGTGTTAGTTCGCAAAGTAAAAGGAAAACCACGCATTTTTGAGGCAAATTTGTGTGGATCATTGTATTCTACTTTTAAAACATCTTTCCAACCATATGCCAACCGGCTTTTTATAGACCAATTGGTCCGATCCAAGGCAATGGTTCCTTTAAGATATCTCGCCTAGCTTTGATTGGCTTGTACATTTAGCACTACAGGACATAATCTGAAAATGAGCCACAAACACATCATCATTATAGGTAATCCGGTGAAATTATTTGCACATGGTCATCATCAAGATCGCATCACAATTTTTCCTCCTTCCAAATCCGCCACGGCATTCCAACCAACAACACCAGACGTCTTAATGTAGAAACTTCTTCAAGCAGTTGGACCTTCTCAGTGCTCCTCATTGGATATATTGATTCCAGTCCGACTGTAAAACTCCGTCTGGACATGCGCGATGCGGACGTGGTCCCGACCAGGCGGATCGTTGAACGTCTCCAAACGATGTCCGTATTCTGACGACATTAATGTTGGGATGATCTTCACTTTCTCCTGATTGTGGTAAACACAGAAAAGGTAAATGTTAATATTGATTCAATAAATAGGCCTTATCTAAAGTTGGAACAATAAACTGCAGAGGCAGATATTTTACTTACAGATATTTTATAAAAGTAATAAACCATGAGGAAAACTTAACGGGTGGTAATTTTTATTTCAATTTTGGGGTGCACATAAACAATTTTGACCCTGAGACCTCCCTATATAAATTACATCTATATCGTTGTTCGGTGGGAAGGGATGGGGGCAGGGGTGCCAGCCAGAAGCTATTCAATCTGTCCCCGTCGTCGCACCCAATTTAAAAACAAAATCTGTGAAAAGCAGTAACACAGGGTTCATCTGAAGGGGTTGCGACTTGGTTTAAATTCATATTCATTGTTCAAATAAGCTTTCCAAAAAATTTATAAAATGTGTGCTCAATAAAAAATTAAAACTGAACTATAAAGTTTGATGTCCATTTAAAAACAAAATTTCTACAACAACAATTCTCCGAATGCAGTGAATCATCATTAATTTATTCAAAAAAATAATTTCACAAGTCCATCATCTGGAAGAAATTTGCAATAAAATAAAAGATTACATTTTTTCAAGGTCAATTGAAGCACTGCTAATAAGTAATAAAAAGTATGAAAAAAGGTCGTTAAGTGCAACAATGTATTCCACATGTGCCAATGTAATCTTGGATAAACCTTTTTTTTATTTTTTTTACAAACATTTCTTTTTAGAGTGGCAATTTAATACTTCATAAATTATTAAGTTAAAAGCAGAAACCGAAACATCAGTTATGCTGTTATACAACGTCCAGCAAACTTACCAGGCTGGTAAATTAACCTTTGAGAGGGCAAGACAATTTTAATTTTTCTAACGGACACTTTTAGTTGCAATTTTTTCAAAGTCTAAAGGATTTATTTATTTTTTATTTTTTATTCTATTTTTATTTTATTTTTTTTGGGGGGAGGGCACACAAAGGCCAACACCAGGGCCCAATTTCATAGAGCTGCTTACGCAAAAAATTCATTGCCTCGTAAAATCAGATTACCTGCCAAGACTCCACTCAATTGTTATGCTAAGTAAACAACAGCTAAATACTAGTCATAAGCAATGTATATGGCATGAAATTTTGGCCAGTAACATGTGTAATATAAGCGAGCTATTTTCGTGCTTAAGCAAATATTTTGCTTAAGCAGCTCTATGAAATTGGCCCCAGGACAACAGACTGCAGGCCTATAGCCTTTTGGCAGTTGGTAAACAGACATTTTTAGGACAAGGGCCGACCTACTTTTCACATTGTGCTTTTAAAAAGACTTTCAGGCCATTTGATGCAGATTTTGTTCAACTTTTCTAAGAAAATTTAAGTAGAAATCAGACTAAAGTTAGACGAATATCATGCCTCGTACATATACATGAATTGTAAAAGTATTTAGCAGCACACACACATTCGAAACTGGCCCATTGTGCATTGTATTTGCTTTTTTACTTATGCTCCCAAGTAACCTGGTCTCATTTTCATGGCTCTACAGTACGCAAAGCATCTGCGTTTGAGGAAGCAGGGAACTTCGCTTACACAGCAAAATTCTCAACTAGCCCTGCAAGCGGAAAATCATGATTGTAAGCGCAGAATTCGGCGATAAGCAGTAGAGCCATTTGAAATTGGGCCATGGACAGTAGGCCTACAGCAATTAAAGGTTTCGTAGCTTTCATTAAAAAAACTAGGACATGAGCAGACATTAAGATTTATGGTGATTTAACAGACTTTGTTATATATTATATAGGCCACAAATCATGTAAAGGCCTAAAGGTCTTCCTCTTAAAAAACAACTGGGACATGAGCGGACATTAAAGGAACACGTTGCCTTGGATCGGACGAGTTGGTCTATAACAAGCGTTTGTAACCCTTTTTTTATAAAATGCATATGGTTGGACAAGTTTGCCTCGAAATTGCGTGGTTTTCCTTTTACTGTGCGAACTAACACGGTCTGCCATTTATGGCAGTCAAAAATTTGACTCCCATAAATGGCCGACCGCGTTAGTCGACGAGGTAAAAGAAAAACCGTGCAATTTCGAGGCATGTTTGAGTGGATCATTGTATTCTACTTTTACAACATCTTTCTACCCATATGCGTTTTATTAAAAACGGTTACAAACGCTTTTCAAAGATTAACTCGACCGATCCAAGGCAACGTGTTCCTTTAAATGTTGATTATGGATATCTTCCTAGGGTCTACCCAATGTTATTACATAGGTTTTGTTAATATAGGCTACGGATCGTGTAATTACCTCATTATTAACAGTTAATCCTTTAGACTTAGCATGCTCCCTATCGCATCGATGAAGCTTGTTGTTGTAGCCCTCTTGTTTGTGGAAGAGTCTGTCGTATGTAGAATGTGGTCTCGACTGGAAACAAACAGAAACACATCAAGGTAGGGTCATAGATTTGCTTTGTCAACAAAATACTGATTTAGAGAGAAATGCAGAAACAATGTCTACTCGCTGAGAAGTTAGGAACAAAATCTGTCCTGACATTTCCCAGAGAAGTTTACGAATTGCATTATTTAAATTAGGCCTACATGTTATACATGCCACCATAGTGACTCTAATTTTTTATAGCTAACGTTAGGCCGAATAAAACCCTTACATAATGACATCACAAAACCAGTACCAAAATTAAAACCTAAATGTATGATATTGAATTGTATTCAGTTGTATTACATGTATATTGTATATTATTCAAACCAACAGCGGACGAATTGTCAAGAAAAAATGAAACTAATCAAAGATTCCTTAAATATCCATAAAAACTAAATTTATTATAATGCTAAACAGAATTGCAATTAGAAAAAGATAAATTAATACACAAAAGAATAAACAAACTTGTAAAAAAAAAACATGCATAATTATAAAACTAATTCAGCAAAAAAACAAAACAATATAACAGCAGAAACATAGTTTACAAAAAACCAAATCAGCCACCACACCTTGAATTTGGTTAGTTGCGATAACGTAACCCTCCTTCCGGCCGTCGGAAGGCGGGTTACGTTATTGCAACTAGAATTTGGTGTGCTAGACCATGGAGGAACAAATTAGGATTTCTCCATGGCTAGACCAGTTGGCCACGACATCCCGTAGGATGGAGGAAGGAAAATACATCACGACAAAAGCATACAAGACTCAAAGACTTACAATATTTTTGTTCTTGTTTAGAAGCATGAAATTGGTCTTCCCTAATTTCATGTGTTAAACTTACACGGATCATAATAAATACAAGTAAAGCCAAGCAAAGGCATAACAACAATATACAATATTTAGAAACAAAACAAATGCACATTTACAATAAAAAAAAGAGTGAACCCTTATAAAATAAACTTATATTAATAATATGTACAGAACATAAAACTATGAAAATATAACACAAGAATAGAAAGAACCTTTCCTGGACATTAGCACATCAAATTCTAAGTCAAATATAGTTTAAAAACTATGGGCTTTTATTTGGAAAAGTTTCCGTATGGCGCCACCACTTTTTCATTCGAAATAAAATAATATAGTATCTAATTTACCTGATTGATATATCCCTTTTTGTAAAAATGAGTGCAAAAGTGGTGGCGCCATACGGAAAGTTATCCTGTTATTTTTAGACCCAGTTCCTAACATGCCTGGGGCACTGTATTGTAGTCCCTTCCTTTTTCGAAATGATTGTGTCATCATTCACTATACATAATATGCGACCACCGAGAATGAGGAAAAATTTCGAAGGGCAGTGCAGTATATCGCCCCAGTAAACTGGGTATAGCAGGTTGTTATGGTGGCCCTGAAGGGACATCGCATATCGCGATGTCGTGAAACAATTCGCAAATATGTGCGCACACGTATGCAATGTCGTGAAACAATTCGCGAATATGTGCGCACACGTATGCAATGTCGTGAAACAATTTGCGAATATGTGCGCACACGTCTGCGAATATTATTTGCGATGTCGTGAATTTTATTGCATACCATGTTGCATACCTTTGAATAAAATGTCTAATGATCTGGGGGGTTTCTTTCCAACAGTGAGATAAGTGGTAGTCATTGCAGCAGTAGTCTTTGTTGTGAGGCAAGCGAGGCGGGTGGTCGTCCTTGGCCTGGTGCCAAGTTCCTGGGTATACACATGCTTTACAGAGGGAGCCTGCTGTAGCGCCACAGTACTCCCTAGATCGGTAACAAATTATCCACAACTATGACATCATCCTAATGGTATGCAACATGGTATGCAATAAAATTCACGACATTGCAAAACAAATCGCACTCGTGTGCGCACATATTCACGATTTGGTTCACGAAATTGCATACGTGTGCGCACATATTCACGATTTGGTTCACGAGATTGCATACGTGTGCGCACATATTCGCGATTTGTTTCACGACATTGCATACGTGTGCGCACATATTCGCGAATTGTTTCACGCCATTGCATACGTGTGCGCACATATTCGCGAACTGTTTCACGATATTGTATACGTGTGCGCATATATTCGCGATTTGTTTCACGACATTGCATACGTGTGCGCACACGTTTGCATTATGCGATGTCCCTTTGGGGCCACCATAGGTTGTTGACTAGCCCCATAAATAGGTCCAATCATAGTCCAATCCACTCCGTATCCTTACCATGCTTACGGAGTGGATTGGACCGATTTATGGTCCTAGTTGTTGACTTATTGGAACGGATGGTTTAACTGGAACATATGGTTCATTCATAGAGCTCTGGAGTTCATGGTTTAGCCTAGGGATAACTTTCCGTATGGCGCCACCACTTTTTCACTCATTTTTACAAAAAGGGATATCTCATTGAGGTAAATTAGATACTATATTATAGCATATCGAATGAAAAAGTGGTGGCGCCATACGGAAACTTTTCCTAGCCTAGCCCCAAATTTATGAAGGACTCAACTTTAGACCTGGCCACAAAATGGGGTTAAGCCGACCCGCCGACCCGAAAATGTCTGGTTTGTTTACCTTTGTTGTGCTGTTGAACACGGTGTGGTCAGGGGAATCATTTCGTACTGTGGGCACGAAACTAAAAGCCGACTTTGCTGCTATGGGTTCGCCATTGTCCATAAGACCAGGATAACTGTTAAGATCACCTGCTTTTTTCCTAAGATCGTCCAAAACTGCCGTAACAACCTCCATTTTTAGTCTGTTTGAGTTGACAAATTACGGAACTTCACGCAGCGACAACCAGTTTAGAATGTACATGTGTGTAATTCCGACGGTTCGCAACATCACTATGTCTTGTGTGCACATTAACAACCGGGTTACCAGCGATCTAAGCAAAGCCCCACTTGTTGTTGAACGTTGTGTACAGAGGGGTGTGGCGTACCCTAGGCAATGCTAGTTTTGATGAATATTCATAAGTCAATTCATTAGGTGGCCAATCAACTCCCGCGCAGTACTTTAACATGAGCTCGGTGCTTTTAGACTGGGGGCCTGCTTATGCAAAAAACTTGCTTAATCAAGCACGGAAATAGCTCTCTTGTTTAACACATGTTACTGGCAAAAACCCCAAGCCATATACAATGCTTATGACTGGTATTTAGCTGTTGTTTACTTAGCATAACAATTGAGTGGAGTCTTGGCCCAATTTCATAGAGCTGCTTAAGCAAAAATTTCTGCTTAAGCAAAAAGTTCGTTGCTTAGCAATATCAGATTACCGGCCAAGAATCCTCTCAATTGTAATGCTAAGTAAACAACAGCCTAATACTAGTCATAAGCAATGTATATGGCAGGAAATTTTGGCCAGTAACATGTGTAAAATAAGTGAGCTATTTTCGTGTTTGCTTAAGCAGCTCTATGAAATTGGCCCCTGATCTCTATGGTACAACTCACTCTTGAAAATTATGTCTACCTCCATTATATTACTAAATACTCTATGTTTCGTTGAGAGAGGCTAGGTACATCCATCGTTAAAAGCACTGGACACTATTTACTGAAAACAAAACAAAATTGTAAGCATAAAAACTTACTTGGTAACGAACGAACAACGGGAAGCTTTAAAACATTGTAATGAAACGGGCTCCCACGTAACATTTTTTTTTAGCTTGCAAGGAGTAATGCATCGTTACAATATTTGAATTGACTTCGAGACCTCTTATACAGTTTACCTATTCTGCAATGCAGATAAAAACAGAGCAAACCCGTATAACACAACCAAGTAGAGTTTTAATTGTTTAAAAACATGTAGATAAATAAAATAACTGCAAACAGAACTATACAAAAATAAATATACTAACCTAAAAAATAATATTGCAATAAAAAAATACCATAAAGTAAGTTTTATGATGAAAACGAATAGATAAACGAAAAATAATACAGTGTAAAATACTTAAACCAAACCTTACAAACAAAGCAATTTATAATTAAACTTTACATAAATACAAACCAATCGAAAACATGTCACATTTCACGTTTTATAGTATAGTTGTGTTTGTTTATTTCTTTTACAGTAAACATTACAATTCATACTACAATAAAAAATAGTAACACATAACAAAATAATTGTTTTGGATGGGTGTCACGGACTTCCTGCTTGCAACGAATTGAAGATACATGAACTTTAGACTCACTCGGAAACCACCATGAGACAGTTCCCCCAGGTCCAATCACGTAATGTTCGATCGCCCCCTCACCAGGCCAGAAGCCCAACCTCGCTCACAGAGGGGTTATTGCTTCCTCGGTCTGCTAGATAACACCTGTGCCCACTTTCATAAAGTCTGTGTATAGGCACATAAAAACTGCTAAGCACAGAAGAGTATTGGTACGCAGAATCAGGTTACCAGCCAAAATGACATTAAGTTTACATTGTTGTGACTGGTGCCCCACTAATTTTCTTTGCTAACCAAAGACATTTGTTACACGATATTTTCTTCTTTGCACCAACAGTTGCCAAGCGCAGAAATATCAAGAGAAACAGGTTACAGCCACAAATGTGGCTGGTGCCCGACATAATTTTCCACAGTGAAGAAATGTGTTCAGAAGTATTTTCTGCTTAACACAAAAACAGCTTGATGAAATTGGGCACAGTGGAAAAATTTCAAGGCAATCTTGCCTTGATTGAGAGTGTGCGCTTAAAGCACATAAAATCGTATGGCAATACAGTGCCGCTGAGCGCCAAATTCCACGGTAAACGCAGCTCCATGAAATTGGGTCCCGATGACATCTCTAAGAAAAAATCCTCTCTCTAACAAATTAGTTAGACCATACTAAATAGTCATAACATACAAAGTGAAGGTCTGTTTCACTGAGTCATCAATACGAGGCAACCAAAAGATGAAAAATTAGTTGCATGACCAGCTCTGACCTTTTCTTATCTACCCTTTTTTCAGGACACTGCACCGACCAGACACAAGATAAAAACATTGCTTAATTGTTGGTGCTATAGATGATACCATCCCATTTGACGCAGTACTGCGAGGAGGTCGGGTTGTTCGTGTGTACTTTAGTGAATCCTATTAAGTAACCCTCAGCAAAGCAGAACTAAAGTTTTGAGAGTGACTTTTAGTTTCAATTTTGATATTACAAAAGAGTTTGTAGGCTGTGACTTTGGGTTTAGGCTGTAGGAGAAACCATTCAAAAGATTATGATATTTCCAAGACAGGCTCTTCAGCAAAGCAGAACTTTAGGAGACTGAGTGACTTTTACTTCCATGTTGGGTACAACAGAACGAGTTTATAGGCTCTGCCTTGGGTTTGAGACACCAATAAAAACAGAGGAAATTCTCGAGACGGGCTCTTCAGCAAAGCAGACATTTTTGAGAGTGACTTTTACTTCCAAGTTGAATATCACAGAACGAGTTTATATGCATATGATGTGACTCTGGATTGGACACCGATCAAAAGAGAGGATATTTTCAAGACAATCTCCTGGTATCTCTGTTGTATTCTCCATTCTCAAAATCAAGTGCACGGGAATCATGAAGAAGGGAATCGTCGCAGCAGACAAGCGGGAGGACGGTGGGTGGGGCTGGGCCATCGTAGGTGGTACTTTCTTCGCGTTGTTCATCAGGGTCTCTACTGTGAAGGTACTCGCAGTTCTCCTGCCGAGCATCAGGGACGATCTGGAGATAGATACATCGGTTATTGGTTGGGTTATTAGTGCGATGCTGACGCTATCTGACTTCACAGGTTAGTTGTGTGTTTTTAAACCATTTTACAGTTGTATATGATTTGAGGCATTGCATGGTGAGGGACCAATGTCCAATATATATTTGGTTTAGGGTAACACCATTTGTGTATCTACACAGGTAGTGATTGTTCTTAGAGAACTGTCTTTCTTTAATCTACTTCCGCGGAGTAGATTTATCGGATGTTCAGGAGACTTCTAAGTTTTATCGACGGTTGTTTTGAAAATTTTAAATTGCATAAAAGTTCACCGACAACCATGTTACTCAGGTGGGATTCGAACCCACTACCTTTGCAGTTCTAGAGCAGTGTCTATAACCAAACGCCTCTCCTCGACAGCTCTTCCAGCGGCTTGGATGTGTACGCGATGCGGTCACCGCCTGGTGGTGATGACGGGTGGATTGCTCGTCAGTGTCGGCCTCATATTCTGCTCTCTGAGCATGGGGGTTTGGTCTCTTCTGTCCCCGCTCGTTTTGGCAGGTATGTTACTCAAATCATCACAAATTTCTAATGTGTCTGTGAAAGGTTTTTAAATGAACTGTAAAGGATTGGTAGAGACGATGTGACCTCTGACGTCACACGAAAACCATAATAACATGATTCGCGCACATACCGCCGGGCAAAACCTTTGTGTTTTGGCAGCCAGCTAGAAAGTGTACGCAATCTTACTGTGACTGCGCAACTCAGCGCCCGGCGAAACATGACGTATAGAGTGTTTTGTCAACAGAGGGCGGTTTGAATGTAAACATAGGTCACATCGTCTATAGGACACAGAAATATAGTCATAGAGAGTGTTTACGTTTTGTGTGATCAACAATCATGAAACAACAAACCTGTGAACATTTGGGCTTGAGGTAGAATAATGACAAAACATGCTCAATCTTCAGCTTGTTTGAATTTTACATTCTCGTAAAATAAGCGTCTATTACTCTCTTCCCCCATACTAGCGGTTCCATAAAGAAAACAAATTAAAGTATTTATCTTTGAATTATTATTCAAAACTATTCGGTAATTAAAATTCATTGAGATGATGTCTTGCCGAACACCTAAACACATTACAAAAGAAGGGAACACTATTATCTAGACTTTACAGAAGAACAAGTCGGAATTGAATTCAGGATTATACAGATACTGCGTGTGTGATGGGGAGGGGTGTAAGACTTACCAATGCAAGTAACTTCAGAGTAACATACTTCTTTACTGATTTGGGGTTTATCGAAGAAAAAAAATACTAGAGTGGGACTCGAACCAATGACCTCCGGATTATTACGTGCCGGCGCTCTACCAACTGAGCTATCTAGCCCTACATATTTTAACACTTTTTGCATTTTGTATTGGTTTTAGGTGTTGGCATGGGCCTGGTAGAGAATCCAACTATCTCCATGGTCACCGTTTACTTCAACGAAAGGTACGCCACAGCTACCAGTCTCGCATTGACCTCCATCCCAATCGGCATCATGGTGGCCCCACTCATGACGCAGTTCCTCTTAGACACCTACGGATGGAGAGGGGCACTGCTCATGTGGGGTGGAATATCGCTCCATATGTCGGTATGTGGAGCTCTGCTAAGACCGGTCGCTACCGTGGACTCAGCAGACGGTGATATCGTGGTGTCTCCCGTAACAGACGGGAGTTGCAAAGCGCGCTGGAAGCAGTTCGTGCGGGCAAGCCACATGTACCTTCTCAAAGACTTCAGTTTCTTCACTATTCTGTGCATCCTGTGCTGTGAGAGATTGTGTTTTATGGCGTGGATGATCTACCTTGTTCCTCATGCCATCCAGGAAGGGCTGACTCCATACCAGGCCGCCTCGCTGCCCTTGGGCGCAGGCTTCGCTAACTTCTTCGGTAAGGTCATACAAGGTTTGTTCGTGGACAGTAAACTCGTCACGTCAAACTCTTTGCTCTGTGCCACTGCTTTTGTAGCGGGTCTATGCCTGATGTTGGACCCACTGGCCGGTACCTTTGCCGGTCGGTTCGTCTTGGGGGTTGTATACGGCCTGGCCGTAGGTACTCTATTCCCACTCGGTGTCACGGTCCTCAAGGACCTGGTTGGAGAGAGTAGGTTCATCCTGGCGCTTGGTTGGTGTACATTTATAATGGGGATGCTTCGGATGCCTATGGGATTCATTCCAGGTGAGTTATCACATCACCTCATTGTCCTTATGTGGAGAGACTGTCGGTTCCTTCAAAATATTTATATTACAATTTTCATGTGGAGACTTTGTATAACGCTATAGGAAATCTTCATCAATATCATTGACACACCCTTCAACCAATAAGGACTGTTACAAGTTGCCCGTTGTCCCAAAACCTAATTGGATAAAACCGACTACCAGTAATTGTATAGACTATGGGCTAGATAAAATCCAAATGACCACTTTCATAAAGGAAGCTCACCGCTTAATCTTGTCTACTTGCCACACCACACCTGCAACTTATCCCCTGGAAATTGAACTAAAGTCTGCTGCCACCTAGCGTTCAAAAGTCTCACCGTGTTGGATGGAGTTATTAAAAAACTCCCACCTTCCAGTATTGTGACAACATTAATTGTACAGTGTAGTTACATATTCCTTTAAAGGCAGTGGACACTATTGGCAATTGTCAACGACTAGCCTTTACAGTTGGTGTATCTCAACATATGCATAAAATAACAAACCTGTGAAAATTTGAGCTCAATCGGTCATCAAAGTTGTGAGATAATAACGAAAGAAAAATAACCCTTGTCACACGAAGTTGTGGGCGTTTAGATGGTTGATTTCGAGACCTCAAGTTCTAAATCTGAGGTCTCGAAATCAAATTCGTGGAAAATTACTTCTTTCTCGAAAACTATGGCTCTTCAGAGGGAGCCATTTCTCACAATGTTTCATACCATCAACCTCTCCCCATTACTCGTCACCAAGAAAGGTTTTATGCTAATAATTATTTTGAGTAATTACCAATAGTGTCCACTGCCTTTAAACAATAGAAAACAAACCTTTTGAACGATCGCAGTGATCAGTGTTCATTCAAAACAGTTACAGTGCATTGAAACGTGAACTATCACAACAAATTCGGATCATGTTTCTAATCTTGAAATTTGCCTTATCTTTGGTTCATCGGTACCCTTCATTATAAAAACCAATCATTCAACTGTTTTATGCGAAGAAATATAAACATTTCCCACAGGACTAATAACAATAGCTCTTTAAAATGTCACTATAGCATTAACTATTGAAGGTTAACAAAACAGACGTAATTAAGTTCCCGCCAATTATTATTTCCCGCCATCTCTAAAAACCTCAGGTTTGCTGTATGACGTCAGCGGCAGCTACGACGCGTCGTTCATCAGTCTGGGGGCCGTAGAGATGCTACCAGTCCCTCTGTTGATCATTGACCTAATACGTCGGCGTAGCAGGTGGTTCCAATCGAGACGAGACGCCCGGAGAGACGACTACGAGATGCTCCTTGGTGACTCCGTGGGCAGCAGCTCGTTGGGGGAACAGTGACTGACTAATGACGAGGCTACGGCTCATTGATTGCTTCTCTGCGTCTGTTCTTACAAAATTTACTGTAATAACGTCAATAACTTCAGTTTTTTAATAGGGGGGTGGTCAGATGATCTCATCAACTTGGTTCTTCTCACCCATACACTCTTGCTTTGCTGCCCTCTATCGAGCTCATTAATCCATGAACCAAGTGTCACACTTAAAGACTAAACAGCAAACAGTTGTCAATTGGTCACACAAATCAAAAGTTTAATTATCATGTTGACAACTTTGTTGAATCTGTCGAAAAAAAGGCGAAAGCCAAGGGAGTGGGTTAGGCAAGTGAGTTCATTGTCCTTTTCCAAGCAACGACTAGGCTACATGGGTTCAGGTTTAGGCTCATCTCCTGCTACACCGACTATCGTGCTTTATATCCACGGTTTCGGCAATTATTTAAGTGTTCTTACAAGTTATTGATTTATTTATTATGTATGGGATATCTGCCGACCTAGATCAACTGTCACCGGGAGCACGTCGCTATCCTTTTTCCGGGGTGACACGTCATGGTTACCCCGTTTACAGTGTCAGTGAAGGATGCAAGCTTGGGTATACAGCGGCGTGAGCTAGCACAGGACCTTGTCGGATGGGACACAGGGTGATGGGGGATGTTTTTATAGGCGGCGTGGCTGCATGTCAGAGTGATTGGGAGCCCCCCCCCCCCCCCCCCCTGGCTCAGCCGCTGATCCACTAGGGATTTGGTTGCAGAGCAGAGTGCCCTACTTTCCAAATCTCACAACTTCTTATCATTTTATAAAATTGGTGGCACTGTGTATACTTTATGTCCTCTAACCCAACATACACTCGGGTCTGCCATACGACAATCAACCATTAAACCAAACTTTCTTAGGGCCATGTCACACGAGGCAATTTACAGGCAACCAGTTCTAGGCAATCTCCAAGAAGACAAAACATTCACATTTTCATTTCTACATAATTGTCTTGGGGACAGTACCATAGTATTAGAGCAACTATCTGCTGTACTACCAAATCGTTCCTTTAACCTGCAGCGCAGTTGGTTGCCTCCAAGTTGCCTGTAAAAAATGGCCTCATGTGATCATAGAGCTAGGGCCCTTAGGGCCACACGAGACGGTTTATATGCAACCAATTCCAGGCAATATCCAGGAAAAAGCCATTCACATTAATGTTCACATATTATTCTTGGGGATCGTAAGACATTGTTTGAACAATTATTCATAAATACCACAGACAGTTTCGCTATTCCTATTGGTAGAGAGCGCGTCACGTGGGTGTGTATAAACCTTTGTTTGTGACCAGTAAAATGTGTTGAAACATGGGCGTGACACGCGAGCTTGCACCTGTGCTTATAAGACAATTTCTGCATTCCTATTGGTCGAGAGCAACGGCCGGGACAGTTGTGCCACATCACGAGATACGCGCGACGCGCACAACATTCCCTTATAAGGAGTTTTTTTACCCAACGGCGGCGGAGGGCCTTACCATTTTATAGCTGGAGGGGTGTTGTGTTTAAAAAATCATTGAACAAAAGTTTTTGCATTTATTTTACTTTTTAACCGAAAAGGTATTTATGAATGGGATCAAAGTGTGTTTAATCGGTTTTCAACTAGTAGTTTAAACCCGCTGAGGCCTGGTTCTTGATAATTTACCTCGACTTTGTCTCGCTAAAATTATCAAGAACCAGGCCTCGTTTGGGTTTAAACCAATAGTTGAAAACCTCTTCACCACAAATTGATTCCCTGACTCATGCTACCATAGAGTGGTAGCACACACTGCAGTTGGATGCCTTCAAGTTGTCGCACAAATTGCCTCGTGTCACAAGGCCCTTATAGTACACTCGATTCGTAAGTATTGAGTCTGTGACTGCAAAAACTAACCCAAGAAAACAAACAAGCTTCGTGCTGAAGGGCCATGTCACCATGGCAGGCAATCTTCAATATTAAGATACAAACACGCTTGATACATCGTTTAATATGCAACTTCTTGGGGAAAAAAACAACTGTACCTTAAGAAAAACCTTTCTCGCGTTAAGCGTGTGCATGTGGCCACATGCATAGAATCGTGGTGACCTGACGAACTTGCCCTTCTCGACAATAACCCCCATTACCTAATTATTTGCCGCACCGTCGTTGATGAAACGTGCACGCGTAAAAGGTTATCAGTGGCCTATAGTCCTTGCTCTAGTGTGCCATTGTTTGTCATCCAATATGGCGGTCAATGACGTCATGTTTAATCCATCTGTTGATCCAATGTCTTTATGAATGTAACAGCGGTCCTCCCCGGGGGTGGGGTTGTCCTTTCCCACCCCCACACGCACGTTTTCAACAGGTTGGCAAATTGCCTATAGTATTGTCAAGCTCATCTATGTTGTTAATAATACGGAATTGTCGTAACAGGTCATTATGTC
The DNA here is from genome assembly GCF_032118995.1 of Asterias amurensis. Taxonomy (NCBI): domain Eukaryota; kingdom Metazoa; phylum Echinodermata; class Asteroidea; order Forcipulatida; family Asteriidae; genus Asterias; species Asterias amurensis. The sequence continues at coordinate 17,798,868 of NC_092650.1, forward strand.
AAATTAAACTCTTTTCGTTGTTATTATGAAAAAGTGCAATTGTCATTTGCGTTCTAACAAACTGTAAGGTAGCTTGCATAAATGGTTGTGTGATAGCTACCAGGGTAATGAAAGAGGCTCATTTGGGAAATTTTCAATTAAGCTGGAAAATATCCAATCAATTTGACAATCTCATCTAGAAAAAAATGGCTGGTTTTAATGGGTACTATGAACTAATTGGTAAAGCGTTCAATTTATTCAACCACTGGTGAAGTATTGTATACACTTCCATCACTTAAAGACACTGGACACTATTGGTAATTGTCAAAGACCAGTCTTCTCACTTGGTGTATCTCAACATGTATAAAATTACAAACCTATGGTGGCCCCGAAGGGACATCGCATAACGCAAACGTGTGCGCACACGTATGCAATGTCGTGAAACAAATCGCGAATATATGCGCACACGTATACAATGTCGTGAAACAAATCGCGAATATGTGCGCACACGTATGCAATCTCGTGAAACAAAATCGCGAATATGTGCGCACACGTATGCAATGTCGTGAAACAAATCGCGAATATGTGCGCACACGTATGCAATTTCGTGAACCAAATCGTGAATATGTGCGCACACGAGTGCGATTTGTTTTGCAATGTCGTGAATTTTATTGCATACCATGTTGCATACCATTAGGATAATGTCATAGTTGTGGATAATTTGTTACCGATCTAGGAAGTACTGTGGCGCTACAACAGGCTCCCTCTGTAAAGCATGTGTATACCCAGGAACTTGGCACCAGGCCAAGGACGACTACACGCCTCGCTTGCCTCACAACAAAGACTACTGCTGCAATGACTACCGCTTATCTCACTGTTGGAAAGAAACCCCCCAGATCATTAGACATTTTATTCAAAGGTATGCAACATGGTATGCAATAAAATTCACGACATCGCAAATAATATTCGCAGACGTGTGCGCACATATTCGCGAATTGTTTCACGACATTGCATACGTGTGCGCACATATTCGCGAATTGTTTCACGACATTGCATACGTGTGCGCACATATTTGCGAATTGTTTCACGACATTGCATACGTGTGCGCACATATTCGCGAATTGTTTCACGACATTGCATTCGTGTGCGCACATATTTGCGAATTGTTTTACGACATTGCATACGTATGCGCACACGTTTGCGATATGCGATGTCCCTTCAGGGCCACCATACAAACCCGTTAAAATTTGAGCTCAATTGGTCGTCGAAGTTTCGAGATAGTAATGAATGAAAAACACACTTGTCACACGAAGTTGTGTTCTTTCATAATTATGCTTGATTTCGAGACCTCAAATTATATCACATTGTTTTATACTATCAACTTTTGTTAGGCATATTATCAAAAATAATTGTTAGCATTAAAACTTACATTGGTTAAAGCCATTGGACACTTTCGGTACAGAAAAAAAAATAAAAGTTCACAGATTTACAAATATTAACTTACAGGGTTTACAGAAGCACTGGTGAAAGACTTCTCTTGAAATATTATTCCATGAAATGCTTTACTTTTTGAGAAAACATTAAAACAATATCAATTCTCGATATCGAGAATTACGGATTTATTAAACACATGTCATATAACACGGCGAAACGTGCGGAAACAAGGGTGGGTTCTTTCCCGTTATTTTCTCCCGACTCCGATGACCGATTTTCACGGAGGTTTGTTATTTTATATATAAGTTGTGATACGCGAAGTGTTGGCCTTGGACAATACTGTGTACCGAAAGTGTCCAATGGCTTTAAACGAGCAACGGAGGAACTAGATCAATTAAACATTGTGAGAAACGAATCCCTCTGAAGTAACGTAGATTTTGAGAAAGGGGTAACTTCTTACTTAAAATATTAAATGACTTCAGGCTGAAGCCTTTTATTAAAGGCATATTGAAAGCACACACATTTTGTGGGCATTGTCCTTTTGCGCATGACTTCAACGACCAAATTGACCAAAAGAAATTCACGAAGAATTGCATACTGTTGGGCCGGATACACCAAGTGAGAACACTGGTCTTTGGTACAAAGGTGTCCAGTACCTTTAAACAAGAACAAAAATATGTGACAAATAAAATGTGTCCTTGCGATTTCATCGCACAATAATAATTGGTATACTTTGACACAGGATGTGCATCCTGTCATTGTTTTCCTAACAGTTTGCCTGATGATCATTCCATGGGAAAAGCTTGTCATTAAAGGGAACTTCAGGGAGTATGTTGGTAACAACACTTTAAATTAATGGCAACACAAACTATTGGGTATACGCCTCTCTTATAATTTATGCAAAATGTCATAATTCTAACCCAAAATGAGGCTATGGGCGCACGTCCCCCATCACTTACAGTGGCTGCGCCCATCGCCTCGTTTTGAGTTAGCATTGTGACGTACCTCACGCATAAATATTAAGAGAGGCGTAAAGAAGCCTAACAGCAGTTTTCGATAGTATTAAAGGAACACGTTGCCTTGGATCGGTCGAGTTGGTCTTTGAAAAGCGTTTGTAACCGTCTGTTATAAAATGCATATGGGTTAGGTTGTAAAACGGTTATTTACTTCGTCGACTAACACGGTCGGCCATTCATGGGGGTTAAATTTTTGAGTCCCATAAATGTCCGACCGTGTTAGTTCGTACAGTAAAAGGAAATCCACGCTATTTTGAGGCAAATTTGTGTGGATCATTGTATTCTAAATCATTTTTCCAACCATGCATTTTATATTAAAAAAACGGTAACAAACGCTTTTTATAGATCAACTCGTCCGATCAAAGGCAACGTGTTTCTTTAAAGCCATTGGACACTTTCGGTACATAAAAAAAGTAAAAGTTCACAGATTTACACATAACTTACAGGGTTTACAGAAGGTAATGATGAAAGACTTCTCTTGAAATATTATTCCATGAAATGCTTTACTTTTTGAGAAAACATTAAAACAATCATCGAGAATTACGGATTTATTTGAAACACATGTCATGACAAGGCGAAACGTGCGGAAACAAGGGTGGGTTTTCCCGTTATTTTCTCCCGACTCCGATGACCGATTGAGCCTAAATGTTCACAGGGGTCACGGGATTTCACAAAGGTAGTCCTAACTTAGGACTAGTCCTAGGCAATGCTAAGAGATAGGACCAGTCCTAAGTTAGGATGAGTTATTGGTCCTAACTTAGGACCAGTCCTATCTCTTAGCATTGCTAAGATGGGGTTTACTGGTGTCAAGAGTGCATTGGTTTTCGGGGTTTTTTCTTTGGCAGAACGAAACATTCACTTTCTAGTTAAAACGTTTATAAATTTTGCTGGTTTAAATTTTGTTGACTTCAAATTTATATGCATCTTTCATTGAATGACTTGTTTATTATTATGAGCAGTATGAAATTACCGTCTGGTATTGAGCCGGTGTCGCATATGCAATTATGTCCTCTATGCAATACTATCCGGAGGACATTATTGCATATGCAATAATGTCCACCGAACGGTTTTGCATGTGCAATCGTGTTCGCCCGGACGCTGCTGCATATTGCAATTGTTGTGTTGGACGGAAGGCATTTTATTTAATGAAAAACCCTTGAACCGAACGAATGTATGAACACAAGTTGACGCGTTCGCTTCCGCGCGCGAATGCAAACTTAATGCGTTTATTTTTTATTTTGACGAAGTATGAACGTTAAATCCAAATTCGGAATGTCGGGTGCGTGAACGCATTCGCAGCGAGTATGAACCGGCCTTAAGTCCACACAACGCCTAGACTTGACTCAGGTCCCAATCCCGTGCCATCCATCCCCAGGAAACTACTGTTTTGTGATGCTCTGCATTCCAAAACCTGTTCCGCATGCGGAACAGGCGGGACCACATTTTGACGACGGCGAGCGCGCACTGTACTGTATACTATACTATGTTTCTTAGTAAGTTGAGGTAATATAGCTAGGGACCTCTCACACGAGAATCGGACTCTAATCAAGTCTACACAACGCCCCGCGAGTTTCTCTGTTCAGTACATGTACATCGCGCCCACATATAATACATGTGTAAGAAGTCATGTACATGTCCGCTGGATGGTTTTTGCATAGCCCCGGACGCGATTGCAAAAGTGTTCGTTGAAAATTACCTCTTTCACGAAAACTACTTCACTTCAGAAGGAGCCGTTTCTCAGAATGTTTTATACTATCAACCTCTCCCCATTATACTCGTTACCAAGTAAGGTTTTATGCTAATAATTATTTTGAGTAATTACCAATAGTATCCACTGCCATTGGTAATTACTCAAAATAATCATTAGCATAAAACCTTTTTTGGTGACGAGTAATGGGGAGAGGTTGATGGTATAAAACATTGTGAGAAACGGCACCCTCTGAAGTGCCATAGAAAAAAGTAATTTTCCATGAATTTGATTTTGAGACCTCAGGTTTAGAACTTGAGGTCTCGAAATCAACCATCTAAACGCACACAACTTCGTGTGATAAGGGTGTTTTTTCTTTCATTATTATCTCACAAGTTCGATGACCGATTGAGCTCAAATTTTCACAGGTTTGTTATTTTATGCATATGTTGAGATACGCCAACTGTGAAAGCTAGTCTTTGGCAATTACCAATAGTGTCCACTGCCTTTAAGGCCCACGCAGAGAATTATATTTCCCGTGTTTGGAGGTCAACCTGTTTGCACATTAGGCGAACGTACTGGACATTTATACTAATCAGTAACAAAGTTATCCATGATGCGAAACAAATATCTGCATAGAAGAAAATGTATAGACTGCAACAGACAAACAAAAAAACATTCCATTATGTTTCGTCAATTGGCTTGTATAAAAACGCATGTTATGACTCTTTCATAATCTAATTTCTCTAGACATTTTAATTATACTTTGTCCATAATAATTAAGTAAATTAACTAAAGGGAATAAAAGGGTAGCGACTCGTTTTTTCACGGCCGTTAAGACCCGGCAGGGTCTTGCCGTGTGATAAAGGCCCGAGCTGATCGAGGGGGCCTTTATCACACGGCAACGACACTGCAAGGTTTTAAACGGCCTTGAAAGAACGAGTCAATAAGGGAATCAATTTGTGGTGAAGAGTTTTTCAACTAGTGGTTCAAACCCAACGAGGCCTGGTTTTTGATAATTATTTTTACCGAGACGAAGTCGAGGTAAATTATCAAGAACCAGGCCTCGGCGGGTTTAAACCACAAGTTGAAAACCGATTCAACACACGTTGATTACCATTCATAAATACCTTTTCGGTCAAAAAAATCAACATTTTTTTGTCAAAAAGTAAAATAAATGCAAAATGTATAATTGTTCAATGATTTCTTTCAACACAACACCCCTCCAGCTATGAAATGGTAAGGCCCTCGGGTAAACAACTCCTTATAAGGGAATGCTATGCGCGTCGCGCGTATCGCGTGATGTGGCACAAATTGTTTCAGCCGTTGCTCTCGACCAATAGGAATGAAGAAACTGTCTTATGAGCACAGGTGCAAGCTCGCGTGTCACGCCCACGTTTCAACACTTTTTACTGGTCATAAACAAAGGTTTATACACACCCACGTGACGCGCTCTCCACCAATAGGAATGGCGAAACTGCCTGAGGTATTTATGGATACTCTTTTATTCCCATTCATAAATGCCTTTTTGGTTAAAAGGCGTAATGTAACAAACTCACATGAGCTCTGTATGTACATGATACGACGTCCGTGTGATGCATTGTTATGACCAAGACTAGCGCGGAGTATCCGCTCACAACCGGTTTATTTTATAAACACAGGCCATTATCAAAGGTTGAACACCCCCACGTGAGCGAAACTGTCTGTGAGGTATTTATGAATGTACAATTATAAGTTATATTAAATGACAAGGTTATTTCTATCAATAGTAACAATTTAGACTACTCAAGTAATAATAGATCCGCAAAAACTGCAAATATTAATATGTACCTTGTTTATATTTTGTTATTTACATATATTTTTTAAAGACAATGGACATTATTGGTAATATTGTCAAAGACTAGCCTTCAAAGTTGGTGTATCTCAACATATGCATAAAATAACAAACCTGTGAAAGTTTGAGCTCAATCGGTCGCCGAAGTTGCGAGATAATAATGAAAGAAAAAAACACCCTTGTCACACGAATTTGTGTGCTTTTAGATGCTTGATTTCGAGACCTCAATTTCTAATTCTGAGGTCTCGAAATCAAATCTGGGGAAAATACTTTTTTTCTCAAAAAAATACAGCACTTCAGAGGGAACCGTTTCTCACAATGTTTTATACTATCAACATCTCCCCATTACTCGTTGCCAAGTAAGGTTTAATGCTCGTAATTATTTTGAGTAAATACCAATAGTGTCCACTGCATTTAAACCACTCATACTCTGACCATAGAGGAAGTAGCTCTGAGCAACGTTACAGTTGAATGACGTTGACGCAGCGCAGTGGAAAAGGCACCATTTTTAGGGGAGTTAAAGCCATTATACACTTTCGGCACAGAAACAAAAATAAAAGTTCACAGATTTACAAATAACTTACAGGGTTTACAGAAGGTAATGGTGAAAGACTTCTCTTGAAATATTATTCCATGAAATGCTTTACTTTTCGAGGAAAAATTAAAACAACTATCAATTCTCGTTGTCGAGAATTACGGATTTATTTTAAACACATGTCATGACACGGCGAAAACTGCGGAAACAAGGGTGGGGTTTCCCCGTTGTTTTCTCCCGAATCCGATGACCAATTGAGCCTAAATTTTCACAGGTTTGTTATTTTAGTTGTGATACACAAAGTGTGGGCCTTTGGCCAATACTGTTTACAGAAAGTGTCCAATGGCGTTAACGGAGTTTTGGAGACAGTGGTCTCTTGTCCATAGTGTTAGCACTTAATAATGTTAAGCACTTAAATACTTAAAGGAGTCTTTCTCAGTTTTAAGCCAATTCAGAAGTTTCCGTTCACACGCCGCCGAAGTTTGAGCCAAATCCTCCGGTACCCCTGCCGTACTTTACGGTCGGTCAGAGCATAAATACCTGGGTTGATCGCAGAGTTGGCGTACAGGAGACACCTCAGCCAAGCCTGAGTCTCACTGGAGAAACTAGACGGCGAGATGATGTGGATATACACATAGTATATAGCGAACGGAAACCAACAGAGAGTGAAGACGGACACGATGCCGGCTAGCATGACGGCCGGCCTGATGTAGCGAGTCATCTGGACGTCCCTCTTCCTCCGGTTGGTGGTACCGTTGTTGGTGGCGTTACTCACGGGGCCCGGCCTCCGACCGAGCGCCACTGAGTGTTTTCCACGGTCATCGTCGGTCGTGCGCAGAGACGGTGCATCGTTGCTGTTCGTAAAACTTTCGGCTGAGAGGGATGCACCCGGGTCAAGCTGGTTCGATGAAACGCATCTGCATTGTTGATGGTTATTTGGATAACTAGTGTTGGGTCTGGGGTTGGACGTATCTCGTGGAACGGGTGGGCCCATGAACGCCATCCCGCTCGCAATTTTCCGTCTTCTTTTCAGTAGACGCGACACACCGATGAAGGTGAAGATACTGAAGATGGCGAGCAAAGCCCCGGGGATGAAGATGAGAAGAATGGCGTACATGGTGCTAAAAGGGATATCAGCCTCGGAGGGAACATCGAGACAGTCCGAGGAGTAGTCCGCTTCACGGTTCTCTAGGGGTACACTGAGGATCCAAATGACGGCCATGATGCCGTGCCCGACTGCCGGCAAGAGCCAAGTCACGGCGATTTCTGTCGCCACCCGTTTGCACGTGTTCGCTTTGATGTAACTTTTGAAATCCCACTTCAGAAGGCGAAATCTGTCTATGCTTATCAATAGTGTTATTAAGATGCCGTTATTCTCTAATACAAGCCTGAAATAGTCGTAAGCCATGCAGCCTTGCCGGCTTAGATTCCATAGCCCAAGTGATATTAAGATGTTAGCGGGTAATGGCACCAACGCAGTGCCCACGTCCGCTACGGCCAAGCCGATAATGTAAGTATGGCAACGGTGGATTTTTAACCAGTCGTTGAATTTAAACACAACCAGAGTTGCGATGTTTCCGAACAGAGCCACTACTAGCACCAAGCTGAACGCAACTGCGAGCCCGATGTTCGGCTTGGAAACACCGGCGACAGAGGATGTCGCCGTAACAGGCACAGCGGTTCCGTTCATGGTGTTGACTATTCTAAAAACTAAAACTAAAACTACACGTAACTGTTTTTACATTATACAGCTCCCCGGCCTCACTAACCGCCAAGCAAGCGACCACGTTATTTTATAATAGGCAGTTGTGGCGACGTGACTATTAAAGAGTGACCAATACGTATTGCGCACCCAGGAAATGAAACAAATCCTTCTGCACATATTCATATTCGAAGGGCCAGAGAGACTCCGTGTCTGCTTTTAGAAAGAATAAAGTGTCAGATATAATGATAGTCACGTCTTGTCCTGTAAATTAAGATTAATTCATATTATATGAGATACATATTGGCCCATTGCACTTTCTTCATTAAAGCCATTATACACTTTCGGAACAGAAAAAAAATATAAAAGTTCACAGATTTACAAATAACTTACAGGGTGTACAGAAGGTAGTGGTGAAAGACTTCTCTTGAAATATTATTCCATGAAATGCTTTACTTCTTGAGAAAACATTAAAACAATTATCAATTCTCGGCAACGAGACTTACGGATTTATTTGAAACACATGCCATGACACAGCGAAACGTGCGGAAACAAGGGTGGGTTTTCCCGTTATTTTCTCCCGACTCCTATGACCGATTGAGCCTTTATTTTCACAGGTTTGTTATTTGATATAGAAGTTGTGATACACGAAGTGTTGGCCTTTGGACAATACTGTTTACCGAAAGTGTCCAATGGCTTTAAAGGAACACGTTGCCTTGGATCGGACGAGTTGGTCAAAACAAAAACGTTTGTAACCGTTTTTTATAAAATGCATATGGTTAGAAAGATGTTTTAAAAGTAGAATACAATGATCCACACAAGTTTGCCTCGAAATTGCGTGGTTTTCCTTCTACTGTGCGAACTAACATGGTCGGCCATTTATGGGAGTCAAAATTTTGACCCCCATAAATGGCCGACGTGTTAGTCGACGAGTTAAAAGGAAAACCACGCAATTTCGAGGCATGTTTGTGTGGATCATGGTGTTCTACTTTTTCAACATCTTTCTACCCATATGCGTTTTATAAAAAACGGTTACAAATGCTTTTCAAATACCAACTCGACCGATCCAAGGCAACGTGTTCCTTTAAGTTAATGCTTGAACATATGACGTCACTCTTCGAGGCTCGTGAATTTAGTTGGAGTGGCGTCGAGCCCGCCTTAATATTCTGGCTGTCCGCGCGTGGAAAATGACAGTCCATGGTCGACTTGTTGGCCGACCATGGTCTTTTGCCTGCCCAAGGTGTGCCCACGGTCAGACAATGCTCTTTCCTTCTTATCATTTGAACCAAATGAGGCGGCAGGAAAACACTAGATACTTTTGCATTTGTTTAGAAGTGCCACACAACGCAACTTTCTCATAAACGTTTACGTTCGCGTAATTAAACACGGAAACGCGCATGTCATAGCTACAAATGTTTACGTTCCAGGTAGACCCAATGCGTATACACGATAGTTGCTCTTTCATTTGATGCCTCTTTTTTAGGGTAACCACATTTGAACGGGCGCGTAGAGTGGAACCGACAAGGGCCTGATTAGGTTCTGGCACGTTCAATTGAACATTTCCAGGAAATTTTGAGAGAGCATGAAGGCCGTCTCGGGAAATACTGGCGCAGCGGGATTGATCACCCATGGAAACGAGGTTAAGCCTTATAATGCACTTTTTCTATGGCGTCTATGACGTAACGCGAGCGCTACTTACGCACACAAGTTACACTAACACGTAACGTAACGTAACGTCTCTATTTCAACAGAGATATGCAAAATACTATTAAGCAATTACAGTCATAATCAATCGCAATGCAATTTCTAAGAGCATTTTTTTTCAAGAGCAGTTATTATGTTTTCCGGAGAAGTTCAGGTGGTCGGTTACATAAATAACCTCGTTTCATAAAGTTCAACAAACTATATGACTCGCAGTTTATTTTGAGTAAATGTTTGTAATAAACTATTTCTATTTTCAAAAGCATGTTTTTATAAAATAAATAACAACTCTCCAAAATGAAAATAATACCTCCTCTCGAAAATAAACTTAAAATGAACGTTGTCGATTAAAAAATAACTGTTTTACTTTTAATCAAAATGAAAGTGCTTTCTAGGGGAAAAAATAGTAGTCACCTTAATTAAAAATATAAAAAAACTCCTCTTCAACATTAAAAAAAATGAGTGCTTTCCTCCAAAATGAAGTAAAGCATAAATGCTGTCCAAAATTGAAAAACAACTGCCTTCCTGGAATAAAAAAATGATCCCAAGGGGAAACAACTAGTCTACACAAAGAAAATTAAAAAAATAAAAAATAATTGCTTTTCAGAAAAAAACTGCTATCCACAAAAAACGATAGTAACTCCTCTTCAAAATAAAAATAATTGCTCTCCACCATAAACGAGATTGTACTAATGGGTATCGCAATAATGGACCTGTCAGCTCTTGTTTAATTTCGTTGGTGCCTCGCCTGTCAATTTTAGTAGCACTGTATTGAACAACCTATAACGACCAACTTACGCATGGGTCAACGCCGCTGTTGCTATGTGTTATACATACTTCTCAATCCATAAACTTGCTGACATTTTTTAAATAATATTATATTGTCGGCTCCGTACATCATCAAAAGCGTTTTGGGTTACCATGGTGTCCATTTAAAGACACTCGGCACTTATGGTAACTAATCAAAATAAAAGTTAGCATCAAATTTTATTTTATTCATTATTCTCCTGCCATTCGATGACCAGTCGAGTCAAAATTTTCACAGGTTTGTTATTCAATACATAATGTTGGGATACACCACGTGAGAGTAGGTTTACTGGTCTTTGACAATTACCAAACGTGTCCGGTATATAGTGGCCTTAACTCCCATCTTCGGGCTGTCATTTTCTAATTTTAGAATGCCCTGTATTTTTTAGTTCTTCTTGTCCGAAAAAAGGCATGAAGATTGATCGTTCAGCTTCCTGGATGGACTTGGTTAATGGACATCAGAAGAATCTTCAAGGCACTGGACACTATTGGTAATTGTCAGAGACCAGCCTTCTCACCATCTCAACATAATGCATAAAATAACAAACCTGTAAACATTTGAACTCAATATTGGTCGCCGAATTTGCGAGATAAAAGGCCTCGTGAAAGAAGAAACACCCTAAAATACGAAGTTGTGTGCTTTCAGATGCTTGATTTCGAGACCTCTAAAACAAATTTTTGGTCTCGACATCAAATTCGTGGAAAGTTACTTCTTTCTCGATTCTACGTTACTTCAGAGGGAGCCGTTTCTCACAGTTTTGTATACTAAACAGCTCTTCATATACTCGTTAAAGGATTTGGGTACCTTTTCAAAATGTCCATAGATTTACATTAAACTTACAGGGTTTGAAGATAATGATAGTGGAAAGCTTCCCTTCAAATATTACTTACTGAGGTGCTATAGTTTTTGAGAAATGAGTAAAACAATGTCATGAAAATATGTTTGTAAATTATTATAATAATTTTCGTCTCATGAGACGAAAATTATTTTCATGACAATTTTTTTTACTCATTTCCCCAAAACTACAGCACCTCAGCACGTAATATTTTCAGGGAAGCTTTCCACTATCATTACCTTCAAACTGTGTAAGTTTATTGTAAATCTGTGGACATTGTGTTTTTTGTCCTACAAAATTTAGTGAGCGCAGCAATCATCAATTTTTAAATTAGGGCAAATTTTCATTAAAAATTGCCGTTATGGTGTAATGTCAGCGGGTTGAATATACTCTTAAAGTACAATTATTTATTATTAATATTATCAGAAAACTATGTTATTTTATGGTTAATTTTGATTTAAAGCCATTGGACCCTTTCGGTATACAGTGTTGTCCAAGGCCCACACTTTGTGTACTACAACTTCTATATCAAATAACAAACCTGTGAAAATTTAGGCTCGATCGGTCATCGGAGTCGGGAGAAAACAACGGAAAAACCTACCCTTGTTTCCGCGCGTTTCGCCGTGTCATGACATGTGTTTAAAATAAATCCGTAATTCTCGTTAACGAGAATTTATATTGTTTTGCTGTTTTCTCAAAAAGTAAAGCATTTCATGGAATAATATTTCAGGAGAAGTCTTTCAACATTGCCTTCTGTAAACCCTGTAAGTTATTTGTAAATCTGTGAACTTTTTTTTTTTTTCTGAACCGAAAGGGTCCAATGGCTTTAAATACGTATGTTTAATTTGTTTAATTTGATTTAATCAATTAAAGAAATATGACTCCGGGGGACGAGAAGGTGTGCGTGAAAAACGAATTTTCAAACGAAAGTTATACCCTAGTTTCATCACAGTGTGTGTAAAATTGCTGACATTACTAAATCTTCTCTCGCAATTTGCTTCTTTTATTCTTACACATGACAACATCCTTATAACAGTCGACATAACGGAATCCATAAGTTTCGATAAAGACTATAAAGCGGCGTCAAACAACTGACACATAAAACAAAATCCACTCATCACGGCGAATAAGCTAAAAATAAACGACCTCAATCCACGATACTTAATGCATGCGCATGACAAAATCTATATATTAATCGTCGTTGAACCTACTGCTAATAGCATCTCCAGGTACAGGTATTTTTTAAATCACTCTTAAATGGCAAGAATAATACGGGCTGAAAGTCATTTATAGTTTGTATTTCCTACACCGACACTGTACGTGGACATCATTTGGCTTAGCACCATTTAATCCTTTTATTACCACAGCTCTTTAGGCCAAGTAAAATAAATAACATGTTGCTCGTCCGGACTTTTTGAAAAAGTTGGTGAGGGAGGTCCTTGTTATTTGATATTTTCAAATTTGTTGTTATTTTTATCAAGATGTCCACCATGTCTAAGATGGCCGCCATGTCATATTTGAAGAGATGGCTGCCATATCGTATTTGAAGATGGTTTTATGGTTTTACCAGTTTGTTTTGTACCTCAAATTTTGTGTGTGTTTCTGTCGCCATTTTGATACAAAGTTCTCATTTTGCGTTGTGATAGCATTTATGTATGCCAACAAGTAAGAAAGATGATGAAATTGCTCATTAAAAATGAATGGTTCATTTGAAATAGCTACAAACATTGAATATCGATTTTTTTTTTTTTTTCAATAACAAAAAAATTGATCCGGCCGCCAACATCGAGGCGGGGACTTCGTCTCGGTAAAATTATCAACAACCAGTCCTCGGCGGGATTAAACCACTAGTTAAAAACCTCTTCACCACACATTGATTCCTTTAATAAATGCCATAAAAATGAAATCAAAGATTTGCGAAATTGTTTACAATTATTTCTAAATTTAGTTTCTTTTTTATTCAAACCATAATTATTCAATGAATGAAATTTATGAAAATCATCCCAACACAATTTATTTTCAAAAACATATTGCCACACCTGAGCATGCCCGAAAGTTCAGCAGATTCTCTTAAAAGCTCGTACACACTGCGTTTGTGATAGTTAATAATATAACACCTTATTGCATATGCAATAATGTCCGCCGGACGGTTTTGCATAATTATGCACTCGTGTCCGCCCGGACGCTGCTGATTATGCAATTGTGTCCGCCCGGACACATTTCCATATGCAGTTGTGTCCGCCCCCGTGCAAAACCGTCCTTGCAGAAAATTAAACGCCCTTGGTCGACGGAACACGTTCGCCATTGTTTTTACAAGCTGAGTGCATGTCATGAATGCCATGGGAAATGTTCGGCCGTTGGGTATACGCTGCAATCATAAATTAATAAGTGAATATTCATGCTGCCTATATATACGTAGGTTCAGTAACGCACGCTCGCTACGCGCGCACATACATGTACAGTCGTGTACGTGTCCGCCGGACTGTTATTGCATAGCCCCGGACACGATTGCATATGCAAAAGTGTCAGGAGCGGACAGTATTGCACGGTGGCAGAATTGCATCTGACACCGGCGCCTTTGAATGCTTCTGTACAGAGAAAGTGTGCATTATACAAATGCTATACGTGACTCTCGAGGTCAACTTAAATTGGCAATAAGGCCTGCCTTTCCTCTAGAGTTATTACTCTCGGGACGTATATAGTCCAATTTTTCTACCTCCATGGTCCAATGGTCCAATCAGCAATTGCAGCTTCATCGGCTATATAGACCACCTCTGTTTTTAATCATATGACCCAAGCGCAACAGTTTCACAATTTGGAGGAACGAAGATTCAATTCAAATTCAAAATAAATTCAAAGCCACAGCTTGCATTTGTAGGTCTAATGTATATTCTACTAGGCTCAGTGCCGGGGAAAAAAAAAATCAATTTCGAACACGTTCGCTTGTGATGCACTAGTTCTGGATTAATGGTTGCACCAGTGTCTACAATTAATTACAAGACTCTTTAATTGCGATCGCAAGTTTCACACATTGATGTATAGCCTTTCTAAAGAGGACCCAATGTCCCAATCAAAAAACACCTTACATCTTGCAATATCCTTCCTTTTTTCTGAACAGTTCTCTTGTGAAGTCTTACAATGTTTTATACTATCAACCTCTCCCGATTACTCGTTACCAAGTGAGGTTTTATGCTAATAACTATTTTGAAATGTAGCCCCGTCTGATCATTACAGTCTCTCGTGTTTACCTAAAAATTTGTAATAAAAAAACGTTAAAAAAAAGGACATTTGCAATTCTGCTTCTCCAGTAAGTACCATACTTTAGTAGTTCTTCATAAAAAAAAAGTGTCAAAAAAAAACTCGCTATAAAGGCCCTCATATATTCGTTTGGTAAACTTATACCCAAAATATATATCACCGCATTTTTGTAACGAGCAGTGGAGAGCCGTTGATGATAGTAATACACACTGGGATAAACGACTCCATCTGAATAACGTATAATATTGTAACAGAAAGAGGTTAAATTTCTCACTAACATTTGACTCTGGGAAAGACTTCAGGCCTGATCCTTTCTCGGCGGGCATATGAAACATGAGCCAACATGATCACAGATTTGTTATTTTGGCATATAATGTTGGGATGCAGGCCCGCAGGAGATTTATGGGTCAGACACAACATCAAATAAACCCATGGGATACTATAATACGGTTTTATACACAACCTAAAAATACAATCACTGCCTCAAGAAAATTGATTTCCCTTTGGAGTGCGCCCCCTTCGGGAAATATCGTTTAGGATTTATCAGACAAATATTTGGTGCTATACATGATAATGAATGCAGACTTCACAGTAAACATTTACCAATATTAATATTAATGGGGATCAATGGCAGTTTAAAGGCACTGGACACTATTGGTAAATACCCCAAAAAATTGTAAGCATAAAAACTTGCTTGGTAACGAGCATTGGACAGCTATTGGTATTGAAAGACATTGTGAGAAACGTTTCCCTCTGCATGCAGTTTTTGAGAAAGAGCATTTCTCTCTCGATCAATAATAACATATTATTTCAGGCATGTATCATTTTAAAGACACTGGACACTATTGGTAATTGTCAAAGACCCGTCTTCTCACTTGGTGTATCTCAACATATGCATAAAATATGATCCTGTGAAAATTTGAGCTTAATCGGTTGTCGAAGTTGCGAGATAATAGTGAAAGAAAAAACACCCAGGTCACACAAAGTTATGTGCTTTCAGATGCTTGATTTCGAGACCTCAAATTCTAAACTTGAGGTCTCGAAATCAAAATCGTGGAAAATAACTTCTTTCTCGAAAACTACGTCACTTCAGAGTAAGCTGTTTCCCACAAAGTTTTATACTATCAACCTCTCCCTATTACTCGTAATCGAGAAAGGTTTTATGATAATAATTATTTTGAGTAATTACCAATAGTGTCCACTGCCTTTAATAATAATAAGGCATGTGAAAGCACACTTACTAATTACGTAACAAGGGTCGTGTTTTTCTGTGAATTAATCTCTTGCAACTCTTTAATGACCAATTATGTCGAAATATTCACAGATTTGGTATTGTGTGCATACGTTGGGATAAGGCCGGGCACACCAAGTGGAAATACTGGTCTTTGATCGTTTACCAAGTTGTATTGTGCCTTTAATGCATTGGATGCAGACTCCCAAGTTGGCTGCGCGCCCACACTACCCAATTTCTTGACTCTGACGACTTATCGAACAGCGCTTGCGGAAGCAGGGAATTCCTTAAGGCAAGCGTATTTCACGGATCATAGCGGGGAATTCTGGCCTCTCCTTCTCGTACGTTAGCATTCTGCGCTTGGCTAGCGTAGAACTTCGGCGATTGTACATGTGAGCGGAATTCAGCGGTTAGCTGAGCCATCATGAACTTTGGCCCAGATCGTGATGACGTCTTAATTAACTTCCTTTGTTTAAAGGCAGAGTGGCATGAGATTCTGTTCTCCGGAGGCATAACTCCCCTGCTGTTTAGATTTAAAAGATTTACAAATCCTGATTTTATTTAAGGATTCCCTCTATTAATCGAGTTAGAAGAAAGCACATTCCCTTTAATTGTATAAGCAGCCTAGTGTCTGTACAGTGTCTGTACACGTATTCACTGCCAGTTTGTCCTTTGGGAGCCAGTTGGTCCTGCGGATTTAGCAGGAAGTAGTGCCTTGCTGAAAACAGTCACAAGTCCGATTCCCCAAATTGCAAACCCCACAATGTTTGTTTGTGCATGGAGGAATAATTTAGATTCCTCCATGGTTTGTGGAATAACTTACATGAGCGGCAAGTCCTCACTGTGAAAGATCTTCACACAAACAACTTTTGAAACAACATTACTATGCAACTATCTGACTTTATTGCAAATAAGAGAATCTGACTGTTAAAATTACGTATGTTATAGTACTGATAACAATTAAGTATAACACAGCATGGTAGAAACCTATGGGAGACATTTGGGGACTATAGGTAGGATGCAACAGACTTACAATTTACATGGTAAGTCTGCTGCCACCTGGCGTCCAAACGTCTCCCATTGACATTTGCAAACCTTTAACGATATTAAATATCTGGCATAAAGCCACCAGTGTTCACAGTTGACAGTTCATCACATGAACTTTTCACTGAAAACAACTCAACCAAGTTTACATTGATTACTGTACATCATTTACTATATTATTACACTGGTAATTAAGAATAAATCCCATCAGGGGGTGTCGTCAGGGCCCAATTTCCCAATTTCATAAAGCTGCTTATCAGAAAATGTTACTAGTCAAACTTCTTTGCTAAGCAAGAAAATTACCAGGCTACCATGTAACAGCAACATGGTAGCTGTATGGGATTCTGGCTGATAACTTATTTTTTATTAAACAAAAGTTGTTCGTGATAAGCAAGTTTTGTGCTTACAGGCTTTATGAATTGAGCCATGTACAGAACAGGGCCCAACATCATAGAGCTGCTTATAAATAAGCAGAAAACATTGCTTAAAACATTTCTGCTAAGCAAACATTTGCAGGATCCCAGTCACAAATTGTACATGAGACATAGCAGTTTGGCTGGTAACTTTACTCTGGTAACCATAATTTTGTTGTGCTTAGCTTTTTTTTTTGCTTAAGCAGCTCTATGAATTTGGGTCCTTGACCTAAAACAGGTCTGAATAGACGACCTTTGCCTCTGACAAACCTCATTGTGTTTCTTGCCATCAGAACAACCATTATAAACAAGCACACTAATTATTATCACTATGCATTATACAATGAATGATTAAAAAAAAATAACTAATTATTTTAATCCCTTTATAATACATGCTTTTTAGCTGTTGGTGATATCGTTTGAAGTTTATCCAATAGGTTTATTACACAGAAATGTATATACATCTGTTTTACAAAAGAGCACAGATAAAAACAAACCCCTATTCAGCTGTACAGCTGTACTTCAAAGATGCAAACATGGCCTGTGTTTAGTATTAAGTGATGATTTTCTTTTAAGACTCTGGACACTATTGGTAATTGTCAAAGACCACTTGGTGTATATCTGCACAGGCATAAAATAACAAACCTGTGAATATTTGAGCTTGATTGGTCGTCGGAGTTGCGAGATAACTATCAAAACACCCTTGTCACACGAAGTTGTGTGCTTTCAGATGCTTGATTTCGAGACCTCAAATTCTAAACTTGAGGTCTCGAACTCAAATTCGTGGAAAATTACTTCTTTCTCGAAAACTATGTTACTTCAGAGGGAGCCGTTTCTCACAGTATTTTATACCATCAACAGCTCCCCATTACTCGTTACCGAGTAAGGTTTTATGGTGATAATTATTTTGAGAATTTACCAATAGTGTCCACTGCCTTTAACCACAAGAGTGCAAATGTCTGACTACATTGATATGGGCAATTAATTTTTGAATATGAGCAGGGTCCAATTCAGAGAAAATTGCTTGAGAAATTTCTGCTAAGCAAAAAACGAGCAGGGTACCAGTCCAGTTATGGTACATTTGACACAGTATTCTGGCTGGTAACCTTATTCTCGGTTGGTAAGTTTGAATAGACACTGCTCTAGAATTGCAAAGTTCGTGGGTTCGAATCCCACCCGAGAATACGCCTGTGTTTTTTTTTTTACAGAGCTCTGGTAAGTACCGAGTATACAGTGCTAACACACATCGGTGTAAAGCAACAAAATTATTAATATAGGTTTTCTCGGTCAAATTCGGCAAATGAGCAGTCAATTTCATTTTCATGCGTTCAAATTAAAACTGTTTTGCCTCTCCAGTTGTTACTGCGTTTCAAATTCAGAATTCGGCCGTTCAATTTCGTTTTGAGTCGATTCAAATTCCTATAGCACTCTGTTCAATTCAGCGTATCGTCATTCTTTTTCGTGACACACACTAAGAAGCGTCTGTGAATTTGAATGCTGCTTTGATGAATTGTTAAATTGAATGATTATTTTGTTAAATCGAAAAACGTAAAAGTACATTTGACTAGTCTTAAAAGGAAATCGAATGGCCCTTTTCAGTAGCATTCAATTTCGTGCCAAATAGAATAAGCTGGTGGTTAAATTGGCTGCTCATTTTCCGAAATTGACCGAGAAAACATATATAACCTTATGTTTTTATAAGCAAGTATGTTGTGTTTCATAGCTACGGAGACTTCTTGTGTTTTAGGCAGCTCTTTGAATTTGGGCCCTCAGATAGCTTGAAATGACTGCAGAAAAGGGTGTTCAATTCATGGCCCTTTATAAAGCCCCCAGCGCATTCGTTTAACTCTTCCAACTCCTCCTTCCAAATGAGAGGGGGCTGTTTCAAACAATAAATCCCCGCAGACAATTAGCACAGGTGTGGGGGCTGCCAAAAATTAATAACAATTCAGTAATTCAATAATTGCTCCCTTCATTTCAAAGGGAGTCTCCTGACGATGACTAGAGCAAGCTAGTCGAAACGTTGAGACCAATTCAGAACTGACTCCGCGGCATTACAATTATTAGATCCTATAAGCTAAAGTAGTAGTCCAGTCTAATTTCTATACCATCCGCCCTGGTAATAGTTAAAAAGCAGGACAGTTCTTTTCAGAACTGAGAAGTCTCCCGAACCTCCGATTATCTACTCCACGGCAGTAGAATAAAGCAAGACAGTTCCCTAAAAACAACTCTACCTGGCAAGTAGATACACACATGGTGTTACTGCAAACCAAATATACATTCATTTCAAAGACTACCAAAAAAAGAATTGTCCCTCATAGGGTGCCCTCTACCGAGGAGAAAATGCCTTGGCGCCCTTGCCCTTACAAAAACAAAGCATACGTATAGGCCTGCAGGCTCAACAAGTCTGCGCTGGCAATTATACTTTTTTGTTCCCTTTCCACCTGGCGGGATTATTTTTTATCAGAATTGCCAAACTCATTTAAATCTTTAATTGAAGGTATTGTTGGTAAAGAATCCATGACTTGACAAAGCCAAGAGAACAAAGGATTTTCTTAGAAGCACAGAGATTAGTTGTTTAGCAAAAGGCCATTAGAGTCTGAGACACAGTTGCGATGGGGTACGTCCCCCACCCCATTCCCCCGAACCACAGCTGAAATCTCAGTCAGCTTGGACCAACTGCCATTAAGCCGAAGTAAATTGAATACAACTACATGGGCCGATTCACAAGGCAATAAAATTCATGCAAGACACATTTTCAGTATTACCATAGTGATTTGTATTGTGACATCACACTTTACTTTGCAACTACGATTGATTTGCAGTTACGATCAATCTTAAGATCTTTGTGAAATTGGCCCCTGAAACCTCTAGAGGCCCTGTTATCCCTTTCTTTCAATCAGTAGGACAAATGCCTGTTATCCCTTTCTTTCAATCAGTAGGACAAATGCCTGTTATCCATTTCTTTCAATCAGTAGGACAAAGGCCTGTAATTGGGGATTACAGAATTGACCAACACATTGGCAGAGTTCCAGCATTGCTTGGACCATGGAGGTTTCTACCTCCATGCTTTGACTACCTGTTCGCTTTGTGTGGGTGAAACAAAAGCTTTTTGCTTGATTGGATAGTCCGTGCATGCTCCGTAGTGGAAAATATGGTAATGCCATGTGACAAGAAAATACAATAATATGAACATCACCCGAATTCTAGCTGGGAAAAATATTGGTGCGTCAACATGATGGTGAACAACCAAACCTTTCAGCCTTAATCTATGGGATTTTCTTAAGAAACATAAATCGCTTAGGTACGGGGAAACTCGTACACAAACAGTACACCTAAGAAAGTGTTTCTTTATACTGACATTTCTAGCGGTATCAGTTGGAAAATTCATAATCACATAAGAGACAAATATGTACAGTTTGCTGAAATTGTATGATCATTTGCAAGTAAATGAGCGCTACATGGGCTTCGGCAGGAACAGTATTTATGTTTTCAAACCAGTCAGGCGGACATTGGTAATAGAATCCAATAATTTCCCGATTTCATCTTAGCTGACACACTCACTGAGTATCTCCTGCAGGTTTCATCTAAGCTGACACAATCACTGAATATCTCCTGCAGGTTTCATATTAGCTGACACACTCACTGGGTATCTCCTGCGGGTTTCATCCAAGTTGAAACACTCAATGAGTATCTCCTGCAGATTTCATCTAAGCTGACAAACTCACTAAATATCTCATGCAGGTTTTAAGCTGACACACTCAATGAGTATCTCCTGAAGCTGAAACACTCACTGAGTATCTCCAGCAGGTTTCATCCAAGTTAAAATACTCACTGAGTATCTCCTGCAGGTTTCATCTAAACTGAAACACTCACCGAGTATCTCCTGCAGGTTTCATCTAAGCTGAAAAACTCACTGAGTATCTCCTGCAGGTTTCATCTAAGCTGAAACACTCACTGAGTATCTCCTGCAGGTTTCATCTAAACTGAAACACTCACTGAGTATCTCCTGCGGGTTTCATCTTAGCTGAAACACTCACCGAGTATCTCCTGCAGTTTTTAGTGAAACACTCACTGAGTATCTCCTGCAGGTTTCATTTATACACTCACTGAATATCTCCTGACGATGTCATTGAAGCTGACAAACTCACTGAGTATCTCCTGCAGATTTAATTTAATACTCACTGAGTATCTCATGAAGATTCTTTTCAAGTTGACACAATCACTGAGTAACTCCTGTAGATCTGATTTAAACACTCACTGAGTATCTCGTGAAGATTTCACTTAACCATTCGCCGAGTATTTCCTAAAGATTATTTTCAAGTTGCCGACTGACTTCTATCTCTTGGATTCTTCTCTTCTAGAGGCAGATTTCTTTTCACCTCCTGTTTAAGCAAAAACAAAATTGAGGATATTTTATTACAAGAGAATCACTGTCAACTGTACGCCTGATACTTCATTGGAGGCAACAGAAGCAATCGCCTCCATGTTACCCCCAACGCTAACCAAGAAGGTATGTCACTTTGTGGCAATCTGTGGTACAAGAGTAAAGGACGGTTTTTAAGGGCAAACACTGTTTAAAACCCTATTACTATCAATGCACTCTACTACCAACAAGCTCCTGATCATACCATAGGTATTACAGAAGAAACCCATGGACCCCAATGCTAGAAGGTATGGGACTGCATGGTAGTCTGTGGTAACAGAGTGTTGGTACACTCTCCAACCCAACTACTCCTTGCAACAAAATACCACAAGAGACTGTGGAGACTAAGTCCGCAGTACACAAGCCACAAGGTTTCCTAATAATTTATAAGGTACAAGGGCTGACCTAAATGTATATGGCCATTTAATCACAATTTTTTTCCAGTTTTTTAAAGGCAGTGGACACTACTAGTACATGTAAGTACTAAAAATAATTATTAGCATAAAACTGGTAACAAGTTGTTAATACACGTTGAGAAACGACTCCCTCTGAAGAAACGTAGTTTTTGAAAAGGAAGTAATTTTCCACAAATTTGATTTTGATACCTCAGAATTAGAATTTGAGGTCTCCAAATCCAGCATCTGAAAGCACACAACTTTGTGTGATAAGGGTGTTTTTTCTTTCATTATTATCTCGCAACTTCGACAACCAATTGAGCTCAAATTTTCACAGGTCTGTTATTTTATGCATATGTTGAGATACACCAAATTTAGAGAAAAGTCTTTGACAATTACCAATAGTGTTCACTGCCTTTAACATAAATCTTAGCTTTTCTGAAATCGGCCCATGGAGACCGTGGAGACCAAATCCACAGTACATCAAGCCATGGTAATTCCTGATCATACCAGCAATACAAGGATAATAAACCCATGCATCCAATGCTTGCCTAGGAAGGTGTGGTACTTCCTAGAAGTCTTTGGTACCAGCGTATTATCAAAGGAACAATATAAATTGTCACACAAGCGCGAGTGGAATACGGAAAAATATAGCGCTTCTGCGTCCCATTTGGATACGGGGCGCAGAGGCGCTATATTTTCTGTATTTCCACGAGCACGCGTGTGATAACGTATTGATCTTTAAGCAAACTTGGCGCGTGACATACGTGTACATGTAGAACACACAATACGCCTGGTAGTGATATTAGTCGTGCAATATAGGTTTTTATCAGCACTCCATTCTGCCAATCTGATTGGTGGATAAGCGCGTACTTCTTGAAGATAATCTTATTATTACCTGTAGCATCCTCTCCCTGTAGGTAGCCTCAGGTTCGTTATCTGCCCTGGCTGGTGAAGTAAGGTTATTCCTTAATAGAATGATGCGTAGACTCTCTATGTTAAACCCATCGGCAGGATCAATGCGATTCTGGTTCATCTTACTGACCAAGTACTCCTTGTAGTGTATCCTCAAGTACAAACAGAACAAAATAAGATCATATTAATTTTGGTTTTCTCTGACACTGATGTGTGTCCAAAGAAAGATTTTGTTTAGCAATTTTGATTGCAAGAAATTTCGACTGAACTTATTTTGTACACACTGAATGCTGATAGTGACATGCCAATCCAGTTTGTACCATTTTTGCTCTGCTATAATTCAAGGGAAATCGTTCATTTGTAACGCCCTGTATTCTCAGTACTTTCCTGAGTTCTGTTGAGAAAAATAAATCGCAGGCTTTAGATTTGAAACCATCCCCTCTCAACCTTTGCAAATCTAGACCAGATGTCCAGTTGGTAACCGAGATTGGCCGGTAGCTATAGGTAGTTCAAATGCTATATTTTAGCAGAGGGTACCGCAACGATAAAATCAACAACAACTAAATCAACAACATTTAGAAGGCGACCAATTTAGTTATGGCATCCCAATGTATTGCGGGCAGTCGTTACAAATGGGAATGTTATTTTGCACCATGAACATGCGCAATTTTTGAGATGCTCACTAAGCTCCCACGCACAAGGACTCTCAGTATGCATCTACAGAGAAACATCTAAGAAAGTCAAAGAACTTACTCGCAAAGTCCAGAGCGGACAGTATCCCGGCCACAAAGGGCGTCTGCCAGGCCTCCTGGCCCCTCCTTTTGCTCCATGACGGTACACACTGCTTCCTGACTAGTGGGATGGTTTCGCTTGTAGTCAATGTTGTGCTTCTGCAATGACCATTGGTTCAATGAAACATCGTTAAAAAACATTTTTTATTTGTTCCAAAATCATAACCCTATTTACAGCTGGAAAACCTATCTTACTGTAACGGTTGAATTTCTACAGTGGTTTGTATCCAGGGATCTGCCTAAGCTAAACATATCGTTCAACAATAACCCTGAAACTTAATGAACATAATGGTTTAAAACTGCACATAATTATTGTCAAATATTCAATCTCTAAAAAGTTGCAAACCAATTGGTCAATAATACTAGGCCTGAGTAAAAACATATCTAGATAACAAAAGTACATTTTTATAAATTATTAGTGAACATTAGTATAACATTCCTATGCATCTGTGTCTGCCTCAGAGACTCATGTCAAACAAAATAACAAACTACAAAATTTAAAGTTTAAAAATTTAACCATTGAACAAACTCAGGCATGTGAGTAATGTTCCATGAAAGTGGAGAAAAAGAGAAAACCGGGCAAGAAAAAAAGAGGAGAAGATAACATTCCTTACTTTTTGTATACAGAAAGTGAAGGAAAAAAAAAGAGAAAAAAAAAAAAAACCAAAGAGGAAATCAGCTTAGAGGAAATCTCACATGCCTACAAACTGTAAGCCAACAATAATAATAATATAGGTTTTCTCGGTCAAATTCGGCAAATGAGCAGTCAATTTCATTTTCATGCGTTCAATTTAAAGCTGTTTTGCCTCTCCAGTTGTTACTGCGTTTCAAATTCAGAATTTGGCCATTCAATTTCGTTTAGAGTCGAGTCAAATTCCCATAGCATTCTGTTCAATTTAAAGTAACGTCATTCTTTTTCGTGACACAGCATTCGGTAGCATTCGATTTCGCGCGAAATAGAATAGCTTGGTGGTTAAATTGGCTGCTCATTTGCCGAAATTGACTGAGAAAACCTATAATAAACTTACTTATATTGCGCTTTTTACAGAAGCGGTACAAAAGCGATACAAAAGCAACAAAACAAAAAGAGTACAAAACTACATGTACATGTTTTATAAACAAAACAATGCAAATAACAATGATGCAAGGAATAAGAGCAAATTGCACACAATCAATTCATGATAAGTAGGGGTAGGTAGATTATACACAGTCAATATTAAAAGAGTCAAGAGGGATGAATGACAGCGATGAATACAAGTTAGCATAATCTGGGATTAAGATAATCCGGGATTAAAATATTCTGAAATCCAGTAATAAGATGTTGCAAAATCAGGGATTAAGATCTTACAAAATCAGGGATAAAGATGTTTCACAATCTGGGATTAAGACGTTTTTTACAATCTGGGATTAAGATGTTTCACAATCTGGGATTAATATGTTACAAAATCCGGGATTAAGATGTTCCAAAAGTAAAGACACAGCTGAAGAAAGTTATCCATCTGCTTTTGTGCCTTGAATCTCATCAAACAAAGGCACAAAAAAAAAAAAAAAAAAAAAAAAATTCATTATAAAAACATTTGACTTTCACAAATCATAATACAAAACACAGGTACACAGTGAGGAAGATCATTCAAACAAGGAAATACATCATTGAAAAAGTAACATGAGCAGTAAAGACAAACTAATGCAATGAAAATCAAAACAACGACAACATAAGTCGATATACATGTATTACAACCAAAAACGGTAGATAAAAACCTCAGCAAATAAAACAAGGAGGGAGCTATGTACCAAAGGAAGCAGTGTCACATTAACAAAACCGTTGTGAGATCTCAAATACGTGTATTTCTGTTTGTTTCTGGCTTAGCTTAAGTAAGAGAAAAACACACACGTACCTTGAGATGTTTTTTGAGTGTGTTGATGTCGAGGTCTCGAAGATAAAACAGACAATCTCTGGGATGATGGGCATGAAGGCCCTTACCTAGACAAGTTGAAAACTTACGGCAATCCTACAGGAACAGAAGATAGTTAAAGGTACATTACAGAATTGGTAAGAACAAAACTTGTCTAAGATCTATAAATTTTGTTTTTTTACCCATACACCGATGTGTGTTAGCACTGTATACTCAGTACTTTCCCCGAGTCCTGTGAACAAAATATCACAGGCATGTTACTCGGGTGGGTTTCGAAACCTACGCAGAGTACCAAGTCCAGAGGCCAGATATGCGTAAGATTTTTCACAGCAGCGGGTGACACTATTATTTGACATAATTTGACACAGACCTGAAAAATAAAATAATTTCAATCTCGTCACCAGGGCCAAATTTCATAGAGCCACTTAAGCAGAAAAGAATTGCTCATAACAATAGTATGATCAGCAGAAATGAGCAGGATACCAGTCACAAGTTCTGGTACGCATAATTTTGTTATGCTTAGCTACTTTTTATGCTAAAAGGATTTGGGTACTTTTTCAAAATGTCCACAGATTTACATTAAACTTACAGGGTTTGAAGATAATGATAGTGGAAAGCTTCCCTTTAAATATTACTAACTAAGGTTGTGTAGTTTTTGAAAAATGAGTAAAACAAGTCACAAAACAGTTTTGGTCTCATGAGACCAAAATTATTTTTGCATGTAAAATCCCCTTAAGTAGTTATGATATTATACCAAAACCATAGCATAACTGGTTAATACGTTTTTACATGCTAAAACTGAGACGAAAATTATTACTTTTACTCATTTCACAAAAACTACCGCACCTCAGTAAGTAAAATTTCAAGGGAAGCTTTCTACTATCAATCTTCAAACTGAGTAAGTTTAATGTATATCTGTGGACATTGTTTTTTTTGTTAAGAAAAAGTACATATACCCTTTAAGCAGCTCTACGAAATTGGGCATTGTTAACTGATTTGACGTCACCATTGTTCAAGTAAACAAACAAAAACATTTGATTGTCATTTCATACACAAAAAGCATGTCCAAATTTCATTTCTTTATGACCACAGAGATGAAATTGTGGCTCTTATTAGATCTTCACTTCTGGTTACCTTTTTGAAAGGAGCATTGCAGCCGCTACAAAACTCATGAGTGCACATGCCACACTTGAAGTGCATACATCCGCCCTTTGCCAACTCATACCTCATCTTGCAGTTTGGACAATCTACAAAAAGATAAAAGAAGGGTGAAAAGTGTCTTTGAAAACTTAGTATCAGGTTTTTTTATTTATTTTTATTTATTACTTTGTTATGCATTTTAATATCTTTTAGCCCTTAATGGTCTTTTGTTTTGTATTGTTAGAGCATGTTTAACGGCAGTAGACACTATTGCTAATTACTCACGTGGTAACGAGTAATGGGGAGAGGTTGATGGTATAATACAATGTGAGAAACGGCTCCCTCTGAAGTGACGTGGTTTTTGAGAAAGAAGTAATTTTCCACGAATTTGATTTCAAGGGTATCAAGTTCAGAATTTGAGGTCTCGAAATCAAGCATCAGAAAGCACACAACTTCGTGTGACAAGGCTGTTTTGTCTTTCATTATTATCTCGCAACTTCGACGACCGATTAAGCTCAAATTTTCACAGGTTTGTTATTTTATGCATATTTTGAGATACACCAACTGTGAAGGCTAGTCTTTGACAATTACCAATAGTGTCCACTGTCTTTAACATCTTATAGCCCTTAATGCTCCTTTTGTTTGTATTGTGTTATTATGTTTAATAATCATTTGTTTTCTAAGTGGTTTTTATAACAAATTAAACGACAGAGTTTCCCGTGAAGTAACACATCTCCCTCAAATGTCAAAATTAATTTTACTTCCGCCTTGAAGTGTCTGCTCAAGGGGACGGTTTCATTAAAAACAAAAACAAACGAGCAATTTACGAAATGACAATTAAAACATGTAATTAAACACCCTCCGAGATTCATAAGAGTTTTGTATTTGATGACGATGGTGATGATGAACGACAGAGTCTCCCATGAAGTAACTCATCTCCCTAAAATGTCAAAACAACTTTTACTGCCGCATTTAAGAGTCTGCTAAAGGGGACAGTTTCATTAAAAACAAAAGACAAACGAATTATTTACAAAATGATGAGATGAAATTAATCTTTCCAAAATGTCACTCAAAAACCTGGTGTGATTAAACACCCCCCCCCCCCCCGAGATTTGTTTTCTTTTGTTAAGATTTATAAAAGTTTTGTACTTTCGAAGTATTAGTGAATTTTATGACAATTGTGATGATGACAATGAGATCAATGTAATAACCAAAACAAACTTGAGAAACAACTTCTTAGTTCACTTATGAAAAAGTACATACAAAAACAGGGGATCGGGTTATACAAGTGGTTTCCTTCCCTGTATTTCACCTCTATAGACCCTGTTTCAAAGGGTACCGGTCAACTCGGTCCCAAGTCAACTCGGTCCCAGTCAACTCAGTAAATGTTTTCAACCAACCTTATTTTTATTTTTGATTTGATTTTCATTACGTGTTAGTTAACTGGAAAGTTATATTTATTATTTATAATTTTAACCAAACATCAATTTTCTCATCTTTTAATTCTCAGAAATCATACTTTTTTATATTATTTATGAAATTTCTTGATAAAATAAACATCTCAAGAGGATTAAATTGTTACTGTTTGTCAATTAATGTTAATTTTTGAGAGCCATACAAAAAACAATACTCTGGTTGAAATCAAAGAAACATTTGAACTCATTGTTTTTCATTTGAAATTTATTCGCCCAACAAGAACTTCCCGTCAACCATACGGACCGAGTTGACTTGGGACCGAGTTGACTTGGGACCGAGTTGACTTGAGACCGAGTTGACTTGGGACCGAGTTGACTTGGGACCGAGTTGACATGGGACCGAGTTGACTGGGACCGAGTTGACTTGGGACCAAGTTGACTCATAAGCGTTTCAAATCCCACCTTTCTGACTGGGGCCTTTTATGTGGATTGGGTTTTCAGTCCCTGCCTGATCTGCGTGGGGTTTCCCCCTTTTAGGGATTTTCCTCCCACATTTCTTCTATTTCATTTCCTATTCGTCTTGTGATTGGCACTAATGTGAGATTTTGTAACGCTAGGTGCCAGCAAGACTTACCAGGTAGATGTTCATTGTTTATGTAGTTCTGAGCATGTGCACATTACAAATTTATGATGATGTCATCAAAATGATAAAGCCATTTTCCTTTTTAACTTGAAAGAACCAACATTTCTCAAAGGAGGTTTATTTACACATGGTACTACAGAAAACCTCACCTAAATAATACTCCCACCATGCAAAGTTTTCAAATCAAAGTTGAAATTATGGCTTTTTAGCAGTTTTTCACATGACCTAAAACATTACAATCAAATCAAATCAAATAAGTTAAATGGACCTAGTCTATGTATTTAGTTTTATGCCTTTTGACGAAGGTCTGGTTTTTAGATCAAATGCTAAGACCACCAATCCTCCATCTTAAGCTCCGGCTTAAGGCCAGTTTATGGTCGGTCGCGCAATAGTCCAGCGATGGAAATCTAGAAGCACGACACAGTTTATAGTCATCGCTGACGCCTAAAAACTGTGTCTTTATATGATCGCGCGTCAAGACTTCCATCGCCCGACCATCACGCAACCATCGCGCAACTATCGCGAAACAATCGCGCAACCAAATTTAACCGGCCTTAAGGCTCCAGGCTCAGTCTGCTGATGTTCGAACCCCCGCATAGGTACGGCTGCTCAAAAAAATGTAGGTTAAAAGCCAAGCCAAGCCCTCAAGTTTAGAATTTGAGGTCTCGAAATCAAGCATCTGAAAGCACACAACTTCGTACAACAAGGGTGTTTTTTTCTTTCATAGTTTTATCTTGCAACTCCAACGACCAACCGAGCTCAAATTTTTTACAGGTTTGTTATTTTATGCATATGTTGAAATACACCAAGTGAGAAGACTGGTCTTTGACAATTACCAATAGTGTCCAGTGTCTTTAAACTGCATGTTAGAGCAGCGCGCATACTGCACAAACATCAGCACGCAAAGCCTAAGCCGGAGCCTTAGCGCGAGGTTTGAGAAAGGCCCCCGGTATCGAGTAAAGCCCTCTGGTTACAAGTGCGGTACTCAGACCAATGCAATCAAACAAACGATAATCGAGTTTTACAAGTTTGACGGGTCTGGGGTGGTTGGGTACCAGACTTGACTTACCGATTCCATTTTCCTTGAGGTGTATGGCCAACCCTTGGAGCTGTGCGTTGGGATCATTTGCCTCTTTCCATGCTTGAAAATCATCACAGGTTATGTTCTCATGTTGGTCCATCCACTAGTAAAACAAAGTATATAAAAAATTTAAAAAAAGTAAAAAAAAAAAAAAATAGATTTCAGGTTTTTTGTCCCATGAACAAGCACAAAGCTGACTGGCTTATGTTGATATGTGGTGCCATCATGATTATAAGGGTTGTGGTAGGCTATTGGGGAAAAAAAAACTTTAACTGTGAGTGCCACATGAGACAGCTTTCGAACATCAAACATTTAGAGTGCAAAGAGGGCGATAGACAGATAGCTTTAACTAGAAATGAGTTCATTAGATCTTCTTTTTTTGTTGAGAATTTCAGTGTCACCCATAATATGAGCACAGAATACAGCCAGAGATTGAAAGTGTGATTTTTCCGCAAGGAGAAACACTGCAGGGGACCGAACCTTGTGGCACAGGCCAGAACGATCGCACGACAATACCCGCCTACGACCCTAGCATAGAATCAAACCAAGGCCACAGTGGTAAGGGAATGAGCACCTTACGCACATAGCAGACCATACGCCCCCCCCCCCACCACCCCCCCCCCCCCCACCACCAAAAAAAAAACCATTAAGAAATGAAAGCAGGGTGCATGGACTAACTTGATAAGGGAGACATTTGTAAGCCACACCAAAAAGAAATAAACGGGTTTGACAATTTAACCTTGCGTCAGAATAACATACCGGTTTCTTGCACTGGAAACACGTAAGTTTGTTGCACTCTGGGCAACGCATTTTACGTCGACCGGGAGCTTCGTTGATGAAGCCGTTGCCACACTGCAAGGAAAAATAACATTTCAAAATGAAAAGATACAAATAATGTTTTGATAATAATAAAAGTATCACTGGCTTCTTATTTGAGACAGTGCAGATAAAATAAATATGCTGCCAAAATATAACTCTTTTGCAAAACTAAAACAAAAGGCTGATATCAGCAAAAACAAAAACCTTGGAGACGTCCGATAATAATAATACAAAATAAATAATAGAGGCTTCTTATAAAGCTCTCCTATTGGTCACTCAGTGGTGCTAATTACGGTGCTTTATTCACTATTCAGTATTTTCCTGCAAGGAATGTGACTGTGTTTGAGTTATGAGACTTACTCCTTTTACATAGCACCAGGGGACAATTTCATAGAGCTGCTTAAGCAAAAAATTTGCTTAAGCATGAAAATAGCTTGCTTAATTACACATATTTCTGGCAAAAATGTCATGCCACATACATTGCTTGTGACTGGTGTTTAGCTGTTGTTTACTTGGCATAACAATTGAGTGAAGTCTTAGCTTGTAATCTGACTTTACTAAGCAAAGATTTTTTTGCTTAAGCACAATTTTGTGCTTAAGCAGCTCTTTGAAATTGGGCCTATGTGATGGTTACAGGAACATTACAGAATTGGTTTTTGCTAACAAAATAGTTGCTGGTAGTGTAAGCACTTTATGTAATCCACTAGCACTTTATGTATTCCAGCATACACATGAACGGACGAACATGTTGAAGTTTGAGATCAATCTGCCATTTCGGTCAATAGAAAATACTGAAAACCAAAAACACATTTTGTATGACATTGATACAAAAACAAAAATGAATAAAACGCTTTCATCATATATACTTCTCATCAATTATGACATTTTATACAGAAATATTTCAAGGGATGTTTTCAACTATCATCCTCATTAGACCGTGTAAGTTTTATGTCAATCTGTGATCTTCATGAGTTTTGTTTCTTACAAATTCTGTAACGTTCCTTTTAAACAAGGTGGTGTGGCGCCATAAGCAGACATTCAAACCAGGAACTATATCAACAGCTCTCCATTGCTCTTTACCAATTATGTTTTTATGCTAACAATTATTTTGAGTAGTTACCAATAGTGTCCGATGCCTTTAACCACTTGGCTAGGACATCCCACATATGCCTGAATCCTAAGAGTGAGTTTTATACTTACATGTGAACACCATCTGAAGTCATTCTGCTTCATGAGGTTCCAAATCAGCAGTTTATTCTGGAACAAACAGTACGTGGCTTCATCCAAAAAGCCTTTCAGCTGCCAGAAAAAGGTGGACAAAAAAGATTCGCTTGGTTAAGATTCATTTACATGTATGTATGGGTGGTTTGGTGCACAGACTTTTTCTTCAGCTGAATCAGAGTATGAACCTTAAGGCATACAAAAAATGTTTTGTTGGCGTATCACAACCTACCCTAAAAATACGGCCGACCCTGGATGTTTTGATTTTTTTCCAGGGACAAAATTTAATTATTAAAATCTATAATAGGCATAAAAACAAAAATAAATGTCATCAAGAGTTTACAAATATACCATTTGTTGTGTGTAGCTTTGTTTTCTGTTGTTATTGTGTATACAATGTGAAACAATTAGAAACAATTAGAAAACATGACATTTTCTTTGCTGGAAGGGGAAACATTTTTAAAATCCCTACTTACCATAGTTTTGGGCCAGACATAACACTTTTTTATGCCTAAACATACTCATTATGGTTAAACCACTTCAAGTAGACTGACGTGAAAACACGCAAAATGTTTCTGGGTAGAAGTACAGTTGATTTGTGTTAACATACCGAACCAACTAGGAATTGCAAAGGGGTTAACCCCGGTGTTTCTGGTTCACACTACACACACAATCTTGTTTACAGGTGTACTCAGGCTTGTGAGCTACAGTGATTTATAGTTCATTTTTATGAGGCATCGCTGGTTTCATTACCAAAGTTATACAATAGATGTTAAGTTTGCATCAGAGATAAAAAAATAATTACTTGGTTCTACCCTTACACCGCTGATAATCAGTACTTTCCTGAGTTTGCTGAAGAAAAAAAACAACAGGCACGTTCTACTCTGGTGATATTAAAACCCATGACCTTTTCCAATCTAGTGTAGAGTAAGAAGCTTTAATAATAATGATAATAATGATAATGATAATGATAATGATAATGATAATGATAATGATAATGATAATGATAATGATAATGATAATGATAATGATAATGATAATGATAATGATAATGATAATGATAATGATAATGATAATGATAATGATAATGATAATGATAATGATAATGATAATGATAATGATAATGATAATGATAATGATAATGATAATGATAATGATAATGATAATGATAATGATAATGATAATGATAATGATAATGATAATGATAATGATAATGATAATGATAATGATAATGATAATGATAATGATAATGATAATGATAATGATAATGATAATGATAATGATAATGATAATGATAGTAATAGTAATAGTAATAGTAATAATAATAACCTTACTTATATAGCGCTTTTAACAAAGCGGTACAAAGCGCTTACAAAATACAATAGCAACCAAACAAAAAGATAAACTACAAGTTTTACAGACAAAACAATGCAATTAACAATGATTCAATCTAGAGTAACTTAGGATAGAGGTGGGATTTTAAAAGGAACTCAGGGAATTGGTTAAACAAACAGATTGAGGAAGAAGATTCCAGCATTTTGGCCCAGTTGCAGCAAAAGCTTTAGATCCTACATTGCTACTTTATCAACTAGACCACCGAGATTGCTCGATAGAAATATAAAAAATAATACTAATAAACCCTCACCAGCATATCTAAGAATCCAAAGTAGTCTGACATGGCGTCAAGGTCACCCTCTCTCAGATCCGGCATGTCGCAGGCTGGGCAGGTGGCGTTGAGGATGTTACGATCACGAACCACTATGGTGAAGTGATCCTGGAGACATTCCAAGCAGATCGTGCACTGACAGTTTATCAAGGTGTTTAACTGTTGGGGATGGTACAGGAGAAACGGATGAAGTCTTATCAAATCCTCATTTGCTAAAAATGTCTTATGGGAGGGGGGCCTAGAGGTGGTTACGTGTTTATATCCTTAAAGCAGATCACTCCAAGAAGATCTTGCACCAACAGTTTATTATGGCCGAGCGGTTAAGAGCACCGGATTCAAGCTCTGCAGTTTGATCAGCAGAGTGTGGGTTCGAATCCCGGTCGTGACACTTGCTACATAAAATTGGGGAGGAACATGTAGTGCTTTCTGCTCTACCGGCCAGGCTCCGGACTGATGACACCCAAGCCTACATCCGTATGGACTGTAAAAGGGGTAACCCTGTTTCAGTCCTAGGAGTAGGTGGCAACGGCCTCTGGACAAAAATAATTGTAGCCCACACCTTGAAGTGGCCTTCAGGCCTTGTGTGTCTGGCGACTTGCAAAAAAAATTTTTTTTTAAAAAATCAAGGTGTTTAACTGTTGTGGATGGTACAGGAGAAACGGATGAAGTCTTATCAAATCCTTTTTTGCTAAAAGTGTGTTATGGGGGGTTGGGGGTAAAGGTATAGTTTGTATCCATTGGTATTTAGCCCATTCTGCATACCATACAACTTGATGAAGCTGCTTAAGCATGGCGGAAACATTTTTTTGCTGAGCATACGTACATGAGCTGGATACCAGTCACGGTCGGTACAGGTGGAATATTTTTGTTTGGCTGGTTACCATAATCAAGTTTGGGAATCACCGTCAGTATCACTTCTCATATTCAAATGTAGGGGTTACAATATTTTTTTTTCCATTACCACAATACTTCAAAGTAAAAAGCTTCTCAAAATGCATTCTCAAGCTGCTGAACTTCTTACCAAGTAAGATTTTAATGGCATTCATTTTCAGAGTCATTACCAAACGTTTAAAGGGGTGAATTTCACAAAGAGTTGAGACTCAGCTTGGGCAATATCACGATTTTATCGAATATCACGATATTAATTTGGACACGATTTTGATATCTTGTACCCCATAGGTTTGGAGTAAAACCAGAAGAATAGGTTATTAGGGTACCTCTCTTATGCTAGGACTGTCTCTTCTACAACTTTCACTTGGAGTTTGAAGACTGATGATGTCAAATTTCATTAATCGCGATTATATCGAATATCGCAATATATTGTTGGCGATATATCTAGAATAAAATAAATCGATATCGCCCTGGCTTAGTTGAGACTAGTCTTAACCATAGTTAGGACGAGTTACTTGTGTAAGCTTAGGGGTAGCCTCAAATAAGGACTATCTTTGTGAAATTGACCCTTGACCCTTTAAAGCCATTATAGACTTTCGGAACAGAAAAAAAAATTAAAGTTCACAGATTTACAAATAACTTATAGGGTTTACAGAAGGTGAAAGACTTCTCTTGAAATATCATTCCATGTAATGCTTTACTTTTTGGAAAACATAAAAACAATTATCACTTCTCGATATCGAGAATTACTGATTTATTCTGC
Source organism: Asterias amurensis (assembly GCF_032118995.1). Lineage (NCBI taxonomy): Eukaryota > Metazoa > Echinodermata > Asteroidea > Forcipulatida > Asteriidae > Asterias > Asterias amurensis. Next base: position 17,834,424 of record NC_092650.1, read on the forward strand.
ATGACACGGCGAAACAGGCGGAAACAAGGCTGGGTTTTCCCGTTATTTTCTCCCGACTCCGACGACCGATTGAGCCTAAATGTTCACAGGTTTTGTTATCTTATATATAAGTTGTGATACACGGAGTGTGGGACTTGGACAATACTGTTTACCGAAAGGGTCCAATGGCTTCAAATCTAAATAAAACAATAAATTAATAACTAAATAAACCTGCCTGACCTTATTCATGGGAAACTCCGTGTAGCAAATCGAGCACGTTTTTTCCAAGTACTGGGTAGCTCTCTGGAAATCTCCACACTCCCGAGCAGCGATGATAGCGTCCTCTGTCGCGTACTTTCCCGTATCGATCAATCGGGCAGCGGTTTCAGCGCGACCCCAGCTGGGAAGTTCGTAGTCCGCTAGAAGGAGACGAAGGCGCCTCTGTGAGAGTTAAAGACACATTTTATATATATCAGTGGATTTGGGAAGAAGACATAAAGAATCATCACTCAGGCTTGAAGGAATACAGAGGACATGGCCTTCATAATAATGAGAAGAAAAAGAATACTTTTAAAGACACTGGACACTATTGGTAATTGTCAAAGACCAGTCTTCTCACTTGGTGTATCTCAACAAATACATAAAATAACAAACCTGTGAAAATTTGAGCTCAATCGTTTATCGAAATTGCGAGATAATACTGAAAGAAAAAATACCCTTGTCACACAAGTTGTGTGCTTTCAGATGCTTGATTTCGAGACCTCAAATTCTAAACTTGAGGTCTCGAAATCAAATTCGTGGAAAATTACTTCTTTCTCGAAAACTATGTCACTTCAGAGGGAGCTGCTTCTCACAATGTTTTATACTATCAACTACTCCCCATTACTAATTACCAAGAAAGTTTTTGTTTCTAATAATTATTTTGAGCAATTACCAATAGTGTCCACTGCCTTTAAAGAGCAGGTATCGATCATGAAAAGTGACGCCAAAATTGGCTCCGCATTCAGAGGTAGTACATGAAGCGGGCCTAAGGCGCTAACTGCCTTTTTGGTGTTCTACAGAAAATCCCATAGTTAAGCAGATTAGGTTTAATTAGCAGCAGTATCACGTAGAGAACTTAGGGCTACCAATTAGAGAACGAACCAATTTTAAAATTGCTCTTCTTGTTTTTAAATGCTTGAACAAAACTGAGCCTCTTATACTTCCACTTTACACTCCTCCACCATTTCTTTGGTCCACACTTGACATCACTGGCTTAAAAAGCTTTCAGTGTAGCTGGGCCTATGACTCGGAACAATCTCCCTACTGTCATTAGGGAATCTGTTTCTCTATTTACATTTCGTAAAAGTCCTACAGACTAACCTTTTTCCATGCTAATTCTTAATTTCTTTCTAGTGCGCTATGATCTTGATGAAATAGCGCCGTATAAATTTTACTTGTTAATTAATAATTGTTATCTATTCTTTCCCCATTTCTTAATGGGTGAGTAATACGTACATTGACCGTTACTTGTCGATCCTCCGCCTCGACGTTTAAAATCACCCTTTCTTGAGTATCATGGTCTTCGTCGTCTTCTTGCCAGATACGATCGGCAAAGCCCTTCGCCAGCCCTTTGTTGAGTCGAATCAAAGCATCGTCCGTCTTGCCTTCAACATCGGCCAGGGATTCGTAGACACGCTGATGATCGAACCCCAGGTCCACTAGACTCAAGACCTGCAGTAAGTAGAAGTAGAAAATAAAGTACCAACTTTCATTTTAGATCTCCTTGATACCATTAGTGGGCCGTTACAGATTGAAAAAAGTAAAAGAGCAAACGACTATATTTACCCTTTCCTTTGGTCACCCAAGATTACACACAATAAAGCACTCAATCTCTGTGCACATTTGTTTGTTACGGTCTAGTTTTTTGTCATTCCAATGGAAGTAAAATAAAACGAAGGTGCAATACTTTTAAATTGGAGCAAAAAGGTCCAAGCCTCTATCACACGGCAACGACCCTGCAATGATCGACCATTTAAGAACTCGTCGCTACCCTTTTATTCCCTTTTTTAAAAGCACTATAAGACAGTGGCAATGTTGTTGAAGAATTTCAGTTTTCAGAATGGGAAAGAGGACTCTTGATGAGGGGCATGCTATTCTGACCTGTATTTTTTTAAATATATTTTTTAGGGGGGGGGGGGGGTTCACCATTTGCACAAAAACTAGTAACAAAAGATGTGTCCATATGATCAAATTATTGCTTTAAAGGAACACGTTGCCTTGGGTTGGAAGAGTTGGTCTATAAAAAGCGTTTGTAACCGTTTGTTATAAAATGCATATGGTTGGAAAGATGTTTTAAAAGTAGAATACAATGATCCACACAAGTTTGCCTCGAAATTGCGTGGTTTTCTTTTTACTGTGCGAACTAACACGGTCGGCCATTTATGGGGGTCAAAAATTTGACTCCCATAAATGGCCGGCCGTGTTTGTCGACGAGGTAACAGGAAAACCGTGCAATTTCGAGGCATGTTTGTGTGGATCATTGTGTTCTACTTTTACAACATCTTTCTACCCATATCCATTTTATAAAAAAACGGTTACAAACGCTTTTCAAAGACCAACTCGACCGATCCAAGGCAACGTGTTCCTTTAAATAAGCGTTTCATGAAAGGGATAACTGCAATTGATCCTCACCCTCCTTTGAACAGCACCGACACACTCCTCCACTGCCTTCTCAACACACCCGTAATGTTTCCTCAGGGCCGTCATGGCCTCTTGGCTAGTCACCACCCCTACGCCGCTCTGGCCGACCTCATTCTTCAGATGATTGGTGGACATAGCTACAACGGTGTAGATGTAATCTTCCCAGTTACTCTGTAGCCATTGAACTTCCTGGCCCCGTTGGCCGCCGGTCTTGTTTATAGACTCTGTTGCCACCATGACGTCCTCGGGTAGAAACCCACAGTCCTCTGCATCCTGCAAGGATAAATAAACTTTGAACCAAAGTCTCGACACTCATGGGGAGACAGGTCCTTTTCTTCAGCTGTGCAACGCATAAGGAACTCTCTACCACTTAATCTTAGATCTTGTCTTTGTACCACAACATTCAAATCTCTTCTCAAAACTTATCTTATGTCACAGGTTTTCAAGGACTAATTTTATTGTGCCTGTTTTTCTTTGTTTTGTTAATGTTTTGTTTGTTGTTGGTTTTTACTGCGCCTTGAACACCCAGCAGGGTGGATACGTGCGCATTACAAGTCTTATTATTAATATTATTAACTTGTTAACGTTTTGTAGAACACAAAACACAAAAGTCCACAGATTTACATTAAACATACAAGGTTTATAGATAACGATAGTAGAAAGCTTCCCTTAAATGTTACGTGCTGTAGTCCTTGACACGAGTAAAACAATGTCCCCAAAATAATTTTCGTCTCAGGAGATAAAAATTGTTTTAGCATGTAGAACTTGTTTATCAGTAGTGGTCGATAGGCGACTCTCCTGAAACATTGCTCTGTGACTTTCACTTCTTTTTTTTTCTCAAAAAACATGACGACTTATGAAGCTGAAACTTCTACAGGTAAATTATGTTACATAAATCTTCATTCACAGTGAGTAGGGATCCATGTCAAGGTCAAAAGATTTACCTACAAAAGGTGTGCAAACTTTCCAATCCTACTAATAATGTAGTTGCCCAAAAAGACGCCATGATCAAATGCACTTGAACCTCGCATCATTTTTTTTCAGTTTACACAATTCAACAATACCCAAGAGGAAGAAAAAGAGGAAATCAGCAGGGCCCAATTTCATGGCTCTGCTTACTGTAAGCACAGAATCGGCGCTTACGGAAGCAGGGAATTCTGTGCTGACGGCAAGCGTATACATGGGTTAGCTCCTGCGCGTGCGTACTCAACGTTTCTAGGCATTCTATGCTTACAAGGCTGCGCAGAAATTCGGCACTTGCATGTAAGCGGGGAATCATGATCGTAAGCGCAAAATTCGGCCGTAAGCAGAGCCATGAAGTTGGGCCCTGATTAGCTGAACTTAGCTACCACTCTAATGAAAAGCAAATTTTCACAAAGATGAAAACAAAACAACTAGGACATCATATAATACATACAAGTTATAAGACGCATTAATAGGAAACACCTGTTAAGTGTGGGTTTAAAAGTAGCTGGGGGCGAACCGTTCCTTCCTTCCAATAAACCACATTCCCTCCCCAAGGTCTACCCCCACATGATGTCAGGGGACCCCCCCCCTCCCCCGGACCCTAACCCCACTCCCCCATGGACTGCCTGTACAGGATGTGAAACACCAACAACATATCTGCCATCATGTAATCATTCAGTGTAGACGCCGGACGTGTTCAAAGATATCGTTACTTGGGGGGTTGAAAAAAAAAAGAAAAAAAAAAGAAGATTCAAATGAGTTCTAGATTCATTTTCCTCAAGATGTTCAGCAAGAAACTTGAAAACCACTGAGAAGATCTTGCTAAGAAAAGAAAAAGAGTTACCGATTTCATAAACCTGGGCCACATTTCATGAAGCTGTTAAGCAGAAAAGACTGACAGAACTCTTTGCTAAGAAAAAATTTACTGGTGCCCAAATCGCAATAGTTTTATGGTAATTTTTTGCTAACAATTAGTGTCTGCTAAACATGACTAACCATCAAGCTACACTAATGGCTAGAGGCAGCACTTAGCAGCAGGTATCACCATCAGTTGATGCTATTTATATCTTTAACTCAACGATTTATGAAATCTAGCACAGCACGCTTACCTGTAGTAGTTTAATATAAGACAGACTCTGAGCAATTTGCTCATCAAGTCACCCAGGTGGGATTCAAACCCACAACCTTTGCATTGCTAGAGTCAGTTCGAATTCTAAGCAGCAGCTACTGCAACCATTCAATTGACGCTAATCTATAAATCTTTCACTCAACTGTTTATGAAATCTAGCACAGCACGCTTACCTGTAGTAGTTTAATATAAGCCAGACTCTGAGCCCGTTGCTCATCAAGTCACCCAGGTGGGATTCAAACCCACAACCTTTGCATTGCTAGAGTCAGTTCGAATTCTAAGCAGCAGCTACTGCAACCATTCAGTTGACGCTAATCTATAAATCTTTCACTCAACTGTTTATGAAATCTAGCACAGCACGCTTACCTGTAGTAGTTTAATATAAGCCAGACTCTGAGCCCGTTGCTCATCAAGTCTTCTCCTGTCTTCCGTCCGTATGACTTGTGCTAACCCAGGTGCTGCTACTGCATGTTCATGGGGGAGCAAGGAGATGATATGAAACGTAATGAAGAAACAAAAACACTATGGTTTAGCAACAGACATCAAATACAAACCTGATAAAATCCCCTCCAAAATGCAGTTACATCTGGATAAAGTGATCAGGGGTCGATTTCACAAAGAGTTAGGACTCGTCTTATCTCGAGTTAGAACGAGTAACTCGTCCTAACTTAGGATTAATCTTAAGGTCTGCATGCTACAGTGCAGGGTTGGGACTCGTCCTAAGTCCTAAGATTAGTCTTAAGTTAGGAAGAGTTTTGTGAAATCAATGGCAGGGCTCAAATTTAAGGAAAATATCCACAAGCTCAAAATTTTTACTAGACCAACATTAATTTTACAAGATTAGAATCAACATGAGTTGAACAATCTTTCTCATTTGTCTTATGTGCGGTATTTCAATACTGAAAAGAATTTCAAGATTTTCATCAGACTCTTAGCCCACATTTTTAAACAAAAATATTACACAACGAGTTATTCATTAGAGAAAAAAAACACAAGACCACCGGGCTTGCACCATTGTGAGTTTACTGGCCCGATTCCAAAATCACTGGCCCCAGGCCTGTTTGTCTACTAGTGTTAGTTTTGAGCCCTGCTGATGAAACATCAAATGTATGCAAGATTCTTAATATTCCTGGTGCTGGATCAATGTGACATCTGCACTCACTATTAAGACTTTCCTGATGAAAAACAAACATGACTTCCAGCTTTACCAATGTGATAATTCCCAGTGCTAATCCAATGTAACTTTCTGGCAGTAACTGGTTAATGTTAATAAACCATCAATATAATTTAGTTGCTGAGAGCTGATGAAGACCAACCTTGGTTGAGAATCGGTTGTTTTTTGGTGGGACCTGCTGCAGGTGGATCTGGGCTGACCATCATTCTCAGTTTCCTTGATCGCGGTGTTATTAAGGGACCCGTCTGCGTCATGATGACGTCTTCTTTCTCTCTGGCTTGATTCCTCTCATCTTCTTCCTTTGCTCTCTGCTTCTCAAGGGCAATCTATCAAAGGAAACAAATACAGGCCATAGAAACAGGGGAAAGAAAACAAACACTGACCAGCACCAAATGTTCAAATTCGCTGCTCAAAACAATACACCAATCCAGGTGCAGAGTGTGGGGCGCCATTGCTGCAGTGTCGTCAGTTCCTAGTTTATGCACAAAGACAAGAGAGAATCATGTCCATGGAAATGAGATGTTTTCCTCAACGCTTTTACACAGTTTTCATGACAGGATATCATGATATACCGATGTAGATCACTGACCACAATATTACTTGCAACTTATTAGAAACCGAATCATCTTGAAAGCGGTGCACGCCTTAGGTGAGCTTAAAGGTCATAGACAAAGAAACTGCATATAGTTGCTAGTTTAATGCGTTACATCGACAAAGTAATTTGTTAGAATTTCAGTATTTACTTTATCCTTAATTTTAAACATTAATCAAGAATGTAGTACATTGTTATATCATGCAGCCATGTCAGGGAAATTGCATAGTTCGTCGGGGAAGACATTCAGTTTCCATAAAAGTGAAAAGAAAAACAACTTTCTTGTGTCTTTTTGCACAAAACTCGGCATAGGTACACCGTAGCATGGCGTGTTGCGTCTAGAACTTGTGCGCACAGATTGGTGTAAAGGTCGTTACTGCAATTTGTATGGTTTCTAATCACACATGTTTCCTGATTAAAGATGATTTGTTTACCTCATCAAGCTGTTGGAGAAGAAAGAAATTATGCAGTGGCTGTGGATTGCCACCAGCAGTAGCTGCAGCACCTACAGTAGCACCTGCTGTTGACTGTTGACTATCTCCACTCTGACTATCAACCCATCCTTGAGGGGGTTGCACATCGCGTTGCATTTTCACAGAAGGCTTATCTAAGGATTGAGGCACCCCTACTGGAATGGCCGATCCGAGTTGCTGACCTAACGCCGCTACAGATGGTCCTGTGTTGCTGCTTTTTAGAGGCATCTGAGTTTTGCAGCGTAGGCATTGTAGCGATGTGTTGTGTTCGCCACACTGGGGGCAAAACCATGGCTCGAGTCGGACAGAGTTGTTGTTGCCAGGTGGGGTAGTCAGCCTTATGTTAGTGGCGAGTTGCTGTACTCGTCCCGGGCCGGTGGCAGAGAGTTGTGGGCGGGGAGAAACCTGCGGGGGTTTGTAAACGTCAGCAGAAGGTGTTGATACTGACCCTGACTGCGCCTCTAAGGGTGTGCTATCTGCCGGGCTTTGCTTCTGTTCAGCATGTTGAGACTTTGAAGCAAAGTTAGGCTTCTGAGGCACAGGTGGAGATGTGGATCTACGTCTCGTAGGAGAAGGCACTGCTTGGGTCTTTTGAACAGTCTGGCGGGACACCTCATCCAGGTTTACCGCAGCACCAACTGTCTCAACAGGGGTAGTTGGAATGACGTCTTGAGCGACCGATCTAGGCGAGGGTTTGACGTGGGATTCTTTGCTGGCCACTGGGTCTTTCCTCACCACCTCGACCTCTTCTGTGCTGCTACTCAAGCCCAACCCCTTCATGGATTCCTCCAACTCTTTCTGCTTCTTCAGAAGCAATGTGTGTTCTGCCAGCAGGTGTCTCTCCTCAGCCTTCAGCGAGCCCTCTACCGCCATGCCTTCCGTGGTGATGGCAGATCGGAGTCCGCGGATCTTCTGGAGGACTGCAATGTCCCTCTTCACCACATTTTCCAACAGGGCTGTGACATTGTTAGTGTTTGTTGGGAGGGAGTAAAAAGGCTCCGGGTTGAAAGAAGGCGCTGTCTTGGTCTTGATGGGCACCGTATCTGATTTTGTCCTGGTGATTTCCTTGGCTGGGACCTTGAGACCAGCATGGGCTGGCTTTGCTTGCCCATTGAACACATCGTCGTCTAATTTGGAGCCCTCGACTGGACTCAAATTTGGCTGTGATGACTGCAAACAAATCAAAAAGAAAACAACTCTCATAATTAACCTTTTGGATCAGGGATTTCTCCTCTTTGAAGGAAAGTACTTGACTATTTTGTTATATATTTTTATGTATGGCTTAAAGCCTTTGGACACTTTTGGTACAGAAAACAAATTAAAAGTTCACAGATTTACAAGTAACTTCAGGGTTTACAGAAGGTAATGGTGAAAGGCTTCTCTTGAAATATATTTCCATGAAATGCTTTACTTTTTGAGAAAACATTAAAAAAATATATCAATTCTCAATATCAAGAGCTACGGATTTGTTTTAAACACATGTCATGACACGACGAAACGTGCGGAAACAAGGGTGGGTTTTCCAGTTATTTTCTCCCGACTCCGATGACCGATTGAGCTTAAATTTTCACAGGTTTGTTATTGTATATAGAAGTTGTGATACACGAAGTGTGGGCCTTGGACAATACTGTTTACCGAAAGTGTCCAATGGCTTTTACATTACAAAGTCCAGGAATGGCCACTTAAAGGTGAGGGCTAAACTTTTCTTTGGGCTGCTAACAAAATCAACTGTCACCAGGAGCATGTTTACACCTATTCCTGAGGCTCAAACAGGGTAACCCCCTTCAGTCAGTCAGGACGTAGGCATGGGCATCACCTACTAGGAGCCCGGTTGGTAGATCAGAATGCACTAAACTTCCCAACTTATTAAATTCAGTTCAATTCAATTCAATTCTGGAAATAGTTTTCTCAGTGCTAGAGAAGACTAATCCATTAAGGCCCTCCCATTGCGTATTGACCAATCTCAACGCAATGAAGGTCCGACAAATAAGGTCCGACATGCATGCGCGTATGCTTGGCTCACGTGTTCTTGCTCACACGTGCGTCGTGGGCGGAGCCTAATGGATTGGGCTATTAGATCAAAGAGCCTGACTTACTTTATTCAGAGAGAAAACAGCAATTTTTGTATTCAATGCAGACCTTTGAAAAGGCTGAATTCAGATAAAAGTCTGACTTTTCTTATCCCTGCTTAAAATACTTGATGATGCTATTAACCTATTAAAACTACTTTGAACAGTCTCAGAAACAAATAAGAAATTCTCGGTGAATTTTATACGACTGTTTTCCCTTTTTACTTGGTTTGAGTCATGGTTAAATTTTTGGCACTTCTCAAATTTATGATCCTGGTGTTCTAGAAATTACTACTGTGGGTAGTACTGAGAACAATTTCAGTAATGCTGATCAGAACTGACTGTCAGCTTTATGAAACAGGACACTGAATACATTTTATTAATTTTGTTTTTTTACCCATACACCGATGTGTGTTAGCACTGTATACTCAGTACTTTCCCGAGTCCTGTGAAAAAATATCACAGGCATGTTACTCGGGTGGGATTCGAACCCACGACCCTTGCAATTCTAGAGCAGTGTCTTACCAACTAGACTACCGAGGTTGCCTGGTAGCTAGAGGCAGTTCGAATCCTATGTTTTGGCAGCGGGTACCGCAACGATATAATAGATGTTAAATTTGCATCGGGATAAAGAATATTTAATTTTTGGGTTTTTACCCATACACAGATGTGTGTTAGCACTGTATACTCAGTACTTTCCCAAGTCCTGTGAAAAAATACCACAGGCATGTTACTCGGGTGGGATTCGAACCCATAAATACATTTTGGTGGTCCCTTATCCGAAAGGGTTCCTGCAATAGGAAGTGTTAACATTTTAATTATAAGGGTTGAGAGTGGTACTCTCTCTACAAGTGGAGAAAAAAAAAACTCTACATTTAAAAAACAAATTTTGTGGGGGTGTCTTTTACTTTAGTAAATTATTGATAGAGAGGAAAACATAGTGCAGTGTTCTTAATGAATAACAGTGAGACCTTGAAAAAATGCCAGAAATGTCAGGCTATTGGATTTCATTCATACTTACATCACTCTTATTTGACTTTTTCACAGAGGTTCTCGGAGCAGGAACTGGTCTTTTTTTAGTACTTCCAGAGCGGGAGCTAATTAAATGAAACAAAGAAAAGAAAAATCAATTAGCCTTTGCAGATTGTTTAGTAACCAAACTCATGCAAAACTTTTTAACCCAGCAGAGTCTTTGAGAAACACTCTGCTAGGATCAAAATGAGAGACCAAAAACCTCTTTAGAGAACACCTTGGCTGCAAGCGGCTTGTACAAAAATGCCTACAGCGGCCTCAAACGACTGCAATATTTCACCAATATTTGTTCAAACAAATGGGCTCAAAGACAAGAATTGGGCCCGAGTTTAGATTTGCCAATGTTTTTGATGTAATCATAGAATCTACAGCTCAAAAACAAAACTGTGTACACTGTTCTTATGTTTCTTTGAAGCAACATAAAGGGGTAATTTCTCACTCAAATAATAAAAGAATTCAGGTCTGCATCCTTTTTTAGGTATCTGCACAGCAGTAAGAGTGTTTTTGTTCTCAATATTCTCTTGCAACTTTGATAACAAATTTAGTCAAAACTTTCACAGATTTTTTAATTTATCCATATGTTGTAAAACACAGTAAGATTACTGGTCTTTGACAGTGGACCTTCCCCATAAAATATGCTAATTACATTCACGCATGCATACCAACCCTGTTGGTTGGCAAAAGCCATAGAATGGTGCACTAAGCAGGCACGCAATCGCGTCTGCGTCACGCACTCATTACCAGTGTACAAAACAGCGTGAAGTTCCCCTCATTTTTGCCAACCAAAACGTTAGTGCGCACGCGCTATGAGCAATTTACATATTTCATGGGATGGGTCTATTACCAAAGGTGTCTAGTGCTTTTAAAAAAACTTGAAGACTATCATAATAAATGAAACGGGCTGAGAAACCTTGACTCTGGGGTCCTTGAAGAATCTTGCGTCGATTGTGACAGCGGAGTGTCTACAGGTGACAGCACTATGTTCTTAGGTGGTAGGCTCTCCGCCGTTGGACTCTGTGGCTCGATACTCAACAGCTGTCTGACATGATTCCCACGCTGGGGATGATTGTGGAACAACACGTCGTGCTGCCCGCAGAAGCTATTGCTGCAGTTGTTGCACAGCACCGTGGCCGGCTCCGTGCCGCAGACGTTGCAGTAGATGATCGGGGGAAACGACACAGGTACGGGACTTGCTTCTATTTGATTGCGCTGGTGGGATCGCCGGCTGGGGTGGATGTGCCACTGTCTGTCGCATGACTCACAGCGTAGGCCGGGACATGTGGGGCACTGCATGTTGGCTGTCTTCTTTCCGCACATGACACACTCGGTCTCCTCTGAGTCGGTGGCTGGGGACAAAAAAAGAGGGGAAATGTTAGAAATGTGGAGTTTCAGATTTTTGTTAAGGGACACAATTGACAAGTTTTGGGGACAAAGTCCTGGTGTGCATGTTTTTGCCGTGCTTATAGACTTTTGCATTGACATCATCCAGCGGCCATCTTAGTGGAAAAACGGTGACGAAACAATCGATACGCACAGATTTGTACACGCGGCGCACAGGATTGGTCAATGAACAACCTCCTTTTGACCTCTAGGTGAGGGCGCCCTACTGAAATGACGTCATGTGCATAAGGTCTATTACACATACCGGGGTGTATGTAAATGAACAACAAACAAATTGACAACCACTGTTTTATGCGGTTCAGCTATTTCAAAGTCATTTATACATGTTGGATTACCCAGCACTTTCAAGACCGGCAAAGAAGTACTTAATATATTCTATGTTCATAATGGTGAACAAAAAAAACTCTTAAAATACACACACAGTTAAGCTAATTATTTGATCTGGCTGTCGAGTTAATAATAACATTGTTCCTGGAAATGGAGTAACTGATATTTCAGTGGATAGGTCACTGCAAATTATCGAAAAGTAAACTCATAAATGGTATCGGCTAAACAAGTTTCAGTAGACTACATGTGTATCGCAGTATCTAAAAACAACTCCAGTAGGTCGTGGCCGAAGTCTAAAGTTATTGGTTTTTGAGGGGCTACAATGTAGTATCTTGAAAAATTGCGTGCAGTTTTACTTCCTTGTGTTCTATTTTTGTTTATTTTGTTCCATTGTTTAAATTATCGATGTTGTGTGTTGTATTTTTGACGAGTTCTTCCTGTATTCTTACCCGAATAAATCCAATCAATCAATCAAAACCAAAACAAAACAGTTTGCTGCTTCTGGCTTGTGCAAGTTAAACGCAAATTTAACCTATACAAAATGGGGCTGTTTTTTTTATTGTTTTTTTTTAGTTGGTAATTCTGCCCACAGCCCAATTTCATAGAGCTGCTTACTATAAAGCACAACAAGTAACTAAGCACAATACAATTTTGCTTACCAGGATAAAATTAACAGCCAAACTACCAGGGCCCAATTTCATAGAGCTGCTTAAGCAAAAAATTTTGCTCAAGCAAAGAAATCTTTGCTTTGTAAAATCAAATTAGCGGCTAACACTCCACTCAATTGTTATGCTAAGTAAACAACAGCTAAATATTAGTCACAAGCAATGTACATGGCATGAAATTTTTGCCAGTAACATGTGTAAAAGAAGCAAGCTATTTTCATGCTTAAGCAAATGTTTTTGCTTAAGCAGCTCTATGAAATTGGGCCCATGTCACATACAACTTGTGACTTGTATCCTGCTCATTTCTGCTAAGTAGACAATTGTTAAAGTAATATTTGCTGCTTTAAAAGCAGTTCAATGAAATTGGGCCAAGGTAAATGATCCAGAATAGCACTCCACTCTATAGACCGTATTGAATAACCCCTTTTTTGCTATGAAAGTCGCCATCTTGTAGGGCAAACGGTTTGCACGTCCAAACGCGCACATCAATGAAGCATGCATCACACAGCATTCCTGGTTTGATTTCTATACAGCAAATGCACGTACACATACACACATGCACAGACGCCATTAAACGGTGCTGTCATATTCAATACGGTCTATTGGTCAAAAAAGAAGAAGCTCAATAGCAAGATCTCAGACAACGTGTCGAATTCCAATCAGGGCCAAATTTCAAAAAACCTGTAAGCACAAAACTTGCTTAGTACAGACAAATTTTTGTTGTGCAAAAATAGGTTACCCCTGCTCCAGAATAGGGGTAAGCAGTATGTGGTAAAACATGTGAATCATGCAACCGGAACCCTGCAGATTAGAGACTCATGTGTGAAAGTTAGGGACAAAACAAATCCAGAGGCCTCCCCAGAGCTGTATTCCATGGGGATAAAAGATACAATATCAATTTCAATTCACTTTTATTATCCGGGATGGGAAATTCATTTTGGTCTTTTATACAACTAATTTACAAAATTTACTTTAAATTACTATCTACCATAAAACAAACTACACTACAGGCCACAAAGTCTATAAAAATATATAACATGAAAAGCTGAATTTAAAAAGATTGATTTTACCCAAAAAATATTTCAGAAAATCTAAAAAAGATACAGTGTGAAAAGTGCTTTAGAGTTAACTTACCCTTCATCTGATCAGCCTGACCCCTGACATGAACCACAGCACTTGTCTGCTTAGCAGGCTGCGGATTGATCTCCTGCGTCGAGTCCTTAACTGTTACAACGCACTCTGGATTCTGGGCGAAGTACCCAAAGCCTACATAACCGGGCACCATGCTGTCCTTAGACGCAAGATTCCCGATCTTACTGACGATCCCATCATTGTTTGAGAACACATTCTCAGAGACTGCGTAATGCTGGGGTTTACTCGCGATGACCGGCGCTTGAGATTGCTTCAACTGGATGTTGTTTGGCGGATTCCGTGTTGGGAACGGCTGAGACTGGTTGGGGACATTCTCGTAGATGGTCGCCCGCCCCTCTTCCGGGCGACGCACAAAGAACGACTTTGGAGTGCCCGAGGGCGAGTCGCCCGGGATCTGGATCATGGTCATGGTGCCGTCGAGGCAGTCCTTGATGCGGTAGGGGTAAGGGTGCTGCTTCAGATGGTACATGTCGATCTCCGTCTTGGCGATCGCGAGGTCGGCGGTTACGTTGGCAACGACGTCCGGGTCGGCAGATTCTGAATCGGTAGGAAAGCTCAAACCATCCTCGACCACTTCTGAGTATCCCATAAGCTGCAATATGTGTCTGGCACCCTGTGAGTGATCAAAGGTAAATGGATACTGGTAAAACTCACATAAAGCAAGTGTCCGACTCCAATGCTAAACATACAGAGTGAAAATTTCAACAAAAATAAGGTGATGCTGCAAAAAGGGGGGGGGGGTCTGTATTTGAACCATTTATGTTATGTCAAGAAGTTTGAGAATTATTTGCCAACACCGATGTGTACAAAGTACTTTCCAGAGTTCTGCAAAAAAAATCATTTAAGCATACAATGTATTACTCGCAGGGATGCCAGTGGCTCTTTCCTTCAGAGCCTGAAAAAGAATTTGAAGAAAAAGTGGTCACCGCCCCCCCCCCCCCCCCCCCGACCAAAAAACTATAAAAAACATAATAGCACTTTTTTAATAAAACATGAAGAAAAAGAAAATTCTGACCATCCCCGCCCCCCTCTTGCCAAAAAGGCAGGCATAGTCTGATTTTAGTCTTGAATTTTCCGTTTGTATAATATCACAAATTTCAAAACATAAAAAAAACGATCTTACCCTCTTATTTCTGCCTTTATAGTATTTTTTTTTTCAACCATGTTGATGGGTTCGTATTAATATGAGGATCGGTTGAATAAAAATTTTCTTTTGCAGTTATACTCGGTTGGAATTCAAACCCACAGCTTTTGCCATTCAAACTGCCTCTACTTACCTACTGGGCAATCTCGGTGGTCTAGTTGTGAGACAATTGCTCTAGAATGGCAAAAGTTGTGGGTTCCAACCCCACCCCAATTATATGCCTGTGGGCTTTTCTTTTTCACAAGACTTTGGGAAAGTACTGAGCATACAGTGCTCTTTTTAATAAATGTTAAATTTGCATCAGGGAAAAATAAAAAAATAATATTTGCTTTTAGCCATACACCAATAGTGTGTAAAGCACACTATCACACTAAATTATTTCCAATCATACATATATCAAATTAAATAAAGATAACAACATTTTTAAAATATGATTTAAAAAAAAAACGTTTTTAAATAAAATTGTGCAAAGAAAAACCATTCAGAACTTGCCTAAAAACTTAACTGCTAAACAACCAAACAGGCCAAAGTGATAAGTTTAAGAAAGGCAAAGTATTATCTTAAAGTCACACCTACCTTTATAATGTCCACCCTCGTCCGAAAGACACTATTCGCAAAGAAGATACACTTCCATAGCGTGGGGCGTTTGGGTCTCAGCAAGTTCCGTCCGTACTTCTCCAGCAGACCTAGAGCCGACACAAGAATCTTCAAACTTTCCTCTCCCTGTACGAGGAAGTAGAGACAGAAAAAAATGTAGCCGTGACGCTAAGAAGAGGGAAGTAATCAACTCCAACTTCTAATCAGAAGGAACTGGAGTACTGTCGGCTTGCACACCCGAGCCAAACCGCAGACTGTCATAGTTCCTTCCTGAAGCCCCCCGAAAAGTCTCTCTCCGTCAAGAACATATATAATAGGGGTGGGATAAGGGGTTCCCCAGCAGGGGAAGGTACCCCATGATGACAGTAAAGTAACAACAAAAAACAGATGAAATGAACGAGCTATGAATCATAAACTCTAACTGCACATGTGTCAGGTATCGAAAAGAAAAAATGTTGATTTGACTATGTGCCAAGAAGTAACCGGAAGAGTGGGATTGCCGAGTGCGTTGAGCGTGGGTGACACCGCCGCCGACGATAGGACCCTCAGATTAACGACAAAGCCTTTTTTATTGTCGATACATTAAATGAAGAAAAAAAGTCACAAACTCCTCTGCCCACTCACTTCTCACTTACTCCAAACTAAAGGAAACTTTGCTGAACTTTCTCTGGAATCTGAAACAAAGAACTGTTCACAAATTTTGCAATCCAACTACAACCTGAGCTTCCATTTAATGCATTTTTATATACCACAGCTCAGAAACGACTGCGTCAGAAACGACGGTGTTCACGTCAGTAAATAATTGTTTTAGTCTTGCTGACCTGGGTAAGGGAAACAAAAATTTGAATGAAATCTTAAAGATTCTTCCCGAGAAGCGTAACATTCGACGTCATTGGTACTTTATCTTTGTGTCCCAGTTTTTATGTCAAAGAAAACCACAAAGTAGCACAATGGCAACAGCGCTAACTATTAGCCACGGGAGGAAATTTAATAATTGGATGATGTACTTCAGAGGTACTGCACAGTGTACGACCCTGGAAAAAATGGAGGGGTGGAGGGGGGGGGGTGGTCAAGTGACCTGGGCTACCAAGGTTTAATCCAGCACTTGATACGTGTGCCAATAATTCCTCAGGCTGGCTGCTTGTATTGTACACAGCACAACAGCAACGACTAATTGAACTATAAATAGGGTAAAGTTTTAATAGTTAAGTGAAGGCATTATTGGATTTGCCAACTTCAGCGGGCAGGTAAAAAATTATGGGCATCGGTGGCAATTATATGAACTTTTTGGCACTTTGCCTGGTTACCAATTCCTGCTTAGCAAGATTTGTCTGTGCTTTGCAATTTAGTTTGCCTTACCAGCTTTATGAAAATGGGCAATTAATACCTTGTTGAATTTAGCCATTATTTCATAATTAGCAGGAACAAAAATGGTTTGAACAGAACAGCTGACACCTGGGTTTTTTTAAAACATCTACGACTGTAAAGGACAAACTGTACTTCAACACATGATGGCATGGAAATCTAGCACTAGCCAGAGCTGTAGTCACCAATTTGGGCAAGATCTTTGCAGAGATGTGATAGACTGTTGAAAAAAAAAACATGTGAGCACAAAGCGTGAAAGTTTGCGAGCGTGAAAGCTTGCAAATTGCATTAACCTGCTTACATTAATTTATCTATACATGGTTTAACAGCCTTCTCTGCATTATGGAGCGATATAAATATATATGGTTTTGTCTTTATGTTAAAAATAAACATGGAATTTTTTTTTACATGTTTTAAAAACGGAGAAATCGCATCTTTGTAAAGAACCTTAGCTTGTGTGCATTTCTAACAGTATTAAACATGACATTAAGCATTATGAAGCATTTTTCACTGGCATAGCTTGCCCAGACCCTTGTGCTTACCCTACAAATTATGGAGAATGGAAACCAAAAGTGCTAACCAAAATAGGGTTACCATCCAAAATAATATGTCACAAGAACCATTACGTGACTGGTTTTGCTGCTACATTTGTAATTTTTGCTCAGCAGTTTTGTATACAGCTTAAGCAGCTCTGTAAAAATAAGACACTTATTTCCAATTCCACAACTTGTTGCTTAACCCACTCACTACAAAAGAAATGTAATTATTCACCATCTAACCTTTTCATTAATTAAAACTGCAGACTTTCAAAGTTTTCTCTGATTGACATAAGAATCACGGAGCCTCTCAAACGGAAATCCACTTTGTGACAAACACATTCCCCTTCTTAAAAAAAAACCCCAACCCAACACTTTAAAGCCATTATACACTTTCGGTAAACAGTATTGTCCAAGTCCCACACTTCGTGTATCACAACTTATATATAAAATAACAATCCTGTGGAAATTTAGGCTCAATCGGACATCGGAGTCGGGAGAAAATAACGGGAAAACCCACTCCTGTTTTCGCGCGTTTCGCCATGTCATGACATGTGTTTATAACAAATCCGTAATTCTCGTTAACGAGAATCTATATTGTTTATCGTTTTCTCAAAAAGTAAAGCATTTCATGGACTAATATTTCAAGAGAAGTCTTTCACCATTACCTTCTGTAAACCCTGTAAATTATTTGTAAATCTGTGAACTTTTTTTTTTTTTTCTGTACCGAAAGGGTCCAATGGCTTTAAAATGGCCAAGTTCCATTTTGGAATCTGCAGTGTTAGCGTTAGTCATTCAGACAGATGTACATGTTTGTTTCTTTTCCACATACTGCATTTCCAGGAGATTCAGTTGGATGTCCGGAACTCTAACTTTTCATTTTGCACAGACGGCCCTGGATCGTTTCTTAAGTAGCCGACTTCCGACTCGTGTCACTAGCAGGTGAGGGCATGTTGAGAGATCTTCTTGTTGGATCATATTAGGCCTAAAAAAAATACACATGTTCAGCGTCTCCGTCTGCTTCCTTTTTAGAGGCCACCTCCTTTTTTTTCTTTTCTTGAAAAAATAAAATAAAAAGGATTCTTTTTTCTCGATCTCAGATGAAAAGACACTTTATCTTCAAAAATGTGTTGGCAGCCATTAAAAAGAAAAGAAAAAATGCCCTCCTCGTTTCTTTTTTTCAAAAAGGCAGGAAGCTAAACATGTTTTGTATTTTATTTGGCCTTAGATGTAATGATTATGATCAGGAATTGAGGTTGCTCGGTGCGACCTTTCGCAAACCTTGAAAACATAGTTCCCTGATCCCCCAAGTCATCGATTACTGCTCGTTTCTAAAAGGGAAGCATCTGGTTAGGGAGACTGATTAAACTGTATTCTCGCAGGGTACCTGACCAATAATGAAACACATTTATATGCACTAAGGGGGGTACAATTACGTAACACGGCTGGGTCCCGACTTCTGGAATATTTAGTAGGCTTGAAAACATTTTTGTGTAATATCTTAAATTCGAGGGTCTACTAGGGATTGTTGAAAAATACATGTAGTCTAATGTGTTGGGGATTTATGGTTGTGTGCCATAGCTGAGCGGTCTAGAGCTTCAAAATATAGGATTTGAACTGCCTCTAGGTACTGAGCAATCTTGGTGGTCCTAGTTGGTAAGACATCTGCTGCCTAACTTCGGATGAGTTCAATACATCCTACATATTTTGCCAATAGGGGACAATTCTGTGCAATTATTGAGTCTAACTTTGTATTTTTGTTTGATTTAATAAGGTGCCAGAAAAGAACTAATTTGTCAATGACCAGACTTGGTGTATCTCAATATCGGCCTATATGCATAAAATAACAAACCTGTGGAAATTTGAGCTCAAATGGTCGTCGAACTTGCGAGATAATCATAAAAGAAAAAACACCCTTGTCACACGAAGTTGTTTGCTTTCAGATGCTTGATTTTGAGACCTCAAAATCTAATTCTGAGGTCTCAAAAATCAATTTCGAGGAAAATTACTTCTTTCGCGAAAACTACGTCACTTCAGAGGGAGCTATTTCTCACGATATTTTATACTATCAACAGCTCTCCATTGCTTGTTACAAAGTAAGTTTTTATGCTAACAACGATTTTGGGTAATTACCAATAGTGTCCACCGACTTTAAGAGACTTCAATGTACGTTTGTCGACACTTACTTTGATATTCTTGTTCTTCTTCAGGAGATCAGACACGTCGATCCGTGAAAATTTGGCCGGAAGAGGACAATTCTGTGCAACTATTGTGTCCAGGGTCGTCTGAATCTTACTCTCATCCAATGGAATGGTCTTCAGGAGGATCTCGAGTTGCACATGGAGCTCTTTCACCGTCTCTAAAACCTTGTTATCGAGATTGGCATACTTGGACTGGACCGCGGTGGCAGTTGGCTCCTCTTGTTCCAGCACCAACACGCTTGGCTGCTGCAGAGCTGCTGCAGTTACACTTGGTGTATCCATACTAAGGCATACTGAATAGCTGAAGAATTAAAAGAAACAATTATAAACTGGTGAAAATCAATATTTTGAGGTCGGCCTAATGCAAACTGTTTTTAAGATTGATTAAATTGTTTGTTAAAGACAGTGGACACTATTGGTACCTGTCAAAGATTAGTTTTCCCAGTTGGTGTATCTAAACATATGCATAAAAAACAAACCTGTGAAAATTTGAGCTCAATCAGTCGTCGAAGTTGTGAGATAATAATTCTAAACTTGAGGTCTCGAAATCAAATTCGTGGAAAATTACTTCTTTTGCGAAAACTACATTACTTCAGATGGAGCCGCTTCTCAAAATGTTTTATACTATCAACCTCTCCCCATTACTCCTAATCAAGTAAGGTTTTATGATAATAGTTATTTTGAGTAGTTATTTTATGATAATAGTTATTTTGAGTAATTTGTCCACTGCCTTTAAGCTTTCAGAACCATTGATCGATCGTTGCATCAAACATGTCAAAAGAGTTGCTTGCTGAAATGGCGTCCAGTCCACATTTCACATTACAATCCTACCAACTAGTTATTATTGGCAGCAATATTAATTGTCTAAACTGAACTATTTGTATGTTCCGTGAAAAAAAATGCTCTCTGAAATTGCAACCGGTGCACATTTCACATTTCAGTTCCATTTCCCCATAATAAGTGCCTTCATGCTCTATTATCTTAGGTCATGTCACACAAGGCAATGTACATACATTACATGCACCAAGTTCCAGCCAAATCTCCAAAACAAAAAAAGGCAGTCAGAATTTTTACATAATTTCTTTGGAATAAAACTTATCGACACTGTTGGTGGGGGGGGGGGGGGGGTGGGCTGTACTCCTGTGCAACCGGTATTCCGTTTTGTATGCACTGCAGTTGGCTGCCTCCAAGTTGCTTACATGTACATGTAGGTGTAGGCCTAAAATGGTAAGAGTTGCCTTGCTTGACAAAGGGTTGCAGGTTTCAATTGAATTCACAATAACAACGGGGAAAACAAATTCCTGATTTTATTCTCATGCCGGTAATGAATGTGAAAGTATTTTAAGAACAAAAGCAAACCAATGATATGTTGATCCATGGGTAGAGCTACATGAAAGCCCTATAATGTAACATTTTGATTAATTTTGATTAAGGACGGATTGTACAAAAATGAGTACATTCTTTAAAGGCAGTGGACACCATTGGTAATTGTCAAAGACCAGTCTTCTCTGACTTGGTGTATCTCAACACATGCATGAAATAACAAACCTGTGAAAATTAGAGCTCAATTGGTCGTCGAACTTGCGAGATAGTAATGAAAAAAAAACACCCTTGTCACACAATGGTTGATTTCGAGACCTCAAGTTCTAAACTTGAGGTCTCCAAATCAAATTCGTGGAAAATAAGTTCTTTCTCGAAAACTATGTCACTTCAGAAGGAGCCGTTTCTCACAATGTTTTATATTATATAACTGACATACAGATCCTTGTCATTTGATTGGTGGAACTTACTTCACGTGACATTCACTATTACTCCCATCCGCAGCGGCGATCAAAAAGACCTATTCGCCCTTTGGGGAAAAGCATTTCCCATTCAACAGTTAGGATCATCCTTGTTCCCAATGCTTTTGAGCAGTAAAGCGCCGCGCCGCTGCTAAAACAAAGGAACATCTGTGCAAAAGGTTGTGATCCGATTTGTGCATTGTTGCCGCGCTATATTATTTTTGGTTGTCAGTAATTTGTGGGATTTTTCATAATGTTATACTTTTAAAATACATCAAATGACAAGGATCTATGTCAGTTATAAAAACAAATAATGAGTGGCTTTAATTCGTGGAATGGAAGGAATATTATCGCTCGGAAAAATTTGGACCAGTCCAAATTTTACCTTGCGATACTATTCCTCTCATTCCACTCCGAGCCACTCAATATTTGTATACTATGACCTCTCCCCATTACTCGTTACCAAGTGAAGTTTTGTGCTGATAATTATTTTGAGTAATTACCAATAGTGTCCACTGCCTTTAACATGTTTAAAAGTATAGTTTAAAACTTTGCATGGTAAACAATGAGGTGAGGTTTTGCTGGTAGAACCATGTGTCTCTTTTGAGCTGTCAAAATTATTCTTCACTGGACCAAAACTTCTCAAAAGAAATGTACCGTTGTGCTATAGCAAACCTCACATTCTACAGGTAGAATGCATTTCAATACAAACACAGTACTTGTAACATGTAGTATGCACACACACATGACTTGTATTGTACAATGTACATTATTGATCTTGACTCACCTTGCCGAGTTGCCAGAGAGATTCAACTGAGTTTTGAAGTATTTTTGTGTGAAACATGACCAATATACAAACACATCCATTGTCCATACAACAAATTCAGGAAATAATGAGCATTGTAATGTAAAACCAAAAAAAAAGCAACCTATTTGACTCATTAATTCACTTTAAACACTTGAGTAACGATATTGGTGTTTCTGTCCCCTCCAGAACCTGCTCAAGCGTGGCTTATACAAACACCAACAGTTCAAAGTCAGACTGAGTGGTTATCAAAGCACTTGTGGATTGCAGGCCAAAGGTGATTGCAGTCATTGTTATTGACCGTTCCTCATCACAGTTTGTAAACAATCCCCAATGTATCCCATGTACATAATGTATGCAACAAAGCAGGAAGTGGATAATTGTACAAGGACATGAGCGCCAAAATTTATTCTCCGACAGCAAAGAATAATGCACCCCAATAAAGTAGGCCCTTAATGGTTGTTGCACAAAAAAGTTACATTTTAAAAATCACTTGAACATTTCATTCTGTTGTTTTTTCGAAATGTTTGGACACATGTAACTTTTTTCTTAAATGTTCTACATTCATTAGTACCTCAGACAGTTTCGCTTTTCCTATTGGTGGAGAGCGCGTCACGTGGGTGTGTATAAACCTTTGTTTATGACCAGTAAAAAGTGTTGAAACATGGGCGTGACACGTGAGCTTGCATCTGTGCTTATAAGACAGTTTCTTCATTCCTATTGGTCGAGAGCAACGGCTGGAGCGATACGCGAGACGCGCACAGCATTCCCTTATAAGGAGTTGTTTACCCAAGGGCCTTACCATTTCATAGCTGGAGGGTGTTGTGTTGTGTTGAAAGAAATCGTTGACAAAATTTTAATTTTTGCATTTATTTTACTTTTTGACCAAAAAGTGTTAATGTTTTTTGACCGAAAAGGTATGTGAATGGGAATCAAAGTGTGTTGAATCGGTTTTCAACTAGTGGTTTAAACCCCCCCCGAGGCCTGCCCCCGATTTCACGAAGCGCTGCGACGCGTCGCAAGTGCAAGTTGCGACCGGTTACATGTCGTAAGTTGTGATTCGTATGAAATCGATTTCATCAAAGTTACGATGCGTTGGATACGTCGCAAGTTACTTGACAATGAGGAAGAACACGTCGTAAGTTACGACTACCCATAGGGTCGTCGTAAGAATGCTATGTTTCA
Organism: Asterias amurensis; assembly: GCF_032118995.1. Lineage (NCBI taxonomy): Eukaryota > Metazoa > Echinodermata > Asteroidea > Forcipulatida > Asteriidae > Asterias > Asterias amurensis. Next base: position 17,857,679 of record NC_092650.1, read on the forward strand.
TTTGTTTACGCACAAAATGCATGAAAGGACATAACAATTACCACACGTAACTTCCGTGAACCAATCGGGAAGACACTAGACAACAAATGGAAATTTACCCCCCCCCCAAAAAAAAAAGAAAAAAAAAAAAATCGGGTCAAAGAAAAGAAAACGAACACACGCATAACAACACACATAAACTAAAAACAACTAAACAAATAAATAATTATAAACCAACCAAAAAAACCCAAACCTAAACACTAGTCCGAAACAGTGTCTGCCATCTTGAATGAACTATAATACACGACTGTTTCATGACCAAGTTGTACACAACATTAAACAGCCGCAGAACTTTAGCAGTTCATCCTCGTCCAAAGGGTTGTTTTTATTAAGAATGAAAATAGTTTGTATACGACTCGTCGCGCTTACGACGTGTTTGGTGAAATGGATTGTGGAACTCGTCGCAGCCGCGACGTGTCTTAGGTCTGCGACGCATCGCAAACCCTACGATGCGTCGCGACTTGCGATGAGTTTCGTGAAATCGGGGGCTGGTTCTTTATAATTTATCTCGACTTTGTCTCTGTAAAATTATCAAGAACCAGGCCTCGTTGGGTTTAAACCACTAGTTGAAAACCTCTTCATCACACATTGATTCCCTTATTTAACAACTCGGCAATCCCTCAATACACATCCTGAAGGCTGACAAGGGTAATGCCACTGTTGTAATGGACCGCACTGAATATGATCAAAAGGTTCAAAGTATCCTTGACACAGATACCTATGTCCGCCTAAAGAAGAACCCGATCCCATCAGTTGAAAGGAAGCTCGCTGCCAAGCTCCTCTCCCTTAACCGTAGCACTGCCATACCCACTCCATTGTACAGACATCTCAGGCCTTCGGCCTCAAAGTGCCCGAGATTCTTTGGTCAGCCAAAGATTCACAAACCAGATAAACCGCTCCGCCCTATTGTCTCCTCTCGAGGTTCCCCTACCTACAACCTCGCCCAACACTTGACCAAGCTTTTACACCCACTTGTGGGCAAAACACCTCACCATGTACCCAATTCAGCAGGGTTTATCGATATTATCAAGGGAATTGAATTACAGTCATCTGATATATTAGTGAGTTTTGATGTCAAATCTCTTTTCACTAACGTACCCACAGATGAAGCTTGCCAAATAACCAAAGCAAGATGAAACTCTAACCGATCGAACCAGCCTAACGCCAGACCAGATTCATGATCTATTAATGACATGCGTGAAGTCCACATACTTCCAATGGAGAGATGGATAGTACAGACAGGCTTTAGGAACTCCCATGGGGTCTCCTATTGTAGATACACAAGTAGATACACACATGGTGTTACCGCAAACCAAATATACATTGATACCTCACCATGCAATGCCTCAAATCCTATAATGCTTTACTTGTTGAGAAAACATTAAAACAATATCAATTCTCGAGATAGCGAGAATTACGGATTTATTTTAAACACATGTCATGACACGGCGAAACGTGGGAAAACAAGGGCGGGTTTTCCCGTTATTTTCTCCCGACTCCAATGACCGACTGAGCCTAAATTTTCACAGGTTGTTATTTAATAATACATAAGTTGTTATTTAATAACACATAATACATGTGGTACACAAAGTGTTGGACAATACTGTTTACCGAAAGTGTCCAATGGCTTTTAGGCTTTATCGCATTTTACATTATTTCATAAAACTGCACGTGGTTATCACATCTTATCGCCTTATTTCTGCCCTTTAAAATGATATTCTCTTCAACAACCACCATCATGGATTCATGATTTTAGAATCAGAAGAATCTGAAAATGAGCAGATAAACTGTTTGAAACGTCAAGGTTGGTTGTACCCGCAAGTTTACTATATATTTTTATAACACACCTCTTGCTTGTTCTGTATTCTGGTTGGCTGAAACACTGTCTTGTGGGATGAACTAATAGTCTATCGCGCGCAGGTGTTTTGCGGGAACTAGTTCCTGAGCGGGCACTAGTCTTTGAAAAAAGTGCCTGGTTACAGCGCCCTCTCTTGACCTTAACCATGAATAGCAACTAAAAAACTTCCATTCTTTTCCAGATTTCTGTTAAAACACATATTGACTGGCATAATTCGGTAACTAGTGTACTTCTATTCCCCCTCCGAACTGTGAATGACCGGACGGCCTTCGACCTCGCGAAATAGGTCCCTCTTCTGGTTACTCGAAGTCCCTCGGGGGGAATAGACTTATCACTACTTACCTCATTGCCAGTCAATATGTTTGTAATAGTTTCTAGACGCAGACTGTTGGTTACCTTGTAGACTTGTGCATCAACGCCTGGCAGGCGACCGAATATTTCGGTGGTACAGTCACAATACAAATGCAGCACCATATGTGCATGCATGTTTGTTATTAAATCTAGCAAGTATCAAGATTTTTCAAAACCTTTTTACCAGTTTGAAAATAATCTCTTTTTGGAATTTTACCACCGTACCCCTTATTTTTTGTGAAAGGCCAATATTTGATATTCAGTTTCGTCCAATGTACTAGTGATGGAATTGTCAAAACCTTTTTACCAGTTTGAAAATAATCTCCTTTTGGAATTTTACCACCGTACCCCTTTTTTGTGTGAAAGGCCAATATTTGTTCATTCAGTTTCGTCCAATGTACAAGCGATGGAATTTTGACGCGCTCCGCACTGTTGTAGACCAGTAATTTTTTAACCCTGATTATGAATGGATGTCATCCACTGCATTATCACTGCCTCAAATTTGGGGTGAAGCAGGGAATTCTGTGCTTACGCCAAGCCTATTTCACGGGTTAGCGGCGAATTTTGGCTTCTGCGTGGCGTACTCCCCGTTACTAGGCATTTTAGGCTAGCGCAGAAATTCGGCACTTGCACGTAAGCGCAGAATTCGGCGGTAAGCAGAGCCATGAAATTGGGCCCAGGACTTGTAGCTCAGAATCTTTACTTTACCAGGAATTTATTTACAATTGACCAGAATCAAAATGAGAGAACATTTTTTACAACAAAAACTAAAATAAGGTTTATATATTGGCGAACTGTTTTATAGGCGACAGCCTACTCAGCAGGATTGAAAGATACATGTACTTTGTGAGACTCAAATTCAACATTTTGAACATAAACTCAAGACAGACCTTCAGACAATGGCCATTGGACCATGGAGCAATAAACATGATTGGACCCTTTCGGTACAGAAAAAAAAAAAAAAAAGTTCACAGATTTACAAATAATTTACAGGGTTTACAGAAGGTAATGGTGAAAGACTTCTCTTGAAATATTAGTCCATGAAATGCTTTACTTTTTGAGAAAACGGTAAAACAATATAAATTCTCGTTAGCGAGAATTACGGATTTGTTATAAACACATGTCATGACACGGCGAAACGCGCGAAAACAGGAGTGGGTTTTCCCGTTATTTTCTCCCGACTCCGATGTCCAATTGAGCCTAAATTTCCACAGGATTGTTATTTTATATATGATAAGTTGTGATACACGAAGTGTGGGTGGGACTTGGACAATACTGTTTACCGAAAGTGTATCGTAGGAGGTCCTGTTTTCGAGGTGTCCCTAATATCGTGGCAAATCTTTTACCTCTCTGTGCGCGATGTAAACAGTCCCTAGATAAAAATTGTGTGGTTTTATTTGCCAAGCAAAGAGTTTCCTCTTCTTTGACCAAAACTTAGAAACACGTAAGGCTCCACTGGTCATTTGCACTTGTAAATGCAAAAAAGTTGGTATTTTAGGCATTTCTACAAGGTACAAAAATATGTCATAATGTTGAGGCCATAAAAAAATATTTGCCCACCGAAAAAGTTTCATCAAACACTATTTCAATTCACAATTCATGATGATCAAAATCATGTGACTGAATGTTTTGCTGAGCATTCTTAAAGAAAAATACAGAGGCTTAAAGAAGCCATGTGCCTTATATCATTTTCTAATATTTTTTGAGATTTTTATTTTGTAACCCTCAAATCAATACTATTATTTATATTAAAATTTAAACATCAGCTTGTTGATTCAATTATCACTGTTTATTAATACGCTTTATTATAAATATTAAAAAAAAAAAGTAGAAAAAAAATTAAATAGAAATCAGATTTTGAAGCCAGTAATTATTCACACTTTTTATTTTTGTTTTATTTTTAATTTTTTTTTGCAAGTTACTATGGTAATTTTAAAAATTTAATAAAAAAATATTTTGAATAAAATGAAGGCAACTGCTGGCTATACAGTCATACACAGAGTCTCAAAGAACACTTGTAGTCACTGCAGATGTTTCTTCCATACGGCTTCACCGGGAAACCATACTTTCTTGTTTGCCGTGAAAATAGGAAAAACTCAGAACAAACGGGGCCAGTTGAAGTCATCCAAGATCGGTGTGTGGTGTGAACATTTCAATGTCCATCAAGTTTTAATATATGTTTGCATACTTCGTATTAACAAATGAAGATAATTAGGGCATCGGTTGATATATTGCATCATTATTTTTTTCCCAATTCAAAGAAAAAGGCATATAATGGCTTTAAAGCCATTATACACTTTCGGTAAACAGTATTGTCCAAGTCCCACACTTCGTGTATCACAACTTATATATAAAATAACAATCCTGTGGAAATTTAGGCTCAATCGGACATCGGAGTCGGGAGAAAATAACGGGAAAACCCACTCCTGTTTTCGCGCGTTTCGCCGTGTCATGACATGTGTTTATAACAACTCCGTAATTCTCGTTAACGAGAATTTATATTGTTTTACCATTTTCTCAAAAAGTAAAGCATTTCATGGACTAATATTTCAAGAGAAGTCTTTCACCATTACCTTCTGTAAACCCTGTAAATTATTTGTAAATCTGTGAATTTTATTTTTTTTTTCTGTACCGAAAGGGTCCAATGGCTTTAAAAGTAAATTATTAAGTAATAAACAGTAACAATTGGTGTACCTTACTACCATTATTATCTTTACAAGTAAAACAAGGGCAATTTCAAAGTAAACAGCTAAAAAAAATTAAACAAATCTTACTCTTTTACAGGCTGCAAGCAGGTGACGTTCACAAACACCTGGAACTGCAATTTGGTTTCTTTAGAAGGAAATGGGACGACACCAGTTATGGTTTTACCTAGACTTGTCGCAATCAACGTGGTATAGCAGCAATCAAACTAGGTATGGGTACCTGACTAATGTTTATTTTTAGAACGGGGAATTCCAAATTAATAAATTGTGTGCAATATTTTGCAACACGCACACTTATGGTAGCCCTGAAGGGACATCGCACATCGCAAATTTATCTTTGTAATTATTTTTGTGATGTCGCGAATATCTTTGCAAAAAAATAACTATTTTCAGGGGGAACAAAATAATGCAACAGCCTAGTTGCCTTGGATTGGATCGGTCGAGTTGGTCTTTCAAAAGCGTTTGGGACTGTTCCGTCCCAACTTGATAATCGTTACAACTATAGTTGGGACTGGTCCATTTTTTATAAAATGCAAATGGTTAGATATAGATAATTTAAAAGTAAATGATCAACAATAACATGCCTCAATTTATTTTGTGTGAATCATCGTATTCTACTTTTAAAATTATCTTTATAACCAGATGCTTTTTACGCTTTTCAAAGACCAACTCGTCCAACTCAAGGCAACGTTTTCCTTAATGTCACCGTAATCGTAACGGAATAATTGCAGAATGCTAATTTCAAAATCGTCAAGGGTACCTCCATTTTATGTTGCTAAGGCCAATGTAATTTTAATATGTATCTACACTCACCGATCTGTTTATGCAGACCACCCTGAATTAGAATATTTCATGGTGGGCATCCATGCGTAATGTGCATGACAAATTTTATTTCTGGGCTGTCTTCGAAATTAGAATAATTAGCCCCCCTCTGGAATGTTGTTGCCATAGAGTGACGTCTGCGGTAGGCCTATTCATTGGTAAGTACATCATTTATGTGTGAGCTCTGTACAATTACTGTAGCAATATTACTCCTAAAAGTAGAAACCTCGTTTATCGTTTTCATAATATTGCATCGGGGATAGAAAATATTCATTTTAATTTTCCATATATACACCGACGATGTGTCACAGGAATATTCAAATTTCTCGGGTATAGGATTCGTTTGTTATACTATTATGCCACAAGGAATGACGCACAATTTTCAAACTTATAACTGTTTTTTTTATGAACGGCCCCATTAAAGAGTCTTTCAACAGATTGTATGTCAATGTTCTCATCAGAAAATTTGTTATGGGGTGGCCATTGAGCTCATATAACAGAATGGGTGTGACAAACATAATCTTCGCGGATTGTCCGGGCAAAGTATATAGCTTTTTTTATATTTTATTTTATATTTTATTTTTTATATTTATATCATCCACAGCAAACATATTTTAAAAATAAAAATAATAGACCACGGGATCAATTCGGCGAAGAAAACGATATCATATAAAAGGTGGATATTTTATACGGCAAAAACTGGAAGACCACGTGGAGTCTCAGTCAAGCAGGGGTGGACACGGGGGAAACCGTGACATGTGTTCATATCCGGCTTCGCCAACAGTTGGACGAAGTACGTTTCCTGTGGCGTTGGGATGTGCAAGGGCATATGGCAAGGGTAACCAGACTACCCATTCGATACCTCGCTTTCAATTCGTCATCGTTTTCTACCTCCATGTTTTGACCAACTGTTTTTGTTTTTGTTTTTTTAGTGTGTTGTACACTTATTTTCGTTGACAACAATACCAACGAGTTTCACGTCTTAGGCAAGGGACACGCTTGGTAATAACTCAAAATATTTGTTTAAGCATTCGAGCAATATGGAAGAAAAGCTATTGATGTTAAAACATGGTGAGAAACGGCTCCCTCTAAAGTAACGTAGTTTTTGAGAAAGAGAGTGGAATATCTCAAATAAAATATACTCTAGCTGAATCCTTAACTTTTATTACGCATCCCTAAAATCTAACAAAGAATGCAGCAAGGGTGTTTTTTCCTTTCAAAAGTTCTCAGTGCAACCTCGATGACCAATATTGAGCCCAGCGTTTCACTGGTTTGTCAGTATTGTGCATATTGCATACACACAATGAAAGTACTGGGTTTTGACAGTTATAGGGCCTCCCAAACAAGCATCTTGTTAAAGCAATAGGTCAGTTTGTCAATAATAATTACACGACAAACACCACACGGTGGTTTGCATTTTCGGAGCCATGATGAAAATACACTCGATCCTTGGTTTGCCTCAGCTCACCTTCGCCCCCCCCCCTTTCCCTTCTTAATTGAAGTAGCGGCTAGATGTTGGGATGTATAGCAATAGCCGTAGCCATAGCCATAGCCTCCGGAATCGGCTCTGACCTTCACGCCGTCATGGCCACAGTGACGTAATCCGCACTTCAGAGATATCCTGTTCAGTTCCTTTTGTGAGTTGCGCGCTTAACTGCAACAGTCAATAATGAAATTAACATATTACTGGGAACGGTTCAAAGGGCGCTGTAGCTATTGTGTTTTCGTAACCATGAATGAAGTTATCAAGCGTTGATGATAAGATTGACATGGATAAACTGTGTAACTAAATATAACCTCATACCCACTATGGCTGGATTTCCAACACGATAATTACAGCTTGTATAATGCCAACTAGGGGGAGCTGCAGCTGATGTGCATGTGAAGGTATGCTATAATAAATAAAATGGTGGAAGATTTGCCTTCCTCCATGGTGAGCATAACGGGTACTGTGTGAGGTTCCTTTTGCTCGATCTGCGGAGGGTCGTTGAGCATGGTGGAGAGGGCTGCATGGTGTGGTGTGTGCATGGTGTGTGTGAGCGTGGTGTGGCTTACATGGTGGTGAGGGTGAGCCACGGGTGTGTGGTCTGTACCTCGAAATTATATAGGAGGCCTGCACACATGCTTCCGAATGTTGCGCAGCAGTTTCTACGGGACGTACCAATACAAAGGGTCAAGGCCAGCAGCCGATACACGGCCGCCCTTTCGATATTATTATAAAATCTTTGATCTCAAAATGTACACATTCAAAATTAATGGGTGGCTTAAAGACACTGGACACTATTGGTAATAATTGTCGAAGATTAGCCTTACAGTTGGTGTATTTCAACAAAAACATAAAATAACAAACCTGTGAAAATTTGAGCTCAATCGGTCGTCGAAGTTGCGAGATATAAAAAAAAAAATAAAAAAAAAATGTCGCACCATGGTCACACTGAGTTGTGTGCTTTCAGATGCTTGATTTCGAGACCTCAAATTCTAAGTTATGAGGTCTCGAAACCATCAAATTTGTGCCAAATTACGTCTTTCTCGAAAACTACGTCACTTCAGAGGGAGCCGTTTCTCACAATATTTTATACTATCAACCTCTCCCCATTTACTCGTAATCAAGAAAGGTTGTATGATAAAAACTATTTTGAGTAATTACCAAATAGGGTCCATGCACTGCCCCTAAGTTTAAGCCTTCCGCAGGCATATAGAAATTTAGCCCTCTTTCTCAGTACAATACGAAAGTATAAGGCCGCCAGGGCTAATAGAAATGTAAGTGTTGTTCTGATGAGATCTTCACTGAATTGAAGTAGGCCTCTCTTTTGTATGAACACTTACAGCGTTTGAAATTATTAAAATTTAAGGAATCGTTAGATATTCTTTTACTTCACATTTTAGTTCACATTGTCTGACAAAAGAATATAATATTTTGAGTAAGAGTGTCATAATTGTTGTGAAAGTAAATAAACGGCCTTCTGTATCAATTTTGCGTTGCGTTATTTCCGTCTTTTTCCCCCATTATAGTTTTCTGCAAAAGCGAATCGTTGTTGTTTTCGTTGTTGTTTTCGCTGGTTTAAAGTTACGTTGTCATCCAACAGTTCAATATAGGCTGTACCATTATATGTTTGTTGTAGTTCTTGTTGCACAGAGGAGAAGAATGGTTCCAAAACAAACTTTTCGTAACGCCGTCGACGGTGCGGGAGGAGGGTTACGTTGCGTTACGTTTTGGTACACGTTTGGTAAATTGACAAAGACCAGTCTTCTCACTTTGTGTATCCCAACATAAGCATAAAATAACAAACCTGTGAAAATTTGAGCTCAATTGGTAATCAAAGTTGCGAGAAAATGATGAGATAAAAACCACCCCTGTTGGACGAATTTGTGTGCTTTTAGATAGGAAGAAAGACTTCTGGCTAGAAGTCTTTTATTATTTTAGTGAGAAATTACCTCTTTCTCCAAATCTATGCTACTTCATCAGAGGGAGCCGTTTCTCACAATGTTTTATACTATCAACAGCTCTCCAATGCTCTTTACCAAGTCAGTTTTTAAGTTAATATTTGTTTAAAGGTAGTGGACACTATTGGTAATCACTCAAAATAATTAGCATAAAACCTTTCTTGGTGACCAGTAATGGGGAGAGGTTGATGATATAAAACATTGTGAGAAATGGCTCCCTCTGAAGTGCCATAGTTTTCGAGAGAGAAGTAATTTTCCTCGAATTTGATTTCGAGACATAAGTTTAGAACTTGAGGTCTCGAAATCAACTATCTAAACGCACACAACTTCGTGTGACAAGGGTATTTTTTCTTTCATTATTATCTCGGAAGTTCGATGACCAATTGAGCTCAAATTTTCACAGGCTTGTTATTTAAAGGAACACGTTGCCTTGGATCGGTCGAGTTGGTCTTTGAAAAGCGTTTGTAACCGTTTTTTATAAAATGCATATGGGTAGAAAGATGTTGTAAAAGTAGAATACAATGATCCACACAAACATGCCTCGAAATTGCGTGGTTTTCCTTTTACCTCGTTGACTAACACGTCGGCCATTTATGGGGGTCAAAATTTTGACTCCCATAAATGGCCGACCGTGTTAGTTCTCACAGTAGAAGGAAAACCACGCAATTTCGAGGCAAACTTGTGTGGATCATTGTATTCTACTTTTAAAACATCTTTCCAACCATATGCATTATATACAAAACGGTTACAAACGCTTTTGTTTTGACCAACTCGTCCGATCCAAGGCAACGTGTTCCTTTAATGCATATATTGAGATACAACAAGTGAGAAGACTGGTCTTTGACAATTACCAATAGTGTCCACTGCCTTTAAAGCAACTCATTTTCGTATAATTATAAATGACGATCCAAACATGGGAAATCAGCCGGCCAACACGTGGTAGATTCAGCCATGATTATTATAGTTACAATCATGGCTGTAATCTATGGACTTTGGCTTTGATTTTGGGGGAGAGGGTCATATGGATCCTGGAATATCGTTCTCATTTTATTTGTGTAAATACAGCTGTGACCGCATGCGCGGAGTGCTTCTAGCTCATGTTGCCGCTCGTTTTAGTATGTGCTATCGCCGTTGCGTGCGCGTTTATTTTTAATTCACGCATCGTTTTTTTGGCGCTTCGATTTTTGAAGAATCTGAGGAGAGAAGTGTGGCGTGCAAAAACTAACATGGCAGCACTACACAGGAACAATAAGTTATGACCAAAGTTGTGTTCCCTATCTTTCTTTTCTCTCACGTTAATGTATAGGTCTATATTCAAATCGTCAAGCCGTCAAGATGCCACCGAACTCCAACGAGCCGGACGAAAGTGAACAAGACCGACGACTGGGCGAGTTGGGTCTTCGTTTAAAGATTGAGCATGATGAGGAAGGATTCCTTAATGATAAATACAAGTAAGTACGTAGAGGTGTTGACACAAGTTTAATCATTCTATGAACGAATTTATAAAGGGGCGGAAAGCAAAAGTAGGGCTTTGCTGCACTTTTGGGAGGTTTGTTGGGCGTGAATGACAGAATTTTCGAATTTCTTTTTGATATCACAACACTACAGCACCTGTGCCTTTCTCAACCTTTTTTTCATCCAAATTAAAGGTTTAATAAATGTATCCATAGATGGATAGTGGTTTGAGGGGAGTGTAGAAACCAGGATTCATGTTCACTGACTTTATGGAGACCGATAACAAAAGAGAAAGGGGAACACAATTAAAATGCCTCCCTTATGGGAACTCTAAGGAATGGGGTGCTCCACACAGAATTTTTTGTACAAATATGGGAGATTCTTTATACAGGGACAGAGGAAAGAATAGAATGTGTCTCAACGGGGACTTTAAACAATATAATGTGTGTGATCTTCAATTATTCTGCGGGAACAGAATAGTTTAGTTCAAACAAATACATTTTAATATGCCACTAATGTCTTGCTTTGCTTTTCACTGAGGACAACGCTTATAAGATAAACCAAACAAGACTGAACTGAAAATATAAGATGAGATTTTGAAAAACTTTTCATTGTACAAAAATGAGATGTTATAACGCGAACATAATACTACACAGTGGAGCCATTTTTGACGCTATAAGGTTGCCATTTTTTATGCAACCCCAAGAGTTTAAATGTGTAAAACACAATAAATCATCTGATGAGTGATTTCATACCGAGGCCAGTCTATAATCACTCACAGCCTCTCTTTCACACCCTTTTGCAGTTTACTTCGTTACCTCCGAGGATACGACTGGGATGTGAACATTGCGCACCAGAAACTCCAGGCCACCCTACAGTGGAGACGCAAGCTCAGACCATGGGAGACTAGCTGTAAATACTGTGACAACAAGCCTGGGTTTCACTCATGGGTAGGTATAGCCTTCTCTCCAGGCACAATCGCTGTTCATGTGGCTAAATGATAAGAATGGAAGCCAACTTTAGTTTGAAAAAGTAGATAAAAAAACGACTGATCAGGACAGTGTTTATGTCCAAAGCCAGTAGATTACTACTGACAGTGCAATAGAATAGAATTAATCATGGTTTTATTGTCACTTGTAAAAAATAAATATATTTTGTACAGTGAAATGCGTTTTGGTTTTGCGTATCTAAAAAGATGCAATTTAAAAATACACACTAAACAATGCCTTCAGAAGTAAATTTCTACGATGAATTATGTGTGTTTGCAGCGTCAAGTGGGCATCGACAAACAAGGCAGGCCAGTGGTGTACTCCTCTTTCGTTCAGGCGACCGGATCCTTCACAGCGGAGGATAACGTACAACACACCTTATACCTCATGGAGAACGCAAAACGTTGTATGAGACCAGAGGAATACACATGGGTCTGGGTACTAGACTGCTCTGGTAAGTTATTAAATGTTATTATTATTATTTATTCGGCCAAGATTTTAACAAACAATACAAGATATGATATTACCGCAAAAATATAACACTATAAGAAACAAAAAGTGTAAAATTCAAAAACTCGGACATCTAGAACAATTGTAAACCAAAGATGGAACTATAACAGAACACTGGCAAATCAAGCAAGACAATTATAAAAACAGACAGGACAAGCCCATTCTAATAATCTTCCGTCTTGGGTCTGATTTCCGGTTATTTTTGCCCTTCGAGAAATCAGAAAAACACTCAGGGGTGCATTTAACAAAAAGTTAAGACTAGTCTTATCTAGAGTTAGGACAAGTTACTAATTTTAGGACTAGCCGTAAGTTTTTAATATCTCCTAGGACTAGTCCTAAGATAGTACTATAGTTGTAACTCTTTGTGGAATCGACCCCTGAAAAGTCTATTAAAGCCTACACCATGTGTAATTGTAGGTCAGCCCTTTTACTCAATAAAATGGTCATCTGCCGTTTCCACGAGGATCAAATATTATGCCCGAGGTTATGAAACCTGGGATGCCTCAATTTTGATCACTGTAACTCACAAGCTTGAGATATCCTGTAAACAATGACTGCCCAACAAGGGATATTGCTACACCCCTATGTGTTGACAATGTAGTTTGTTAATACACTGTAGGTGAGTAATGGGTAGTCATGACCCGACTAAGCTATCAATAGTCGCGACTTCTACACTAGTCACACTAGTCGCCAAGTTTTAATCAAATCAAATATTTTATTTCAGGTTTGACGATGGCAGCGTGTAATCCGATGCTTGCCAGAGCCGTAAACCACGTGGTCGCAGAACACTACCCGGAGAGAATGGGTCTGGTCATCGTCGTTAATCACGGCATCGTCTTCGAGGGCATATGGAGAGGAATGCGTCTCTTCATTCATCCACGAACAGCCAGCAAACTACGCCTGTGCCGCGGTGATAAAGTGGCCACAACATTCCAGGAGCTTTTCCCGGCTGATCTATGTGTGTGGTTCCTGAAGGAGCTGGAGCTGAATGCTCAGCGAATGGTCTCACCCGCACAGCTGCAATTCTGGAGGAAGCCTGCAGACAGTGACGTCCATGACCCGCGGGGGTGCCCCTCCTATGTTAGTCAGTACATTGATAAATACTACAAGGAGGTTGTAGTACCGCAGGCAAATGAGAATGTTGAGAAGCCCGAAGCGTGTATGATACATAAACCACATTCTAATATAATACAGGTGTTAAAAGAGGAGGCGATGCTAGAAGTGCAAAACAACTGAAACTTTCAGAACGCAAAAGTGGTCAACCTCAAGTGTGATGATTTGTGAGAGCACCATTGGGAGTGAAGAGCATAGCCGAGATGAATAGGCGTGTGTAATTGCACTGTGCGTTGAAAATAGGTCAATACGTCAATACCTAAAGCTATTTATTTTAAAAGCACCATTGAAGGGGCACTAAGGCCAAGCCCAGGGGCAACAGAGGTTATTGCCTCCGCTGCCTGCGTATAATTACAGGCCTAAGAGGGGTGGGTCAGGGCCCACATGTTATAAATGATTACGCGACAATGCTGCATTTGGGTAGTATATAAAAATTGTAGAGCCGACACAATAGTCACCAACAGTTTTCATGTTTTGTGCAACCATGAAATGACAAACCTTGAGCTTTTGTGAGAGTCGGGAGAAAATATTGAAAATCCAAGCATTATTCAGCATGTAAGCATCTTAATTTGGGTTGCAACATTTGAACTCAGTTTTTAAACAGGTTTTCAGATGGTTAATTTGAATAATTAACTTCAGAGGGAGCAGACAAAATGGCTCTAGTTTATTCTTTAAATAATCTTTCTGACTAAATTTTTTAAAATGTGTCTTTTATCCTTACAAAATCCTGTATAATACTTTTAACTTTAATAAGTTATTTCTGTACATGTTTGCCTTTTGTCAGATACTTCACATAAAAATATGTGACTTTACAATTTATGAAGAAGCCTAGATGTTTCTGAAAAAGTTTCAAATGCAACAAGAAGAAAATGACATAAAATGAAAGGCCACAGCTCAAATAACAAAAGAGTTTTAAAGTTTTATTGTTTAGCAGTTTTACACCATTTTTTCTGGAACAATACAAACGATATAACCCAAAAATACCAAATTACTAAAGTATCAATACCTTTCCAAACTTGAATTTCTATCTTAAATCAACAAATGATGACACTCAAGAAGATCGTGAAAGGGAGGGGGGAAATAATCTAAAAACTTAAAATTACGGTAATTTCTTCTGATTTCTTTGAAAAAAAAAGAAAAAAAAATGATTAGCACATTTGGCAAAAAGAAAAGCCGAACACTGTTTTTGGATAATAATTTATTTTTTAAACCATTTTACTATATAATATATATTTTGTTAATCATTAAAATAACAATAGATTTTCAATTAAGAATTCCCTGATTTGATAAAATATGGTTAAAGGTGCAATCTTGGGACGACCGGGTACACTAACCTTTGACCTCCTGAGCTGTGACAATTGTTTTGCGTGCTCATTATACTGTGTTAGTCTTGCGCATATTTATATATCTGTGGCCAAGTTGGTCCAACCACATGGTATTTCACCATAGAAACTGAGAATGCTGAGCACGACCACACCATGTGTTGTTTGTAGACACGACTTATTGCACCACGAATGTATGGCAAAATGAGCGCACCAAGACTGTTTCTAAATGTTTTTCTTGGTTAAAGGAACACGTTGCCATGGATCGGACGAGTTGGTCTATAAAAAGCGTTTGTAACCATTTTTTCTAAAATGCATATGGTATAGAAAGATGTTTTAAAAGTAGAATACAATGATCCACACAAGTTTGCCTCGAAATTGCGAAGTTTGCCTTTTACTGTGCGAACCAACACGGTCGGCCATTTATGGGAGTCAAAATTTTGACTCCCATAAATGGCCGACCCTGTTAGTCGATGAGGTAAAAGGAAAACCGTGCAATTTCGAGGCATGTTTGTGTGGATCATTGTATTCTACTTTTACAACATCTTTTTACCCATGTGCATTTCATAACAAACGGTTACACACGCTTTTCAAATACAAACTCGACCGATCCAAAGCAACGTGTCCCTTTAATGTTCACCCCGTCTACTGCATGGTAAAAGAAATGGGATACTCGCATCAGTAAAAGTGGTCTCACAACGAAATCGCAAGCACACTGCGCAGTCGGCGTTCTCCGGGTTCTATTTCTATGTTCTTCTCATACTTTGATTTAATGTAGTTTATGGTCATGTTGAAACTGAATCATACTGTATGAAAGTATAATTTAAATATGAACTTTAGAGAGAAAAAAACTAATCAACAACCACCAATAGTCAAAAACAGAGATCAACACTTGACCTCCGTTTCTGATAACTTGTTAAAAGTTTGAAATATTGACAAAATTAGGCATGATTGGAGAATTTAATTACTGAAAAATAATCATCTTCATCCCAAACATTAATTTTGTTTCAATGTTAGGTTACACACACAAAAAAAACGATATAGATTATATGTAAAGTTACGATGTATTTATAACAAATTGCCGCTATGGGTATATCTATTTTAAAGAATTGTGTATAAATACAAACTAAAAAGAAGAATTGTTTTATGAATTGATTTTTTTAGTTGACTTTGAATCTGACATCTTTCATTTCTGTCGAGTATGCTTACTCGCAAGAAAAATGAGTTAGATCTCATCTCATCTACATGTAGTAACATATATGAGGTGCACTGCCCCCCCCCCCCAACAAAAAAAACACAAAACCTTCAAGATGCTATGTCAGATTTTTGGCCGATTTGACCCCAAAATTTTGATTTTAAATTCAATAGGTATTTTGATTGAGGTCGAGAAAGTTACAAGCTTTCATTTGAGCCATTGCTCGAAAAAGTCCCCCAATTATTAGTAGCAGTGAAAAAAAGTGCTCAAAATAAGTTTTTGTCGGGATCTCGACAAGAGTTCATGTGACCAATTCTTATGTGTTTTATAAGAAACATTTTAAATTTTCGTCATGGTTCCTGTCCATTAAAAGTAAACGTTAAACTTGTTTTCGTTAGAGCGGGTGATACTCTTTGAAATACCATTCACTCAAAAAAATCTATTTTTATATGTTTGGGGCCAAAAATCTGACATAGCATCTTTAAAGGCAGTGGACACTATTGGTATTTACTCAAAATAATTGTAAGAATAAAACCTTACTTGGCAACGAGTAATGGGGAGAGGTTGCTAGTATAAAACATTGTGAGAAACAGCTCCCTCTGAAGTGACATAGTTTTCGAGAAAGAAGTAATTTGATTTCGAGACCTCAGATTTAGAATTTGAGGTCTCAAAATCAACCATCTAAAAGCACACAACTTTGTGTGACAAGGGTGTTTTTTCTTTTATTATTATCTCGCAATTTTGCCAACCAATTGAGCTCAAATTTTCACAGGCTTGTTATTTTATGTATATGTTGAGAAACACCACACCAAGTGAGACGACTGGTCTTTAACAATTACCAATAGTGTCCACTGCCTTTAAATACAAGCCCTGATAAGTGATGGTTGCTTGTCAAATCAGGCATTTGGTACATGCACAAGTTAATTTTTTTGTATATGATTCAAAGGAATAAAACTGGAATTTTATGAGTAATAATGAAGTACTGAGAACAATGAAGTCGGAGGGTGGTCCTGCCTGCTGGTGGGTTTTAAATCCTCTCAATTCCTTTTGGTTGGATGGAATATAATTGGAATTCTACGAATAATAATGAAGAACTAAGGAAGTCGTAGTCCTGCCTGCTCAATTTTCTTTGTTCAACAAAATCTATGACTTCAGAAAAAATGCCTCACGACTTGTGGTCCGGGCCTTATTGACGACTGTGTCCCTTTGGACTTATTTGAATGACATAACAACCTTTAAACTTAACAATAATAACAATACTGATACATGTATTTGGTTCTTGTTCGGCACTTTAGCACACCTGATGGAGCATCAAATCACCCTGTATTTTCAAGTATTTTCAAGTATGAGACCTATCTCATTTCAAACCAGTAACAATGGGGCGAACCCCCTCTCTTTACGAAAAGTGCATGCAGGGGTCGATTTCACAAAGAGTTAGGACTCATCCTAACTTAGGACTAGTCTTAGGAGATATGAAAAACGTACGGCTAGTCCTAAGTTAGGACGAGTAATGCATCCTAACTAGAGATAAGACTAATCTTAAAGGCAGTGGACACTATTGGTAATTACTCAAAATAATTATCAGCGTAAAACCTGTCTTGGTGACGAGTAATGGGGAGAGGTTGATGGTATAAAACATTGTGAGAAATGGCTCCCTCTGAAGTGCCATAGTTTTTGAGAAAGAAGTAATTTTCCACGAATTTGATTTCGAGACCTCAAGTTTAGAACTTGAGGTCTCAAAATCAACCATCTAAACGCACACAACTTTGTGTGACAAGGGTATTTTTCTTTCATTATTATCTCGCAAGTTCGATGACCGATTGAGCTCAAATTTTCACAGGTTTGTTGTTTTATGCGTATGTTGAAATACACCAACTGTGAAGGTTAGTCTTTGACAATTACCAATAGTGTCCGCTGCCTTTAACTCTTTGTGAAATCCAACCCAGGACCTTTGGCTGTACATCCCATCCAAAGGATGCAGCGATAACGGTCAAGTGTCTCGACCAGGACTTTAACCCACACTCTGCTGATCAGAAACACCAGAGTTTGAGTTAAGTTCTATAATCCGCCCGGCCACGACTAATTTAGGCGCTTTATAAATTATTTATTTATGATTGATTGATCGATCCTCCGAAGTATCCTCCGTACTAGAAAAGTAGATCAGGATTTATTCATATCGGAAGCAAAAACATTTTAACATAATCAAAACCATCCACCAACTTTAATACACAATATAAAAATATGTCCTAATATTCTGAGAATTTCCAAAGGATACCAAAGCCGTCCACCTATTCTTCATATGTAAGATTGCTTTTAAAAAGTCTTTAAAAATCGTCATAATTCTCTCAAATCCGTCAATTGGTCAAGTTGTATTCACGAGATAAACGTCCAACCTTACAAAACTTTCATGTTGATCCTCAAACAATCTTGTCTTCACATAAGACAAGGGCTGTCCATGACAGATGCTCCGACTGTTAGCCCGCCCTCGTTCGTCTTGTGGTCTTTCGTCCTCAGAAGGTGACCCGCCGTGGTATTGTGAACCTCTTTGCCGTTTTTGCTGCGGAACGAATCATTTAAATATTCATTCAATTCATTTAATGGTTTATTAAAAAACTATCCAAATCGCTGGCAGCAGCAGATTATAATGAACAGTAACAACATTTCAAGACTAGAGTTAAATATTTCAAATATTAAAAATGGCACTAAATCTTTTACACATAAAAACAGAGATGTTTATAAAACTGCTAAAGGCAAGGCAAGAATATATAAAACACATTATTAAACAACAAAAGATCCATGAACAGTCACAATAAGGGAATCAATGTGTGGTAAAAAGGTTTTCAACTAGTGGTATAAACCCGCGCCGAGGCCTGGATTTGATAATTTTACCGAGAAGAAGTCGAGGTAAATTATCAAGAACCAGGCCTCGGCGGGTTTAAACCACTAGTTTAAAACCGATTCAACACACTTTGATTCCCATTCATAAATACCTTTTCGGTCAAAAAACATTAAAACTTTTTGGTCATAAGGTAAAATAAATGCAAAAATTATAATTGTTCAATGATTTCTTTCAACACAACACCCCTCCAGCTATAGCCTTGATCAAGGCGCTACAGCCAGCCGCGATCTGCAAAATCCCAGTCCCCATCACTGAATTCCACCAGTGCACCCCCATACATAACACAGTGCATGTAATACGTATACAGCGTATGTACACACATACGTACTGTACATATACATGTACCATCTGTATACGGTACACTTACGGTACATGGGTACTTCCTAAGTAGCGCCTTGATGGTTTTGTATCTGCCAAAATTTAGGGCGGAGCTCATTATGCTAATGTTTACTAACAACCCGTTCTCATTGGTTGTTGGTTGACCTATAAACTCTCGCTGCGATGTCAATCACAACGTTCTGCAAGCACTCGCACACACGTGCTCGTCGACGTAATTGTAAACAAACCATGGTTGTAGTTGCAATGGTGGCGGGCGAGGGAGAAATCCCTACTAGTAAATCAAATCAGTAAGTCGCTGGAAATCAGTGGTGTATAATTTGCAACACAAATACAGAAACTTTCAACAAAATATAACAACCGCGTTTAATGCATCAATCATGGGTTTAGAAATAGAAGGAAGAAAATTAGAACATGTGAAATTGTTTGAGAAAGGTTAAAAAAGTATCCAGGTGTCATGGGTTTCCGGCAAGATGGCTACTTGGTAAGAATTCTTAGGTGTTGGGCATATGACAGTACAACACACCCCATCCCCTTGAAGCACAAACACAGACCAGATGAGATAAGAAACCCAGCTGTTTATTTTGTCTTAATGTAGACATATATTATTTATTACATTTCTCGCGGTAAGTCAAAGTTGGGGATCGAAAATATGTGTTGTCGAAAACATACCAGACGGTAGAAGATGGCGTGTGGCTGAACATGTGGCTGAACAACAACTACAAGTAAAGTTCAATTTCATAAACTAACTCTTGCCATACTACTAGTACTACACTACAACGTTACACTTATAGTACAGCAGCTTTCAATTCAGGGACAAATCTACCAGCTACGTTGTAATTATGATGCTAGTCCTCGTGTTATAATGAAACGCAAGACAACGGAAGTTGTTCGAAGTTGTTCAACACCATTACCGACCGAGCGAGTCTTGTCCGGCTCACCCGTCCGGCAGCGCATTCAGACCCCTTACAATCACAGCTAATATACACCACGCTCCCGACACTGCTATAAAAAGCACGTATTACAGTACATGTCCATACAGCTAGCGTACAGCGTACACACACACACACACACACACGCATGCATGCATGGACGTGGCATGATTGCTTGCAGTAATACGTCATTCTCAATCGCGCCTGTGATTGGCCAATGTTTAGAATGACACGCCCACATCATGAATACCCTTTTATCGGAATTCCGATAAAGCTTTACAAACCCATCAAGGCTGTTGTTTGAGCCACGTGTGCGAGGTTGAAAGTAGAAAGACACGACCGTACTCACGACTACGCTATACTGTTCTCGCTGTACAATGTATGGTAATGTACATTTGTGTATGCACTGCATGCGTGTGCAGCGAACCGGGCCGGGGAACAGTACGTCAACAGCCTTGATCAAGGCTACTCCAGCTATGAAATGGTAAAGCCCTCCGCCGCCCTCGGGTAAAAAACTCCTTATAAGGGAATGTTGTGCGCGTCGTGCGTATTGAGTGATGTGGCCACCTGTTTCAGCCATTGTTATCGACCAATAGGAATGAAGAAACTGTCTTATACGCACAGGTGCAAGCGCGCGTGTCACGCTCATGTTATAACATTTTTTACTGGTGTTATATCGTCCGTTCAAACAACACCTCGTGATGCCCTCTCGACCAATCAGAATGGATAAACTGTCTTAGGTATTTATGAATGTTTATTCATTCATTCAATCATTCATTAGAAGTTTTATTTCTATAAAAACCAAATATCCCACTGTAGCCACGGCTCGAATTACAGGAAAGTATACATACATAAAACAAGAAATACTATAAGATTGGTGAATGGTGATCATAAGTGCAGAATTGGGGGGTAAGCAGAGCCATAACATTTGGTCCTGTTCCTCCTTGCCTACTCACTAGCTTGTTATAGACCTTATGCAAACGACGTCATTTCAGTAGGGCGCCCTCACCTAGAGGTCAAAAGGAGGTTGTTCATTGGCCAATACTGTGCACCGCGCGTACAAATCCGTGCGTCTCGATTGTTTCGTCACCGTTTTTCCTCTAAGATGGTGGCTGGATGACGTCAATGCATAAGGTCTATTATTATACACACTTTACAAATTTGCATAAATACTTTTGATTTCACACTCACTTTTATTTTGTGGAATGGAACTTTAAAGACACTGGACACTATTGGTAATTGTCTAAGACCAGTCTTCTCACTTGATGTATCTCAACATATGCATAAAATAACAAATCTGTGACCTTTGAGGTTGATAGGTCGTCGGAGTTGCAAGATAACTATGAAAGAAAAAAACACCCTTGTCCCACGAAGTTGTGTGCTTTCAGATGCTTGATTTCAAGACCTCAAATTCTAAACTTGTGGTCACGAAATCAAATTCGTGGAAAATTACTTCTTTCTCGAAAACTACGTCACTTCAGAGGAAGCCGTTTCTCACAATGTTTTATACTATCAACCTCTCCCCATCACTTTTAACCAAGTCAGGTTTTATGCTGATGGTGATTTTGAGTAATTACCAATAGTGTCCACTGCCTTCAATGAAGCACAGTTGTTTAAAATAATAAAATACCAAAGGTGTTCCTTTACCTGACAAATATTCCATAGATACCCAGCTCGCTGACCATTTCTTCTAGCTGGGCTGGTTGGTTCCCTCGTACCTTGTAGTTCTTAATGACGAGTGGTTGAATACGTTCCATCAGTATGTAAGCTCCGCGTTCTTCTTTGCCTTCGAGCTCTGTTAACTTTTCTCTCACCTCTTCATCAAAGAAGTTATTACCTGCCGAGGAGAATCAAAAATCAAGAGATGCTGCTAGGTTGTTTGAACCACTGTTAAAAATTGGTGTTTGGAAGACGACCATCAGAGTCCCCCGAGAGGGCGTCGTTGAAGACAACCTCTCGCTCAACTAACGGTTTGTTTCAGAAATTGAACACGAGGGTCATAGATTGATTTTTGTCATCAGAAAGCTGATTTATAGGCAACATCATCAAGATACAAAACTAGAATTTACCAATGAATGACTGAGAATTTGTTTGCATTTTTTTAAAGCAGAATTGTGCTCTTTGCTCAGGAGGCCAGCTAAGGTTCATCTTTACGTTAATACATGAACAATTTCTTCTGTGAACAATTTCACACAACACTCTGCCACAAGATATCGGTTATTTCATCAGCAGTATTTGGCATACTATCCTACCACCCTCCTCCTTTAACAACCCCCAGTCTTCCGACATGCCTCACACAATGGGCAACCCTAACAACAGCCCTGAGCCAGCCAACCAAAGAACCAATCAGAGCGCTGATTGGCTCACACTGGATCATCTGAACCCCTATAAATAACCTCTCACTCATATCTCTTGAGTCTCTTGTCGATGACTACAGCAAGCTAGTCGAAACGTTGAACCAATTCAAGAACTGACTCCGCGGTAGTATAGTTAATTACGATCCTATAAGCTAAAGTAGTAGTCCCAGCCAATTTTCTATACCTTGCGCCCGGGTAGCAGTTAAAAAGCAGGACAGTTTTTTTTTACAACAGAGAAGTCTCCCGAACATTCGATAAATCTACTCCGCGGTAGTAGAATAAAGAAAGGCAGTTCTCTAGCTGGACAAACCCTACCTGGCAAGTAGATACACACATGGTGTTACCACAAGCCAAATATATATTGATACCTCACCATGCAATGCCTCAAATCATATAAACAATTTATTCTCTTCTTTATTAGCAATGGGTACAGAGTCCAAGTACAGTTAGTGATTATTTGTATCCACGGTCCTGAAATCCACACTTTAATTATGCATGCCCTTTTGTGGAGGCGTACAAGTACATTACACCATTCATTAACGGGTTTGTATGCGTTTGGCAATTAACTGTACCATATTTTGAAATGAAATTTTTAATGAGTAGTTTTATGGTAAACATCTAAAACTGTATAGGATTGACATGAACAGTCTGCCTGCCCATTTTTGGAGGTGTGACAAGGATACTGCACTTTTTAGTAGTTGTTGTGTCCGTTGTATTATGATCCCATTATAATTTCTGCATGCCCTTTTTTAAAGTTGTTTATGGACATTGCAATGTCTAGTGACTGTTTGTATTCATTGTATTAAAGGAACACGTTGCCTTGGATTGGACGAGTTGGTCGTTGAAAAGCATTAGAAACCGTTTGTTATGAAATGCATGGTTAGATAGATAATTCAAAAGTAGAATATAATGATCCACACAAATTTGCCTCGAAACTGCATGGTTTTCCTTTTACTTTGCGAAATAACACGGTCGGCCATTTATGGGAGTCAAAAATTTGCCAGTTAGTCGATGGTTATCTAACCATATATTATCTAACCATAATGCATATATGCATTTTATATCAAATGGTTACAAGCGCCTTTTTATAGACCAACTCGTCCGATTCAAGGCAATGTGTTCGTTCAAAACCCCAGTAAAATTTGGCTTACCCTTTTGTGTATAGTTGTTCAAGGACATTGCATCGTTTATAAATAGTTTTTTTAATTAAATAATCACAATATAATTCCGCCCTTTTCTGGAGGTGTACAAGGACACTGCACTGCTGGAATCATCTCCCTCAATCTGTTCGTTTAGCCAATTCCCTGAGTTCCTTCAAATCCCAATTAAAAACCTACCTCTATCCTAAGTTACTCTAGATTGTATCTTTGTTAATTGCATTGTTTTGTCTGTAAAGCATGTAGTTTTTCTTTTGTTTTTGTTGCCATTGTATTTCGTTAGCGCTTTGTATCGCTTTTGTAAAAAGCGCTTTATAAGTAAGGTTATTATTATTATTATTTATTATGATCAACATTTGAAAGGGTCTGTATACATTTGGTAGTCACTCAGCTCTGAAATTTAATGGCAATAACAACCTACATTGGTAAAATGTAGAGCAGTTTTGAATAATACATTACAGTGCATTTTGAGAAACTTTTCAATTCAAAGTACTGGGACTATGGAAAAAAACTAAGCTTGGGCGATATCGATTTATTTTATTCACGATATATCGCCGACAATATATAGCGATATTCGATATAATCGCGATTAATTAAATTTGACATCAACAGTCTTCAAACTCCAAGTGAAAGTTGTAGAAGAGACAGTCCTAGCATAAGAGAGGTGTTCTAATGACCTATTCTTCTGGTTTTACTCCAAACCTATGGGGTGTGATATATCGCGATATATCGATATTTCGATTAAAACCAAATCCATTCGATATCGAAATCGCTTCCAAATTAATATCGCGATATTCGATAATATTGTGATACCGCCCAAGCTTTAAAAAAAAACATCACTTTTTATCGCCCAAAATTTGAATCTGAGAAATGTTAGTGACAGTTAGTGACAGTTATTTTAACAACAATTGTATTAGATAACGTGCTTCGTACTTCCCAATCCATGTCTCCTTTGACCTCTCCCTCGTTCCCATGTATTGTCTTCCCACCCCTCCCACACCCTTCCTTCTCTCCATTTTCCACCCCCCCCTTTCCTTTTCAAGTCATCCTTAGTTTAGTTTCTATTATGTGTATTTTAAAACTATTTATTTGTGCAATGTGTTATTTTTATTGCTGTTTTAAAGGGATGCTTCAGTGAATTAAAATAAAACGGTTAATTTTGCTGTCATTTATTTCTGATATATGTATTGAACATCAATAAAATGTGTTTTGTTTATTCCCAACATATCTGACTTGCGTAATGAGCAAATAAGTCATGCCCCCCCCCTTTTGTGGATTGTTACCGCCCCTACCATCGACGTCACGTCGGGAATTCAAACATATCGTCGGCAAAAAGAGTCTGGTCCCTAACTACACACGCCTAGGTACCAGGCCACACAGTGCACACGTCTCTATATGCACACAGCCAGGGGGCCCGACGGCTCGGGTTACCGACATGACGTCACGTTTATGCAAACGTTTAATCTCTTGAAAACCATTTTTAAAATACTTGCGCATTTAATAAAAAATTTAAAAAAATATTTCAGGTTTAAAAAGTCATGTTTAATCGTTTAAATGAATAAAAAAAACACTGCAGCCACCCTTTAATGTCTACGGTTCATGTATGTTTTGCGCTATTTTTAATAACTGTATTTTTATGTGCAAATCGAGAAAGTGATTTTCATGCTGGGCATGACAAATAAAAATCTAATATAATCTAATCTAATCTAACTTTTCTCAGGTTGTGAATTCTAATTGCAGATTATTCTTCCTGCATGGACATGACCAGATTTTTCGACATCTCAAACATACTACCTCCTTTTAACATGAAATCTATACAGGTTAGTTCTACAACTACAATTTATGTTGAACTGACATAAAGAGTAGGATCCAATTACCCAATGGGATTTCTTCAAGCCCTTTAGTAGATTCAGGTTCAATGACATTGCACTGTTGATGTAATACTTAAAAGTAATAAGTATGAATGAGGTCTTACCTCCACCTTCTCTCTGAGGTTTTAAGACGTATCGTTTGGGGTTCTTGATTCCCATAGCGGCTGCTTCATCCCCTTCCTTTGTCTGAGCAAATAGAAAAAAAACAGGGATCGGTGAAACCGACTTATATGTTGGCAGGGTTCTTCATTACAATGCTGTCCCTTTTGGATCAGTGCTCAAGCACAAAAGTAGCTTAGCCAAATAAAATGATTCTCACCAGAATAAGGTTACGAGCCAAAGCACCATGCAACGATTCTGACTAAGAAAAATTGTCTGAACATTTCTTCTCATTCCTCAATCATTCCGTTTTTGGCACTCAAAGAGCCCCTCCAGTAGAAGTTAAGTTAAAGCCATTATACACTTTCGGTAAACAGTATTGTCCAAGTCCCACACTTCGTGTACCACAACTTATATATAAAATAATAAACCTGTGAAAACTCAGGCTCAATCGGTCATCGGAGTCAGGAGAAAATAATGGGAAAACCCACTCTTGTTTCCGCGCATTTCGCCGTGTCATGACATGTGTTTAGAATAAATCCGTAATTCTCACTATCGAGAATTGATATTGTTTTAATGTTTTCTCAAAAAGTAAAGCAATTCATGGAACAATATTTCAAGAGAAGTCTTTCACCATTACTTTCTGTAAACCCTGTAAGTTATTTGTAAATCTGTGATTTTTTTTTTTTTTTCTGTACCGAAAGTGTATAATGGCTTTTAAGTAGAGTCAAATTGTGGGATAAGCAAGCACAGACAGGCGTGTTTTTAGTTTCTGCTGGAAGAGAGTGTCAATGATGCGGTGCTATTGTCCGAGGCTTTCAGGAAGTGAAGAAAAAGTTTCCGGATCCTAAATTACCCAAATAAGATATATAGTTTTTTAAATGAGTGAAAAA
Source organism: Asterias amurensis (assembly GCF_032118995.1). NCBI lineage: Eukaryota > Metazoa > Echinodermata > Asteroidea > Forcipulatida > Asteriidae > Asterias > Asterias amurensis. Next base: position 17,884,026 of record NC_092650.1, read on the forward strand.
GTGGCAGGATACAGAACATTTCCCAATGTGATTTGAAGAGTCTTCTGAACAAGGATTAAACCTCACCAGTTCCAGGGGGTACTGCCCAGCGAATGTAGCCCTGATGTCTCTGATGACCTCGGGGTCGTCCAAGAACTTCTCCAACACCCCCGGCCTGGACAGCTCCTGTTGGATCTTCTTGGAGCCGGCAAGGTGCCAGTCTATGGAGGGACACGTGACCGCTAGCGACTTCTCAACTAAGATCTTAGCATCCCACGCCTGAGGAGACGCCAATCAAATTGTTAGTACTTCGTAATAATAATGATCTATCAAAGTGCTAACTGTGCAAACAATAACATAAACATGTACAAATAACCAAAATTGAAACTCAAGTCTAATCTTTAAAAAATCCAGAACATTTAGTACAGAAATACAAAACACAATATCTAAGAAAACATCTAAGGTTAAAAACAATTTACTCAAATACTTATTTGAAAAATTGTGTATCATCAAATTCGTTCCGTGGAGTCACTTGCAGTTTTCAACAAACATCTTATGACTTTCCTGTTCAATGATTGGTTGCTTAGACTGTTTTCCCATTATCAGTGCCATTATTTAGTTGCTTATTGGTCAGTTTCTTGTAAAGCGCTGTGGTACCTTTTGTAAGAGCGCTATATAAACGTCTATTTTATTATTTTTTATAATTTAAACAGATCATTTTACTAGTTCTGGCAATTTGTTCCATCGGGCATGGAGCAGCATGTCAGAAAGATCGGTCTCCCCATGAATGATTGGATATAGGCTCAATTTGGAGGCTAGAATTCTAAGGAGTTTGCAAGGAGGATTGTATGAGTTGAGAAGATCATCAAATAATAACCCCAAGACATAAATGTCTTGTTGTTATTATTTGTAAAGCTCCTAATGCGAAAAGCCTCTCAGTGCATAAAGAGAAACAATAAAACATACAATGAGAGAAATATACAAATTACAATATATGCAGGGGCATTGTTAGTGAGTGATTTATGCACACACAAAAGTTTACACTTAATCCTACTTTATAAGAGATGTTAAATTTGCATCGGGGATAAAGAATATTAATTTTGGTTTTTACCCATACACCGATGTGTGTTAGCACTGTATACTCAATACTTTCCCGAGTCCTATGAAAAAATATCACAGGCATGTTACTCGGGTGGGATTCGAACCCACGACCCTTGCAATTCTAGAGCAGTGTCTTACCAACTAGACTACCGAGGTTTCCCGGTAGCTAGATCGGTAGCCTGGTAGCTAATCCTACTGCTTACTGGTACTTGATTGTTATATAGTGAACATACATGTATCTCAACAAAACACCCAAAACCAACTAGAGAATGAAGTTTACTAACCTTTTCCCCACAACAAAAATGTGAGGGCACATAGCCGACTCTGTAATATACAACAGCCACTTCCATGTCGTCTCTGAAAAAAAGGGGAAAAGAGAGTTAAAACAGAGTCGCTATGTGTTCCTGATGAGGAATGAAGCACATTTTTGAAACAGCTACTTGAGCGGAATGTTTTTAACAGAAATGGTATTTTAACTTGTTGAAAATGCACTTGTTCACCATTTCAATGTGTTTTGAAACGTGTACACTTCTGAATTTTTGGTAATTATAGATTTTTTTTCTTTTCTTTCATAGTTATCTCGCAACTCAACTGACCAATCAAGCTCAAATTTTCACAGGTTTGTTATTTTATGCATGTTGAGATACACAAAGTGAGAAGACTGGTCTTTGACAACTACCAATAGTGTCCACTGTCTTTAAGCTTTGGGTGAATCTCTGGTTCTTCTCAGAGCCCACCCACTGCAGGGTTTGATCTTGAGACTGCAGGGTATTGAAACTCAAAATTTGCAATGGATCAGGAAATTGTTTGCAGGACCACAATGAAAGTAAAATTAAACAAAAGTTGAACAAAAAGTTCAAGGGTTCCCCAAAACAATGGTCACAATAAACACAGTTTGTTAGAATCAAACCGCAGTAAAGTAAACAGCAACAAACACATCTAATAATAATAATAAGGGGTGACAGGCAAGCTGATGACAAATTTGTCTGAATCTAGGGAAGATTGTTGAAATAATGCTATTCCACCTTTTGGTAACCCCTGGAGTTAAAGATTCCAATGATCTCTAAAGACAAATTGAAATTTCACTTGAAATTTTCAAATTTTCATTTAAAATTTTATTTGAAATTTCGTTTGAAATTTCATTTGAAATTTTCAAATTTTATTTGAAATTTTATTAAGCTGATGACAAATTTGTCTGAATCTAGGGAAGATTGTTGAAATAATGCTATTCCACCTTTTGGTAACCCCTGGAGTTAAAGATTCCAATGATCTTTAAAGACAAATTGAAATTTCATTTGAAATTTTCAAATTTTCATTTAAAATTTTATTTGAAATTTCGTTTGAAATTTCATTTGAAATTTTCAAATTTTATTTGAAATTTTATTAAGCTGATGACAAATTTGTCTGAATCTAGGGAAGATTGTTGAAATAATGCTACTCCACCTTTTGGTAACCCCTGGAGTTAAAGATTCCAATGATCTTTAAAGACAAATTGTTTCATTTGAAATTTTCAAATTTTCATTTAAAATTTTATTTGAAATTTCGTTTGAAATTTCATTTTTCAAATTTTATTTGAAATTTTATTTGAAATTTCATTTGAAGTTTTCCAATTTTCAACTTGAAATTTCAACTTGAAATTTCTAATTTGCAATTTCAAATTGAAATTTCATTTGTTTCAAACAGCTTTTCAGAAGTTCATTTCTCTTGTTTTCCCGATGTTCCCTCTTCTTTCTGTTGATTCGTTTCTGCTTTCTTCTTTTCATGCGCTTTGAGCACCTTCTTAGGTGGATATATTAGTTTTCCTTATTATGATTATTTATTAGGTAGATGAACCAGCCAGACTCATTTCAAATTGGAGAAAAATACAGCTTTTTTTGTTTCCCAGGCAAACTTGACAAAAGTCTGAATGAACATAACATGTATAAAGTCTAACATTTCTCATCCCCGATAATTACTAAGAAAAAAAAGTTAACTATTGTTGTTGTTTTTTCTTCTTACATGATTAAACGTCTGTCGTCCGAAAGCCGCCCCCTCTTGCCCATGTCAGACAGCGATCGTCGGATAACTCGTATGCATGACTCCTGCTTTTTCATGGTGAACTCCAAAAGGCGTTGATCGAAGATGTTCTGCTCCGGGCAACACACCATGTAGCACACGACAGCACTGATCAACAAGAATACAGGAAGATAAACATTAACTCAGCCGTTAACAGACTCACTGTTTTGAGTAACCCCTGGTAGGATGCCAGTCTCCCTTGCACTCCACCGACATCCTGGGCATAAAGTTTCTCCACAATTCAAATAAAGTTTAAAATAAAGTTTGCTCATCTTTTTACCTGCTCTAAGCAGCTGAAATTTCGCTCAATATTCTTATCTCCTAAACTATACTTTTGATTGGTCCACAAAAAAAAGAATCTGTCCATCAGTGGATGACAATGAATGGTCAGAGAGTAGGAGGGTGTACTGTGTATATGTAGATGCCTTCACCTCATGATATATTGTGGATGGTATTAATGGTTAGACAGTAGGAGGGTTGACTGTACTTCGTACTTAAATTCACCATGTGATAGATTGCAGGCTGGCATAGTAAATCTATCAATCAAAACCACCGTGAATAATAATAATTGGTCAGACAGTAGGAGGGTTTATAAGCTTCCAAACAGTCCTTTCAGGTTTCTTGGCTGGTGTTGTATCCATACAAGAATTTGTTTTGATCATCTTCATATGGGTTGAAGGTCTCAAAGCCCCAGTGGGCATCGGCTCTTTATGCGCCTGTACCATAGAAATAGAATACGGAGAACGCTGAGCTCGACCACCCTCTGTGTCGTCTGTGGACGCGGCGTATCAATACCGCGCAATACGCGCGTATGGCAAAATTATCATCGTGTGACACGCGCGTATGGCAAAATGGCAAGATGTCAGCGCTTTCATTGGTCTGTGTATGTCATTGTATGGAAAAATATTTTGCCATACACGCGTTACGAAAATGGCGTATGCGCGTCCATAAAAATGGTCTCACAACGAAACTGCACGCACAACGAGACACTCAGCGTTCTCCGGGTTCTATTTCTATGGCCTGTACCTGTGTACTTACTCTTTGTTTCCATAGTGCTGCCACGCCGTCACCATACCATCGGCTAAACCTTGCAGCGAGGCATTCTCAGGGATGTGCGACTCGATGTCAGTGGGACACAAATGCAGACCCAGTGTATATCTAGAACCAAGAAGTAGAAAATCACCTTTAAATTATTAATAATATTGTTAATAACAGTTTATATGTAAATACCACAGCAGTCCTATCGACCATGTTTACTCAAGTATTAAAGGGTATTATGTACTTTTTTCAAAGAAAAAACACAATGTCCACAGATTTACATTAAACTTAAACTTAAACTTCCTTTGAAATTTTACTTACTGAGGTGCTGTAGTTTTTTGACAAATGGTAAAACAAATAAATTTTGTCTCAGTTTTAGCATGTAAAAACGTATTAACCAGTTATGCTATGGTTTTGGTATAATATCATAACTGGTTAATGGGATTTTACATGCTAAAATAATTTTCGTCTTCCTGAGACAAAAACTATTTTGTGGCTTGTTTTACTCATTTTCAAAAACTACACAACCTCAGTTAGTAATATTTGAAGGGAAGCTTTCCACTATCATTATCTTCAACCCTGTAAGTTTAATGTCAATCTGTGGAGGTTTTGAAAAAGTACCCAAATCCTTTAAAGGCAGTGGAGATTATTGGTAATTACTCAAACTAATTGTTAGCAAAAAAACTTACTTGGTAACACGCAATGGAGAGCTATTGATAGTATAAATCATTGTGAGAAACGGCTCCCTCTGAAGTAACGTATTTTTTTCGAGAAAGAAGTAATTTCCACTAATATGATTTCGAGACCTCAGAATTTGAAATCAAGCATCTGAAAGCACACAAATTCGGGTGACAAGGGTGTTTTTTCTTCCATTATTAACTCGTGCATACATGTCTGTTGAGCTACATCAAGTGAGAATACTGGTCCTTCACAATAACAAGTTTTGTCCAGTGTCTTAAAGTTATGTGTTAATTTTTCTTGTGGGAAATTTAGGGGCAGATCTTCAAGAACCTCACTTGTGCAGATGTGTTAAATTGGCTGCCAAGCCCCCAAAGCTTGAAGCCATCGTGTTGGTTTCTATCTGCTTCATGGACTGCTGCCCGCCTTGTGTGTCGATCATGTAGTCTGATCGGAGAAGGGCTAACTTTATAGGCTAGAGAAAACGCAAATTAAAGAGAAAACGCAAGACTATTATTATTTTGTAACTTGTCATTTTAAATGTTTGTTGGTCAAGTAGTATCATGGCTGAAATTGGCACAATAAGAGTTGGACACAAACAAAATGGCATTTGTGTATATATACTGAATGTGCCTACTGGGTTTTTACCAATATATTTTTTGACAATATTATATGTCTTGTTTAATATCCTTTTCTTTGTTAATTTCTATGATGTAATTTATTTAACATGATGTTGACATGTGCAATTCAGTTTTTAAAAGCGAGACATGTTTTAATATACAATTTTTTAATTGAATCAAATGAATTCTAGCCAGGTTGTCAATGGCGCTTGAGTCATCGTGCGAGAAAACAAAACTGCTTCTCTTAGTGTACTAGAAACCCATTGGATGGTCATTCTTGCACCTAGATGGTATTGAAAATACCATAGTTGCTTCGCTCCACCCAGATATATATAAATAAAAACATTGCAAAAAAGAACCTAGCTGAGTCTTTCTGGACGATTAAAGTGTAGTTTATCCTTCCAGAAAAACCTATTTAGGGTCAAAACGTCACTTGGGCTGTTCATTATTTTGTGCATTTATACCATGGTTGGTACAACAATCGATAACAGCTAATTCTATTTTCTCTGTATGAATTTAACAAATACATTTATTTTTTATTTTAACTTTGAACTTGTTCAATTACACATTTATGGCACATATAATGATAAATGTATGATATAGAAATTGATAAAAGTTACTCTTCTACCTTTGTAAATCCGTCCTTGTGCACATCTTCATAGATTTCAAATAATTTGCGGGTGAAGTCATCCGTTTGTATTGTGCTGAAAAACATAGAAAGTCAAAGACTACATGATTTATCTTCATTATTATTATTATTATTTATTTGACCTCAACAAATACAAGTACATCAAAAAGCACAGCAAAAGTATGTTACTCCAATTCATGTTACTCCTGGTGCTTTTAACCGACTCTTAAATGGTTTCTTAATAACATTCCATCAAATGACCTCTACCATACAAGATATAATTTTATTTCAGGCAGAGGGAATAAATGAATCGTTACTTCCATTAAAACTTTTTTTTGTGACAAATGAATTATGACGTCATGCATGAATATTAAGAGGGGCGTATAGCCTCATTTTGGGTAAGAATTATGACGTCATGCATAAATACTAAGATATGTGTATGGGACGCGGGATCAGGGAGAACGGAGGCAGGCTTTAGAGCACGTTTTAGAGGGAAGGGGCAGGGAGCGGGGGGAACGGCACCTTTTATTTAACTGTTGCTATGGGACGGGATCATGAAGAACGGAGGCAAGTGATGAGGTAATGAGTGTTCTCATTCTCATCCGTAAGTTAATTATTGTCATTAGCTTTTGGAGTATTCACCTATCTCTGACCCTACCTCACAGTAGACCTTCATGTACCTTTTCGCAAATATCCATTGCGCAACTGTGTAATGAGGTGCATGCTGGTCTAAGAAGAATCAAACTTGATCCAGCAAGCACCTCATTCCTCATTCCTGACGAGCGCATACCATTCCGATAAGGTCTATACGGTACGCAATGTGCTACAAACTATTTTTAACCATTTTAACCTTTTCAAAGATGATGTCAGGAACTCTCGGTCCTCAGCGACTCTGTGCATCAGCAGATTGATGTGCGTCTGGATTCTGACCACCTTCTCAAACAGTTCCCTCGGGACAGGCGAGGGCAGCAGAGTGTGTGGGACGTACGTGATGCGATCGGGACAACACTCCTGCTCGGGTGACATGTACATGACCACGAGGCCGTGCGTCAGCGCCCAGTCTTTAGAGGAATCCCGGAGTTCGGTCAAGACCTCTGGGTCCAGCGGAAGTGGGACGCAGGAGAGCTGCTTCTCAGAGGATGCCATTGTGTCTGTTTTTGCTCTCACTTCTGTCAATACTTCTTTGAGGTTGAAGGCTGGGTCTATGTTGAAGGCTAAGACAGAAATACCATAACAGCAGGTCTTGGATTTGTAACTGGACTGCAGGCCTTGGACTGGTTTCTCTCCCTTCTGGAGGTAACAATTCTTCGATGTGAACAGACAGCTGAACTTATGTTGCAATCTGAGAGAGAATTACTGAAACAACAGGACTCAGAATTTACACTGGACAGGCCCTCGACTGGTCGTAGCGTCAGGCAAGTAAACTCAGCACTGTACAACTCCTGTGGTCTTGTGTTTATTTCAGCTTGAAATATACCTCACTGTGTAAATAAAAAAGAAATTGATATTAATATGTTTCCATTTCGAGTCCGATAAATTTACTCACAATAAGTGTAACTACAACTTGTTTAAAATAAAACTTAACTTTTAAATTCTAATACCACCAGAATAGAATAGCTAAATAAGACATTTGATTTAAAAAAAACAAGCTCACTAAAAAGATAGAATCCGATAGCTAGCATGACTCAGCATTGTATTAATGTTTGCCATTGCAAGACTAGTATTTTTTTAGAACCTCTTATTGCTTTTCCTGTATGCTTCGTTTTTGAAAAGGCAAGGGCACCAAGGCATTTTCTTTTTGGCAAAGGGCACCCTATGAGGAAATTGTAAATTTCTACTGGAGCATTTTAAGGGCACCAAGGCAATGGCAAGGGGCAACGGAGGCAATCGCCTCCGTTGCCTCCGTGAAGTACAGGCCTAAAATTGAATGTCCCCTCTAACCTCTTGCACCTTGGTTGAGCATTCAGTCGTGAATTTGATTGTCCTGTGCTATGGACAGAATGTATACAGTACTGTGGCCTGTATGCTTCATTTATTAAGAGGGCATCAAGGCATGTTCTCCTTGGTAAATTTCTACTGTCCATTTCAAGGCCACAAGGCAATGACAATGACCAGGGGGCATCAAGGCAATGAACTGGGGGCATGAAGGCAAATTCCTTCATTGCCTTCATGAAGAACATTGTACATGTATCAGGCCTGTGTGGTCCATACCACAGTCACCAATACACCGATCCAATAGGCTCCACCCACGGTGCACGTGTATGTTCTACTGCCGTCATGAACGATGGTGTGAGCATGGAGGTAGAAATGGTGTGAGCGCAAGAACATGGAGCCTCTCCAATGACATTCTGCACGACTCTGTCGTGCGCGCCAAGTATTACACGTGCACGCATTCGGACTTTAAAGTGTCAGACTTTTGGTAGGGCAATGGGTTGAGATTGGTCAATAGGCAATGGGGCAGAGCTTTTAATGCAATAAGTCACTCATTCGAGACTGTGTGACAACTGACTAAAATAAGACATGGGTAATTATTTAGCTCATTCTGAATAATAATACTGGTAGTCGTAAGTCGGACACAAAGCTTAATCACGAGGGTAGACAAGTGAATGATCCCCATGAGGTCGCTGATATATTCAATAATTACTTCACTAACATTGGCCCAGCACTGAATAGTAAAATTCCACAAACAGATGTGTCATTTAGAGATTTTTTTAAATGTAATCACCCTGAATCAATGTTTTTCTACCCTACGGATCAAAAGGATGTTTGTGATATTGCCAAACCATTTAAGAACGGTAAAAGTGCTGGGTACGATGACCTGAGCCCTGATGTTTTTAAGTCCATTATTTCCAAAATTAGTCGGCCATTATGCCATGTTTGTAACTAATTTTTTGTCCATTTCTAAGGGTGTTTTTCCCGATAAACTTAAAATGGCCAAAGTGACCCCCATATTCAAAGTTGGAGACCAGTGTGAAACCATTAACTACCGACCAAGATCTGTGTTATCATGTTTTTCTAAACTTCTCGAAAAAATAGTCTACATGAGAACTTCTTCTATATTATTTTTATTTGATATTTTGTACAATGGTCAATACGGGTTTAGAAGTAATCATTCTACTGACATGGCTGTAATAAACCTGGTCCATAAAATTACTAAAGGTTTTGAGAATAACTGCATATCGCGCAGTGTCTTTCTATTCTTGTCTAAGGGCTTCGACACCATCAATCACAAAATTCTGCTTCAAAAGCTTAATTATTATTGCATAAGATTTACTACTCTGAATTGGTTTTTTAGTTATCTTACGAACAGGGGAAAAATACAGAGGCTTAAAGAAGCCATGTGCCTTATATCATTTTCTAATATTTTTTGAGATTTTTTTTGTAACCCTCCGATCAATATTATTATTTATATTAAAATTTAAACGATCAGCTTGTTGATTCAATTATCACTGTTTATTTATAATACGCTTTATTATAAATTTTAAGAGGAAAAAAACGGGAAAAAATAAGTAAAAATCAGATTTGAAAGCCAATGATTATTCACAATTTTTATTAAAATATTTATTTTTGTAATTTTTTGCAAATTACCATGGTAATTTTAAAATTTCATTAAAAGATATTTTGAATAAAACGAAGACTTTTGCTGGCTATAGAGTCATCCACAGAGTCTCAAAGAACACTTGTAGTCACTGTAGATGTTTCTTCCATGTATGGATTCACCGGGAAACCATGCTTTCTTGTTTGCCGTGAAAACAGGAAAAATTCATAACAAATGGGGCCATTTCATGATTTGAAGTGATCAAAGATCAGTGTGTAGTGTGAACATTTCAATGTCCATCAAGTTTTAATATATGTTTGCATACTTACTATTAACAAAAGAAGGTAATTAGGGCACCAGTTGATATAATTATAAAGGCATCTTTATCCCAATTCAAAGAAAAAGGCATAATACAATAGCGTGAAAACTGGTAAGGGGAGGATACCCACCCCCCTAAATAAAAACGAATAAAACAAATATAAAATAAATTTATATTTACAAACATCAATACAAAATTCATTAATGGGGTAAAACTCACACACAGTTTATTTGAATAAGTACGTAAATTACTTTATAAGCAAGTATCGATACAACTACTAACTAGTTGCGATGACGTAACCCTCCTCCGTCGATCTTGCCGCCGTCGGGGAGGAGGGTTACGTTATTATTATCGCAACTACTTTTGAATTAACTTGCCCAACTTGTTTTGATGCTACCATACCACGACCAGTAGGCAGTAATTTGAGGTGTCGACTCGACCATCACAGCTAATACAAGAAGATTGTGTCCCTTCGGGGCCACCATAAAGATTGGATCTAAACACAAGAATACCATCCGATGTGACTCAGCATTTATGCGGCAGTGGTGGTACGGTGACCTCTGAGATAAGTGGTGTGGTGTTACGAAACGTCGTGCATGGTGTGGTACTGGTACGGTGTCCTTGACATGCGTTACGTGTGTTAACTATTAGTGTTTGTGATATCGTGGTGCAGTGGTGCAGTCCAAACAGCGCCCTCTCCTGTCCGGACGTCCAGAGACACATAGCATTGTTGGATGGGGTTTGCAGCCCACTGCAGGGCCCAAAGTTGACTAAGCACAAAACAGCTTTGCTTAGGCCTACTAGAAAATGGTTATCAGCTAATATACCATGTTATGTGCACAGTTTATTACCGGTTTCTTGCACATTTTTCTTATGCAGAATTGGCTCTACTTGTTTTTATCATCAATGTATTCTCCAGAAAACATGAAATACAGAATTTGCCATTGGTTAAAAAAAATACAAGTTTGTAGGGTTGCTGCTTACTCCTAGAATAATGCTGTCAATTGTAATTTCATACTCCCAGCAAAAAAAGGTTGTTTAGTGAAAAATGTTTATTACCAGTCTCTTGCACATTTTTCTTAAGCAGAATTGGCTCTACCTGTTTTTATCATCATGTATTCTCAAGAAAACATGAAATACAGAATTTGCCTTTGGATAATAGTTGGTAGGGTTGCTGGCTACTCCTAGAATAATGCTGTCAATTGTAATTTCGTACTCCCAGCAAAAAAAGGTTGTTTAGTGTAAAATGCGTAATTAATCAAAATCCATCTTTTAAATGTTTTTCGTACAAACTGAATGTTCCATCTGTCAACAATTTTGTTGGAGCCCACTTTGATCAATAACTTCCATATAAACCAGGAACTCGCCAGATATGCGACAGCCGTTTGAAGAACTTTATGCATACTGCATGTATGACATTAAATTCCTCTATCAAGGTGCAGCCATCTTTGATTTTTCCCATTGATATCAATACCGAGGCTGGAAGAACTAAATAGTCTGGTTCCTATTTGCAAAATTATTATTAGCATTCATTTTTGTTATTCAAAACAAGGACTATGACCAAGAAGAAAAGACAGAATGATAAAGGTGTGCAATGGTGTTCCACTTCTCAAATCTCTTCAAGTCTCCAATACAGGACAAACTGATTAAGCTTTAAGAGATAAGTTTTTGGTTTTACCCGTACACCGATATTAGCGCTGTATACTCAGTACTTTCCCCCGAGTTGTTTGATAATCACATTTATGATGCATATTACTCGGGTGAGATTTGAACCCGGTTCAATCCACGACCTTTGCAATTTTTGAGTAGTGTCTTAACAACTAGTACACTCCAGGGCAACGTGGTGGTCTTCTAGTTGGTAATGTTGCTCTTGCAAAGGCAGTGGGTTGGAATGTTTTCAGGAATTCTTTAGACCGCTGACGGAGGATTACAACACCTAAAATGCTTTTAGAGGATACCCTAGCCCTATATTCCAATTGCTGGTATTAATTATGAAATGCAACCCCTTCTTGTTTAGTTCATGTGGAGACTCGAATTTGTAAACAAAAACCCAGAAAAACAGTTCCTTTAAATTTTCAATCGTTTATTTTTTTCAGAGAACTTATCAATTCCAACTTTAAACGTAAGAGGTTTTCAGTTTGTTTTTTTTTGCATCAAAAAGTATGTCAATCCTGCATGGTTATCACATTATAAATTTAAACTGAGAGAGGTTTGTGGTAACACCATGTGAATATCACTTTATGAGTAGTAGTGGTTCTTAAAGGAACATTACAGAATTGGTTTTGCTAACAAAACAGTTGCTGGTAGTGTAAGCACTTTATGTTATCCACCATATACATAAACTGACAAACCTGTAGAAGTTTGGGATCGATCGGCCATCTGGGTCATGAGAGAATAGTGAAAATCCGATAACATATTTTGCAGTGCATCGATGCCAAAATAAAAATGAATAAAACGCTCACTGAGCGATAAACTCCAAACACGAAGTTAGATTGTTTATTTCTCATCAACATTTCAGACAGAAATATTTCAAGGGATGTTTTCAACTATCATCCTCATCAGACCGTGTAAGTTTTATGTCAATCTGTGATCTTCACGATTTTTGTTTCTTACCAATTATATAACGTTCCTTTAAAAGAACCAGTGGTTAATAACTTAATGCTTTGATCAGTATGCAATCAGAACTACTTCTACCCAAGACGATAAGAGATCCCCCCCTACTGATCGAAGAAATTGAGTCGATGACCACCAGCTCTTTCCACAACCATCATACTCAAAAGGATATAATGGGTTGGGTGCGTTCGTTAGCTTCCCTGGGTCGACCCCGGTGTGTGTTTTTTTTTTTTTCCAGAACGAACGTGGGTAATTATCTGCACACGTTCGTCCTGGAAAAAAACCCGCCACACACCGGGGTCGACCCAGGAAAGCTAAATGAACGCACCCAATAATTCAAATGGTGTAACCACAAACCTCTCTTAGATATACCACATGCAAAGTTTCAAATCCTACACACTCGAAATTTTTGGAAGAGGCACTGATGATAGGAATATTCAATTAAACGTTTTGAATTTTAAATCTACTGAATACTTTAGCTTAAAGGCAGTGGACACTATTGGTAATTACTCAAAATAATTATTAGCATAAAACCTTTCTAATGGCGACAAGTCATGGGGAGAGGTTGATAGTATAAAACATTGTGAGAAACATTTCCCTCTGAAGTGACGTAGTTTTCAAGAAAGAAGTAATTTTCCACGAATTTGATTTTAAGACCTCAGAGGTCTCGAAATCAACCATCTAAACGCACACAACTTCGTGTGACAAGGGTGTTTTATTTCTTTCATTATTATCTCGCAACTTTGACGACCAATTGAGTCCAAATTTTCACAGGTTGTTATTTTATGCATTCTATGTTGAAATACACCAACTGTGAAGGCTAGTCTTTGACAATTACCAATAGTGTCCGCTGCATTTAAAAGAAACATAAACTATAAAACTGCTCTGTTTGAATAAGGATTTATTAATTTTGTTATATATTTTTTTTGTTAGAAACAAAGGTTTTTGCCATAGCTTCCACATTGGCATAGTGCGTCTACACTTAGGTGAGGTATGAGGTAGCACCATGTGTAAATCTCTATACAGAAGTGTTGGTTTTTGACAGAACCGGTGGTTGACAATTTGACACCTCAATTCGATCAGTATGCTCTCTGAAACCACACTACCCAAAAGAAATCAACTCATGGTGTTACCGCAAACCTCACCTAATTATAAATGTGTTCCCGCCGTGCAAAGTTTCAAATCTTACCAATCTTAACTCAGAAGTTAAAAAAATTATCATACAATCATCATGTAGAAATTTAAGTTTTTCTCAAGAATCATCGAGTTTAGGAATATTAAAATTCAAAAGAATACATTAGTTTCAGGATTAAAGGCAGTGGACACTATTGGTAATTGTCAAAGACTAGCCTCACAGTTGGCGTATCTCAACACATGCACAAAATAACAAGCCTGTGAAAATTTGAGCTCAATCGATCATCGAACTTGCGAGATAATAATGAAAGAAAAAAACACCCTTGTCACACGAAGTTGTGTGCGTTTAGATGGTTGATTTCGAGACTTCCAAGTTCTAAATCTGAGGTCTTGAAATTAAATTAGTAGCATAAAACCTTTCTTAGTGACGAGTAATGGGGAGAGGTTGAAGGTACAAAACATTGTGAGAAACGGCACCCTCATCTGAAGTGCCATAGTTTTCGAGAGAGAAGTAATTTTCCACAAATTTGACAGTAGCCCATATGCACTAGCGCCATCTTAAAAAAATGCTGCAATGAATATTGGGAAATCAATCTGCCAAGGGGCGCCAAGCTGTTATTGGCCTGTCAACTATGCCAGGTTTTGTAGGTGTCTACAGCATTGCTTCAAAATCAGCACACCATGATGTTTGCTGGTGTTGCCAAGACGCGATTTCAACCCTTTGCGCGATGATCATGCACATTGGGACTACGCATGGGCTACAGTAGGCGTTTTGTCAGCACTTAAAAGGAGACAGTTAGGTAAAGCCCAGTTCATACTTCCTGAGAATGTGAATGCTATACCAATCCTGACGTCACAGCCCTGTTTGCGCTGCAAAAGGAGTCGAGTTACTTTCAACTCTTCCAAATTATTTGTTGCTCATTTGTGGCGTCAAAATTTGTATTGCATTTGCAGGAAGTATAAGCCATGCTCAATACCCAAGTCCCTGTTTTCAGACTACCTACTCTATCAGCGTACCAGTCATACGGAAGGCACTCTGGAAGTTAGTAAGGTAAGCACAAGCCTTAAACACATGCTCAAAAATGTCTAATTGCGTCGGGTCTACCTGCTTTCGGAGATAAGTAAACTGTTTTATTCTATCTATTGTTCTGTCAATGTCATTTGAGGAAGTCGCACATTCGTTCCTTTCAGACATTCTAGGCACCCTGGTTGGATTGTTAAATCGGTTGTGAACCTTAGTGAAGTCCAAGTACTTGTTTGGTGAAATCTTCACTACTGCTTGATCATCTGGCATGGTTAGCACACCTGTCACTGCTCCCTTGTCGTTTAAACAGAGGAAAGTCAACTTACGGAGCTCAGATCGAGACGAGTTTTGATCTTTAACGCGAAGCACACTGGGAGAGTCAGAAAAGAGAGCTGTAAAATCAACCGCTACAAATGTATCTCCGCCTTTGGCTGCTTCTGTTTCGTAAAAGTCTTCCAGCTTGGTGCTCACAAAGACAGCCCATGATGCAAAGGTGAATCTGTACGTCTCCTCACTGACACCGAATCGCACAGACAGATCGCTCGCGGAATTTCCCGTCCTCGACCCAACAAGAAACAAGAACAACTCCTCCTCTGATGTCAAAGGTTGCTGGGAGTTCATCTCTGCATCTTCGACATCTTCGACGATGTGGAAAGGTTCGGGTTTGACCTTCTCTACATCGAGTTTCAAATAGTCATGGAGAAGTTTAAAGATCGCATAATTCGGAAGACCTGTGTACATTTCAAACACACTGTCACTGTCTTTGACATTTTGGAGGCTAAGCAGCTTCAGGGAATCACAAGCTTTTTTGTAAGATGATGAGTCCTCCATCAATTGATGATAGTGCTTCCAAAAATCGTTCTCCTGAGAGCAACTTTTCTTCGCTGGTTGCTCATCTTGAACTTGATCCAGACTCTGCAGAACAAGAGAAAACACAAATATCAGTTTAAAAAACCCGGACTCACACACAGCATGCCACTTTGGTATTCCAATAGATGGAATTTTGCATTTGATGCAAATTTCAGTCCATTAGATCGGTGCGGTACCCGCTGCTAAAATATAGGATTCCAACTGCCTCTAGCTACCGGTCAATCTCACTGGTCTAGTTGGTAAGACACTGTACTAGAATTGCAAAGGCTGTGGGTTCAAATTCCACCCAAGCATTATGCCTCAGTGCCCGTATTTTTTTCACAGAGCACGAAAAAGTACCGAGTGTACAGTGCTAACACACTGGTGTATATGTGTTAAACCAAAATAAATATAGTTTTTCTTTGTTTTGAAACTTTGTTGGAGTTTTGCCACAAATCACACCATCACCGCATATTTCTATTTGTTCTCCAAAAAACTTGATGTTTCATTTCACTAGAGAGGAGGTCGGACAATTCTCTTGGAGCTTAAAATGACACGTTGAATTGGATCGGGCGAGTTGGTCCATGAAAAGCATTTGTTATGAAATCAATATGGTTAAAAAGATGTTTTTAAAGTAGAATATTATTCGCACACATACAAGCCTTGAAAGTAGGTTGTTTTCCTTTTACTCTGCGAACTAAGGTCATCCATTTTATGGAGTCAAAAATTGACTCCCCAAAATGGCATGCCATGTTAGTTGGTGACGTATAAATAAAACCATGCAATTTTGAGGTATATTTGTGTGGATCATTTTATTCTACTTTTAAATCATCTTTCTAACAATACACATTTTATAACAAATGGCTTCAAATGATTTTCATAGACCAACTCGACCGATCAAAGGCAACATTTCCCTTTTAATCTTTTAATTTATAATTATAAGCAAAACAAGAACTTGTTTTGAGTACCTTTTTCTTGAGTTTTCTCCCTTGGTGTGGTGCACTGTTAGAAATGGTCTCAGTTTCAAAACTTGGTGCAACATTGAAGAATATCGTTGGAACAACCTTGTTCGTGGGAGTTGGCTGTTTCTCAAAATGACAATTACAGAGTCTTAGATGGTTGCCTGTGATCAGTTTTGTCCCTGTTATCTTGTTTTCTGCGACATCACATTTTGCTGCTGTCATCCACTTTCTCGCCAGCTTCTTGTTTTTTGGAAACGAGTAGAAAGTGCAACCGAACTTAACCCTGGGATGCGAACATCCAAGTGCTGAACATATCTGTTTTGACTTCGCGTTTGTCTTCAACTCAACAGATTCTTCTAACTTCGACTTGGCTTTCTGCAGCTTGTTCTGATTAGCCAACTTGGAGGATTTTTTCAACCTGCTGGCTTCTTCTGAACCGACAGGGGTCCTTGACTTGGTTGGTGCTCTTAACGATGTACACATAGGTGTCTTCAACCTAACTGTTTCTCGCATCTTGGCTGGTTTCTTCAACATTCTGTTAAAATTGGTTGTTTTCAACCTGTCAGCTTCTTCTGACTCGACAGGGGTTTTTGACTCGGTTGGTGCTTTTGACTTTGTACATGCAGTTGTCTTTATCTTAACAGTTGTTTGCACCTTGGCTGGTTTCTTTAACTTAGTGTATTTGTTTAACAACCCGTTAAAAACAGTTGTTTTCGAACTGGCAGCTTCTTCACACTCGACCCGGGTCCTTAACTTGGTTTTTGTTCTTAACTTTGAACATGCAGGTGTCTTTATCTTAACATTTTTTTGCACCTTGGCCTGTTTCTTGAAACTTGTGGACTTCCTTGACAACCTGTTAACAACAGTTGTTTCCGACCTGGCCACTTCTTCCGACTCGACAGAGGTCCATCTTGACTCGGTTGGTGGTCTTAAATTTGTACACGCACCAGGTGTCTTTACCCCAACAAGTTTTTTCTTCTTGGCTGGTTTCTTGAAACTTGAGGATTTCTTTAACAACCCGTTAACAACAGTTGTTTTCAACCTGGCAGCTTCTTCTGACTCGACAGGGGTCCTAAACTCGGTTGGTGCTTTTGACTTTGTACACACAGGTGTCTTTATTGGAACAGCTTTTCCCACCTTAGCTTGTTTCTTAAAATTGGTGGATTTCCTGAACAAGCCGTTAACAACTGTTGTTTTCAACCTGTCCACTTCTTCCGACTCGACAGGGGTCCTTAACTCAGTTGGTGCTTTTAACGTTGACCGCGCAGGAGTCTTTATCGCAGCAGTTTTTTCCACCTTAGCTTGTTTCTTGAAACTTGTGGATTTCCTTAACAACCTGTTAACAGTTGTTTTCAACCTGTCCGCTTCTTCCGACTCGACAGAGGTCGTTCTTGACTTCGTTGGCGGTCTTAAATTTATACACACACAAGGTGTCTTTACCCCAACAGTTTTTTCTTTCTTGGCTCGTTTCTTGAAACTTGTTGATTTTTTTAACAACCCGTTTACAACAGTTGTTTTCAATATGGCCGCTTCTTCCGACTCGACAGGGGTCCTTAACTTGGTTGTTGTTCTCAACTTTGAATATGCAAGTGTCTTCGTCTTAACATTTTTTTTAGCCTTGGCTGGCTTCTTTAAATTTGTGGATTTCCTTAACAACCCGTTAACAACAGTTGGTTTCTTTAAATTGGTGTATTTCTTAAAAAGCCCTTTAACAGCAATTGTTTTCAACCTGGTCATTTCTTCCGACTCGACAGGGGTCCTTCTTGTCTTGGTTGTTGTTCTTAACTTTGTACACGATGATGTTTTCAACTTAACTGTTTTTTCCACCTTTGCTAGCTTCTTTAAATTAGTGGATTTCTTGAACTTGGTTACTCTCTTTAACTCATCATGTGTAACAGACTTCTTAGTTGAACCCTTTCGGTTAACAGTTGCTAACAACCCGTCTTGTTTCTTAAACTTGAAAGTGATACGCGTACATTTTTTTGCAGATTTCTCTTGGCCGTTTGACATCAATGACTCAATAGTTTTTACCGGCTTAACCGACGAAGGTGTCTTCAAAGTGGCAGCTTTAAGTGATTTGATATGTGTTGTTGACTTTCCATGTTTCTTCAAAGTAGATTGATCGGTCCCTGCTGGAGGGGTGATGGATGTCTTTGATTTTTTAGTTTTTCCCATCTCAGCCGATATTCCAGTCTTGAGGGTTTCTTTAAATTGGCAGCTTACTGCGAATCAACAAAAGGTGTCAAGTTCCTTCGGGTGGCTTGTTCTGGCTCTGTCTGGAAAAAAAAGAGAAAACAGATTCAAGGTATATTAAGATAACTATTCAATAATTATTGGGAAGATTTCGACAACACCCCCCCCCCCCCCATCTAACTATAAAAGTCAAGTCTTCAAAGCAAGCAGTGGAGTAACTTAGCTTAAAGGCACTGGATGCTATTGGTAGTTACTCAAAATATATTTTAGCATATAACCTTACTTTGTAACAAGCAACAGAAAGCTGTCGACAGTTCAAATCATTGTGAGAAACGACTCCCTCTGAAGTAATGTAGTTTTTGAGAAAGAGGTAATTTCTCAAAAAAAAAAATTATGAAAGACTTCGCGCCAGGAGCCTTCTCCTATCATTATTTTCTTGCAACTTTAATGACCAACCCACCGAGTCCAAATTTTCACAGGTTTGTTTTTGTATGCGTATAATGGGATACACCAAGTGAGAAGACTGGTCTTTGCCAATTACCAAACGTATTCACCTTAAAGGCTTACACAGTAAAAGAGGAGTCCAAGGCATTTACTGATAAAAAAAGTTTTTCTTACATACAATACATTGTACATTTCATTAAAGCTTTATTTTAAATGTTAAATTGTCAGATTTCCCCCCTTTATTCCAGATTTTAAATGGGGGCCTACACTGGACCTGGAAGGGGGGGGGCATAGATATCTAGTGGGTGGTGGAGGGGGCACATCCCTCTTTATACGGCAAATGTTATAAACTGTTTCAGTGATGTAATATTAAATTATTATAAAACTTTTCATTATAGCCAAACAAACACAATTTAAAAAAAAAAGGAAAATTAACTGTACTTCGACTTGCTTTTTAATTTTTATGAGATATCAATCCCTCTTTATACGGCAAATGTTATAAACTGTTTCAGTGATGTAATATTAAATTATTATAAAACTTTTCATTATAGCCAAACAAACACAATTTAAAAAAAAAAGGACAATAAACTGTACTTCGACTTGCTTTTTAATTTTTATGAGATATCAATCTGTCAGCATTTTCACGAAGGAGTACTCTACGTGCTTGTAGCATAGGCGAGTGCTACTTCGTGAAAACGCAAAAATACATATTTTGTACTTTTTTGGTTTCATGAAGTGGCACGGATCTTCTCTCGTATCTAGTTTAATAATTAATTATTCAAATGAGTTAAAATAAAATTAATTGTTAAGTTCAAGTCATCAAAAAAAAAGGAAATACTTTAAAGTTTTGAAGGGAGGCGGGTTTCTAAAAAGTGTTCAGCTTCAGAGGTTGTTTTCTCTGATTGTTATTTTGTTGCTGGTATAGCAGTGAGTGCTACTTCGTGCAAATGCTGACGAATCGTACAGAAATGGAGAATGGAGCACAACCCAACGAAAAACTTTCAGTATGTCACCCGCATAGATAAAAAAATAATCAAGTGGGTGGGGGGGGGGGGGGCACGACACACGAGTCCCCCCCCCCCCAATTGAATTGATTGAATATATTTATTACATGGATAATGGAGGTAGAAATAGAACATTACACATCTGGGTGTCAAAGCGATGACCCATCCCCATTGTCTCCACCACAACCCAGACCTTGCTCTAATGACCAGAAAAGAATCCAAAACACACTCGGAGGACTCGGTCGGAAGTGCTTTAATAACGGACCAAGTCTTTGGTGCAGGCTCGTTCGTGGGGGATGGAGCTCCGCCTGGCCCCCCACGGGTACCCTCATATTACTCCTAGAACTATTTCGGTTTCGTCCGGCTATCGTCTCCCGTAGAGACGATAGCCGGACGAAACCGAAATAGTTCTAGGAGTACCCTCATATATAGTCATACAATTGACGAAGGCATCCGACTCCGTATTTTGCAGTGCTCACAACTAAACTGCCGACCGAGTGTGGACTGCCAAGTGGTAAAAATTATGAATCATCAAACTAAAAATACATGTAATTGTGTCGAAGACGATACACTACAAATTAAAAACAAACTTTACAAACACTCACCAGCAAGACTACTTGATATTTGTTGATGTCAACATTTTGTTTATCAGTCATCGTTGTTCTTTCAGTCATGTCTTTTAAAATTTACACGGTGCTCTGCTGCCGAAACTACACCGGAAACTTACTCAACTAGTTCAGCAGTATGTCGTATCATCGTATGCTATGCTAAGCTTCTTGTTTTTGGCGCCGTGTTTGTTGTTACCCAACGAATGTCGGTGTAAACAGAGTGCACGGGGACGGCCGTCCATCCATGTCCAACGAACACACGTGTACTAAAATTGTTCGAACGGAGGTCGAGTTGTCCTCCTTCAACATCGCCCTCAGCGATGAAGTACCAGTTTGGCCATGAAAAACATAAGGTGCGTTCGGTTAGCTTCCCTGGATCATCGACTCCAGTCTGCCCCGGTTCGTTCGAATAGTTTTTGACGTCATTCCATGGGCTCACCCAGTATGGAAAAAAAATCTTTTTTGACCGTGGACACATGTCAATTACTATGTGAAATTACCCTTGGCTTAAAAAGTTTGTGAGGGAAAAAGTCTAGTTTTTGAGGCAGTCACAACATGATACAATTGCCCAAGTTTTTTCACCAGATAAGAAAACACCAATGTTGGCCCTAAACACAACCGAAAGGAAAATTTCCTGAGACTGCTGGCAAGTTGATATTAAGTTGGCTACTTTAATTCTCAAATTCTAATGCAAAATCACTTTGAATGGGCAACAGTTTTGAGAAGGGCAACTGAGAACATGGCCTCCCAATGTCAAAAAGATCATGGCAGCAGAACATACTGTTACACAAATTTCTTCTAGGCAAAATTAAACACAAAACCAATCACAAATACTGACACTTGTGAATCTATTTTTGGCAAGAACAGTTTTTTTCTCTCTCACTTTTGCAACTGGTTGTGCTTTAAAAACTATTCTTGAAAAGCAACTTGTTTGCTGGGTACAAATGATAATTTATCAACGAAACTCCAACAGTGCTTCAAGGAAAAAAAAAAGATTTAACTTGGCCATAAAGCACTGGACACATTTTGTAAATCACTCAAAATATAGCATAATATCTTACTTGGTTTTTGTTTTATGCACATTATGTATGTGTCCAGGGGTCGATTTCACAAAGAGTTAGGACTAGTCCTAAGAGATATGAAAAACGTACAGCTAGTTATAAGTTAGGACTAGTAACTAGTCCTAACTCGAGATAAGACTATTCCTAACTCTTTGTGAAATCTACCCCAGTGCCTCTATTAAATTAACAATTGACTCCTTGCATCCTCTGTAAAATGCGAGTCTACCATTGGGGTTGATTCCTTTGGGTACAATTTGACCGCCAAATAGGGCGCAGGAAAGGCGCATGTGAAGGTTCAAAGCACACACTGCAAGGGGTCAATACAGTACACTTTTTAAAAGTGACCTTTTTGAAAGTACTCTTTGTTATAGCACAACTGAATAAATTAGAACTGGATATAAATCGTTGCCTCTTCAAAGTGCAGTTACAAACTCTTAAACATGAATTGCTTCAGGCACTCAACGTTGGAAAATAGTCTCCAATGGTACATAATTATAGTGTGCTGAATAAAGAGTAAGACAAATTGACTAGATCAGGATTTCAACCTGTGACCTGCGGATTAACATGCCTGTGCTCTTCCAACTGAGCTATCCAGCCCTATGTTGGTGGTCTTCCCATTTCGTTAACTTAATAATACATGTATCTTTGCTTGTGGGTGCTGGTCCAACCTCGCTACCATGGGCAGCGCGCCGTATCACCCGCTAACTCTGTGATGTCTCGAACCACTGAGAAGGAAACTCCGATCCATGTTTTTGATTGGCCATCATATACGCGCAAAATATGAATCGCCATGTGTCTTCAAAAAGCTCTATATGCCGAAACATGTGCGTATGTATGTATTCCCCTTTTTTGACACGCAACACTGACCCCCGGAAGTTTATGACTAATATTACATACACTGTATGTATTGTACAACTTTCCACACAGCGCATCCAGCCTGTGAGCGACAAACGCCCACAGAGCATACATGTATCAACCACAGGACTAATTGTAACATCCAATATATCTGGATATTTTCAGGTCACACTTCCAGGGGTTATGATCGAGCAAGGCATGCTGAGAAAAGAAGACAAAAAAGGTGCGGCGAGATCGATCACCCCTGGGAACGAGGTTGGTGCTAGTCAGAAGCCAATCAGTCTCTAAACTGTCGTATAGGTTGGGATAACACTCAAGCTTACAATTACAACCTTTGAAGTGGAAACAGAGGGACCACATCAAGAGGATGCAACTTTAAATTTCAAATTATACAGTTGTAAACCACAAGGGACACTGACTAGGTAAACTCTTAAATAACTTTGGTTTGAACAAAGAAAAATTGACTAGAGCTGGACTTGAACCTGCAACTATCCAGATGTAATTAACATTGCCAATAAAATGGTAGTTCTGATAATTGTCTTTGTGCTACATGTGCGCATCATGAAACACTCTGGAAGTTAACAAGAAATGCACAAGCCTTAAACACTTGCTCATACATGTCCTCCATCGATGGTTCCACTTGCTTCTGTAAGTAATGGAACTGCTTGATTCTATTCAGAGCTCGCTCCACGTGGAACACTTCAGCAGTGGACATGGGTGTCATGTGACTCTTACTCAAGTCCTCTGTGATGACAAGAGAAGAGACATCCCCTGGCTGTGATGAGTTTGGCAAGATTTTAGTCCCCTGCTCATGCTTGACAGGCCCTAATGAGGACGGTTGCTTTGAGGCACTGTCTGTGCTCTCGTTGTGGGTTGTTGAAACTCTTGCAAAAGCATGCCCTCTCTTAGTGCTGAGTACACTTGTCACTACACCATATCTGCTGAAGCCAACTGCTATTAATCGTCGGCTAATAATTGTTTCATTCTGCTGAGTGGTCAACAACGCTGGAGATTCACTAAACAGAGCTGTGTAATCCACCGCAACGTTGAACTTTGCCTTTTTAGTTACCGTTGTGTTGTAGAACTTCTCCAGGGTGTCACTTACAAAGACGGCCCATGATGAAATGATGTTATTGACCAAGCGCTCACTGATGCTGAATCGAATGGCGAGATCCTTGCTGGAACTACCAGTTCTGACCGCGACCAGGAACAAGAACAACTGGTCCTCTATTGTCAAGGTTTGTCGATTTACATTGATGGTGTCAATGAATGTGAACTCCCCGAATGGTAAAGCTTTGAAGCGCCAAAGACATGAAGCATTCATAGCCATATATCCGCAGAGAACTTCAAAAGTTGCGTAGTTGGGGAGGCCGGTGTATGTTTCAAAGACGCTGTCATTACATTTGATGTTCTGAAGTGACAACACCTTGGTGGAATTGCATGTTGCTTTAAGCGTCATCACTTCTTTTTCAAGCTGGTGATAATTCTTCCAAAAACTTGGGGCGCATGAGTCAACTGCATTGTAGGCTTCCTTCGACAGAAAATGTTTCATTTGTTGATAAAAGCTAGGTCGACAGTTATTCTGTGAAAAAACAATGACATGGACAACTTGACATTCAGTTTGATTGAAGTATAAGCCAATCAGACAAATTATCAGTGTAGTAGCCATGTTGGGGGTGCCGGGCGTGCTCGCCCAGATATTGAACAATTAGCCCAGCACTCTGAGCAAAATACACCGTGCAGCCCAACACAGATTTCCCTTAGATTGCACCTCAGCAATGATGACCCCTATGTTCAGACATTAATAATTATAAAGTTATTTCCAACAAAATGATGATCCTTGGGCGATAAGAACTGAAAGAGCATGTAGAAGAAATCATTTATATATTTTGGGTTATAAATATAACAATTTGCTGTATTTATATAAATACAACAAATTATTTACATTTACATTTTTGCTCTCATTTGGGGTGATTATAAGTACCAATACTGGATTCTAGTGGGTAGATATCAATGGACTTGTTATAAAGGTTGGGTACTTTTTGTTCGACAAAAAAAACCAGAGAATTATTTCAACATGTGCAACAGGTTTATATGCGCCTCTCTTGATAACATTGCTGTGTGATACATTTTCACTTTTAATGAAGCTGAAACTTCTACAGGTACCTTATTTTTTATAACATCATCATCCAGAACTCAGAGTGAGTAGGAATTCATGCCCTAGCCAAAAACTTGATCTACAAAAAGTATCAAACCCTCTAAAGGCAGTGGACACTAGTGGTAATTACTCAAAATATTTATTAGCATAAAACCTTAATCGGTAACGAGTAATGGGGAGAGGTTTATGGTTTAACACATTGTGAGAAACAGCTCCCTCTGAAGTGACGTAGTTTTCGAGAAAGAAGTAATTTTCCACCAATTTGATTTTGAGACCCCAGAACTAGATTTTGAGGTCTCGAAATCGAGCATCTGAAAGCGCACAACTTCGTGTGAGAAGGGTGATTTTTCTTTCATAGTTATCTCGCAACTTCGATGACCAATTGACTTCAAATTTGCACAAGCTTGTTATTTTATGCATACATGTATGTTGAGATACAACAAGTGAGATGACTGGTCTTTGACAGTTACCAATAGTGTCCAGTGTCTTTAAAACAGGAAATATTGGTTTTAAACATACCTCTGGGGATGTTGGTTTCTCCAGGGGCTTTGCAGACATGATGGGAATTCTCTTCACTCTCTTCACAGGCTTACTGCTAGCTTTAAAGTCAGCGGCGAGAAAGTTAAACAAAGTGGGCACAATATTTTTCAACCGTTGGCTTGACGTTCTGGGATAAGGTACCCTAGCGAAATGACACTCGCAAAGTCTCAAATTTCGACTTGAAAAATTCTTCTTCTTTGTAAAGCCATCTTTGGAGAGGTTGCATCTTGAAGCTTTGATCCACTTCTGGTTTGCTTTGGAGTATCTTGGGAAGCTGTAGAAGGCACAGCGAGATTTGCTCTTCTTATGTGAACATCCAAACGCCGCACATTTATCTTTCTTGACTGTCTTGGGTCGACCCTCATGCTGCACATTGAAAAAGATTGACAATAAACGACAGAAATAACAATTTGTTTTCAATTTATTTATTTATTAATAATAGCTTTTGCGTCCTTAAAGGCACTGGACACTATAAGGAATTTACTAACTAACTAACTTGGCAAGTAGCAATGGAGAGCTGTTGATTGTAAAAACATTGTAAGAAACAGCTCCTTCCTTAGTAACTTAGTTTTTGAGAAAGAAGTCATATTCCACTTAAGTATTTGATTTTGATTTTGAGACGTCAGGATTAGATTTTCACAGGTTTGTTATTTTGTGCATATGTTGAGATACACCAAGTGAGAAGAGTTTCCAGTGTCTTTAAGGAAGATACTGAACCATAATTGCTTTGTCCTTCGCATGGACATTAAAGCCATTGGACACTTTCGGAACAGAAAAAATCAAAAGTTCATACAAATAAACAGGGTTTACCGAAGGTAATGGTGAAAGATTTCTCTTGAATGAAATATGATTCCATGAAATGCTTTACTTTTTGAGGAAACATTAAAACAATTATCAATTCTCGATATTGAGAATTACGTGTTTATTTTAAACACCTTTCATGACACGGCCAAACGTGCCGGAAATAAGGGTGGGTTTTCCAATTACTTTCTCCCGACTCCGATGACCGATTGAGGCTTAATTTTCACAGGTTTGTTATTTTATATATTAGTTGTGATACACGAAGTGTGGGCCTCGGACAAAACTGTTTACCGAAAATGTCCAATGGCTTTAAGCTGTAGGTCCTGTGTACTAGGATTGTCCGTGCACACAAAAGCTAAGAAGTCTTATCTGGAATTATATTGGAGGTCAAGTTACTGGTCCTAACTTACTCAGAATTGCCTCAAGTTTTTAAGTTCTCCTAGGACTAACTCTTTGTGAAATCACCCCCTGAACGCTTACCGTGGAAGAGTAAGGGGGTAATTCTGGTTCACATAGTAGCAAGCACAGTTTTACTACTATATGTAGACTACTAACAATAAAAGGTACACAAATGGAAAGAAACTACATAAATGCATTGAGTGCTTACTGTTTCATGGCTGACTGAATTCTCAATTTTCACATTGAAGGATTCCACTGACTTTCCACTGTCTTGTTGATCATCCTGCAATAAAACAATAAACAAGTGACAACAAATGTAAACAAAACTGCAAAAAGTTTCAACTCAAAACACTAACTGCCAACAAGGACACAAGTTTTTCCCATTCCATCATGTCTAGCACAAGACAGGTGGGGAAAAGCTTGTGTCCGGCTGCTGTGCAGCCAACTGATGATGATGATGCGCAATGCACAGTGCACTTCCTCACGTCTATCCGTGGAACAGTACTGTACGGGGTTAACCTGGTAATTCTGGTTTACATAGCAAGCACCCATAGTTTCATTACTACATGTAGGCTACTAGTAATAAAAGGCACACAAAAGGGGGGAAAACCTGCATTATATGCGTTGAGTGCTTACTGTTTCATGGTTGGCAAAATTCTCAATCTTCACGTTGAAGGATTCCACTGACTGTCCATAGTCTTGTTGATCATCCTGCAATAAAACAATAAACAAGTGACAACAAATGTAAAAGACAGTACAAAGTTACAACTCAAAACACTAACTAACAACAAGGACACTAAGCTTTTCCCATTCCATCCTGTCTAGCACAAGACAGGTGGGAAAAGCTTTTTCCGCCCGCTGCGCAGGCGACTGATGATGTAGTCTTGGTACCAAGACCATTGGTGTTGCGCGGTCACACACAACCAACGTTCCGATCTACGCACGGCAAAAACTGTACACGTGTAATGAACGAACATTAGCGGGAGCTCTTTTTCTCTGATATCTGTATCTCACCATGGTCTCCGCACGTCTATCGGTGGAACAGTACTGTACGGGGTTAACCTGGTAATTCTGGTTACCTTAGCAAGCACCCATAGTTTCATTACTACATATAGGCTACTAGTAAAAAATGGCACACAAAAGGGGTGAAAACCTGCATTATATGCGTTGAGTGCTTACTGTTTCATGGTTGTCGGAATTCTCAATCTTCACATTGAAGGATTCCACTGACTTTCCACTGTCTTGTTGATCATCCTGCAATAAAACAATAAACAAGTGACAACAAATGTAAACAAAACTGCAAAAAGTTTCAACTCAAAACACTAACTAACAACAAGGACACTAAGCTTTTCCCATTCCATCATGTCTAGCACAAGACAGGTGGAAAAAGCTTGTGTCCGGCTGCTGTGCAGCCAACTGATAATGATGATGCACAATGAACAGCGCATTCCCCACATCTATCCACAGAACAGTAAGGGGTTAACCCTGTAATTCTGGTTTACATTGCAGGCACCCATTGTTTAATTGCTACATGTAGACTACTAGTAATAAAAGGCACACAAAAGAAAGAAAAAACTGCATATGCATTGAGTGCTTACTGTTTCATGGCTTTCGGAATTCTCAATCTTCACGTGAAAGGATTCCACTGAATTTCCATCGTCTTGTTGATCATCCTGCAATAAAACAATAAACAAGTGACAACAAATGTAAACAAAACTGCAAAAAGTTTCAACTCAAAACACTTACTGCCAACAAGGACACAAGCTTTTCCCATTCCATCATGTCTAGCACAAGACAGATGGGAAAAGCTTGTGTCCGCCTGCTGTGCAGGTGACTGATGATGATGCACAATGAACAGCGCATTCCCCACATCTATCCACGGAACAGTAAGGGGTTAACCCTGTAATTCTGGTTTACATTGCAGGCACCCATTGTTTAATTGCTACATGTAGACTACTAGTAATAAAAGGCACACAAAAGGAAAAAAACTGCATATGCATCGAATGCTTACTGTTTCATGGCTGACTGAATTCTCAATCTTAACGTTGAAGGATTCCACTGACTTTCCATAGTCTTGTTGATCATCCTGCAATAAAACAATAAACAAGTGACAACAAATGTAAAAAAACTGCAAAAAGTTTCAACTCAAAACACTAACTGCCAACAAGGACACAAGCTTTTCCCATTCCATCATGTCTAGCACAAGACAGGTGGGGAAAGCTTTTTCCGCCTGCTGTGCAGCCAACTGATAATGATGATACGCAATGCACAGTGCACTTCCGCACGTCTATCCGTGGAACAGTACTGTACGGGGTTAACCTGGTTAATCTGGTTTACATAGCAAGCACCCATAGTTTCATTACTACATGTAGGCTACTAGTAAAAAAAGGCACACAAAAGGGGGGAAAACCTGCATTATATGCGTTGAGTGCTTACTGTTTCATGGCTGATGGAATTCTCAATCTTCACATTGAAGGATTCCACTGAATTTCCACTGTCTTGTTGATCATCCTGCAATAAAACAATAAACAAGTGACACAAATGTAAAAAACTGCAAAAAGTTACCACTCAAAACACTAACTAACAACAAGGACACAAGTTTTTCCCATTCCATCATGTCTAGCACATGACAGGTGGGGAAAGCTTTTTCCGCCTGCTGTGCAGGCGACTGATGATGATGCACAATGGACAGCGCACTTCCGCACATCTATCCATGGAAGAGTAAGGGGTTAACCCTGTAATTCTGGTTTACATAGCAAGCACCCATAGTTTCATTACTACATGTAGGCTACTAGTAAAAAAAGGCACACAAAAGGGGGGAAAACCTGCATTATATGCATTGAGTGCTTACTGTTTCATGGCTGACGGAATTCTCAATCTTCACGTTGAAGGATTCCACTGACTTTCCATAGTCTTGTTGATCGCCCTGCAATAAAACAAGTGACAACAAATGTAAACAAAACTGCAAAAAGTTACAACTCAAAACACTAACTGCCAACAAGGACACAAGCTTTTCCTATTCCATCATGTCTAGCACAAGACAGGTTGGAAAAGCTTGTGTCCGCCTGCTGTGCAGGCGACTGATGATGATGATGCATAATGAACAGCGCACTTCCCCACATCTATCCACGGAACAGTAAGGGGTTAACCCGGTAATTCAGGTTTACTTAGCAAGCACCCATAGTTTCATTACTTACTACACGTAGACTATTAGTAATAAAAGGCACACAATAGGGGGAAAAAAACCTGCATATGCATCGAGTGCTTACTGTTTCATGGCTGACTGAATTCTCAATTTTCACATTGAAGGATTCCACTGAATTTCCATAGTCTTGTTGATCATCCTGCAATAAAACAATAAACAAGTGAAAACAAATGTAAACAAAACTGAAATAAAAAACACTAACTGCCAACAAGGACACTAAGCTTTTCCCATTCTATCCTGTCTAGCACAAGACAGATGGGAAAAGCTTGTCTCCACCTGGGTCCAATTTCATAGAGCTGCTAAGCAAAACAATTTGCTCAGCACAAAACTTCGTCCTTGATAAAAACAAGATTACCAACCAAATTTCCATATGATTTTCAGATCAAGCAAACAACAGCTGAATACAATATGCAACAAATGGAAATTTGGTTGATAATCCTAACTTTTAACAATAAGGAAATTTCATGCTAAGCAAATGTTTGTGCTTAGCAGCTCTATGATATTGGGCCCTGCTGTGCAGCCAACTGAGGATGATGATGATACACAATGAAAAGCGCACTTCCCAACGTTTATCCTGTTTGCCATTTTGGGAGTCAAAATGTACACAGTCTGCGCAACACATATTGACTACTAAAATCGTTGTTATGGTAGACATCCATTGTCATTAACTCATAGACCTTTTCGCAAATACCGTTGCGCAAGCGCAGACTGTTGAATGGTGGGGTGCATTGTGGGATAGATATGGATCAAATTCGATCAAATTTGATCACCAGTAAGTTAGACCACAATGCACCTAATTCCAAGCTTTACACGCTCGCCCAAGTATTTGTGCACGAACAGCGCTCTCTATAAGCGACATCCAACACATATGCTTATCATGTGCATTTTGTTTCACAGTAATCATTTTCTCTTGCTCAAAACTCATCATCTGGTAACTGAATTTGTATGAATTATAGTAAAACAAATTAATATGATTTATTTCGGGTGACTAGCCGATGAGCTCCCCTCGGTATTGGAAGTTGACAAACTAGTTCCCGAGGCATCACCTCGGGAACTTCGCCTCGGGAACTAGTTTGTCAACTTCCAATACCGAGGGGAGCTAATCGACTAGTCACCCGAAATAAACCATGTTATATTTGTTTTACTATACTTCATACATAATTATTCAGTTACCGTTGCAAATAGGAACAAGGGGAAATGACGACTGAAGAAATAAAATGCAATCTTGATAACTTTTTTCATGAACATTTCTTAATTTAATTTCTGCACTTATTAAACACAAGGAAGGATACAATAAATATGGATTTAGCTCATTCCATTATTGTTTACGAGTTCATGTTTTTTAGCTGTTATAAATAATACCTGGCAGTTGTGGAATCGCAAATTGGATGACGTTTGCACCAGTTCACCCTGCCGAGAAATTCCAATGTTCAAGGATTGTCCGAAGTTTGGTGAATTTGTCAAATCATTCAGAATTGCTTCCTCTTGGGAGTTTGACAGCAACTGAAGTTGTGGAGATTGCGGCAACTTTACATGTGTATCAGAGTCAATGATGGTGGAACCTGAGGAGGTTGATGGCTGATGATCTCGGTCTGTTGCTATAGCGCTGCCATGCAAAGAAGTTGCAATCGTTTGTGAAGTATTAGCTGACAGAATTTGGCTCGTTTTGCGTTTCTCATCCTCACCAGTTTTACTGTAACTCCTGATACTTGTTTCTGATCGACGTCCTGACACAGACATGATGTGGCGGGCTTCACATCCAGCAGAATCTAGAACGGTGACCCCAGTTGCTCGTAGACAGCGATTGGTGTAATGTGTTGAACACTTTGCCTGCAGTGAAATGTCATTCATTTTGTTGAAGAGCTTGTTTTTCCCCAGAGGCATGTTGTCATACCAAACATTGCTGTCAATAAGGAACAGTTTTTTGGGGTGTTGCCAAAAAGCCTCACAGTTTGGGTTGAGAAAAGATACATACTTCTCAAATGAGAGCACCGGACACCGTTGCGGATTGTCTGATGTTTCATACATTCTACCTTCGTAACTTTCGTCGCCAGTACGGTGATTTTTGGTCAGACGATCTCTGGTTCTGCATACATAACGCTGATTATTAGTAGCATCAGTTTTAATCTCAAAGTCGTCTTTGCCCATTTCACATAGATTTTCACGACCTCTGTTACACATATGCAGCATTATATCTATGAAAACTTTATTTTGAAGGCCCAGTGGTGTGTGTTGATCAAGTGCTTCAGAGTTCTGAATTTTCTCCATATCCTCGCTATGAATAGGTTCTTTGTGTGTAACAGCAACCTTGCCTTCATGTTTCAGCAGTTTAATCATCATGCTGTTAAACATGAGATTGGCATCGTTAAAGGCTTTGTTTTTTACAATGTCAATCTGACGTAGTTTTAAAAAATGTCTTTGAAGACCAAATCTCCATACCTCCATCGAATTCTTGGCATAGAAGTTTCCCTTTGCGGTTCGCACCTCAGCATAAAATTTTCGCAGAAATGAGCTCAACTCGGGAAGGGAATATTCCTCTACCGCTGAAATATCTAGGTGTTTAGCATGACAGTACGTTTTCAGGGTATCTACAGCATTGCGGACACTCTTTTTAGTTGCAGGGCCATCTTTACTGTCGACAATACCCTCTAGTTCGGCATCGTTGAGCTTCGGAAAACATTCATTCACGTGCGCCGACATCTGTATTATTGTGTTTGACGCGAATGTCAGACAACTCGTCCATTCGGACAATTCGACAGTTCAGAGAACTTGACGGTTCGGACAACTCCACTTTGAGACAACTCGACGGATGGCCACCAAGACAAGTCAATGGTTGAGCGGCCTGTCATGTTTACACAAACTTTCCTGTATAATCTGAGCCCCCGTCACGGCCATCCGTCGACTTGTCTTGACCCCAAGTTGAGTTGTCTGACGGTTGAATAAATCATCCGTCGAGGTGTCCGAACCGTTGAGCTGTCTGAATGAAACCCGTCTGAACCGTCAAGTAGTCCGACGGACGAGTTGTCCGACGGACGAGTTGTCCGACGGACGAGTTGTCCGACGGACGAGTTGTCCGACGGACGAGTTGTCCGACGGACGAGTTGTCCGACGGACGAGTTGTTGAGTGTGGACCAGTTGGTGCTCTTCGTTCCCCAAGTGACGTCACCGCGATGATGTCATGTATTCATGAGCTACGGTCTATTTTTAGTGGGCGTTCCAGAAGTGCTACATTTTAATTCAATTTAATTCAATAAAAAAGCCCCTGACAAGAGCTAAACGAACGACCACTCACCGCTCTCGTAGTGACGTCATGCACCTGGGGCCAGCCCCCAAGTGACCCACTCCAAAATCAAAGCACTTAGGGCTTGCCACGGGTGAGCCCCTGGATTGACATCAAAGCAATTCAAACGCACCTGGGCAGTCCAGAACTGCCAATTTGACAACCAATCTACTCAGATTGCAATAGACTTTAGGAGACTTTGACAAGACTTTGCTACACTATAATGGCTTGGTGTTACATATTTGCTCATGCACGTCATCAGGGCCCAATTTCATAGAGCTGCTAAGCACAACAATTTGCTTAGCATGAAATTGTTGCCTTGATAAAAACAGGATTACCAACCAAACTGCCATGTGATTTTTGGGATTTAAGCAAACGACAGCTGAATACCAGTAACAAGCAATAGTAATAAATGGAAATTTGGTTGGTAATCATGTTTTTATCATGGAAGAAATTTCATGCTAAGCAAAATTTGTGTGCTTAGCAGCTCTGTGAAATTGGGCCCAGTTAATAATAATGTACAAGATGATTTAATACCGAGTACTGACTGCATCTTTATAGTTGTGGTTGCCAATTCAGACAAGGCCTTAAAATTTAAAGAAAAGGTACACATTTGGTATATTACTAAAAACAAATATTAACTTTAAACTGAATTGGTAATGAGCATTGAAGAGCTGAAACGGCTCCTTCTGAAGTAGCAAAGATTTTTAGAAAGAAGTAATGTATCAATAAATAAAAGACTTCTAGCCAGAAGTCTTTTATTCCTATCTAATTCGTCCTCTGAGGGTGTTTTTTCTCTCATCATTTTCTCGCAACTTTGATGACTAATTTAGCTCAAATTTTCACAGGCTTGTTATTTTATGCTTTATGATGTTGAGATGCACAAAGTGAAAAAAAATGGTCTTTGTTTGACATTTACCAAACATGTACCTCCCCTTTACTAAAAATAACTAGTAGCATAAAACCCTACTTGGTAACAAGTGATGGGGAGCTGACATAGTATAAAACATTGTGAAAAACAGCTCCCTCTGAAGTAACTTGTTTTTTTGTGAAAGAATAAATAATTCACTAATCAACAGTTAAAAGGCAGTGGACACTAATTGGTAATTACTCAAAATAATTATTAGCACCATAAAACCTTACTTGGTAACATGTTTATGGGGAGCTTTTGATAGAATAAAACATTGTGAGTAGTGGGTAAATTCCACGAATTTGATTTTGAAACCTCAAGATTTAGATTTTGTGGTCTGGAAATCAAGCATCTGATTGAAAGCACACAACTTTGCATGACAAGGTTTTTTTTCTTTCAATATCTCGCAACTTTGATGACCAAATTGAGGTCAAATTTTCAGAGGTTTGTTATTTTAAATGATGTTGAGATACACCAAGTGAGAAGACTGGTCTTTGACAATTACCAATAGTGTCAAGTGTCTTTAAAGGCAGTGGACACTATTGGTAATTACTCAAAATAATTATCACCATAAAACCTTTCTTGATTCTGAGTAATGGGGAAGAGGTTGATGGTATAAAACATTGTGAGAAACAGCTCCCTCTGAAGTGACGTAGTTTTCGAGAAAGAAGTAATTTTCCACGAATTTGATTTTGAGACCTCAAGTTTAGAACTTGAGGTCTCGAAATCAAGCATCAGAAAGCACACAACTTCGTGTGACAAGGTTGTTTTTTCTTTCATTATTATCTCGCAACTTCTACGACCGATTGAGCTCAAATTTTCACAGGTTTGTTATTTTATGCATATGTTGAGATACACCAAGTGAGAAGACTGGTCTTTGACATTTACCAATAGTGTCCTCTGTCTTTAATACTACATTTATGTATAATTTAATTTTTTATAATACCTTGCGGGGCAAGGGTGTTCTAGGAGACTCCAAAGCCTTCCTTTTAGCCACTTTTGCTCGAAGTAGATCTACCTCTGGTGGATTACATGGTGGTGGTATTAATGCTGTGTTTGCTCCATGGTTTAATAGTGTTTCTGAGCTTGTTGACAAGATGTGCTTGGCTGTTGTTTTGTGGAACTTGTAGCTGATGGTCTCTTGTAGCGTCTTTACTTTGATGCACTTCATTACCATCAAATGGCATGGACCGCACATATATTGACTCATGTGGGGAGCATAAATATCAATTTCCTCGCCAACTACGTCACCTAAAAAATCCAGGAATGTAGGTTCTCTCTTCAGTGTTGCACTAGCGAAATCTAGTGACATGTATTTTGTGGCTTTAATTTGCCGATCACAAATGATGCACCATTTTGCGTTCGCCATACTGAAATATGAATATGATGAAATGATGCACTTACTGATTTCATAGAACAATGCTAAGTTGAAGTACCAAACCATATACATACAGTGAGATGTTTGTGTGATACTTATCATATGTATCAGTTCTCCAATAATTTGTGTTCTTGCGGACAGTAAATGGCGTTGCGATATCAAGCGTTGCCGTTATCAAAAATACCTCGCCAGTCAACCTACTGTAACTTGTCGCGGAACAAACCTCAATATAGGCTGATTGATGGGGGAGGAGTACCAGTGACTGAAATAATAACCGCGTAGAGAGAATTTAGAAAGTGTACCTTTTGTCAGGTCTGCAGTTGTTTACTGAAAATGAAAGTTGACCTAGTCGATTGACAAATATTGAGACTGACGCTGACACCGTCTACACTACGTACTTCTTCAGCTAGTTCTACACTACATGCAGTCCGACACAGTCAGACTGGCAATGGCAGATATTTTAAAATGTAATCAGGTAATTACCCGGCCGTGACTTGACCTGATAAGTAAATAACAAAATACCACTCTCTGTCTCTCGGAGCGTTTTCCAGCCTTCTTTAACTTAAAGCAATGTCAGTGGGAATATAGTTGGAACGTAGCATTTTTTTTTAATTATGCCAAACATATAAAAGCATTTGGTTTGATTTTCGAGTCGAACTTATTGTAGAGCCCACACGCCGAATGAAAACATTGTCACTGATGTGGTTCATTTCTAGTGATTTCTACCTCCATTCTACAGTACTTTACAGTGCAAACAATTTGCTTTTAATGTGCAAACCAACCGTGTCCCGTCATACGATACGAGGGTCCTGAACACGACTTGAGTCGAGATTTTACATCAGATGGAAACTTGCGCAGGCTCACACCGTCTCTCATGGTATAGTTGCACCCTGCGACTTTACAACTTACAGGAAGTTCGGTGATATATTCTGCAAAAACACTGCGAGTTTTCCGACCACACCACCACCACCACCATGCCACACTCGACCATTATTTTTCCCTTGACAGAAAACGGTAGTCAATATTGTCGAACGCCCTCAACGGCATATTCCTCTGACAAAAGAACTCGTCGTGCTCACTTGCTCGAATGAAAACAGAATTCCCCATCGAGGAATTAATTATTATACAATGAATGCAGGCTAGTTCGTGTTAGTAAAGTAAACTACCGTTGCTTTCCAGGCTTTTTGCATTTAAAGGCACATCTTTGTGATTTAGCGGGAAATAAGTTCGTGGGGTGTTGTTTTTCGCTGAGGGCGACATTCAATTTCTATGATTTGTTTTCCATTTTTCGTCTTTAAAAAAAAGAAGAAAAAAAAAAAAGTGCGCAGGCCGCAGAATTGCCATCCTCCACGATAATTTTGTTTTCGTTGTTTTCTTAAGGATTCTCTTAAAGGAACACGTTGCCTTGGATCGGACGAGTTGGTCAAAACAAAAGCGTTTGTAACCGTTTTTTATAAAATGCATATGGTTGGAAAGATGTTTTAAAAGTAAAATACAATGATCCACACAAGCTTGCCTCGAAATTGCGTGGTTTTCCTTCTACTGTGCGAACTAACATGGTCGGCCATTTATGGGAGTCAACATTTTGACCCCCATAAATGGCCGACGTGTTAGTCGACGAGGTAAAAGGAAAACCACGCAATTTCGAGGCATGTTTGTGTGGATCATTGTATTCTACTTTTACAACATCTTTCTACCCATATGTATTTTATAAAAAAACGGTTACAAACGCTTTTCAAAGACCAACTCGACCGATCCAAGGCAACGTTTCCTTTAATGTTTGAATCGAAAATTGAGGAAACAAAATTCCCCGTAGAAAAGCACAGCGAAAGTGCATGGACAGTGGCAATAAAATGCATTGAAACCATAGAGGTTCAAAGCACTTGGAAATATATTATTTGTATTTATTTTATCTGTTAACATTTACATAGAAGTATCAATAAAAAATTGTTTGAGTGATTGTCAGGCTTTATGTGAATATACACAACTGTTTGTGTATGGTTGTGTATTATTCCCGATGACTTGTGTATGGATGTGTAGTTTCCCATTGACTTGTGTATGGTTGTGTAGTTTACCCATTGACTTGTGCATGGTTGTGTAGTTTCCCATTGACTTGTGTATGGTTGTGAAGTGTCACATTGACTGGTGTATGGTTGTGTAGTTTCCCATTGACTTGTGTATGGTTGTGTAGTTTCCCATTGACTTGTGTATGGTTGTGTAGTTTACCATGGACTTGTGTATGGTTGTGTAGTTTCCCATGGACTTGTGTATGGTTGTGTAGTTACCCGTTAATTGTGTATGGTTGTGTAGTTTCCCATTGACTTGTGTATGGTTGTGTAGTTTCCCATTGACTTGTGTATGGTTGTGTAGTTTCCCATTGACTTGTGTATGGTTGTGTAGTTACCCATTAATTGTGTATGGTTGTGAAGTGTCACATTGACTGGTGTATGGTTGTGTAGTTTCCCATTGACTTGTGTATGGTTGTGTAGTTTCCCATTGACTTGTGTATGGTTGTGTAGTTTACCATTGACTTGTGTATGGTTGTGTAGTTTCCCATTGACTTGTGTATGGTTGTGTAGTTTCCCATTGACTTGTGTATGGTTGTGTCAATTCCCATTGACTTGTGTATGGTTGTGAAGTGTCCCATTGACTTGTGTATGGTTGTGAAGTGTCCCATTGACTTGTGTATGGCTGTGTAGTTTCCCATTGACTTGTGTATGGTTGTGTAGTTTCCCATTGACATGTGTATGGTTGTGTGTGTTTCCCATTGACTGGTGTATGGTTGTGGAGTTTCCCATTGACTTGTGTATGGTTGTGTAGTTTCCCATTGACTTGTGTATGGTTGTGAACTGTCCCATTGACTTGTGTATGGTTGTGTAGTTTCCCATTGACTTGTGTATGGTTTTGTAGTTTCCCATTGACTTGTGTATGGTTGTGTAGTTTCCTATTGACTTGTGTATGGTTTTGTAGTTTCCCATTGACTTGTGATGGTTGTGTAGTTTCCCATTGACTTGGGTATGGTTGTGTCAATTCCCATTGACTTGTGTATGGTTGTGAAGTGTCCCATTGACTTGTGTATGGTTGTGTAGTTTCCCTTTGACTTGTGTATGGTTGTGTCAATTCCCATTGACTTGTGTATGGTTGTGAAGTGTCCCATTGACTTGTGTATGGTTGTGTAGTTTCCCATTGACTTGTGTATGGTTGTGTAGTTTCCCATTGACTTGTGTATGGTTGTGTAGTTTCCCATTGACTTGTGTATGGTTGTGTAGTTTCCAATTGACTTGTGTATGGTTGTGTCAATTCCCATTGACTTGTGTATGGTTTTGTCAATTCCCATTGACTTGTGTATGGTTGTGAAGTGTCCTATTGACTTGTGTATGGTTGTGTAGTTTCCCATTGACTCGTGTATGTTTGTGTAGTTTCCCATTGACTTGTGTATGGTTGTGTAGTTTCCCATTGACTTGTGTATGGTTGTGTAGTTTACCATTGACTTGTGTATGGTTGTGTAGTTTCCCATTGACTTGTGTATGGTTGTGTAGTTTCCCATTGACTTGTGTATGGTTGTGTAGTTTCCCATTGACTTGTGTATGGTTGTGTCAATTCCCATTGACTTGTGATTAGTTGTGAAGTGTCCCATTGACTTGTGTATGGTTGTGTAGTTTCCCATTGACTTGTGTATGGTTGTGTTGTTTACCATGGACTTGTGTATGGTTGTGTAGTTTCCCATTGACTTGTGTATGGTTTTGTCAATTCCCATTGACTTGTGTATGGTTGTGAAGTGTCCTATTGACTTGTGTATGGTTGTGTAGTTTCCCATTGACTCGTGTATGGTTGTGTAGTTTCCCATTGACTTGTGTATGGTTGTGTAGTTTCCCATTGACTTGTGTATGGTTGTGTAGTTTACCATTGACTTGTGTATGGTTGTGTAGTTTCCTATTGACTTGTGTATGGTTGTGTAGTTTCCCATTGACTTGTGTATGGTTGTGTCAATTCCCATTGACTTGTGATTGGTTGTGAAGTGTCCCATTGACTGGTGTATGGTTGTGAAGTGTCCCATTGACTTGTGTATGGTTGTGTAGTTTCCCATTGACTTGTGTATGGTTGTGTAGTTTACCATGGACTTGTGTATGGTTGTGTAGTTTCCCATTGACTTGTGTATGGTTGTGTAGTTTCCCATTGACTTGTGTATGGTTGTGTAGTTTCCCATTGACTTGTGCATGGTTGTGTTGTTTCCCATTGACTTGCGTATGGTTGTGTAGTTTCCTATTGACTTGTGTATGGTTGTGTAGTTTCCAATTGACTTGTGTAAAATGGTTGTGTAGTTTGCCATTGACTTGTGTATGGTTGTGTCAATTCCCATTGGCTTGTGTATGGTTGTGAAGTGTCTTATTGACTTGTGTATGGTTGTGTAGTTTCCCATTGACTTGTGTATGGTTGTGTCAATTCCCATTGACTTGTGTATGGTTGTGTCAATTCCCATTGACTTGTGTATGGTTGTGTCAATTCCCATTGACTTGTGTATGGTTGTGTCAATTCCCATTGACTTGTGTATGGTTGTGAAGTGTCCCATTGACTTGTGTATGGCTGTGTAGTTTCCCTTTGACTTGTGTATGGTTGTGTAGTTTCCCATTGACATGTGTATGGTTGTGTCAATTCCCATCGGCTTGTGTATGATTGTGTAGTTTCCCATTGACTTGTGTATGGTTGTGTAGTTTCCCATTGACTTGTGTATGGTTGAGTAGTTTCCCATTGACTTGTGTATGGTTGTGTAGTTTCCCATTGACTTGTGTATGGTTGTGTAGTTTCCCATTGAATTGTGTATGGTTGTGTCAATTCCCATTGACTTGTGTATGGTTGTGTCAATTCCCATTGACTTGTGTATGGTTGTGTCAATTCCCATTGACTTGTGTATGGTTGTGTAGTTTCCCATTGACTTGTGTATGGTTGTGTAGTTTCACATTGACTTGTGTATGGTAGTGTAGTTTCACATTGACTTGTGTATGGTTGTATTTAGTGTCCTATTGACTTGTGTATGGTTGTGTAGTTTCCCATTGACTTGTGTATGGTTGTGTAGTTACCCGTTAATTGTGTATGGTTGTGAAGTGTCACACTGACTAGTGTATGGTTGTCTAGTTTCCCATTGACTTGTGTATGGTTGTATAGTTTCCCATTGACTTGTGTATGGTTGTGTAGTTTACCATTGACTTGTGTATGGTTGTGAAGTGTCCCATTGACTTGTGTATGGTAGTGTAGTTTCCCATTGACCTGTGTATGGTTTTGTAGTTTCCCATTGACTTGTGTATGGTTGTGTAGTTTCCCATTGACTCGTGTATGGTTTTGTAGTTTCCCATTGACTTGTGATGGTTGTGTAGTTTCCCATTGACTTGTGTATGGTTGTGTCAATTCCCATTGACTTGTGTATGGTTGTGAAGTGTCCCATTGACCTGTGTAAGGTTGTGTAGTTTCCCTTTGACTTGTGTATGGTTGTGTTGTTTCCCATTGACATGTGACTGGTTGTGTCAATTCCCATTAACTTGTGTATGATTGTGTAGTTTCCCATTGACTTGTGTATGGTTGTGTAGTTTCCCATTGACTTGTGTATGGTTGTGTAGTTTCCCATTGACTTGTGTATGGTTGTGTAGTTTCCCATTTTCTTGTGTATGGTTGTGTAGTTTCCCATTTTCTTGTGTATGGTTGTGAAGTGTCCCATTGACTTGTGTATGGTTGTGTAGTTTCCCATTGACTTGTGTATGGTTTTGTAGTTTCCCATTGACTTGTGTATGGTTGTGTAGTTTCCTATTGACTTGTGTATGGTTTTGTAGTTTCCCATTGACTTGTGTATGGTTGTGTAGTTTCCCATTGACTTGTGTATGGTTGTGTCAATTCCCATTGACTTGTGTATGGTTGTGAAGTGTCCCATTGACTTGTGTATGATTGTGAAGTGTCCCATTGACTTGTGTATGGCTGTGTAGTTTCCCATTGACTTGTGTATGGTTGTGTAGTTTCCCATTGACTTGTGTATGGTTGTGTAGTTTCCCATTGACTTGTGTATGGTTGTGAAGTGTCCCATTGACTTGTGTATGGTTGTGTAGTTTCCCATTGACTTGTGTATGGTTTTGTAGTTTCCCATTGACTTGTGTATGGTTGTGTAGTTTCCTATTGACTTGTGTATGGTTTTGTAGTTTCCCATTGACTTGTGATGGTTGTGTAGTTTCCCATTGACTTGGGTATGGTTGTGTCAATTCCCATTGACTTGTGTATGGTTGTGAAGTGTCCCATTGACTTGTGTATGGTTGTGTAGTTTCCCTTTGACTTGTGTATGGTTGTGTCAATTCCCATTGACTTGTGTATGGTTGTGT
This sequence comes from Asterias amurensis, assembly GCF_032118995.1. Classification (NCBI taxonomy): domain Eukaryota; kingdom Metazoa; phylum Echinodermata; class Asteroidea; order Forcipulatida; family Asteriidae; genus Asterias; species Asterias amurensis. The sequence goes on from NC_092650.1 coordinate 17,925,759, forward strand.
CAATTCCCATTGACTTGTGTATGGTTGTGAAGTGTCCCATTGACCTGTGTAAGGTTGTGTAGTTTCCCTTTGACTTGTGTATGGTTGTGTTGTTTCCCATTGACATGTGACTGGTTGTGTCAATTCCCATTAACTTGTGTATGATTGTGTAGTTTCCCATTGACTTGTGTATGGTTGTGTAGTTTCCCATTGACTTGTGTATGGTTGTGTAGTTTCCCATTGACTTGTGTATGGTTGTGTAGTTTCCCATTGACTTGTGTATGGTTGTGTAGTTTCCCATTGACTTGTGTATGGTTGTGAAGTGTCCCATTGACTTGTGTATGGTTGTGTAGTTTCCCATTGACTTGTGTATGGTTTTGTAGTTTCCCATTGACTTGTGTATGGTTGTGTAGTTTCCTATTGACTTGTGTATGGTTTTGTAGTTTCCCATTGACTTGTGTATGGTTGTGTAGTTTCCCATTGACTTGTGTATGGTTGTGTCAATTCCCATTGACTTGTGTATGGTTGTGTCAATTCCCATTGACTTGTGTATGGTTGTGTAGTTTACCATGGACTTGTGTATGGTTGTGTAGTTTCCCATTGACTTGTGTATGGTTTTGTCAATTCCCATTGACTTGTGTATGGTTGTGAAGTGTCCTATTGACTTGTGTATGGTTGTGTAGTTTCCCATTGACTCGTGTATGGTTGTGTAGTTTCCCATTGACTTGTGTATGGTTGTGTAGTTTCCCATTGACTTGTGTATGGTTGTGTAGTTTACCATTGACTTGTGTATGGTTGTGTAGTTTCCCATTGACTTGTGTATGGTTGTGTCAATTCCCATTGACTTGTGATTGGTTGTGAAGTGTCCCATTGACTGGTGTATGGTTGTGAAGTGTCCCATTGACTTGTGTATGGTTGTGTAGTTTCCCATTGACTTGTGTATGGTTGTGTAGTTTACCATGGACTTGTGTATGGTTGTGTAGTTTCCCATTGACTTGTGTATGGTTGTGTAGTTTCCCATTGACTTGTGTATGGTTGTGTAGTTTCCCATTGACTTGTGCATGGTTGTGTAGTTTCCCATTGACTTGCGTATGGTTGTGTAGTTTCCTATTGACTTGTGTATGGTTGTGTAGTTTCCAATTGACTTGTGTAAAATGGTTGTGTAGTTTGCCATTGACTTTTGTATGGTTGTGTCAATTCCCATTGGCTTGTGTATGGTTGTGAAGTGTCTTATTGACTTGTGTATGGTTGTGTAGTTTCCCATTGACTTGTGTATGGTTGTGTCAATTCCCATTGACTTGTGTATGGTTGTGTCAATTCCCATTGACTTGTGTATGGTTGTGTCAATTCCCATTGACTTGTGTATGGTTGTGTCAATTCCCATTGACTTGTGTATGGTTGTGTCAATTCCCATTGACTTGTGTATGGTTGTGAAGTGTCCCATTGACTTGTGTATGGCTGTGTAGTTTCCCTTTGACTTGTGTATGGTTGTGTAGTTTCCCATTGACATGTGTATGGTTGTGTCAATTCCCATCGGCTTGTGTATGATTGTGTAGTTTCCCATTGACTTGTGTATGGTTGTGTAGTTTCCCATTGACTTGTGTATGGTTGAGTAGTTTCCCATTGACTTGTGTATGGTTGTGTAGTTTCCCATTGACTTGTGTATGGTTGTGTAGTTTCCCATTGAATTGTGTATGGTTGTGTCAATTCCTATTGACTTGTGTATGGTTGTGTCAATTCCCATTGACTTGTGTATGGTTGTGTCAATTCCCATTGACTTGTGTATGGTTGTGTAGTTTCCCATTGACTTGTGTATGGTTGTGTAGTTTCACATTGACTTGTGTATGGTAGTGTAGTTTCACATTGACTTGTGTATGGTTGTATTTAGTGTCCTATTGACTTGTGTATGGTTGTGTAGTTTCCCATTGACTTGTGTATGGTTGTGTAGTTACCCGTTAATTGTGTATGGTTGTGAAGTGTCACACTGACTAGTGTATGGTTGTCTAGTTTCCCATTGACTTGTGTATGGTTGTATAGTTTCCCATTGACTTGTGTATGGTTGTGTAGTTTACCATTGACTTGTGTATGGTTGTGAAGTGTCCCATTGACTTGTGTATGGTAGTGTAGTTTCCCATTGACCTGTGTATGGTTTTGTAGTTTCCCATTGACTTGTGTATGGTTGTGTAGTTTCCCATTGACTCGTGTATGGTTTTGTAGTTTCCCATTGACTTGTGATGGTTGTGTAGTTTCCCATTGACTTGTGTATGGTTGTGTCAATTCCCATTGACTTGTGTATGGTTGTGAAGTGTCCCATTGACCTGTGTAAGGTTGTGTAGTTTCCCTTTGACTTGTGTATGGTTGTGTTGTTTCCCATTGACATGTGACTGGTTGTGTCAATTCCCATTAACTTGTGTATGGTTGTGTAGTTTCCCATTGACTTGTGTATGGTTGTGTAGTTTCCCATTGACTTGTGTATGGTTGTGTAGTTTCCCATTGACTTGTGTATGGTTGTGTAGTTTCCCATTGACTTGTGTATGGTTGTGTAGTTTCCCATTGACTTGTGTATGGTTGTGTCAATTCCCATTGACTTGTGTATGGTTTTGTAGTTTCCCATTGACTTGTGTATGGTTGTGTAGTTTCCTATTGACTTGTGTATGGTTTTGTAGTTTCCCATTGACTTGTGATGGTTGTGTAGTTTCCCATTGACTTGGGTATGGTTGTGTCAATTCCCATTGACTTGTGTATGGTTGTGAAGTGTCCCATTGACTTGTGTATGGTTGTGTAGTTTCCCTTTGACTTGTGTATGGTTGTGTCAATTCCCATTGACTTGTGTATGGTTGTGAAGTGTCCCATTGACTTGTGTATGGTTGTGTAGTTTCCCATTGACTTGTTTATGATTGTGTAGTTTCCCATTGACTTGTGTATGGTTGTGTAGTTTCCCATTGACTTGTGTATGATTGTGTAGTTTCCCATTGACTTGTGTATGGTTGTGTAGTTTCCCATTGACTTGTGTATGGTTGTGTAGTTTCCCATTGACTTGTGTATGGTTGTGTAGTTTCCAATTGACTTGTGTATGGTTGTGTCAATTCCCATTGACTTGTGTATGGTTTTGTCAATTCCCATTGACTTGTGTATGGTTGTGAAGTGTCCTATTGACTTGTGTATGGTTGTGTAGTTTCCCATTGACTCGTGTATGGTTGTGTAGTTTCCCATTGACTTGTGTATGGTTGTGTAGTTTCCCATTGACTTGTGTATGGTTGTGTAGTTTACCATTGACTTGTGTATGGTTGTGTAGTTTCCCATTGACTTGTGTATGGTTGTGTAGTTTCCCATTGACTTGTGTATGGTTGTGTAGTTTCCCATTGACTTGTGTATGGTTGTGTCAATTCCCATTGACTTGTGATTGGTTGTGAAGTGTCCCATTGACTTGTGTATGGTTGTGTAGTTTCCCATTGACTTGTGTATGGTTGTGTAGTTTACCATGGACTTGTGTATGGTTGTGTAGTTTCCCATTGACTTGTGTATGGTTTTGTCAATTCCCATTGACTTGTGTATGGTTGTGAAGTGTCCTATTGACTTGTGTATGGTTGTGTAGTTTCCCATTGACTCGTGTATGGTTGTGTAGTTTCCCATTGACTTGTGTATGGTTGTGTAGTTTCCCATTGACTTGTGTATGGTTGTGTAGTTTACCATTGACTTGTGTATGGTTGTGTAGTTTCCCATTGACTTGTGTATGGTTGTGTAGTTTCCCATTGACTTGTGTATGGTTGTGTCAATTCCCATTGACTTGTGATTGGTTGTGAAGTGTCTCATTGACTGGTGTATGGTTGTGAAGTGTCCCATTGACTTGTGTATGGTTGTGTAGTTTCCCATTGACTTGTGTATGGTTGTGTAGTTTACCATGGACTTGTGTATGGTTGTGTCAATTCCCATTGACTTGTGTATGGTTGTGTCAATTCCCATTGACTTGTGTATGGTTGTGTCAATTCCCATTGACTTGTGTATGGTTGTGAAGTGTCCCATTGACTTGTGTATGGCTGTGTAGTTTCCCTTTGACTTGTGTATGGTTGTGTAGTTTCCCATTGACATGTGTATGGTTGTGTCAATTCCCATCGGCTTGTGTATGATTGTGTAGTTTCCCATTGACTTGTGTATGGCTGGTAGTTTCCCATTGACTTGTGTATGGTTGAGTAGTTTCCCATTGACTTGTGTATGGTTGTGTAGTTTCCCATTGACTTGTGTATGGTTGTGTAGTTTCCCATTGAATTGTGTATGGTTGTGTCAATTCCCATTGACTTGTGTATGGTTGTGTCAATTCCCATTGACTTGTGTATGGTTGTGTCAATTCCCATTGACTTGTGTATGGTTGTGTAGTTTCCCATTGACTTGTGTATGGTTGTGTAGTTTCACATTGACTTGTGTATGGTAGTGTAGTTTCACATTGACTTGTGTATGGTTGTATTTAGTGTCCTGTTGACTTGTGTATGGTTGTGTAGTTTCCCATTGACTTGTGTATGGTTGTGTAGTTACCCGTTAATTGTGTATGGTTGTGAAGTGTCACACTGACTAGTGTATGGTTGTCTAGTTTCCCATTGACTTGTGTATGGTTGTATAGTTTCCCATTGACTTGTGTATGGTTGTGTAGTTTACCATTGACTTGTGTATGGTTGTGAAGTGTCCCATTGACTTGTGTATGGTTGTGTAGTTTCCCATTGACCTGTGTATGGTTTTGTAGTTTCCCATTGACTTGTGTATGGTTGTGTAGTTTCCCATTGACTCGTGTATGGTTTTGTAGTTTCCCATTGACTTGTGATGGTTGTGTAGTTTCCCATTGACTTGTGTATGGTTTTGTCAATTCCCATTGACTTGTGTATGGTTGTGAAGTGTCCCATTGACCTGTGTATGGTTGTGTAGTTTCCCTTTGACTTGTGTATGGTTGTGTTGTTTCCCATTGACATGTGACTGGTTGTGTCAATTCCCATTAACTTGTGTATGATTGTGTAGTTTCCCATTGACTTGTGTATGGTTGTGTAGTTTCCCATTGACTTGTGTATGGTTGTGTAGTTTCCCATTGACTTGTGTATGGTTGTGTAGTTTCCCATTGACTTGTGTATGGTTGTGTAGTTTCCCATTGACTTGTGTATGGTTGTGTCAATTCCCATTGACTTGTGTATGGTTGTGTCAATTCCCATTGACTTGTGGTTGGTTGTGAAGTGTCCTATTGACTTGTGTATGGTTGTGTAGTTTCCCATTGACCCGTGTATGGTTGTGTAGTTTCCCATTGACTTGTGTATGGTTGTGTAGTTTCACATTGACTTGTGTATGGTAGTGTAGTTTCACATTGACTTGTGTATGGTTGTATTTAGTGTCCTATTGACTTGTGTATGGTTGTGTAGTTTCCCATTGACTTGTGTATGGTTGTGTCATTTCCCATTGACTTGTGTATGGTTGTGAAGTGTCCCATTGACTTGTGTATGGTTGTGTAGTTTACCATTGACTTGTGTATGGTTGTGTAGTTTCCCATTGACTTGTGTATGGTTGTGTAGTTTCCCATTGACTTGTGCATGGTTGTGTAGTTTCCATTGACTTGCGTATGGTTGTGTAGTTTCCCATTGACTTGTGTATGGTTGTGTAGTTTTCTATTGACTTGTGTATGGTTGTGTAGTTTCCCATTGACTTGTGTATGGTTGTGTAGTTTCCCATTGACTTGTGTATGGTTGTGTAGTTACCCGTTAATTGTGTATGGTTGTGAAGTGTCACATTGACTGGTGTATGGTTGTGTAGTTTCCCATTGACTCGTGTGGTTGTGTAGTTTCCCATTGACTTGTGTATGGTTGTGTAGTTTCCCATTGACTTGTGTATGGTAGTGTAGTTTCCCATTGACATGTGTATGGTTGTATTAAGTGTCCTATTGACTTGTGTATGGTTGTGTAGTTTCCCATTGACTTGTGTATGGTTGTATAGTTTCCCATTGACTGGTGTATGGTTGTGTCAATTCCCATTGACTTGTGTATGGTTGCGAAGTGTCCCATTGACTTTTTTAGTTTGGAAGGAAATAATCTGACACAATCGTACCTTCACATTAACCATCAACATATTCTGTGTACCTCCTGTTAGTTTTTATTATTATGAAGAGGTTTTTGATGCATTTTGGAAATAAAATTTCTGATGTTTTTTTTTCTAAAAAAAAAAAAATAAATAAAAACAGTTGGGCGGCGATTTCGAAAGGCCTTCTAAAACTGGCGATTTTTTTTTGCGGGGGGGATGGAGCTTTGAAAAATCTCACGCACAGCTGGCCTCTGGACTTGGCATCTCTGACAACTAGTTTGTGTTTGTTTACTCCGCCTAACTTAACTCCGCCCTTGTGACGTCGAGGCAAAGTTCGCCACCGCGATCGAATGGCGACCCCCGAAGGGTCAAAATATATATTTCCAGGTGACTTTAATGGCAAGGCTTCCCATTATATTTCTGAACTGCTTCAAGTGTACACTGCATCAAGGAATCTTCGATCAAGTTCCATGCTTCTCCTCATTGAACCCAAGCCTCGACACTCTGACTTATGGGTAACAGGTCTTTTTCTTCAGCCGCACCACGCATCTGGTACATACACTCTACGATCTTGTCTTTGTACAACAAAATTCAAATCTCTTCTCAAAACATCTTATTGTTGTCTTATTTTATTTAAAATATTCATTTTGTTTTCTTTCAAATTACTTATCTTTCAGAGCTCCGATGAAGAAGATGCGCAACCATGTCCTACCCCCGAGACAAACAATTGACAGCCGGAGGTGGCACAAGATGAACAATTCTGGTAAAGACTACCATCAGACTAAAGCAGAAGCCATTTTGTATCTGAAGGCTCGCCTCAAGCTACTCAGAATTCTCAACATCAAAGACAACGACGGGGCCTTCCAGATGTAGACAGGTCTTCCTAACTATGCCGTCTTCAAAGTTTTGCACGACTATCTGAAACCCAATTCAAAATGTTCGGGAAAGAACACACTTTTACTTATACAGGAAGGTTGCCGAAAAGTGGTAATTTGCTGTTTGGCTTTCAAAGGACCGCCCGCCGTTTTGGTTTAGTGCACACGTCCAACGTGTCATCCGGGCATTTGTCTTGTCAACACCTTTCGCTATTGGCATCTATAGGCCTAAATATAATAAAGTGAAAACCACTTTCTCCAATTATATTTTTTTTAAATTCATTTGAAATGTTTTTGAGACAAACTATGTGATTGTTGCATAATTATTAACACCTAGTATGAATATAGAGGTTGCGGTTGAAGTGAAAGTTTTCGCTGCATTCGATTAAAATGTACACGATATGCATGTGGTACTTTTCTAATGAAATTGTTTAAATTAAGATTTTTAAAACAATGAATAATTCCAAACCGTAGCACCGTCAAACTTTCATAAACTAATTCCTCAGACAGTTTTGCAAACTGTCTGTTATATTTATGAATCTATTTCATAACAAAGATTTAAAGGGGAGTGTAAAAGAGGAATAACGAAACGATTCCTCTTTTATATTCCCCTTTGTTTCTTTGTTGTTATTTAATTTTGAAAAGCCCGCCCCGCCCATCGAATGTTCGTCGTATAACTAGAATCAAATTGTATTCCACGCGCTCGCGTAGTACTTGTACACGTACGCGCTAAAACTGCTGTCACACGCATCGCGCTTGCTTCATACAAAATAGAGTGCCCTCCAATGCGTGCGCGTGTCAATGAGTGCATCATGCGCGTTTGAGCGCGTGGCGGGTTGATTGCGCGCGTTTGAAAAAACTCATTTTTTTCGAGAGAATGTTCATTTCCCATTCTTTGCGTACCGTACAAACAGGTATTCTTTCGTGTTCTTGCGGACATTCCTATCGACTATTAATTTTATCATGAGTTCTTCAAGCTCAGCTTCACTCGGTGCCGTTTCTTGCCCAATCAACTCCAACACATTCCCCGGAAAGTTGTGGAAACTAGTGAACGGCGGACGGTTCCAGTCCATCGGCTGGAGTAACGCTGGAACTTGCGTTGCAATCAACGGCACGACCTTCAAGAATGAGGTCCTCTACAATGAAGAATTCAGCGTTTTCAAAACGCAGAACTTCTCTAGTTTCGTCCGGCAGCTCAACCTGTACGGATTCCGGAAACTGGCGGCAGTTTCCACCAAGGAGAGCATGTCCGGGGAGGACGTCCACCATTTCCAGAACCCTTTCTTCAATCGGAACCGTCCGGAATTATTAGGCCACGTTCGCCGGGCTGGCAATCGACGTCGAGGAGGAAGCGAGAATGCCGAGAACTCGTATTTCACCACCATCCCTTACAACCGATTTGGCCATCTGTCCTCGGGCTGTCGTAACTCGCAGACATTGTTCCACCACCAGGGAGCGACTTATGCCCCGGTCAAGTCCGAACCTCTTCATGATATTCACAATCGCTTCAGCCCGTACCAGCAGACACCGTTCACCACTAGCACTGTCCAACCGAATTGCTACGGTCCCTCCTCGTGGAGCCCAAGTGTCAACGGAGCGGGAGTCGGCGGCCTTCACGGCCTGACGTTGATCGCGAGCACGGTCAGCGGGTCTCTCACGGCAACTTGCCCGGCAGAGCCCCGGCAAGTCGACTTCCCTACGCTATTCAACCAACAGGGGCAGCTGAAGAAATTTGTCGTCATCCAAGAAGCTGACATTGGCCAAAGCTTTATGGGCAGTGTGCAGAATCCAGGCGGTAAGTTTCGACGCAGATGTGTTTTTACTATTTTTAGGCCTTTAATTGGAGTAAGACTCCCGACGGTGTCACTTATATAATAGTAGGCTAGGCCTATCTGGGCTGAAGGGTGTGCATAAATAATGCTCATGGCGCACATGATTACATGCATTGTTAAGTTTTTGATTGGTCTTGTGCATTTTGTTGCTTTGCCACTAACTTGTTGCATAAAGAAGGGTCGGAGGATGGATCAGTGTTTGTTTGGGAAAAACTTATGTTCGGATATAATTTCAAAAACTATGATTTTTCTCAACAGGTATTTCATTGTCAAGATGTAATGACCCCCTGCTGACTACCAACTATGACCCAATGTTGTGTGCCATACCACAACCGAGCCCTCCTCATCACCCACCCACCACCAGCCAAGCATTCATCATGTCTCCGACCCCGTCCAATCAGAGTGGTCTATGCTACAACCTGGCCCAAGCCGGACACTCCGGACTGAGCAGTGACCCACAACCATTGCATCTCGCGTCTAGTGTTGGCCAAGGGGTTCCAGTCTCTACTACTGAGGTCCCAATTCAGGTCTACACAAACCTAGCCCCGATTGTATCCGTAGACAGTCAACTGCAGCACCGCCAGCAGGTATTGGTATATCAAAGATGGGGGAATACAAATTTTATATGGGTGATAGGGAGGGGGGGGGGGGGGCTAAATGGATATTCCAATCACTCAAGTGCAACTGAGAAGATAAAGCGACCGTTGCTAACGATCTAAAGGGTGACGTAATAGTGACGGTGAAGGTTTTTACTAACGTGACCTTTTTTATGACCGTCACACTCATAAGGGACCCTCAACAAAACAAACAAAAACAGCATCGACACAACATTATACAAACTTATAAAGGTTTTTTTTTCATTGACGTTGTTCCTCTATAAATGCACAGGAGAACAAAATAACAAGAAACATTACAGTAACAGTAACATTTATTGTCGAATAAAAATACTGAAGTGGACAAAATAACAAGTTTTTGTGTGCAATACTTTACAATGTTACTTATTTTGTATATATCTTTTTCCTTATAGGTCTGTCTTCCCCAAGTTTCAAGTGGAGAGCCGTCAGGCGGTTCATCTGCAACAGTTTCAGAGGACTGTGGAAACATTGAGGGAATGTCCAATGTATGCACCAGTACGGGTGTATAAACATGAACTATACCACAAGAAGTATCAGCAACTGATTGTGGAAAGCACACCAAGGGCCGGGGGGGGGGGGGACTCAGAACCCACCCCCTCTTTTCCTCAGAGCATCACTCACGTGAAAGACGTGTACATCAATAGTACGAATTTGAAGGAATAATAAAACAACATTTTCAAAAATGGCACATCACTCGGTTTTTATAGCCTGTGCACTATGTTTTGTTGCTGTTTGAGCAATAATGAAATGCACAAAATAAAGTATGACTCGAGTGTTCCAACAACCCAAAAAATGTAAGAATTTAATATTACTTTAAGTGTAAAAATGAAATGTTTTGTAAATATATTGTTGGAAACTTTGGACCGTTTGTGAGATGACCGTCTTCTTGTGAATATGTATTTATTATTACATATTATTTTATTATAATTATTAAATATTTAAATATTTATTTATTTGTTAAACTTATAAAATTAGTGGCGAATTTACATATTTTAATTATTGTGTTATTATACATTATTATACATTGTATGAAATAAATATAGATACTGGAGTCTTTAATTTATGAATAAATGTTGACTGAATGTAATTGCCTCGTTGTGAACTCGGGCTAAACAAAACATTTTCGGAAAAGTTTGGGTTGGTTGGGGGCCAAATGCTGTCAGCAGAAACGCCGTAATTGTTTATGTGTGTGTTTGGGATTACGAAAGCACAAAATAAAAATATTACTATAGGTGAAAATCTCTTCTAAACTTGCAGTGTAATCAGAAGATGGGCTCCATCTCCAAGTGTTTTGGTAACAAATAAAACTGAAAGTATAATAGGGACCCGATCCGAATTACAGGCCCGGTGTCAGATGCAATTGTGTCCGCCATGTAATACTGCCCACTCCGGACATTTTTGCATATGCAATCGTGTCCGGGGCTATGCAAAAACCGTCCGGTGGTGGACATGTATACATGACTGGAGACCAGACAACTCGACGGTTCAGACAACTCGACAGTTCGGACAACCCGACGGATGATTTGTTCAACCGTCAGACAACTCGACTTGGGGTCCAAGACAAGTCGACGGATGGTCGTGATGGGGGCTCAGCGCGGGGCGGTAGGGGTAAATAGCGGCCTGTGGATGTACTGACTAGCGACTTGGCGATAATGCAGGGGCGTTCCCCCGGGGGGAGGGGGTACATTATGGTGGGTGGGTTTAATATCTAGGCAAACGGATAAAAATGATCAATATAGGAATGATACAGGAAAGTTCGTGTAAACTTGACAGTAAACGGAGTTCGGCCGCTCAACCGTCGACTTGTCTTGGCCATCCGTCGAGTTGTCTCAAAGTCGAGTTGTCCGAACGGACGAGTTGTCCGACGGACGACTTGTCTTACGTTCAACCTACGTATGCAGCGTTGATATTCACGTGTTTTTATGATTGCAGCGACTACCACCCAAACGGTCGAACATTTCCCAAACATTTTCCATGTCATTCATGACATGCACTTTATAGCTTGTAAAAAAATGGTGAACGTGTTCCGACGACAAAGCGTTTAATTTACTGCAATGGTGCGGACACAACTTCATATGCAGCAGCGTCCGGGCGGACACGATTGCATATGTAAAACCGTCCGGCAGACATTATTGCATATGCAATAACGCCTCCAGATAGTATTGCAGAGGACATAGTTACATGCGACACCGGTCAAAAATAATATATGAGCATCGTTTGTGCCAATTTGTTTGAGAAAAAGATCGATAACTCAGCCCAGCTTAACTCAGCCTAGCCTCCTGAAAACCTAACCCCATTAAGTCTCCAATATGATGCATGTTGCCTGTAGTTGCCTTCCGCCGGCAGGTGGTGACGCTGCTGACTTTCAAGAAAGCAGCAACATTGAATCTTTAAAGGAAAAGCTTACGCAGTTATCTAGTTTTTGAGTGACGATTTCTTTTTGTTTTTTTCCTGAATGGTTACTGCTGATCTGATGTGAAACTACCCTTTATAGCCTTTTCTCTGCCCCTATGTTACATTGTTGCCTATATAAACGATAACATTAAATTTATAACTAAAGGAATTGGACAACCCCGCCCTTTGTTGTTGCTTAGATGGAAGGTTATTCTGAGACGATCGTGTTCGGCCCGCCCCTTTGTGTTGTTGTGTGTACAACAAAATAAACATAAAATTGTCTTGCCCAAGCTTTCTAGAGAAGATGTTATAGTATTAATAGTTAAAAGGAACCTGACTCGATTTCCAAAAAACTCTTTCAAGTGAAAAGTTCTTCTGAGTGAGACTACCCCCTTTAATAAGGCCTGGGGATGTCAAACAAACATTATTATTAAAACAATTCTTTCATACATTTTCCAAGATAATCTCTTTCAAGTGAACAGCTGGTCTGATCATGGTCTGAGACTCCCTCCTTTTAATAGACCAAGTTCCCCGCCTCTTGTTGTTGTGTACTTATTATGTACATCAATTATAAAAGTGACGTCAATATTACGATCGGTAAAACCATGGGTAATCAGCGCCCAGCATCTTCAACAAACATGATGTCGTCATCAAACAAAGTGAAGACCTTCCAATGGTGCCCGACAACCACAGATCAGAACCACCTGCATACGCACGGAACAAAATAACAGGGAACCAGCTTAGTTAGGGCCATACTAAAATCATTACATTATTTTCTACACGGTGTACAAAAACAAGACAAAATGTCGTACGCTTATCTCTTCAAATATATTATTATAGGAGACACAGGTAAGATTTTCTTGTAACACATAATCATGTTTCGTTGTTCTTAGTGTTCGAATGATATTTGATCGTTTTGGACGGTAGCGTTTTTGACGTGTTTGCAAAAGCAAATCTGTCGATTTATGCAGTGTCGACGTGGTTTTTTGTCATGGTTTGTGCACAACCCAATGGCGATTGAATAATTTTCATTTTCAAGATGGCTGCGTTTTACTATTTTTAGTTAAAAAGTATGGATTCAGTCACCAATCAGTCAATAATGCCACTGCTGGTAGCAGTGCTATTGTATGGAAACCTTGTCTGACTCTGCTCCTTGATCTCTCATTAATAAGATGATTTCGTTAAATAATGCTTGCTCACATAATCAATAATTTTTTTTTTTATATTACTAGTACTACTAGAAGTAGAATTTCAATAAACACAGCCTGGCTGGATTGGGTTTGATAAAGGTGCCCACTGTTTTTGTCTTCCTATAGTACTGGCAATGCATGGATGGATGGTGGAATGTATTATTTGTTTATCGAACACCCTGTTTATCAATCAAGTTTTAAAACCATATTATTTCATTGTTTGTTTAGTAGTGTTATGAATATTATTGCTCTTGGATTGAAACAAAAACAAGCCCAAGATTGAAACAACGAATGCAAACGCATATAAAGTTGACTTCATTTTTTTTTTGAGAACCATGTTTGGCTGCACTACTTGTGTGTGGTGCAGGTCAGGCTAATTATTTGGGGGACAAAATATTAAAATTGTTCTTTCATTTTTGTTACATTTCCAAGAAAAGAAATATTAAATTTATAATTAAAAATAAAAGAATGGGACTGAATTACCAAGATTATCTCAAAACTTAGTTTTGTTTTTAGTTTACACTGAATTGTGAAGTACACATCCCCATAATGTTTCCCGAACAAAAATTGCCTCTGTCATGCATTGGGTCATTGTTTTGGTAACCCCTCACAAATAAACAATTAAATTTTCCTCACAAAGGTGCCCATTCATAAGAAGAAAAACAATTCTTTGCCCTTTCAAATACAAACATTGTGTCTTTTGTTAACCAACAATTGTAAACACCACCATTTTGTATTGATCATGCATTTATGTTTTTGTTTTAAAGGTGTCGGAAAGTCATGCCTTCTTCTACAGTTCACAGACAAGAGGTTTCAACCTGTACATGATCTTACAATAGGTAAGTCTCCCTCTTTATTACTGCCCTCAATGCACATTATGTTGATTGAGTAGGGCGCCCTCGCCTAGAAGTCAAAAGGACGTTGTTAAAGATGCCGTGTCAGATTTTTGGTTGATTTGACCCCAAAATTTTGATGGGGGTCGAAAAAGTTACAAGCTTTCATTTGAGCCATTGCTTGAAAAAAGTCTGCCAATAATTAGTAGCAGCATGAGCAGTGAAATAAAGTGCTCAAAACTAATTTTTGTCGGGATCCCGACAAAATATCACATGACCAATTCTGATGTGTTTTATAAGAAACGTTTAAAATTTTTGTCATGGTTCCTGACCATTAAAAGTAAAAGTGAAACTTTTTTTTTATGTTTGGGGCAAAAAATCTGACGTAGCATCTTTAATTGGTAAAACCCTGTGCGCAGCGCATACAAATCTGTGAGTTTCCATGATTTCGTCATCGTATTACTACAAGTATTGTGAACACTATTATGTTTGTAAACTTTACCTGCACAAGTAGTCTAGTGGTAAAACATCTTCTCTAGCAACTTGAATGCCCAACAGATTTAAAAAATCTGGAGGAGAACCCTGTATGTTAACATACACAAATGACTGAAATCAACACAGTGCATAGTGATAAAAAGCGCAGTGCGACTGCAAGGTGTGTTTGAGTTGCTAGTGGAGGACCACTAGCTAGAGATCCATGACACTGTCAGCGGGATACCAGTGAGAAGGTTATTGGGTAATGAATACAGGAAGTCATTCATACTGTAAAGTTGACTTTATTATCAGGTTGAATCTCGATTGGTGGAAACCCGGGAGTTGAGAGCGCAGCTTCTCAACATACGGTGGAGATTTGGGTCAGGTTCCCAGTATAGACGATGTGACCTCTGACGTCACACGAAAATCATAACATGATTTGCGCGCACATCGCCGGGCAAAACCTTTGTGTTTTGGCAGCCAGCTAGAAAGTGTATCCAATCTTACCATGACTACGTGTCTTTTTGCCCGGCGAAACATGACGTATACAGTGTTTTTTTCAACAGAGGGCGGTTTGAATGTAAACATAGGTCACATCGTCTATAGTTGTAGCTGTGTTGCTTTACAGGGTTGGGGGGGGGGGGGTCTTCTGCGATAGATGATGCCCAGAGCTGTTTAAGAGAGTTTGTTAAAAAAGGAAAACATGTTTTAATGTGATGTATATTATTTTATTTGTGCAGGTGTTGAATTTGGAGCCAGAATGATAAACATTGATGGAAAACAGATAAAACTGCAGATTTGGGACACTGTGAGTATGTTTGGATGCACCTTCTCACAACCCAACATTGTTTTTTTGCAAGCACAAGTTTGTGATCTCTTTTGAGTAGTGTTGCCTCTGCAAAGAACTGGTGGTTAACGACTCAACTTTTACATTAGTTTGCTCTGATTGTCTTCAGGAGAAAGTACCCTGAACTAGTTGAGTGAGGGATGGTGTGTGAAATGATGAGATATGTCATGCTAATACTGAGGGCTCACGTAGCGTCTTAACTGGACGCCACGCTGGAGCTCAATGAGTTGAAATTCTTCTCATTAAATGAATCTGATCACACACCAAACCCACATGGCCTTCTGGATGCTCTGACCTCTAGAATAGGTCTGACCCAGACATAAGGAGAGGTCATCATCTGACCTCGATGTCAAGGTTCATCAACTTCACATTGAGTTCATTACATGTAGGGCTTGATTTTTACATTTGACTGCAGGCTTGAGGCCAGTAATTTAGGTAGGTCGGGCTAGTGAACTCAGGTCCGAACAAATCTGGCTGTCATGTCATTTTCAATTGAATAATAGTTAGCCATGTACAGTATAACAAATTAGATCTACATATATTTGTGTAAAGCCTCTTTCAGTGATTGTGCCTGTAAAACGAGTTCAGCCCGGTCCAATCATACAATAATCATGCAAAAATGGAGCGAATGTCCCTGTGTCACAATTAGAAAAACAACACATGCAATGTTTGCTCCCTGTGATTAGCTTCGCTGCTCGCACTTGCTTTCGCGTGAAGTACATTTAAAAACCAGGTTACACTACGTTATACTGTGACTCTGGTTGTTACAAAAAAGTACAAAATATCTTTTTCAGTAATAATATTGTGATTCATAAAAGTAATTGTATACATATAGGCCCAGTGGTTTTGTAGGTTTTACCCCAAATTTAAGCCCCGATTTGAGGACAGCAGTGATATTCCATACCAAGTACACATGTATGTTCATGTATCTTGGGACATACTGGGAAATATTGGATGTACACTGCAGAATGCATTTATGAGTGCTGCTGATAATATTATGCCTGCATTTAATCAATACATCACTGACCGTGCATGCACCATAGTGTAGTTGTGTTGGTTTTAGGACAACCTCTGACTGTGACAACACATGTACAAAATAATTGCAGTGGGAATGCAACCAAGTATAAATCGGGGCTTGAACCATGTACCCACTCAAGGATGTGCAGCCCAACCAGGTATTAAGGCCTGCATTGTTGGTGCTGGGTTATACATTTGTAAATTGGGGCGATACCACTTGTCCACTTGATGATACACAGTATCTAGGCTTGAACTGTAGCTACATGTATCTTGGGTATAAATTGGGGCTTGTATTTACGTACATTTGTGTACCACAGTTATCTGCTTGAGGCAGACCTACCAAGTCTCGCGCATTAGACGTGAGACTCGCGCATTAGGGGTCTGTCTCACGCTCTCACGCACCGCAACCATTTTCTCACGCATTAGGGCCAGACCAGGAAAAAAATTAATAATGCACAATCTTCAGATTGCACAGAGTTTTTCAGAATTATCAACTGGAGCTGGCATTCAAACATTGGGCAAATTTCAAGATTGCGCAGGCTTTTTGCTCTCTGAGAAGATTCAGCCGACAATTTGGGAATTCCGCAGCGCGCAAAACGCGAATTGCGCACATGTTTGTCTCGATCTCTAAGCAAATTCGTTGAATGCGCTCCACGGGCGTAGACTCAACAAGCAGACGTCTTGAGCGGAGGATTTTGGACAACATTTAAGCCAGAAATTTTAGGGGAAATGATATGTCACAATCGTACCTCCACATTAACCAGCAACATCTTCTGTGTACCTCATGTGAGTTCTAAGTATACTGAAGAGGTTTTATTGCATTTTGAAACACTTTTGTCTCAACAAATAATTGTATCCCCCTAAAAAATCTCACGCATAGCTGGCCTCTGAACTTGGCATCTCTGTTGAGGATACACAGACAAACTGTACCCAGGCATTAGCTGTGGGCATACCTTAGAGTGCTTGTACTAGGTGATCTAGATTTTATACTGGCATGAGAATACACAGCCCAACTGTGTATGGACTTGATTGGTTTTAATCAATGAGTTATGATAATGATTCAGTCAGTGACTGTACAGGTCACTACAGCCACACTGAGAATGCTGAAGGGCCACTGCGTGTAGTGTGGTTGACTCAAGTGTAAATGATCCTCTTGTTGTGGACGTATGCACACCACCATAGCACCATGCACAGTGTGTTTGTATTGTAGAGGTCAAAGGTCAAGGTCAAGGACGCCCTCGGACTGTGCATTTGTAATGGACATTTCATTAAATACTCTTAATATTATTATCTATTTTTTTATCCGCTAAAAAAAAATCACGAACGTGTTGGAAGTTTTGCCGTGATAAGTTGACATTTAGCTGTATTCTGCTGTATCTTTTGACACAAATTTGTGGGCCGCATACCACCATATTGAGCTGTTTTGGGCATTTTGCTGTTTATGGTCAAACTATAAAATAAATGCCTTTAATGGTAGGACCAATAAAAATTGAATTGAATTGAATTGAATTGAATTGAATTGAATTGAATTGAATTGAATTGAATTGAACTGAACTGAACTGAACTGAACTGAACTGGATTGAATTGAATTGAATTGAATTGAATTGAATTGAATTTAAGTACTGCAATAAAGTAGGCAATAAAAAAAAACCAAGATTGAGCTTTGGTGATTAAGCCTCACAATACAAAAGGGCCTGAAAATCGATTAAAAAAACTGGCTTGTTTTGATTTAAAAATTAGGCATTTAATTGTATTTCACATTATAAATAACTTAAATGATATAATGAAGTGCTCACACACAAGGATTTTTTCTGCTGCAGATTCAGTTGTATGAATTTTATTAAATTGTTGAAATGCATATTTGGAGTTCCTAGTGAGTGGGATTTATTGATCAATAAAAACATTTATTTCTTGGTTTCGATTTATTTGTTTGAAATTTATACGCAATTTTCAATTAATGACCTTTTGATCATTGTGGAGTATGAAATTACAACCAATGTGCACCGTGCAGATGATTTGTAGCATAAACATATGGTACACATTTTAAAAAGAGGAAAAAGATAGTAAAAGGAGGCACGTTTATGATTCTGTTTGTTTACACATTAATTTGAACACAATCGTTTTAAGTGCAAAGTAGTTAAAGACAGTAGACACTATTGGTAATTGTCAAAGACCAGTCTTCTTACTTGGTGCATCTCAACATATGCATAAAATAACAAACCTGTGAAAATTTGAGCTCAATCGGTCATCGAACTTGCGAGATAAAAATGAAAGAAAAAAAACACCCTTGTCACACGAAGTAGTGTGCGTTTAGATGGTTGATTTCGAGACCTCAAGTTCTAAATCTGAGGTCTCGAAATCAAATTCGTGGAAAATTACTTCTTTCTCGAAAACTATGTCACTTCAGAGGGAGTCGTTTCTCACAATGTTTTATACCGTCAACCTCTCCCCGTTACTCGTCACCAAGAAAGGTTTTTTGCTAATAATTATTTTGAGTAATTACCAATAGTGTCCACTGCCTTTAAAATTACACGTATTATGTGTACCTTGTGTACTTATCTGTAATGAAATGGAACCACTTTCACTTTGGACATGTTTATCGTCATGGGACAATGCACTTACTACCCAGTGCATGTACAATGCACTCAGCAAAGGGTGCATATTATGTACATAGTGTGTAGCATATGGATTCATGCACAGCCCACACTGCATACTACACAGACTGTGACCAGTCCGGCCATTAAATGCATTTCAATCAGATGTTTTTTAGACCCCCCCCCCCTCCCTCTCAAAAGTAAGCTTCATTTAAGAATAGACTCACATATTCAGCATTTAAAATTAAATTTATATGTGTACATTATAATCGGTTTAAAGGCAGTGGACACTATTGGTAATTGTCAAAGACTAGCCTTCACAGTTGGTGTATCTCAACAAATGCATAAAATAGCAAACCTGTGAAAATTTGAGCTCAATCGGTCATCGAACTTGCGAGATAATAATGAAAGAAAAAAACACCCTTGTTACACGAAGTTGTGTGCGTTTAGATGGTTGATTTCGAGACCTCAAGTTCTAAATCTGAGGTCTCAAACTCAAATTCGTGGAAAGTTACTTCTTTCTCGAAAACTATGGCACTTCAGAGAGAGCTGTTTCTCACAATGTTTTATACCATCAACCTCTACCCATTACTCGTCACCAAGAAAGGTTTTATGCTAATAATTTTGTTGAGTAATTACCAATAGTGTCCACTGCCTTTAAAGAGAATTTTGATCAGACGGTTTTTTAATGGCCGTCTCTCCAAAGATTATAATCAGTTTAAAATGACACATACAGTAATATGTTTAACTTGTTTACATATAAATGTGATGAATTGAAACCAATTTCACATTGAACCTATTTATAATATTTGTCACACAGAGAGTGTGGCTCTATGACAGACCAATCCTTAAAAGCATTTCAATCAGACAGTTTTTTGACGGCCCCTCTCTAAAAAAAAATTGTAATGTCCATTTTTAGAATAGACTACTAATATAATCAGCTCACTCACTCAGGCTTTACTCCCAAGGAGACCCTTAGCTAATTCAATAATTCACGATAGCGTCTTGATATGACCTCTGGTACATGTATTAGATTATTAACTGTTGTTAATAATAAACCAATAGGTGAACTCTGTATTGGCCATATTGGCTTGAGGCTGGAGAATTTATTAGTGGAGCGATTGTTTGTCGGGCAGTGGTGAGGTACGTACATGTACGTCATACACGCATTATTGAATGCAAATATCAACTGCTTCTAGTGCTGTGGGTAAAACTCTGACTCCAGAGTTGATCCTGGGTGCGTTTTATTTTCCCTGAAGTGAAACAGAGGTAGAGTGCAGACTGCTCCGGGGATCACTGATGAGGAAGTCATAGCTTTAACCGTAGCACAAGTAAAAACAGTCGATGGTTGTTTAAAAAAAAAAAAAAAAAATTAAAATTAAACATAATACTGTGTCTTGGCGCTAGGTACAAAGATTTGATGCTGCTGGTTGCTATAGGTATAGTACACTGATTGATATGGGTTAGTACATTGGTTGTTATATAGGTCTAGTAGTTCATTATTAAGTATAGCGCGTCTTGTTTATGTGTCTTTCTAGTAAAATTAAGACACTATATCTGATCATATGTCGGGGCTCGCAAACCAATCAAAAAGTAGAATCTTTTTTAGAGGTGTTACACAATTACAATAATAAATCTGTTTTAAATAACTGTCTCTCCATGGGAAATTGTATTGGCCTTGTACAAAAAAAACAAAAAACGCAGCAATATTATACAGAAGTAAACAAGGATTAAATGATACGCTAAATAAAGAGTAAGACCTAAAACTTAAAAGTTAAAGTGCAAATCCAACAAGTAAGATCTGGTGACAGGTAGATCTGGTGGCCAATGGCCAGGAAATCATTACATGTGTCAGGTGCATAAATCATTACATCAGGATTGATGTATTATTGAATTGTTTGTTGACGATGAATTTATAAACGGCACAAGTCTTGTTGTCATTGTACCTGTATGTACCTGTACATACAGTGTGTTTGTGTGCACCATACAAGGCTGACAGGTAGTTAAAGTGATTCTCCATAAAAATTATTATATAACTTTTTTGAAGGTAAGTTTTTTAAATGGGGAGTATTTATTTGGAAATTTTTGTATTTAACAAATGTGCAAAATTTTTAGAATGTTTTTTTTTTAAATTTGTTTGTTTGTTTTTCTGTATAGGCTGGTCAAGAATCATTCCGGTCAATTACACGGTCCTACTACAGAGGAGCAGCTGGTGCCCTGCTGGTTTATGATATAACAAGGTACGTCATCGGCTGGATTTTAATATTCTCAATGTAATTGCCTAATCAGAGACATAACAAGGTCTTTGATTGGTTGGATTTTCATTTGAAAAATCTGTTTTGAAAAATCATCGCAGGTTACTCCCCAGCTCCCACCGATACCCATTTGAGAGATGATAAAAAAGCCTTGATCATTTGCACTAAAAGTGTCGCAAACTGACCTGGGCCCAATTTCATGGCTCTGCTTACCGCCGAATTATGCGCTTACGATCACAATTCCCAGCTTACGTGCAAGTGCCGAATTTCTGCGCTAGCCTTGTAAGCGTGTAATACCTAGTAACGTAGCAGAAGCCAAAGTTCGCCGCTAACCTGTGAAAAAGCGCTCACCGTAAGCACATAATTCCCTTCTTCCGTAAGCGCTAATTCTGTAAATACGGTAAGCACACCCATAAAATTGGGCCCAGGCCAGGATTTGAACCCGCATTCTGTAAACTACGGAACTACCACTACCCTAGACTGCTCGGCCACGACACCCAAAGTAAAACCCCAAACTCTGGAATAGACTTCTCCATGACATCCGTGACACAGCATCCTTCAACATGCTCAAGATACTTCTGAAAGCCCACTTGTTTCATGAGGCCTACCTTCAATGACTTATTTATTTCTTCTGTGCCTCAGCGCCTTTGAGCAAACCTTGGATTTTGGCCCTCAATAATAATACCTAAACTTAATAATACCAAAACTTGTATAGCGCCCTAATCATGTGTAAACATGCTCTAGGGCGCTGAACATGGAAAAATAGACAAACTAAAACATAAGAAAATACGGAATTATAACAACGGGAGTAAACATTCTTTAAAACATTCAACAACAAACTTAATCAATAGAAATCCTCAATACATTGATTATGATTGATTGATTGATTAGAGAGGATTGAAATATATTTGTTTGTTTTCTTTTCTGCCAATCAGGCGAGACACATTCAACCACCTGACCACCTGGTTAGAAGACGCCCGTCAGCATTCCAGTTCTAATATGGTTATCATGCTCATCGGAAACAAAAGGTATAGTGCTTCCATGAATGAGAATTAAAAGGCGTTTCACCTCCTGCTTGCTGAACCAATTGTGTTGTTCAGGACTATTCACGACACTATACATTACTTACGAAACACAATCAGACATCAGTGAAACGATTCTTTCAGCACCACTTTGACGTTATTGTGCCTACGGCAAACATTATGCCGCAGTGCATCTTGGGAATTAAAAATGAGTCGCAACTGGTGTCAAAGTCGCAACTATTTTAAGCATGACCAGTAAAACCACAGTGGATAACATTGAAGAGGTCAGATAGTAGATGGATCGATTGAAAATACTTTATAAAACATTCATTATAACTTGGGTTGTCTTGATTCACAGTGATCTGGAGGCAAGACGCGACGTCAAGAAAGAGGAGGGGGAAGCATTTGCGAGGGAGCACGGTCTGATCTTCATGGAGACATCAGCCAAGACGGCAGCCAACGTTGAAGAAGCCTTCATCAACACGGCTAAGGAGATCTACCAGAAGATTCAGGAAGGCGTCTTCGATATCAACAATGAGGTCAGCGTTTGCTCTTAATGTTTCCAGTGACTAGCTAAAAGGACCAGTTACACATGTTTCAGACAGGCGAGCCAGAGTCCTACCAAACCAAATAGATTAGGAGCGACTGTAGCTCGACCCAAATGAATTTTGGTTTCAGACAGGTGAACTAAGCATAAGGGGTGCTTTACGATCACACCAGTCCTCTCGTGGTGACAGCATGCACCTCAGGTCTACCCAAAGTGACCCACTCGACAAGCAGGGCACTGGGGGCCGACCTAGATGAGCCCTGTCAAAGCTATTCGAAAGTACCGGGGCAGACTGGGGGAAGACGAACGCACCCAACACTTACATTGGCTCGGCCCATGACGCGATTGATGTCTGAAACCAAGGCAGTCCAGAGCCGTTCTGAAAGACTGCCACAGTCAATCTTTCAACTTCTAGCGCATCCAGTTGCTCCTCACTGTTAAAGACGTGGAACTTTACATTTACTTAATTCACAATTTGGTTCGGCGCGACTCTGGAGCGCCTGTCTGAAACGAGTGTAAGATTTTCATTTCACTTGCCTGTCAACTTTTGCACTTGGCTATAATTCATACTAAATGGGGATACTTTTCAACACTGAAGTACCCATCAAGACCACTTGGAACGTATTTTGACGGACAGTTTCCTTCCTGCCGTATTCTGTCATTTATGGTACTTTTTTTTTGTTTTGTTTGTATCTCCCAGGCCAACGGCATCAAGCTAGGACCCCAGCACTCGCCAACAAACCCCACGCTACCATCACAAGGGGGCGGTCAACAGGCCGGAGGGGGCTGCTGCTAAAAATAGGTCTTCACATTTCCACAAAAAAAAAAAACTAAGGAGGGTGGCATTACAAGTAAGACGCGTATTATATTCTATGTTTAGACTTCATGTGCAACAACCAGTGTAAAACTTATTATTAAAAAAAAAAAAAGTAAAAAAAAAAAAAGGTGAAAATATGTAGTATATTCTGGTTATGTATTCCAAACGCCCGAGGGAGGAAAAAGGGATTGGTTTCTTTTTGAGTTGTGGACATCGGTAACCTTCCATGAATGTTTTTTGCATCCCACATGGAATTTTGTTTCTTCTGTGGGAAAAAAACCTCATTTGTAGTTGTAAAGTTCTTACCAAAATAAACGCATTATTTGTGATGTGATTGTAGATGAGCGCGATTGTACAAAGCCCAGCCGATCTCATTGCCTTTGAAACTGTTGTGAGATGTGCAGTGTAATGTATGTAGAGATTCTTTTCCTGGGCCTTTAGGTGGTGTTTTAGACACTAAATTCAATCATTACAAATGCATCGGGAAATCTAATTGGAAAACATAATGCATGGTTTGTAATTCCCAATTTTGAAAATTGGATAACTGCAGATAGTGTGGTGAACCGTACATTGTGTGGTCTTCTGTACAAAATGTGGTCAACCCTCCAGAGTGTGGTCAACCGTGCCTAGTACGGTAAACCGTACAGAGTGTGGGTAACTAGCTTTTATGTTAACTACATTGTTTTGTACAATACACATTAACTAACTTCTACAGAGAACCATGGATCCAAACCTGGGTTACAGAGCTTAGCTAACTAGTTAACTAGTTAACCATACTTTGATTGAGTCATACTTTGAATAACCGGTTAACTTGTTCAAAGTTTTGTATGGTAAACTTGTGTTCTCCGACTTGCAAAAAGACTTCAATTATGCGGATGTATAATGAAAAATAAATCAAAAACTTGTTTTAAAAGGAAGGTTATTTAAGAAATTAAAATGCACAAAGTGCTACTGGATGGTCAAATGTATGTGACCTAAAACAACGTGAGGTTCATCCAGTGAAATGTTTTCATTTTCCTACATGAGGTTTTCAATTACTGAGTGGATACGACAGAAGTCACTTTCACATTGTGTACCATGGGTACGTTTTCGGGGTCGTAACCAAAAACTGTTGAACTTGCGGTTGGTTGATCACTGGCCATTGACTAAAACAGTTAATTGGTATCGATCGGCAAAATGGACTCCAGTACAATGGTAACATCAAAAGAGTACTTCTTCTGAAATTTTTATCAGCCCGTTCTGACACAATGGACCGATCCGGCCTATCAATCAAACTGTGCGTGTTCACCCATTTGACCAATCACAGCAATGATTGTGGTTGGACAAACTTGGCCATGCGTGCGCGTATATTTGGCACGCGCGTCGGAATCGTTCCATTGTCTTTCGGTGTAAGTTGTATCCATATTAAAAAATGTACCATACAATGTATTGCTTTCTTCCTTTTGAGATTTGAAAAAAGAGAACGGTTTTAAATACCATGGAAGAAGTCTGCTTTGTTAGTACGGAGTAGTTCTATTCAGAACCATCAAGCATAGAAAACTTTAACAATAGAACATTTTTGTCTTAATTTGTAAGTTAACATTTTATGTTAAGAATTCAAATTAAAAACATTCATATATTAATCAAGCTGAACTAAAGGTTTTTTAAAAACACTTTCTTTGACTGTAATTACCTACAGCTCTAGAAGTATGTCTTATCATATTTATATATAAGGCTAAATATTATAAATACTATGTAGGAAATCAAATGAAGATTGCTTCTTTCTGATCCCCTTTGCTGCTTTATTTCAACATGGCTTGTTAATCGCTCAATCGTTTCCTGTTTCCCATATGAAATGTCTTTCCTTCCACCATTTCACTGGTACATGTTTTCTCCTTAAGTGGAGACTTTTTTTGCAAGTTATTTTACAAAAAGATCACTTAAACAATGATTAAAAAAGAAATTGTATTGCTTTATGATAAACTTTCTTGAAAGAGTAATTCATAACATTACTGCATGGGATAAAATCCACTGAAAACAAATAATTATTAAACATGAAATTCTGGTTAAAGAATACACCATAATTGAATGAAAAGCACATTGAAGTTGATGTTGTAGATCCTTTATGTCACGATTTAAGACGAAAAAAAATGTATATATATTAACATGATTAATATGCTTTGTGCACAGTGAATGTAACCGCTTTTTTGTGGCATGCGTCGAGTATTTGTTGTTATGTGATAACCTTGAAGTAATGGAATATAATTATTAGGGTACTAAGTTTATCTTTAAAAATATGCCTTATGTGGAGATTGCTGTCAGATTTCAGACATACGTACTATTCAATTTTTTGTAAAACAGTAATTTGACGACCCAGTTTGAATGCATCGGGGAAAGAGGGGTGTTTGTGTAGAGGGAGGGTATACTGATGGTAATTGTTGTCAAAGACCAGGGGCGATTTCACAAGGATAGTTCTAACTTAGGACTAGTCATACAAAACTTAAGTCTAGTCCTAAAGTTAGGAAAAGTAAACTCGAGCTAAGACTAAGACTTTGCGAAATCCACCTAGTATCCTTACTTCGTGTATCCCAATATATATGCATACAATAACATACCTATGAACATTTGGGCTCAATTGGTCAAAGACGTTCCAAGAAGGAGCCACCCCTCGTTGCATTGAGTTGTGTAATTTCAGATACCTGAGAAGGTTTCATGCCTGGAACCTTATCTCAGATTCAAAATTTGCGGGTGAAAATTAACCTCTTTTTGTAAAGCTTAAATTTTCACAGGTTTGCTGTTATATGTATTCATAAGATCACATAAAGTGCTGATACTGGTCTTTTGACAATTACCAATGTTGCCCAGTTCGCTTTAACCCACAGAGTTAAGATAGAAGAGTATCTTGCTGCACGTAGAGTTGTACGCACATAATATGTAGATTCTAGAAGTTTCAATGTTATGTTCAATTTTTGGAGAATGAGTTTAGCAATTGTGGGGGAAGAGCAATCGTTGTTGCCCAATTTCTAGGTACTGCTCTTTGGCAGCGTTTCTTGTTCAGCTTTTCACTATTTTCCTACTCTAAGGGATTATTAGTGCATGCGGTAGCTCTGTAAGCATGACATTTGTAATAATACTAAGAAAACGCCCAAGCTAACCAATATTCCTGCCTAGCCCTTATTTTCCTAAGGTGATTATGGATACTTCTTCTCTCTCAAACTCAAACATCCAAACTGTTGGACTCTGATTATGGTGGCATGCCAGGGCCCAATTTTATAGCGCTGCTTAGCGGCCGATTTTGTGCTTACTGTGCAATTTCTATTTCATAGCGCTGCTAACCGTAACCACACGAAAAGGCATGCTAACCTTCCGGTGCTTACCGCACGAAAATAAATGACGTCACAATGCAAATCCATGGTAAACACGCAATATGGCCGCCCAATTTTCTGCTACAGTAAGCATGCAAATTTGCTTACCGTTAAGCAGCGCTATTAAATTGGGCCCTGATCCTGAAAAGCATGATAAGTTTACTAGTGCAGTCCTCAGTCCAACAGAATCAAACAAAACATGCTGTTGGAGTTTGTTCGGTCTGGGATGGCTGACTGTACAATGAATACCTCAAATATGACAATTCTTTGCTTTTGGTTAGAATTACCATGAAGTCTGAAGAACTGAAGAAGAAGTGAAGTAAGGATCCAATTTCATAAAACTGTTAAGCAATAAACAATCTTGCTTAGCAGATAATATATGCTAAAATGGTTTCATGCAACCTTGAACCCATGGACCAATCCCATTGCATTGCTCAATCAAATTAATGGTAAGACAAGTTTTGTGCTAACTGTAACGGACATAATTGCTTAAGTGTATTTCACAGGGTAGCTAGAAAATAAGGTGACCAGCTTGTTTGCTTTCAGTAAGCACCAGCAGGTTATCAAGCCTTTACCAGAGCATAAGGTTAGCAGCTTTATGAAATGGAAACTGTAAGCACAAAGTTGGCCGCTAAGCAGCTTTGTAAAATTGGCTGAAGGCCCCGAGATGATTTTCCTGTACCGGCAGTACAGTGTGTGTAAAATACTTGTCGCACTCTTCTGTTGTTGCTTACAATTCCCCACATCTCCGAATACCTTCCCTGATAAAAAAAAATTAAAAATCTTAGAGCGATTCTTCAAACTAATGTATATCTTTATGTAGTAACCCGTGGTGAACCAACTGCATATTGTTTAGTCTTATTTATTGTAACTTCATTTATTTTTATTTCTTGAAAAAAAAAAAATGGTTTTATTGACTTAAATAATTAAGAGATTTATTATTCACTGTTGTTAATATTTTGTGAATCGTGACTAAGTTACACCACATAGTTTGATCTGTAAATTCCAAATGCAGGGACCGTACACTACTTTATGAAATTTCTGCAAGTGATTTCATGCTTACTTTTTTTTCCAGGTCAAACGATATCCGAGAAGAAATTGGATGGAAATTCAACTCATTTGACGAGTAAACTTTTAGGGTTTTGTTTGAAAACATACAATGATGTTTTCGATTGAGGAATTGGGATTGTTGGGCCTGGATAATTTTCGCCATTTTTCCTTCTCCCAGCATCCATCTTCTGAATTTTTTTAGAAAGTTTCTAACAAAACAAAAAAGTTATTAATCATAGTGTACAGTTCCTGAAAGCTGGCTCATTCTTCAAATAAAATGCAAAAGTTTCAATGATCCAAGAGAGGTTTTGCCTTGGAAGTTAAAAAAATGCTTATTTTATTTTGGGGGTATTTTGTTTGAAGTTTTGACCAGCTTTTTTAGGGTACCACTACAAGTCGCCAAACCAAATAGTAAATATAATTCTAATCTTGAGACTTTGGCAAGGGACTGTATGGGGGATGTAGATGCGTGATTTATTTTGCAGTTGGTGTTGGTTGTTAGGGCAACCCGTCTTGCCACAAAATGAAAACTAAAAAAAAAATTAATAAAAACTGATGAAAATGTACCAAGACGAATGTGTGATGTAGTTTTTTTTTTAGAAGTTCTGTTTGTGACCACCAGTACTCCTTTCAGCATCGAGGATTAAAAAATAAAGAAGTTGCCTTACATTACAAATACAAGGCCAGAGGGCCACTTCAAGGTGAGGGCTACACTGAACTGCCACCAGGAGTATGTTGCCACCTACTCATGGGGCTGAAACAGGGTTGCAAGGATGTAAGCATGGGTAGCCTACAATCCACTAAGAGTAGGAGCCTACTTTCCCAACTTATTACAAAGCAATTATGGTAAAACATTGTGCTCAGGGGCACAAGTGTCTATATACCCATATTTGAACCCCATACTCTCTTGCCGGCCGACAACACAAGAGCTTGGGTCTGGTACCCTGTACTGCTCAGCCAAAAGTACCCTTAAATGCAGTGGACACTATTGGTAATTACTCAAAATAATTATTGGCATAAAACTTTTCTTGGTGATGAGTATGGGGAGAGGTTGATGGTAAAAAACATTGTGAGAAACGGCTACCTCTGAAGTGCCATAGTTTTTGAGAAAGAAGTAATTTTCCACGAATTTGATTTCGAGACCTCAGATTTAGAACTTGAGGTCTCGAAATCAACCATCTAAACGCACACAACTTCGTGTGACAAGGGTTATTTTTCTTTCACTTTTATCTCGCAACTTCGATGACCAATTGAGCTCAAATTTTCACAGGTTTGTAATTTTATGCATATGTTGAGATACACCAACTGTGAAGACTAGTCTTTGACAATTTCCAATAGTGTCCACTGCCTTTAAACCGATTATAATGTACGCATATAAATTTAATTTTAAATGCTGATTATGTGAGTCTATTCTTAAATGAAGCTTACTTTTGAGAGGGAGGGGGGTCCAAAAACATCTGATTGAAATGCTTTTAATGGCCGGACTGGTCACAGTCTGTGTAGTACGCAGTGGACACTATTGGAAAATTTACATGTACATGTAACATACAACATGTACAAGCAGTCCTGATGCCAATTACAGGATTTGAACCGAGCTTAATTGCTGCTTACCGTAAACAAAGAATCTGTGCTTTAGAAGCAGGGAATTCTACGTTTACGTCATGTCAAAGGTTAGCAGGGAAATGTTTTGCATGTATGCTACCAGTGTTCACCTACACGACTAGCGCAGAAACTTTGCGCTTGCCCTGAAAGCAAGGAATGATGATTGCATTCGTGAAGAATTTGGCGGTAGGCAGAGCTATGTTAATGCACCATGGCTTCTCATCAAAGGTTAGAGGGGAGTGCACTCGAGTGCTAACACAAACAGAAAAGCAGTCAAAAGTTGAGTAGGTTTATAATCTTAGTTTTAATCCATTTTTGTATACTTCAAGTCTCTTAAATGTACTGTATTTTATTTATAAAACAAAACACCACAAAAAATGTTCAAACCATATTATTCTATTTGACATCTCGGTCTCATTATGATTATGTACAGTATCTACAAACAGCTCAAATACTTCTCCCAAATTCATGTCAATACTCAAATGCTGCACGATGATTTCGGCATCAATAATAAATAATTTGGGGTTGAGCAAAGAAAAGTTTATTTGAGCGGGATTTGAATTGTGGCGTCGCTCCACCAAATCAGCTATTTAGCACTAATGTTAGCGGTTTTGCTATTTTAGTCAATATCTTTGTTAGGGGTTGCCAGTCACAGAAGCCGTTCAATCTGCAACTGCTGTATAGCCAGGGATTACATCGACATTTAATATACAGCCTGTGGAGAGGCAGCTTAGGGATCAACTTTTTATTTTAGTAAGCATTGCCTTTGACATTATTTAGATATGGACATGTGAATTTTACCAAAAAGCATAACGACTACAACTTTTTATTAGGTATCACGAGCAGTGCACTTGGAGCTCAGCTGATGACTAGAGTGCTGGTTTTTTTTAGCAAGGGCCATGAGCACCTGCTTTGGCAGATACAGGCGCCATACAAGGCTTTGATTATTATTATTATTATCATCATCAAATAATTAACACTTTGTGTATATCAATACGTCCTGTAATTATGTCATCTACTGTAGACTCAAAGCTTTTGATAAACACAAACCTGACCATTTCATTGTTCAAGATCATTTCTTTCAAAACCACATTGGATAATATTGATACATGTATGATAGACAAAAGGAGGCTTGACTGTGTACAATGCAGATGCAGTCCTGGTGTCATATTCCAGGCCAGCATAGTTTACTCATTATTCTAAGACAAGGTGGATTATATTGAATGGTAAGATAGTAGGAGGGTTAATTCTGTGAGTGCTTTCACCAAATGATATCTTATTGCAAGCTGGCATACAAAACAAGTGCCCAGGGTTCCCCCTTGGACAACAGGCAAACATAAAAAGTCAGAGTTCTGAAATTTCAGTATAACCTAGTATGTTTTTTTTTACGAGTCAAAACAATAAACACATTGTTTTTTTTATAGTAAAAACAACAACCCCAAGACGAAAGAAACCATTTTCTACCTCCTATCAAACTCAAAGCAAGAAACAAATATCCCAACAAACAGAATTGAAATAATCACAAATAAACAGTTTCTGTCAAAAACATTATAATATGCAAAAAAGTAAAGGTTTCATAAATCAACTCAGTGTATAATTTATTTCCGTACTCAAAATAAGAAAAGACAGACTTTTACAGCAGTAGGGTATCTGTGTAAAGAATTGGCACAATTTGATGTGTACAGCTCCAACTTGAAGCGAATTAGAACCACAGATCAATTATTTTTTAAATGTTGGCTTAAAGACTCTGAACACTGTTGGTAATTAATTGTCAAAGACTAGTCTTCTCACTTGCTGTATCTCAACATACATGTATGCATAAAATAACAACCCTGTGAAAATTTGTCAAATATAAAAAAAAGAAAACCTTGTCACACGAATGCTTGATTTCGAGACCTCAAAGAAATCAAATTCGTGGAAAATTACTTCTTTCTCGAAAACTACTTCACTTCAGAGGGAGCTATTTCTCACAATGTTTTATACCACCAACCTCTCCCCATTACTTATTACCAAGTAAGGTTTTATGCTAATAAATAGTTTGAGTAATTACCAATAGTGTCGGAACCACTGCCTTTAATTCTCAAAGTAAAAAGTACAAACACCCTGCATAAAGCCAAATAATATTTCATAATCACTGCATATTTTTCCTGTATTTCTTTTTTCACAGTTAGACTGTACAAATAAATAAGTATGACCTATTTCTTTCTCAATACCTACTCCTTATTTGGCATCAGCGGCGACACAAATAAATATCTTTAATAGACAAAATTTCATTTATTTTCAAATTCATTAGCAAATGAGTCACAAATTATTATTTTTTCTATGGGTTAAATTTGACAACTCTTCAGAAAAAAGTAGGAGGATACAACAGTCGTATGAATTCACCCTGTGTGTGTTTTTACAGGAAAACAAGGAGATGACTGTCTGCTATGTCGGCTAGAATGCATCACTGTAATGTTATTTCCAATTGTTTGGCAATGCTGTCACTTGAAAACAGATTTTCAGCAATCTGCTAAGCAAAGCAGTTAAAAAAATAAAATCTGCTATGCACTTTTCTTAGAAACCAGCTAAGCAAATTTGGAGCAATCTGCTTAGCAGATTTTTTGAAATCTACTAATTTGAAAGAACTATCCATGGCAGTAGTATTCTCTTCTGAGTGTTAGTCAATATTCTCACTAAACATGGATAACTACAAGCTGAATCTGATTGGCCTGAATTCTAATTTCTTCAGGGCCAAGGCATCTTGTCCCGAGTAAATCAATCATCTGTGGAAAGTTCAGAATGTAAAGGGGAAGATCTCCAAAGGGAACCAAAGCAAGTAACAGGGGGAAATTGAGACTACATGAGAAACCTTTCCGGTGCTCTCAACACCTGGGCCCAAATTCATAATAAGCAGAGAACACTGCTTAACGGCTTAGCAAATTTCTTTAATAGGCAAAGAAATGAGTGGGCACCAGTTGCAACAATGTAAAACTTGAGGGAATTTCGGCTGGTAACCAGTTTCTGTTAAGCAAGATTTGTTTGTTTGTGCTTGGCAAGTTTCTTTGGTTACAGGCTTTAAGACGTCGGGCCCTGATCTGATTGAACCAGACAGTCAGACATTTTATAGACGGTTGTGTCAGCATCTTAGAGAGTCGGGGTAAACTTTTTCCTCTTGGTTGAATCTTATTCCAAGTCACTGTCTCCTCCTGATTCCTCACCATCCTGCTCCACTTCCTCCGCATCCATCTCTTCCATTTCATCAACCTGAATCTCTGGCCCTAGTTGTGGGTCCGAGGCTGGGTTCAGAGTCACCCCAGCTCCGTTGACATTTGCAATATCCATGGGTACCGACGTCGGTACAAGCCCCTGGGTCGCCAGGAACGGTGAGTAGTACATCCCCGCCGTACTGGGCAGCAAGAAAGGGGAAATCCCCGCTAGGGAGGCCGGCGTGGTCATGGCAATAACGGGCTGATCAGCCGAGAGGATTTTTCTTGGTGCAATGTTCTTCCGTTTCTTGGACTTTTCCTTAACGTGGCCCTTCTGATTTGTTGCCGGTTGCAACCCGGCAAGGCTCGCTATGGGTGCCACGCCTATCGGGAGGGTACCTAACCCTAGGGTTGGGTAACCAGACAGGGCAAGGCCTCCCAGTGAGCCTGCGCCAATCTGCATGGAGACTTTGTTGCTGAGATCGGCAGAGGTTGCGAGGTGGTTCGGAGAGAATGGTTGGGTGGATTGTGCAGGGAGTACTGTGGTGTAGACAGCAGGCTGGATTGCAGGGGAGGTTGTCTTGGCCATTTGGGGCATGATGCGATTGTACTGATCGGCTGGAAGGTAACCCTGTGGGGGGGAAGAAGATTAAGAACAACACGTGATCAACATGAACAAGGGGAATTCCCATTTAAATTTAAATCCTACATAATCCTACAAAGTAACTGCTCTAAGCCTACCAACCAATAATCCCATAGCATCTAAAAGCATTTAATATCAGTATATTGTGTTATTATTGAATTCTTTAGAATCACTTTACAACTTGGACATTCGATGTTTGTTCAGTATAACAGTACCCAATACATAAAAACCTAGTAGAACACAGGTTTAACTCTTTCAAATCGGTGACCGGAGACCAACACAAACTGTCAGGTAGTAAATGCACCAACACTTAACACACATGTACACAGTTAGTTCTGTACTCAGTTCAAAGATCTGTACATAGTTTACTTCAAAACCAAATGGAACATAAACAAATCGCTATAACTGCAGCTTTATATGGTGTATAATGGTACAGGTTACTTAGACCAATTCCGATTTCTATCAAACAGTGCGACTAAATTTGTTAACAATGTAAAGTTTCCAAGCCATGGTGAGCACCAACCTTGATTTTAACCACCTCTGCCCACTCTGGTGCCACATAGTAGCCAGGGTGTTTATGCAACCAATCCGCTAGATTCTTCAGCATCGGGACCAGTTTGGCCGACAGCTTACGGCCAGACTCCTTCTCTACGATCCCGACCCTCTCCTCACCGGTCACTTTAGTCAGGTCTAGCTTAGCCGGATTCCTGAGACGTCTACGCTTGGGTTTGGCGTCTGCTGCATTGCCTTGGGGATTCTCCTGGGAATCCTATACAATGAGACGAAGAAGGCACAACATTGTTTTTTAAGTGTCTCAGTTTACATCAAGTAAAGATACAATTTAGTTTTTTTTTCCTATCTATTTAGTCCATGCTTTTAACCTATAACCTTACTTTGTGTAAAAATGATTATGCCTTTTATCATAAATCTCTTTGTTGAAGGGGTATACTACTTTCTGACCATGGAGTGGGTAACTCTTTGATGTCGCTAGCGACTGGTTTAAATTCCTCAAAAAAGCAGTGAAGTGTGGGAGAGACGGAGACCCAGTTTTCATAATGGGAAAGAGAACTCCTGAGGGTGCTATTATGTCTCATTTCTTTTGCAGTTTGCAAAAATCAAATATTATTAAATAAGTCTATCTGATCAATTTGTCACTTTAATAAATAGTCCATAATAGGGTTTAAATAAGTGAAAGGTATCAGATGTGAAAAGAAAAAGGGAAAAAATAAAAGAATATATATTTTAAAAATTTTTAAAAAAAATTCAGAAAATTTCATAAAAAACAATGAGACGAGAAAATCTAGGAAGGACCTTACCTCCAAGGCTGTTGGATTTCCAGCAGAGTTAACCCTAGCAGCAAGAGCTGAATGTGAATGACTCTGAATGATGAAGTCAGTATTAGCAGAGAGCCACATCATCAGGTCCTTCTTGAGCGGTGCCGTTGGCCCCGATAACTTCTCATCTGTCTTACGGTTGATCACTGGCACGTGGTCGTCTGCATGTACAATCAGAAGAGGGAGAATTGAAATCTTGGCTCGGGTCAGTTTCAATCGTTGACTTGCAACTTTGTTTTAGCAAAAAACTAAAAACCAAAACAAGACGACAACACATGAGGAAACTGCTGAACATAAAAAACTTCGTATAGTGATATCAGTATTTTTTAGTGCTAGAAAGAAGAAGAAAAAAACCAACAGGGAAATAAGATCATCCTAAAAATTTGCAAACAGAGTGTAGAATTGAGAAATTTAGTATTGATAAAGAAATATGTCACAACTTACCGTCTTTAAAGTTGGCTAGATTCAAATGGCGTGCTTTCCTTTTCTTTTTCACAGTACCTGTTTGCATTTGTTCACCCTGGAAAAATTGAAGGGACAATATTTTGATATATTGCAAACAAAATCAGTCTAACAACATGTTTGATTATCTTCCTACCTAGAGTGGTAGACCTACATATAAGAGAGTAACTATTTATTGTAAGCCTAATCTGATATTAATGAGCTAAATGGTTAAAGGCAGTGGACACTATTGGTAATTACTCAAAATAATTATTAGCATAAAACCTTTTTTGGTGACGAGTAATGGGGAGAGGTTGATGGTATAAAACATTGTGAGAAACGGCTCCCTCTGAAGTGCCATAGTTTTCGAGAAAGAAGTAATTTTCCACGAATTTGATTTCGAGACCTCAGATTTAGAACTTGAGCCAAATCTAAACGCACACGACTTCGTGTGACTAGGGTGTTTTTTTCTTTCATTATTATCTAGCAACTTCGATGACCGATTGAGCTCAAATTTTCACAGGTAAGTTATTTTATGTATATGTTGAGATACATCAACTGTGAAGGTTAGTCTTTGACAATTACCAATAGTGTCCACTGCCTTTAAACGACAGTATAGAGATGTGATTCAATTACAGTAACAAGGCATGAAATGGAGGAATAATCCTCAAGACCAGAGGGCCTGTTGCTCAAAATGTTTACTAGCTCAGTATTCTTTTTACTTGACCAGAATAAAACTTCCTAACCTGTAGACTGTATGTGTAAAACCAAAATGAATATACATTTAACCGTTTTTTATTTAAACAAGAACTAAGAAATGTAAGAGACTATTACCTAAGAACATATTGAGTGCATTTACTATTAAGTATACTTCATTACTAAATAAGTACTTTATCAGACTGGACTCAAACAGGACAGAGTGAGATACTATTATTCATTTGAAAAACACAAGACTACCGGACTTGTCGGTCAAGAGTTTATGTACTGGCCCAACATTCAAACTGCCAGCCTTGGGCCCAGTGTAAAATTTCAGCCCTTCAATCATCATTTTTTTCCCCAAAAACTGACAAACGTTGTAGTGTTTTTCTGCTTTCCATGCAGTATTTTACATATAAACTAGAACAGGTGGACGGACGGACAGACGAACAGAAATTGGTATTACATAGGTCTCACACTTGCTTCACAGCTCCCCCCCAAAAAGGAAATCTTCCGATCATATATTATTATTTTACTTCTCGCAACACATTCAATAAAAATACACACAAAAGAGAATTACAAAGGGTACATTAAATAAGGAGAATTACAAAGGGTACATTAAATAAGGAGAAGGCTAGACTGTAGAAGAAAATGTAAAAGGCTGCCAATAAAGATATTTCCAAAATGATTAGACATGCAAATATTACACAAGAAAATTACAAAGAGTAAGACATAAACAAATAAAAACCTTGAGTATCAAATGTTGTACTTATATCAAAGAGGATACGGTTGACTGCAATTAAATAGTTACATGCTTGTTGTATTGTAAGGCTCATAGTAACAATGCAATTTTTTTTACAATGAAGCAAACACGAACATGTTTTATGGAGAGATAATATTTATAACTAAAAAATCACAAATTGCCAAAGTTAAAACAAAATAAAAATCGGAAATCAGACTAAAGACACACACATTAGAGAATTACAAAACAGACATTAAATAGGTAGACTAGATTGTAGAAGAAAATGTAAAAGTCGGTCAATAAAGATATTTCCCAAAAAAGTTAAGACAAGGCAAATATTATGTCATTCTGTACACAGTTAGGAAGAACATCAAAAAGTACGGTCTTGACAGACATCCTTACCTCTCCTCTCATCGCTGCTCCCATCCCGTGCATCGTCTTCATCTTGACCTTCAAGTAAGCCTTCTTCTTCTTCCTTCTCATCTCCTCTACCGAGGGTCTCCTGTTGGGGTCTAGAGCCCTGCCGTGGCTGCCGGGTCTCCCCTCGGCTCCACCCTCCGGCTGGGCGTCCGGGTCCTGGTAGCGCGATGACCCTTGGGAAAGATCTAGGGGTGATTCCAAGCTACCACCCTTGCCTTGCATGGATGGGTGATGGGGGTCTGTGTTTGGGACACAAAGCAGTAAAATGTTGAAACTTAGGATTAACCCTCCTCCTGACTGACCACTTAACATCATCCATCATAATCCTGAGGTAACCCCAGAAAACCAGAGATATATAAACAAAACCTTGAGGCCAACCTCGAGAAACCATCTGTTTAATCTTGCTTTCCTCTATTATTGGCCAGGGTTTTATGGACGCTCCTTCGTATTTACCTTTCTCCCCGCCAAGATCCACTCTCCGTTTCCTCTTGCGCTTTCTCTGGTGGACCAGGGCCAGCAATCCATCCGCCATCCCAGCGTAATTATGCTCGGGGGGTACAATGTTAGGGTCCCACAGGGCTTCAGGCCCCCCTGGATGGGCGTAGTCCTTGTGGTCTGAGTCGTAGGGGTGCTTGAGAAGGGCGGCTTGCTGGGCGTGGTGATTCTGACGACGGCCCGGCCAGCAATTCTTCAGGACGCAGTGGCAGATGTTCTCCAGACGGTGGACAATAACTCGGTCCTGGGATTTTACGGAAAAGGAATTATAGAGGAGTTTATGTGTTCTTGTATATATGGTGAAACAAGCTTAAACTGGGACCTTACTGAGACCAAAGGAAAGCAAAGCGGTGAGAGGCACTTGTGCTTTGCATAGAAGTTCACAAAATGCACCTTTAACCTCATTGACCTAGGCCCAATTTCATAAAGCCTATAAGCACACAAACTTGCTTAGCACAGAATAGTATTGCTCAGCAGAAACAGGTAACCAACCCACATCAATTAAGTTTGTATTGTTGTGGCTGGTGCCCGACTCAATTTTTGCTTAGCAAAGAAATTTTTCATGCAGTATTTTCTGCTAAACAGCTTTATCAAATTGGGCCTTGAGCTAGGTAGGAGTATTCATGATAAATTAAAGAAACCTTCGATAAAGTAAAACATAAAACCCAAGCCTACCTTAGGCCACTTCATAAGAAATGCATACGTCATATTGGTAGCTACTGATGATGAATCGGGAAACTCTGACCCCTGGCCCTGGCTAGACTCTTCCCCAGCCGCATGATGCGTCGGACTGGCACAGTCCATATCCTCTTCCTCTCTGACATCCAAGGCACGACTGCTGCTCGGGAGACTAGTTCTTTCCTGCTCAAAGCTTGAGTCAAGGATATTTCTGGACGGAGCAGAGTCCGGCTCGTCTTCGGCAAAGTCTGGTTCTTCTTTCACACTGCTTGACACAGCCTGCACACAGCCTGGCTCCTGTACTGTTTCACGGTCTGGTTCATCTTTCTGATCTAATATAGTACTGCAGTCTCCAGTATCCTGGAACTCATTTTCATCCTGAGCCATCGAAACGTCTCGCGAGTCGTCCATCGTCATGGATGGACTCTCCTTGAAGCTCCTTTCCTGAGATAAATATTCATTTCCGCTATCCTCGATCCCCGATTCATCGGACTCCATCTGCTTTCCGTCGTCCCTCGCACCCTCACGGTTTCCTCCAGATTTTCCCGGTGAACTGGAGACGCTCTCCCTATCGTTCACATCCTCCCTCCTCTCTTCACTAGTTCTTAACTCATCATCCTCTGGGCGAGGTGTTGTGCTCTTAGTTCTGTCCCCTTCTTGGGAAGAGGGTAGGCCAGGGCCTCCCGAGGGGACCTTTACGGGCGGAGGGAGGGGGACCGGAACTGGGACCATGAGAGGGTACTTCTCCTTGAGATCCTTGAAAGACAGATCGGGGTCGACCAGCATCTGCTGCTGTGACTCCATGCGATTGATTCCGTATCTGTGAATAATCATAGAGTTTTTATGAAGTCGGTGGATAGTAAACCCAAAGATCCTCGACTTTAATCCTACAGACGCTTGACAGCAGTTTTATCATTTTACACATCTACCATGTGTCTACAACATCCCAAACCTCACCCCATGCCAAGATTATGGTTGACTCTAGTTAACTCCCTGCACTTAAATAGGTGCCCCCCTCGCTGAGCAATATAGCACAAATTTGTTTAAGGTGCCCGTACCAAGTTGAAATGATGGCATTTCAACCTTTTGGCAACCCCTGGGAATTACATTTTACAGAGCTTTTAGAAACAGTGTCCTCGGCACTTTAAATATGGAGAAATTTACAGCAGATTTTCTTCACCAGGCTGACTGCAAAAGTTCAACTTCAGATAGAAGTCAAAAATTTCTCATCTCTGATAATGCAAACAAGCTTAGCTTTAAGAAATGAACATTCTGTGTTTACATACCTGGCGACACCAATGAGCAGATCTCGGTCATGAACTCCGACCTCCCACCAATCGGGTAGCTCCAGGCTCTTCCTGCAGTGGCGCATGCGTATCTCCATCTCTGGATGAGGGCAGGCTTCGTTGCGCACCTTGAGGAGGAGGTCGATGCGGTGAAGTACCTTGTTGGCCCGCTCCTCCGAGATCTCTTCGATGGTGAAGTCTGGAAGGGGCATCGAGCCTGGGGGTTCCCAAATACAACGCACAGCAGAAAGGGAGAAAAAAGGTTTTAGATAATCAATTTGAAAGTTGGAGCATACATTGAAAAAAGGTGTCTGGGAATATCATTGCAAACTGAATGCCATAAACAAGAAAACAAAATGGAACAGATACAGAAACTATTTTTTTTCTTCAAAAACATGCATGATATTTGGTCCTTGTAAACAAAATGGTAGGAACTTTTTTATCAATAACAAGAGTGACCTACAAATGTACACAAGGCGTAGGCTTTAAAAGACCGTACAGGC
This sequence comes from Asterias amurensis, assembly GCF_032118995.1. Classification (NCBI taxonomy): domain Eukaryota; kingdom Metazoa; phylum Echinodermata; class Asteroidea; order Forcipulatida; family Asteriidae; genus Asterias; species Asterias amurensis. Next base: position 17,965,540 of record NC_092650.1, read on the forward strand.
AAATTTAATTACAGCTTTCCTGACTTGTCCAAGGCCAACCACATTCAAAGTAAGAAAAAATTAAAGTATCAACCTTTTTTCTTTAAAGATTGCTGCATGCATTTTATTTTTACATTGCTCACACCGATGAGAAATATGTTTTGCTTAATTGGTGCCCCCCCCCCACACCCTGAAAAAAAAATGTCGCAGACATACTACCCGAGTGGGAAACAAGTGGGTAAAATTTGTTCAAAGAAAAATTTTGAAAGAAACTGGACTCACCAAAATCCTGAGGTATCTCTTCTTCTCTCTTGCATTTCCTGAGACACATCGCTCTGAAGTGTTGATAGTACTCCAGCAGCCGATGGTCGTACTTCCGTTCCAACTTGGCCACCTTGCGGAAGTTGGACCAGTCGTATTTACCTGTCATCACGTCCTGTTCCACACCAAATGTGGCCAGGACGCGATAGAAATCGGCTTCCTCGCGCCGCGACCATCTGTGGATGAATCAAGAGATGGGGGAGAATTACAGGAAGTCATGTTGGCAGTAGTTAAATTTAGGTCTTGTGGCAAAGTTTGCCTCCAAGTTGCCTGTAAAACTTGCGTCTAAGTTTGTCAAATTAATTGGGTTCTAACAAGAACAAGTAATATCATTCAGTTATGCAGTTAAGCGAAGTGCTGAGGATGAATGGTACTTACTTCTGTGCATTCTCTTGTTTCTTAAGTTGTCTTTGTCTCAACTGCTCTTCAAATCTAACTTGCTTCACCATCTCACGCTGTCAAGGAAAGCACATACACAAATAACACTAATTAATTATGTATGACAGGACAATCAGTCGGTTGACCGTGCAACTTGATCAGGCTAAATATAAATCAATCAAAAGCAGGAACTACCATGCGGTGGATTCTGAAAGATTTCAATAGTGATGGGTAAAAGCAAAAGTGACTGAATGAAGGTAATTAATCCAGGGTTGGATTTCACAAAGAGTTAAGACTAGTCTTATCTCGCGTTAAGACTTTAGGATTTACCCTTTTCAATAGCTCTTAGGACTAGTCCTTAGTTATGGCTATCTTGTGAAACCGACCCCAGGATTGAGTTGTAACCTACCCAGGATTGAGTTTTACCCTACCCAGGATTGAGTTTTACCCTACCCAGGATTGAGTTTTACCCTACCCAGGATTGAGTTTTAACCTACCCAGGATTGAGTTTTAACCTACCCGTGCTCTCTTGGCTTGCTTCTGCTGTTGTCTTTTATGGTTCCGCTGATATGCCGCTACAAGTCGTCTGAGTCGGGTGTTCACGTCAGGCGCCAGTGGGAACGGCAGCTTACCGGGTATAACTGCCAATAAAATATGTGTCAGAGAATGAGTCGTAACTGGAGATAATGTATTAGAACATACTTGGCTCAATTGCCATCTGGGTCTGCAGGGCCCAATTTCATAGAGCTGCTTAACGGTAAGCAATCTTTTATGCTTACTGTAGCAGAAATATTTGCCAAGGTGTAAATGTATTTCACAGGTTAGCAAGAAAGTTTGGCAACCATCTTGCACGTTCACCATGGATTTGCATTGTGATGCCATTCATTTCCCTGCAGTAAGCAACGGAAGGTCAGAATGCCTTTTAGCGTGCTTGCGGTTAGCAGCGCTATAAAAAAGAAATGGTACAGTAAGCACAAACTCGGTTGTTAAGCAGCTCTATGGAATTGGGCCAATTGGAATCTTCAATCCCTGATTCATCAGACTCCAGCTGCTTCCAAACCCCTGCTGTTGACGCAGCGTCAATACAATGTGACAAGCCTGGCAAAGTTAACCAGGGTCCAATTTCAAGGCTCTGAATCGGGGCTTGCGGAAGCAGGAAATTATGTCATTACGTGAAGCGTATTTCACAGTTAGCAGGGAGTTTTGGCTTGTGCGCAATGTGTACTCCGCATTACTAGGCATTCTTCACTTACACAGCTAGCGTAGAAATAACGTGTTTGCCCAGTAAGCAGAGAATGGTGAACTTGGCCGTAAGCGTAGAAATAACGTGTTTGCCCAGTAAGCAGAGAATGGTGAACTTGGCCGTAAGCGTAGAAATAACGTGTTTGCCCAGTAAGCAGAGAATGGTGAACTTGGCCGTAAGCGTAGAAATAACGTGTTTGCCCAGTAAGCAGAGAATGGTGAACTTGGCCGTAAGCGTAGAAATAACGTGTTTGCCCAGTAAGCAGAGAATGGTGAACTTGGCGGTAAGCAGAGGCATGAAGTTTGACCCAGATCAACTGATGGGTAAGCTCAAAATTTCATTGGGGTGTCATGACCGAGTGGTTAAGAGCATCAAAATCAGGTTCTTGTGGCTATGTCATCAGGGTGTGGGTTCGAATCCCAGTCATGACGTTTGTGTCCTTGCTTCTCTTCACACAGGGGTCATTTGGCATGTACCATTTGTGGCTGGTATCCTGCTTGTTTTTGCTTAGTGTAAATTTGTTAAGCAACATTTACTGTGCATTTGGGCCCTGATTGACTCTTGATCAGAATTGCAGAACATTTTCATCAGCGAGTTGTTATACACTCAGCTAGTTAGTGTGTTTGTTGGTTTATCATCATATCAAGAGACAGGGTCATATTAGTGTGGAAGATGGTTCTTGCTATGGTTCTTTCACTATGTGACGGATTTTGAGCGTCATATAAGAAGCCACTATTATTAAAGCAAGCAAGTTGCCATGCTAATATAAGGGGGTAAAAAATTGGGGTGTTAAAAAAAAAAAGAAAAAGGAAAACAAACCCAAAAGACTAACCAATGGAACTAAAAAGTTGGCCTGATAAGCAAAGATTTCACAGGCCCGATTATTACTACATATAAAACATGATTTTTAAAATATAGCATAAGTTCCTACCAGGCATGGTTGTTGGTTCCGGCTCTGACTTGAGTTTCATAGGAGCAGGTGAAGAGGTCCGGATACTAGAAGGTGACAAAGACCCTTCCTGTAAACCAACAAAAAAACAAAACGTCACTAAAAAACACATGAAAGGAGAAATAAAATGTCACTAACATCCCTGTAAGTACAGAATCCTGCATTAAGCAGTGCCATGATATTGGGCAATATAGCTGCTTAAGCACTAAGAAGTCACTAAGTACAAAACAAAGTTGGCTTACAAGAACAAGGTTACCAGCCATAATGCCATAATATGGCATGTACCATTTGTGGCTGGTAGCCTACTAATTTTTGCTTAGCGTAAATTTGGTTAAGCAAGACTTTCTATGATTCTGGGCCCCATTTGACTCTTGATCAGAATTGCAGAACATTTTCATCAGCGAGTTGTTATACACTCAGCTAGTTAGTGTGTTTGTTTGTTTATCATCATATCAAGAGACAGGGTCATGTTAGTGTGTCAGGTCACCCCCGAATTGACGGCTACGGCTACTGCTACGGCTAGATATCCACACCACCATGTGTTGAAGTATAGGACATACTTAGCAATAGTCATAGCCAACTGATAGCCATATTTGCCAAATCTGATATGGCCTTAATCTTTACGATGCTGTCCATTTTTAGCAATCCACCTCGCAGATTTTTTTTGATAAGCAATAGCAGATTTCTAAAAAACCTGCTCAGCAGATTTTTTTTTTTTTCTTTTTTAAATAGTGTTAAGTGCCCAGGAGCATGTTTCATGGATGGACGCTTGTTAAAAATTGTCATTGATTATTATTATTTTTTCAAAAGTCTATAGCAAACTGAAAATGATTTTTTTGGAAAATGTATGTGTACAAACCTCCAGGTAGTCCTTGAGATCTCTAATGTTGGGTTTCATGTCTAGATCAGCACCCTCCCCCTTCAGGTCAGTCTCCATCGATTCTACATCCAGTTGACTGCATCAAGAAACAACACAATGAACCTGGTATTAAGTAAGAACGTTCAGCCGTCGGACCTCGCTAACCGGGACAGCCTCTTGACCTATCGCTATCAGTGTCAGCTTAAAATCTGCTACAAATCACTGGATTCAGGACTGCAGTTCCCTAAACATCCGAGCATCAATCTTAAAAAAAGACCCGATACCTCTCGGCAAAATTGGACCATTTATTTTATGTCATCCAAAATACCTCAAGTTGGAAGTCAACAACCCCCAGGTCACAACTGGGCACAGTTTTTACACTTCATCCTTTTTCTTAGACTCTAATATCGGTCTATAATGGATAATTTTGAGGGCTGACAAAATATTAATGAGGCCAATGCTCTGTTTTCTCCTATATTTAGTGGTCAGCATCCAGACTGTCATGTGGTTTTGATGTGTGATCAGATTGATATATTGAGAAGAATTTCAACTCATTGAGCTCCAGCGTGGCGTCCGTCAAGACGCCACGTGAGTCCTCAGTATTAGCATGACATATCTCATCATGTCACACACCATCCATCACTAGTTCAGCATAACTGACAATTAGTCTTATTTTCACGATTGTTTCAAAATTAGTGTAATGGTGAGTTACAGTATAAAATCTACAAAAATAAAGCAAAAAGTGAGGGAAACTTTACCTGAGAAAATAGAATTAGCTGTTGCAAACAACTAACCAACCAAATGGACCGATGGTATAAATGCAAAAATAGTAATGGCCTGACGTTTCGACCCTAGCAGAGTCTTTCAAAGACTAAATGACAACACAACAAACATGGACAAGTAACTAAGCAGTGAAATGGAAATACATGAATGGCATCTTTACCTGTCGTCATTGTCTCCATTCTCCCTAGCAATCTCTCTTTTAGTAGGGGCTCCACATCTACCCAGGAAGCAAAGGGTTGTATCTGTCCGCATGGCTGCATATCTCTCATAACCTGTGATGATTGAACAACATAAAATAATACAAATTATAGACAGAGTTCTCCCCACACACAAGCTAGCGTATCGGGAATATAAGCGCAGTATGCATGCCTATTTTCGCAAATAATGGCAGATGCAAAAAAATAATTTAATAGTTATACAAATTCTATTTAGAAATAATTTCTAAAAATTCATAAGAAAACCATACAGGATGCTCCAGATCACACAGTAGGGTTTTTTCAAACCTAAGATAAACACCCAAGTTTAAAACATTCCAAAGACCTTGTTTCAATTCAGCTTGCTTCAACCCAAACATCACAAAAAAGTGGGTCTAGAATGCCCTACCCCCTAAGTGTTTTTTTAAAAACCTTTGGAGAACCCTGACAATTTATTTCACCAATTACTGACAAAGTTTCAGACAGAGTATCAATGGCCACTTATTTGTCTCCTGTCCACTACTGTCATCTGGCATCTAAGAAAACAAAATTCCTTACTGGTCCTTTCTTTTGATCAGAATTGCAGAACAAAGCATCAATGAGTGATATACACTCAGACAAGTTAATGTGATTGTTATTTCATCATCACATCAAGAGAAAGGAGTACAATAAAACAATAAAAAAACATTTCCTTTTTTTAAATTAAAAATCTTTCCTTGAGTAGCTTTCAGTCCTATTTTCTTTTGCGCCTCAGACTAGAGCATCTAGATAGATGGCTATATAAATGGCTATTATTATCATTATTAAAGGCAGTGGACACTATTGGTAATTACTCAAAATAATTATTAGCATAAAACCTGTCTTGGTGACGTGTAATGGGGATAGGTTGATGGTATAAAACATTGTGAGAAACGGCTCCCTCTGAAGTGCCATCGTTTTCGAGAAGGAAGTAATTTTCCACGAATTTGATTTCGAGACCTCAGATTTAGAACTTGAGGTCTCGAAATCAACCATCTAAACGCACACAACTTCGCGTGACAAGGGTTTTTTTCCCTTCATTATTATCTCGCAACTTCGATGATCGATTGAACTCAAATTTTCACAGGCTAGTTATTTTATGCATATGTTGAGATACACCAGCTGTGGAGTTTAGTCTTTGACAATTACCAATAGTGTCCACTGCCTTTAAGGATTGTGGACAGTATGATGACAGTCAGTAGTAAGAAGTGCAATATTTTAATCAGTATGCTCAGTGCATCTCCAGGATTAACTCGGACTCTAGTGATGCATTTTGCTGAACCAGTATCTTCTTAACTACAGAATTACCTGTAGAGCACAACAGGGCCCAATTCCATAAAGCCTGTAAGCACAAAAACTTAATGAGCCAAAAGAAAAAAAAACTTGCTGAGCCAAAAACAAAACAAAAAAACTTGCTGAGCAAAAAATAGCTTACAATCCAGAATACCATACAGCTACCATTGCTGCGACTTGGAACCCCACTTATTTCTTGCTTAGCAAAAAAAATTGCTTGGCAGAATTGTCTGCTGTAACAGCTTAATGAAATTCGCCCCAGTACTTTGATGTTAAACTGACCGTGTTTGAAGACCCCTACTAGGAGGGAGCGATCTGCATCTTCATCCCACCAACCGATCGGAGGTTCACCCTCGGGTAGCACCATCGACAACGGTAACTCACTAAAGTAAAAGACAATCAATCAATAAATCAAATCAATCAATCAATCAGTCAGTCAATCATAGCAAAAACTTGGATCGGGCGAGTTGGTAAAAAAAAAGCATTTGAAAGAGTGTGTTAAAGGCAGTGGACACTATTGGTAATTGTCAAAGACTAGCCTTCACAGTTGGTGTATCTCAACATATATGCATAAACCTGTGAAAATTTGAGCTCAAACGGTCATCGAACTTGTGAGATAATAATGACAGAAGAAAAAACCCTTGTCACACGAAGTTGTGTGCGTTTTTAGATGGTTGATTTCGAGACCTCAAGTTCTAAATCTGAGGTCTTGAAATCAAACTCGTGGAAAATGACTTCTTTCTCGAAAACTATGGCACTTCAGAGGGAGCCGCTTCTCACAATGTTTTATACCATCAACCTCTCCCCATTACTCATCACCTAGAAAGGTTTTATGCTAATAATTATTTTGAGTAATTACCAAAAGTGTCCACTGCCTTTAAAAAATGCATATGGTTAGAAAGATGTTTTAAAAGTAGAATATAATGATCTGACGATACACAAATATGTGTCGAACTTGCGCGGTTTTCCTTTCACTTTGCGAACTAACACGGTCAGCAAAATTTTGACTCCATAAAATGGCATTTCTTTTAAGGGGGCTGTGTCATCAAGATCAATTCACAAATGTCTAACTCCTGGTCCATGAGAAGCTGGACACTTTTAAAACTAAGTGAACTTTCCTAAAATTATTTCCAGACTTACTTCAGTCATGTTGCCAGCAATGCTTTACAACAAGTCTAGTAATATATACCTGGTTTCTCTTGATCAGAATTGCAGAACATTTTCAACAGTGAGTTGTTATACTCTCAGGTAGTAAGTGTGTTTGTTTGTTTATCATCATTTCAAGAGATAGGTTTAGGATATACTGTGACTGAAATGCAGGCAATGTTGCTCCACATTTGATTTACCTGAACTATGTACAAAGCCAAATATAGAGCTGCTTAAAGGCAGTGGACATTATTGGTAATTACTCAAAATAAGTATTAGCATTAAACCTCACTTGGTGACGGCTATTGGGTAGAGGTTGATGGTATAAAACATTGTGAGAAACGGCTCCTTCTGAAGTGACTTAGTTTTCGAGAAAAAAGTAATTTTCCACGAATTTGATTTCGAGACCACAGATTTAGAATTTGAGGTCTCAAAATAAACCATCTGAAAGCACACAACTTCGTGTTTAATACAAGGGTGATTTTTTCTCCCATTATTATCTCGCAACTTCGACAACCAATTGAGCTCAAATTTTCACAGGTTTGTTATTTAATGCATATGTTGAGATACACCAGGTGAGAAGACTGGTCTTTTTCTGTTTAGGCCCAGTCTATAAAATATGGCCAAGGGTCTGAAGTCAATAAAATAAACATTAAAGTAAATCGTACCTTGCCTCACAACCATCCGCTATCCTCTCCATCATGTCACCTATGACCTCTTGCTTCAAGTAGTACAATAGTCTGACACGCAGCAGCACCCTGCAAGAAACCAACAAGGGCAATAGCTATAAAGATGGGCAATAATTACACCAAACCTAACCCCAACTCCAGGCCTAGTGTAACACTGAGGCATTGTCCTTGGTACAGGCCTTGGTGCCTCAATTTTTTTATTTATAGCTTCTCTTTTTAAAAAAAATCAACGGAAACGCTCTTACAAAATGAAATTGACTAGCTCTTGATCAGAATTGCAGAATATTTTCATCAGCGAGTTGATAAAACACTTGGGGCCTTGGTGCCCCTTCAATTTTTATTTTAATAGCTTCTTTAAAAAAAAAAAAAAACCAACGGAAACGTTTTTTACAAAATGAAATTGACTAGCTCTTGATCAGAATTGCAGAACATTTTCATCAGCGAGTTGATAAAACACTCAGCTACTGTGTGTGTTTGTTTGTTTATCATCACTTCAAGAGATATAGATGAGACTATGAAGCATCTGGGAATGTCGAGGCTTGCATGTTCAACTGAGGTTAGAAACTTGTAAAATGTCCCCCTAGTTTCATAAGGTCTCTATCCATTGGAAAAATGAGTTTAACTTTGGAGTTTGATCCCTTCTTGACCAATATGGATCGGACGGGGTGATAAACTGAAGAAATCCACTGCTCTAAAATGCACTTCACGACAGGGAATCATTTTCTTAACCACACCCTAAAAATCAGAACCTGACTTACTTGTTACAATGTCTCTTGAGATGGTTCTTGTACCCTTGATCAGTGAGCAGCGTCTCGGGATCCTGATCCCTGGCGTTGAAGTCATACTCCAAGATGGCTGGAACAACGTCTTCCTCCTTCTTGGGCTTCTTGGACTTGCGGCCACGAGGCACCGGAGCAGACAGACCTTAAGAGAAAAACAAATTGTCACTTTAGTGTGTATTTTTTTGTGTTAGATTAGGGCTCAACTTCAATGCACTGCTTTTGCTCAATGGCTCTAAAAACAAGTTTTCTAAGGGCTCAGCTTCCTAAGGAACCTGAGTGAGCTTTCCTAAAACTATTTCAAAACTTGTTTCACTCCCGTTGCAAGCAATGCCTTAAAACTATTTTTTCTGAAATAGTGGGTACTTTTTTTCTCTTGATCAGAATTGCAGAACATTTTCAACAGTGAGTGTTTAACTCTCAGCTAGTTAGTGTGTTTGTTTGTTTATCATCATTTCAAGAGACACGTTTGTGAAACATTGTGTTCCCTCCTACTTTTCATTTTTAATTGGGAGCCATCTCAGTTCTGAAAACACTAGAACTGTTCTGCCTATTAACTACTACCCTTCCAACTTACTAATTTCACTTAGTGGATCGAGGGGACTTCAAGATATAAACTTCAATGCCGTGGAGTGAGTTCTAGCTTGCTATAGTAATTGTCAATGCATACCTTTGTGGTTTCTGTAGTCTTTGATAGAGCCATCCGGGGCCGGAGTGACCAGGTCCCAGATGAAGCTTTTGATGTTCTCATCTCCTTTGTAGAACTTCAGACAGAAGATCAGCTGAGTAAAGATTGACGATAAAAATGGAACAAAGGGTTGAATTCACAAAAAGGCTAAAACAAAATTCTACCATCTCACAAAGAAAACCTTTGAAGAACAATCCACATTTAACAAGGCCTTGTGCCACTTCCAGAATGAGTCTCTGGTGTTCAACCTCTAAATTGTTTCATTATGACTGTTCTGTAACTTTTAAATAACTTATTGTAATGTTTTTTTTCTTCTTGATACAATTGTCAATTATTATTTGTGTCAATGTTTTGCAATAACTTGAAACTAAATGGTCCCAATTCTTACACACAAACAAATTTTCCATGTATCACTCAAACCATGCCTGATTTAACAGCTATGGCTTGGTGGCTGGATGATAATGCATTAAAGCATAGGTTGCCATTAGCAACAGCTGCAGCCACAGCTGCCAAGTCCGACACGGCTATTTGATCAATTGAAACCAAAAGAAAAGTTTGACTCCTATTATCAGTGAGAAACCCCTCAAAAAGGCACCGGAGCTGACATACCTTCAAAGAGAAACAAATTTTCGTCTTAAAATGTTTTTGTATGTGTCAAATTTCGGTTTTATGGCACTGCTTTTGCTGAAAATCCTTCCACAAATAAAAATGTTCCTTGGGAAGATCCAGCCTATTTTCACAAAACCCTAGGATCAATCCTACCTTAGAGGATGGTTCAATGCATCCTATTATGATCTTAAGATTAGTTCTACGTTAGATAGAGTTTAGTGTGATCGACAGCAGGATACTTTTAAAACTAAGTGAGCTTTCCTAAAACTACTTCCAGGCTTGTTTCCGTCCTGTTGCAAACAACGCCGTACAACAACTTGAGTTGCAAATATACCTGGTTTCTCTTGATCAGAATTGCAGAACATTTTCAACAGTGAGTTGTTATACTCTCAGCTAGTTAGTGTGTTTGTTGGTTTTTCATCATTTCAAGAGACATAATAGGTCCAGGAAATATTGGGTTCCCTCCTACTTTGCATAACATTTACCAGATAATTCCAATGGAAGGAAAACCCATGCGATCAGGTAGGGTTTGAAAATCCCAAAAGGTCGGGAGAAGAAACAACTGAGACAAACTCACCATTGTTCTTGAGATGGCCTCTACGTCTTTCTCACCCAGAGGTCTCTTGAATCGAGTCGTCATCAGAACATCTTCCCATCTACCCCACCTTCAAAATAAAAACAAGCCATTTGTTTAAAGACAACATTATTTCAGGATACATTTCCTTTTGTTTGTTTGTTCAAGAACAGAAACCCATTTGAAAAGGAAAAAAAATATGCGATTTGCTTCAACAGAATACACATTAAGTTTTGACAAGAGGTGCACTCATGAAAAAATCAAGGAGTTTCTTACATCTTTCCAAAATCATGAGAGAAAAACCTTTTTAGTCGATGCAGTATTTAAAACCACGTCTAGGTATTGGCAGGCTCAATTGAATAGACAACAATCTGCAGTTCAGATCAGCACTTTAAGAGGTTCTAATCACGTTAATCAGCTGAAACACGGATAAAGTTAAATCATCACTTCCAAACTGCAGTCTCTCTTAAATCGTAAGATTTTTAAATACTAAGCTTACGAAAAAAATGCTGTCAGTGTACATGCCATTCGTGGGATGGGGATATAAATGGTACTCGGGCTTCACCTACAGGCCATTCCTGTCCACTAATAACGCGAACCTCCAGCATTATGCTATAAAGGACAGTTCATCTTTTGATGTCAGCTTACCCATACAGTGCAATCTAAAATAATGTGATTTAATATTTATTTTCTATTGGGCTGAATTTATAGGAGACCTTATTGTGAGACTATTTAGAAGTAAGAGTTCGGATGGCAGCTTACCCGTATGTAAGCAGACCCTTCTCCACACGGAAACACTCCAGCCTAGTCCAGCCAGACTGCAGCTGGCTCTTGCATGGCTTTACCATCTTAATAGCCACAGCGGGCGCCCCAGCGGTAGCCGTTGCAGAAGAAGAAGCCTTGTGGCCCTTCTGCTCCGCCTTCTTTGGCGGGGCCGGTTGTTCATCGTCGCTGTCCTCGTCATTGCTGGTGAACTCTACCATCTCGTCCAGGTTGCCAAAGCGACGGGTTTGTTTACGTTTGCGGGGCTCGTTGATCACATGACTTTCCTGATGGAGGTTAATTGAAAAGAATTTTCTTGATACTTGTTGACTAATTATTCTGTCATATATAGAGAAGTAAACCTGAATCCAAATTTCTGAGTCCAATATTAGGCTGGTGCTATGGGCCCCTACTCAAGGTCATTTTTTCCGAGGCAGACCACAAACCACCTATGAGGATACCTTGTGCCAGGACTCTGGACTGTGTTGGGAAGAGCTGCGTACAGCAATGGAGGACCAGCGTGTTTGAATGAATGAATGAACTCACAGTCTTAGCCTTGGTGCCCTTGAAATCTTCCCATACACTTTTCGAATATCTAACGGAAGTGCTGCTTCTAAAATGAAAATGGCCTTGCCCAAAGATGAAATTCCAGCCATGGGCTCGATTTTATAAAGAGCTAAGATTGATCTTACCACCAAATCAATCATACTTGTGATGTCACAATACAAATCACTCTGGTTATTTTATCAACAATTTATCACAAGATGAATTTTAGTGTTAGTGCTTTTTGAAATTGAGCCCAGAGCCAAATTTCATAAAGCCTGTAAGAAACAAAAACTTGCTAAGCATAGACAAAAATTGCTTAGCAGAAACTGGTAACCAGATTTAGGTCCATAAAGTTGACATTGTTGTGACTGGTGCCCCACCCATTTTTGCTGAGCAAAGAAATTTGTTAAGTAGCATTTTCTGAAAACTCACCCTTTTCTTCATGGCCTCCACATCCAGCTCTGCCTTCTTAGCCCACTTGTCCCAGAAATCTGGGTCGTCTAGTTTAATATCTGACCTCTGATCAGCCGCCAGGGCAAAGCTGGCCTTAGCAAACAGTGACCCCTTGACCCCGCCCTCTATCTTCATGACCTTCGTCCGTCGTTGAAGGATCATCTCGATGTCCTCTTCGCAGAACTTGGAGGCGGCGTCGTCGTCGTCCATGATGGCGCCGTATGCTCCTTTGCGTAGCAGGTCCTCGATCTCCTTCTTGGATAAGGGTTGCTGTTGCTGAAATGTCAAATCAAAACTGGGAGCGTCAGTCCATTATGTTAATTTCTGCTCTCAAGCCTGAATGCTCCATTTTTGAAAGGGCAAGGGCACCATTGCATTTTCTGGAGTATCTCAAGGGCCACCAAGGGCACCAGGGGCATGGAGGAAATCACCTCCACTGCCCTCTGTGCTCTAGTTAACCCTGACTTTGAAATTGCAAATTGAGAGTAGCTTCGTCTTAATCAGCATTAACTGAGTAAGCATTTATCAGCAAATGGCCGTTGTAATATTTGCTTAAAGTCTGCAGTTCAGATCAGCACTTTAAGAGGTTCTAATCACGTTAATCAGCTGAAACACGGATAAAGTTAAATCATCACTTCCAAACTGCAGTCTCGCATCCACTGTTCGAGGGTATCTCTAAAAAAGAAATTGTTTAATTCCGATACTTTTGACTTGTGTGTAAATGCTCTACTTACTCAATTAAATACATCTAAAATTATTATTATGATTATCAGGGATGCCAGTGGCTCTTTCCTTTAGAGCCTGAAAATGTTTATGAAGGAAAAAGGGTCACCGCCCCCCCCCCTCCCTCAGACCAAAAAACTATAAAAAAAACAGTACTTTTTTAATAAAACATAAAAAATTCTGAGAAAAAGAAAAATCAGGGAATATTTGAAAAAAACGGAATTCTGGCAATAGCCGGAAAACTGGCATCCCTGGATTATTTAAAAAAGAATTTCACCCCGAATAAAATCTTTAGGGTCGGCCCGTCTTTTAAGTTTTTTTTTAGGGGGGGCTTACCGGTGTAGTAGTAGAAGCGGACTGGTTATCACCACGCATGGATTGCAGCACAGCCTTGTCCAGGCCAAGTTTCATGCTGGCCTTGTCAAACATCTCACGCTCGTACGAGTTACGTGTTATCAGGCGGTAGATCTTCACGGATTTAGTTTGCCCGATTCTATGGCAACGGGCTTGGGCCTGTTTGGAGAAAGAGAAATTATTTAAGTAAGTGGGACGGTAAATGGGAAGTAGGATATGGGGATTAAGGGCATTGAATGGTGAGGTATCAATATGTATTAGGTTTGCGGTAACACCATGTGTGTATCTATTTGCTTGGTAGATTTTGTTCTTTGGGGAAATTGTCTTGCTTTTTATATTCTACTATCACAGAGTAGATTTTTCGGAATTCAGGAGACTTCTCTACTACAGCGGAGCAAATTTTTTCAGAATTTGGGAGACTTCTCAGTTCTGAAAAGAATCGTCCTGCTTTGTAACTACTACCTGGGTGGCACGTGGGTAAATCGGTCGCGACAACTACTGCCACATTAGTGGATCGAAGGGAAGGTACGAAGGAGGTAACAAGGAATCAGATCCTACTTACTTGAAGATCGTTCTGAGGATTCCAGTCAGAGTCAAAGATGATACAGGTATCTGCCGCTGTTAGATTGATTCCAAGCCCTCCAGCTCGGGTACACAGTAGAAAGACAAATCGATCAGAATCTACCAAGAGAATGGAACCAACAATATTAGTACATTTCTGGTAAGGAAACTAAGGATGTCTCATAAAGTGAACTTAACGAACAGAGTGCTTGCTATTTGAATTAGAAATAACAGGGTTAACCCCAAGTCCTCTGTTTTTTTGTGTGTGTGCATTACCAACCCTAGTCAAGGGACCAATGGCTTAATGCCCCATCCGAAGGACAAAGCAATTATGGTAACGTATCTATATCGAGGATGCAAATGTCATGACTGGGATTTGAGCCCACAATCTGATTAGAACGACCAGAGCCCAAGTCCGGTGCTGTCACCCCCCCCCCCCCCACCCTGTCTTACAAAAACTTATCCATAAGTACCCAGTTTTTTCTTTTCTCATACCTGGTTTGCTGAATCTGTCGATGGCAGCTTGTCTCATGTTGCCTCGTACCCTTCCATCAATCCTCTCAAAGGGGTATCTGCAGGAATCATGTACAATTACAGTTACGGGGTGGCACTCTGGATTTAATATGAACACCGGAAAATCTGCAATGCTTGATTGACAACATTTTTATGTGAGAGTCGATGCTGACAAAACGTTTGAAAGTAGGATCCAAATTATATGAGGTTTGTGGTAATAATTGCATTTCCACCTTTTGGTAGCCTCTGGAATTTCAAGTATCCTCAGCACTAGATCAAAGAGCACGATTTCTATACATCTGAATAAAATAACAGCTATTTTTGTCACCAAGCAGACATAAAAAGGTCTAGGGTGCTTTTCGCAGACGTAACCCAAAACTTGATCTGCCAACTGCCAGTGATCAAACAATGACAAGTTCAACCGAAACAGTTACTGATTACGAATGCGAAAACGAATCCCTAAATGTGGACAAAAGTCTGCCATTCCTTTCTCTCAGTTTACCTCTTCTGCACCAAGTAGTCCTCCAAGATGTCCAAGCAACGAATCATCTGACTGAAAATGAGCACCTTGTGACCGCCTTCCTTCAGTCTCGGCAGCAGCTTGTTAAGGAGCACCATCTTACCGGCAGATTGAATCAGCGCCCTCATGTGCATTGTCAGCTCCAGGTTGATGGGCTGGGTGGCAATCTCCACCATGATTTGCTCTTCGGCGCCTATGAGTGTCAGGGGGAGGACAAATAGAAATGGGTTAATTTAATTTCAATTGCTTCAAAAGAAGCCAGGTACAAAAAGTAGCTGAGCATAAACTGGTTTTGCTAACCGGAATAAGGGTAAAGCAATGTCTGCGACTGATTTTCTGATTATTTTTGCTTGGGTTTGTTATATGACCATGATTTGCTCTTCAGCGCCAACAAGCCTCGACAAATTGAAAGGGGAAGGAGGACAGATACAAATGGGTCAAATTGTTTTTGCTACTTTGTCATATTATTTTCATGAAAATAAAACAGGAAAAGTATTAGTAGAGATGCACATGTACAAAAAGTAGTTAAGCACGAACTGATTTGAAATAAGGGATTGGGCCCAGATGAGGGACTTCTTTGGAATGAATTAAAGCGCCAACTAGGGAAGCGCAGTGGCTCAGTTTACAGCCAAATGATGATAGAGGAGTTTTGGGTTACCGTTGATGAGGAAGGGATGATTACAGCACTTGCGTAGTTCCATCATGGTGTTCATCAGGTTAGGTAGGTTGGCCGAAGAGTTGGTACCCTTGCTCAAGAAACTGAAGTTACGCTCAAGGATCGCTCGGTAGTACTTCTTCTGTATGTTAGTCAGTTCAACCTGTTGGTTATACCGGACGAGACAAATGTTTGAAATGAAACCCTGTCTACTGGACAGTATCTGCCGTGGCTCTCGGCCAAGCTCCACAACTCACCGCAAGTGCTTACTAATTTTTCTCACATGACAGCATCAAATCCAAGAACTAATTATGAGAACCTTTGTTGTCTGTTCTTTGTCAAGTCAGGGGTACCATTGTGGCAACGTTATTTTAAAAATACGACTACTCAAGTGGTTTTAAAGCACAAACTAAATATCAGTTGAATAGACAAGAATCTGCAGTTCAGATCAGCACTTTAAGAGGTTCTAATCACGTTAATCAGCTGAAACACGGATAAAGTTAAATCATCACTTCCAAACTGCAGTCTCACTTCAATTCAAATCTTTAAATTGTTGTGCTATTGCTTAAAAAAAAAATATAAGATTGATTTTATTTTCAAATGGGGAAGCAGGCAAGATACTGCACTGGTCATATGGGGGTAATACCTTACCTCAATAATGGTTTCTTCCTTCTCAGCTAGGTTCTTCTCCACATCCTCCTTCAGTCGACGCAGCATCATCGGCTTCAAAAGCTGTCGATTCGTTTAAAAAAAAAAGGAACCCAACATTATTAAGGGAATAAAAGAGGGCAACGAATTCTTAAACAGCTGTTAAAATCGGAAGGGTCATGGCTGTGCTTTGTCTTTATCAGCCGTTTAAACACCCCAACGTGACATGCTCTCTAATAATAAGAATAGCGAAACTGTCTGGGCTCATTTAAGAATATTTGTTCATGATATGTTTTTCATGAACACAAGTCACAATAATTTTTTTTAAATGGCGTGACGAATCGTAAGCAACCTATACTGATACAGATTTCCAGTATATCAACCTGAAGTGGTTTTAAAGCAGGTAACTAAATATCCGTTTTATAGACAACAATCTGCAGTTCAGATCAGCACTTTAAGAGGTTCTAATCACGTTAATCAGCTGAAACACGGA
The DNA here is from genome assembly GCF_032118995.1 of Asterias amurensis. Lineage (NCBI taxonomy): Eukaryota > Metazoa > Echinodermata > Asteroidea > Forcipulatida > Asteriidae > Asterias > Asterias amurensis. The sequence continues at coordinate 17,982,270 of NC_092650.1, forward strand.
TAAAGTTAAATCATCACTTCCAAACTGCAGTCTCGCATCCACTGTTTAATAATAACATATAGCGTATTGCACAATAACTGTCTCAATAAGCGCTTAACATTAGTGCCCTGGGCCCAATTTCATAGAGCTGCTTAAGCACAAAATTTTGCTTAAGCAAAAAAATCCTTGCTCAGTAAAATCAGGTTACCGGCCAAGACTCCACTCAATTGTTATGCTAAGTAAACAACAGCTAAATACCAGTCACAAGCAATGTATATGGCATGACATTTTTGCCAGTAACATGTAAAAAATAAGCGAGCTATTTTAAGCAGCTCTATGAAATTGGCCCCTGGTCATTTGGCCAATAACATTCCTGTAATCTTTCTCAGCTCCCTGGGGAGTATAAAACCTGGGCAACTGTAAAGGCTGTTTCTAACACAATATTAACCTGTACCCTTGCAGGTACCCAGTTACCCCCCTCTGTAAGAGTAGCAATTTTAGCTAGGTATCTTGCTCATGGACACAAGTGTCAAGACTGTGACAAAATTCTTTTGTTTTGAAAAACCCCAGTGGGTTGTCTTTAAAAATGAATTGTGCAGGCTGTTTTGAAGAAGAAAAAAAAGAAAAAAAGGCCCTGCTCCAAAAAGGCAGGTTCTAAACATGCAAATGGTTTTGAATTTTGCCTAATCAGTGCAACAAATTTTAAAAAACCAAAGTTTCACCTGTTGTAATTTTTCAACTTGACTCTCGGTCTTCAAGTCACCGAAGTCACCCAAGAATTGACTGATCGATCGGAATCTCCCTGGTTCCAGGAAGTTGAGTAAACTAAACAGCTCGTCGATGTTGTTCTGCAGCGGGGTACCAGTCAGTAAAACCCTGTGCTCCTACAAGATGTTAAACAAGTTGGATTACATTGGTATAAAAGAAAAAACTTCTGAAATAAATGTGGCAGTGTCTAAACTTGCGGACACGGCTGAATTGTCAAATTAATATGTGCTGAAGCATAGCCTGCTTAGCAACAGCTGCAGCTGTAGCCAGCAATTCAGACTAGGTTGTAAAAAACCCCAATCCAATTTCACAAAGCTGCTTCAAGGCAAAGTATACCTTTGATGAAGACTGAATTTCTGTTCTATTTTTTAGAATTTCCCCTTCCTCTTTAAAAAAAAAATAAATAGAGTTTTGTTCAAAAATCAACATTTCATTTTTTTGCAATGGTGAGATTCTAGAACGCTAGTTTGCTGGCAACAACAAAGCAAATCTAAAAATCACACTGATGTGTTCAACTTCTGAATTGGAGCCCTAAAATCTCAAACATACCACATCGAAACAGCGGAGCCCCTCCAGTAGTTTGCAGTTTCTGTTCTTGAGTCGATGAGCTTCGTCAATGATGGACAATCGCCACTCAATCTCACTCAACTCTTGGCAGTCGGCTAGGACTATCTCGTACGTGGTGATCAACACCTTGAAGCGATACACATTGGGGATTCGACGTCCCTGCAGGAAGATCAGATAAGGATGTTGTTTTATTCAAATACTTTACAGATGATCAGCAGAGCGCTTAGCGTAAACTTAATGCAACATTACAGAATTGGTAAGAAACAAAAATCGTGAAGATCACAGATTTACATAAAACTCACACTGTCTAATGATTATGATAGTAGAAAACCATCCCTTGAAATATTTCTGTCTGAAATTTCATATTTGATGAGAAATAATCAATCTAATTTCGCCTTTGGAGTTTTTTGCTCATTGAGAGTTTTAGTCATTTTTTTTGCAATGCAAAATTTGTCATCGGTTTTTCACTATTCTGTTGTAACCCAGATGGCCGATCGATCTCAAACTTCTACAGGTTTGTCAGTTTATGTCTATGATGGATTACATAAAGTGCTGACACTGCCAGCAACTTTTTTTGCTAGCAAAACGAATTCTGTAATGTTCCTTTAAGGCCAGTAGAACTATGTGCTTTACAGGGCGACAGAAGCAGAACATTCTGCAGCAAGCCCCGGCACTCTTTAACCTTTGCTATAGACTCACCTTGCTGTCTTTATAGTACATCTCATACTCAGCGATCATGTGTCTACTCTGTGCGCTGCCGTGGTACACTATAGCGTTGATATCTGTCCAGGTCTCAAACTCACGCTGCCAATTGGCTATGGTAGACAGCGGTGCGATGACAAGGAAAGGGCCCTGGGGAAAAATGAATAGGACTGTTAATAATGTCTGGTAATGAAATAAAGGATACCTCAAAAAGAAGTTTTAAACATGATATTTTGCCTTTGGAAAAAAAAGTAGAAAGATTTTATTGAGAACAAAGGCTAACCTAAATGTCCAGATAGTATAGGCTGTATAAACTTTTCAGGTTATTTATTTATCAATATAAACCACAAGGGAAACTGACTGGGTAAATTTTGAATTGATTTTTGGGGTTGAACAAAGAATTGATTAGAGTGGGATTCTTAACGTGCCGGCGCTCTACCAACCCAGTCAGTTTCCCTTGTGGTTTGTAGCACCATAAGTACAAGGTGCTGCGTCACATTCATCAGCCACTGCCAGGCATACCAAGGCAAACTCCTTCTCTAGCGATAAGTGATAAGACATGATGTTGTTTTGAGGAAAGATAACTTGCAAGAAGTTTGGAAACATCTCAAATGCAGCAACTTGGTCCACAACTCACCACTATGCCAAATTTTTGCACCTCTCTGACGAACGCTAATGCCTGAATGGTCTTGCCCAGGCCCATTTCATCAGCTAGGATACAATTTTGACTAGAAGAACAAAAAGTAACAGAGAGGGCAATTAGTCTGCTGTTGTTTAATATTGCATTCATTAACCCTTACTCCTAAAAATAAACAAAATGATAAAATAACAGGCATTTATAGAACTCTCTTACACTGGGTACCATAACGCTTCCAAGAAATATGCAATATAAGTGAATCAATAAAGGCACAAATAATGGGAAAGACTTTTGGTCCAGGGCAATCAACCATCGAACAGGAACATATTTAGATGGTGAGGATCTTGAAAACAAAACTGTTAAAGACACTGGACACTATTGGTAATTGTCAAAGACTAGTCTTCTCACTTGGTGTATCTCAACATATGCATTAAATAACAAACCTGCTAAAATTTTAGCTCGATTGGTAGTCGGAAATCCGAGATAACTATGAAAGAAAAAACCAGCCCTTGTCACCAAAAGTGTGTGCATTCAGATGCTTGGTTCCATGACCTCACATTCTAAACTTGAGGTCTCATATCAAATTCGTGGAAAATAACTCCTTTCTCAAAAACTACGTCACTTCAAGGGAGCCATTTCTCACAATGTTTTATACAATCAACCTCTCCCCATTACTCTTTACAAAGTAAGGTTTTATGCTGATAATTATTTTAAGTTATTACCAATAGTGTCCACTGCCTTTAATGGACTGGGAGAAAGTGGAGTTGGTGGAGGAGTGAGGTAGCGTGGTCGTATTTACCAAACATGAAAGTCAAACTTTCACAATGTGCCAAGAAAAAAGAAAGAAAAAAAAACGCAACAGAGTTCTGCTTAGGAGGCGGGTTACCCTCCTACAACCCAATCTGCGTTTTTCGACCGATTCACCACTGATTTGTGCTAAGCAGGATAATGGTGCTAAGCAGCCGAGGTAAATCGGAGGTCATTAACTCACCGATTACACCAGCTGAACATGAGCCAGTTGACTCCCTCTAGTTGATACTCCCTCAGTGTGTTGTCTCCTTTATAAACTGGAGATTCATCACGCTTCGTCCAGTCGTCACACTCTGCTCGATCAACCCTCTAGAAAAAAAACCCAATACAGCAAACATTTGTTCAATGGGGTGACAAAAAATAAGCCACGTATACTGAACAGTTTGAAAATATCGACCCTAAATGTCCATATAATGGAAAAGAATCTGCAGTTCAGATCAGCACTTTAAGAGGTTCTAATCACGTTAATCAGCTGAAACACGGATAAAGTTAAATCATCACTTCCAAACTGCAATTTCTTATATGGCAAATTTCACAATAACCGTCTCAATGCGCTTTACATTTGTGCCTTGGTAATTGGGCCACTAACATTCCTTTAATCTTTTACAGTTCCTTTGGGAGTAAACAGCCTGGACAACCGTAGCACTTCAAAGATTTGTTCATACACACAATATCAACCTCTACCCTCGCAGGTACCCATTTATACCCCATGGTAATGCTCAGAGTGCGTACCTTGCGTTCGCTGTGAGGAGGCGGATCCAGCATCTTCTTGAAGAAAGCAATGCTGTCGTCGTCAACGTCTTGCTCCAACTCCCAGGTGCTATCCTCGTAGGGGAGGCTTCTCCACTTGACCAGGTAGTGGGTGTCTACCTCCTTAGTGTCGGGGTCTTCGGTAACGGCAACGTCCAGGATTCGATCCACTTGGACGTAGTCGGGGTTGAAGGGTTCATCTTCGAGCTGAGGAATATTACACACATTAATGTTTGAATATAAAAACATCAGAGAAAAATACTCTTGTGATACTTATAAGAAACCCACACATCACACAGTTCGATTCTCTTGTTTTGACACGCATAAATTTGTCTCAAAAATACTACAAATTAAATCATAATAATACTGTTCAATCCAAACAAATTCCGACCCAAACGTCAGAACAGAAATAGAAGCTTGCAGAAGGTCAACAGGAGAATATAACACCCGACATACCTCGGCAAAATAAGCTGGTTGCATTCGTTGCTTGGCACGAAATCTTTTGATTTTCTGATGAATGCGCTGATCTCCCTTCTGAAGCTTGTCAAATGTAGCCCATTCACAGTGGAGGTATGAGCTGCAATACATTAAAAACAGAAAATAAAAAGTTAAAGAGCTAAAAGTTGTAAGCTATCCACAGTTTTGATTCATTGTTGTAATTTAACTTCACTTTTCTTGCTGTAGGTAAATACAATTAAGACGATCAGAACTTAAGAGCATACTGATCATAACGTCGAGTTGAAACCAACGGTTCTTTTCAGAACCACCCCAACTCATTAGAGATAGTCATTACATGGTGTTACCGCAAACCTTTCTATATGGTATTTCCACCATGCAAAGTTTCAAATCTTACTTAAATACAATTAAAATATGATTCTGCTCTCTTATCTAGTATTTTTCTTTTAAATTACTATAACTATTTTAGTATCAGTATCGTATTTGCTAAAACTATTTTGTTATGCAGTTGTCTTTGAGCTCTCTTTGTTTTTGTTTTGTTTTGATAATCATTTTGTTTTCCAAGTGGCCATATAATTCTTGTCTCTGTACTATGTGTTGCTTTTAACCAAACTGTATTAATTATCGTGTCAAGCGCTTTAAAGCCAGTGGACACTATTGGTAATTGTCAAAGACTAGGCTTCAGTTGGTGTATCCCAACATATGCATAAAATAACAAAACTGTGAAAATTTGAGCTCAATCGGTCTTCGAACTTGCGAGATAATAATGAAAGAAAAAAACACCCTTGTCACACGAAGTTCTGTGCGTTTAGATTGTTGATTTCGAGACCTCAAGTTCTGAACTTTAGGTCTCCAAATCAAATTCGTGGAAAATTACTTCTTACTTGAAAACTATGGCACTTCAGAGGGAGCTGTTTCTCACAGTATTACCATCAACATCTCCCCATTACTCGTCACCAAGTAAGGTTTTATGCTAATAATTATTTTGAGTAGTTACCAATAGTCTCCACTGCCTTTAAAGCCTAACATTAGGTGCTATATTAATACCCCTTTATTATTATTAATATTATTATTATTATATTCAGAACTTACAAGTTTTTGTACTTGACGAAGAACTCTTCAGTCTCTCCGACCTGAGCTTCCCCTGGCAGCTGGGGCTTCTTGACCACATGGGAGGCCAAGATCTTTTCCACAACGTTAGCCTCGGACTCGTCTGGATTTTCCTGGATTGAGACAGCAAGGAGAATAAGAATCATCAAAAGAGTAATAACAAGAGTTTAGGAGATATGTTAAAGACACTGGACACGTTTTGGTAATTGTCAAAGACCAGTCTTCCCCACTTGGTGTATCTTAACATATGCATAAAATAACAAACCTGTGAAAATTTGAGCTCGATTGGTCGTCGGAGTGGCGAGATATTAATGAAAGAAAAAACACCAATGAAAGTTGTATGCTTTCAGATGCTTGATTTCGAGACCTCAAATTCATAACTTGGTCTCAAAGTCAAACTCTTTGAAAATTACTTCTTTCTCAAAACTACGTCACTTCAGAGGGAGCCGTTTCTCAATGTTTTTTACTATCAACAGCTCTCCCCATTACTCGTTACCAAGTGAGGTTTTATCCTGATAATTATTTTGAGTAATTACCAATAGTGTCCACTGCCTTTAAAATAATGAAAACAATAATAAGGATAACAAGTTCTTATATAGCACATTTAACATTTATCTGCAGTTCAGATCAGCACTTTAAGAGGTTCTAATCACGTTAATCAGCTGAAACACGGATAAAGTTAAATCATCACATCCAAACTGCAGTCTCACATCAACTGTTTAAAAAATAAAAAGTTCTTATTTAGCATTTCACAAAAAACGTCTCAATGCGCTTTACATTAGTGCCTTTATAATGGGGTCAATAACATTCCTGTAATCTTTCAGAGCTCCCTGAGATGTAAACAACCCTGGGCAAACTGAGCGCTCCAAAGGCTTTTTTCATGAACAATATCAACCTAATAATACTTTACCGCATGATGACGTGGAAATCTAGCCCTAGCAATAGCAAAAGCCGTAGCTGCAGTTGCAAATATGGACAAGGCCTTACCACAAAGAATTTAGCAGCTTCGGTCTGACTTGGTGCCAATGGAGCTACTGTGACAACATCAACCTCGACGTCAACATTACTGTCCGATTCTTTCTTGTCACTGTCGCTACTGTCTCCCCCTGAGATGTTAAAGTCGTACGCTACGTCATAACGTTTCCGTTTGGTGTTGCGACTTGATCTTCGTTTCTGTGAATAAAACAAAATTGTTTTGTTGGTCATTTCGTACAATTTGTAATTGTTACACAACTATCGCTGTTCAGCATATGTGGTGCAAAATAAATTGCTTAGCTTCCTAGCTGAGAATCAAGTTGCAGACTAAAACAAGTCTGGAAAAAGATTGCAAATTTTGCTAGTTTTATTTTGTTGTTGTTCACCAAAACATGGAAACATGGCTTATTTTCAGTTAGTTTATGCAAAAGAGATGAATTGACACAACTGTTGCCAGAAGAACTATGATTGCCATCAGGCCTTGAACTTCTCTATTGAAGGGGCAAACCAATTCACCTCTGGGCCCAGTTTCAAAGAGCTGCTAAGCACAAAAATTTGCTGGGCATGAAATTTCTTCCTTGGTAAAAAGAGGATTACCAACCAAATTTCAATTTGTTGCATATTCCTTGTTACTGGTATTTAGCTGCTGTTTGCTTATCCTGAAAATCACGTTGATATTTGGTTGGTAATCATGTTTTTATCAAGGAAGAAATTTCATGCTAAGCAAATTTTTGTGCTTAGCAGCTCTATGAAATTGGGCCCTGGTAACGGGCACTTCTAAATGAGGAAAATGTAATCTTGTATTGAATCCTTACACAGGGCACCGCAGCAAGAGCACAGGACACCACTGCAATTGCTGCCATGGGTTATTGAGCGTTTAGAGATATTTTTTGTGTAAGACGCTTTATAATTTTTTTTTTTTATTGTTATAAATATTATTTTGAGGCCTGTGACAGAGTGGAGGGCACCAGGGGCACTTCTCAAACCTCAAACTACCACCGCATGCAAAATACACGCTGCTCCAAAGAGTACAGTTCTGAAGGTTGGTTCATACCCGCTGCGTTTCCACTGCGTACAAGAGCCCAAGCCGAGGTTTGAAAAAGGCAGCTAGAAATCACAAGGCTCGTTTCGAATAACTCCCGAGTAGCTGTGGCGTCAGACTTTGTTTCTTACCTCGAGAAGGAAGTCATCGTCTGGCAATGCCTTGGCTAGAAGGGCATCCTCTGCTTCTGAGCCTGATGAGGAAGAGTCGTTTATGCCCTTACGTTTGTTCTTCAATCTCACTAAAGCAGATGCAGGAAATTTCCTACAAGTTATAGGGGTGAAATGAAGAAATTGTAAGAAAAATGGGTACCTGCGAGGGAAGAGGTTGATATTGTATTTGAAAAAGCCTTTGGAGAACCCCGACAGCCCAGAAGTCGATTTCACAAGGATAATGCCAACTTAGGACTAGTCCTAGGGGTTATTAAAAACTTAAGGTTAGTCCTAATTAACTCTTCCTAATTTGGTAACTAGTGTACGTCTATTCTCCCTCGGGCCTGTGAGTGACCAGAAGAGCAACCCATTTCCCTCAGCCTTCGGGAAATAGGTCGCTCTTCTGGTCACGCAAAGTCCCTCGGGGGAATAGACGTACACTAGTTATCTCATTGCCAGTCAACATGTGTATACTAGTTATAATTATAACTTTCTGAAGCTGATTTGAGAGAGATTCACTTACTTTGGTGGTATCTTCTTTGGCCGGGATTTCTTCTTAGCAATCTTGACTTTCACCTCTTTCTTCTCCTTGGGTTCCTTGGGAGGTTTCCTAGGTTTGGGTTCCTTGGGTTTAGCTTTCCTTTTCTCTTTGGACTTCTTCTCCTTCTCGAGGTTCACCTCGGGGAGGGAAACATCGGCCATGATCTTCGGAATGTTCTGGAGCCCCGAGGCTTTCGCTTTGGCGACGGCCTCAGCGACGATACGGTTGGCTTTCTCTTGGGGTTTGTGCTTCTTGCTCGATTTGCCGCTGTGCGTTGTAGCTTCTCCGCTGCTGGTATCTGAAGATGAAGTAGGACTCTTCTGAGTTCCACTTGATTGCGCGCTCGAGGTGGACAGCATGAGGGGTGTTAGTGGTGAACCTGTTGTACTGTTCTGAAATGCAGAATTTTATGCTCTATTTATACATTGAGATTGGATGACTGTGAACATTCTTCAAAATGGCTGAAGGGTCTGGGTTTTCCCCTTATTCAAAACCTGGAACCTCTCAGATGTTGAAATTCAGGAGGTTTACAGACTCTGTGCATCAACAGAATACAAAACGACAGGTTTGGACACAATGCGTCCTATTACTTTCTCCCTTTGGTGATTGCTTCAAATTCTCTCAAAAAATATGAAGCCTCAAATTTTGGGGAAAATCTCTGAAAAATCAAATTCCTGTACATAGCATCTTACCAGAAATGTACAAATTTAATGGCAAACAGTTACACAACTAGACTTGTCAACTACTAAATTATGCCTTTCTGTAAAAATATTTAAATCAAAACGATACTAAGGTATAAGATGTTATTTTTTTCTGAAAATCAAAAACGCATTTTCAAGGTTAACAGAGAGTTAAAACACATCAGACACTCTAAAAAGACAGAAGTAAAAAAAGATGAAAATTGTGACATACATGTTGGAAAAAAATGAAAACATTCCATTAAAATGGATAAAAAGGTAGCCTTATCACCTTCAAAAGGGAAAAAAAATCAATGTATACCTTTGCTTTGACACTTTGTACTGATGTCTGAAGCTGGGAGACTCGGGCCTGGAGATCCTTCAACTTCTGTATGTTCTCCGACGACCTGGGTTGATTCTTCAGCTGACTCACTTCATAGGCGATCTTTTTGACCTCTTCGAGAGCTCCGCTCCTAGGGTTCACCATGATCAGGATCTGACCCGGCTGCTGGCCAACAGGTCCGCCCGGTATCTGAATCGGCTTGGTGGTTGTTGTCTTGATCGTCTGCTGCTGTACAACTGGCTTAGCCTTGGCCTGTTTGACTTTCACGACAGTATTGGGCGTTTGGCTACGTATGATATTAGGCATCTTCTTTGTGGTAGCTTTACTGATTGTCACCGTTTGGTTCTGGGATACAGCGACACTTGCTGCAGCTTTCTGAAGTGCCGCCGAAGCAGTGACTTCCGTTTTGGCGGTTGCGGTGTTGGCACTCTGAATGGTTATATTGCCCATGTTGGTAACAGTGTAAGATTGGGTTGATGCTGGGACAGTTTTAACTGTACTTGTAACAACGGTTGATTTCAGGGTAGCCAGGTTACCAGAACCAACGGTCGATGCGGCTACAGTCGACGTAATGGTTGCAGTTTGGGACTGCGCAGAAATAATACTACAGACGGTCTGTTGCTGCGGAGAGGAAAGACCTATTGTTTTAGGGCCCGACTGGCCGGACAGAACCGCATTGATGCTTTGCAAAGTTGTACCGCCAATGACCGCCTGGGCAGTGGACCCTGTTGGAGCTATTGCACGCACTGTCTGAAGGTTTGTTTGGATGGTCTTAGCCTGGCTAGGGTTTATGGCACGAATAGTTTGAAGTTTCGTGGGAATAGTCACTTTATTTGTGGTTGCTCCCATAGACGTCTGCGGTAACACTGACAATCCGACAGACTGATTTGGAACACCTGCTCGAATCACCTGCTGGCCAGCTGGGATGGTGATAGTCTTTGTGATCAATCCTGTCGGAGCGATCGGTCGCGTGTTGTTACTGGTTGTAGAGGTCATTAGGGTCTTTGCCGCTGTAGGACTACTGACCGTCAGTACGGACTGTGTGAAAGCTACAGTATTGGCTGCACCCAGACTGCTTGGTATCGTGATTGTCTTAGCCCCCGAGCTCACTACTTGGTTGGCAAGTAGAGTCAAAGCCATTCCTCCTCCTGGCAATTGTTTCACGATATGCTGCTGCTGCTGCTGCTGATTTTGTTGTACAGATGGTACAATTTTAATCTGTTGGGCACCGACGATACCAGGTATCTGGGTGCTGTTATTAACATTGGTAATGATGTATTGGGGCTGTGATGTCAACACGGTGCCTTGTTGCTGCTTCAGTGAAGTTTGGTGCGATACGGTGGCAACCTTAGTCGGAAGTTGCTGCAACCTGCTGACATTCTTCTGTAGAGAGTTGATGTCTTTCATTTGCAGGCGTAGAGTGACAGGTTGACCTGATTGGATTGCTTGTACAGATTGCTGCTGATTGAGGACCAGTTGACCCCCTTGAAGCGTCGCAGTGAGGGGTCGGATTTGCTGTGTTTGTGGCTGGGAAGTTCTGATAATCTGCATGACTCCTGGTTGCTGTTGCTGCTGGGAGATAACAGCAGCAGGCTGTGTAGCCTGCGATGATACAGGCTGACGAATCAGCTGAAAACCAGCTCCGGTGGACTGTAACGATACCTGTGGTGATTTCTCCCCACCTGATTTGGGCAGAGCATAATCGTGATGGCTCAGTGGCGCTGATATGGCATAGCCATGCTCTTGTACTGATTTAACGTCGGCACTGGTCGAGCTTGCCGGCTTTTGTGTTTGAAGCCGTTGCGGACTTCCCGTTATGACCATGATGGTTTGTCCCTGTTGTGAGCCATGCTGGACAGCTTGTTGGGTATTAAGTGGAGACACGCGGACCAGATTTTGCTGCAGGACTTGTTGCCTGCCCTGCTGCTGGGGCTGTATTCGAATCAATTGTTGTTGCTGTGGTACTTGGACAACTGTTGCCTTCTGTTGGCCTCCTGGAGATGTCAAGACTGATTGCACTTGTGGCGTTCCGGGACTACCTACAGTAACCACCTGAACGCGTCGAGGTGGTGTCTTTAATGGGCTCGGAGAAATGGCTGACGCAGTTTTTGCTTCTCCTTGTGCTGCATTGTTAGTACTCTCCATGTTTTTAAGGGTCTTCAGAATCCCATACAAATGTTGAACAGGAGAGATCTCACATTATCACTATAGAATGGATGACAAATGGGGACATGTATCATCTGAAAAGAGAAAATATTAAACAGGCATATTAGTCGCTGGGAAAAAAAGAAGACCATTTTATCAAGTAGAAGAGTTGACCTATTAAAATGTAGACCTTTAGGCCTAACATAAATCAAACTACCCAAGTCGTCATAACCATGTAAAAAATCATTTGTCAAATTCATGTAATCCACAGAAGTAAAAAAACACTCTCATAGTGGATCAGGCCTGGAATTCCAACCTTGAGAGGGCAAGGCCTTTTTCAATTTGCAAGTGCAGTTCCATTTGGAAAATCTTAGTCAATGGGGAAACTTTTGGGTACCAAAAGGGTACCAAGGCCAAGACCAGGGCAACAGAGGTCATGACCTCCAGGGCCACTGTGTAATTCTAGGCCTGGTGGATGCCACAATACAAATACACAGGGCTGTATGCTCTATTTTTGAAAGGGCAAGGGCACCAAGGCATTTTATTCTTGGTAAAGGGCACCCTATGATGAAATTGCAAACTTGTACTGGAGCATTTCAAGGGCACCAAGGCAATGACCAGGGGACACGGAGGCAATCGCCTTCGTTGCCTCCGTGAAGTATCAGGCCTGAACAATTGCTGTTGCTCCAACCCTCTTCACAGTTCTGCTTCTAACCTGCCAACAATGATAGGCCTAAGGAGACTCCACAATTTGTAGTATAATTTTGTACATTTTTCAATACATTTATTAGTTTATCCTTCAATAAAATGAAAAAGATCTACAAGGATGCTAAAAACAAACAACGAATGTTTTTGCATTAGTCATTAATTAGTACAAAAGAAAACACTTTCATTCGTTTAAAGTTGGTGTGGTCTCGTTGAATGAAACGTTCCGTATGCCAACTCATGAAAATACAAAAACGCTCAATATTATTTCTAATTTAAATTATGATATGCCGGGATGACAAAGTATCATGATCCACTTAAAGCCATTATACACTTTCGGTAAACAGTATTGTCCAAGGCCCACACTTCGTGTATCACAACTTATATACAAAATAACAAACCTGTGAAAATTTAGGCTCAATCGGTCATCAGAGTCGGGAGAAAATAACAGGAAAACCCACTCTTGTTTCCGCACAATTCGCCATGTCATGATATGTGTTCAAAACAAATCCGTAATTCTCGCTATCGAGAATTTATATTGTTTTAATGTTTTCTCAAAAAGTAAAGCATTTCATGGAATAAAATTTCAAGAGAAGTCTTTCACCATTACCTTCTGTAAACCCTGTAAGTTATTTGTAAATCTGTGAACTTTTTTTCTTCTTTTCGTACCGAAAGTGTAAAATGGCTTTAAACAATTAATGGAATACAGAAAAACCTCTGAAGTTCATCCAAAGCCAAGAAAAACTAAGTTACCAATTTCACTTGGAATAAAAAAAAAATACATTTAGGGCCTAATTAAAACAACAGATATTTGATAAGTTCTAATTTGCTTTGTTCTTTATTTTGTTAGTTAAAAACCAATCCCCTGAACCAGGCATGTGCAAAGATTATTGCAACCCCCATTTACTACGACCACCACTCAGAAAGGACAGGAGGATGAAGGGTTACCCACCATGACTAAGGTCATGGCCTCATCATCATTTCCTTGCATTTTGGGGGTTTGATTCTGACAAGTTTAGTAGTGAAACTGCTGTGTGCATGAATTGATGAAAGAAATGATTGATAAGGTTTATCGCGAATAGCAAAATATCAAGAGAGGGCGCTGTTGAACCCACACAAAGGTATAGGCGTTGCGTGCGCGAGTCGTAGAAACTGCGTAGAAACCGCCCCATATTCCTTCCCACAATGCATTGCGTTTCTGAATCGCGATAAACCTTAAATGGATTGACATTGATGGTTGAGAAAAACTGACAAAGTGACAAAATGTGCTGTTTTCAGAAATTGTGTTCAAATATAGGAAAAGTTTCTGTATCCTGCCATCTTTATTCGTTATAAAATAAAATAAGTATTTATTTTTCCACAGTTTTTACTTTATTCCCGATTCTGAACACTGATTCACTGAATCAAATTCAATGAGATTCTTTTTGTAAATAAATAAATGAGTGAAAAAGAGGTGGCAGGATACAGAAATTTTTCCCAAAGTATCCATTGTGTGTCAATGCCACAAATGACTTAATATCAACTTTTAGGAAAGTGGACAAATGAGGCCACCGCACCACCACGCCAACCAACCGCCATCGGCATGCATGCTCGCCTACCTCGCTGCTAGCTCGGCAGATGATGTGTGTACGTTCTTCCAGCCCCTTCCATCAGCATGACAATTTGTCATGCTGCAGTCACACACACAGAAGTTATATAATCTGATACTAAAGTACTAATTAGTGATGACAAAATATTAACATCAGGGAAATACTTACAATATAAAGCATGTAACTCATACATTGGCAAACAACGTTGAAGTAATCTTCTAAACATTCTAAAAAAAAATTCCTAAAATTTTCGTTTTGTTCCACTCTCGCAAAAGCTGAAGTCGAAATCCCCACACACAGAACTCTCACATGGTCCCCAAAATGTCATTTTATGTTCAATCAAGTCTTTCCACATTCCAGAGTAATCTTACGGAAACATAATAAGCACAAACTTACCCAATTTATGTATTTGAAGTGACGAAAAAGACGAATCGAAAATTCTCGATGTTCTGAAATTCTGAGTCCATAATGAATGCCCGTACGTGCAAAAAACCCACATTCTATGCAGCGGTGAACTACTATTACAGAACACGGTATTTCATTGGACAGATTAATCTCCGGTCTTCGGCCAAAAATGTTAAATAAATTCACCGATTATGTCCATAAATTATATGGAAAGGTAAAATTAGTATAAATTAGGTTATATAACTGAAATACACAGTTCTACAAATGCAACTTTTACAGAAATGTAATAAAATATCAGAGAAAGCTGCTACACGATTCTTGTCAAATTGTCCAATTGGCTTTACCGTACTTAAATCAGTCGGTATGACCGGACCACGTTCTAGGACATAAAGGTAGCCAATCAAATGACGCAAAATGACAGCTATGAAGTTCCCGTATGTAGTGGAGGCGCCTTTGTTTATTATCTTTTTGCCGGGAAAACTAAAGCGCTCCACAACACTCATTTTCTAAATTGTCTATTTATATTTCATTTGTGTTGAAGTTATTTTATCAATAACTTATAATGTACGGAGACCGAATCGAGGAAATCCGATTGATGAACGAATGTTGTAGGTCATGTAGTAGCCTTTTGTCAAGACATGGAGGTAGAATTAAAGCGACTGGAACGGAAGACCACTCGCGGGCGTAGTCTCTCGTTCCAGTCGCTCTGCTCTTTACGCAACGAAGGCCTTGGCAAAAGGGACTAGGCTAGCTGAATGATATCATGGAGGTAGCATGATATCGAGCCCCAAAATCGTTGTTGATAGGGGTTGGGGCGGGGGGGGGGGGCACACTTTATCTCCCCCAAAGGGTACACTTACTTTTATTACCTCCATGCTTTTACAGAACATGGATGGAGGGAGACCCCCTAAAATCCTATGAAGAATTCCTGATGACACAATTCGGGAGTTTGAGTCCCTCAAAGGCGGATCCAGCCCAATATTAGGGAGTTGTGTGGGGGCATATCTGTTCAAGATGGAGGCGGAGCTACGGCATTGGGTCCAGAGCTCTCTTAAAGGCCCCAAAATTGTTTGCATTCTAGATGCTCTGTGGTGCAAACTATATATTGGCCAATTATAGGCATATTGATATGGAAACAGAACAAAAAGCATTCAAACAAACTTTGTCATGTATCTTTGTACCGCATATCCTTTTGTGAGCGAGTGTGGCTACAATGATTCACTTGGGTTATTAAATGTAATGGATGAGCATGCAGTTAATTTGCCCATGCCATTCAGAAGCACCACTGATTTGTGCAACTAATACCACTGTTTGAAAAAGCAATAACATAGAGTTAGCAGGTGTAAGTTGCTAGAAGAAAAGGATGTCTTGTTAGCCTCTTTCTTTAACAGCGTATTCCCGTAATGATCCCAGTATGTTATTAATACCTATAGGGATTCATGCTCATGATTGGAAAGTGTGGTCAGTGCTCGCCCTCTACTTTTATGTTTTGTACCTCTTTTTTAATAGGTGTGCCACTCTCATCAAAAACTTAAATATGAAGAGAAAACTCTGGAGAAGTCAGGTTTTTATTTATTCCCAGTGTAGTTTATTACAAAACACATAATGTTTGACAAAACAAAAGAATAAACATTTAAATGGATCAAAAAGAACATCAAGTGTTTAATCCCTGTTCAAAGTCGAAATGGAAAACTTTTGGTGACACTAGGTGGCAGCAGACATACCCAGTGAATCCATTGTTCTCATCATTGTGCGCTTAAACAACACTATAACAATGGAAATTTACCTGGGCCCAAGTTTATAACCACAAATTAAAACATAACAAATCAACGCTTACCAGAATAAGGTTACCATATGTCACAAGTACAATTTGTAACTGGTATCCTGCTCATTGCTGCTAAGCAGAAAATTTTTAAGCAGTATTTTGTGCTTATATAAGCAGCTCTATGAAATTGTGCCCTGGTAAGTCAACCGCCACCTAGTGTTCCAAAGTCTCCAATTGCTCACTTGATAATCAAAGTCGGACAAAATATTGTCATAATGAGCTTACATACTTTGAAACTTTGATACTTTGAAAGTGGGATCCCTCCATTCCGACCAACTACTTAATTATTGACTGACAAAATAAATGCTGCCCTCTCTTGACTAAAACCAAACCACAAAAATAGCCAATTTCAAAAAACACATTACCCTCATCAATGAAGCTAATTACAGATCAAATAACAAACATTCTTATGAGAAAATTTCTGCCAGGTTCCGATAATTATAAAATGGCATTCAACCTCGTAGGCCTACTTTGTGCTCAATCATTCTGAACTATTAAGAAAGCTACCATTTCTAAACAGGGGTGGTCTATTTAACAAAGATACATTGTTTGAGGCAATATAGTTATATTTTGTTTCCAAATGCCAAACAGCCCATCAGTAGTATGATTACACAAACAAATGTAAGCATTAATTAGCCACCATACTCCTTAACATTGACTTAAAAATGTGTCCATGTTGTCTTCTTCTTTCACCTTAACGACCGATATTATGCTGGAAACCTTACATCTACATACAAATGATTATTTCACCATGTTTTCAAACAGCTCTACAATGGTTCTTGGTTTGAAAGTTGATGTAAATTGAATTGTTCATTATAGTTGATGTTCATTATTGCTTCAATGCCAGGAACAGGGCCAAAACTAAACGGAATAATTTTATTAATAAAAGTCCGGTGTTGTTATGTTGTTTCTGCTTAATGCAACTTTTCCTGGTTTGGCAAAAATCATTCTACGATTACAAAATCGAATAATGGCCCTGTGCAATCGTTCTTTCTCTACTTCATCGGCTTAGGGTCCCATCCCCGTTTGATGCTGTTAAGTTATTAATGGAGCCAAAGCTGAAGCCTTGCAGAGGATTTGAAAAGCCCACGGAATGAAAATACAGCGAGGCACCAACTGCAGATCTTTGCAGATTTTCGTAATAGATGGATTTCACAAGACGCCACAATCTTTGATGAAAAGTGCACATGAGAAAGGCTATCATCGGCCGAGAGTTGTGCGCAGCACTTACACGCGTGCACTTTGCCATTGTTTATCATCAAACATGAGCAATTCATCTATAACACACTACACCCACCCTCAGCTTGGCCTTAGTGTCAAATTTCAAAGTGGTCCTTTTTGATATGTATTGAACACATGTATTGATACGCAACTTTGCAACAACAACAAAAACAAAACAGTGTCATTGTGATCAAAGCTGGAGTTATGAACTCTCACCGAATTACTGTATGGCAGCCCCTTCCCCATAAGCCTTCTTGAGATATGTTGGATACAATGCTACAAGGCTATGGTTTGGCTAAATTTGTGTGTATACACCCAAACCAAACAGTGCACTGCTATCACATCCGCCATACCTCAAAAAGGCATATATTATTTACAGTGAAGTGCATGCAGTAACTGGATGATCATGAGTCTATAATTCCATGTACAGCCAAAAGCTCATGACAAACAACCACTTTAACTTTGTACAGTATTTCTCAGTTTTTACAAGAAAAACAAAACAAAACAGGAAATAGGCATTTCAGATGAAAAGTTGCGAGCTTGATTCAATATAGAATGCTTCATACTAGACATTTTTGAAAACAGATACCAGTGTCATCATAGAACTAATCTCCATATGGATACCTACACTCGACATCAACAAATAACTATTTACATCATGGTGCACTTTCAGTTCGGACATGTAAAATGAATTACCATTCAAATAAAATTACTTTGACTAAAATACTCAAATAAAAGATGTAAAACATGTTAGTTAATTGGTTGAGCTTCTCTCAGCTTTGACCGAATTGTCTTCGTAATTTGTATTTTCGTGAACACTGTGGTGCAAAAAATCACTGGGAATAATGTTAACTGGGTACTCTAGTTTTTAAAAGAAAATAGATCAATATACAAAATACTAAATATGTGGAATAGTAACGGCTTAATAACAAAAAAATCATTAAATCAACAAGCCTTAATTTAATCTTGAAAAATTGCTGTGCTTTGAATTTTACACCTTTGGAAACAAAAACAAATTTTAAAGGATTTGGGTACTTTTTGTGACACAAAACACAATGTCCACAGATTTACATTAAACTTACACCGTCTGAAGATAATGATAGTAGAAAGCATACTTTAAAATATTAGTTGCTGAGGTGCTGTAGTTTTTGAGAATGAGTAGAACAATGTCATGAAAATACGTTTTTACATGCTCAAATAATTTTCGTCCCATGATCAGCGAGACAAAAATTATTTTCATGACATTGTTTTACTCATTTCTCAAAATCTACAGCACCTCAGCAAGTCTTATTTTCAGGAAAGCTTTCTACTATATCTTCAAACTGTGTAAGTTTAATGTAAAACTGTGGACGTTGTGTTTTTTTGTATTAAAAAAAGTACATAGACCTTTTAAATTGATCTTCATTTCAACCCAATGCAAGTAATAAGCTTTGACTGAGCATGCTTTGTACAAACGAAAAAAGAAAATAGAATGTTTATTATCAGGTTAGGAAGATTTGACACATCTCATCAAAATGAGGCAATATCTGGGACAAAAGGTGGCAGCAGACTCACCAGATAAATTTATTTTTACACTGCTATAAAATGTCAATCGTTTGTAAAGAAAAACATCTGATTCAGGAAAACAATTCCTGGTCACTCACTAGATTTCTGTTTAAGATATCTGGGAGTCACGCAGAAAAGTTTTCTTGGAATAAAAGGCCCGGTCCCACTGCAGCGATAAATTCAACCAATAGAATGCGTTATCTTTGCCTCTTAATTGTTAATGTTTTCGTTACCGCTGCAATGTGACTCGGCCTTAAGACTCTTTCTTAGTTCAATAAAACCAATTGTTTAAAGACAGTGGACACTATTGGTAATTGTCAAAGACTAGTCTTCTCTCTTAATGTAACTCAACATATGCATAAAATAACAAACCTGTGAAAATTTGAGCTCAATCGGTCGTCGAAGTTGCGAGATAATAATGAAAGAAAACACACCCTTGTCACACGAAGTTGTGTGCTTTCTGATGCTTGATTTCGAGCTAAACTTGAGGTCTCGAAATCAAATTTGTGGAAAATGACTTCTTTCTCAAAAACTACGTCACTTCAGAGGGAGCTGTTTCTCACAATGTTTTATACAATCAACCTCTCCCCATTACTCGTAATCAAGAAAGGTTTTATGATGATAATTATTTTGAGTAATTACCAATAGTGTCCACTGCCTTTAACAGTGTACTGAAATGTGTGCAAACTTAAAGAAAATCACCTGGTTGTGAATGAGGTTACCTCATGCACCAATGTCTTCAATTGAAGTTGATCCTAAAACCTTAATCAGTATCAAATCCTAAATACAAACTCCCTCTGAATTTGTTGTTTAACGACAGCATCGGTTTTACTTTAAACTTAAAATAGTTCTTACAGGTAAATAGTTTAAAGACCTTTTAAGATCGTTTAGTCAATATCTGAAAGGAATTATATACACTTGGAACAAATTGTTCTCATACTGCCAAAACAAATTCTGAGCAAAATATTTTTTTACAACATAGGTGATACAACTTGGACTCTCACTCCCTCTGAACTTTTAATTTTCCAGTTTCCACTAGTCCGTAAAAGTCTAGCGAAACTCGACTTTCCAAAATTCCAATACACTTAGCGTTGATCCAATCAGGCACAACAAATGTATACACAATAGACCGATCCATTAAGCTCCGCCCCATTGCGTATTGACCAATCACAATGCAACGAAGGTCCGACACTAAAGTTCAATATGCGTGCGCGTATCTTGGCGTGCGCGACAGAGTTGTGCAGAAACGCATTGGAGAGCCCCACGTGTTCTTGCTCACCTGTGCGTCGTGGGCGGAGAGTCTATTGGGTTGAGCAAAGAACCATACAAAATGGGTATGATACAAAATGAGTATGAACACAGTGAAATCTTTGTATATTAATCACTAAGAATGTAAAATTTCCCTTTCAAAATTTCAAAAAAAAAAAGTTACACTTTCTAAAATACTACAGTAAAGAAATAAGTGTTGAATTTAAAACAATTTTATACGTATGTAAGACAGCCACTTTGTGGGGAAAAAACAAACCATAATTACAAATTCCACTAAAAAGACAAATAAAGTCTTTGAATCCAATCTTTTGTGATGTTTTACACTTCTCAGGCATTTTGTTATTAATCAATTTAGTAAGAAACAAGAAAAAAATCTACATCCGAGTAATTTTTTTTTAATAATACGAGTGAGTTTTCTTTTCTAGACTTCCATTTTGATACTTTTTACAACCTATCCGTTACTATTTCACTATGCGAAAATAATACAGCTAAACCATCTACTGTAAAACACTGTTTAGTGAGATTCTATTCTCTTCAAAAAAGTAAAAAACAAATTATACAAAAAGACAAATGTGCAAACACTTTCTTAATTTGTGCAACCTAAAGAGCTTACCAGAGTTTATTCATTAAGTTATTTACGTGTACTATTCTGTTGTACTATATTATTATAATTATTACTATTTTGCACAATCCTGGCATAACTGATCAACCAATGTACATTCATTCTATTTCTCTCAAGTTCATTATCGCCCATCTCGGGCTTACAATGGTTCATTTAGAACAGTGGACAATCAACAGATTTGCAGAATAATTTACAAAAATATACTCAACAAAGTTGCTCAGTTAAGTAACTTAAGTTAATCAGTGGTGCATAAAAATTATTTCAAATCAAGCATTACTTTGTGAGGATGAAAAAATCTTAAAAGTCTGAGAAGTCAAAAAGCTCAAAGTCTGAGAAGAAAATGAAAACTTGAAAAGTCAGTTTAGAATCGACCCCAATCCTAGGCTTCCCCTACCCTTCAATTGATCAACAAAACTGATATTTTATTGTTTGCGCTTAAAACCAAAGCAGCTTCTGTATTACAAAGAAAGAAATCTACTTGCTTCAAGCGAGACTAGACGTCCAAGGCATGTACATCATATTTCAAAGCGGTACTCTTTTAACTCTTCACACATAGACCTACTGTAAAGATATTTCCTTCGTAAACGGTCCATCTACGCATGGTGTACGATGAAACATTGGTACAAAAATATATTGCATACAGAGATTGCTTTTAGGCAGTGCTCAAGACTGGCCTCCACGATCCACTTTGTGCATGCAAGTGTTTCGCTTGGCGAGTCTGTCAACTACTGTGACCAAATACCGATCAACAAAAGAGATAAATCTTAGATGGCTTTCTATAAAAGATACAGACTTCAAGTCAGCAATATATGCAAGTTCTCAAGTGTAATCATTATATCCGATATGAACAGTGCATACAAGTCAACTGAAACAATTAAATCCTTTATCATGGCAAGCCACAATAATGTGTAACACACTGATTACAGATTGGTTCTTCACGCAGCTACACCAGCCTTCAAAACCTGACAAATTTTTGATTGTTAGCTATAAATATCCAATCAGCATCAACAGTAAGGGAGAGACACACCTTTAACCCCCCTGAACTTACTACTCACCATGCACAAAGTGGATGTTTCTGGGGAAAAAGAAGTCTAAGCCGAAAATGCCCAAACCATATTTGACAATATTTAATTACTAAAGCTACAAAGCAACACTACAGTATACTCAAACAATGACCATTATAGATGCAGTCCTGACAACACCAGCCACACATCTTATTTCAAATTCAAGTTTTTTTTCTTTTCTTTTTTTTTGTTTTTTTTAAAGTTTCGTTTTTACTCAGGTAAAATCGAGAAGAACAAAAAAGTATCTTGTTTTTGTTTTAAGAACCGATACCCAACTAAGACAATTGCGCCAGAAGTTGAAAAAATGGAATATTAAAAAAAATGTTTGTTAAAGAGCACAATGCATTTAGGGTTGATGAAATTACGCATAACCATGACACCTGCGTAACGAATAAAAACAAATTGTTATTTCATTCAGGTAAATATGTACATCCTTTCGGGGGACCAATTACAATCATTGTACCAAAAAAAAAACCATACAAATCTGACAACAACAAAGAAATAAAAAAATACAAAATATATATACATTTACATATATATATTTAAAACACACCTGAAATAAACCTAGAACATTTTAGTTTGCAGGACCTGAAGTTTACATCCATTTGAACTTTGCTTTTGGTCAAATCTTGTTCCTCTCTTAATTCCTCTCACCACCCAACCCCCCCCCCCCAAAAAAAAAACAAAAACAAGGCAAAGAGAAGACAAAAGAACTCCCCATAACCCCAACACATTTCTTCTTCTTTTTTTTCAGGGTGGGGGTATCATTGGTACAAGTTTCCGAGAAACACAGTATGGGTAAAACTGTCTAAGAAACTTCTTCCAGCGCATTTCAATTTTTATTTCTTACATTTCAACAGTCCTAGCATCAAAAGAAGTCAACTAATCTCAATGAGGCGTAGAAATTATAAATTTTATCAAAGTGAGAAATCAGCAACTCCGATGGAACAAAAAAATCATACGGTTTCAACAATTTTTCTGCATAACTGACGGGGCAATGAAAACAACATAGAGAAGAAGCAGGCAGAATTTAAGTAGATAATACCCAGTATGCATTGTGCTCTACGATACTACAGAACCCTTACTGACTCACAAAAATAAACCCAAACAAACTATTTTTTTAGTTTATACCTATATATAATATAAAAAAAATCACTTGTTTTTTAGTTCAGCCCGGATTCGCTTCGTGGCTCGGCCGCAGCACATTCCTCCAAAGAAAAGTATTCCTATTATTGCCAGAAAGACCATAAGAAAGTAGCCTCGTGACTCCGATGAATTGATTGCAGCGGCGAGGTCTTGTAGAGAGCCTGGTGGCGCAACCTAGAACAGGGCAGGAAAAAACTTGTGTTTAAAAAATAAATTGTGAGAGATCGTCTTACATCACAAGAACTTTTTTATTTTTTTTTAATTTTTCAGTGTCTTTTTTTACATGTAGGCCTGTTGCGCGAAGGCATTTTGGTAAAGGGGAAAGTATAAATTTGTACTGGAGCATTTCAAGGACACCAAGGCAATGACCATGGGGCATGAGGTCAATCACTTGGTTGCCTCCATGAAATATCAGGCCCGGGGTCGATTTCACAAAGAGTTACTTAGGACTAGCCCTAGTCAGGACGAGTAACTCGTCCTTACTCGAGATAAGACTAATCTTAACTCTTTGTAAAATCCACCCCAGGTCATAGGGGCTTGAGATTAACTTACTTTGACTGAGTATGACCACATTTCCTTTCTCTCAGAGATCATACGTTGACAATCTGGATGAAGCTTAATAGTGCTATCGTCTAGAGCTTCAATAAGACACGACATCTCTACAAGGACGGAAGAAAAACATCAAAACAAATAAATGTAAGTACCTTTAAACAAATACATGAGCGGAATGTTTTCAACGGAAATGGTATTTTAACTTGTTTTTAATGCACTTGTTCATCATTTTAATATAATTTTGATATGTGTACACTTCTAAATTTTTTCGTAATTATCGATTAAAAAATCAGGCCCTAACCTAAAGGTTTTGAAAAACTAAAAACACTTCTACCATTGACGGCGCGAGTCAAAGGACAATGCCGCTGACGTCATATCTCGGAGTTTGCTTTGATTTACCTCCACACTGCAACAAAGCGGCTTTACAAATTGGAATGCACTGCACAGGCATGAAACTTATTAAAAGAACATAAACATTTCTTGAACGAATAATTCGCATCAGTTAAATGTGTTCAACTCCTGCGAAACATTCACAGTGAAAAGAGGGCTGCGACATCAAAATTCATATCGCATTCGCAGGAAGTATGGACTGGGACTTAAGGTAAGGGAAGTACTCACGTCGGCCCTGCCCTTGTGGTATACCAGCGCAGAAATGTTTAATATCCAAGGCACAGGCTTTGTAGAGTAGAGGATCAACGTGGACATCAGCACGGCCTTGTTGCACCAGACGGATTACTTGCTGAAATGACACACAAAGATGACAAAGAGGGTAGTTGAATGGGGGTTGGTGTCGGAAGGCTAGCCTTGGGGAGGGTCACAATGACAATCCATGGTGAACGTGCAATATTACCGCCTAGTTTTTCTGCTAACCTGTGAAATACGCTTGCACCTTAGCAATTCTGCTACAGTGTGCTCAAAAATTTGCTTACAGTAAAGCAGCGCTATGAGATTGGACCCAGGTTTTGAAATTCAAATGTGACCGACAGCAAAAAGATGGACATGGGCTCTATTGCATAAAGCTGAAAATACTGCTTAGCATATTGCATATTTCTTTGCTAAGCAAAACATAAGTGGTGGGACACCAGTTGCCAAGGATGTAAGCCCAATTTAATTTTGGCTGGTAACCAGTTTCTGTTAAGCAAAAAATTTCTGTGCCAAGCGAATTTGTATGCATCTAGGACAATGATGTGACCAAAATGTGGCAAAATTTCATAGAGATACAAAAGCACAAAAAGTTGCTAACCCCAACAAAATAGTGCTTACCAAAATAAGGGTATCAGCCACACTCCTATGTCACATGTACAATTTGTGACTGGCATCCAGCTCATTTCTAATAAGTAGAAACTTGTTAAGCAATATTTTCCTGCTCAAGCAAGCTCTATGAAATTGGGCCCTAGTGTCCAAAATCCGTGGCTTACCATGCGGCACTTGAGGTCGTCAATCTTGCCCTCATGTAGTTTACTCTTCAAGCATTCCTCTACCTGTCCCTGGCCAGGAGACTCTAGTTGCTCCGAGCAATACTTCACTGTGGTCGTCTTACAGATACGGGACAAGACGGGGTCCATTCTGTAGTCCATGGCTGCCTCGTGAATCAGCTACGCAAAAGAAAATCAATTAAAGTCTTAACGATTGGTAATTACTCAAAATGTATACCGGGGATTTGAGGCATTGCACGGTGAGGTATCAAAATTTATTGCAGTAGCACGATGATGTGTCAGGAGACAAATTTGTTTTCATCATGTATGAATACCAATGCTGGTAAACACATTGTACGTCCATGCAAAAATAATTGTCATTTTCTAAGACAAAAGTTTTTTTCCTTACATTGTTTTACTCATTTCTCAAAAACTATCGCAACTCAGCAAGTAATATTATTGTAAGGGAAGCTTTCCACCAATTATCTCCAAACCATATAAGTTTAATGCAAATCTCTGGACATTGTGATAGTACCCAAACCTATTAAAAAACGTTTTGCCAAAGCAGTGTTACACAACGTTGTACTATTCTAAGATTTTAATCTGATATAAATAACATCTCCTTTTCCACTCACATCTCTGACGTAGTTCTCACAGTCTGGCGACAGGTTCTGTTGGGAACATGATAAAGTCACAATTGTAAGATAAGTAGGATTTGAAACTTTGGAAATACGATACAGAAAGGTTTGCGGTAACACCATGTAATGACTATCTCTAATGAGTTGGAGGTGGTTCTGAAAAGAACCGTTGGTTTCAACTCGACGTTCCGATTAGTATGCTCTGATCATCTTTTTTTTCTTTTTTTTTTCTCCAGAAGACGATCAGAGCATACTGATTGAAACGTTGAGTTGAAACCAACGGTTCTTTTCAGAACCACCTCCAACTCATTAGAGATAGTCGTTACATGGTGCTACCGCAAACCTTTCTATAATAGTAAGATAAGTGAGTATTAACTCTTTCAGTGTCAAGGTCATACATGTACGATTTATTTTCTTTTACCGAAAGCGCTATTATCGTATATGTACATTCTTTTACATGAACTCAAACAGTGTCATCAATCGTATAAGTATGACCCGTAATATACATGTTATAACGAGAGGGCATTTTAACTCAATAAATAATAATAATAATAATAATAATCAACCATTCTTATATAGTAGCGCATATCATCGTAAGGTCCCTATGCCAATACTCAGTGCCTTGTATCCTATAGCAATTTGGCACTTTAGGATAACTTTGGGATGTACCAAGGCAAAACAAATCAGCAAGATACATAAAAGAGCTTGGCATTTTAGATCAAAATGTAAATATGGAAGCTCTTTGACAGCACTCATCCTGTCCCCACCCCTTTCCCCATCCCCAGACAACCCTCTTTCCAGTTTTTCCTTCCAAACCCTACCTTGGTAGAGAACTTCATCTTAAGACACTCCACCATTTCCCCCTCCAGCTCCTTGTTCTTGTATCTCTCTTCCTTGGCTTTCTCTTGGATACTGCCGCAGAACTTTGGCATGTCACGGCGGCACGCCTTCTGAAGCAACGGGTTCAGGCGGAAGTCTTCCAGCTTTTGGATGGATCGTTTTGTCAGAACCGCTTTGCAGCTTCATAGGGAAGGAAACAAAACCATACAAGTAGTTATTATGGCATTTCCATAATGACTTTCAGTAAAAAAAAACATTGTATGGCCATATCCGAATTGGTGTCTACAGCTCTGGCTACGGCTGTTCCTAAGGGTATTGGGAAGGAGGTCCTATACCTCAACGCACTCTGGAAAGTACTGAGCCTACAGTTACACACATCGGTGTACGGGTAAAAAAAAAAAAATTAATATGACAAATCATCTTGCACAAAAGAGGCTCTGTGTCAGAGGGAATAGTATCTGTGGGTTTATAGTGTGTTGTGGCCGAGCAGTCAATGACACAGGACTCTGGTTCTAGTGTTTCTGATCAGCGGAGTGTGGGTCTGAATCTCAGTCTTGACACTGTGTCCTTAAGCAAGGCACTAACCATTATTGTTTCATCCTTCGGTTTGGATGTAAAGCCCTAAACCCTAACCCAAATCTTGTGTTATGCACATAAAAGAATCCACCATTTCCGAACAAAGATATTGACAAAATAGGGACACCGCCAATAAAGGGCTAGATAGCTCAGTTGGTAGAGTGCCGGCACGTTAATCCGGAGGTCGTTGGTTGGAATCCCACTCTAGTCAATTCTTTGTTCAATCCCCAAAATCAAAAAAGAATCCATTTACACTTATCGCAAGGAGAGGGGGTTTGCTGCTGTGTTTCTGGCAGTGACTTCTCTTTATTCTCCAATTAGTTCGCCTAAGTTCTTTGGCGCTGTCCCCATTAATTTTTTACACAAAAAGCAAATCATGAATTTCCTCGCTGCTAAAGTCCTCGGTTCCAACTTGACGATAATGCCATAACACTCCTTTCTCTACCTTGAAACCACCCTACTATGCCACAAAAAAAGTTGATCGTCCCCGTCCAATTGTTCAAAACCCCCCAACCCCATTTAGTTCTCTTTTTTTTTCTTCCCATGTCTGGATAATTCTTTATACTTTTACTGCCCAGATTTTTCAGCTGATATTTTTTTTTTTAATGTACAGGTTTGAAAAGATGTTTAAAGAAGGTTTTTATTCATATTGGCAAAGCAAGAGCAATTCTTCAAATATTTACTTGGGCTACACTGTGCTTAGTTGTTTGAAAAAGTTTACAGAAAATGTTATCTAGGAGTTAAATTTGTTTGACCAAAAATATTAAAAACATAAAAAAAACACAAACCCTCTGTTTTATAGTGATTGTGACGATTTCTTTGTTCTTGATTTCACATTTGGCATGTCAACACAACTTTTAAAAAAAAAAACACCTCCCTCCCTCTCCACCCCGCAAAAAATAAAGGACGATCAACAGTTTTTTTATTTTTTTATGTGGCCTAACGGCACCCAATCCTAACCAAACGGATAAAGTCATATGGCTGTATGTTTCCCAGATTGACATCAGCACCACATGTCTAATACAGCTGGCACTAAAGTATCAATATCTTTCACCATAATTTTTGGGTTTCAAACCTTACTTTGAATCAAATGACTGCTCATTTCGGTGAGTTTTGAGGCACTTCAAAAGTTCATCTTGGGGAAGGCCAGAACAGTAGAGCTGGAAATTAAACAAGAAAAACAATGCATAAGAATTAAGAAAAATACTGCATTAATTTGTTCAGCAGATAAGTTTCTGTTATTATGGTGTGTCATTGCCGAATGGATAAGAGCAGGGGTAAATGGGTACCTATTAGAGCAGAGATGTTCTTAGCTTAGTAGCGCATATTTGGCAGCACAGGCCGATTACTCCATAGGGAGCCGAGATGGTTTACGAAACAAATTAAATAGCACAGTGACCCGGGGTAATAATGTTGGAAGGGTTTTCTGGCGCCCTCCGGATGTGAAAAGCGCTGTGAAAAAACTGGTTATTATTATTATTATTAAAGACCTGATGCACATGATGTCATTTGAGTAGGGCGCCCTCACTTGGAGGTCAAAACAAGGTTTGTCATTCGCCAATCCCGTGCGCCACATGTACAAAATCTATGCGTTGCGATTGTTACGTCATCGTTTTACCTCCAAGATGGCGTACTTGACGACGTCAATGCATAAGAACTATTATTTACCTTGATCATTCGTTTACAGGAGTGCACAAAGGTGTAATCCGTCTGAACGTTTAGAGCCTGCTCCTTCTGCCGGTTAAAGAGCTTGATGTGGCACTGCTCCTCCAACTCCTTCCGATGGTCCCGAAGACACTCCAGGATGCGGGCGTTTCCCGCCTTGATGTTAGAGCAGAACTTGGGCACGTCTCTCTCGCATCCCTTGAAGAGTTCGGGATCGAGATGAATATCCTCGGACTATTTAACAAAAATATATAAAAACAACTCTAAATCAATCGATGTGTGTAAGCGCTGTACACTCGGTACTTTCCTGAGCTTTGTGAACAAATCACAGGCATATTACTCGGGTGGGATTTGAACCCACGATCTTTGCAATTCTAGAGCAGTGTCAAACCAACTAGACCACCGAGATCGCCTGGTAGCTAGAGGCGGTTCCAATCCTATGTTTTAGCAGCGGGGACTGCAACATTGCATTGAGATGATTTGGACTTGCTCTTTATCTCCAATGCAAATTTAACATCTATCAAAGGGAAGGTACATGTTTGGTAATTACTGAAAACAAATGCCAACTTAAAAACTTACTTGGTAAAGAGCATTGGAGACTTGGTGATAGTAAAAAAACATTGTGAAAAACAACTCCCCCTAGAGTAGTCTAGATTTTGAAAAAGAGATAATTTCTCACTAAAATAATAAAAGACTTCTAGCCAAAAGTTTCACTAAAATAATAAAAGACTTCTAGCCAAAAGCCTTTTTTCCTATCTGAAAGCACACAAACTCGTCCAACAAGGGTGTTTTTTCTTTCACCATTTTCTCGCAACTTCGATGACCAATTGAGCTCAAATTTTCACAGGCTTGTTATTTTATGCTTATGTTGGGATACACCGGGAAATCAAAACATATCAAGGTTTTCAAATGGAACTGAAATTTGAGTCCTGTTTTACAGGGATGCGATAGTCTGTTAAAAAAAAAACGCCTAAATTATGAGCGCAAAGTGCCGAAGTTTGAGAGCGCAAAGCGTGAAAG
Organism: Asterias amurensis; assembly: GCF_032118995.1. NCBI lineage: Eukaryota > Metazoa > Echinodermata > Asteroidea > Forcipulatida > Asteriidae > Asterias > Asterias amurensis. The sequence goes on from NC_092650.1 coordinate 18,012,021, forward strand.
CTTGCAAGTGCGACAGCTTTCGACACATTAATCTTTGGTTTTGAAAGACCTTCTCTCCAATCTGATATGCTCCTTGTGTGCGCATCTTCTCTTTTCTTATGAATTTGATGAATTTTATTTATTATTATTTTATTTTATTTTTTTTTGGGGGGGGGGGGGGGTTATAACAAAACCTGGATTCCTTGTTAAAATACGGAGAAATCATATCCCTGGTATTAGATTGTCTCTTACCCTCTGTAGGAGTTCCGCTTTAAGCTGTTTGCGGCATTCAATGCTGACACTTTGCTCCTTTTCCATCAGAGTGTCGTCACGTACTTGGCTGCTGAGACACTTAATAATAGAGCTCCTGTAGGTACGAGATTTCAAGAAAACCTTGAATATTTTTTCCAATTTGTTTTGCTAATAAATCTGTTAATCTATCTGCATTCCGTAAAGTCCTAAAGACTCACTTTTTCAATTTCTTTCTAGTGCAATATGATCTTGATGGAATAGCGCCGTGTAAATTACAATTGTTTTGTTATGTTATACAATAAAACTTAACCCCGGTTCACATTTGGGAAAAATGCAAAGCGAACTCTGGTGATAGATAATCAATAGGATTCTTCTTAACAAGTATTCGAATTCATGAAATTTACCCGTTTGTTATTGTTTGTCGTATTGTGACTCTCGCGTAGCTTATTATCATATTCATTCATTTTTCATTTAAAATTCACCTCTAATCTAACTCTTATGTTACGTTATTTTTGTGTATGTACGTATTTTGTTTAGCTTTCATACTGTTTGTTTATAATCGTTCTTGTCATCATGTATCTTCATTGTTGTTTATGTTCACAGGGGACGCGCACTCGACAAGCTTTGCTTTTTGTGGGTCCCCTGCATCTCTAGGTGGTGTTATTCAAATGTTATTATTCTGATCTTTATATTTAAACATGCATAAATCATAATAAGTATAAACTGTATTCTGTTATGCCTTGAGATGAAATAAAGTAAAGTAAAGTAAAAAAAAAAAAAAAAAAATTAAAAAAAATAGGCACTGGTTTTTAAACAGTGACCAAAGAAAAATCGAGTCACAAAAAGCATTTGCAGGAAAAATGAACCGGCCATTAATGTGAAGTATAATTACCAAATATAACTTTCCTTTAAAGCAAGAAAACAAAAAAATTTGATAAGACTTTTTTGGTAGGTTTAATGATGCAATATTTATGAAACCATTTAGAAAGCGGTTGTAATAATTGACATGAAACAGATCAAAAATCACACATTGTGAAAGAAAAAGTTGGGGGAGGGGACTTTAATCACGTTACAATAATAAATTTTTATCCAACATACTTGTCTTTGCTCTTTTTACACAGTTGAACGACGTCCTTCCGACAAGCTTCCTTGAATTTAAAGTTGAAACGATAATCTTGAAGCTGAATCTGTGGGAGACAAACAAAGAAATAACACATAAGAAACGCATACATTACACAGAGTAACAAATACATAACACATCACTAACACATAAATAAAACAGAAACAACACAGTAGGGGCAGAGAAATAACACAGAAATAACACAGACATAACACAGAAATAACACAGATATAAGCACAGTGATAACACAGAAATAACACCAAATTAACGATGCAACAACACAGAAGTAAGAGAGAGATGACACAAGAATGACACAGGGATAATACAAATATAGCACCGACATTACAGAGATAAGAGAGAAATAACACAGAATAACATGAAATAACACAGAATAACATGAAATATGACACAAGAATGACACAGAGATAATACAAATATAGCACCGACATTACAGAGATAAGAGAGAAATAAAACAGAATAACATGAAATAACACAGAATAACATGAAATAACACAGAAGCAAGAGAGAGATGACACAAGAATGACACAGGGATAATACAATTATAGCACTGAAATTACAGAGATAAGAGAGCAATAACACAGAATAACATGAAATAACACAGAATAACATGAAATATGACACAAGAATGATACAGAGATAATACAAATATAGCACCGACATTACAGAGATAAGAGAGAAATAACACAGAATAACATGAAATAACACAGAAACAACAGAGAGATGACACAATAATGACACAGAGATAGCTCAGCAACAGCAGTGCAGAAAACCACAGAAATAACAACAAAATAACACAGAATAAAATAACACAAAACAACAGTGAGAGACGACACAAAAAATGACACAGAGATAACACATACATGTAGATGGCACAGCGATAAGAGAGATAACACAGAAAAAACACAGAATTAGCAAAGAAATAACACAGAATAAAATAACACGAAACAACAGTGAGAGACGACACAAACAATGACACAGAGATAACACATAGATAGCACAGCGATAAGAGAGATAACACAGAAATAACACAGAATTAGCAAAGAAATAACACAGGATAAAATAACACGAAACAACAAAGAGAGAGATTACACATAGATAGCAAAGCGATAAGAGAGATAACACAGAAATAACACAGAATTAGCAAAGAAATAACACAGAATAACTTAAAATAAGACAGAAACAACAACTAATAGAGAAAACCCCCAAATAACAGAAATAACAACGAAATAATAAAGGAAAAACACAGAAAATAATAACACTTATAATAACACAGAAATTCTGAACAATAATTACAGAAAACAGCTTTAGCTACTCACCAGTTGGAAATGCTCGATACCAATGGCACATTTCTGGTCCATCTCCTCGTCGTTCTTGTGATCAATCAGACACTGTAGAGCGGCTCCTTCATCGACCTTCTTGGACAAGAAATCCTGCAAGAAAACAACATTTATTTCAATTTTATTCTACATGTGTCAAAAATTTGACTCTATAAACTAGAGTGCAGTGCTAGTTCACAATGGTTAAGGAAAACTGTGCACTTATGGGGCATTTTTGTGTGAAACTCTTTTTTAAAAACATCTTTCTGACCATGCATTTCAAAACAAACGATTTCAAAGGTTTTTGCGTAAACCAAATTGCCCACTCATAGGTAACGCGTCCCTTAAATATCTTAGTGAGACTTTACATGTTTCGCAACAAATACGCTACTCTAGAGGTAGCAGTTTCTCCCAATGTTTCCTACTACATGTATCAACAGCTCTACATTGCTCGTTACCAAGTAAGCTTGGGCGATATCACGATATTATCGAAAATCACGATACTAATTTGGACACGATTTCGATATCGGATGGATTTGGTTTAATCAAAATATCAGAAGAATAGGTCATTAAAACATCTCTCTTATGCTAGGACTGTCTCTTTTACACTTTTCACTTGCACTTTTAAGCTTATTACCAAGTACGTTTTTACACAATGTATGCAAACAACTATTTTGAGTTATGACCCATACTAGTGTCCAGTGCCTTTAAAAAAAGGACCAGACAGCAGTTTTTGAGCACTTGACTTACTTTACAGAACTTCTTAATCATGGGAGCACAAGCTGCCATGAGTTTACGATTCATCTTAATATCTTCAGCTTCCTCCACAGTGAAGTTGCCGATCATCTTACGACAATCATCCTGCAGTTTCTCCACGTTGTCTTGTAGACAGTTCAGCTCCTGTGGAAAGAAAAAAAGTTTTAAAGACGTAATTAACGAATAAATATTATCTTTGCTGAAATTCATGTAAATTTGTCTTTGATCAATAAGGAATTTGAGTTCAAATGAGATTAAACACGACTTAAAACTAATCATTTTGAGTCTCCTAATGTGCCCTGAAACGTCATGACTCGTGTTGCATCATGACTCATGTTACGTCATCACTCATGTTGCATCATCACTCATGTTACGTCATCACTCACAGTACGTGATCGCTCACATTACGTCATCACTCACATTATGACATCACTCATGTTACATCACATGAAGAAGCTCCGTTTTGAGGAGCGGCTTTTTGCAGCATAGTGATATAACAAACCAAAAACCAAAGTGTTGTCATGTTGACACACACTGCCAATGGCTAAAGTGTATCAAGTTCTTCAAAATTGTAAGGTTGGGGCCTATTGTTTCCCCAGATAATAACCAGATAGTTCCCAAAAATATTTCAGAAGTGTACAAACATCCAACTTACACATTATGCATATATTTGCATATTTTTAACATAAATTATTCTTTGTATTTTTTAACCCACACCTGTGACGTCATGCTATTGTTAAATCGCTCCATTATTTTGCACGAATGGCGCGATGGGTACATCTATTCACCCATTGTGCATAAAAGAGTTAGGGAATAAGGTAAATGAAGTCAATGACGCCATGGACCATATATTATTTTGTTTTTAATGGTTTTTAACACAGGTTAATAGAGCTACACATGTATTGCAAAATGATCGTTAACACTTTCCACAAGTGAACAGCTACATTATTAAATTATTATTTAGCTGAGATGTTAAAAAATAATTATAGAACTACAACAGTAATTTAAGCAGGTCTTAAAGTCAGATAAATCAATTTCATTTTAACCAGTATTTTTGTTTTTTGTTTTTATTAATTCAAAATGCTTAATTTATCAAACACAAACATGGTAAGTGAGTAAAGTCCCTAAAATTTAAGATTGCAAAAAATACTTTTTTCAATATCATCATAAAATAACAGGAATTCAACTGAAATTGTTGATCATAAAGGTAGCTTAAATTTGTTTATTAAAAACAAATCTGGAACTACAGGCTTGTACGCGGGTAGGTCACTTCTTTTATCTTCACCTTTTGGGTTTTTTGTAGACCGAGAAAGTCGGCTACAACATCATCTGATAGTCTGTTTCTATCACTAACTTGTTTAAATTTACTTAAAGTCAAGAAACAAAATCACTTATTTGCTGCCACTTTCGCTCCCGATCTATGATGCCACTATCGAAGGAACGAGCATATTTCCTAAATGTTGGTCTTCGTCCATTGTTCCCACACCACCAGTGGTGTTCACTGGAGTGAACAAGCTTACGTAATACATACAAACAATTGACTTAAAAATTAAACAATATCGCGCCATTCGTGCGAAATAATGGAGCGATTTTAACAATAGCATGATGTCACAGGTGTGGGTTAAGTCGCATAATGCCCTCGGTGAACGCGCCATTTGTGGGTACGAATGGCCCTCGGGCTTCGCCCTCGGGCCATTCTTACCCACGAATGGTGCGCACCTCGGGCATTATCCTATACATATTGTTGTATAGACATATGGCCTGTCGGCGTATATATGTTTTTTATTCTTAAATCCTTGTGAGTGTATCTTGTGCTATTTTTGTATCTGCCTGTTGTTACATTTTCATATTTGGTCTGTTTTTAAAAACTTGTGTGAGCAATGCAATTTCTTCTTTTGAAGATCAATAAAGTTTTCTTATGTTCTTATGTTCTTATGTTCTTATGAACAAGTATAAATAGTTTTCCCGTTAAAACAGATTCGCTCATGTAGTGTAGCTGTTTAACCATCTGTGCCCAATTTCATGGCTATGCTTACCGCAGAATTCTGTGCTTACGATCACGATTCCCAGCTTATGTGCAAGCGCCAAATTTCTGCGCTAGCCTTGTAAGCGTAGACTACCTAAATTCGCGGCTAACCCATCTAATACGCTTGCCGTTAGCACAGAATTCCCTGCTTCCGTAAGTGCTGATTCTGTGCTTACGTTAGCAGAGCCATGAAATTGGGCCCAGATGACTGAGGTGGTGGAACAAGAATCTTGATATGATGTTTAAACTCAAATCGGCCACAACAAAAGTTTTTTTCAGTATAGGACCATGCACAAATTGGAGGCTGATGCTCATAGCACACAAGTTTCAAAAATTGTGCGAGCCAAATATTGAACCCACCAACTTAAAATATACTGTGAAATGTGCAGACTCTGCACTATCATCTGTTAGCGCCCTCTTTTAAATGCAACCCTTGAAACCTTTCCCGGCCCAAAGTTAAAGGCCCTCATATCTAGGATGCTGTGTACAGCACAGGGGAAAGAGTCCTTCATAGGGCTAGATGGGACTGTAAGTGAGGGGTAGAAAGTGGAGAGATAAAAGAGGGGAAGCGAGGATGGGAGAGGGGAAGCGAGGATGGGAGAGGGGAAGCGAGGATGGGAGAGGGGAAGCGAGGATGGGAGAGGGGAAGCGAGGATGGGAGAGGGGAAGCGAGGAGGGGAGAGGGGAAGCGAGGAGGGGAGAGGGGAAGCGAGGAGGGGAGAGGGGAAGCGAGGAGGGGAGAGGGGAAGCGAGGAGGCGAGAGGAGGATTTTTGTCATACCTCTCCTTTGCCCGTCTTGTCTGCACAGTATTGACCGAGGTCAGCACGGCATTTTGCTTCAATCTGAGGGTTGAGGTGGATGCTGACTGCACGCTGGCGCAGAACCCGATGGACCTGGGCCTGGCACCCTGTTGACAGCGCAATCTAGAGAAGGCATTGCAGGGAAAGAAAGACAAAACTCTTAATAATAACAAGAATACTGATCGAAATGTCGAGTTGAAACCTATGGTTCTTTTCAGAACCACCCCAACTCAATTAAATATTATCATTACATGATTATGTACTCCTCGGCAGTAGAATAAAGCAAGACAGTTCTCTAAGAACAAACTCTACCTGGCAAGTAGATACACACATGGTATATATACAGTGATACCTCACCATGCAATGCCTCAAATCTAATATCACTACATGGTGTTACCGCAAACCTTATTAGATCATAATTCCACCATGCAAAGTTTCAAATCCTACTTAATAATAATAGTGGCTTCTTATAGCTCTCTTACCTGACACTCGGTTACGCTCCAGGCATTTCTACATTCAGTATTTTCATGCAAGGTATGTGGGACTACATTTTGAATTATGTGACCTACTTTCTTTTACATACATGTAGCACCATAATGGTTTACAAGGTGCGGCTGCGGAGTATGCAGCCAATCAAACCAGGACCCCCCCCCCCCCCCGGGGTGAATCCACTTCTCTTTTAGATAAATGAACTGGGTTATTTTACATTAACCACATTACTACAAGGTGAAATGCTTTATACTATCGAAAGCTTATGTAGGCTTCTAAACCAAAGTTTTGTATTGCAATTAATTTTACGAGCTATTACCAAACGTATACCTTCCCGTTACTTCTCACAGCTTAGAAAAAAAACCTAGCAGTCTTGATTCTCTTTTTACTTGCACCTTGACCTCAGTCGGTAGCACAATTTTAAATATATTTGTTCTTGTGACCAAGCACTTTTGCAGCCAAGTACGACTATACTCCTCTGGAGGGATGTACTCATTGGAAGATAGAATAGATTCTCACCTCGTCTGGTTGTGGGTGAAGGTGTCTGTGTAGACAAGCAAAGACCACTCCCTGAGGGAGCTGACTATTCTGCCAGTTCTCTTCATAGCATAGGTTAGTGGCGTCTTGCTGGCAGTTCTTGTACAGCAGGGGATCCAATCTATGGGGACACCACACACACAAGGTCAATCACACAGTCAATTCAGGGCTCAATTTCATAGAGCTGCTTAAGCACAAAAAAAAGATGCTAAGCACAACAAAATTTTGCTTACCAGAATAAGGTTACCAGCTAAAATACCGTTTTACAAGTACACAATGTAACTGGTATCCTGCTTAGTTATGCTTAGCAGAAAAATGTTCAGCAATATTTTCTGCTCAAGCAGTTCTGTGAAATTGGGCCAAGGGTTCAATTTCACAGACTGGCCCAGGGTTCAATTTCAAAGACCTGCCTAAGCACAAAATAATGCTATAAAGGTTTCTACTAAGCAACCATATTAGCAGGATACAGTCACAGATTGTACATGTACGTGAGAAATGGCATGTTGGGCTGATTACCATATTTTGGTAAGCATAATATTGTGACTAGAAGTGCTCAAAAGATAATAACAATAATGCATGCAAAGCTGTCACTTTTGGTTTGCCAACCAGCGTTGATTTTCAGTGCTTTCTTTCCAGGGATTATTGGCAAGAGGTATCGCTATGGCTCACTGCCCATGGGCAGCGAGGCAACGAGGCTGCCCAGAAGGCAACTTGGGTAAATATAATAATAATAATAATAACTTTCGATTTATATAGCGCCTAATAACTAACACTTAATTCTCTAAGCGCTTTACATATAGAAACTCACTTGAAATCTCTGGAGACAAAATATTGCAGCTCCAGCAGTTGGGTCTCGCATTCTTTGGTCATCTCGGACGAGTAGATGTTCTCCATCAGACATGAAAGTACCCTTCAAAGATAGAGAGAACGAAACAAGTTACAGGTGATAATCACACTTTATTTAGAAATTAAGCTTTGTCGTTAACTAAAGGACGTCTATGGCTAAGAAGAAGGGCCATGAGTGCCGTCGACTACATTAGGTATTTTTGTGAAACCGAGCCAAGGCAGAGGGGGGAGGGGTACTGAAAACAAGTAAAGGGTTTCTTCTTAGTGGAGAAGTGATCGTACACAATCAAGAGTATCCAAGAGGTTACAGAATGGATAGAACAAAGCCTCACTACACCCACCACAATAGTCGAATACTACAGGGCCGGAAAAACAAATTAAAACTGTCCAGAAGCTCTGAATTCAAAAGAGAGGGTCTACGGAGGAAAACAAAAGCCCAGACAAGTCGCAGGGTAAAATTCAAAGAGCTGGCTTTAGCAGAAAATATTATCTCCTGGCTTTTATTTTTTTATATTTTTTATTCAAGTTGCCAGACACACAAGGCCTGAAGGCTACTTCAAGGCGTGGGCTACAGTTGTTTTTTCCAGAGGCCATTGCCACCTACATGTACTCGTAGGGCTGAAACAGGGGTACCCCTTTTACAGTCCGTATGGATGTACGCTTGGGTATCATCAGTCTGAAGCCTGTCCGGCAGAGCAGAAAGCACTACCTCCCCAATTTCATGTAGCAAGTGTCATGACCCGGATTCGAACCCACACTTTTCTGATCAAACACCAGAGCTTGAATCCGATGCTCTTAACCGCTCGGGCCATGACACGCCACGCTTTAGCAGAAAATATTATCTGCTCAACATTTATGTGCTCAGCAAAAATGAGCAGGATACCAGTCACAGATGGTACGTGTAACATAGTATTTTAGCTGGTATCCTTTTATCTGATAAGCAAAAGCGTTTCGTGCTTAGCTAATTTCTGCGCTAAAGCTGCTCTATGAAATTGAGCCCGAGTGGGGATTGCTAACAAAGCATGGGGGCAACGTTTGAAGATTCCTACCTGGGCAGTTTGTCATCTGGAGAGCTGATAAAAATTGTTAAATTCACAGAATTTTGGAACATGTTAATAGTTGTTTTTAACAGAAATTCTGGTACCATTCAATATTTTGAATGTGATCAGTAAATTCCACCTATGAAAGAGGCTTTAAATATTACAACTTGATTATATTAAATTTGTTTGTCTGTCTTGTCTCATTGGGCACTTTTTACAGTCAACTTGGAGAACCGACTGTTGCACAAGCAGAAGAAACACTTCAGCAGCACAAGAGTGAAAGTTTCCAACAAGAAAATGATGCAAACAACTCAAGTGCGAATCCCTTTTACCATTTGGAGTTTCTACTGGGGACATTTAGTGTTAGGCTGAACATCTGACGTCACACTTCGAGGCTCGTGAATAACGCCAGAGACGGCAATGACGTGTACTTTCACCTTTGACCTCAGTCATTTCACATAGAGATACGCAGTCAAATTCTATTGCGGACTTGAGAGCAGTGTACTGCTTGGGCATATATGGAAAGCTCATGTCATGTCACTGCACATATCATTGTACCCAATAAAATCATTAGATCTGACAGCAGGGACCTGTCTTTATCCTTACGGATAAAGACATGGCGCAAGTCTAGTTAAGTGCTAGATAGTTCAGTTGGTAGAGGGCCGACATGTTAATTCAGAGGTTGCAGGTTCAAATCCCACTTGTTGTCCTTAATCAATCCCAAATTGTTTATTTTACTGAAGAAAACAAAAATTATGGAAAGGTTTGCGGTAACACCATGTAATGAAAATCTCTAAATGAGTTGGGGTGGTTCTGAAAAGAAACATTGGTTTCAACTCGACGTTTTGATCAGTAGTCTCTGATCGTCTTCTGGAGAAAACAAAAATTTATAGCTCAAAACTTGTTTAAAGGCAGTGGACACTATTGGTAATTACTCAAAATAATTATTAGCATAAAACCTTACTTGGTGACAGTAATGGGGAGAGGTTGATGGTATAAAACATTGTGAGAAACGGCTCCCTCTGAAAAGTGCCATAGTTTTCGAGAAAGAAGTAATTTTCCATGAACTTGATTTCAAGACCTCAAGTTTAGAACTTGAGGTCTCGAAATCAACCATCTAAACGCATACAAATTCCAGTGACTAGGGTGTTTTTTCTTTCATTAGTATCTCGCAAGTTCGATGACCGACTGAGCTCAAATTTTCACAGGTTTGTTATTTTATGCATATGTTGAGATACTCTAACTGTGAAGGCTAGTCTTTGACAATTACCAATAGTGTCTACTGCCTTTAATACCCAAACAATAAAATTATGTTCATACTTTCACTTTGATGTTTATTTTTGAGTACTGGGAAAACCTAGTTCAATCATGAAATTTGCTTATTTAGAGGACTCATTAACTCAAAACGTTCATGTTGAACTGCATTTCTGCTGATTCTTAAGCTCAATTTAAACTGAAAGCCTAAAGCCACTCCAAAACACTGCTTTTCTAATCTACTGTCACGTAGAGGCTCTTTTCAAAAACGATCACCAAACAAAAAACTTTTGTTGACTCAAGAAACTCCCTTGAGTCATTCAAGATACTCACTTTGCGTCTCCGGCATCCTCGGTCTTACAGAGTTTGTCCCGCACCGGCTTACAGGCTTTGTGAAGTGCACTGTCAATACGATAATTAGCTCCTGCGTCAGCCTCCTCTACAAGGTCTTGAAGCTGTAAATGAAAGAAAGGACAGACCAAGAGAGAAAATGAGACAAGGGACGATACAAACATAGTGCACCCTCTATAGATTACCCAGGATAGGCAATCGGTCGACTTTAATGTTTCAATATACATTTTTAAAAGGGCTGCCATTGAGTTTGTAAGCAAATGAAAAAAATCACAAAAAAAAGTATATTTTTCTTAAGCCGTAAATGCCTTAAAGCCATTGGACACTTTCGGTAAACAGTATTGTCCAAGGCCCACACTTCGTGTATCACAACTCATATAACAAACCTGTGAAAATGTAGGCTCATTCGGTCGGGAGAAAATAACGGGATAACCCACCCTTGTTTCTGCACGTTTCGCCGTGTCATGACATGTGTTTAAAATAAATCCGTAATTCTCAATATCAAAAATTAATATTGTTTTGATGTTTTCTCAAAAAGTCTTTCAAAATTACTTTCTGTAAACCCTGTAACTTATTTGTAAATCTGTGAACTTTTTTTGTTTGTTTCTGTACCGAAAGTGTCCAATGGCTTTGAAGAAGTGTAATTAATTTTAGCAAATTCTGTTTGCAACTTGGCTAGTAATGACTTTAAAAGAGATTTTGTCAAGAATTGATATTCCCTTATTTTGCCAGTGTTAGTGCGCACTGTTAGTGGCCTCCATGTATCGTGCAAGCTGCATATTTCATGGGAAAGGTCTATTAAATTAATAGTTTTTAAATGTTTCCAAGTAATTTTAATTTTATCATAAACATAACTTATGGAAATTAATATGTAGATAATAATTACTTGTTATCATTTGTGACTTCCATTACCATTGTGATAAAATCATAAAATCTCCTCTAAATACTTTCAATTAAATGGTGATGAACTTGAGCGCAGATGGTCAGGCGTGCTGCTTCCCACATGCATAATACATTTTTTTTTTTTTTAAAACACCATGGTGAACAGGTGTCACTTAGCCGTGAGGACAACTTCAATTCCTTTCTGCATTGTTTAAACCCATGCCACTCTTTCGCTAATATTACACAAACAGTCCCCCCATTAGCCAGTAATAGGCAAAGCAATTACAGCCTTCAAGGGCACAATCCCAATTTCATGGGCCTGATTTCCAAAATGTAGCTACATGTATTAAGCACAATAAAATTATGCTTACCCAGAATAAGGTTAACGACCAAAACACAATGTCCTATACATTCTGCGACTGGTGTCCTGCTCATTTTTTGAACAGCATTTTTTACTCCAGAAAACTGCGGACCCAGTTAGTTCACTTACATTGTAGTAAAAAGAAAACCGCATAATTTTGAGGCGTAGTTGGTTTGATATTTTAAAATACCTTTCCAACCATATTCAATTAATAACAATCGCTTGTTATACATGTTATAGGCCAAATGATAAGGCGATTTGAAATCACCCAATCCAAGGCAAAGTTTCCCTTAAAATATAACTATTAATTTTTTTAATTATTATTTATTTACACAATTTGGTGAAAATTTCTTTTTTACCTAGCTAGAAACACGGATTCTATTAAAAGGTGAAAGGACGAGGGCAAATCAATAAAAACGTCTAAATCCTCACAACCTCGCTGACGGCTAAATTGCCGTTTAACCCATCGAGAAAACACACACGCACCCACAATAATGGACCAAACTCCCCATACAATACCACAAGTGAAGCTAATTTATGTTACTAAGGCAACAGCAGCATCGCCATGGCGACCAATAAAGCGCTATTTATTTTCCATACTGCCTCCTCACTGCCTCAGGGAGACGGAGCTTCACTTCAACAGCTGATTTTGCAGAATGGTTTCAATTTTTTAGATTATTTTTGAGCCTAAAAAATACATAAAAATAAACCCTATCTCGTTTTCTTACTTTTATGACAAATGTTTATGTTCATGGGATTTTTTTATTTATTAATGGCATTAGAAAACTGACTCTTGCACAAAAACTTACCTATAAATAACACTTATTTGTCCATCTGTTTCAACTTAGTAATGTGTGTAACTGGAATAAATTTCTGTAGAAATGTTTGATTGTTTATCAAAAGTGTGCAGTTAGAAATGTACATGTAATTGTTTATTGATTTTTCCACAACCATGACAGCCTGTACATTCTACTGAAAAATTAGCAGCAAAAATTGAAAGTTAGTCTGGTTACAGCGGGTAAAATCGCATCTCTTGCCACAGCATTCGCGGAGCAATGTTTTTAGCCGAGTCCAGTAAATCTGTTGTACATGCTAAAATAATTTTTGTGAAATTGTTCATACTGATTTCACAAAAAATACAGCACCTCAGCAAGTTAGATTATTTTATGGGAAACTTTCTACTAGCATTATCTTTAAAGGCAGTGGACACTGTTGGTAATTACTCAAAATATTTATTACCATAAAACCTTTCTTGGTGACAAGTAATGGGGAGAGGTTGATGGTATAAAACATTGTGAGAAACGGCTCCCTCTGAAGTGCCATAGATTTCGAGAAGGAAGAAATTTTCCACGAATTTGATTTCAAGACCTCAGGTTTAGAACTTGAGGTCTCGAAATCAACCATCTAAACGCACACAACTTCGTGTGACAAGGGTGTTTTTTTCTTTCATATTATCTCGGAAGTTCGATGACCGATTGAGCTTATATTTTCACAGGTTTGTTATTTTATGCATACATTGAGCTACAACAACTGTGAAAGCTAGTCTTTGACAATTTCCAATAGTGTCCACTGCCTTTAAAACGTGTTAGTCAAATGTAAATCTGTAAATTTGTGTGGAACAAAGAGTACCCCAACCCTTTTAGTGACTTTACAAAGGAGACATTTTGAATCACAGTGTTTCTCCCCACGCATCTTCTGATTATGTCTTTGGGGAACCAGCCGTTGATTTCACAAAACTCTTCCTAACTTAAGACTAATCTTAGGACTTAGGACGAGTCCAAACCCTGCACTGTAGCATGCTGACCTTAAGATAAATGCTAAGTTAAAACGAGTTACCCGTCCTAACTCGAGATAAGACGAGTCCTAACTCTTTGTGAAATTGACGGCAGACATGACATCAGTCAAATTTGTGATGAATTGATGTATATAACAGCTACAGGTTGAATTATTGATAAGTCTCAAGACTGTAATTTTGACACTAATCCAGCTGATGGTAGGCATTTGGGGATTAGCAAAACTGTACATGTCTATCTCAAGTCAAAAGGAGATGAATTTATGAATTTGACAAAAATTAGTACTGGGGTGGATTTCACAAAGAGTTCAGACTAGTCTTATCTCGTCCTAACTACGGACTAGGCTTAAGTTTTGAATATCTCTTAGGACTAGTCCTAAATTTTAGGACACAATATAGTTAAATTCACACTGAATGGATTGAGGGATTGTGTTACTGATGTCTGATGTGTTGCGTACCAGTACATGTAACTTATGTTGCTGTGAATATTCATGAGCGACACAATTGGTTCACCAAGCAGATAGTCGTTAATATTTTTTGTAGAGGTCGCGGGCAGACTCCTTCTCTTTACGATAAGTGCACTGGGTTATTTTATGTGCATTACACAACACACAGGACCAACGGCTGTACGTCCAATCCAAAGGACGAAGCAATGGTGAAGTGTCTTGCTTAAGGACTTAGGTGTCATGGCTGGGGATTTGATCCCACACTCTGCTAATCAGAAACACCAGAGCTTGAATTTGGTGCTCCTAACCACTCGGCCACGACACGTCACACACGCATTGCTGCCTTTTGTTTGCCGCAGGCGCAATGTAGTAAAATTCAGGTGCCCATTAAGGGGTGGAGGGAAAAGAAAGAAACACTTACCGCTTTCTCACACTTCCTGCTCATGGATCCAGTCTCCTTCCCGCCTTGCTGCTTGGCGAGCTTCATCAGGCAGTGCAGGGTTTTACCCTCACGCTGTAGTCCCCCGTCGCAGTGGCTGGCTATTTCGCTCCTGCAGTTTAAGATGACCTCTGGGTTGACCATGAAGTCATCCATCAAGCTCTTGCGGGTGTCTTCGACCTCTGCTACGCAATCGCCTGACAGCTTAGCACCTAAGAGAATTGTACAACACCTGATTGATTAAAAACACTCCAAAAGACTTTTGAGTTCTCCATTAGCTCTAACATGGGCCCAATTTCACAAAGTCTGTATGTACTTATGATGAACAAAAAAATAATGCTAAGCAGAAACAGGTTACCAGCCAAAACTACCTAAAGTTGACATTGCTGTGATTGGTGCTTCACTCTAATTTTCATGGTTCATGGTTGGCTGGCCTCCCCACCCCCGTCAGTAGTCGACAAAATGTGCCGATCAAACTTTCTCAAACCTAACAAACCTTTATGTTTGGCAATCTCCAGGCAGATGAGAAGTTTGGAGAGTCTCAGCTCGCGGTTCTGCTTGTCTCTTGGGCTCATACACTGCGTCTTCTTCATGTCCTCGCGACATTTCCGAGCGAGCCGGTAGTTGGCCTTGAAGTCTTCATTGACCACGGTTTGACGGACGGTGAGTTTGTTACGACACTGGAGGAGAGATGATAACAAAAACTATTTACGCAACAGGCCAGTCTGCTTTGTTTTTGAAGGGGGAAGAGAGCACCAGCCGTCGATTTCACAAAGAGTTAGGACTCGTCTTATCTTGAGTTAGGACGACTTGGGATTAATCTTAAGGTCTGCATGCTACAGTGCTGGGTTAGGACTCGTCCTAAGTCCTAAGATCAGTCTTAAGTTAGGAACAGTCTTGTGAAATCGACGGCAGGGCATAGTAAAGAGCACCCTATGAGGTAATTTTACATTTCTACTGGAGCATTTTGAGTGCACCAAGGCAATGACCAGGGGGGCATGGAGGCAATCGCTTCGGTTTAAGGGCGATACAAAAATTAATGTTGTTGATCCCCGATGCAAATTTAACATCTATTAAGCCATGGTCTATTTTATACCAATTGAGTCAAGGCACACAACTCCGCTTAGCACATTAAAGTTGTCAATAGAACAAAAAAAAATTACCAGTTTGTAACTGGGTTCACAGCTAATTCTCTTACTTAGCAAAGATACTATTTTAGGATAAGATTTTCTTAAGATAAGATAAGCACTAGCAGAAGATTTTCTTCTATTAGAGTTTCAATACTGCAGCTGCAGGATCATGGCACCTTGTGGTTAAACAGGATTTTATTTTTTGTAATTTATTGATCGATATCCTTGGATATCCTCCATTTACAGTATATCGTTAATTTTTTTTGGAGAGATGACAGTCTTAAACATACAAAAGTCAGTGATAATTTGTTGTGCTTTTTCATATGCTTTTGTTATGAGTGAGGAGAAAGTTGGCTCGGAAACGTACCCCTTCGCTCATGTCCTCCTTGAACTTGTGCTTCAAAAGGCACTTGTAGATTTGTCCCTGGCCGGCCGCCTCGGTGGCGCAGAACCGCTCCCGGTCTTCCCGACAGGCGAAGAACAACGCGCGATCACTGTGGTAATCGTCGGCCGTGAGCTCGGCTACCCGCAGGATCTGTTTCTTGCACTCTCCTTGTAGATCTTTCAGTTTGGATTCCAGGCAGTTGATTGTGGCACCTTGGCTGTGGGGAACTGCCGGAGCATTCTGGGGGGGAGGGAGAGCCAAATGACGACAACATTAAAGGATTTGGGTACTTTCTTTTTTCAAAATGTCCACAGATTTACATTAAACTTACAGGGTTTGAAGATAATGATGATAGAAAGCTCCTCTTAAAATATCACTTGCTGAAGTGCTGTAGTTTTTGAAAAATGAGTAAAACAAGTCACAAAGTAATTGTGAAAACCCATTAACCAGTTATGATATTATACCATAAACATAGTGTAACTGGTTCATACGCTTTTACATGCTAAAACGGAGATGAAATTTAATACAGCACAGTAAGTAAAATTTCCAGGGAAGCTTTCTACTATCATAATCTTCATTATCTGTGTAAGTTTAGTGTAAATCTGTGGAAACTGTGTTTTGTGTTAGGAAAAAGTACATAGACCCTTTAAAGGGTCTTGATAATGATCAAGTTTTGGGCCATAACATAGATCCCTACTCACTGTTAACAGAGATCTTGTATTTAGTATAATTTACCTTTAGAAGTTTTAGCTTCATTAGTCTTCAAGTTTTTGAGGAAAAAGTGAATTCATAAATACATTTTGATTTAACTTCAAAAAGTGGAATTCTTTAGAAATCCGATCCCAGCGATCTTGTCCACTCAGGAATAATGATCAACAATTGGAATACACAAAAACATTCCTCGCGAGTCAATTTTTTTTTGGGGGGGGGGTAAAAACTATTATATCTTTCTCCATCAAACCATTTTACTTTTGAGTGAAATAATTCTGAAAATGCTTTATACTATCGAAAGCTGCTGTATTTCCAACCAAGTAAGTTTATATTGCAAAATCTCCACAAATCGGGATGTTTACGTGCAGGTGATTGAGCAGCAAGATTGTGCCCCCTCCCTCCGATTGTCCCCCCCCCCCATGATGATGTGAACCATGTCTTTTATAGCTTGAAGTTTGAATTACATGTAAGTTTGTACGGCTAATTCTTTTGCATTGTAGTTTGACAGCAATTTTTAAGCACTTTTTACTTTGTATTCCAGTGTATTTAATCCAACCATTTTTATATTAAGGTTGCATATAAAACTGCCATTCTATTCTATTCTTTACCCTTACAAATACCAATAGTTGGTGCTTGTCGAAATATCTCTTGGTAGTTTTTTTCCCATTCCATTCATTTACCTTCACAGCGAGGTGGTTGTCGTTGACGACGCCGCATTTCTTGTCGATAATATCCTCCTTGCACTCCATGAAGAAGCCGTGGATGAGTCTGAAATCACTGAACGTGATCGTCTTCATCCTGTTGACGTACTGTCTGCATTGTACAGAGGTGATGTTCTCATAGACGTCGTAAAGGCACGGCAGGACGAGGCCTTTACCTCGTTCAAGGGCAGCGCAATCTGGAAACTGATTCAGAAAGAGAGGAGAAACTTGGGTTAGAAGGTTTCTTTATGACAGACAGCGCCTCCGCTGTTTGCAAAAGCGTGCCCTAGTTACAAACAAAGCATAGACCTTTTCGCAAGTACCCATTGCGCAAGCACCACTTGTTGATTGAAGTGCATGTTAGTCTAGCTATCGCAAGCTTGACCAGCATGCACATCAATCCACACCTAACTTGCAATTTGCAATTACAATGGTTCAGTAACATTTTTTCCCTATTTTCTTTCACCAAAAATGAAGGAACCTTGAATGAAGGCTGGGAACCAGGCATGGAACCCGGCAAAGGAACCAGGCATGGAACCCGGCAAAGGAACCAGGCAAGGGGTTTAGGCTACAAACCTGGCAAGGGAACAAGACAAGGAAACTAGCAAGGAAACCAGGCATGGAACCTGGCAAGGAAACCGGCAAAGGAACCACAAGGGGTTTAGGCTAGGAACCTGGCAAGGAAACTGGCAAAGGAACCAGGCAAGGGTTTAGGCTAGGAACCTGGCAAGGGAACTAAAGAAACTAGCAAGGAAACCAGGCATGGAACCAGGCAAAGGAACCTGGCATGGAACCCAGCAAAGGAACCAGGCAAGAGTTTAGGCTAGGAACCTGGCAAGGGAACCAGGCATGGAACCCGGCAAAGGAACCAGGCAAGGAGTTTTGGCTAGGAACCTGGCAAGGGAACTAGACAAGGAACCTGGAAAGAAACCGTGTATTGAACGTGTCATGGAACCAGGCAAGGAACCAGCCAAAGAAACAGAAAGGAAATTTTGATTTGATGAATCCAACTCTTTATCTTTAGAAAAGAACAGATACTAGTTAAAATTAAGAAAATCATCCTCCGTTAGTTAAGTAAAATATTCAGCCTACCTTGGTAATTTCAGTTTTACAAACTTCAAAAGCTGCCGAGTCAAAACGCACATCCATGGTGAGGTTCATCTTGTAGTCCCACAAAAACTGCAGAGAAGGGGGTAGGGGTGTGGGCAGGAGATACAGCATATAAAATACATTAAAACCCTTGGATCGATAGGTGTTTGCTTAAATTAATTACTCATCAAAAAAACTAAACACGAATTCAACGCATAGGTCATGAAGAATAACAATATTATGAATTGCTTTTAATCTGGCTATTTTAAAAATAAATTTGTATAATCTGTCACATCGCCGGGGCCTTAATTTCTTAGGGCTGCTTAAGCAAAAAAAAAGAAGCTAAGCACAAAACAATATGCTTAACAATTCCTGGGCCCAGTTTTGTATACATGTAACTGCCTTAAAAGTATTAGCTAAGCATAACAAAACTATGCTTACCAGAATAAGGTTACAAACCAAAATACCATTTCACATGTACTGTCTGTGGCTGTTATCCTGCTTATTTCTGCTTAGAAGATTTCTTTTAAGAAGTCTTTTAAAAGCAGCTCTATGAAATTGGGCCCTGAACAGTTGAACCCTAACAATGCCAGACTATTAATAACCCCTTTAGAAGACCATAAGCGGCTGCAAATTTTTTTTTTCTTGTACTAAAAAGCCAACAGCACTGCGAATAGACGCAAAATTAGAACTAAGTGTACTTCTACTCAACCTTTTAGATCAAATAAAGGTTAAGTCCTGAATAGAAATTTTCCTGTTTCCTTAATAATAAAAAAGTAATAAAAACATTCAAGACAATGTTTACATGAAAAATATGTATTCAAACATCAATAACATCAGCCAATTCTATGCGCATTGTGAAGATCCTCACAAATGTACATAATTGAAATATTGAAAGGAAATGAGGTTTAGCCTCAGATTCTCTTTGATGCTAGAAATACTGTGTAAATTACATGCCCCAAGCCTGAGCCCGACTCGCTGTTTGGAGAAGGCCCTTGAACAGCTCGGCACAAACAGAAATTGAAATTGAACATCTGTTATATCTTTGTCACAAAACCAATAAAATGTTAATATTGTCACAAAACCAATAAAGTGTTAATATTCTTGGAACACATGCTATCTTTGTACATTGTAATGTGCACTTACCCTGTTGCAACTATCACCAAACTCAGTATTATCCTGGGAAAGAGAAAAAAAAAACAGAACTTAAAATTAATTTGAAATAAAGATGGCTTCTATAAAATGATCAGCATGAGGTCAGAAAATAAAAACCAATAATCAAGTATTTCCTTAAGATTATGATAATAACAATTTTTATAATTATTCAAAAACTGCTTTCTTGTCAAGTAGACATCACAAATTGCTGTATAATTAAAAACAGGCAGTTAAAGGAACACGTTGCCTTGGATCGGTCGAGTTGGTCTTTAAAAAGCGTTTGTAACCGTTTTTTATAAAATGCATTTGGGTAGAAAGATGTTGTAAAAGTAGAATACAATGATCCACACAAACATGCCTGGAAATTGCGTGGTTTTCCTTTTACCTCGTCGACTAACACGTCGGCCATTTATGGGGGTCAAAATTTTGACTCCCATAAATGGCCGACCATGTTAGTTCGCACAGTAGAAGGAAAACCACACAATTTCGAGGCAAACTTATGTGGATCATTGTATTCTACTTTTAAAACATCTTTCCAACCATATGCATTTTATAAAAAACGGTGACAAACGCTTTTGTTTTGACCAACTCGTCCGATCCAAGGCAACGTGTTCCTTTAAACAAGATTGATAAACAAAGGAAAGTTCATTCACATGTACAATAAGTAAAAATGTACACTAAAAAATAATGTGACACAAATCTGATAATACTTAATACACAAGCAAGTGTAATGGTGCGGATACAAACAAAATTGAGAGCAGCTTTAAAAATAAAATTACAAAAAATTCTTATTTAGTTTTCAAACTTGATATCCAAATTTAAAACAAACCATGAAAATAAAAGCATTTTAAGTACCCAAAATTGCGCAGATATTTTAAAGGCAATGGACACTATTGGTTTTACTCACAATAAATATTAGCATAAAACCTTACATGGTAATGAGTAATGGGGAGAGGTTGATAGCATAAAACATTGTGAGAAACGGCTCCCTCTGTCTGAAGTAGTTTTTGAGAAAGATGTAATTTTCCACAACTTTAATTTCGAGACCTCAGATTTAGCATTGGAGGTCTCGAAATCAAGCATCTGAAAGCACACATCTTCGTGTGACAAGGGTGTCTTTTCTGTCATTATTATCATGCAACTTGGACGACCCGTTGAGCTCCAATTTTCACAGGTTTGTTATTTTATGCATATATTGAGATACACCAATTGAGAAGACTTGTCTTTGACAATTACCAATAGTGTCCAAGATCGAATTAAACATAGTGGCTCAAGTTTGGAACGTCTCCACTTTTAATAATAATAATAATAATATGGGGGGCTAATCATCCTTACTCGCAGCTAAGACGTAAGAGCTGAATTGCGAAGGACGCGGCTACAACGTGTTTGAGAAGCAGGCATGCAAGGGCACCTTTGGCTGCCTGCCACATTAATACATTATGACCACGGAGCACAGCCAAGATCAAAAGTGTTTGATTTTTCCCGAGGGAGGAAAACCGGATGTTCTGGAAAACCCTTGTGGCACAGCAGAGAACCAACGCACATCTCAACTCACATGTGGCCCCGGCCAAGAATTGAACCGGGGTCACCTTGGTGAAAGGCGAGCGCTTTATGCACACACCAACCATGCCAACCAATAATGCTAGTATTTTTGAGAAGTGCATGATTTGAAGTACATGATGTGGGCCTGAGGTGTCACACATCAAGTAAAAGTTTTAGCAAGTTTGAGCTTGTATTGTACAGGTTTCTGTCTCTTTTGATGGTTATGGTGTACTAAATGTATGTACTGTAGTGTAATGGCATTGAACTTCGCTCTTGAAGGGGTACAACAATTTTGTCTCTGGTCAGGGGTTCTTTATAAGGAAAATGTGAATTTGTATTCAAGCTCTGCAAAGGCACATGGCACCAATTCCCCAAAAAACTCTTTCCCATACACGCATGGCTGCCCAAATCCGAAGTCGGGCAAAAGAAAAAAACTGAAATTATGAAAGGGTCAGGAATGCTTCCGGAAGTTCATGTAATGGTTATCTGAAATAATCCCAAATTAATACATGGGTTTACTATTAAAAATGAACTGCAAGATTGGTTTGGAAAGTCCATAATATAGATGTTTTGAGAATTTGAGAATTGTTACTGGCAGAAACATTTCTCATACCAGTTTAACCAAACTGTCGACAGCAAAACACAAAACAGCTTAACTAAAATATGACATTTTGAGACAAGCAAATACAGAGAGCAGCTGTTTTTACCACAAAACAGAATGAAAGTGTAAAAAGAGGACATTTAATATTCGCATCCACTTTAGTGTGCCTTTGAAATGTGGAGAGAACCCTCAGTTTACCCAGAAATGATCTTAAATTAAGAAGTTAATCAACATTTTTGGATTTGGCTATTTCGCCACAGAAAAGCCAAGACACCATTAGGTTCGTTTTCACATGATCTATTGCAAATATCAGTGCACAGTTTGTGGTGTCTGATGACGTGTCAATTTGTGAACCATCCACGAGCCAAGTATTGACGACAATGCAGTGTTCCATGAGCTGTTGTCACGGTTGACGTACCATCCACTTGACAATGACGCTTTTTAGTCAAAACAACTTGATTGTTGTTTGCACTAATTAAAGGCACTGGACACATTTACTCAAATTGGTAATGAGCAATGGACAGCAATGATACTATAAAACATTGTAAGAAACGACTACCACTGGTGTAACATAGTTTTTGAGAAAGATGAAATTTCTCACTAAAATATTTTTAACTGAGAAAGGCTTCAGGCGTTCTCAGGTATCTAAAACATGTAAAAGCACACAAATTTGTGCAACAGGTGTGCTTTTTTTGTTTTTATTCTCTTGCAATTTCGACAACCAATTGAGCCCAAATTTTCACAGGTTTTGTTATTTCATTAACATTGTGATACACCAAGTGAGAATACTGGTCTTTGACAATTACCAAACCTGTCCAGTGCCTCTAAAATTAAAGACACTGCACACTATTGGCAATTGTCAAAGACCGGTCTTCTCACTTGCTGTATCTCAACATGCATAAAATAACAAACTTGTGAAAATTTGAGCTCAATCGGTCATCGAAGTTGTGAGATAATAATGAAAGAAAAAACACCCTTGTCACACGTAGTTGTGTGCGTTCAGATGCTTGATTTCGAGACCTCAAATTCTAAATCTGAAGTCTCGAAATCAAATTCGTGGAAAACTACTTCTTTCTCGAAAACTACTCCACTTCAGAGGGAGCCGTTTCTCACTTAGTTTTATACTACCAACCTCTCCCCGTTACTCGTTACCAAGTAAGATTTTATGATAATAACTATTTTGAGTAATTACCAATAGTGTCCACTGCCTTTAAAGGAAGTACACGCGGGTACTCCCAAGGAATTTTCCAAACTCTAGGGCATTCTGGCCCCAATTTTGTTTTTAGGTTGGGCTGAAGCACGCTGAATTGAAACAAGGTCTTTTGAATTTTTGTTTCTACTTGGTGGTTTCCCTTTGCTATTCAAGTCCTACTGCGCAATCTATATCATTTTATATAGTTTTTCTTAAATATTTTTGTGAAAAATAACATCCATGAAATTTTTTACACAACCAAACCACATATTTGCATGCAATTCCAGGGAACAATTTCAACCATTAATTTTGCATTTAAAATAGCAAGAAATTTAGACTGAACTTATTTTGTGCACATTGAATGCTGATAATTCAGTAGCAAATCTTTATTAGTAGCAATTGAAACATTGTGTGTAGCATTTTGCTCTGCTACAATACATAGGAAATCGTTCACTGAATTTGCCTGTATTAGCCGATATACTAGCTTACAGTGCATGGAAAGAACCCTGATGCTGATGCGTGTTGAGCCCCCTTAGTTTAATCATCTTTTAGTCACATAACTACACACCCAACACCACGATAATAACAGAATGAATAGAAAACAAGAAGAAATGGTCAGAGAAAACTACAATGCCGTGATGGGAATATTTGTCAACAGTTTTAATTTCTTGAGAAAAATAAGCATCTACATTCCCAACTTTTTTTTTTCAATGTTAACAAGTCTTTGTATACATTGAAAGTCTATTGAGCAAAAAATGTCTACAGATGTACGATATTTTTTTATTTTCCAGAATATTTCATATAAAGCTTAAAAAGAAAATTTGATTTCACAGACAAATTATATTGGCTCAAGTTATTTTGTCGCATTTTATACACACAAAACTTCCACATCACTGCACATGTATACAGTTTACTGGGTGGATATATTTTGCTAGCATTTATTATTAGCCAAGTGAATGCAGTGAATCCGCTAAAACGTGTTTTGTGAACATTCACAAAACTCTCTTCACAACGAATGGTTCGTCCATGCAAATTTTTCTCAGGTCATGAGCCCCGTGACCCTATTATCAGGAAGATCTTTTAGTCAAGTATTCAAAGTCATTCAAACGGAGCGTAATGCAAACCATAATGCACCATGTCATCTTGTCATATCGTGTCATCTTGTTTTATACAGACAGAATGACCTTGCCAAGTGTAAAAGTAAAAAGTACGAACCAACCTCTACCCATGGATGCTTCATTTTTGCTCGTTTGCATTTGTGTGTTGTTTCTTTGTCTGTCTCTATGTAAAGTTAAAGGCACTATTGGTAATTACTCAAAACAATTATTGTTGTACCTTTAATGATGTCCCTTTAATTTTTTTCTAAGTGTTGATTGTACACGTAGTTGCGAACTAAGTTTTTATGCTGTTGCAAACTAATTAGTTTTATGCTGTGATGGCTATTTTCAACAAACCTTTTATCTACCTATCTACTGGTAAAGAAAAGGGGCTAAGAAGAGTGCAGTGGCAAAAAACAGCTTAGGTACTATGTCTATGATGTTGAAAGGGGTTGCCTGTTTATGATAAAATATGCAGTGAACGATTTCCCTTGTATAGCAGAGCATAATGCTATGCAAATTGTATCAGCTGCTACTAAAAAAAAAACATCATTTGCTAACTCACTATAACCATTCAGTGTGCACAAAATGTGTTCAGTCAAAATATTTTGCTATGCAAAAATGCTGGATGAATTCGTTCCCTGAACATGTACAGTAACCTGTACAGTACCAGTACATAGTACAACGTGGCTGAACAAGCCAGTTTATAATTGGGAAATGTAGGAACATTTTTAAAGGAACACGTTGCCTTGGATCGTGCGACTCGGTCCATGTCAAGCGCTTGAAACTGTTTGTAATAAAATGTAATATAGTTAGAAAGATGTTTTAAAAGTAGATTCTAATGATCCACACAAATACGCCTCGAAATTGTTTTCCTAATCCGTCATGAACTAATACGGCACGGCATTTTGTGGAGTAAATTTTTGACTCCATAAAATGGCCGACTCTGTAGTTCGCAAAGTGTAAGGAAAACCTTGCACTCTAAAGCATGATTGAGTGGATCACTATATTCTACTTTAAAAAAAATCTTTCCAACCAAACCTCAACGAAACATTTTTTTCATAAAAAGAAAACATTTTCAACTGCTTTTCATGGACCAACTCGCTCGATCCAAGGCAATGTAAGTTCCTTTAACTGTAGAGGACATCTCGTTGTTTACTAGCTAAAAGTATTGATCCATTTCACCTGACATCATCATCAACAAAATCTTGAATGCGCCATATTAATGGGCAATTTCACTGTACGTTTGTATGTATAAATCTATGATGTGCGTTAGGCGACGCGGCATTAATACACGTAAACCTAAATTGCCCACCAACATGGTGAGCGCGGATCAGTTGCCGCGTGTGACGCGCGTGCAAGGGGTCAATACAGTAAAGTGGGGCTAATGAAGCTTGGTTGTGTACAGTGAAGTACATCACAATAACCACTAGTATTGACTTCAACAAGAATGTTCTCAAAATGGTCAGGGGCTGTCCAAAGGTTTCAAAATTGTAAAGATTGCGCGGAACAAGCGTTCTTCCATCCGCTGGCTAAAATGTCAGATAAAACACCGGAGGACCAGTCAGAATTCTCTCCAAGTTGTCCTCCTGGCTATTTCACTGTTAATAATAATTACAACAAATTCTTCAATAGCGCATTTCACAATAAACCGTAACAATGCGCTTTACATTAGTCCCCTTGTCATTGGGCCAATAACATCCCTTTAATCTTTCTCAGTTCCCTATGGGGGAGAATACAGCCCGTAGCTGCCATGACACTCCGAAGGCTTTTTCATTCACAATATCAACCTCTGCCCCCGAAGGTACACATTTATACCCCTGGGTGAAGAGAAGCAATTATAGTAAAGTATTTTGCTCAAGTGTCACGACAGGGATTCAAACTCACACTTAGCGACTTAGCATCAGAACTTGAAACACATAGATCCTCTGTTTCTTGAAATACAGACCAAGTCAAAAATTTGGCATACTAGTAAAACGTCAAAGTTCATATCAGTGATAATATTACACGACTATCTCCTGTCAAAATTATTGACATTGTTATGATGAGCTCGGACTAACTACAATAAACTAATCCTACAAAAAATGTTAGGTTTAGGTTAACGCCACACCACTGTACAAATATAACCACCAAAAGAGGCGTAGTACGTCGTACTGCTCTAAAGCATCACATGCCTGCAGCCAGGACATGGTGTGGCCTATGTTGCCCAGTCTTGGTGCCTTTACAAAAGTTTCCCGCCGCCTTTAATATTTTCTAATGGAAAGTACACTTTGCATAATGAAATTTAACTTGCCCTCTCAAAGATGAATATCAAGGCCTTGCTTTTCCGGTCTGTTGCGTACAGACAGTACCTGCTACCATCATTTCAGGTTGAACAAAACAAGTGGTGGATCTACATTCCATTCACATAATTAATTTTGTTCAGAGGGAAAGTATGTATACGTACTTTTGGTAATCACTTGTAACAAAAAATGTCAATTTCAACTTATGGTAAGAAGTCTACAGCAGTTTTTGATAGTGCATTGTTTGAAGCATTTTGAGAAACATTTTACTTCAAAGTAATGCGGTTATGACAAAAGTTTGCCCCAAAATTTGAACTGAAGATGCGTTACTGTCAGTTTTAAGCAATTCTCAAAAATCTGTCACCTTTTGATTAGAAATTTGTACAGGTTAGTTTTATTGTGTTCATCTACATTAGGATTTTTTTACAGCTGAACGGTTCCCTAAACCAAAGGTGTACTTTGCTTCTAATGGAAGCATTTCACCAAAATGTAAATTTGTGAAAAAAATATGAGTGCACACAAGGTACATCTTCATTAAGGAATAGCCCTGTAATCAACTCCTACTGCCTAAAACACCCCCAGTTAGTCTACCCAAACTAACATGCAGCTAAAATAGACCAGAAATAGGAGCACCAGCACTGGTTACTGAGTTACAAGAGAAAGGGTGCACACATTTTTTGTTATAGCAGAGACTGTTTCTCTGACATATCCAAAGTCGGCCAGTCTAAGTGAAGAATTGCCACAAAGATAAGATTTTAAGAACGCCATATTTGATTCATGACATCACTTGATGCCAACGAGTCGGTGAAAATCAACACTTTAGCCCAGTTCATAATTCCTGCGAATGCGAATGCGATATGAATTTTGACGTCACAAATTCGCAACAAATAATTCACAGATCAGTTAAAACGTGCTCAACTCCTGCAAAACATTCCCTGCAGAACAGCCATTTGGCATCAACATTCACTTCACATTGGCAATTGCAGGATACATGGACCAGGCTTAAAAGGTGTTGAAGGGAGAATTTTGTGCACAGGTAGAACTGCCGATCGATTTGTCTTGCCACCACTTCACTTATAAACCTCCCATGATACCATAATCATGGAGCAAGTTTGGTGGAACGACAAGAAATCTAGACCTATAGAACCCATGTTGGCTGGGCAACCAGGTGTAACTAACTGGTGATGGTCACTTCATACCCAAGTCACTACGTAATTTTCATACCCAAGTCACTACGAAAACCACTTCCTCGTACCAAAAGATCATATAGCGGCGCTGCTAATGGTGACTTCTGCTTTGTACCCAACTCCACCAGGGTTAGGGTTAAGGGTTAGAGCTAGGGTTAGGAATAAGGTTAGGATTAGGATGACCTGGGTATAAAGTGACTTGGGTACAAAGTTAATTGGGTGTGACGTGAATTTGGTACAAAGTGACTTTAGGTACAAAGTGACCAACACTCATAGCTAAACTGTACGTTCCACAAAATATGCACGCAAATTTGTTATTTTTTGTGTGGAAATTTGAAGGATTGAAATTAACCATCTAAAAATCTTTTTTGTTTTACCCATTGAAGACTTGGCAGGTGCATAGAGTAGATAGCAAGACATTTTAACAGAATGAGGCCAAAGCAAAAAACTCATACAAATCAAATTTTGTTCTAACCTTGATGGCAGCTCGCTTGCGATTCTGCGTAGAGAGAAAAACAGGGTGGGTTTTAAGAAACAAACAAGTGAAGACACAAACAGACAGTTGCTCCTGACCAAGCTACTCATAATGGTATTACAAATATATAATAACAAACTGTCAAAATCCAACCCTCAAATTAGGGTTCAAATTTCAATCCATGTCAGTGTTTTCCGTTAAAGTGTACTTGTGGTCTTTGGCAGTGTTCGGTTTATTTAATCCTATAACATTTGTAATGTAGATGTACACAATAAAAAAGTTGAAAGTTTAATCTCAGAAGGTGGCCACGGTTAGGAGATATCGGTGGAAGAATAATCCCCAGTTAATCTTTTAAAAAAAATTCTGTAAACACTTCCCATTTTAATGTTTTTATAATGTATATTTTTCTTGCTGTGTATCTTTTAAACTCAATTCAGCCCTCGGGCTGCGATGTTTAAATTTTTAATAAACCAATAATAATACTAAAAAATCCACAATCTGAGAAACAATTCCGGTACTGCTTCTCAAATTAAAATTTCAGGGCATAAAAACTGATATATTTTTGCATTACATTTTAAAAGCATGTTAGTTCAAATTGAGTTGTTTCTAAAAAATGATTTTATACTATTTAAAGCTGCTGCTGTATGGTTCTACCCAAATGTTGTTATTGCCACTAATTTTAAGAGTGACTACCAAACAACGTACACTGGTCTGCTGGCCAAACGACAGTTAATATGACTTTGAGGAAACAGTCAAAGCTACTTATGTATACATGTCGAAGTGGTTCTTCTTCTACATGTACATGTGTACAATGTCTAGCTCATTGTTTTCCGAAGGTTTGTGTAAAGTAAACCACTGCCTGCTCGAAATGTTCAAATAACTGTTAAACTCTAGCCCCATATACATAACATACACGTGTGTTCAAACGATAGTGTTACAAGAACACTGTAAAACCTGGAAAACTGTAAAAGCTGGTGGACTACAACGTACACTGGTCTGCTGGTCTGCTGGCCAAACGCCAGTTAATATGACTTTGAGGAAACAGTCAAAGCTACTTAATGTATTTCTAAGTGGTTCTTCTTCTACATGTACAATGTCTATCTCATTGTTTCCTGAAGGTTTGTGTAAAGTAAACCACTGCCTGCTCAAAATGTTCAAACAATTGTTAAACTCTAGCCCCATATACATAACATACACGATAGTGTTACAAGAAAACTGTAAAACCTGGTGGACTACTAGCTGGTCCTGGGGTCGATTTCACAAAGAGTTAGGATTAGTCCTAACTTAGGACTAGTACTAGCAACGTGTTAGCTAGCGAGCCGTGCACGCCGTGTTAGCACGGTCAGTTGGGCTGAAAACACGGGCAAAAATTTGATGCACGGCTTGGGTGAAGCCGTGCTGTTAAATAATTTCAGTGGAAATTACTGAACTTCTTTTATTATTTTTTTGTTGTTGAACAGTTTAAAAACAGCAGTGAGTAAGATTAGATTTGGCTTTACCAGATTTCCTGCTTTTTGAATCAAAATTTCAACGACGCAACCATAAAACAATCACTCGAAGTTGCCTCGAAAACCCTGACCACATTGCGACTAGACAAAACACAACGTACAAAACACACATTACACAACGCACGTGCAAATTACACGTCATTGACCGTCATCAGCAGGCAGCATGAACTCCATGCACGCGTGGTATGATAGAGGCGAATTCACACGCGTTTTCGTTCCAATTATTTTAGGTACCAATCTCATCTCCACGATCCTACAAACCATCGCGCTCTGGATTTTTCTACTATGACGTCAGTGTCTGTAACTGTGTGACACGCGGTGCAGTGCACCTTTTACCGCATACATTCTGCAGTTGCTTTGTAGATTGGTTCTGCAGTTTTTCCCAACTCGACGGCGGTAAACATGACGATCTTTTTTCCTTCTAGAAATTCAAGGGCACATCGTTTGTTCGTTGTAGAGTTTGTTTGAAACATCGAGACTTTTTTGGATTTCAATGTTTACATCTCATGGGTGTTAATGCAGTTGACAAAACAATGTTAATTTTTCGCTCAAAAGGATCAAAAACTGGTTCATATTTCTTTTCAAATCTCAAGTCGGTTTTGCTGTAGACCTAAATTTATTTTTCAATGCATGGTACGTTTTTTTGCCCAGTGGAACTACTTTAATGGCACTGTCTTTGGTAGCTGTTTGTTCTTTATTCTCCACAGACTGGAAGACTTAAACGTTATGAAACCTTAACACGAACTAAGGAAAATATTAATTACCATGATCAGTCGGTCTAAATTAAGCAAACAATCATGGTACATGTAAATCACTCTTGGCATATTGATGGTTGCAAATACTTGTGTGAATCGTTATTTTACATTAACTAATTGATTTGTTTAAAATAAATACAAAAACTATTATCAGCTTCTTGACCTTAGGCCTATAGTTCTGAAATCGAATGGACAAGAATGGAAAGAAAACTAACATAAGTAAATGATAACTCTTAATTTCTTCTTCAATACCTCTTCATTTTTTTTTTAGTCTTTAAGCAAAACTTTGTATCAAGAGTAACACATGGCAAAAAATATGTTGTTGACAGCAAACTTGTACTGCATTATTTGATCGCTTTTGAATCATTTCATTCTAAATGGGTCCAAGTGCAGCTCCATGTCCAAGTAACTGCTTTGAACTGGCCTAATATTGACCCAGAAACATTTCATAGAGTTAAATAGCGGACGTCGACCACCTTTACAATATCTGTGCTTTAAAGGCTCTCATTTTCAAGTTGAAAACAAAACAAAAATTAAATCAAAATAGTTTACTTGTCACAGAAATATGAACGCATCAAAGACCACCAGAGAGCACATACAGAAGCCAGAGCTTCCAGGGCCCTTAAAGGGGGGGGGGGGGGTGAGACAGACTTGGTGGTGCGCGCTCGTATTGTGTGCTACACACACGTTTCTATTTTTCTAGTGATTTTAGGTTGCACTCCCACTTTTTCAGTTTGCACTCCCACTTTCCAAATTCCTGGCTAAGACACTGAGTCCTAGGAGATATACAAATTGCATGGATAGTCCTAAGTTAGGACGAGTAACTGGTCCTAACTCGAGATAAGAGTAGTCCTAACTCTTTGTGAAATCCAACCCTGCTAGCCTAGTCATTGAAAAGGTTCAAGGCAAATCTTATACATATAATTGTTCTTAATACATGGTCCACTTGTTCGCTCAGAACTTTCACTGGAATACAATAATTTGTGCATTTAAAGCTTTCAACTGCTTTGGGGGACATGGGGGAAATGGGGGAACGATGGTCATGACACTCCAATCAACAAATGAAATCCATGCTGGTAGGGGGGGGGGGGGGCGTGGAAAGGAAACCCTTTCATTAGAGGTAACTGGCCCATGATGCTAAAATCACTGGAAACGGTTCAGTGGGTACACATACACTGTACTATGTACATGTATGGGTATGTAGTAAATCACTTTGGCTCGTAAAAAAAAAAAAAGAACAGATTTCAAAGTAAAGTGTTTTAAGTTGGGCAATTCCACGTTGGCATCCAGTACTGTAGTTCACCAAATAAAAAGTCAGTCTCCCTTGTGGTTTATATTGACAAACAAAAAGTGCTATTAAACAAACAACCAGAAAAAAAAAACCCATGATGAATTGTGATTGGGGTAATTCATCGATGGTGCACTAAAGAAGAGATGAGCTGGGGGCCCAGGGGATCCTATGTTGAACTTAGAATGCCAGTAGACAACACAACAATGCCCTTTATGCAAAACCTACTAAAGGGTGAAATCGCACTGTTGATGACTTCACCAAAGGAAAACATACATACTAGTTTAAGCATGGAGTACAGCCTCGTGCGAAACAACCTGTAGTTGTTGCACAACCAGTACTATCCTACTCTACCACACGTGTAGTGTCTGAGTGAGCCGGAGAGATATCTAGGGTATCTTTTGGACCCCCTTTTCAAATTTGAACACTTGGTTTATTCTGTCATTTACACCCAGCCAATTTGTCTTACGCGCATGCATGGTAGCTCCAGCTAAACCAATGTCCTTTGTTTACAAATGTGATATTCATTCACACAGCACACCCAGACAGTCGTGGTATAATTTCATCAATGGTGTGGGTTTTTTTTTCGCTTGTCCCGACTGGGGCCTTAAAAGGACTAAGGACCCGTGCTTGTTCATAGCAGATTCACATGATGTGGACTTGTAACAACATTGTGTTCTTTGGACCATGGACCCCCCTGCATTTCCCTCGTGTGAAAAGGCCTTAGGGCTACTTTACAACACTGCAACTCGCCAGAAGGATCAAGGACTGCTTGGTACAGGGGTGTTTTACATGGAACTACAATGTTCATGAAGCATTCATTGGCCAACAGGTAAAATGGAAGACACAATAGCTTGCCACAGTGCACATTGTACTCCAGAGCTTTCAAGGTTTAAGTGTCCAGAATTGGTGGTTCACTGCTTGTTTGTTATCACCTGAACGTGTACGCAGTGAAGCATTAGAGCTCCAAAGGAACACCCTTAGCAACAGCCACACCCACTATTCTCAGACACTGCCTAGTACCAGAGAAATAGGTGCCAGAAAAACATCGGAAACCACCAGAGAGCACTACAGCAGCCAGAGCTTCAGGGCACTTAAGAGGGCCCTGAACCCCGGTCAAGACAAACTTCGACTGTGCGCTCGTGTTGTGTGCTACACACACACACACAATGTTTATATTTTTTTGTAATGATTTTAGGTTGCACTCCCACTTTTTCAGTTTGCACTCCCACTTTCCAAATTCCTGGCTAAGACACTGCTGCCTATGTGAAGGTTTTAGCCAGGATGTGGTTCGAAAAAAAGCATCAAAATTTGCTGGAAATTAAAAGACTGGTGTCCAAATTGTTCACTTACACTGTACAATATATTTACGCAAAAAATAGTTAATGGCATGACGTTTCGACCCTAGCAGAGTAAGTTGACTGTAGACATGTGTAGATGACAGATAAAACAGGGGGTCCAAATTTAAAACAGGGTGTCCAAAAGACACACAGACACCCCTCCGGCTCTGCCTAACACTTTTTCCTACATTTGAGAGTTCGGAGATGAAAAGCATCCCTATTAAATATAAGGACAAGCACAAAAAGCTGCAAATCAGAGCAATGATAAAAAAAACACTCTGGCAGGTCACTGAAAGCATTGCGGACAACCCCTGGATAATGCCCGTTACAATGGCACACAGACTTTGTTGCTTTTAGAGCGAACAGGCTGAACAAGAACTGATGT
The DNA here is from genome assembly GCF_032118995.1 of Asterias amurensis. NCBI lineage: Eukaryota > Metazoa > Echinodermata > Asteroidea > Forcipulatida > Asteriidae > Asterias > Asterias amurensis. The sequence continues at coordinate 18,045,552 of NC_092650.1, forward strand.
GCAAAAATGACCTCCATAAAAGCCCCTTTTTAAACACTTAGTGCCACACCAATTTCGGTGGTATGTGTTTTTTTCAATGACTAAAGGTGACGTACCTCACTGTGTAACTTAAGAAAATATAATGACGTTCAATGTTGACTTGAGGTCTGGTACCTTTCAACTATGTTGGGTATTTAAACATACTTAATTCTTTAAGACTAAATTAATTATGAATGAGATATTCTCTTAGTGCTATACGTAAGTTCGAATAAAAATAATTTACAGAGTACATTTTATTATGTGTAGAAAGTTCTCTCTCATTACATTCTGCTCTGGTCTTCAGGCCTGTATGCTTCGTTTTTGAAAGGGCAAGGGCACCAAGGCATTTTCTTCTTTGTAAAGGGCACCCTATGATGAAATTGTAAATTTGTACTGGAACATTTCGAGGGCACCAAGGCAATGACCAGGGGAAACAGAGGCAATCGCCTTTGCTGCCTCCGTGAAATATCAGACCTGGATCTTATTGTAAAAAAAGATGGTCCAGTAAATAGTATAACCTACAACTTACAATCCATGTTGTCTTGTAGATTTTCCCCTAAATTCGAGCCCTGCCAGCCACCACCCCCCTGCCCAAAGTCCTGGGGAAAAAATCCAAAATCCACAAGCTACACATGTGGTATTCCAACCCATAAGTTTTTGTCCAGTAGAGTTCCAGAATATCCCTCAACTTGTTCCACTCAGAATGACAGGCCCATTAATTTTGCAGGTAAAAAAATCAAGCATGACACTCGACACAATAGTTACAAAAGAGGCGCTAACGTAACCCTCCGCCCGACGGCGGGAGGAGGCTTATGTTATCGCAACTATAATTACAAGTGCTTGCCAGCTAAAAATTTTTAATCATAAAAGTACACCAAAACAAGCGCGCACATTTTCAAGTTAATAATGCTCTCCGCAAATGAGCTATGGTAGCAAAGTTGCCCCCAGAAAATAATTAAGGATTCTTTCGGTAATATGTTTTAACTACATTTTTTTAGTATTGTAGCCTTGATTTCTGAACATCTGGGTGCGACTTTGCTAGGGGGCGCCATGGATGGGGGCACAATGTCAGGGGGCGACTTTGCTAGGGGGCAACATTGTTTGGGGCGACATTGCCAGGGGCAACTTTGTTTCAACCCGGGGCGAGCCGGGTAGGGGGCGACTTTGTTGGGGGCGAGCTTGTCAGTCAGGTGGCGAGATGACCAGCATTCCTCTCCAAGCCCTGCTGCCCTGTGGTCTTGCTGCCCCCCCCCCCCCCCCCAATTCAAGTTCTGTCTGCCATGTGGCTTCCAGAGCTAGTTGTGGGCTATTCTGCAATTGACGGGACCGGGAGTATTAATAATAATATATAAAATACCCACCTCATTGGCATTTTGTAGACAATCCAGTACCACAAAATTGTTGCCTCGTATATTCTTGCTGCAAAATGCCGCCACCTCCTGTTGACACGCGGGCTGATCTGCAATCCTAATGGGTTTACCTGGGCCTCCCCTTGGACTCTTTGGAGGTTTTGGTGCCCGAGGTTGTTGAAACGGCTGGCCTTGCTGCCCTCCTTCTTGCCCTCGTTGCTGCAATCCTGGTGCTACAGGCTGCTGCACATTGTTATTGCTAATAAACCTTCTACTATCTTGCAGGCCCGCATTCATTTGTTGGGGATTCGGGGGATTCCTCCACTGTTGTGGTGGCTGCTGTTGTTTAAAATTGGCGTGCGGGGCTTGTATTCTAAGTTGTTGCTGCAACTCCGCCTCTGCACCCACTCCCCGCTGCTGCGGCAGACCGGGGTCGCGGCCGCCACCGATCCCCACAGCCGCACCATCACCAACCTTCTGCAGACCAGCTCCTAAAGGTTGCTGGAAATTTCTTTGTTGTCCACCATCCCCACCAACATCTCCTCGTCTCTGATCAAGTTGTTGTTTAATGGCATCGGAGGTAACTAAAGAGATACATAAGGCAAAACACGCAGCTAACACTGGGACACGTAGATTGGTCGCCATCTTGGATGGTGGATTTTTCTACTAAAAAAAATGCAGTATGTGCTGCTGCTTGCGTGGAAGTGATGACGTTTCTTTAGTCGTTCAATCAACTTGTCTAAGTCCTCTTACTTTAACTTTTTACGGAAAAACACATAATGGGTTTGTGCGATGTGGCGATTGAGGAGGGGAGGGATTAACCTTTGTAAACGCAATTAGCACTAAAACAAGTCTCTCCTCTCTGTTTTTGCTCATTGGATCATGTCCAGTTTTTTTGGCAGGTTTGCAACGAAATTGTTTATAAAAATTGTCAAAAGCCATACTCATATAGACACGAGAATGTTTTCAGTGACATGGGCTATTTGGACAATACGTGAACTGTTTTTCCCCCTTCTTTTTTACGCATTTTTTTGGGTGGGGGGGGGGGGCGTTGCATAAGTGCATAAGGCTTCTCTCCAATGGAGAATCGACCACTGTATTTTTCTAAAACTTCAGCCGATTTTTCTGAAGCTTATGTCTTAACAATGTTGAGTAATTTCTGTAAGTTTCATGATGGAAAATATCCATTAGAAATCTTTATTTTTCTGTCAAAATTAAATGAAACTTTGCAATACTTGTTCAATGTGAGATTCTCAATGACATGACATTGTTGTATATTATTGTCTGATTTCTTAATGGGTCACCGTTGGTGGCGCCGTTTTCGTGCGTTTGTCCCATTTTCGTAGATGGCATAATTTAAATAATAATTATCTTATAAAAGATAGTTGAACCCCCGGATTCCGGAACAACATATAAGCAGGAAAAGTACACACAATCCAAGAGCCGCCTAATTAATTTTGAACTCACATAATGCCTTTGTACACACAAGTGGAAGAAGAATTATTGGACTTTGAATTTAATTTTTTTGTTTTTTAAACAGTATAAAAATCAGTACATATTATTACAACTTGAAATGACAACTTAAAAATAATAAAAAACAAAAAAACGCACCATGTCAAACAAAACAGTTGCTATGGTAAGATGCGACCCCCCCCCCCCCGAGCACAATTTTGCATTACATTATGAGCCAATCGGGAAAATCACTGTGTTTGATAATGGTGAGTTGTTAAAATGTTACGGGCAAAATAGTGGGGACATAACTCCAGTAAAGTTACCCGTTTTATAATAAAACTGCTTACAAAAAAATCTAGTAAAAAACTGAACAGTTTTCAGGGATCCCAACATCACCCACGAACAGTATTATGATCAGCTGACAACTTCTATACGGTGTCGTACACGGCATAACAATATACGACATTTTTTTTTTAAACACTAAGACCATCTTCAAAATATATTTCAGATAAAATAAATCTTTCAAAAAAGTCTTTCTGCAACAGTTTGGCTACGCAGTGTGTGAACTAAGATGACACGTAGATCCTCATGATGTGATCTTTTAGCGCCGAGGTATAAAATATATCACATCAATGGGAGACTTTTGGACGCTAGGTGGCAGCAGACTTACCAGGTAAATTTCCATTGTTTACGTAGTTCTGAGCGTGCGCACATGACCGAGAACAATGGATTTTACCTGGTAAGTCTGCTGCCACCAAGCGTCCCAAAAGTCTCCCATTGCTGATTAGCAAATTGGCCAGGTTTTTACCATTTACAACAACATTCTAACTTGACACACGAAGCCTATACAAATAACAATCCTGTACTATAATATACCTGACCCCATAATATCATTAGAAAAGTTAAACAATTTCTACCCAGTTGGGCACACCAAGGCAATTACCAGTTTGGTGTGACCCACATAAATTACTCTTTTTGTTTAAAAAAAAATACAAGAACGAAAACAACAAAGAAGTTTAAAATATTTTACTGTAAGGTAAGTAAAGGGACATTTTATTGATTGAACCTTGAACTTAAAGACACCGGACACTATTGGTAATATTGTGAAAGACTAGTCTTCACAGTTGGTGTATCTATGCATAAAATAACAAACCTGTCAACATTGAGCTCAATCGGTCGTCGAAGTTGCGAGATAACAGTGAAAGAAAAACATCCTTGTCACACGAAGTTGTGTGCTTTCAGATGCCAATGATTTCGAGACCTCAAATTCTAAATCTGAGGTATCAGAAATCAAACTCATGGAAAACTGCTTCGTTCTCGAAATTTCAGAGGTAACCGTTTCTCAAAATGTTTTCTATTATCAACCTCTCTTCCCAACCGTGATTTTGTTTTAACAATCTCACAGTTTTGCACCTCACAATACTCCACAGCTTGATTGAGCAACCCGTACAATATTGGTTCTTAAGTAACCTCCAGACTTTGAAAGTTTCCCGAAAAGTTAAACGGCAGAAGCGACATAGACGTGTGTGTATGGCCGGCTGCTTATTCTCTAAGTTGTTAGCGTCACGGGAACTCCTGCAAATGTTACACTGTTACACTGTAACATAGCCCTTTTATACAAGGGCTATCCACACCATTCAGTTTAAACATGGCAAGCTAAGCTACGCCTTCACAAATTTTACAATGGCCATACCTAATAGATCAAGTAAACAACAACAATATGTTTTTACAACGAAAGTTTATATAGATAAACCTTTTTCACGCAAACAATAATCAACTCATTATGCAAACAATTTGCCTGCCACACTAGAAGGGCAATACATAAAAAAGATACAAAGATTTAAAGATAATGTATTTTAAAAAGACTCGTTTTGAGATGAGTTATAATACCAAACCCTCGCATTATGCCTAGAAAGGAGTATTTTCCAACACATTGTTACATGAATTGTTGGGGATGAGTTTGCTTGTGGACGAGTTGAATTTGGTACGAGTTGGGTACGAGTTGACTTGGGTACCTTTTTTATGATCCGAATTCTTCCTACAGGTCGTATCACAGTCAACTCGTACCAATATTTAGCGCACCGGCTAACGTACGTCAATATTAGGTAAAAAAGCTAATTACTCAAGAAACAAGAAAACAAAAAAGTTTAGCATAAAGGCCGAATAAGACTAGAAGAAGTTTACTATCTGCATTCAATTACGTCACACACTCTCTGTGTGGCTCCATGGACTGGTCTGGGGACCGGAAGATAGAACATGGAGTTTTAAACACTTTGGAGGCCGGTAACCAGACTTACTCGATTCCATGGAATTTGGTAGTAGTATCGATACCACTTTCCTTGTCTTAAAACTACGCATAGTTCGATACCAAGAAATTAGGGTCGGATCAGCGACGTTAGTTTGATCGATTCCTTATTATGTTTTGGGATTTATCAAAAATAAGGTATCGATACTTAAAGCTTCCAACGCGATGACAGAACTAGTTTTTTTCATGTTGACTTTTTCGTCACCGACTGAGGAAGTGAAAGAGAAGTGGACATAAAAACAACATTTTCCATCGGAGCTTTCCAAGGCAACTTGTCAGTGGATTAGTTTACTTACCATACTACACTGTACATGTCTATTGAAGGTATTTATTACGTGTAACAGAAGTAGAATAAATTGTTAGAAACGGTTTGATAATCAGGTGTAACAAACCTGTTTTTTCTAACAGACTAATGTTTATCCCAACGCCAGGCCATTGCATTGGCATTGCATACAAAATACACTGTCTGACTGACTGCTGTACGAATACGAATGAATACCCCATCACTCACCACTGGACGTTGTCTGTAGTGTAAAAGTGTAGGCCCTACCATGGAGGTGGCCCTATTGTGCTCTGTTACCTGTAGCTCTGTATGGACAACTCAAACATTCAGACAACTCGATAAAGGTTCATCGCGAATAGCAAAATATCAAGAGAGGGCGCTGTTGAACCCACACAAAGGTATAGGTGTTGCGTGCGCGAGTTGTAGAAATTGCATAGAAACCGCCCCATATTCCTTCCCAAAATTAGACCCAGTAACTGGGGCGCTGTACTCCTTTTCAACAATTTTTGACTTTATCTGTCGTACTAGCGCCCCAGGGAATGGCACAGAATTTTAACGAATACCCAGTTTTTCGCGACACCCAGCCACAAAAAATGCCTCAAAATGACAAAAAGACCAAACAAACTAGCTCAAAAATCGCCTACTCTATTCTCGATACGTCTAGGATGTAACATCAGGCATTTAATTGTACTCACGATCATTTTTTAAACTCCAAATCGATGATTTTTAACTCCGCATCGTGGAGCGATTGACAAGTCTGCGATTTTCGGATGTGTATGGTAACGAAACATGGCGTCGCGTTGTGGGTGGATGTCCATCAACGGCTGTTTAATGCTACACTTGTTAGAGGCGTTGCAGCGAATGCTATACATTGTACACGGGGATGGGTACAGGCGCTGCAGCTAGCAAGTGCCCACGTGCGTTCAATCATGGTCAACGTAACTTACACGGTGCCGGGTTGTTGGAAAATTATCAGAAAGGGGGTGAAAGGTTCTCAGAAAGGGAATATTGTCTGAAAGAGGGGATTTTTCTGGTCTGAAGTCTGCTGGATGAAGCTGGATGGTTCTGGATGAAGTCTGCTGGTCTGGATTTTTCTGGTCATCGCCCCCCCCCCCCCCAAAAAAGAAGGAAAAAACGAAAAAAAGGGGAAAAAAGATGATAAATAAATAAAAAACAATTCTACAGTGACACTGGCAGCACTAAACATTATAAGAAGCAATTTAACCATGCACAAAAATCGTAGGCCTAGATGAAGTACAGCGGTTTTTATTTATTTATCATATTTTTCCCCCTTTTTTTTTTTTTTTTTCTTTTTTTTTGGGGGGCGATGACCAGAAAAATCCCCTCTTTCAGACAATATTCCCTTTCTGAGAACCTTTCACCCCCTTTCTGATAATTTTCCAACAACCCGGCACCGTGTAAGTTACGTTGCCCATGATTGAACGCACGTGGGCACTCGCTAGCTGCAGCGCCTGTACCCATCCCCGTGTACAATGTATAGCATTCGCTGCAACGCCTCTAACAAGTGTAGCATTAAACAGCCGTTGATGGACATCCACCCACAATGCGACGCCATGTTTCGTTACCATACACATCCGAAAATCGCAGACTTGTCAATCGCTCCACGATGCGGAGTTAAAAATCATCGATTTGGAGTTTAAAAAATGATCGTGAGTACAATTAAATGCCTGATGTTACATCCTAGACGTATCGAGAATAGAGTAGGCGATTTTTGAGCTAGTTTGTTTGGTCTTTTTGTCATTTTGAGGCATTTTTTGTGGCTGGGTGTCGCGAAAAACTGGGTATTCGTTAAAATTCTGTGCCATTCCCTGGGGCGCTAGTACGACAGATAAAGTCAAAAATTGTTGAAAAGGAGTACAGCGCCCCAGTTACTGGGTCTACTCAAAATAGTGTTTCTGATTCGCGATAAACCTTATGATGGTTGAGACAGCACGACCGTTCGGACAGCTCAACGGTTCAGACGACTCGACGATATTGACTTTTTAATTAAGCCTAACCTAAGGCTCGACAAAAAACTCTGTTATTGTTAGTGTTACTGTTTGTTTACTTAAGTTAAAATCCTAACCACAGCTGAGCTGAGGCCCCCACAGCTATTCGTCGACTAAGTCGAGTTGTCTGACTGACAGTTGAAAAAAACGTCTGTCGAGCTGTCCGAAAGGTTGAGCTGTCTCAGACTCGACCGTTGAGTTGTCCGATGGCAAGTTGTCCCTGTAAATGTAGTGTAGTGTTGTTACTTTTTAGTTTTAAAATTAGTAGATGGTGGATAAATTTTCTGCTGCCACTTATTAATTGAATTATTCATCATTTGTTTTCTTACTTAAAGACACTGGACACTATTGGTATTAAAATTGTCAAAGACCAGTCTTCTCACTTGGTGTATCTCAACATTCGCCCCCATGCATGAAATAACAAACCTGATAAAATTTGCACTCCATTGGTCGTCGAAGTTACGAAATAATAATGAAAGAAAAAACACCCTTGTCACACAAAGTTGTGTGCTTTCTTCAGATGCTTGATTTCAAGACCTCAAAATCTTATTCTGAGGTCTCAAAATCAAATTCGTGGAAAATTACTTCTTTCTCGTAAGCTACGTCACTTCAGAGGGAGCTATTTCTCACAATGTTTTATACTATCAACCCCCCCCATTACTCGTTACCAAGTAAGGTTTTATGCTAATAATTATTTTGAGTAATTACCAAGAGTGTCCATTGCCTTTAATACACATCCCCTTTTTTGTTTTGATTTTGTTGAGTGATTGGTGGTATTTTGTTTTTCTTGTAATTTGGGGAATAAAAAAGAACTTACTCTAGTTGCAATAATTGTAAATGTAACCCTCGAACCTCCCAGGGTTCCTCCAGGCTATGACCTTCAGGTGGATGCAGGGTTACGATCATCCAACTTAGTGTCACTGTATCTTAGCATATTATTACTTCCTTCATTATACTTCAAACAGGATATTTAGCAATAAAAAGTAACAAAAATGTATCAATTCTCTTTTGTAGGATTGTTGGCTCTGAAAAGAGGCGGTTTGGTCTCCCTGTTTTTGAACACTATTAACTCTGCTTCTTCCTCCTGAAGAGGAGCAGAGGAAACTGTTCAAAACGTCAAGACCACATCAGCTCTTTTCAAAGCCAACACTCCAACAGAAGAGATTTATTTAAAAATTCACTACATATTTTTAGTTATCACCACTTCATATTTTTAGTTATCACCACTTCGAATATTGAACATTGTCAAATCAAAATTTTTGTTTCCTATCTGCAGGCAATGGACATTTTCCGGAGACTTTCAGCGAATGGAATTGGCTCATTATGTACCACAATATTGCCAGGTAAAAATTAAAACAATTTCTGTGCTACCTAATCTGAAGTTGTCCCTGACATGACTAGGCCTGGGCGACTTGTGAACATAGGGTGCGTTTGTTTAGCTTCCCTGGGTCGACCCCGGTCTGCCCCGGTACGTTCGAATAGCTTGGACGGGCTCACCTGGGTCAGCCCCCAGTGCCCTGCTTGTGGATTGGGTTACTTGGGGGTGACCTGAGGTGCATGCTGTCACCACGAGAGGGCGAGTGTGATCGTTCGATTAGCTCTTGTCAGGGGCTCACACGAGTGAGCACCGCGTGGTACACCTAGGGAAGCTTAACGAACGCACCCTTTACTACTTGACTAGTCGCGCCTCAAATAGTCGCGACTTTGACACTAGTCGGGGCTAACTTTTTAATTTACCAAGCTGCATTGCAGCATAATGTTTGCCGTAGCGAAATAGTAAAATTCACGCTGAAAGGATTAAATTGAAGGATTTTGTCACTGATGTGTGATTGTGTTTCGTAAGTAAATTATCTTGTTGTAAATAGTTGTGAGTGACCCAATATTGCAATATTGCACAGTTAGGTCTGAGAACGCACACAACTGGCGAGAACTGTATAAAAAGGACCATCCAAAAGGCTCCCATTGTAAGGAATGATATCACCAGTCATTCCAATTTGTCGCAGGCAAAGATTTCCACTGGATGGGCACAACATACATCATACATGTATGTAAACCAACGTGTTAGCTAGGGAGCCGTGCACGCCGTGTTAGCACGGCCAGTTGGGCTGAAAACACGGGCAAAAATTTGATGCACGGCTTGGGTGAAGCCGTGCTGTCTAATAATTTCAGTGAAAATTACTGAACTTCTTTTATTATTTTTGTTGTTGTTGAACAGTTTAAAAAAAGCAGTGAGTAAATATAGATTTTTGAATCAAAATTTCAACGACGCAACCATAAAACAATCACTCGAAGTTGCCTCGAAAACGCTGACCACATTGCGACCACACAAAACACAACGCACAAACCACAATTACACAACGCACGTGCAAATTACACACAACGCAAGCGAGACACGCAGACTTCGTTTTAACAGTCAGTCGTCGTCATCGGCCGTCACCAGCAGGCAGCATGAACTCCATGCACGTGTGGTGTGATAGAGGCGAATTCACACGCGTTTTCGTTCAGATTATTTTAGGTACCAATCTCATCTCCACGATCCTACAAACCATCGCGCTCTGGATTTTTCTACTATGACGTCAGTATCGGTAACTGAGTGACACGCGGTGCAGTGCACCTTTTACCGCATACATTCTGCAGTTGCTTTGTAGATTGGTTCCGCAGTTTTTCCCAACTCGACGGCGGCAAACATGACAATCTTTTTTCCTTCTAGAAATTCAAGGCGTATCGTTTGTTCGTTGTAGAGTTTGTTTGAAACATCGAGACTTTTTTGGATTTCAATGTTTGCATCTCTTGGGTGTTAATGCAGTTGACAAAACAATGTTTATTTTCCGCTCGAAAGGTTCAAAAACTGATTCATGTTTCTTTTCAAATTTCAAGTCGGTTTTGCTGTAGACCTCCAAATTTATTTTTCAATGCATGGTACGTTTTTTTTGCCCAGTGGAACTACTTAAATGGCACTGTCTTTTGTTCTTAATTCTCCGCAGACTGTTTACAAATTGCCCTTGACCCAGTTTCAACAATTAAACAACCTATAAGACTTAAACGTTATGAAACCTAAGCAAATACCATGAATACTAAGGAAAATATTAATTACCATGATCAGTCGGTTTAAATTAAGCAAACAATTATGGTACATGTAAATCACTCTTTACATTATTTTACATTAATTAATTGATTTGTTAAAAATAAATACAAAAACTATTATCAGGTTCTTGACCTTAGGCCTATAGTTCTGAAATCGAATGGACAAGAATGGATAGAAAATTAACACATGCCAAAAAATATTTTGTTGACAGCAAACTTGTACTGCATTATTTGATCGCTTTTGAATCATTTCAGGCTAAATGGGTCCAAGCGCAGCTCCATGGTCCAAGTAACTGCTTTGAACTGGCCTAATATTGACCCAGAAACATTTTATAGAGTTTAATAATGTATAGTGGACGTCGATCACCTTTATAATATTTGTGCTTTAAAGCCTCTCATTTTCGAGTTGAAAACAAAACAAAAATTAAATAAAAATAGCTTACTTGTAACAGAAATAGGTACCAGAAATGCATCAGAAACCACCAGAGCTAGAGCACCTACAGTAGCCAGAGCTTCCAGGGCCCTTAAGAGGGGGGGGGGGGGGGGGGGGATGAGACAGACTTGGCGCTGCGTGCTCGTGTTGTGTGCTACACACACGTTTCTATTTTTTTGTAGTGATTTTAGGTTGCACTCCCACTTTTTCAGTTTGCACTCCCACTTTCCAAATTCCTGGCTAAGACACTGTTGTAAACTGCTTCTTAAAATTATAAAAAAAAATTGTTTTGCCGTAAAAAGTGTGAACATGTACAGTATCTACTTGCCAGGTAGAGTTTGTTCCTTAGAGAACTGTCTTTCGGCATTCTACTAAAGTGGAGTAGATTTATCGGATGTTCTGGAGACTTCTCAGTTCTGAAAAGAACTGTCCTGCTTTTTAACTACTACCCGGACGGAAGGTGTTCTCTAAAGAACAAACTCTACCTGGCAAGTAGATACTTGTGTATAGTGTTACCGAAAACCAAATGTATTTGATACACTGTACCTCACGATGCAATGCCTCAAATCCTATAAATGCTAAGTTATCACAATATTTGTCATACCAGCACAGCTGTCTTAAATACACTGTGCATGTAGACCATTATTACCTTTGTTACTTTTTAATTATTATTTTGTGAAACTTAGATGAATGTTAGATCTCGGAAAGTTCTTGTTAATTGTGAAATGACGTCATGATGACGTCATCACATGATTTTTTTAATGATTTTTGTTTTTAAATTTTTGCACCTTTAAGTCATAAATTGCTATCTGAACATGGTATTTGTTTAAATAGGCTGGATTGGTCATAACTGCTTTGATGCCAAGAGAAAATGTTCTTAACAAAACAGCTCTGCATTTGTGCACAAATGCAATCATGTCTAGTTTTTATTTCATTCTTCTCCACAAGTTCAATCGAATTACACACAAACGAGAAACATTAAAACCTACAATAGATGTGGAGAACCAGTTTGGTTAGACTGAGGAGGACAATTTTTTCCTGAACTCAAAAGGTACTCGGTCGGCTGATACAAATGTACAGACAGAAACAGGCAACTTAAATAGCATCCACAATTTTTGTTTGCATAAAAATATCAAATAATAAACCACAAGGGAAATAATTTTGGGGTTCAACAATTCAACCCCCAGATACTGTTTTCGTAAAGATGTTTAACAAATAAAAACTTTGAGTCGTATACTGGTGTGGGTTGAATCGAGGAGAAAATCTGTTGACTGCTGCCTTAAATCGATCATAGGCATGAGTTCCACAAGGCAGGCAGAGGATGGTATCAGAAAAAGAATACTTTCATTTATAACACCCAGAAAAAAAGAGTAACTTTGGATACGTACAATGTAGGAAGATCTCTACTTTCATCACTTGACAGTATGCATTAAATGCTTATAAGCTGTGCGATCGAATGTACTTGTACCCCATGGAGTTACAAAACCCTCACAAATGGGTGACAGATCTTAGGTCTGATTACAATTTTACACACTGTAGTATGCTTTGAACGTCTTTCTTTAAATCTATCCTCATGAAAAATGGGCTCTGTGTTTCTCTAAACCCACACAAATGGGTGACAGAAATAAGGTCTGATTATAGTAGTGTACACTTTGAACATCTTTCTTCTATTCTTATTGGGCTCTGTGTTTCTCTAAATGCTTAACCACAGAATGCTGTACTTATTTACAGCACCCTTTAAAGTACCCTTTAAAGTGCTTGAATCTATCGGTTTTAAGAGTAGAATTCTGTGAAAAACAGAAAATTAAGCCAAAAAGTTTTTAAAATTCACAAGCTGACAATTCCTGCCCTGGTTCTTTGTTTGAGCTACAAGTATTTTTTGTCCCCAATACAGGGCTTAATTTTTCATTTATTTGGTATTAATCTTGGCACCATTCTTTTAAAGTTTTACAAAGCAGCAATCTTTTTTCTGGCTCTTTCCTCCTGAAAAACCCACAGCTATAAAATGAAGAAATTTTAAATATAAGAGGCCCCCTCATCCAACTTTATCATTAAAAAAAAACACAGGAAAATAAACAAGTTAATTTTTTTTACTCAGCCTAAATTCACCAAGCCATGGGGCTTTTCAATCATCATTCTCATTTGTACTTCATTTACAACACTGAAAAGGTCCACTGCAAAGAACGACCATGAACTCTTCACAAACTGTTCATGAAATGAAAACTAGGGCTCCTGATGGAAAATGGTACTTGGCTGTGCTTGGTACGAGTACCATAAAGCCCCAAAGGGGATACCATGGTGTGTTTGTTTTGTTGTGTATTGAATCACCAAGTCCCATGTTGTGTCATGACTAGTGAACTGTTCACGGGATGCTAGAGAAATGTCCACATAGTTTTTGGCCTAGTTTGATCATAGTGCTAGCCCTGGTTTGATGATGTGCATAAAAAAGTCTACAATACATGTACATGATGTAATGTATACATATGTACATGATGTAATGTATACATATGTACATGTACATGTACATGATGTATGTATCATGACGCATACAAGAGCAAAGAGTCATTGCTCTATGTTATGTACAGTGTATACTGTACATGTATGCTCGTTTGATTTGTGGATTGGATTTACTTTTGTTAGTCAGTTAGTGGGCATACTTGAATACAATACTATTACACGATTGAATACACACACACACACACACGCAGACCAGCCCTTATGCATAGTGTACACAAGCTTGTCTCTGGGTGTATGTATGCACACGTTTGCAATATGCATCATAAATAGAATCATAAAATCATATTATATGACTCTGCACAGGCATGACAGAGGTGGGTGCAGTGTTCAAGCACCGTTTAACTTTTTAAAAAATGTGTGGAACACAAATCATTATCTGTTAAAATGTATTACAATTAGGCCCTACAATGTGTTTAACATCGACTGTGTTGTTTTATTGAACAATTTCAAACACTTTCTCATTAGAAAATTACCTTAATTTTAATTTGATGAATTTTGGTCAAAGTTCAGTTTTCTGCTCTCGTCTTTGGAACAGGCATGACACTCTCACTCTTTTCATCAGACCATTCAATCCAGACAGCATTTTAAAATTTGATGTTTTTTCCACTTACTGTTATTTTATTTTTTTACAGTATTCCTGATAGTCTTGTCCACAGCAACTGAACACGTTGAAGCAGGTAACTTGACCTTTTATCCTCGGTCAACATGTTTTAATTCATGAAAAGGGTTTTGAAGTAAAGTATAGTTTGTGGTGTAGTGCGCTAGGGAACTCAAGGCCCCCCCCCCCCCCCCCCGACTGGCATTCATCCAAAGGTGTCAAACCACCTGCCCCCCCTCTCTTTTAAAAAAAAAATGAATGTGGAGAACACTGGTGATGTTTAAAGACACTGGACACTATTGGTAGTTGTCAAAGACCAGTCTTCTAACTCAACATATGCATAAAATAACAAACCTGTGAAAATTTGAGCTCAATCGGTCGTCAGAGTTGCGAGATACATGTAACTATGAAAGAAAAAAAACACCCTTGTCACACAAAGTTGTTTGCTTTTAGATGCTTGATTTCGAGACCTTAAATTCTAAACTTGAGGTCTCAAAATCATATTCTCGAAAACTACATTATTTCAGAGGGAGCCGTTTCTCACAATGTTTTACAATACCAACCTCTCCCCATAACTCTTAACCAAAAAAGGTTTTATGCTAATAAATATTTTGAGTAATTACCAATAGTGTCCACTGCCATTAAGGATTGACATGAATGAAACAAATGAAACAAGCATTTGTCACATGACCAGTGTATTACACACATCAGGCCTGAAATTTCATTTTTTTAAAAGGCAAGGCCATTTTAATTTTAGAAAGGGCACTTCCTTTGGAAAATCTTAAAATCAGTAGAAAACTTTTGAAAGGGCACCAAGGCCAAGACCAGCGCAACAGAGGTCATGACATGCATTAGGCCTGGGCGAATTATTTGAATATCCAGTTAATGGCGAATGTGCCTTTTTTTTCTTAACCGGATATCCGCATAGGGCGCGAATAGCTATTTATTAACTGGATAGTAATTACAACCGAGTGAATGGATATTCTTTAATATCCGAATATCCGCGGATGTCGGGCAACTGATATGAATGATTGGTCTGAATCCTTATGAAACTTCTATTAGGACAGCTTGATACGGCATAAATTAAGTATTAAACTATGCTCATCTCCGTGAAGAGTTAAAACAATGACATTTCTGACGTAATTTGTTCAAAGATTACAAAAGTTTTCCTTCACATAGAGTCAATCACGATCAAAAGAAAAAGCAAATTGCCATCTTTAAATTAGATCCGGTCATTTTTATGAATGAACGGAGTGACACTAGCTAAAACTAATATCAATCCACCCATAAGATCTCATTCACATTTTTTTAATAGTTGGCCAGCGGTATCCGAATAACAAAATTTCACTATTCGCCCAGCACAAGCATGCATGTAATAACAGGCCTGGGACATGCCATGTTCATAAGAATGTGTGGATATAACAGAGCTGTATAAACAGTCCATTATAACTGTTAATAACATTTTATTTGACTGAAATGAAATTGACTTACACATTTTTTTTCTCCCTTGACAGCATTTACAAATTGCAGTGATGAGGCCAGCCTTGTGAGACCGTTTGACACGATAAAGAGTCCCAACTACCCGAGCAACTACCCAAACAATGCTGCCTGCAAATGGCACATCAAGCTGAACTCCAATGAGCTGGCCACAATAAGGTTAGTGTAGAGGTATTAGCCGAGGCTTGAATTTCACACTGGATCCAAGGCAGGCCGGAGGCCAGTGATTTTAGCTTTGGGGCCAGTAAACTAGTCTCCTATGCGATGTGTTTTTGGTCACCAGGCATGCAACTCTTCCGTGTTTCCGCGGAACTCCGCGATTTTTTTTTTTTTTTTTAATGTGGAAAAAAAAAAAAAAAAAAAAAACCTTTTTTTTTTGACGGATTTTTCACAATCATGTAAAATAAGCCTAGTACATGCTAAAAATGCACCTAAGAGCTTAATAAACCTCAACATTTTCTAGGGTACCTTTGTGGGTATCATGTCCTGTGGCGTTGCGGCTGCCTCGCTCCGCACTTGCGTTGTGCCTTTGAAAATATTTTCCTCTTTTTTTTTTCAACAGGCAGTTGCATGCCTGGGTCACGTGATGGCACTCTCAAACATATTTGTATCACTTCCAGGGGGTATTACAGCACCAAGGCTCTGGAATTCACTCCCTGAAATCTCAGGAAAATCCATGACATCTCCATCTTTCAGCATCAACTTAAGACACACCTGTTCACACTTGCATTCCCCGACACTTTTCCCTCTTTCCATCTTGACCGGCGCCTTTGAATGGTTTTTCACCAGATTTAGCGCGCCTTTAAAAATGCTGTGTTATTATTATTTATTATTATATTCATTCATTCCCCCAAAAACACTTCTTGAAGACAGGAACACATTACGACCACATGCACCATATTCATCACGGACAATAAGACCTTAATGAGAGTCGTTACAACCTAGCAACTAACAAAATATGGCGCACAGAAGTAACAGAACGCCGATTAAAACTGTGCAGGACGACAATTTGCATATACCCCCGGAAGTGATAAAAGTACTTTTGAGAGCACCTGCACGCGGTCAAAAATACAGCCCACTGCGGGTTAATTAACTGAATTCTCTGTTTGTCTCTTTTCCCAGGTTTACGGACTTCCATCTGGTCCAGAGCAAAGATTGCCTAAAAGACTATGTGTCCATCAGTCCGCAGGGCATCAACCAATGTGGCTTAGAGCTACCACCGACCTACATCTCTGGCGTAAACACTGCGCTGATAATCATCACATTCAGGACGGACAAGATCAGCAGCGAGAAAGGATTCGCTCTGGAGTATTATATCAGTGAGTTTTATTAATATAAATAAAAGTGTCCTAACTTGTTTTCAAAGGCACTGCATCCGATTTCACGAAATGCTAGAATGAATCCCATCTCGAGATTAAGGACAAGTTACTCTACTTGAGTAACTCGTCCTATGGATATGGAACTTAACGTGTCCTAAGTCCTAAAAGATTTATCCTAAGTTAGGAAGAGTTTTGTGAAATCAAAGGCTGGACCAGTATTCTCACTTGGGGTATCCCTACATGTGTATGAGATAACAACTCTGTGAAAATTGTGACTCAATTGGCCATCGAAGTTGCAAAAAAATAATGACATTTTCACAGATTTTTAAAATTTTGTGCATATGTTGAGATACACCAAGTGAAAACACTGGTCTTTGACAATTACCAAAGGTGTCTAGTACCTTTAAGGGTCATATATTGAGAATGGCCTATCTGCCAAAGTTGAAAAGCGAATTCTTTGCGTGACCAAAAATGGGAGCAAGAGGTAGACGAACAGAAAAGTCTTTGTAGAGATTTCAATTGGAGCATGTCAGTGATGTACTACGGGGTTTGTTTATGGTTTGCTTGAAAGGGTCTGGGTACTATTTGTACAGCACAAACCCCCAAAGTCCACAGTTTTTGAGAAATGAACAGAACAAATTCTCCAAAATTGTTTGAGCATGTACAGTGGATATACGGGACTCTACTGCATTTTTCTTTGATTTTCACTTTTTTCTTCTTTAAACCTGATGACTAATGGAGCTGAAATTTCTACATTCACATTCAGACGGGGTTCATATCATGACCCAAAACTTGATCTACTAAAGGTATCAGAATCGTTCAAGGTACACTTTTGATGATTTGAAGTTTCCACTTTCTATTTGAAGTACATAATAAGTGTTAAGTTAGCATCGGGGATGAAGAATACTAACTTTGTTTTTTTACCAATACATCAATTTGAACCCACGACCCTTGCAATTTTAGAGATTGCTCGGTAGCTAGAGGCAGTTGGAATCTTATGTTTTGGCAGCGGTTACTGCGCCGATAGATGTTAAGTTTGCATTAAGATAAAGCATGTTTATTTTGGTTTGCCTGTGATATTTTCTTTCACAGGACTTGGGGGAAATTACTGAGTATACAGTGCAAAAAAAAAAAAAGAAAATGGGTATGGGTAAACAAAAATGGACATGGGTTAAAAAAAAATAATAATAATATTTGAATAATTTTGTCCCCTCGCAATCTGAAGGTGCTCGCCATTCTGAAAGCTGTGATCCCATGACTGAGTTCCACTGCAGTAACGGGAACTGTCTGCCGCTGAGCTGGACATGTAATGGCCGGAAGGATTGTTTTGATGGCTCGGACGAGTCTCCTTCAAATTGCCGTGAACGTAGGTTGAAATTTAAGTAATCTCACTTGGCGTATCCCAACATTTTGCCGTGAACGTAGGTTGAAATAGGTTGAAATTTAAGTAATCTCACTTGGTGTATCCCAACATTTTGTATGCACAAAATAACAAACCTGGGGCTCAACAGGTCATCGAATTTGCAAGAGAATTATGAAGAAAAAAAACACACTCATTGCATTGTGCATAATAAAAAGGTTCAGCAGGAGTCTTTTATTGTTTGAGTTAGAAATTACCTCTTTTCTCAAAAACTACTTTACTTCAGCGGGAGTTGTTCTCACAACGACCTCAGCTGAGTTGTAGAGTGTCGTGGCCGAGCGGTTAAGAGCACCAAATTCAAACTCTGGTGTTTCTGATCAGCAGACTTGTGGTTCGATTCCCCAGTCGTGACACTTGTGTCCTTAAGCAAGACACATAACCATTGCTTCGTCCTTCAGATGGGACATAAGGCCGTGGGTCCCATGTGTTGTGTAAATGCAGGTAAAAGAACCCAGTGCACTTATCAAAAAGAGAAGGGTGTTCGCCCAAGTGTTCCTGGCTGGATTGGCAGCAAATTGCGCCACAGCACGTTGTAAACCATTACATGGTGCTTAAGGATTAGGTCTTATATCTCAAAATTCGTCCCCACTCCTTGCAGTAATAATACCTGGCACTTTGTATCATTAGGCAAAAGGCGCTTTATAAATATGGTTATTATTATTATCGGTTGGTACACAACTTGTGTAAGCATAATAACTTGCTAAGCACAGACAAATCTTGCTTATCAGAAACTGATTACCAGCCAAAATTCCATATAAAATTTACATTCCCCCTTGCTTATCAGAAACTGGTTACCAGCCAAAATTCCATATAAAATTTACATTCCCCCTTGCTTATCAGAAACTGGTAACCAGCCAAATTCCATATAAAATTTACAGTCCTCCTCGCTTAGCAGAAACTGGTTACCAGTCAAATTCCATAAAACTTACATTATTGTTTACATTATTGTGTTCCACTGGTTTTTTTTTTGCTTATGAAAGAAATTTGCCGAAACAGTATATTCTGCGTTAACAGCTTTATGAAATTGGGCCTCAACAAAGGTTGTCCATACTCTCTACCATGGAGCTGGCACAAAGAACTCTCAACTCGGCTCTTCTTAAAATTTTGTTCTGTTTGGTGTTTGTTTCTTATTACAGCGACAACCCCGAAACCTTTAACAACTGTGCCGTGGCAATGCTCCGGCCATGAGATCCTGTGCACGTCGAAGGTTACCGGCAAACCTATCTGCCTCTCCGAGTCCAAGAAATGCGATGGACACATTGATTGTGGGGATGGGCAAGATGAGAAAGGATGCCACTCGGTCTGTCGTCATTATTACGATTGTAAGGAATACTTTAAAGTGGCTATACACTTTTTCCTAACCCAAAACACAATGTCCACAGATTGACCTTAAACTTACACAGTTTGAAGATAGTACGTGTAGAGAGCTTCCCTTGAAATTTTATTTACTGAGGTGCTGTAGTTTTTGAGAAATGAGTAAAACAAATAATTTTCGTCTCAGTTTAAGCATGTAAAAACATACTAACCAGTTATACTTTGGTATTGGTATAATATCATAGCTGGTTAATGGGATTTCACATGCTAAAATAATTTTCGTCTTCCTAAAACTCCTAAAACAAAAAATATTTTGTGATTTGTTTTACTCATTTCTCAAAAACTACACAACCTCAGTTAGTAGTATTTGAAGGGAAGCTTTCCACTATCATTATCTTCAAACCCTGTAAGTTTAATGTAAATCTGTGGACATTTTGAAAAAGTACCGGAATTCTTTAAGGATTATTGTAGAATCGGTTTTGCTAATAAAACAGTTGTTGACGGTGTAAGCACTTCATGTAATCCACCATATTTACATAAACTGACCTGCAGAATTTTGAGATCGATCGGCCATCTGGGTCACGAGTCATAGTGAAAAACTGATTAAACATATTGCATTACATCTATTAAAAAAATAATATGATAAAAACGCTCACTGAGCGATAAACTCCGAACGGGAAATTAGTTTTGTTTATTTCTCATCAAATATAACATTTCAGACAGAAATATTTCAAGGGATGTTTTCTACAATTATTATTAGACCGTGTAAGTTTTATGTAAATCTGTGATCTAAAATGTTTTTTTTCTTACCAATTCTTTCATGTTCCTTTTATGAGATTTGATGTTTTGACAATTACAAACGTGTTTATCATAAGTTTGCACTGACACGCTGATACTCACCATCGTCAGTTTCTCTTTTTTTGCTGTGATTTTTTAACTGATGATTTCTTTCCATTTTCCTTTCTCTCCAATCAGCGGACTTTAAATATTTCACTTCTCCCAATTTTCCAAACAATTACGACTCAAACCTTGACTGTTCGTGGACGCTTTCTGTCAGGAGTGGTGCAATCATCCAGCTCCGGTTCCATACCTTTAATCTGGAGCAAGGTTACGACACCGATTATGTCAACGTGTTTGACGGCGATACAGATGGGGTAAGTAATGGGCGACTAGAGGGCAGGAGTCTTTCAAGGTAAATTTCCAGTGTTTATGTTAACCTGATTATGCTCACTTTAACAAGAACAATTGATATACCTGGTAAGTCTGCTGCCACCTAGAGTCCCTAAAGTATCCATTGACAATGCGTAAAGATCGTGGCATTATTTCATAGACACAACAAATTTTTCCATACCAGAGAAGGTTACCAGCCAAACTACCATGTCATGTGTACGTTTTGTGACTGGTACCCTGCTCATTTCTAAAGCAAAGATATGTTGTTAAGCAAGAATTTCAGCTTTAGCGGCTGTGAAATTAGGCCCTCCGCATAATTTCAAATTAGCTAACCACAACAAATTTATGGTTACCAGAGTAAGGTTACCAGCCAAACTCCAAATCTACTTATACACCCTGTGACTGGTATCCTGCTAATTGTTGCTAAGCAGGAAACCGTTAGGCAATACTTTCTGCTTAAGCAGCTCTTTGAAATTACGCCCTGGGAGGAGTTCCGGCTCTGGCTTACGCTCTATCTTCAGCCTTAATCATCAAGTTTTGGAGCAGTGTGCGTTTGGCATGGTGCTTTAAAGGCAGTGGACACTATTGGTAATTACTCAAAGTAATTCTTAGCATAAAACCTTACCTGGTGACAAGTAACGGGGAGAGGTTGATGGTATAAAGCATTGTGAGAAACGGCTCCCTCTGAAGTGACATAGTTGTCGAGAAAGAAGTAATATTCCACGAATTTGATTTTGAGACCTCAAATCAACCATCTAAACAAGGGTGGTTTTTTTCTTTCATTATTATCTTGCAACTTGGGACAACCAACTGAGCTCAAATTTTCACAGGTTTGTTATTGTATGCATATGTTGAGATACACCAAGTGAGAAGACTGGTCTTTGACAATTACCAATAGTGTCCAGTGTCTTTAATATTAGAGACCAAGCCCAAGCTGATGTCCAGTTAGAGCCGCATGAAACCAACAAAAAACGTATGAATGGTCTACCACCTTTTTTTACCAGGTGTGAAATGGCACTCGTTTTGGGTTGTGAACATAGGAAACATGACAATAATAATGGCTACGTCTTTAATGTATTTTTAGCCGCAGTTTCTGATTGGTAACTACTACTCCTTCGACGGGGCCGTCAATGTGCCACCAAAAGTCATCGAGGGGACAGGCAATACGATGTTGGTAATTTTTCACACCGATGCGTCGTCTAATAACATGGGATTTAATGTGACTTATCAGACCAAAGGTAAATATGGCCTGACTTACAAATCTAGGTTTCGATATCACAAACTCTATTAATCATCTATAATTTGTCTAAACAAATTTTAGGTTTGTATTTAAATTGAGACTTCTTGAGTATGCCTTGTGAAGAAAAATCAACCATTAATTTTGGGGGTAGCTTATTCCGGAGATACGGTGCTGCAACGAAAACTGATCCGTCTACCCAGGAAGCACTGAGTATTTGTGTCATGGTCAAGCGGATAAGAAAACCAGACTAAGGTTCTGGTGTTTCTGACCAACAGTGTGGGTTCCAGTCCCTGATGTGACACTTGTGTCCTTAAAGGAACATGTTGCCTTGGAACGGTAGAGTTGGTCTTTGAAAAGCGTTAGTAACTGTTTGTTATAAAATGCATATGGTTAGAAAGATGTTGTAAAAGTAGAATACAATGGTCCACACAAACATGCCTCGAAATTGCACGGTTTTCCTTTTACCTCGTCGACTAACACGGTCGGCCATTTATGGGAGTCAAATTATTGACTCCCATAAATGGCAGACCATGTTAGTTTGCACGATAAAAGGAAAACCACGCAATTTCGAGGCAAATGTGTGTGGATCATTGTATTTTACTTTTAAAACACCTTTCCAACCATATGCATTTTACATAAAACGGTTACAAATGCTTTTTATATAGACCAACTCGATCGATCCAAGGCAACGCGTTCCTTTAAGCAAAACACTTGAGTAATATTGCTGCATCTTTCAGATGGGTCGGAAAGCTGTTGGTCCCTTGTGTTGTGTAATGCACTTTAAAGAAATCCCGGTGCACTTATCGAAAAGGAAAGGTAGTTTGCCCTGGTATTCCTGGCTGGATTGGCAGCATGTAACACCACGGTGCCTTGAAACCATTGCAATACGCCCCTAGGGGTGTGACAAAGCCTATATAAGCTATAATAGGCTAGCGGGCAATCTCGGTAGTCTGGTTGGTAAGACACTGCTCTAGAATTGCAAGGGTCGTGGGTTTGAATCACACCCAAGAAATATGCCTGTGATATTTTTTTCTCGGGAATCGGGAAAGTGCTGAGTTTACAGTGCCAAAACACATCAGTGTATGGGTAAAAAACAAAATCAGCATATAAGAACCTATTAGTATTGTTATTCTGCTGTGCGTATCACAGATTGAGGTAGGGTAAGAAAGAGAAAGCATTGTTTTGATAATCATCTTTGGTTGCCTTTGTTTACTCCCCAGGTGATTGTCTAAGTGATCAGCAGCTGTGCAGTCGAACAGATCAGAACTGTTACGATAAATCACAGAAGTGTGACAACATTTTGAGCTGCATGAAGGGACAAGATGAACTTGGCTGTCAAAGTAAGATAGCAAACTCCATGTTGGCTATAGACACAATGCAAAACATGAAGAGCACTGGCACGTGCCTCTGCCGTTTGCCTATTTGGGTGTCAAAAACATGAACAAAAGGATGGTACGTGTATTTACACACCTCCGAACAATGCATGACTACCTTTTCTACTATTGAGGGAGTCCGTTCTATTTGTGCACATTTTCACACCCGAAAAGGCAGACAGGAGACACGCATGTGTGTGTGTCTGCTGTGTGCATATGGTCTTTTTCTTGGTTTCTTAATAACATGGATGAGATTTTTTAGACTTTTATCTGAAATCAGACTTTTTTTTGTCGACCTGGGGAAGAAAGTCAGACAGTTTCTTTCTCCACAAATAAAAAAAATTCTTTTTTTTTTCCTTTCTACTTCTCTAGTGCTGCGGACATTTTTTCAAAAACTCCTTAGAATCTTTAACTCCAGGGGTTATCAAAAGGCGGAAATGCCATAATTTCAGTATACCTTAAAATTTGAGTCCAAGTTTGGGGCTTTCTTGTTAGCAATGACTCTAACACATGCAATAGTATGATAAAAACTAGTTCCTATATAGCACATTTTAATACATCAATGTATCATTGTTTTCACATTTGTGCCCTGGGGTGGATATCACAAAGATATCACAAAGAGTAGGGACTATTCTTAACTTGGAACTAGTCCTAGGAGATATAGGAGTTTTTTAATCCTGCATTTCAATGTTTTTCCTGACTGTACAGCGCTTTGAAACAGTGGTTTAAAGCGCTTTATAAATGCATTTAAGTTAAAGGGACACGTTGCCTTGGATCGGTCGAGTTGGTCTTTGAAAATCGTTCTGTAATCGTTTGTTGTAAAATTTATATGGTTAGAAAGATATTGTAAAAGTAGAATACAATGATCTACACAGATATGCCTCGAAATTGCCTGGTTTTCTTTTTACCCTGTCGACTAACACGTTCGGCCATTTATGGGCCATAAATGGCCGACCGTGAAAGTTCGTGACGTAAGAGGAAAACTGTGCAGTTTCGAGGGATACTTGTGTGGATCATTAAATTCTACTTTTAAAACATCTTTCTAACCATACATGTATGAATTTCATAACAATCGGTTTCAAATGCTTTTAATAGACCAACTCGTCCGATCCAAGGAAACGTGTTCCTTTAGTATGGCTAGTCCTAAGTTAGGACGAGTAACTCGTCCTAACTCAAGATAAGACTAGTGAAATCCACCCTTGGTCAATGGGCCAGTCACATTCCTGTAATCTTTCTCAGCTCCATGGGGAGTATACAGCTCCATGCTGCCAGGGTGCTTCAAAGGCTTTTTCAAACACGATATGAACCTCCACCCTTTACCGTCTGGATGGTTTTGTCCGGTAAAACAGACCACCTTCTACTGTTTGGATGGTTTTGGCTGGTAAAACAGAATTTGTTTTCTACATCCCATTACAATTATTTCACAATTATTTTCTCTACCTGGGGCGATGGAATGGAACAAATTACCTAAACTCATCAGAGAAGCATGTCCTACTGCAATTAATAAAAACATAACTCAAAACCGACTTTTTTCAGTCAGCCTCGTCATTAATCCTTTCTTTCTTTGCTTTGTTCTTGTTTTATTTATTGTTCAGCGCTTTGATCTGTGTTAAAGGCACTATATAAATACCTATACTATTATTACGATTATTATTATTATTCATTGGGTAAATTTTAATTAATTTTGGGAATGAACACAGACAAATGACTAGAGTGGGATTTGAAACAACGACGTAGAGATTAGAGCTCACTTGGTATAGTGCCGGCACAATAATCGGAAGATCATTGGTTCAAATCCCGCTGTAGTCAATTTGTCTTTTTTCAACCCAAAAGTAGTTATGAAATTGTGCTGTAAACATGTATTTTTATTTAATACGTTAGGTTGTGCAAATGATCAGATCCCATGCCTGAAGACCCAGAAGGGTTGCTTCTCCGTGGACCAACGCTGCGACGGGAAACGGAATTGCAAATTTGGAGAAGACGAGGAGGATTGCGACCCCCAGATCTGCAAGGCGGACTACGGCTTGTTCCTGTGCGGCGACAGAAAATGCATGCAGGAAAAATACATCTGTGATGAATCCACTGACTGCATGGACGGTTCTGATGAGCAAAACTGCTGTAAGTTCATCTTTTTCCTTTGGTTTTTGTGCCAGTGAACATA
The DNA here is from genome assembly GCF_032118995.1 of Asterias amurensis. NCBI lineage: Eukaryota > Metazoa > Echinodermata > Asteroidea > Forcipulatida > Asteriidae > Asterias > Asterias amurensis. Next base: position 18,071,094 of record NC_092650.1, read on the forward strand.
AATTGAAAATGAGTGACATGGAAGTGGTCACACAGAACATCAATGTTAACAAACTTGATTCGTTTTTTCTATTCGGTTTGACTGACCAACCCTCACCATAGCTTAATTTTAAATGTTGACAGACAGCAACCTCTGAGTTTGTTGAGAGTATTACAGACCCTCAACTCGAACCCGCCGAATTTCCATCTGTAATAAGTTAAAAGTATACACATGTAGTATAGTTATCTTCTCTCAAGAATCTGTGCCAGTTTTAATGGTTGTATTGTTGAATTCTCTTTCAGATGTCTCAACTAAAGTCATCACAGCGGCTGCCGTTGGGTCCATAGTCTGTGGCCTCCTACTAGTGGCAGCCTTGAGCTGCACTTGTAAACTCTATCAGCTACATGTCCGCGATCGTTTCCCGCCGTCACACATGTCACCACTGCGGGAGATAGAAGAGGAGCTTCTCCGGCGCGAGGCACCACCGTCTTACACCGCCACCATGGCCTCGCCACATTTTGACGAGGCGCAGAGGGCGTTTATCGAAGGAATCCAGGCTGCTGTGATTGCCAGGAATGAGACTCGAGGCCCAACCACCAGGCAGAGCAGTTCACGGAGGCAGAGGGGAACTTTTGTACGTATGCTGTCCAGGGATCGCACCTCGAGATCCGGCAGCCAGGTGGAAATTCTGCCCGATGAAAATACCACTGAGAGTCAGACAGAGATGCAACCACCAAGTCCTGCCGAGATGGATAATGAGGTTGATACCATGATGACAGAGGAGGAGGGTATGAGAATTGAAAACGGACCGCCTCCTTTGCGTCGGATCTCTGGAGAGCGTAGCCCACCGACCGTTAGTCCAAGTACAGTGGAAGCCTCAGCAGAGACAGCTGGACAACAGGAATCAACTTCAAGTTCTGTCTCGGACACGGACTCTGAAACGAATCAAGAAGCTCTGCACCTGATGGTTCGTGCCGCTGCTAACATTCGCCGGATGCGCCTGGCTGGAGGGCTGCAGAATGTTATGCAGGCTCAGGACCACAGAGTAGCAAGGGCCCGCAGCAGGACTGGGAGCCTTGCTGACATAGAAAACCCAGCTGAGATAGCGCCATCAGGAGACTCTGCACCGACTTCAGATGGTGAAGTAGAGATGGTGGCAGAGGTGGGATCATCGTCACATCTGAACGAGAACACCAATAATGCATCAGAGAGAACTGATACTGAAAACCACAGCTTACCAACTGAATCTACACAAGAAGCCTTTAAGATGTCAGAGTCCTCCGAAAATCCAGCTCCACGTCTTCAGGAAGAGCCTGATGAGCTGGCTTCAGACTCGGAATCCCTCCCGCAAGATGGTGAGGTAGAGGTATTAACCTCTCAGTCGCCAGAAGAAGCTGCATCTTGTGACGACGGAGAGGTAGGAAGGGACTCAAATACAGAGGAGAGACTAAGTCAGGCTTCGTCAATATTGTCCTTGGCATCTGTTGGCTCAGCGGCTGCAGAAGAGGAGGATGTTCCCATGGTGGAACCATAGAAAACTATGCATAATTTTTTTAAAGGAGTTTTTTGAGAGTCTCCTGTGAGTGAGACTTGATAATGCTCTGGCACTTTTTTAACCCTGACCCCAAACGGCATTTGAACCTACCACACTTTATCAAGTTCTTTCAAGTAGCAGCCCAGCTATCATGAAACCTGTAGACCCCAGATTTGTCAGGCATAAACTGCATACCTTGTACTTAAAATAATATGCTGTTGGAAATTGATAGATTTCAAGGGCTTTCCAATGTTTCAATGAGTATAATCCTGTAGTCAAATGGAAATGTTCAGGTGCATATCACGGCAACATTTCATGGCTCTGCTAACCGCCGAATTCTGCGCTTATGATCACAATTTTTAGCTTGCACGGCAAGCGCCGAATTTCTGTGCCAGCTGTGTAAGAGTAGGATGCCTAATTATGTGGAGAACGCACATGCATAAACCAAAATTCCCCGCCAACCCGTGAATTGCGCTTGACGTAAGCGTGGAATTCCCTGCTACCACAAGCGTTGATTCTTTGCTAACAATAAGAAGGGCCATGAAACTGGGCCCAGTTTATGCAGTGAAGGATAATGAGTAATTAAGCACAGGGCTTCTTGTGCTGTGTGTTGAGAATATTTTTGATAATTCTTAAATTTTACTATTTCGAGGAAACACTATGTTTATTGAAATGTATTCAGATATCAATCTGTATATAGCTACACATGGGCATTAAATGTGTAACTTTAATCTAGGCAGATGTACTCAGAGTTGTGGGCATCACACATTGCAATGGTTGCATCCCTGGAATCACATTTAATAATAGTAATTGTAATAGTACTAGGTTCTTATATAGCGCTTTGTCACACCCCCAGGGGCATATCAAAGCGCTCAGTATCTTTCCCTGCAAGGTGTGTTGAGCTACGTTTATGAGGTATGAGACCTTACAGATAGCACCTTATGGTTTACAAGGTGCTGTGGCGCAATATGCTGCTGCTCAGACCAGGAACACCAGGGCGAACACCCTTCTCTTTATGAGAAGTGCACTGTTTTTTTTTAACATTCATTACACAACACGGGACCAACGGCTTTAGGTTCCATCTGAAGGATGCAGCAATAATGGTGTACTATGGCAATTGGGTTTGGTTTCTGAATTGGTTTTGAGCTCTTTCTTTGTGTATATCATGCAGGAATTGTAGTTCAACTTCATCCCCTTTTTCCCCTCGGAATTCAATTCACAATGTAATGGGAAAATTATAGGTAGAACAGTAGAACAGTTAGAATCGGGCTAAAAAGTAAAGATAAAGTGTTGAACATCGGTGATGCTGTGGAGGGGTCCATGAGAAAGCACAGCTTGTGATAATAATAACTAGTGTTTTAAAGCGCATTTCACAATAACCAGTTTTATTTATGCCCTGGTCATTGGGCCACTAACATGCATTTTTAAATCTTTCTCAGCTCCCTGGGGAGTATACAACCTGGGCAACTGTAAAGTCTTTTTCATACACAATAAGATTGACCCTCGCATGTACCCATTTATACCCCTGGGTTCGCTAAGGGTGTGGCCCCCTGTGGTGTGGTCCCCCTGAGGGTGTGGTCCCCTGAGCATGCATGGGCACAAGTCGAGCAATTATCAAACCATGATCAAACCCATGATCGAACCAAGTTATCATCAACCTTAAAGTTTATATGTTTGATTTTGGTTCAACATGTGTATGTATGTGTACACAGTGCGGCTGCTCTTCCAGTGTAAACACTCATTGTGTGCAGTCCCTTTTTCTCGGGGTCAACATAAATGAAGTGGTTTGTGTACATACCGTACATGCATGCATCGCTTCCATGCCCGTGCATACAACATTTATAGCAGCTCGCATCAATGCTTGAAGGTCGACAGAGCTTGGTAAATAAAGTAGCGGCACAATGAGGTCTACCAGTACCAATTGTGTTATCTTCTGCACATTAGAATTGCCATTCTCAAACAAAATTTTCCTGATTTTTTGTTTTTTTAAGGATTGAAGCGATTGAGACGAAACAAAATCCCCATTGATAAGTACTGTTACAGTGGCAAATTCTTAGTGCAGATAACAACAATCTTAGGGATGCACCCTGCTAGAAAATTGATGATTTTTAGGGCCTCAGAACATTGTCTTAGACTGCTTTGAGAGCACTAGGAAAGGGGTAGCAACGTTGCCTAATTGTGACCTTTGGGTAGTTGACTTGCAACTTGAGGGAATTTTGGATGACATAGGCCCTGAAATAGATGGTCCTGTTTGCCGTGAGGTGTAGGGTTTATACAAGATTGATGCTCAAACATTTGGAAATTTACACTCTGGCTGGTAACCTTTAAAGGAACACGTTGCCTTGGATCGGACGAGTTGGTCTATAAAAAAGCGTTTGTAACCGTTTGTTTAGAAATGCATATGGTTGGAAAGATAATTTTAAAGTAGAATACAATGATCCACACAAGTTTGCCTCGAAATTGCGTGGTTTTTCTTTTACTGTGCGAACTAACACGGTCGGCCATTTATGGGAGTCAAAAATTTGACTCCCATAAATGGCCGACCGTGTTAGTCGACGAGGTTTAAGGAAAACCGTGCAATTTCGAGGCATGTTTGTGTGGATCATTGTATTCTACTTTTACAGCATCTTTCTACCCATATGCATATTATAACAAACGCTTTTCAAAGACCAACTCGACCCATCCAAGGCAACGTGTTCCTTTAAATGCTTTATTTGCTCAGTACATGTAGATGTTGGCGTTGTTTATGAGCCTGTTTGAAATTGGCACCGAGGTTCGATTTAATAAACACACTTCAGTTGGTCATGGCAACAAAGGGTTCATTGGGTCCGAAGGTTTGTACTGCCAATTGTTGATTCTACTGCCAATGGTTATGTGGTTGATTCTACTGCCAATGGTTATGTGGTTGATTCTACTGCCAATGGTTATGTGGTTGATTCTACTGCCAATGGTTATGTGGTTGATCCTACTGCCAATGGTTATGTGGTTGATTCTCGGAATGGTACTCCATTATTGCTGTGTTAAACAATTCTTGTAGTAGAAGTGAAAAACCTCTCTGAGGTTGCTCTTGTGTTCCCCGTTTGAAGGCACTGGACACATTTGATAATTGTCATCGACCAGTATTCTCACTTGGTGTGTCACAACATACATGTATGCATAAAATAACAAGTATGTGAAAAGTTGGACTCAATTGGTAAATCTGAGTTGCAAGAGAATTTAAATGAAAAATGAAACGCCCTTGTTTCACAAATGTGTGTACTTTCAGATGCATAATAAAAGGCTTCAGGCCTGGAGTTTTTTAATATTTGAATGAGAAATTACCTCTTTCTCAAGAATGTGTTCACAATGATTGCTCACAATGTTTAATAATATTAACAGCCCTCTTCCGCTCGTTACAATAGTTTTTATGCCAACAATTATTTTTAATAATTACCAAAAGTGTACATGCTTTTAAGCTGTTCATGAAGAAGTGAAAAACATCAGAGATTACCCTATTCCATGTGTAAAAGCAGTCTGCCACCTGTCACAAGAAAAATGGACAATAGTGTATGTAGACGTGACTAATGGAAGCTCTACGTGCCCGAAACCAAATACTTGTTGACTTGGTGATGCCTTTTGTCAACGGCCGTGCGTCCTTCTATTCATTCAGCTTCTAATCCTTAGGTTTTGTGAAATGAGTTAAGCGAAGTCTGTTGGAATGTTTTGGGCTCTCAAAAAAAAAAATGAAAGTTGTGGAAATGGGACAAGGTTGAAAAACAAGAATTGTTGGAACTAAAGTGATCAGACTTCAGTCGTGAACATTTTGACGGTTGTAACCTTTCAAGTGAACCAGAATTAAAAGGGTCTGGTTTTGTTTCGGTGATGACTCTGAAAGTGAATGGCAATACAAACCTACTTGGTAAGACATGCAACAGCTTTGGTTAGAATAATGCAGCTATGGAAACTACACTTTGAAGTACTGCGTTTGTGGAAAAATATATCACTTTTTATCACCCAAAATTGATTCTGAGAAGCATTACTGAATGTCACGTTTCTCAGATTATGTATTCCTATCGCAGACTATTCTTCATGCATAGGGCTCAGCTTAACTGCTCCCGATTTTTGGCAATAATTATATCAAAAACCCTACCACCTTTTTAAAATGGTAAATCTACAACAATTTAGAATTGAAAGAGTGTGACGAGGTGTTTTCTTCTTCATTATTATCTTGCAAATGCGATGACCGATTCAGCTCAAATTTTCACAGGTTTGTTGTTTTATGCATATGAGATACACCTATTGAGAATACTGGTCTTTGACAATACAAATAATGTCCACTGCCTTTAATATGCGCCATCTGGTTCAAGGAGTAGGTTGCAAATACACGTTGTCATCTACGACTCGGACGCGTGCTGCAACGAGCGCTGAAATATACAAATCTGCCGCTTGAACAAGATTGCGCAAGTAACTGTGAAAGTGCTCGTTGCAAAAAAAAGTGAATCACAAAAAGCCAAACCAAATATACATGGAAATCTTAATTAAACTCTGGTTTTATCATTTTGAGACTGTAATTATTTTTTTTCTCGACTATGAACTCTATAACCAGGTTACTATACTTTATTCATTAAGTATTCATGATGTTTCTTTGTCATTAATGCTGTTCGTTATTATTACTATTGTTATTTTGTTTATGACATTTTGAAGAACTACTATTTCATTGCACATTCAACGTTTATAAGCAAACGCAACTAAGGGGATAGTATTTGAGGGACGTCTAGTTTTGACGTCTGCTGGATGGGCGGAAAACTGATTTCTTTGAATGCCAAACCAATGTTAAAGGGGAGGAGGGGATACCTTGGTAATTACTCAGGAAAAAAATAACAATCATATTATCTTACTTGGTGAGCACACTGCAGCTGTTGATACTGTATACCATAACCATGTTGAGAAACGATTCCCTTTTATAATGTAGTTAGTTTTAGAGAAAGGGATTTATCATTTAAAATATTATCAATCTGAGAAACGTTTCATGTGTATTTCTTTGGAGCGCTCGGTGGCAGCAGACTTACCGGGTAAATGTCCATTGTTTACGAAGTTCTGAGCATGCGCACATTACCGAGCACAATGGATTTTACCCGGTAAGTCTGCTGCCACCAAGCGTCCCAAAAGTCTCCCACTACGGATTATTCTTTCTGCCTAGATATTAAACATTCAAAAATTCAAATCTAAAAAATGTCGACGATATCTCAAAAGCTGTTGATCCTTTTGAGACGAAATTTTCACAGGTTAAGTTTTGTATATTCTACACCCATATGGGATTAAAAGAACCAAACAGTTCCGAAAACCAAAGGTTAAATGTTGCATTTGAGCTGTGTTCGAATCAGGAGATTTTGGCTATGGCTACGTATTTCCAGCTACCAGAGCCCAATTTCATAGTCTAGAGACAAAATTTTGCTGTTAAGCAAAAAAAATCCTTGCTTAGTAAAATCAGATTACCGGCCAAGACTCCACTCAATTGTTATGCTAAGTAAACAACAGCTAACTACCAGTCACTAGCAAAGTATATGGCATACATTTTTGGCCAGATGTGTAAAATAAGCAAGCTGTTTTCGTGCTTAATTAATTTTTAAACAGTTCTATGAAATTGGCCCCTGGCTCTAGCCACAGCCGAAGCCGCCAGTTCGGTCACAGCCTTTTACTCTTTCGCTTCTTTCTGTTAAAGATAATATGAAATTCGTGTGTACATATTTTTTTAAAAATTAAACTGTTAAATGAAAAGAATTGGTTTTATATACATTAAACACAGGTACTACATAATATTTGAGTTATTGGAGGCTTAAAACGTCAAACTATAATATAATTATTATTGTAAATACGAGCTATATTTTTTGCTTAATATAATTTACACCGATTTGGTTCGTAATCATGCCTTAAATCTTATAGAAACAGGTAATAATTATTTGGTTTGAACAAATTATGCACACGAAACAATAATACTCGACAATTCCTCAATAAAGGTTTACTCGTTCGGTTTTTATAAACTTGAATTTTTACATCTGTCATATTTATACATTGTACAAAAACTTTGGGCCATGTCAAACGAGGCAATTTACATGCAGCCAGTTCCAGGCAATCTCCAAGAAGAGAATGCATTCACATTTGAATGTTCACATATTTTTTATTGGGGTTCGCAAGACATTGTTTGAAAATAATTACCCATGTGCTACTAAAGTGGTCCCATAGCATGCTTTGCAGTTGGTTGCCTCCAAGTTGCCTCATATGACAAGGCCCTAAACATGCAAGTTAAAACTCTTATGCGGATGAAAAATAACCAATCACTTAGTTGTCACCAATATAAAAGTGGCATTCCTTCGTATATTATGTATTACTCTTGGTTTTTTTTCAAGCATTGTGACGTCATCTGCGTCATAAATGCTGATGGTCCAGAATGGGTGCGTTCGTTTAGCTTCCCTGGGCCGACCCCGGTGTGTGGTGGGTTTTTTCTTTCTAGGACAAACGTGGGTAATTATATGCACACGTTCGTCCTGGAAAAAGAAAACGCCACACACCGGGGTCGACCAAGGGAAGCTAAACGAACTCACCCTATGTTGTTTTCCAAACTGCTAAGATATTTTTGTCCAATTTGGGTTGTTTAAAATTCTAAATAAGAATCTCAAATTAAATCATTTCATACAGTAGAAATAAATAAATAAATACATACATACATTAAAATAAGTGATTTGTTTGAAGGATATAGAAAACAATAACATGAACCATTTTTTTGACAAATAGTGAATATCATTATATCTGCCGAAAGAAAGTAATATCTCCTAGGACTAAGCTAGAACTAGTCCTTACTCTTTGTGAAGTCGTCTCCAAGCATAACATTGTAAAACCCTTTTTTTTATAGAGCTTAATTTGCTGCCTAATATAAAAAAATCCCAAAATGAATAAATAAGCAATTAAAACAATCACTATAATTGTTCGTTATTGGTGTACCAATAATTGACGTCACAGTGGAGGGGTTTAATCCACTTTGATGTACAATAATATGTACTTTGCAAATGTATATAATTTTGTATTCGCATATAATATCACTTTTGGTACATGTATGAGATTGTGTACAAATACTGTGAACTGATGAATTAAACAAGTAGTAATTAAATACAAGAATACCTCTGTCTGTGAACTGATACATTTTATTCCTAGGACTAAGAGGTTGCCTTAACACATATCTATGAAATTTAGATCGACTGTTGAACTTGCAGACGTTGTGTTTTGTTCTACTATGTGGAATTTCCGTGTGGTCTCCAGAAGCTAAGAGCACATGGACACACACACACCCATATGAACGTGAATACACGCATGCGGTCATGGAGTAGATCTTTCCGGAACCATGAAATACTGAACCAAGAAAAATGTTTCAATTTTTGATGAGAAGAAAGAGCAAAGATCGAGGATCGGGCAGCATCGATTTAGAGTAGTGTACACTTGCTTTTATGGCATGAATTATTCATAATATTATTAATGGGATGGCTGCGATCAATTTCAGATAAATATTAACGAAATCAAGAAGAACACGCCATTTTAATTAGTCTGGTTTACAGGGGCGCGAGGTTTTCGAGTTCCTCTCTGCGTTTTGGTTGTACTTGCTTATAAATCGTCTGCTCAGGACTTAGCCTTTGGTCAAGGCGCACCGCGGCATACGCCGCTCGCGCTGATAGTCTTTTTTCGTGTGTTGCATTTTTGGGGTTGTGCGTGTCATTCGGCGTGCCGCGTGCGTCTTGACTAAAGGCTACTCAGGACTATACACACGGTCAGCGGTGCACTTATGGATTTCATAAAATTTCTGATAAAATAATGGTCTTCAAGGTATTTGTTTGGCAAATTTGAACATTCATTTTCAAAATAAATAAAATTATTTATTTGTTGATTATGATTTGTTTTCCCCTCCAAAATTATACTCATTTTCAATTTAACGACCTTTGATCATTACGAGTATAGAATGTCACGTAGTGACCTTATATTACTGAGCTGACGTTATCAAAATAGTATTAATTGTGCAGCAAAAGAAATGGTGAATTTCTACTTGAGCATTTCAAGGGCATCAAAGCAATGACCAAAGGGCATGGAAGCGATCGCCTTCGTTGCCCCTGTGAAGTATCAGGCATTGGATTAAGGCGAAGAGGTGTGCTAATCAAGACTGGGGCAACAGAATGCCTGATTCTGATCCGTTGTTGGCCTTGGTGTGTTAGCAACCACGCCCTCGTAGCACTCGTCCCCTATGTATTCACCACACCCACTTTTATACAGCCGTGCGTCGCGCCAGGCTGTTGCAAAGAACAGCCACTGAATACCCACTGGTTGGCGATACCCGTGCAGATATGCGTCCTTCAGCTCAGCAAGGGTACACAGGTGAGCGTTGAGAGTCTGAGAGCAATCATCAGCCATCTCATCCCGGTCGACGTCAAAGTAAGCCCCCTCCGTGAGGAACGGGATCAGGACCTTCGGGCAGCATATTCCCGGAGCGACGATCTCACCCGCACCCAGGCAGCAATACATCTTATCGGAAGAGTTGGTTCTCGGTATGTTCGCCACCACGTCCGCGTAACATTCCGTCCCGGTGTGGTTGCCGCATCCGTCGGGGAAGAGCTGAGCATAGCGGGAGGAGTCTGAGAAGGCGATCCATTCATCCGGAGAGGGTTGGCGATAGCCCTTCAAGAAAGCCTGCTTTAACTCCTCCAGGGTGCACAGATGACGTCCTGAGGAAGATAAATAAATGTAGAACTTCTGAAGACGAGCAAAGTAACACTGTTCGAAACGTCGAGGTCACACCGGCTCTTTTCGGAGCCAACACTCCATCAACAGAGATTTACACATTGTTGTACATAGTCTTGGTCCAAGACGTCACTGTCTCATACTTACTTGTTACGTAAACGTAATAACTCGACAGAATTGACATCTGTTGGAAATCGAACCAAGAATGCACTTGCGCAAAATTAGCGAGAGACACGGCGCGCTGCCCATGGTAGCGAGGCTGGGAAATAATCCATGCGAAGGTCTTGGGACGACCAAGACTACGTTGTACCCCGATACAAGCTTACTATTCAATAGTATCTTCTCATGTATCCACACCATGCAAAGCGTCAAACAATACTTACGTCTTGATGAGTTGATAGAGCAGGACACCGTGGGTTCATCGCTCTCTGAGGTCCCACTACTTAAGCTGTCACTCTCTGCCAGAATGACCGGACCCAGATCTCGATAAAGCAGCTCACCATCTGAGGTGTACTGGACTTGACTCTCGTGCATTGCGTACCAGTAGTCTGTGTCTCTAACCACAATAGCGTTGAAGTTGCTGAAGTTTGAATTATATTGAAGCTCCCAGAGGTAGCAAAGGTGTTGCGTGGAACGTTGACACTCGGATGAGGCAGAGGTGATTGTCTGGTGGAGACAGTCAGTCAGACTTGGATCTTTTTTAAGGATAAAAAAGAAAAGAAAAAAAAACGACCTTACAAAGAGTGACATGCAAACACCACTGACAGGGATATGCTGTTTCGCATTGTGTCTTCAACCAAACTTGGAAAGAAAACTTTTATGAAAGGTGTAAAGTACCAGATGAGCCAAAACATTATAAGGTGCGATAGATACCAAAACCTGACAACCTGACTAGACTATGAGTGACATGCAAACACCACTGACGGGGAAATGCTGTTACGCATTGTGTCTTCAACTAAAATATGAAAAGAAAACTTTCAAGAAAGGTTAAAAGTACCAGATGAGCCAAAACATCATAATGTGCGTTTTTCAGGATACCACAAAACACGAAATTGCTATGACAGAGTAACGAACAAGCACACATGTCATGAATAACCGATTGCTTTGTGTCTTCAAACAAACTTTGAAATAAAACTATGAGGATAGGTTAAAAGTAACATGAGCCAAAACATCATAATCTGCGTTCTGTTTTTTACTGCATCGTGTATTGTAATTATGAAGTTATTGTGGAATATTCGAATTCTGTTCCAACCACTCTCTTGGATCATACATTTTCAACTTGATTTTACCAAGTGAAATAAAGAATTGTGTACCCATCGGAAACCGCCGTTTTTGTCAACATATTTTTGTTTATCATGCAAACTTTTAGATAGAGATTACGATACAGAGATATTTGTATACAAATATTGGATGCGTAAAGAAGCATCATGGGGTGAAATCTGGGGACTGTTCCTCTTTACAAATTTTTGTACAAAATATAATGCATTTTGAATTGTTTTATGAGGAACTATTGTCATTTGTTAAATATTATTATTGGTTGTTTTAGTATTATGGTCTTACCTTGGGTTGTTAAATGTTGCTGTAGCAACTCGATGAAACTTGGCTGCATGGACGAACATAGGAGAAAACGCCAGAAATTAAAAAAAGGAACCAGTCAGAACAACGTTTATTTTAAACTTGTTGTCCCATGGAAAAATGTCTGTATAAAATTTACTTTGGGGATGAACAATTTGACTAGAATGGGATTCGAACCATCGACCTCCGGATTGACGTGCCGGCGCTCTACCAACTGAGCTATCTAGCCCTATATAATTATATTGGCGGTGTCCCTATTTTGTCAATATGTTTGTTCGGGTGCCAGTTATAAGCCATACAACTGTAAACTACCGTGTAGCCAGGGATCACACCCAATTTGATGCATATTGAGTTTTCCCTCTGCTCCCATACCAGATGTAACATTCTCACTGCCTTTGTCAAAATAAAATAGGCCTCCAACTATTTTGTTTTTCATTCAAAAATGTCACCATTTGGATAAGTTCATTCTCCAGAAGACGGTCCGGCAGACGGTCAGAGCAAGCTGGCCGAAACATCGTATAAAATACGACTCTTTTCAGGGCCACCACAATGTGCTTACTCACTGAAGAGATTTGACATGATCATCGCAAACCTTACTATAGTATTTTCCACTTAGCTTTCAATCTTATAGTTCATTCCCCACAAATCATCTTACCTTCTCCGGGCCGTAGTAGCTGGTGCCAGTCACTGTAGTCAAAGTCAAGGGGAACCGAGACGCCGAAGCCCCGTTGAGCTGACACAGCTCACCACGGTCCGAGTACTGGACGGAGAAACAGTCGAGGTCGGCCAGGCACGCCGCGCAGCACTGCAACTTGGACCGTGCCCCGGTGAGATTCCGGTACTGCTGGCCGGCCAGGGATTGGTTGTGTACTCGGTGAAAGAACTGGCTTTGATGACCAGGGTTGTAACCAGTGTCCTGACAAAACTTAGCTGCATGTGTGGGCAAACAGCAAGCCACCATAAAGAGAAGGAAGATTGTTATTGACATCTTTATCACGCAAGAAAAGGCGTGCTGATGATACATTTCATCAAGATGATATTAAGATTATGAATCGAAGCGAATTGAGTCTGTTTATATCACTGCCTTTTTTTGTTGCGATATATTTCTATGGCAACTGGCATTTATAATTAATAACAATTTATATCACGTAAGAAAAACAGTGCTGATGAGTTCCACCAAAAGACAACGCCAAGTTAATGGCCCTTTTCGAAACCACGGCTTCGGCATTGGATTCGGCTCAGGCTAGCTATGGTCCCGCGGTTTGTTTTGTATACGGGACTTCAGACGCAAGGAAGGAGCTTCAAGCCAAATCCAAAGCAAAAGCCGTGATTTCGAAAAGGGCATATGAACCCACACGTACAAACCGAGTCACCTACACTTTGTTATGTATTTCTATGGCAACTGATATTTATAATTAATACCAAATTGATTTTGTTATTTTGGATTGAGCGAAGGCACTTTTGACTCACATCAATAATGCAAATTCCAAACTGAGAGATGTTTTCAAATGAACGTGACACGATATTAACTGTCTTGAGGAATATTCTCGTATAAGATGATGCCATGAATGAACAAACAAGTCTACCAACAAAATTAATCATGTATAAAATAAATAAATTATATAACTATATAAAATTAATTGTTCCTGAAATAGAAAATTTGATTGGCTACAAGTTTCCCGCTTTTTCTGGATCATTCCCTTATTCCCTTTCCCCTCCTTTTTTTTTTTTTTTTTTTTTTTTTTTACAAATGGATATATTTGTTTGTACTTGTTGTATTGCCCCTGAAGAAGGTCCGGTTTGGATCGAAAGCTAAGACCACCCTACTCATTATACTATATATAATTTATTATAGAAGAAAATAACTAAATAAATAAAAACGTAACGTTTGGTCCAATTATATAGAAAGAAGGAAAGAAGGGAGGGAAAACATACAGGGTGTGGGAGGGGGGGGGGGCACGAAAGACACAATGAAGGTGAGGGGATTGGGTGCAGAGAAAAAAAAGAACAGACATACACAACCCTCGTGGGGCGAGCATGGAGTTGCTACACGAAAACATTGTTTTCAGGCTCCACACATTTTCAACGGTGTGAATGCAAACCTTACAAGATAAGTGTTATATTTTGCATTAGGGACAAATAATATAAATTGTGTATAACCCTTATAATAACCCGATGTAAAGCACTGTATATTCAGTACTTTTCCGAGTTCTGTGGACAGGTACGTCACTCGGGTGGGATTCGAACCCAAAACCTATAGAAATTAAAATTGTCTTCCTGGGTTCGAATCCCACCGAGTATACAACGCTTTACACACGTTAGTGTGAGGGTAAAAAGGCAATTTATATCGTTTTGAATTGAATGAGTGTTTTTTATTCAAAATATTGACATGTGAATGCAAATCAGTGTAATGATATCGCTATGGCACCGATAGTGCTCTGTTGTGAAGCTATCATGCAATGCCGTGTAATTAAAACTGTATACAAATCAGTGTATTGTTATGGCACCGGTAGTGCTTTGTTGTGAAGTTATGCAATCTAAAATGCTGTAATCCAAACTGTCATGCAATCACCTCTTATTCTTCAGGATACAACAATGCTTTGAAGAAAATCAATCTGATGGCGGGAGAAACTGCGTCTGTTGGAAAAAGAAAAGTAGCGTGTTAATTTTAAAGGAAGTAGACACTATTGGTACTTTTTACTTAAAATAATTATCATCATAAAACATCACTTGGTAACGAGTAATGGGGAGAGGTTGACAGTATAAAACATGAAAGAAACATGTGAGAAACGGCTTCCTCTGAAGTGACGTAGTTTTCGAGAAAGAAGTAGTTCTCTGAATTTTGATTTCGAGACCTCAGGTTAAGAATTTGAGGTCTCGAAATCAACCATCTTAAAGCACACAACTTCATGTGACAGGGGCGTTTTTTCTTTCATTATTATCTCGCAACTTCGACGACCAACTGAGCTCAAATTTTCACAGGTTTGTTATTTTATGCATAATATGTTAAGATACACCAAGTGCGAAGGATGGTCTTTTGACAATTACCAATAGTGTCCACTGTCTTTAAGGATTTAGCTGAGAGTTTGGCTGCTTCTGTGGTGCTGATAAGCAACAAATTGTAAAACCCTTGTTTCTGTTTTTATTGGACAAAACTAAGGTTGTTGCTTTGTTGTTAATTTTTGAGGCAGTGAACACTATTGGTAATTACTCAAAGTTACATTTGGAATTAAAACAGACTTGGTAACAAGCATAGAGAGCTGGTGCTAGTATGAAGCATTGAGTGAATAGCTGCTTCTGAAGTAACATAGTTTTTTTGGGGGACAGCTTAAGCCTGTAATTATGCATCTGAAAGCACACGAAGTTGTGCAACAAGGTGACTGTTTTATTTCATTATTTTCATGCAACTTCGTTTAAATTGAGCCAAATTTTTCACAGGTTTGTGGTTATATTATGCATGTTCTGATACACCAAGTGAGAAGGCTGGTCTTTTTACCATCACCAAATTTGCCCAGTGACTTTAGGGTTCAGCCGACAGAATCTTCTTTCTTTGTTGTGGTGTGTTATAATAGTTAGTAAATGGTAAAACCATGTTTTACTTATTAGAGTTATTACAACTGTCGTTTTATGTTGTACACGAACAACTAGTTCTGCACTTCAAAGCATGTTTTATACAAATTCCTTGCTTGACCTTAAAAACGGAGCGAGGCCTTCATTTTATTCAATATATTTCTGCATATTGAGAGCATAGAGTATACTCTATGTTGAGAGATATACAAAGGACAACCCGTCCCAGTTCTGTGCACGGAGCTCCCAACTTTATTTCTACAGTCCAGGTCAATCGTACTGAGCCTATTGTTGACTGCACGCCTCAGTGCTTCACCTAAGCCTGTTCGCTGGACCGCACTCGATCAGTCACCATTCGCTGAAAGGTGACCCGTAATCATATACATACCTTTTCAAAACAAAATTCAGAATAAAATTTGAATTGCAGAATATCGTTTGCCTGGTACAATGCCCTCGCCATAACTTTTATTGTTTGCTATGCTCTCATATCGCTACCTGGTGCACCGATCTGATCTCAGGTATGGATATACAGTTTTTATAACCTGGACACGGTATTCATTGTTCGCGGTGTGTGCACACTAAGTAGAAGTTACCGAGGGTTTCAAGGATAAACAGTACCAACAGGTTGTTCGGCAGACGGACGAGGTGGTGTAGTGTGCGGTCGTCTTTCGATCTGGCCAGTGTATCAAAACACAGTTGCTTCACATACGGTCATCTTCGAGGAAACTGATTCTCAGCGATGTCTGAAGTACGGGAGAGAGACGGATCGAAGAAATACTCCCCATCCACCAATGGAGGGACGGGGAAAAAAGGCCTTCCGGACGGGGACACCGACTCGCAGGATGGGTCCAAGGGATTGAAGCTCAAAAGACAGGTGACTATTGTATAAATCTAATTTAATTTTAACCGTGTTGTATTTTACTGAGTATTTATTTAGGTCAGATTTTGAACCACGTACAAGTGTGTTTATGTGTATGTTATGCTTCTCTTATTTCTTAGTTTATATTTGGCTGTTGCTCCACTTACACGGTTTAGTAATCAATACATAGGGAACTTTGTGCATCACACCTCTTTTCTCATTTAATGTAGACACAGGAACAGGGGCGCCGTATAGACCCGTCTCGTTTTGTACTGGGTCTAATTCTCACAAGTTTCTGGCCTGACGTTCTAACCCTAGTGTCAAGTTTGAAAAAGACTCTGCTAGGGTCGACATGTCAGTACAATGCCTAGTTCTTCCTTTATATCATATGTCCTTTTGGTTGGTAAACAGTTTGCAACAGCCAGTTCTCTTTTGAAGTTTTGTATTTTTTCCATGGATGCATATTTTGGTGTTTGCTAAAGCCGCATCTCTGAAGCTGGCAATACGAAATGGAACTAAACTTTGCTTTACTTTGGAGGTCTCTTGCTTTGCACATTGCTCGCTGCTTTTATTTATCCCCCAAAAATAAGTTGGTCATATTCTGCAGAGACACATTTTTTTGCAAACCTGAGAGCAAATAACAAATCCAAGAACCTTCAAGGTTTCTTTCTGTTGTTCAGTCAGGTAATATCTGCGCATTTCCCATTAATATACAATCATCCAACAAAAAGTGCAGCAACTTTTTTCACAAACCAACTATAGTTTAAATTTTTTTTTAAAGACAGTCACTACAAAAACTATTTACCATAAACGGACAAAAACAAGTAAAATACAGACAAAAAATAAATAAATAAAAAGACACTGAAATCTGTGGAATTTTCGAGGATAAAGCTATAAAAGCTGTCGTTCTTTGATTGACGATAGACCCGTCCTTTGATTGATGATATGCCCATTACCACAATGGGCATATGGGGGACTCATTGGATTAAGGGTCGCAAAAGGATTGATTTACTTGAAATTTTTACACATTGTAAAAACTCAAGTACCCATATCTGAAATCGGTTATGAGGTATTTTTGCTTAGTGTGTCTATTTCCCCCTTTTGCTGAGCCCAATTTGTGCATGCAGTTTTCCCTTTGCACCAGATCGTATGTCTGTAATGCGTAACACCGTGCACAAATTGAAAACCAATGACGGAGGACAACACCACAGGGTTAGGTAGCTCAGTTAGCGCCAGTATGTTATATTCCGAGGTCTCATGCAAGTTCACATCCCGCTCCAGTAAACCAAATATTTGTTGTCCAACTTTTCCCAATGTTGCGCAGTGCCCTTTAAGTATTCTGATTTGGAGAAAGTAAACGTGATTACAATCTGTCCCCTTTGTTGACGTGACCCAATATTTGTACCCAAGCTACTCAGTTCAATACGGTCTTTTGAACCCAGTGACCCTTTGCATTATCTAAACTACGTAATTACCCACGTAACTAAACAAACCCCGTCGAGAATGGTTACATGTTCCCTCATGTCAACGTCTTGAATGGGAGACTATACTAATCGTAATCAAGGGCAAACCATTTTTTATATATTTTAAATCCGGGTCATAGGTCACGGTTGGAGTATAGTACGGTGGCACATCTAGGAACTTAGCCCCATTCACTAGAATTGACCCCGGCAAAAGATTTAACGAAAAGTCGTCCACAAACATTCTTTGTTGTCATTGAATTACATATTAATATTTATCTTATGCTGAACTACCTCTGCGTTTAGATTGATTTTACCTCGCTGCACAAGTCTGAGGTGAAATAGTTTAAGGGCAAGGATCCAATGTACTTTTTATGCTCATGTATTAATAGAGTGAAACACACTCATTACATTTCGAGTGGTTCCTCAAATGGCTTTTTAAAAAAGAGTGGCGGTAATTTCACTTGTTTAGAGGGGTTTTAAAAATCACTTAAAAAGATGCCATCTTCAATCTAGCAGAGTGGAAGATCACTCGAAAAAGAGTTGTTCTTCTTATGGCTCTTCAAAGAGTGCGTTTTCACTTGAATTTAGAGAGTTCGTAAAGACCCACAGTGTTTACGACAAGATTCAAAATGTGTGTCGTAAAAAGAAAAAGTGATTTTTTTTCCAAAAAGAGACGACAAAACTAGGCAAAGTATAGTAGCCTATATAATGTATACATGGAGTGTTTTCGGCAGAAAATTTATTACTTCTGTTCTGAGAGCAAATTTTATTATACGAGGTTCATTCAACCAAATCCTGTGGTCACAAAGAATGATTTCCGTCTGAACCACTGTCGGATTCAAAAAAAGGTCATTGCTTGTTTATAGCAATAGCAGTAACCGTAAGAATTAATGGATTTTGGGTATTGTGCTTTTTGTAACAATATCCACAGATTTACATTAAACTTACACTGTGTTTTGTGTCCTGCAGAAAGTACGAAGAGCCGTTGAAAAGGTGCACGATTCGTGCAAGTAGTTTTACTGGCAAGACATGAAATGTTGTTGAGACTGTGCAAGTTTCGCTCCTACAAACAATACAAAATACCGCTCCTGTTATAGAATAGGCCTATGCAATGGTTTTCTATGAACATGAATATTCTTTTAAAATCTACTTTTACTAATATATAATATATACCAAAAGCTACTCAATAAACACAAATAACTTGTTATATTTACCGTTGAAACAAACCATACTTGGGACGACATGCATAAAAAAAGCAAAACAATTATCTCATTTGCCATTAAACATAGGCCTATATTACAAACCGGAAAAGGAGTTGAAGTTACAGGGTTTTCTTTATTAATTTGTTTAATTTATTTTACGTTCACTATGCTATCATAACCAAATTATATACCTGCGTTAACCAAGTTTGGATCGAATAAACAAAATCGCGTACCACGTACATCTCAAATAATTATTTGGTTAAACGTTTTGGTATTCAATGGAGATCAACTGTAACATTCGCACATACAGTCGAATGTTTTTCACTGACAATTCATTATCATATAACGTACGATTGTCACAGGTGGGTGGGTCCCACTGAATTGAAAGTACTCTTCAAAGAAACGAATAATGCACTATTATTATTCATTTTACTCTCTGAGATACCACATGAGTTCAATCATACCTTTAAAACGTATAGACAAAAAAACCCCAAAAACACTATCCCAAACCCGCAGACCTTTGGAACGGGACCCAAGGTTACACCCGAAATACTCAATTCAATGAAGTATTATTTTCCCCGCGTCGACATGAGCAAACACCAGACATATAAAGGCCACATCGTAGCAAATCAACAATTTTGTTAAAGGCGCGCACGTTTGGTACATCGTTTGGTCAAAGACCAGTATTCTCACTTTGGTGTATCAATCCCAACATCTAAATAAAGTAACAAACCTGTAAATAATTGGGCTCAATTGGTCATCGGAGTTGCAAGAAAATAATGAATTAAAACACCCTTGGTGTACAATACTTTGACGGTGTGATTTCAGATGCATATTTAAAAAAATATTTGATCGCGTGAGAAGTTACCCCTTTCTCAAAAACTGCGATATTTCAGAGGGAGAAAAAAAACACCCTTGCTGTACGAACTTGTGCGCTTTCAGACAAGAATAAAAGACGTCTAGCTAGAAGAAGTTTTTTAATATTCTAGTGAGAAATTACCCCTTTCTCCAAAACTACATTACTTCAGAGGGAGTCGTTTCCCACAATGTTTTATACTATCAACAGCTCTCCATGATCGTTCCCAAGTCAGTTTTTAAGTTAATATTTGTTTGAGTAATTACCAAACGTGTACATTCCCTGTAATACTAGGCATGAGAACTAAATTAACCATTATGCACATGAACATTGTCATTGAATAGTCGATCCTTGAATAGACTATACTGATTATCGTTTCAGAGCCATATCGTCGCAACTACGAGAATTGTTTTAAAGCCATTGGACCCTTTCGGTTCAGAGAAAAAAAAAGTTCACAGATTTACACATAACCTACATGTACAGGGTTTATAGAAGGCAATGGTGAAAGACTTCTCTTGAAATATTATTCCATGAAATGCTTTACTTTTTGAGAAAACAGCAAGACAATATAAATTCTCGTTAACGAGAATTACGGATTTATTTTAAACACATGTCATGACACGGCGAAACGCGCGGAAACAAGGGTGGGTTTTTCCGTTGTTTTCTCCTGACTCCAAAGACCGATTGAGCCTAAATTTTCAAAGGTTTTATTGTTTGATGTAGAAGTTGTGGTACATAAAGTGTGGGCCTTGGAAAACACTGTTTACCGAAAGGGTCCAATGGCTTTGAAAGGTTTAAAGGATTTGGGTACCTTTTGTAACACAAAACACAAGGTACACAGATTTACATTAAACTAACTTAATTTAAAATTAAATACCATAACTGGTTAATACATTTTTACATGCTAAAACTGAGACTAAAACAGTTTTCGTGACATTGTTTTACTCATTTCTCAAAAACTTAGAACACCTCAGCAAGTAATATCTTAAGGAAAGCTTTCTACTATCTTTATCTTCAAACCGTTTAATGTTAATCTGAGGACATTGTGTTTTGTGTTACAACAAGTATACCCAAACCCTTTA
Organism: Asterias amurensis; assembly: GCF_032118995.1. Taxonomy (NCBI): domain Eukaryota; kingdom Metazoa; phylum Echinodermata; class Asteroidea; order Forcipulatida; family Asteriidae; genus Asterias; species Asterias amurensis. Next base: position 18,091,968 of record NC_092650.1, read on the forward strand.
AGTACTTTTGAAACCACAAGCTTTGAATTGGGATCCACCCATATACGTCTTAAATACGTGCATTTTGGGCACGGCGTGTCTAAAATGCAGACCAAGGCTATGAGACGTGTCCAAAGGCCTTCAAGACATGGTTTCGAAAAAGGGGCCCCTGGAACATTGGTCTGAGTCTGCACCAAGACAGCCCACAATAGTTGTCATTTAAAAAGCAATTCTGGAACGAAATTCAAACAACCGTAATAATTCGTAGTTTGGTCATGCCCCCAGTGTAACCTTACTGTACTTTATGTAGATTTGTGCACAAGTCGTTAAAGGCAGTGGACACTAATGGTAATTACTCAAAATAATTATTGGCATAAAACCTTACTTGGTCACAAGTAATGGGGAGAGGTTGGTGGTATAAAACATTGTGAGAAACGGCTCCCTCTGAAGTGCCATAGTTTTAGAGAAAGACGTAATATTCCACGAATTTGATTTCGAGACCTCGAAATCAATCATCTAAACGCACACAACTTCGTGTGACAAGGGTGTTTTTTTTTCTTTCATTATTATCTCGCAACTTCGATGACCAATTGAGCTCAAATTTTCACAGGTTTGTTATGTTATGCTTATGTTGAGATACAACAACTGTGAAGGATAGTCTTTGACAATTACCAACAGTGTCCACTGCCTGTAAGTGTCTGTTGCGGTGATATCGTTCCGACTCTCCCCGCGATTCCCGCGGTATTCTACTACGCGAATACGTGAATTCTGTCACGACTACGGTCCCAGCGGTTCGCGCGAGAACAGCGATCTCGCCATAGCACCGCCACAACTCGACTATCTCACCGCGTGTGACCATTAACCACTTGTCCAAGTCTACATACTTTATGGGACACACTGCCTTGGATCGGACAATTCGGACAACATTTTGGAAAGATGTCTTAAAAGTAGAAGCTTATTGTTTGATTTCTGCTATATCCCTTCTTCTTATTTCCGAACTGCGCAAGTGTCGTAAACTCTGTCTGGAATAATATTAAAGTACTCTTCAAAGAAACGAATAATGCACAATTATTATTCATTTTACTCTCTGAGATACCACATGAATTCAATCATACCTTTAAAACGTATAGACAAAAAAAAAAAAAAAACACTATCCCAAACCCGCAGACCTTTGGAACGGGACCCAAGGTTACACCCGAAATACTCAATTCAACGAAGTATTATTTTCCCCGCGTCGACTTGAGCAAACACCAGACATACAAAAGGCCACATCGTAGCAAATCAACAATTTTGTTAAAGGCGCGCACGTTTGGTACATCGTTTGGTCAAAGACCAGTATTCTCACTTTGGTGTATCAATCCCAACATCTAAATAAAATAACAAACCTGTAAATAATTTGGCTCAATTGGTCATCGGAGTTGCAAGAAACTAATGAAGTAAAACACCCTTGGTGTACAATACTTTGACGGTGTGATTTCAGATGCATATTAAAAAACCTTTCTCAAAAACTGCGATATTTCAGAGGGAGAAAAAAACACCCTTGCTGTACGAATTTGTGCGCTTTCAGACAAGAATAAAAGACGTCTAGAAGTTTTTTAATATTCTAGTGAGAAATTACCCCTTTCTCAAAAACTACGTTACTTCAGAGGGAGTCGTTTCCCACAATGTTTTATACTATCAACAGCTCTCCATGATCGTTCCCAAGTCAGTTTTTAAGTTAATATTTGTTTTGAGTAATTACCAAACGTGTACATTCCCTGTAATACTAGGCATGATCTAACACTTGAGAACTAAATGAACCATTATGCACATGAACATTGTCATTGAATAGTCGATCCTTGAATAGACTGAGTTTCAGAGCCATATTGTCGTAACTACGAGAATTGTTTTAAAAGCTTTAAATGATTTGGGTACTTTTTGTAACACAAAACACAAGGTACACAGAATAACCTTAAACTAACTTAATTTCAAATAAAATACCATAACTGGTTAATACCTTTTTACATGCTAAAACTGAGACTAAAACAGTTTTCGTGACATTGTTTTACTCATTTCTCAAAAACTTAGAACACCTCAGCAAGTAATATTTTAAGGAAAGCTTTCTACTATCTTTATCTTCAAACCGTTTACTGTTAATCTGTGGACATATAAGTACTTTTGAAACCACAAGCTTTGAATTGGGATCCACCCATATATACGTCTTAAATACGTGCATTTTGGGCACGGCGTGTCTAAAATGCAGACCAAGGCTATGAGACGTGTCCAAAGGCCTTCAAGACATGGTTTCGAAAAAGGGGCCCCTGGAACATTGGTCTGAGTCTGCACCAAGATAGCCCACAATAGTTGTCATTTAAAAAGCAATTCTGAAACGAAATTCAAACAACCGTAATAATTCGTAGTTAGGTCATGCCCCCAGTGTAACCTTACTGTACTTTATGTAGACTTGTGCACAAGTCGTTAAAGGCAGTGGACACTATTGGTAATTACTCAAAATAATTATTGGCATAAAACCTTACTTGGTGACAAGTAATGGGGAGAGGTTGATGGTATCAAACATTGTGATAAACGGCTACCTATGAAGTGCCATAGTTTTAGAGAAAGACGTAATATTCCACGAATTTGATTTCGAGACCTCAGATTTAGAACTTGAGGTCTCGAAATAAATCATCTAAACGCACACAACTTCGTGTGACAAGGGTGTTTTTTTCTATCATTATTATCTCGCAACTTCGATGACCAATTGAGCTCAAATTTTCACAGGTTTGTTATGTTATGCTTATGTTGAGATACACCAACTGTGAAGGATAGTCTTTGACAATTACCAACAGTGTCCACTGCCTTTAAATGTCTGTCGCGGTGATATCGTTCCGACTCTTCCGCAGTATTCTACTACGCATGCTGTCACGACTACGGTCCCAGCGGTTCGCGCGAGAACAGCGATCTCGCCATAGCACCGCCACAACTCGACTATCTCACCGCGTGTGACCATTAACCACTTGTCCAAGTCTACATACTTTATGGGACACATTGCCTTGGATCAGACGATTTGGGCTATAACTTGGAAAGATGTCTTAAAAGTAGAAGCTTATTGTTTGATTTCTGCTATATCCCTTCTTCTTATTTCCGAACTGCGCAAGTGTCGTAAACTCTGTCTGGAATAATATTATGTGTACTTTTTTACTATTATTATGGCGTACTTTATTGATGACTAGTTATAAAAAATGTGGTAAACGAAACGAAACGGATAAACAGCCCGACACTTTAGTGCACGGGAGTAGTGCAAGGTGATGACGCCACGTGAACCACGTGACTCAATTCTATCATTGAACACATAAACCGACATGTCAAAAGTCCGGAACAAATAAAAATTCTTTGTTCAATCAAAACACCCAGTCAGTTTACTACTTGACACTTGACTCCTATCCAATTTATTAAGTACAAAGGCTATCTGTTGGATAGAAAATGGTTGGCTTCTAGTCTTTTCGAGTCGCAGACAGACTTTTTGCAATATCAAAAAGTTGGTCAGGTTGGTGTGTAGTGGAGCTTCTTGCTTCACGCTCCACCTCTAGGACCCCTGTTCGAGTCCCACTGGGGGCACTATAAGGTTTTTGTCCTCTATTGACTGCGTGGGTTTTCCCCTGATAAGTTCTCTTGAGTTTCCTCCCATAACTAAAACTAAAAACTGAAATTTCTTTAATATCTTCTCTTCTAAAATAATGTTTGAAGGTTTGCATGGTGTGGAGAATAAGAATAACAATAAATATATAATTATTATATATTTTAACATAGGTTTTCTCAATTTCGTCAAATGAGCAGCCAGTTTAACCACAATCAAGCTATTCTGTTTCACGAGAAATCGAATGATACTGAAAATGGTCATTCGGTTTTATGATTAGTCAAATGTAATGTTTCGTCATTCGAATTATCAAAACAAACATTCAATTTAACAATTCATCAAAGCAGCATTCAAATTCGCAACGCTTCTTGAGGCGTGTTTACCACGAAAAAGAATGACGATACGCTAAATTGAACAGAGTGCTTAAGGAATTTGAATCGACTTAAAACGAAATTGAATGGCCGAATTCTGAATTTGAAACGCAGTAATAACTGGAGAGGCAAAACAGCTTTAACTCGAACGCATAAAAATGAAATTGCCTGCTCATTTTCTGAATTTGACCATGAAAACCTATAGCAAACTTGCGGGTACAACCATGAGTAAGATCTCTTTTGAAGGAGTGGTGGCTCTGAAAAGAGCCGGTTTGGTCTCGACGTTTCGAACAGTATACTCTGCTCGTCTTCAGGAGAATGCTCATTCTCCTGAAGACGAGCAGAGTATACTGTTCGAAACGTCGAGACCAAACCGGCTCTTTTCAGAGCCACCACTCCTTCAAAGGAGTTTTTACCCATGGTTGTACCCGCAAGTTTACTATTAATATTGATATATATAGTCATTCTTATCTTTTCTTCTCGTCTGGCTCTGATTTATGAGCATTTATTAATTACCCAGATCCAGTGGTCAAAGTTTGTGCGGGCTCTTAAGGTAGCCCTGCCCTAAATGTAGCCTCAAGCTTTCAAATAGCCCAAGCTTTTCAAGATTAGCAGGTGGCAATCTTTGAAACACCGACTCTAATTTTCCTTTAATTTCAATTTTGTTTTGAAGAAACATTACATAATTGGTAAGACAAACAAATCGCGAAGTCACAAATTTACACAATGGTGATGATGATAGTAGAAAACATCCCATGAAATATTTCTGTCCGAAATGTCATATTTTATAATAAATAAATAAAAAATAATTTCTCGTTTGGAGTTTATCGCTTAGTATTCATCGGTTTTTCACTATAGTTTCTCTGACCCAGATAGTCGATGGATCTCAAACTTATATACAGGCTTGTCTGTTTTAATATGTATAATTATGGTGGATTTACATTAAGTGCTTTCACTGCCAGCAACAAAAACCAACTATGTATTAAAATGTTCCTTTAGAAAGAGTGAATGTTTTCTTCTGAGAAAATAAAGGCTGATCCAAGCTATTCGTTCTGTATTTAGTAGTCATTAGCCACAACCTTGAGGATAAAGGCAGCGTGCTCGCTATACCCACCCGCATTTTTCGTCTCTGAAACTATGGTAATCAGTATAATTATTATTTTATGACTACGAATTTGCATCTAATTAGGCTTTAAGTACTTTTCCGTTAGATGAATAGGTTAGTGAGTTTTATATGTCGAATTATTATTGTTATTACGTGGTTTTTTTTTTTTTTTTTTTTTTTTTGTGGGGGGGGGGGGTGAGCACGGTAAACACCGAATCTGGACACGTTTTGCGTGTGAAAGTTACAACGAATTTTTAAAACACAATCTCAAAAGTATTTAAAAAAAAGCTTGACCAGTCAGACACTAAAACTATTGTGGTTCGGAACAGGAAAAAAAAGTTCACAGATTTACAAATAACTTACAGGGTTTACAGAAGGTAGTGGTGAAATACTTCTCTTGAAATATTATTCCATGAAATGCTTTACTTTTTGAGAAAACAGTAAAACAATATCAATTCTCGTTAACGAGAATTACGGATTTATTTTAAACACATGTCATGACACGGCGAAACGCGCGGATACAAGGGTGAGTTTCCCCGTTATTTTCTCCCGACTCCGATGCCGATTAAGCCCAAATTTTCACAGGTTTGTTATTTGATATAGAAGTTGTGATACACGAAGTGTGGGCCTTGGACAATACTGTTTACCGAAAGGGTCCAATGGCTTTAACGACAATGGACACTATTGGTATTTGTCAAAAACCAGTCTTCTGCACAAAATAACAAACGTGTGAAAATTTGGGCTCATAATAATGAAAGAAAAAAACACCCTTGTCACACGAAGTTGTGTGCTTTTAGATGCTTGATTTCGAGACCTCAAATTCTAATTCTGAGGTCTCGAAAACTACGTTACTTCAGAGGTAGCCGTTTCTCACAATGTTTAATACTACCAACAGCTCCCCATTACTCGCTGCCAGGTTTTATGCTAATAATTATTTTGAGTAATTACCGATAGTGTCCACTGCCTTTAAGCGTATATGTTGGGAAACAACAATTAATATCCATCATCCATTATGCTATTTAAAAAACCCAGTTATTATCATGATAACGTTTGGAGTTACAATTTTGACAGGACTATACATTTAAAGGGACAAATAAGAAACTACTATTACTAGGTCGTGTCCGAATTAGCGGCAATACAGCTACTGCAGGATCTTCGGCTGGATCGCCGCGACACCATGCGTTTGTTTTAAGAAAGTACTTACATTAGCAACAGTTGGGCTATCTTAGTGGCCGAACTCACGTCTGATCCAGAATGCAGAAATACAGACTGTCATAACACAAACAATGTTATTTCCAACAATTTTTTTTTTCATCTTCACAGAGTTTGTGTTCGGTATCACAATTCATGTTTGGCAAACCTTGGATGGAACTAACGGTCATACTGTCACTAATAACTTGCGTGTTATTCTGTTTTGATTACCAGGTTGGATTGATCAGTGGTATAGCTATGATCGTCGGAACAATGATAGGATCTGGAATCTTCGTATCTCCAAAGGGGGTCCTGAGACAGACCGAAAGCGTTGGGATGAGTCTGATAGTCTGGATGATGTGCGGAGTACTTTCCATCATTGGTACATACTTTAAAGGGTTAGGGTAAGGGTTAAATAAAGATAAGGGTTGGAAAACTACGGGCAGACTTCGTCACTGATTGTGAAATGCTCTTTTAGATACGGGCTTCAAAAAGCAACGATGATCTTACAAACAAAAATTTGTAAAAATTTGGGAAGGTAGCCAGTCAGGCTCACAGTGGAAGATACCCATGCATACATACTTATGGACTGTGAAGGGGGTAACCATGTTTCAGCCCCCGGAGTATGTGGCAACATGTCCCTGGTCAATTCGGCGATTTAGGTGGATAGCCGATAGTGTAGCCCACACCTTGAAGTGGACGCCTGGGTATGGTAAAAATGCTTACAACTTTGTTAACAGACTCTACATGGATTGTGTCAAGATGGTTGAGGGCTTAGATTAGGCTGGGGGATAGGAAGGTAGTTTGGGTTAGGGGTAAGTGGTTAGGATGGTAGTTGAAAACTATATGTCTAAGCTTGGGAAGGATGGGAATGTGTTTGTGACGTGTTATGGAGTGGCATTAATTTTGTAGGCCACCATAATAGCCTTACTGTGTGACGATGTCATGGCATGTAAACAGACATTTGTAGATCAATGCTATTACGGGAGTCCAGCCAGCTTGAGAACAAGAACAAGGTATAGACGATGTGACCTATGTTTACATTTAAACCGCCCTCTGTTGACAAAACACTATACACGTCATGTTTCGCCGGGCACTGAGTTGCGTAGTCGTAGTAAGATTGCGTACACTTTCTAGCTGGCTGCCAATCATGTATGGTTTTCGTGTGACGTCAGAGGTCACATCGTCTATAGAGTGAGCCCTCATAGTGTTCTGTTCACACGATTTCTCGGTGACTTGTGTTTAACCTCACTCTATGCACAGGTGCATTATGCTACGCTGAGCTTGGCACAGTCATCCCGAAATCAGGAGGGGAGTATGCTTACCTCTTGGACACCCTAGGACCCATCCCTGCCTTTCTCTTCTCGTGGATCTCAACCATAGTTCTTAAACCGTCCAGTGTCTCAGCCATCACTCTAACCTTCGGAGCGTACGCCTCACAAGCTCTCTTCAATACCGACGGAGGAGATTGCGACCCGCCCACTATTACACCTAAGCTGTTCGCAGCCGTTGCAATCGGTGAGTAAAGGTCGATACCGCAGTTTGTTCCTGTTAATAGATTTGGGTACTTTTTGTAACACAAAACACAATGTCCACAGATTTACATTAAACTTATAACGTTTGAAGATAATGATAGTAGAAAGCTCCCCGGAAAATATTAAATGCTGAAGTGCTATAGTTTTTGAGAAATGAGTAAAACTACAGCACCTCAGCAAGTAATATCATTATCTTGAAACTGTGTAAGTTTAATGTAAATCTGTTGACATTGTGTTTTTTGTCCCCCAAAAAGTACATAGACCCTTTAACCCAAAGGGCACTTTTTAAATGTATTAACTGGCGCCCCTTGTGGCGGATTAGAATGGTCGTCAACTGCCGCCATAATTTATGATCTACCAATGAAAACGTATCTTTGTTTTAGAATTTTCGGAAATTAAAATGATGTTTCAACAGGACGTTTACCTGAGATAGATACCCTATAATGAGTAAAAACCAGGAATCAGGATAAGCCTATCGGTTTCTTTCCCTGCTTTTCACCTCCACTGTGGATCCCTGGTTCGAATCCCACCTCAGACCAGACCCCCTGCGAGAGGATTGCGTTGTTTTTAGTTCCTATACTGATTGATGGGTTAAGCCCATTTGGGGTTTCCTCCCTTTTTTAAAGCTCAACATTTTCCTTCACAGTCTCCTTTCTTATTAGAGGTCGTGCACTATTGGATGTGTAATAAAATTGCTAACGATGAGTCGCTGTGAAACCTGATTTTCTAAAAGACAATTAATTGAATCATTGGAATTTTTTAATGTTTCCTTCCTTTCTTGCCCTATTCACTCCGATGCGAAACTCAGTACTGATTCTGTTCATCAACTGCGCCAGCGTCAAATGGGCGACATCAGTGCAGGTTGTCTTCACTGCAGCTAAACTGACAGCTCTAGTCATTATTATCGTTGTTGGGGTTATCAGGCTCTTTCAAGGTAGGTGAATTATAGTCTGGTCCTCTGTCTTTATCCGCAAGGATAGATACATGTATTGGCTTTATATACACATGTACATCAGATTTAACTGCGAATCTCTAGGATGAAAGACTTGTGAAATGAATTGGAGGTCAAAGGTGGTTATATAGATGTGGGCTTACAGGCAGATCTCTGGCGTAGAACTTCACGAGCCTCGAAGTGTGACGTCATAATGATCAGACTACTAGGTGACCTATGGTAAAGAAAATGCTTTATATTAATTATAGCTTGGTGGCAGACTTCCTTTGATTGTCTACAAACACTGGACATTATTTACATTCCCCCGGACATGGTATCCAGTACATTGCAGGTTTACTCCCCATCTCCATCTCTCGCTGGTACCCGTTTGTTCTCCCGGGGAGAGGTGGAGTGAGGCAATATTGTGATGGAGTGAGGCAATATTGTGATAAAGTGAGGCAATATTGTGAGGCAATATTGTGATAAAGTGAGGTAATATTGTGAGGCAATATTGTGATAAAGTGAGGCAATATTGTGATACCTAAGACAAGTTAGTGTCCCAAGTCCAGTGCATAAACAAGTGCCACAAATTTTACCAGTACATAAAAAACTGGACAGGTAATGTCGTTTGTACAATTAGCAACAAACTTTTATTTTTCACAGGTGAAGTCGCTAACCTTACTCCGCCGGAATCTTTCGCAACTTCTTCGCTTCAGCCGTTCGCATATGGCGTTGCGTTCTACCAGGGGCTGTGGGCTTATGACGGATGGTAAATGTTACTTCTCAAAAGCAATAAAAATACGATAATTTAATTGTCAAATATGAACTGCATCTTAACTATATGACGGTCAATACTGAGGAGGCCTTTTATTTTTAGCATTTTGACAAACTTTGAGGGTTGTGAAACAATAATCAATGTATTCGTTATTGATCTCCATAGGAACCAGCTGAACTACATGACAGAGGAATTGGTCAACCCCTACAGGTAAATATCAGTCCAGAGATCAATTATTTCGGCCAATATAGAGCTCTCGCCGTGCTATAATGAATGAAGTTTCTACTATACTGAATTGACATTATCCGAATTTACGGTCGTAGCAAGATCAATTAATAAGTTGACCATTGTTTACCAATTGTGCTGTTATGATGTTTTGTACCTAAATATTTACATTTACATTTTTTGAAATGTTTTTCTTGAGGTGTTTAAACAATTCCTTTTATCTTTGTATACGCTTGTTGTAATCATTTTGAATTTCAGTATGTTTTTGCGTGTTTTTTTAGTTTGTACTGAAAGACACATTCGGTTTGTTTTTAAAGGCAGTGGACACTATTGGTAATTACTCAAAATAATTATTAGCATAAAACCTCAATTGCTAACGAGTAACAACCACTAATTGTTATATTGGAGGTTAAACTTGTTACAGCACGAACCCTTGGACATTCCCAAAACATAACTAAATAAATAAATTGTTTAATAGAAATTGTCAGTGTGTCTTTAAATCCACCACACTGGGCTAAACTGAAACCGATATTAGATGAGGCAACTTATAAAGACTACCTTTTTTAATTTCCGTGCAGGAATCTACCACTAGCCATTATTATCGGCATCCCTCTGGTGACGATATTGTACCTTATGGTGAACATATCTTACTTCACTGTCATGACACCAGCGGAATTACTCAGTTCTAATGCAGTCGCCGTGGTAAGGCATCTATTAATATCTGAGTCCAAGGAAACAACTATTTTAGAAATGTTTCATTGTATTTAGGCTACTCATGCACTTTTATTTCCTCCATGATTTCAACTACTTGGCCAAACACCTTGTCTAGATTTTGAATATGTATTGTTCAACAGCAACTGTGTTTCCGTTTGTTAGTCCACTGACACGTTTGGTATGTCTTATTGTCTTTGACATGACTATGACTTGATCACAATAAAATCAAAATACCCGTTGTGTTTGTACCAAGAGATACGTGGCAGGAGATTATATGTCCCCATAATATGGCAGCCGTCGATTTCACCAAACTCTTCCTAACTTAGCATTAATCTTAGGACTTGGGACGGGTTCAGTTCCGTATCCAAATACGTAGGACGCATTGAACTCATCCTAAGTTAGGACGGGTTACTCATCCTAACTCGAGTTAGGATTAATCCTTAGCGTTTCGTGAAATCGGCTGCAGACTGTAAAATCTTCTTAATATTAAGTTGCGAATTTTTGACGGACATATCCTTCTGCCATATGGGTATGCTGGTAGTCGCTGCATGCACCCATATTTAGGCCACTTTGAGAAGAAGCTTGAGAATAATATTTGCCTTAGGCCAACTTTCTGTTTGGTAAATACGAAACAAGTTAGACTCATCCTAAAGTGAGTTATAAAACCTACTCAGTTCTAAAAATGTTTGGTTAATACGAAACAGTTTAGACACATCTTAAAGTGAGTTCTGAAACCTACGCAGTTCTGAAAATGTTTGGTTAATACGAAACAAGTTAGACTCATCCTAAAGTGAGTTCTGGAACCTTCTGAGTTCTGAAAACGTCCAGATCAGAAAAAATCCGAAAAAATAGTCTGTTCTTGAAGTGGTCGACGGGTTCTAATCAAATCCATTTTGTGTTTTTATTAGACTTTTGCCAGTCGAACCCTCGGCCCCATGGCTTGGATTATTCCATTCTTTGTCTGTTGCTCTACCTTCGGTGCTGCTAATGGATCAGTCTTCGCTTCCGGAAGGTAGGCACTACACAAACTCTCTCTGACCTGCTAACCCCAAATGGATATGATGTGCTACTTTGCAGTACATTTATCAAAGCAAATTGTTTCGTTGGAGGAGTCTAGCACATTTCAACTCATGCTAATTATTCGTTACAAATGTTTGACGTCAAAAATTTGTATCGCATTCGTATCCGCATGAATTATGAACTATAGACTTGATTCTATTGCTGGAATTTTTGTTTTTTGAAAAAAATTCAAACTGACTTAACATGATCATAAGTGAGATGTGTAACACAATGTGTTTACCCAAATTCAGGTTGGCGTTCGTCACTGCTCGTGAGGGCCACACCGTAGATGTGTTGTCCATGGTCCACGTCAAGAGATACACACCAGTCCCAGCGCTCATATTTCAGGTAAAAACCAAAACAAATGCAGTAACAAAATCGTTGCTTTTTTAACCCTAAATTGAGACGAACGAAAAAGTGGATAAAACTTCAAACAACACTAGATTGAAATCTACTATACACTGCAAAAAATGGGGTGTTTAAATTGACACTGTGGGTGATGTCACAAGTGGATACCAAAGAGAGAATCAAACGTTCAAAAATCAAAGGGTGTTAAAAATTAACAAAAACAAAAATGTAAGGGCCACAATCAATAAGAAATTACTTGGAAGAAAATGGGAAAATTACGAAAACGTGTATCATTGTGTATTTTATTGTCTATTGTGATGTAGACCTTTTTGGGTGTTTTTATGAACTTTTTAAGAATTATGATAACGGAAAACAGTTTCGTTTCATGTGTTTTCATACGATGAACAAATAAAATAAATTGAAATGAGTTTAATTAATAAGTCTCTTGTAGAGAAGCAGAGTATACTGCCCTATTTTGATAGCAATTATTATTATTTTTTTGTGTGTACAGGCAGCCATTGCACTTATCATGATCATTCCCGGAGACTTTGACAGTCTGGTCAATTACTTCAGCTTTACCGCTTGGCTGTTTTATGGAGCTACCGTCGGGGCGCTCCTCATTCTGCGCTATAAACGTCCAGAGGTACACCGCCCTATCAAGGTAAAAGACTGGTCAACTCTTATACCTCAAGTTTTACTTTCAAATTGCATTTTTAAAAGGCAGTGGACACTCAAAATAATTTTTTGCATAAACTTTATTTGGTTTCTAGTTATGTGGTGAGGTTGGTATGTATACAACTAATGAATGTTTATGAGTGCAATGGAGCGAATATTATGTTCATGAGTTGAAAATTGGTACACAAACATTCAGTGGCTCAGAGTGGAACGGGAGGGATATTATCGCAAGCTAAAATTTTGACTGTTTCATTTCACGAGGCGAAGTATAACATTATGAAAAAATCACACAAATTACTGGTTCGGAACAATAATAATAGCGCCGCTTGGCGGCAACAATGCAAAAATTTAATAGCAATCGGATCACAACCTTTTGCACAGGTGCTCATTTGTTTTAGCAGCGGCGCTGTACTGCTCAAAATTATTGGGAACAAGGATGATCCTAACCGTTGAATGGGAAATGCTATTCCCCATGGGTGAATAGGTCTTTTTGATCGCCGTTGCGGATGGGAGTAATAGTGAATGTCATGTGAAGTAAGTTCCACCAATCAAATGACAAGGATCTGTATGTCAGTTATATAAAAACCATCTTTCAACGAATGCACATTATTTGCACCATTGCACGAACTGTAAACATTCATACGGTATATCTCGTCATAGTAGTAATAGTAATAGTATAGTGATAAAAAAAATAGTATTAGTAGCAGTAATTATATACTACCGTCATCTCAATTATCAAACTGATTGCTTCAAATCTTCTTGTTGGCTCTCAGTTGTACTGACTTTGTGTCATATTTTCTCTTTTGAAGTAATTTTAAACCTCCCGTATATATAACCCCTTTCTTCAGGTACCCATCTTCATCCCTATTATTGTCTTGATTGCTTCGGTGTATCTCGTCATCGCCCCCATCATTGATGAACCAGCTCTGGAGTATCTCTTCGCTCTCCTCTTCATTTTGGCCGGACTAGTTTTCTACGTTCCGTTTGTCTACTACAAGTTGGAACTGCCATTTATGAGTAAGTATTTTGATGACAGTAAAATTAGTTTGATATTGGATTTTAGACATTCACCATGTTTGTATAGTGAATACTTATACCCTGGATACATCGATACTTGATACTGGACATTCTCATATGTTTGTACAGCTAATATCGATGATGGTTTTTAGATTGGATGTTGGACATGGGCTTGTACAATGAATGTATACGTTGTACATGTACATCGATATTGGGGATATTGGACATTCACATGTTAGTACAGCGAATATCGATGTTGCTTTTCAGATAATGGATATTTGACATTCACATAGTTTTGTACAGTTAATGTCTACCTTGTACATCAATATTGAATATTGGACAATCCTACAGGTTTGTCCAGTGATTGTATACATTGTATTTCATATGGCCACATACAACAAATTGTTGATCGTTTTTTGTTTTTTTTGCAGATGGGGGGGGGGGGGGGAAGGAGGTAGTTTTTTTAAAAGTTTTTTTTAAAAGTTTTCTTGACATGCCAAATATGAAATCAAGAATAAAGAAATCATCGCAATCACGATAAAACAGAGGGTTTGTGTGTTGTTGATGTTTTCAATAGTTTTGTCAAACAAATTTAACTCCTAGATGACATTTTCTGTAAACTTTTTCAAACAACTAAGCACAGTTAGCCCAAGTAAGAATTGTTCTTGCTTTGCCAACATGAATAAAAACCCTTCTTTAAACATCTTATCAAACCTGTACATTTTGAACCAAATATCAGCTGAAAAATCTGGGCAGTAAAAGTATAAAGAGATATCCAGACATGGGGGGGGGGGGGGGGGAGAATGGGGTCGGGGGGTTTTGAACGGGCTGGGCGGGGACGATCAACATTGTTTTTAATGTGGCCTATTGTATTTTGGACACTCAACAAAAATGTTTATACAGTGAATGTCTAACCTGTTTACATCGAAATCGGATATTGCTTATTAGGTTTGTGTTCTGAGAAACAGACCTGATTTTTGACTATAAGTGTTTACAAACGATTTTGTACTAACAATGTGAAGAAAGAAGAACAGATATCACCTGTTGGTTGAATTTAATTGCCTGATCTTTCTGTTCTCCACCATGCAGAGCACATCACAGTATTCTTTCAACTGTTATTGGAGGTTGCACCATCATCACATGATTACGAGACTGAAGAAATTGAAGCTGCTTAAATCACCATAAGCTGGGCCCAACTTCATAAAGCTGTTAAGCGGAAAAAATAATGCTTAGCAAATTTGCTAAGCAAAAAAAAAAAATGAGTGGGGCACCAGTAAGTTACAACAAAGTAAACTTTAAGCAATTTTTGCTGGAAACCTGTTTCTGTAAGCAAAAGCTTTCCGTGCTTACGGCACGTTTTGTGCATACGGCACGTTTTTGTGCTTATACAGGTTTAATTAATTTGAGCCCAGTCCTTTATAACACGTTGACAAGCTTGTCCTCCGTTCTTCGATGTCCCAAAAGGAACATGAAAACCAACTCTTTTACAAACCAACTATACAAATCAAGCCACATTTTGGCGAAGCCGTTTATGTGGAAAAAAATTATGCAAAGCTAAATTGATATAGGGAACCATTCAAAAACATTCAATGTTGCATGGTGTTTTGGCTGGTAACCTTCTTGGCTGAGCAAATTTCTATATTGATGAACAGCTTCATAACATGCTTGGTGTTTTGTGTTTTGTTACAGCTATAAATCGTTTATTTTATACAAAGAAAATTAAAAGAGGCTTTGGTAACATTATTTGTTGTTTTATCATTGTTAAAATATACATGCAAACTTTGTTTGCAGTCAGATAAACGTTTGAGATGGCTCTACATGTCAAAAGTTGACAACTGTGTTGGTTTCTATGCCAACAGCATGCACTTCTCGAAACATAGTTGTTAGGCATTGACATTGTAATGTGTTATTAAATGTTTACTTTTTCAGGGAGCCGTTTCTCACAATGTTTTAAACTATCAACCTCCCCCCGTTACACATCACCAAGTAAGGTTTTATGGTAACAATTATTTTGACTTAAGTAAGGGGCAATTCAGAACAGTCAATGAACAATTAGGTCACGTTGATATATGTTGATGAGGAATTATACACTGTTTTGAGTTTTAATTTAAATTGTCTAGGTTTGGTTGGAGAGTCGCATTCATACACAAGATAAAATGTTGATCTTTTGTGGTGCGTCAGTATTTCTCAAATTTTCTGAATGTTTGATATTTATTAATTGCTTACTGTTTTATTGTATAGGGAATTGCAGTTAGAACTGGTGGAGTGGGGTGGTGGTAAGGGGCAACAGTGTATGGGGAGAGATACAGTAATTTTCAGGAACCACTTAGGGCCGTAGTGGCAGGAGATGCAGTTTCCCGGAGATGTTGTCCCTATACGGTGAACTGTGTACAAACATCTTCCGATAGCGCCCTCTTGCGAACAATCCTCATGTTACTTTCAACGGGGGACATAATCTCAGAGGTTTTTCTTACGACACCAGGGCAAAATGTCATAGCTCTGCTTAACGGAAAGCAAATTTTCGTGCTTACCGTAGCAGCAAAACTTACTAAGCTGTACTGATGAACATAGTGTTTGTCTTCGTTTGAATTCTAACTTTGTGTCCAATGTCCATATTTGGGCATGGACCTTTTGTGATGTGATGCGTGCCTGAATTATTTTGCCTTTCCTGCTTTCTCTGTTGCCCCTGAAATTGTTGTTGATTTTCAATATGCTTGGCTGTGGTTGTGGGTTGCGTGGGATGGGCGTCTCCGTCCGCCACATTATTTTTACGACTTGCCACTTGATGGTTGAACTGGATGAATTGTTTCTTTTTTTTTTTTTTTTTTTTTTTTTTTTTTTTTTTTATAAATATATACATAAATTAGGAATGTAGATTATAAATATTGCTACCCATGTGCACACATTTGTAATTTGATTGGTTGAATACCACACGTAGCGTGTCATCCAATATTTACTGACGCGATGCGCTAAATTTATAAATCGAGTCCAATATGGATTATTATTGGACGATTTTTCCTCGTGATTATTTTCTAAAAAGACAATTAAATATCCCTTACAGGACTCAACATTTTAAAGTTTGTGTTTCTTTTTCTAAATGAAACAGCAATAATATGAACACTTTTTTTAGATAGAGGTTGACATTGACAAACTAGTAGTAGTTCATCTTATTAGGCCTTATAATAATGTGAATATCTTAATGTAAGTTTGCAGTGTCATTCACATTCAGTAATAACATTTATTCTAAAAAATGTAGTAACATTTTATAAACTTTTCAATTAATATATTTTGGTTATTTTCGGAATTCTGTATAACTACTATAAGGTATTATGTTTGATGAATATTTTTTACTCGTACGTAAACTATTATGGAGGTTTATATTTTGAAAGAGAGTTTTTAATGTTAACCATGTTTTTTAAAAACATTATTCCATAAAAAAATATATCAAAAGTATACAATTGTAATATAGTAAGTCTCGCCAATTACCAATATCAATTAAATATCGGTATAACATAATATCGTTTCTGCGTTATAGTAGCCATTATGGTGGTTACTTGGTCTGATGCTTTTATGGCTATAACATAATTCAATATAGAATAATATTAGTACATTTTACACATATACGGACAAACCTAGGAAAATTCCTACTGATAAATTTCCCCCATCAATTTTCAAAACCTCAAAGGTAAAACATATGTTTGACCTCCCATTTGTTCTGACTGTGCTCTTGAGAATTTGGAAACATACAGGTCCAATTTGTTGTGTACCATCGACACACACAATAATGAACATAATAAACAACATGAAAAGCTGCCGGATTAAAAACAAAAAACAAAAACAACAGTAGGCCTACACTAAGTTATTTTCAAACTACTGTTTGGTTTAAAGGCAGTGGACACTATTTGTAATTACTCAAAATAATTATTAGCATAAAATTACAGGTATAATAGGTTGATGGTATAAAACATTGTGAGAAACGGCTCCCTCTGAAGTGCCATAGTTTTCAAGAAAGAAGTAATTTTCCATGAAGTTGATTTTGAGACCTCAGATTTAGAACTTGAGGTCTCGAAATCAACATCAAAACGCATACAACATCGTGTGTGTGACAAGTGTGTTTTTTCTTTCATTATTATCTCGCAAGTTCGATGACCGATTGAGCTCAAATTTTCACAGGTTTGTTATTTTGTGCATATGTTAAGATACACCAACTGTGAGGGCTAGTCTTTGACAATTACCAATAGAGTCCACTGCCTTAAATGAAAACAATTTAAATTTGAACACAAGATACTCATTTTAAAAGTCTTAGGGTCTACAGGGCCTCGTTTTTTTTTCTCGTTTTTTTTTTTTGCCTAGACGGCTGTGCTCTAAATCAATAAATTTGTTGAGCCTTCTTTTAAACTATACAAGAATCTCTGGACGTTTGGTACGACTGTTCAATTTCAGTTACGAAATGTCCACATATATGGAGAATGCTAATCAAGACTACGGTGACCTCATTTTTGTGCTAAAATTCCTTGTTATTCTTTTGCAATATTTGAAAATAAAACGTGTTTAAAGGCAGTGGACACTTATTGGTACTCAAAATTACTCAAAATAATTGTAAGCATAAAACATTACTTGATAAAAGCAATTGAGAGCTACAGAAAGGTTTGCGGTAACACCATGTAATGACTTTCTCTAATGAGTTGGAGGTGGTTCTGAAATGCACCGTAGGTTTCAACTCGACGTTTCGATCAGTATGCTCTGATCGTCTTCTGGAGAAAGTTTTCTGGAGAAAGTGTTTCTCCAGAAGACGATCAGAGCATACTAATCGAAACGTCGAGTTTAAACCAACGGTTCTTTTCAGAACCACCTCAACTCATTAGAGATAGTCATAACATGGTGTTACCGCAAACCTTTCTATATCGTATTTCCACCATGCAAAGTTTCAAATCCTACAATAAAGAGCTTTTGATAGTATAAAACATTGTGAGAATAACTTAGTTTTCGAGAAAGAATTAATTTTCCACGAATTTGATTTCGAGACCTCAGAACTAGATGTTTAGTTCCCGAAATCAAGCACCTGAAAGCACACAACTTCGTGCGACAAGGGAGTTTTTTCTCCATTAATATATCGCAAGTCAGACGACCAATTGAGTTCAATTTTTTTTTAACTCAATTTGGTCGTCGAAGCTGCGAGAGACAATTGAAAGAAAAAACACCCTTGTCGCACAAAAAGTGTGCTTTCAGATGCTTGATTTCGGGAACTAAACATCTGAATTCAATTCAAATTCCAATATATGCATAAAATAACACTACCTGTGACGCCCGAGATTGTTCTTTTCCGAATATCTAGTTTTCCATTTCTCATCTGATTGTACATGAGTTTGTCCAGTGCACTGGACAAACCACTGCAGTGGTTGGGTTTCAGACTTTGTTGTCCAGAGTCCCCCCCCCCCGGAAGACTTGATTCAAGTCCCGTGCTCGTGTGAGAGGACCTCAAGCATATCGGGTCAGCCCTAAGTGCCCTGCTTGTGGAACGTCACTTGGGGTAGGCCCGAGGTGCATTACGTCACCACGAGAGGGCGAGTGATGGTTCGATTAGCTCTTTTCAGGGGCTCCCCGAATGAGCACCTTTAGGGTAGACCCTGGGAAGCTAATCGAACGCACATATATGTTCATTTTCCCGAACATGTGCAAAGAGAGTAGGCCTACATACGCGCATTCCTAAACGTCCATAGAACTCATGATAAGTTCGTGCCCTTTGTAATCAATCTTCATGTGCTCTCAAAGTCTGCCGTGTCGGGCTTTCTGGTTGTCGTTTTAAAAAGAACACCGTTTTAAAAACTAGAATTTTAAAGGTAGGCATGACTGGTGTACCGTGTAAACCAGTACCATATACTCATTGTTTAGTTATCCACTAAGTTTTTAGCCGGGTCACGAAGTTCTGCTTTGGTTTGCAGTGATATGTAAAACCCAAATAATACAAGTTCGCTTCTGGGTTTCTGTTAAGGCAGATTTTACGGTACGACACAACTGAACAGCTTGTTCACGGATATACGTTTTGGGGCTAAAAACAACCAAACAACAACAGCGCATGTAAGGTGTGTGACTATTGTCCACCCTGTCATACATTTTGTCCTGGAGGAAACGATTTACTCTTTGGGTAATGTCTACCGTGCGAGATAAAGATGGCCCTGCCAAGTATTTTGGAATGACGGCGACGGAAGCTGAACGAGACGGGAAAGGCGAAAGTCACTCGCAGGATGGTTCGAAGCATGGAGGAAAAATTAGTTCGAAGGGAATGGAGCTCAAAAGACAGGTGACTGTTATTTTTCAGTTCAGTTCAGTTCAGTACAATATTTATCTCTAATTCCTCAATCGATGTAAATACAATGTTAGCATAGTGATACACACAATTTGGGAAAATGTTTGTATCACATTATAACAGTATTAGGGAGGTTCAGCTGCACGTTACGCGAGCAATAACGTGAACGTGAACGTGAACGTGAACGTGAACGTGAACGTGAACGTGAACGTCGGGAAAATGGTGTTGTTTCTATATAGGTGACGTCACCACATTGGTCTTACTGCATGCTCACGTGTGACGTCTGCAATGGGAGTTGCTGCCTAAAAGGTTTGGTTCAATGCAAACCAAAGACACGGATGAGTTTACAAACCCTTCTGTAAAACTGTACTTTAAAAAAAGTTTTCGTCTGTGATCTTTGAATGTCTTTTCTAAATTTAAGTAGGAATGAAACTTTGCATTGTGGAAATACAATTAAGTAAAGGTTTGCGGTAACACACTTTGTATTGATGGTAATCTCTAAACGAGTTGGGGTGTTTCTGAAGAGCACCGTTGGCTCGACGTTACGATAAGTTTACTGCAGTGATCGTCTTCTGGAGAAGCCGAATCGTGGGCAAAATTTATATGCTCCTAATGTTTGTCATCTATGATGGCTAGCTTGATTGAACCATTGAACTCTCTTGGGAGTATAGGCCTATCATTTGGGTTTAGTAAATCATATTATTAAGAAATACATATTTTTAAGGGAAAAATAGAGTTCTCGTTTATTGTATTGTACAATTCCAGTGTATGGAGCCATGACCCCACGTACTATTTCGTGGTGTACTTGGCTGTGCATCAGTGATATATTTTTTTTAATAATGTGCATGCTTCAACTGTCATTTTTAGAAATTGACTACCCTGCCGGAACCACATGAAATTGCCCCAACCCGATTTCTTTACTTGTTTAGGTGTACACAGTCAAACCGATGACCTGTATTAAACGAAATGGAGCAATATGGTTAGGAGTGTGAACTAGACCAATAAGCCGTTTGCGAGTTGAATAAGTTCTGGTACAATGACTTGCTTTATAGTCACGATGTACTGCTTTCATTATAGGAGCAATGTAGGAACAATATAGGTGGAGGTGTTTACCTACTATGAGTTTTCTCTTAAAGACACTGGACACTTTTGGTAATTGTCAAAGACCAGTATTTTCACTTTGTGGATCTCAACATATGCACAAAATAACAAACCTGCGAAAATTTGATCTCAAATGGTCATTGAAGTTGCGAGATAAAATGAAAGGAAAAACACCATTGTCACACGAAGTTAAGTGCTTTCAGATGCTTGATTTCGAGACCTAAAAAAATCTAATTGTGAGGTCTCGATATCAAGTTCGTGGAAAATGACTTCTTCCTCGAAAACTATACGTTGCCCCAGCAGAGGGAACCGTTTCTCACAATGTTTTTTACCATCAAGCTCTCCCCATTACTCGTTACCAAGTATGGATGCTAATAATTATTTGGAGTACTTACCAATACTGTCCACTGCCTTTAACGTAAAAGAGTGAAAAACCAATCGTTTTGTCCGTCATACTACTCTTGCATAAGGCCATAGGGCGGAGTGAAAGACGATTAGGAGTGACTAAAATTACCGGGTCAAAATTGATCGCGATTCCAGGTCCCAAGGGGTTGATCCATTTCTAGGTCAGATGACTCGGAAACCGTGCAACACTGACCCGATTTTTTTTTCGCCAATGTATTTTGAGTAATTACCAAACGTCTCAAGTGCCTTTATATGCCCCTTCTAGTTGTATAGAACTTTATTTTAAGGGTGCCGCCATCTTTAATTTCTTCCATTCAAATCAATGTATAACCAAATCGAGACTGAAAGGAGAAAATAGTCTGGTTCTTTTTATTGTACAATGAAAATAACCGTTAATTAATGCTATACTGGATTCAAGGACCAAGATGATGGCAGCATGATATAGGTTAATATTGTTATATTTTTTTGATTGGCAGGTTGGATTGATCAGTGCTATAGCTATGATCGTCGGAACAATGATAGGATCTGGAATCTTCGTATCTCCAAAGGGAGTCCTGAGACAGACCGAGAGCGTTGGGATGAGTCTGATAGTCTGGATGCTGTGCGGAGTGCTTTCCATTACGGGTAAAGATAGTGACTAACTGTTTCGAAACAAGGAGGTTTTAGGGCCTTGTCAAACTAAGCAAATTTTACAAGCAATTTGTTGGCAACCAACTGCAGTGCAGGCTACAGAACAATTTCGGTAGCTCATGAGTAATTTTCCAAACAGTGTCTTACACGATCACCAATAATTGATTGATTGATTGATTGATGGATGAAATCTATTATCCCTTACTTAGGAAACTAAAATGGCACTGACAAAGAATAACTGTATGCAAATACAATGCAAAGGATTTGTGAACATTCAAATAATATGAACGTATTATCTTCTTGGAGATTGCCTGGAACTGGTTGCCAGAAATTGCTTCGTGTGACATGGCCCATTATGGTAATTGTCTTCACTCTTTTTGTACTTTCGAAACTTTCGAAAATTATATGCTCTTTTTGGTTGTGAGCCAACGAATGAGAGTGAAGACTCACCCTAAATTCAAGAGAGTGATGTATTAGCCTTGTATTGTACTGAATCTTCATGCTGTCATTCACTGGCTTACACATGACGTCAATGGCCGCCATTATTGATGACAAGCGATGGAAAAAGTGCACGGGTGTATGCGCTGCGCACGACTCAGGCAAAGGTATAAGCCTTTCATCTAGCGTACACTTTTCATCCAAGATGGCGGCCGATGCAAGGTCTATATCGACCGACACATGATGATAAACAATGGGAGACTTTGGAACGCTAGGTGGCAGCAGACCTACCATGCAAATTGTCATTGTTAACGTAGCTCTGAGCATGCGCACATTACCGAGAACAATCGAATTTACTTGGTAAGTCTGCTGCCACCAAGCATCCCAAAAGTCTCCTATTGGTAAATATCTGGTTAGTGTACCCGCTGCGCACAACTCTCAGCCTTTCACGCGTGCATATTTTATCAAAGATGGCGGTCAATGACGTCATGTGAAATCCAATAGTTGGTTTAAACCTCACTCTCTACAGGTGCATTATGTTACGCTGAGCTCGGCACAGTCATCCCGAAGTCAGGAGGGGAATATTCTTACCTCTTGGACACCCTAGGACCCATCCCTGCCTTTCTCTTCTCCTGGATCTCAACCATTGTTATTCAACCATCGGGCGTGTCTGCCGTCACTCTCACCTTTGGTGCATACGTGTCACAAGCTCTCTTCAATACCGACGGAGGAGACTGCGACACGCCCACTATTACAACTAAGCTATTCGCAGCCGTTGCAATATGTGAGTGAAGACCGATACGTCAGGATTACTATAATGTAATTAAAACAATTCAAAATTATTTACATAGTCATAAGCAAAGTGGTACAATATACGAATACATGGTATTAAAGGCATTGGACACTATTGGTTATTACTCAAAATAATTATTATCATAAAACTTTTCTTGATTGCGAGTAATGGGGAGAGGTTGATAGTAAAAAACATTGTGAGAAACAGCTCCCTCTGAAGTGATTTCGAGACCTCAGATTTAGAATTTGAGGTCCTGAAATTTCGGTAATGGTCTTCTTTTTTCACTTACCCCAAACTCAACTTTCTAAACTACAAAAATTACAAAACGCAGCTGCTCGCATTGTCACTCTTACCAGGAAACACACTCACATTACACCAGTTCTGAAGTCACTTCACTGGCTACCAGTCGAATCTCGTATTACTTTCAAACTTCTGTTGCTTATCTTTCATTGCATTAATGGTTCTGCTCCTATATATAACATTTCTTTGGTTAAAGCTTATACTCCTGTGCGATCTCTCCGATCTTCCAATACATGCATGCTACAGGTTACTAAGAGTAGCAAGTCATGGGGCGATAGGTCTTTTTCCCATGCTGGACCCACACTCTGGAATGACTTGCCTCTACAAATCCGCAATATTTCTAACATCAATACTTTCAAGGTTAAGTTGAAAACCACTTTGTTTAATCTCGCCTATATGTAACTGGTATATTTGTCTTATTGTCCTTGCTGTGTGTGGTTCCCCCTCCTGTGCGCCTTGAGCACCTCATTTTGGTGGATTTTGGCGCCCTATAAATATTCTTTATTATTATTATTATTATTATTAAATCAAGCATCTGAAAGCACACAACTTCGTATGACCATGGTGCGACAAGGGTCTTTTTTTCTTACATTAATATCTCGCAACTTCGACGACCGATTTAGCTCAAATCTTCACAGGTTTGTTATATTATATGATGCATATGTTGAGATTCACCAACTGTTGAGACTAGTCTTTGACATTTACCAATAGTGTCTATGTATTTAAATAATGAACAGAAGTTTGCTAAGCAAAGAAAGGGAACAGTGTGGTTGCCGATTTGATAAGCCAAGCCTTTTACGTAATCAGCCTGTGGACAGACGTATGACAAGACAAACGGACTATAAGACGTAGACCTATCACTGCAAAAACCTGGATGTTATACTTCCTAGTATCTATAATCTGACAACACCAACATGGTGTTTTTTTATCCCCATTACTTTATCGTTGGTGAAATTAACACCGTGTCGGCGTTGTCACATGTATATACCAAAAGAATCAAACCAGGTGTAGGAAATTAACATACGAACATTGTTGATGCATTTTGTATGTCGTTTGAACTATTTTGTAATGGTCGGATTAAATTATGTTATCATGTTCTTCCCCTATTCGTCCCGATGTGAAACACAGTACTGATTCTGTTCATCAACTGCGCCAGCGTCAAATGGGCGACATCGGTGCAAGTTGTCTTCACTGCGGCTAAAGTTCTTGCCCTGGTCATCATCATCATCGTTGGAGTTGTCAAGCTCTGTCAAGGTAGGTGATCTAATGGGGTGGGGACTTTTAAGACGCTAGGTGGCAGCAGACTTACTACAACCGATAAATCCACAGACATGTGTTTGTGGTTAAATCCACTAAAGTCTTCAATATTTTCGCCGGTTCAGTTTTCACCATAACTCTTTAATTTAATGGTTAGACTAGTAAGAACCAACTGGTTTGTTTTTTTTATTTGTCATTCAGGTGAAGTCTCTAATCTTACTCCGCCGGAATCTTTCGCGTCTTCCACAAATGAGCCGTTCGCATATGGAGTTGCCTTTTACCAGGGGTTGTGGGCTTACGGAGGATGGTAAAGAACTATGTTTGTTTGTTTGTTTGTCTTCCCGTCATCAAGGGAACTCGACAAAACTCACACGAGCGGATTTAAACCGTTTAAACACCAATCTTGGAAACAGCCAATCTCTCTCATACAAAGATTGGTTTAAAGGGTCTATATAACTTTTGTAGGACAAAAAACACAATGTCCACAGATTTACACTAAACTTACTCAGTTTGAAGATAATGATAGTAGAAAGCTTCCCTGAAAATACTACGTGCTGAGGTGCTGTTTTTTTTGGGAAATGATTAAAACAATGTCATGAAAATAATTTTCGTCTCATGAGACGAAAATTATTTTAATCATTTACAAACGTATTTTCATGACATTGTTTTACTCATTTCTCAAAAACTACAGCACCTCAGTAAGTAAGTTTTGAAGGGAAGCTTTCCACTATCATTTTCTTCAAACCATGTAAGTTTAATGTAAATCTATGGACGTTTTGAAAAAGTACCCAAATCCTTTATGCCTATAGTTATAGAAAGAAATTGTGATTCAGAATACAATATGACAACCATTCTAGTCTTTGTAAAATCAGTGGTTAGCTTTGGGGATTCGAACATACAACCTTGTAGGTGCAAGTCATGTCTAACCAGTAACCACTGGTCAGCGCCCCAAATCAATCAAACATTCGCTATATCATATCTAGTGCGCTGCGATTTTGACAATATGTATGTATGTATGTATGTATGTATGTATGTATGTAACAACAAAACGCCTCTTTGATTGTAATGCATGTAAACTGCTCACAAAAAGTAAGGACACTTTTTTCAATCCAGTATATTTGTTATTATATAATACTCTATTTGTATATGATATATATCATTGCAAAGCTGAACTGTTCCTCTTCAAAATGATACCACAATTGCAATGATTACATGTTGCTGGACTTGACCACGTTAATGAGAATGAGACAAAGTCACAAATCAAATGTGCCAAAATTAGCAATTTTGTGTTACTGTGTGAACAATCAAATTGACACTAATTTAAACAATTAAGCAAGACAACTTAATCCACTTTATTGAGACAAGAAGTTTGGTATAGAGCAAGACAACTTACTGATCTTAATACACTTTATTGATACAAGAAGTTCAGTAACGAGTGGATGATCCGAAGGCGTTGATGACAGCCTGGCACCTTCTTCTCATGCTGCACAAAAGTCTTGTGATGCGCTGATGATGAGGGATGGCGTTCAATTCTTCATAAAGGAACCTGGTTAAGTCAGCCACAGTTGATGTGTTGGTGGTTCTGGCGCGGACAGCGCGGCCAAGCTGGTCCCACAGATGTTCCATGAGATTCAGGTCTGGACTGTTAGCGGGCCAATCCATCCGGTGCACCCCAACATTGTTCAGGTAGTCAGTCACCAGTCGGGCTCGATGGGGGCGAGCGTTGTCATCTTGAAAGATGGCATTTTGGTCCAAGAGTCTGCAAGTATGGGACTGCAATCGGCTGTAGAACATCGTCTTACAAATACCCATCAAACAAGGTGTTTTTCAAGAGATGAGGGTTAATTGTTTCTGATGAGCTCACTGGTGCAAATCTTTGTGTAAATCATTAATGGTTCTGAAAGCTTGACCGGTTTGATTATTGAGCATTACCTATTGACCATTTAGCACAGACAACGGTAATTTGGGCACATTTGATTTGTGACTTTGCCTCTTTGGTATTCGTGTAGCCAAGTTCAGCAACATGTAATCATTGCAAATGTGGTATCATTTTAAAGAGGAACAGTTCAGCTTTGCATTGATATATACCATATACAAAGAGAGTAATAAATAATAACAAATATACTGGATTGAAAAAAGTTTCCTTCATTTTTGTGAGCAGTTTAGTTGCATACGTCAAAACCGAAACTATGTGTTAAGTTATAGTAGTTAATAATATAAAACACATTTTAAGTAACATCTTTGACAGTTTTCTTCATTTTTTAAAATATGGGCCAACATACCTGTCGCCATCGCTTTGGTCACATATTGTCTAATGCAATGTGTTTCCCTGTTTAAGCCTGTGGTGACGTATTCACTTTTATCCAACGAAACTTTCTTCAGAATACAAATGAAATATTTGTAAGTATTCGTTATTGCTTTCCTTGTTTAGGAACCAGCTAAACTACATGACGGAGGAATTGGTCAACCCCTACAGGTAAATCAGTCACTTGATCACCTCGTTAACAATCAGTGAAGCACATTAATAGGCCCATAACAATACCACTCAGAGCTGCCCGCAACTATCCTCTGCCGCCCTCTATTAAATATAGAGTGCCATGTCTCAGGTGTGTTGCTTGCACGTGCTTGGAGTCAATTGACAGGGCACCCCAACAGTTTGCTTAAAAAAATCATGCTGCACAAAAATAATAATAATCTGCTTAAAGACACTGGACACTATTGATAATTACTCCAAAATAATTTTTGGGATAAAAACTTACTTTTAACAAGCAAAACATTGTGAGAAACGGCTCACTCCGAAGACCGTAGCTTTCGAAAAAAAAAAGTATTTGATTTCAAGATCTCAGAATTAGATGTTGAGGTCCCGAAATCAAGCATCTAAAAGCACACAACTTCGTGAGACAAGTGTGTTTTTTCTTCCAATTATTATTTCGCAACTTTGACGACCAATTGAGTTCAACTTTTCACAGGTTAGTTATTTTGTGCATGTTGAGATACACCAAGTGAAAATACTGGTCTTTGACAATTACCAAAGGTGACCAGTGGCTTTAAGCAGCTCTATCGAGTTCGTGGACTAGTTTTTGATATGTCAGTTGGTAATTTCAATATATCGCCAAATCGTTGCAGGCGGAAAAATACGATAAAAATTATTTGGTTTGCGGTAACACCATGTGTGTTTCTACTTGCCAGGTAGAGTTGTTCTTAGAGAACTGTCTTGCTTTATCTACTGCCGCGGAGTCGATAATCGGAGGTTCGGGAGACTTCACAGTTCTGAAAAGAACTGTCCTGCTTTTTAACTATTACCAGGACGGATGGTATAGAAAATAGACTGGTCTACTACTTTAGCTTATAGGATCGTAATTAACTGTACTGCCGCGAAGTCAGTTCTGAATTGGTCTCAACCTTTCGACTAGCTTGCTCTAGTCATCGACAGGCTCTCAGTCTCCTGGTAATAGTTAAAAAGCAGGATAGTTCTTTTCAGAACTGAGAAGTCTCCCGAACCTCCGTTTATCTACTCCGCGGCAGTAAAATAAAGCAAGACAGTTCTCTAAGAACAACTCTACCTGGCAAGTTGATATACACACATGGTGTTACCGCAAACCAAATATATATTGATACCTCACTGATCACCATGCAATGCCTCAAATCCTATATAGTTTTAAAAGGCTACCTTGTTTTTGTTCAGGAATCTTCCATTGGCCATCATGATCAGTATTCCTCTGGTGACACTACTGTACCTTTTGGTGAACATCTCTTACTTCACTGTCATGACACCAGCGGAATTACTGAGTTCTAATGCAGTCGCCGTGGTGAGGCAATATTTTTTTTCTGTAAAACCCTTTCCTTCAACAAAATAATCTCTTCGATTGTCCTATTTATTACATAGTTTGGGCAAATTGTTTTAAAGGTCACTGCTAAGCCAAAGTCGCTAGCTTAAACACTGAACCAGGTAGGACCTATCTATGATCTAAAGGCAAAGTGTACTTTTGCTTACCATTTGATTGTTTTCATCATAATATGTAAATGTATAGATGTATACAATTAAGATTTAGGATGCGGACTAAGTAAAAACTCGCACTAAGGTTAGTAGACCAGGAACAAGCTCCGTTCTGACATGATTGTCCATGTTTTAGGCAAAAAGAGGCTCGGAAGTTTAGAAGAGTTCTAACTCTCTACCAATCATGTGTTTTTTATTAGACTTTTGCAAATCGCACCCTCGGCCCCATGGCTTGGATTATTCCATTCTTCGTCTGTTGCTCTACCTTCGGTGCTGCTAATGGATCAGTCTTCTGTGCGGGAAGGTAGGCGTATTTTTTGCGTCTTTTGTTTTTGAATCGAACGCACCCACCGTGACGTCAGGCTAATTACCATTTTTTAAATATTTGTTTGAATGCATTTTTATTACCATTTTGGTATAACTTTGCCTGGAAGAATCTTTTTTTTAGTTGGGTTATTTATAATATGTCCTAATTATTCTGCTTTGTCTCCTTTTTTTGTTCAAGACCAAGTTCAGGTTCATATATCTTTCTTCAATAAAACAGAAACTTCCATTGTACAGAACACGCCTGTCTTAATATTCATGCATGACGTCATCATTTTTACCAAAAATGAGGCCATAGGCGCACGTCCGCCACCACTTGCATCATCAGATTGAAATTATTTAAGTTTTAAATTACATAATTATTATTGCACCCAGTACACTTAAAATAAGTTTCATCATCTAAAATTCAGTTCTGCACTTCAGTCATCGTAGCCTCTTACCAAGGCCTCATTTTCTCATAAAGTTAATGTAATGATTGTGTGTTTTTAATTACTACATGCATTCAAACTGAATGATGTGTGTGCAAATTGTATCAACCCAAATTGTAGGTTGGCATTTGTGTCAGCCCGTGAGGGTCACACGGTGAAGGTTTTGTCCATGGTTCACGTCAGGAGATACACACCCATTCCAGCTCTCCTTTTCCAGGTAACATTTTGAATGTCGATGCTTGTCATTAATGCTATAACCCCTCCGCCCCCACCACAGAAAATAAATAAGCAAATAAATAAATAACAGGTAACAAACTTAAAGACAATGGACACTATTGGTAATTGTCAAAGACATAGTCTTCACAGTTGGTGTATCTCAACATATGCATAAAATAACAAACATGGGAAAATTTGAGCTCAATCGGTCGTCAAAGTTGCGAGATAATAATGCAAGAAAAAACACCCTTGTCATACGAAGTTGTGTGCTTTCTGATGCTTGATTTCGAGACCTCAAATTCTTAACTTGAGGTCTCGATATCAAATTCGTGGAAAATGGTTTCTTTCTCGAAAACTACGTCACTTCAGAGAGAGCTGTTTCTCACAATGTTTTATACTATTATCCTCTCTCCATTAGGCCTACTCGTAATCAAGAAAGATTTTATGATAATAATTATTTTGAGTAGTTACCAATTGTGTCCACTGCCTTTAATAGTCTAAATAAAACAAAGACAAATTAATAAAATGGTATAAAATTATACAGTAGTATTAGCAATAGAAATACAAATATTATGAAACATATATAATAAAAAAAAGAAAAAAAAAATGGGTCTACTGAGCAACCTTCCTTTACCTCAATCAGAGGGCGCCCTTAATCTCTTTAACTTCTTTAAAGGGTCCAGGCAGCTTCAATAAATAATGTTGAATGCTTTATTTTCCAAAGCAAGCCAAACTTTATCATGATCTAACTTGTTTTTGTCATTATTATTATTGTTACTTAAAAAAAAATGTTTTGATACCGGCAAGGTCGAACGGGTATCTTAGTATGACTTTCTTATGGAACAGTGGGCAATCAGTAGTATTTAATTGCAATAAGAAAGGTGTGGTAACATAATTTTGACAAAAACAAAGGTTGTTTAATGTTGTCTGTAAGAATTATGTATCTAGCGAGAACCCATGTTTCAAGAGACTGTGTCGCACCTCCTTCCCATCTCAAAGAATCACAAGGTTCTTCGCAAAACTTTATGTCTCAGCCAAAATGTAAGACTATCATACGCAGAGATAGTACTGTCCTTAATAATTTATGTTTATCCCGAGTAAGCCTAATTGTCACACTATCATTTTTGCACTTCTTATCTCTTCAATTTGCCATCATTAATTTCAAACTTTTTCTGACCTTCTTTTAATCATCTGAATTTAATATTAAGCTTGTCATTGATGTAATTTTTGAAAACTAAATTATGTTTTGTTTTCACTTTTTTTGTATTGTAAATAGTTGCAATTCAGCACAATTTTGTAATAAATCTTTCCCTGTATATCACTTCAATGTTTTGTTTTGTTACAGGCATCCATTGCACTTCTTATGATAATTCCTGGCGACTTTGACACTTTGGTCAACTACTTGAGTTTTACCGCTTGGACGTTTTTCGGTCTGACAATGGTATCTCTACTCGTCTTGCGTTATAAACGTCCAGATGTTCACCGCCCTATCAAGGTAAACGTGACGGATATCTCTACTCTCAATAGTAGACTTGTGAACGCTAGGTGGCAGCAGACTTACTATGTAAATTTCCATTGTGTACGTAGTTCTGAGCCTCTGTGCATATTACCAAAAACAATGGATTTTACCTGGTAAGTCTGCTGCCACCAAACGTCCCGAAGTCTCCGATTAAAGTTATCCGCATGCCATTTACTTTATGAATCAACCTAAAACTGTCATCGACTTCTTGTATATTATGTCACAGTGGCTTAGGTCAAACATTGAAAACATGGACACGCCTCGCACAACTAAAAACAACCAATTATAGTGTTTTACTTGACTCCAGTGAGGGTGTTCCTTTGCTTAAGAAAGTTCGTGCAATGACAAAATATTTAACTGGTTGTTGTATTTGGTCGTTTGGTAATGCAACAGAGCATGCACTCAGAAGTTGAAGTGCGTTGCGATACGCTAAACAGCTCGGCCATGACACGCTAAAAGAAAAATTGTATTCATTATTACAATCTAATGTTCTAAAATAAGCGCATGCTCATAACTACGCAAACATTGGAAATGTCTGCTGCCACCTAGCGTTCAAAAGTCTATCATTGATTGATCAAGTCCTCCTCGTTTACTCTTTTGTAGTCAATGTTTAACTTCCCGTCTAAACCTTTTCTTCAGGTACCCATCGTCATCCCTATAATCGTCTTGATTGCTTCGGTGTATCTTGTCGTCACCCCCGTCATTGATAAACCAGCTCTGGAGTACCTCTTCGCAGTCCTCTTCATCCTGGCTGGACTCGTCTTATACGTGCCATTCGTCTACTTCAAATTGGAACTGCCATTTATGAGTAAGATTTGTGTTCCTTTAATAATGATGTAAAAGTAATTATATACGTGAACAATTTTAGTCTAAAAGGCACTGTACACATTGGTAATTGTCGAAGACCAGTGTGCTCACTAAGGTTGAACAAACTACTTTTGGGGTTTTCAGATGCCTATTAGTAAAGGCTTAAGACTTTTAATATATTTCGAATGAGAAATTACAGCTTTCTCAAATTCGTTTACTTCAGAGGGAGCCGTTTCTCACAATTCTTTATTTTTGTCAAGAGCTATCCATTACTCGTGACTATGTAAGTTTTTATGCTAACAATTATTTTGAGTAAATACCAATAGTGTCCACTGCCTTTAACATCCGAATGTATTGACTTTTTGTCAAGAATACAGATCAAGCCCGTGTGGAAGACGGTGTCATTACATTTTATACAATAAAGCAAGGCTATGTAGGACTATACATCAGTTCCTTAAATTTGGTTGAAATTAATATCCAATCTTTATCTTTACCACCAGAGCATATCACAGTATTCTGTCAAATGTTGATGAAAGTTGCACCAGCGAGGTATTTTAAAAGTCCAGAAATCGAAGCTGAGAAATCGACATGAAGCTGGTGTTTTCTTCGAGGATATCGCAACAAGCTTGATCTACGAAGTCCTAAAAGGAACATGACAAAAACAGAAAACCAGCCCGTATACACAACCACTCTATGGCACAATTTCATTAAGATGCTTTGCATATTTTGATCTGCCTTCAAACAAAAGGTAACAGGGGACCAGTCACAATCAAAATTGTTTCAAGCTGCACAAACAGCCTTTAAGAATTCGGCTATAGGTGCTTTGTGTATTAAAAAAACCACTTCTATAATTTGTTTACACCAACGTGCAAACTTAATTTGACGGTCAGATACACATTTGGTATATGGCTGTCTGTCACGTGGAGCGTTAACCAGCATTGTGTTTATTTCGTATTACTTGCTTTATAAATTATTAGGGGTAAGGCTAATTATGGAATAAGTAACTACATGTGTCAGTTCCCCTTTTGGCGGCAGAGGCGTACGGTATCCCCACACTGCCGTTTGGACAATGGTCCGGTAAGCGTTGTCAACTCCACCTTTATGCGTTTATTTTTATTTTTACGGTATGCACTTTTAACCATTTAAAGTAAAGGGTGTAGGGGCCTACTATAGTATATGATTTTGAAATATTATTTTACCTAATTAGTGTTTGATTTTTTTTTATCCCGATGCTGATATTTCATGTGTTTTCAATCTCGTCTTTTGCGATTAAACCTTGCCAGAATAATTATGTACAATTTTAAAAAGCTTTTGTGGAGAAATTTAAGTATTTTAATAAGACGCAGATAATGTAGGCCCATATTGTTTATGCTTACCTTTTACGTAACAGAAATTACCTAACAAGAGCGTTTGGAAAGGGATTTTTAAAAGAAAAAATGCATTAATAGAATCCTAGGTATCATTAAAATGGGTATAGCCACCATTTTTACTGTTCTACATTGCTCAGAAGTTGAGTTATAAGCCAAAATATAATTCAAAATGGCGGCCATTTTGAAATTCAAAACGGCGGCTGAAGACGCCATTAAAAAAAAAGGTACCTTATTTTTTTTAAATCAGCACCCCAAAATTGACAAAGTTAGCCAATAAAATCCATTTTGGCTCGAAAATCCAGCTGGACTACATAGTGACCCGTACTAACACTGAAATGATTGTTATTTTAGTTGGTTGTGCGAGTATAAATCGTGCATTGCATGTTAAAATGTAAGCAATTTTAATCTGTCACTAGGCCTATATATACTGAAGTCACTGAGGAACTGATTTCAGTTTAAAATATTTGACTGACAGAGAAGGGCTTCGCCCCGGTGTTCCTGGTTGTGGCTGCTTAATGCGCCGTAGCACCTTGTAAACCCTTATAAGGTGCTAAATAATTGGGTCTCAGAATTCATCACTGCAATAACCTATCTTTCTGAAAGTTTGTATATAATCAGCGCCTTGAGTACCTTGTTTGGTAGATACGTGCGCTATATAAGACTTCGATATTATTATATTACTATTAGATGAGATCTGATCCTACCATTGGCTTAATATTTGTGTATTTTGTTATAACCTTACTGGTATTATCAGGATATATTTTCTAAACTATCTCTATAGTTCTAACCACTGAACTATAGTATCTCGGAAGCGATGCATTAAAATTGATAAGAGTTTTTTTTTTTGATTGACCATTTAGTGTATAAGGATTGATTTTCTTTTTATAGTGGATATCAATAAATATATTTCATTTATTTTATTTCATTTTATTTTATTTTCTTTATTTATTTGGATGATTTTTGTTCGAGTTTTGTTTCGAGTTGTTATAGTAACTAACACCAGGCTCATGTTCCTGGAGTTGGTTCGGATCACTCGGTGGCTTTTCAGTCGACACAAGCAATGCTTGACGACACTTGTTTCGTCCCTCGGTGGGATGTATAGTGATGCCGGAGCTGTACACATTTTACCATTACGAGGATGGACCCGCCCGGTGTTTCTAACATGATCGCTGCTCTATTTTTACCATGTACGTACATTATAACTATCATGTATACGCACACGATGTATTTCGTGTACGCGTACACGATTTATTTCATGTACGTACACGATACGTACGCAATATATTTCATGTACGTACCTGATTACATTCCATGTACGTACATAGTATGTTTTACATACGCACACGATATGTTTCATGTATATCTACACGATTTGTTCCATATACGTACATAATATATTTCACGTACGTACACAATATAGCTCATGTACGTACACAATAACTATCATTTACCGTTCTGGCAATGGAACCGTCCACTCTTTCTGACATGATCCGCTGCTCTAATCGTACTTCAACCCCATTAAACCTTTTTTATGCGTTCCGCTACACCGGTCTCGAAAGCTCCGTGAACCGGTTGTAAAGTAATGATTTCTCGGCAGACGCCCGTAGATAAGACACTCATTTTAAAACAGGAACTTCGTGCCATTGGATCTGCACCTTTACACGCTTAAAGGCACTGTACACTATTGGTTATTACTCAAAATAATTGTTAGCATAAAAACTACTTACTTGATGATGAGCAATGGAGAGATGTTGATAGTATAACAAATTGTGAGAAACGGCTCCCGCTGGAGTATAACGTAGTTTTTTTTAAGCATGGGGTTCTTTTTTAGGCATCTTATGAAAGTACACAAAGTGATGACCAATGGATAAACAATTGTCACAAGTTTGTTATTTTATGCATATGTTGGAATATACCAAGTAATACCAACTGTCTTTGTCAATAATAAAACATGTCCAGTGCCTTTAAAACAAACGTTATTGCTTTTTTTTATGAAGAGTAGCCAAGTGTAATGACTTTGTCCTTCGATGCATGCACACCATAATACGATCTAATGGAGATACCGCATTCACTTGACCCTAGTTCCCATCCATTGTACACATTTATCCTCTCACACTATGGTACAAGGTTTAGCTTGTGTGTGATATTGGTTTTTGCGGAAATTAATTTTCATTTGTACCATAATTTCAGCTGAGCGAACCGCTTCTATTCATAGTTAAGGAGTTTTCAGCTGACCTGGTTGATGTATTGTTTAAATATAACTCCTTGTAGCATGTCGAGAGGAGTCTACGATGTTGAAACAGGGGAGAGGATAGGCGAATGAAAACCTCACTATTTCATTTAAAACACACAAATTAAATGACGGCTATATTAATCGTGTGTTTGAATCATAGTGTATTATCGATTTTCGTATCGTCTCTACACTGATGTTTTTTTCAAGGGGAGATTTTTGCTTATACTTTCAGCCATTACAAAAAACAACCTCAAATCAGTACATCACTCCACAAATAGCACATCGGAAAGATGACATGTCTATTTTTATTGCTGAATTTTAGAGGGTTCATTCAATATAATCTTATCAAAATAAAACAATTTTTACGGAAACAATAATAATTCACTAGGCAGCAAAGAATAACACAATATTTTGTTTAAAGGTTGAAACTGTATAGTGCGAGGTCTTAAAATATTCACTAAAAATATATCCCAGTTTATTATCCACATGGGTTCTTTTATTGAATGAATAGTAGTGATTTACGGGGGGCTTCTACTTTTCATTATTAATTTGTATCCTTTTCTTCTGATGTTTACACTGTTTATTTGCTATGTAGTCTACGTGGTTAGAACGTTAAGTTTGGCGTTTTAATTGTTTTGAGACACGCCGAAAACCAAAGTGCACTTCAAAGTGCACTGTAGATTGCAATATGCAAGAGAGGAAAACAAAACATTGACTTGATGACTTCAGCTGCTCATAAATATAGGTTTACTCGGTCGAATTCGGTAGATGAGCAGTCAATTTCATTTCCATGCGTTCGAATTAAAGCTGTATTGCCTATCCAGTTACTGCGTTTCAAATTCAGAAATTGGCCATTCAATTTCGTTTCGAGTAGAGTCAAATTCCTTTAGCACTCTGTTCAATTAAGCGTATCGTCATTCTTTTTTGAGACACACACGTCTCATAAGCGTCTGCGAATTTGAATGCTGCTTTGATGAACTGCTAAATTGAATGATTATTTTGTGAAACTGAATAACGCAACATTACATATGACTATTCATAAAACGAAATCGAATGACCCTTTTCAGTAGCATTCGTTTTCGCGCGAAATAGAATAGCTTCGTGGTTAAATTGGCTGCTCATTTTCCGAAACTGACCGAGAAACTTAAAAACGGGGGAATTTTGTGTTCAATAGAGTTTTGATGCGAGAACAAGAGTGAAAGCACACATTACTGTTTACGCTGTTTTAAAATATCGGTCGTCGTACTCGAGGCATCAAAACTACAAGTTCCGCCAAAAAATAGAGACTTAGTGTCTACCATGACTTAAATCAACTGTAGGTTTTCTCGGTCAATTTCGGCAAATGAGCAGCCATGCCTCAAAGCTATTCCACGCGCAAAATCGAGTGCTATTGAAAAGGGTCATTCGATTTCGTTTTAAAAGTCAAATGTAACGTTGCTTCATTCGATTTAACAAAATAATTATTCAATTTAACAATTAATCAAAGCAGAGTGCTAAAGGCGTTTGACTCGACTCGAAACGAAATTGAACGGCCGCATTCTGAATTTGAAACGCAGAAACAACCGGAGAGCCAAAACAGCTTTAACTTGAACGTATGAAAACGCAGTTGACTGCTCATTTTCTGAACTTGACTGAGAAAACCTATATTAAGTGTATCTGTAGGCCTATCAAGTAATTTCTTTTAATCCTGCCACTATTATGCAAAACTAATTTACAACATCTTCGGTAGACTTTAGTAGATTTCACAAAAACTTAAATAGGCTACGAAAGTTTACGGGAACAATGTTTTTTTTTCTAGTACAAATTGTGAAACCAAAATGGTCTTGGCACATTACACAGTGTGAACTATTTTGGATGACAGCAGTGATTACAGACCAACAGTGACTAATACTGTTCTTCATATTCAACGTACTCGGTTCATAAGTGTTCTTTGCAGCAAACGCTTATAAAAAGGGGCTGCAACGTTTGGTAAAGACACTAAAATTTAAAGGCAATGGCCACTATTGGTAGTTACTCAAAATAATTATCAGCATAAAACCTCACTTGGTAATGGGGAGAGGTTGATAGTATGACAAATTGTGAGAAACTGCTCCCTCTGAAGTGACGTAGTTTTCGAGAAAGATGTAATTTTTTTATGAATTTGATTTCGAGACCTCAGGTTCAGAACCAGAGGTCTCGAAATCAACCATCTAAACGCACACAACTTCGTGTGACAAAGGTGTTTTTTCTTTCATTATTATCTCGCAATTCGACGACCAATTGAGCTCAAATTTTCACAGGTTTGTTATTTTATGCATATGTTGAGATACACCATGTGAGGAGACTGGTCTTTGACAGTTACCAATAGTGTCCACTACCTTCAATGAAAACCACTTATAGTTACTGCGGTAAAGGAAAATACTATCACAAAAAAATGGACTCCGAGACCCCTTACTGACAGTACCGTTTCCCAAATTGTGTATTCCTGTTTTAGACCTTCTTTTTCATGCATGGACATAACCACTCAAGTTTTTCTGCAATATCTCACAAACGCTAATAACATCTCTTGGAATCTAATTTTCTCATGATAGTTTCATGGCCGAGCGGTTAGGAGCACCGGACTCAAGCTCTGGTTTTTGATCAGCAGGGTTTGGGTTCGAATCCCGGCCGTAACACCTGCTACATAAAATTGGGGAGGTAGTGCTTTCTGCTCTACCGGCCAGGCTTCGGACTGATTATACGTACCCAAGCCTACATCCGTATGGACTGTAAAAGAGGTAACCCTGTTTCAGCCTTAGGAGGAGGTGGCAACGGCTTCTGGACAAAAATACATTGAAGTGGCCTTTAGGACTTGTGTGTCTGGCGACTTGCATTACAAAAAGAATATATATATATAAACAAACAGTGGTTTCCAATGACCAACCGTCAAACGTATATAATTACCCCCTTTAAAGTTGAGAAACTACAGGTAGTTTCCCTTCTTGCAGCGGTTGCATTACAGAGAGGCGTCTCCTATCACTCCTAATGTCAGACAATGCAGATGCTCCGATAGTAATGGAGTTATTCTCACCCAGGAACATTCTCTCCGTCGATCCGCTCGATCCGGCGTCCTGAGGAGACTTAATGGAAACCGGAACCACCCTTGTACTGAACCGCTTCCTCTGGATCCGAGTGGCACAGCGACGAGTAGCCTCCCGTAAGATCCTGATGAGTTTCCACATCCCGTCCTTTCCTGCCTTGCCGGCTAGCATGGCCACAAGAGCCGACATGGCCACCTCCTCCAACCTCATGGTGGTCTGGAAGATCCACCAGGGCCAGGCTTCCACGAACTCCA
Organism: Asterias amurensis; assembly: GCF_032118995.1. Classification (NCBI taxonomy): domain Eukaryota; kingdom Metazoa; phylum Echinodermata; class Asteroidea; order Forcipulatida; family Asteriidae; genus Asterias; species Asterias amurensis. The sequence continues at coordinate 18,130,947 of NC_092650.1, forward strand.
GATCTGAGTATACGCCGAAAACCCCGACTGCTCCGTAGATGTTGGTGACACAGCTTGCCAGTGCTGCAACAGCACAGTAATGGACCATGCGGTATAATCTCAATGGAGAAGCACTCTGCTCTTTGCTTCCTATTAAAACAGGAAAAGACAGAGAAGAGAGATCATTAAGCAGCTTTTAATTCACTCTCAATTATCTGAGGATCAAACTGAAGTCTTGAGGGTTACTTCAAAGTCTATTGAGGGGTCACTCTATCAACAAGCTTTGGCGATAATACGAATTCCCGAGTCTTAAAGGGTAACTCTCAAATCTTTAAGGGTAACTCTTCAGTCTGTGAGCGTATCTCTCAAGTCTTTGAGGGGTTACTAAATCTCAAGTCTTTGAGGATAACTCTAATGTAAACTCCCAAATTATCATTAGCAGAGAGTCGAACTTAGAGAGTCGAATTTACTGTTGTCCCTCCCCGCGTACATAATTATCAGCAATACGCGCTTCTCTGCTCCGACGAATTGTAAAGGCATTAAATCACCTTTATTGGTCAGTTGCATTAAACAGATACAAAGAATTGATGTAGCCTGAATTGGCAAAAAGAAAAGGGGAAGATTTGTTATGTTGCCTTACCTCTCATTCCTGATTTGGAGAAAGTAGACGCAAAGTTCTTTTTCATCAAGTAACCCACACGGAAGAACCCAAAGGCCAAAAGTCCACTCCACGTAATGTAGATGAATTGACACAGCAACAAAAACAGTTTGAGTTCAGTAAATGCAGACACCAGCATGTCGCTTCCCAACACCAGAAGGAAATGGAACCCACAGCTCAATGACACCGTCGAGAACTTTTGAAATCTCGGAGGTCCCAGAGATAGCCTTGTGGTGTCGAGCAGAACAAGTAGAAGGGTTGTCATTGAAGCGGTCATACACGGGAAGCCTATAGACCACATCATGCGCGAGAGTAGCAGAGGTACATTCTCGTTGGAGCCGTAGGGGTTATTGAACAATGACACTGCACGGGTGACTCCTAACACGAAAAGGAGAGAGTTGAAGGTAAAAGAGAGAATACTCTTGTTGCCCTTTTTGAGCTCATAAACCAAGGATATCAATATCTGACCACCGTAGAGACCGAGGAGGGTGAAATACACTGCGAATATATACACGTGGCATTGGAGCGCAACTCCTAGAATTGATGGCAACACACTCCAGTCGGGACCTGGTTCGGGCCAATCTTCGCCAACAGGTTCGGGTTCTGATTCAGACTCGGGCTCTGCACTTGGTTCTGGTTCAGGCTCAGATGTTGGTTCGGATTCGGGTTCAGAATTTGGCTCTGATTCAGATTCAGATTTTGGCTCTGATTCGGGTTCAGCATTTGGTTCTGATCCAGGTTCAGCATTTGGTTCTAATTCAGGTTCAGAAATCGGTTCTGCTTCAGGTTCAGAAGGCGGCTCTGAATCAGGTTCCGAATTCGGTTCTACTTCAGGTTCAGCAGTTGCTTCTGATTCGGGTTCAGCAGTTGGTTCTGATTCAGATTCAGAAGTTGGTTCAGATTCAGGTTCAGCATTTGGTTCTGGTTCAGGTTCAGCATTTGGTTCTGATTCAGGTTCAGAAGTCGGTTCTGACTCAGGTTCAGCATTTGGTTCTGATTCAGGTTTAGAGGTCGGTTCTGTTTCAGGTTCAGAAGGCGGCTCTGATTCAGGTTCCGAAAACGGTTCTGATTCAGGTTCAGCAGTTGCTTCTGATTCGGGTTCAGCAAGTGGTTCTGATTCAGGTTCAGAATTCGGTTCTGATTCAGGTTCCGAAATCGGTTCTGGTTCTGATTCAGGTTCAGAAGTTGGTTCTGATTCAGGTTCAGATATTGGTTCTGATTCAGGTTCAGCATTTGGCTCTGATTCGGGTTCAGCATTTGGTTCTGATCCAGGTTCAGCATTTGGTTCTAATTCAGGTTCAGAAATCGGTTCTGCTTCAGGTTCAGAAGGCGGCTCTGAATCAGGTTCCGAATTCGGTTCTACTTCAGGTTCAGCAGTTGCTTCTGATTCGGGTTCAGCAGTTGGTTCTGATTCAGATTCAGAAGTTGGTTCAGATTCAGGTTCAGCATTTGGTTCTGATTCAGGTTCAGCATTTGGTTCTGATTCAGGTTCAGAAGTCGGTTCTGACTCAGGTTCAGCATTTGGTTCTGATTCAGGTTTAGAGGTCGGTTCTGTTTCAGGTTCAGAAGGCGGCTCTGATTCAGGTTCCGAAAACGGTTCTGATTCAGGTTCAGCAGTTGCTTCTGATTCGGGTTCAGCAAGTGGTTCTGATTCAGGTTCAGAATTCGGTTCTGATTCAGGTTCCGAAATCGGTTCTGGTTCTGATTCAGGTTCAGAAGTTGGTTCTGATTCAGGTTCAGATATTGGTTCTGATTCAGGTTCAGCATTTGGCTCTGATTCGGGTTCAGCATTTGGTTCTGATCCAGGTTCAGCATTTGGTTCTAATTCAGGTTCAGAAATCGGTTCTGCTTCAGGTTCAGAAGGCGGCTCTGAATCAGGTTCCGAATTCGGTTCTACTTCAGGTTCAGCAGTTGCTTCTGATTCGGGTTCAGCAGTTGGTTCTGATTCAGATTCAGAAGTTGGTTCAGATTCAGGTTCAGCATTTGGTTCTGATTCAGGTTCAGCATTTGGTTCTGATTCAGGTTCAGAAGTCGGTTCTGACTCAGGTTCAGCATTTGGTTCTGATTCAGGTTTAGAGGTCGGTTCTGTTTCAGGTTCAGAAGGCGGCTCTGATTCAGGTTCCGAAAACGGTTCTGATTCAGGTTCAGCAGTTGCTTCTGATTTGGGTTCAGCAAATGGTTCTGATTCAGGTTCAGAATTCGGTTCTGATTCAGGTTCCGAAATCGGTTCTGGTTCTGATTCAGGTTCAGAAGGTGGTTCTGATTCGGGTTCAGCAGTTGGTTCTGATTCAGGTTCAGCAAGTGGTTCTGATTCAGGTTCAGCAGTTGCTTCTGATTCGGGTTCAGCAAGTGGTTCTGATTCAGGTTCAGAATTCGGTTCTGATTCAGGTTCCGAAATCGGTTCTGGTTCTGATTCAGGTTCAGAAGTTGGTTCTGATTCGGGTTCAGCAGTTGGTTCTGATTCAGGTTCAGCAAGTGGTTCTGATTCAGGTTCAGAATTCGGTTCTGATTCAGGTTCCGAAATCGGTTCTGGTTCTGATTCAGGTTCAGAAGTTGGTTCTGATTCAGGTTCAGCAAGTGGTTCTGATTCAGGTTCAGAATTCGGTTCTGATTCAGGTTCCGAAATCGGTTCTGGTTCTGATTCAGGTTCAGAAGTTGGTTCTGATTCGGGTTCAGCAAGTGGTTCTGATTCAAGTTCAGAATTCGGTTCTGATTCAGGTTCCGAATTCGGTTCTGGTTCTGATTCAGGTTCAGAAGTTGGTTCTGATTCGGGTTCAGCAGTTGGTTCTGATTCAGGTTCCGAAACCGGTTCTGGTTCTGATTCAGGTTCAGCAGTTGCTTCTGATTCGGGTTCAGCAGTTGGTTCTGATTCAGGTTCGGAAGTCTGTTCTGATTCAGGTTCAGAAGTCGGTTCTGCTTCAGGTTCAGAAGGCGGCTCTTCTTCAGGTTCCGAATTCGGTTCTACTTCAGGTTCAGCAGTTGCTTCTGATTCGGGTTCAGCAGTTGGTTCTGATTCAGATTCAGAAGTTGGTTCAGATTCAGGTTCAGCATTTGGTTCTGATTCAGGTTCAGCATTTGGTTCTGATTTAGGTTCAGAAGTCGGTTCTGACTCAGGTTCAGCATTTGGTTCTGATTCAGGTTTAGAGGTCGGTTCTGTTTCAGGTTCAGAAGGCGGCTCTGATTCAGGTTCCGAAAACGGTTCTGATTCAGGTTCAGCAGTTGCTTCTGATTCGGGTTCAGCAAGTGGTTCTGATTCAGGTTCAGAATTCGGTTCTGATTCAGGTTCCGAAATCGGTTCTGGTTCTGATTCAGGTTCAGAAGTTGGTTCTGATTCGGGTTCAGCAGTTGGTTCTGATTCAGGTTCAGCAAGTGGTTCTGATTCAGGTTCAGAATTCGGTTCTGATTCAGGTTCCGAAATCGGTTCTGGTTCTGATTCAGGTTCAGAAGTTGGTTCTGATTCGGGTTCAGCAAGTGGTTCTGATTCAAGTTCAGAATTCGGTTCTGATTCAGGTTCCGAATTCGGTTCTGGTTCTGATTCAGGTTCAGAAGTTGGTTCTGATTCGGGTTCAGCAGTTGGTTCTGATTCAGGTTCCGAAACCGGTTCTGGTTCTGATTCAGGTTCAGCAGTTGCTTCTGATTCGGGTTCAGCAGTTGGTTCTGATTCAGGTTCGGAAGTCTGTTCTGATTCAGGTTCAGAAGTCGGTTCTGCTTCAGGTTCAGAAGGCGGCTCTTCTTCAGGTTCCGAAATCGGTTCCGATTCAGGTTCCGAAATCGGTTCTGGTTCTGATTCAGGTTCAGATGTTGGTTCTGATTCGGGTTCAGCAATTGGTTCTGACTCAGGTTCAGCAGTTGGTTCTGATTCAGGTTCCGAAACCGGTTCTGGATCTGATTCAGGTTCAGCAGTTGCTTCTGATTCGGGTTCAGCAGTTGGTTCTGATTCAGGTTCAGAAATCGGTTCTGATTCAGGTTCCGAAATCGGTTCTGGTTCTGATTCAGGTTCAGAAGTTGGTTCTGATTCGGGTTCAGCAATTTGTTCTGACTCAGGTTCAGCAGTTGGTTCTGATTCAGGTTCCGAAACCGGTTCTGGTTCAGATTCAAGTTCAGCAGTTGCTTTTGATTCGGATTCAGCAGTTGGTTCTGATCCAGGTTCAGAAGTTGGTTCTGATTCAGGTTCAGCTGTTGGTTCTGATTCAGGTTCAGAAGTCAGTCGTGATTCAGGTTCAGAAGTTGGTTCTGATTCAGGTTCAGAAGTCGGTTCTGACTCAGGTTCAGCATTTGGTTCTGATTCAGGTTCAGAAGTCGGTTCTGCTTTAGGTTCAGAAGGCGGGTCTGAATCAGGTTCCGAAAACGGTTCTGCTTCAGGTTCAGCTGTTGCTTCTGATTCGGGTTCAGCTGATGGTTCTGATCCAGGTTCAACAACTGGTTCTGATTCGGGTTCAGCATTTGGTTCTGATTCAGGCTCAGAAGTCGGGTCCGATTCAGGCTCAGCAACTGGTTCTGATTCGGGTTCAGCATTTGGTTCTGATTCAGGCTCAGAAGTCGGGTCCGATTCAGGCTCAGCAACTGGTTCTGATTCGGGTTCAGCATTTGGTTCTGATTTAGGTTCAGAAGTCGGGTCCGATTCCGGCTCAGTATTTGGCTCTGATGCTGGTTCACCTGCCGGTTCTGATTCAGGTTCAGAGGTCGGTTCTGGTTCAGGCTCTGGGTCTGATTCACGTTTGTTCCTGGAAAGATACTTTCGTGCATATCTCTCAAATCCTGAATAACCAACGCCCAGAGTCGCGAAATTATCTATCCTGTTGGGATCGAATTTCAATTTAATGTTAGTCAATATATCTTTAGAGTCACTTTTACTCAAGTGTTTCATTCTTTCCCTGAGGCTGCTGTCAACATCCTTTTGTCTGTTTCCAAATTCAAGAACGGAAGAAATGTTGTTTATGGAAGGGTCCCTCGAAATCTGTTTGGCAAAGTTTGTTGTGTGTAGTTGGAAGAGCATGACAATCAGTTGCAGCGAAAATACTGCGTGAGTCTGCATTGTGGTTCAGTTGAGGAATACGATGAACCTGAGTGGTAAAAATAAGAAAAAACACAAAGAAAACGAATGAAAAGGCACTGTTCAGCAAAGCATGTCTTGCAGCACATGATACCTTTGCATGCTGCTAATAATACAACGGGGCATTCATGTTGTGCTGTACAAAGCACACATCGCCACACACAACAACAAAATGACACAGCCTCTCACAAGGATCACTCACAAATAATGATGGTCAAACAATTTAAACACCCTGGTTTTTGCAGTGGACTATTTTGTGTTTCTCTCTCTCTCTGTTTAACTGATGGAGCTATTGCCTGTGGGCAATACCTACATTAACTTTTTGCCATTTCAAAATGCTCCTGGAAATTTGTTATCGCTAGCTACTGTATTTTCAGCATATATTAATTTTTAGAGTGATTACCAAACTTTTACCTTCCTTTTAAAGATTGATCAGACAGTGGTAAGATTAGAAATAAGTCATTAGATTTGAATGATATATTTTAAAGGCAGTGGCCACTATTGGTAGTTACTCAAAATAATTATTAGCATAAAACCTTACTTGGTAACGAGTAATAGGGAGCTGTTGATAGTATTGTGAGAAACGGCTCCCTCTGAAGTAGAGCAGTTCTCGAGAAAGAAGTAATTTTTCACGAATTTGATTTTGAGACCTTAGAATTGGATATTGAAGTTTCGAAATCAAGCATCTGAAAGCACACAACGCCGTGTGACAAGGGTGTTTTTTCTTTCATTATTATCTCGCAACTTCGACGACCAATTGAGCTAAATGGTTCACAAGTTTCAATTATGCACATGTTGAGATACACTAAGTGGGAAGACTGGACTTTGACTTTTTTTACCAATAGTGTCCAGGGTGTTTAAGATTTAAACAAAAAATTTAATATAACATTACTATTTTCATTTCAAGCAACGTAACTCATCTAGCTTCCAAAAACGTAATTGCTCATGAAGTGTTCGCGATTACTTAAAAAAAAAGTCAGGGACAACAACCACATACAACGACTTTTTCTTTCAAAGAAAAACAAACAAACACACACAAAAAACAACGACAAACAAACAAACAGACAACAAACAATCTAATTTAGAATCAATCATAAAGCAGCCATGCCTAAAAGTCACCGGGTTCCTAGCCTTGAGGTTGCGCCTTTTTGCTTCGCTCTGTATCGACTCCATTGAGTCTGCAGGTGGCCCGACATTGATTTAACGGCACCCGTAGAGAATTAAGAGCCCATCCCACCGAAATTTATCGTAGGTTGCGTTTTTGCGGCTGTTCGGTCATTGTCAGTAGTTCACTAAATGGCTAATTCAACCGAAATAGTTATTGGTCGAAAACCCAGACCTCCAATAGGCCATGGAGGAAGGAATAGAAGGAGCTCGAACGAAGGGACTTCAAAAGTCGAACCCGTGGTACCGCGGTCGTTCAACGACACCCCGTAATCACCCACATACCTTACACAAACAATGGGCGACCTGGCGTATGTGAGGTTGCGCGTGCGCACTTGATTCTTCACTCAACTATGGTGTCGTATGTCGTATGGATATAATACAGAAAAACAACTTTTTTGAGGCCAAGAATATGGGTGCGTTCGTTTAGCTTCCCTTGGTCGACCCCGATGTTGCGTATTTTATTTTTTCCAGGACGAACGTGGGCACACAATTACCCCACGTTCGTCCTCGAACCAGAAACCTCCCCAGACACGTCACCACGTGAGCCTTCCTGTGGTGACGTCAGTGCACCTCGGGCCAGCCCCAAGAGCCCCACTTGTGGATTGGGTCACTTGGGGCTGGCCCGAGGTGCACTGACGTCACCACGGGAAGGCTCACGTGGTGACATGTCTGGGTTTTTTTCTGGTTCGAGGACGAACGTGGGGTAATTGTGTGCCCACTTTCGCCTTGAAAATAATAAAATCGCAACATCGGGGTCGACCCAGGGAAGCTAAACGAACGCACCCAAAAATTGTGTACACTTGTGCTCACCAAATCGAAAAACACAATTGAATACCAACCACCCTCGTGTGCTAATACCCAAATTTTGAACCGCCGCTAGTGACCGGAAAGTCAAAAAAAGAAAGAAAAAATATGCCACGATGTTTCAGTGAAACACCACAAACGGTAAATGAAAACGTGTATATTCACAATTCTTGTCTCCAATGATTCAACTTTATCAGGGTATTCTTTTGTTACTCTGCGGTTTTGCGGGTCGTTCGAGCTCCTTCTATTTCCTTCCTCCATGAATAGACCATTTTATTAATCGCAACGTCATTGTACATGTGGACTAGCATTAATTTAAAGACTAAAGATGCAAAGCAATTGGTCCACCGCACCGAGATTAGTTCTATGGTGTGTTTCGGTCATTGATTAACCATTGGCCAACTTAGTTGAAATAGTTATTGGTAATAATAATACCTTTTTATTGCAAAGTCACAGCCCCAGCATTTGCCAACAAAGGTATGGACAACTATGGAAAGCCGTAAATGTAAAACAAAAAAGCACAGATCTGTTTGATACATACGTTATTACACAACATTATAAAAAATGGTGTTTATAATTTGTTGGAAAGAAACCAAACAACCATTTGTGATGTATCTTATTCAATTTTAAGTTTTCTAAAAACAATGAAAAAGTTGGTCAATTAAAACGATTAATGTACAATGATTTGATGTTTCATTCGGCCGTCCATTCCAAACAGCTTTGCTTATCTAATAACAATAGACAGGCCTTTAGCAGTCAACATTGAGTAAAACATACTCACAGAGTACTTAGAAGTCTCTTGTTTTTTTTTTAAATTAAAACACAACGTGCAGTGACAACTTTAAAGACACTGGACACTATTGGTAATTGTCAAAGACCAGTGTTCTCACATGGGGTATCTCAACATATGCATAAAATAACAAACCGGTGAAAATTTGGGCTCAATTGGTCGTCGAAGTTGCGAGATATATGAAAGAAAACACACACCTGTCACGCGAAGTTGTGTGCAATTAGTAGATGGTTGATTTCTAGACCTCAAATTTTAAATCTGAGGTCTCGAAATCAAATTCGTGGAAAATTACCCCTTTCTCGAAATTACGTCACTTCAGAGGGAGTTGTTTCTCACAATGTTTTATACCATCAACCTCTCCCCATTACTCGTTACCAAGAAAGGTTTTATGCCAATAATTAGTTTGAGTAATTACCAATAGCGTCCACTGCCTTTAAGTTTGGTTTCCCTTTTCTATTATTTTCTGTGGGGAGTATGAATCTTTTTTGTGACATCGGAGGATGACTATGTCGTACAAATCTCATATTTGACACTACTCGTAATTACTCAAAATAATTGTTAGCATAAAACTTGTAACGAGCAATGGAAAGCTATCGATAGTAAACACGTTGTGAGGAACGGCTCTCTCTGATGTAACATATCATTATTTCTTTCGAGAGAGAGCTAATTTCTCAACCAAATAATAAAACACTTCAACAGAAGCCTTTTATTATTTATTTGAAAGCACACAAAGTATTAAAGGGTCTGCGTAACTTTTGTAGGACAAAAAAACACATTGTCCACAGATTTACACTAAACTTACACAGTTTGAAGATAATGATAGTAGAAAGCTTCCATGAAAATACTACGTGCTGAGGTGCTGTAGTTTTGGGTAAATGAGTAAAAAATGTCATGAAAATAGTTTTCGTCTCATGAGACGAAAATTATTTTAATCAATTACAAACGTATTTTCATGGCATAGTTTTACTCATTTCTCAAAAACTACAGCACCTCAGCACGTAATATTTTCAGGGAAGCTTTTCACTATCATTATCTTCCAACCCTGTAAAGTTAATGTAAATCTATTGTCATTTTGAAAAAAGTACCCAAATCCTTTAAGGCAACAAGGGTGTTCATCTTTCATTAATCTCTTGCTAATTCGATGACCAAATTGAGCAAAATTTGTACAGTTGGTTATGCTATGCATAATGTCGGAATACACCAAGTGATAATACTGGTCTTTGACAATTGTTACCAAAAGCGTCCAGCCGTCGATTTCACCAAACTCTTTCTAACTTAGGTTTGATCTTAAGACTTAGGACGAGTTAATTTCTGTATATCCGAAGACGCTAGGACGCATTGAACCCATCCTAAGTTAGGGCGGGTTACTCATCCTAACTCAAGATAGGATTAATCTAAGCGTTTCGTGAAATCGGTTGCTGTGCCGTAAGTGATAACATATTAAGACCCACATGAAGATTTAATGGCTCTTGTTAAAGGCTTCCGCTCGTATAATTTTTCCCGGCCAATTTCGAACAACAAAAATGTAGTTCAATCTAATTGACACGAATATAAATTAACGCATTTTTCTCCTATAGTTTAACTCAAAGTAGTGTTTATTCATGGCTTACTAATTACACATTCACTTTACTTTCGTGTAGGCCCACACATGATTTCGTTTGTCTCTTTCGCGTTCGTTTCACTCATTCTATTTCATTTTATATTATACTTTGACAATTCAGAGCATTTTTTTTAAACTAGCTATTTACAATAAAGGCTACTCCGTAAGACACTGCTCTGGAATTGCAAAGGTCTCGGGTTCGAATCACACCTGAGTAGTATTCCTGAAATTTGTTTCACAGACCTCAGAAAAGTACAACAGTGCCAGCACACATCGGTGTATGTGGGTAAAACCAAACTTAATATGTTTTCCCTGGTGCAAATTTTATTTTACATTGATGAAATTGCAGAATAATAAATTGACCAGCTCTTCCTGCTGGCTTTTTGAGAATTTAGGTGAATCTTGAGGCCTTGTAAGGTTGAATGATCTTATAGACTAGTGAGTGCTAAAAATGTGAAATTGAATTACTCCTTCGGGCTATTGAATGCTGATCCAGTGGAGCATTCAATTTGAAACGTAATAGAACTTACCCGAACAAAATATAGCTTTTTAAAGTAATCTTTTTGTGTAAGGTTAAAAACGAAAACAAAAGTTTTTGAATCGCATCTAATGCTCGTACTGACTAATTGCTTAAAGCAAGAAAATAACATTTTGAAGATCTCCGCATACTGGTCGCTTATTTCGATTGCAGCGATTGAAATAGGCCCTATGTGAACGTTCACGATCAAAATGCCTGACAGTTACTAAAGTACTTTGGGTTGATTTCCACATCTGATGGACTCTCCGTGTGGACCTGGGTTCAAGTCCCGACGGTGACATGTACATGTGTGTTGGGTATTTTGGTCCCAACCAGTGCCCAATTTCATGTATGCATCTGCTTCTTACCGCAAGCAAAGAATCTGTGCTTTTGGAAGCAGGGAATTGCGCGATCACCAAAAGCGTATTTCATGAGATAGCTGGGAGGTTTCGCTTGTGGACGTGCGTATCATGGGCAATCTTCGCTTAATTACTACAGCGCAAAAATTTGGCGCTTGCACACAGTAAGCGTAGAATTGTGATTGTAGCGCAGACTTCGGCGGTAAGCAGAGCCATGCAAGGGGGGCCATTCTTCCGTGGTTTGTGCCCTACCTGAGGTTTCCTCCCTAAAATATGATTTCTTTAACATCCTATCTATCTTAATGGTCACAGTGCAAGGTAAGGCTACTTTTTAGGAATAGAATATAATTTCACTACCAGAAAGAAGTCAAAAGAGCACTTACTTTATAATAGCAGTGAAGCTTTCAATCAAAGTCCCCCATGAAACCGGAGCCTTTAGACGACAAAAAATATAATCATCTTCAATGCACCCTTTAGAAGCAGCATCACTCAAGCAAATTCAACAACAAAATGAGCTCTGTCTGCAAATCTCTGGGTCTAATATACAAGTAAATAAGGGAAACACTCAATCGATCTGATGATTATCGCGAATTATACACACAGGACTCTTTGCCCTTTTCCTCTCATCTCAACGATAGGTTCAGCTGCAGGAGACTTTTTTTTATATAAGAAAGACGGTGTCACAAGCCGATAACCCTTTAAGCATCCACGGTCGTCACACCCTGGGCCGATTCCGGGCACGCCCGATTGATCAACATTTTACGCTTTGCTGGTAAAACTGGCATGTAAAGCGGCGTGATATTAAACTCCATGCAAGCATCTGGTGTTCACACATTGAAGATCTGGAATCTGTGAAGAGGTTTGCTTGACTATTTTTCTACTCACGGATTGCTTATCCCTTCACTCGAAATTACATCGATCGATCGATTGAAGAATGAGATATATACGTCACTGTGGGACACGAGTATTTCACACATCATGCGTTAGCTTGGTGCCAGTCCAGTATTTGAAAAGGACACTCCACAACCAAAAATCAAGGACAATTATTCTGTTTTAAAGGCGAGGGTGTCGAGGGTTCGAATCCCTTTCAAATCAATTCGCATTTTTAACAGTTTTCCTTCTCCAAGGTTTACTAATATTGACATTACATCTGGAACACACGGTATAGGTATTGAATCAAAATCTTGTATATTTTAATCCCACTCCGGATTCTTTGCTACTACTACGTGTAATGGTTTTACTTTTAATAGCAAACCTCTGCTCCGCCGGCTCACGTCGTTCCGTGAAGTCAAGCTAACGAAAGTTGTATATTATTTCCACCCTATAACTTTTCTCCAAACACTCACGGCTTTCCTCCACATGCGTGTTGAAACGTCTGGTTCCGTGCCCGCCGTAGCATGAGCGGGCTTGCTTCCGCTGATATATAATGAATCTATCTTGATAATGATCACGTTTGATCTAATGCTTTAAAAAAAAACTCCAAGTCTACTCCTAACGGTGATGCTTGATCTTAGCCTAAATGTTATTTTCAGAACACGGTCGCTGGTAAAATATCAAATTCCAGGTGTCGGTCCGTGTTGAGTGTGTCTTGATTACCATTAAGCCTTAAAGACATGCATCAGTCAAAGCCTCAGCACCAAGCCAATACTCTAAATGTAGGCCTACTAAGGGTTGAATTCAACCGGTAGAGTCCGCAAAGAATGACTATTAGTACGAAATAAACATGGCCATGGATCAATACAGTTTGTCTGGCTAGTCGGCAATCACCTCGAAGTACACCTCCCATCTATTGCTCCGATTCACCCTTGATGATGGAGAGCACTTGTCGCTCACGGCGCACATCAACGGACTCGTATCTGAACAGCTCAATGTATCCTTGTAACTGCTCCTTATGGAACACACCGCGGTTGTTTTGTCTATATACGGTGAATAATGCAACGACGTTATTAATAGGAAAAAAATGTCACGTGTAGAGCAAACGCGCTTGCCGAGAAACGGGGCCCAAATTTTATGACTCTGCTTACCGCCAAATTTTGCGCTTGCGATCACGATTCCCCGCTTATGTGCAAGCGCCGAATTTCTGTGCTACCCTTTGTTAGCGTAGAATGCCTAGTAACGTGGGGGTACGCACGCGCAGAAGCCAAAATTCACCGCTAACCCGTACCGCCAAATTTTGCGCTTGCGATCACGATTCCCCGCTTATGTGCAAGCGCCGAATTTCTGTGCTACCCTTTGTTAGCGTAGAATGCCTAGTAACGTGGGGGTACGCACGCGCAGAAGCCGAAATTCACCGCCAACCCGTGAAATACGCTTGCCGTAAGCACAGAATTCCCTGCTTCCGTAAGCGCCGATTCTGTGCTAACGGTAAGCAGAGCCATGAAATTGGGTCCCGGTATCCTCTGCTTATTATTTGTTGTCAACTAGAGTTAATGTTTACTAAAAGGCGCGCAATTTGTTGTCCTTGAAAAATAGCTGTGCAGGTGTGCGGCCGCTCATTTAAAACAGGTCAGTTCGAGTTTGTAATGTATTTATTATCTATTGGACAGGGTCCTTGTGAACATTGGCATAGTAACAAGTCACTATATTATATCCTCTCGTTAAATTGGTGCAACAATTATTGTTTATTACTTTCCCAAGGCGAAATGTGAGACATAACTTCATTATTTTTTAGGGCCTACTCATAAGAAATGGGTCTGTAACATACGAGGAATGTTAGCGTCAACACCTTTTAGGTCTCGACTCGAATTCAAGGATCTAAAAGCACACACCTTGTGCGACATTGGTGTTTTTTCTTCCATTATTCTCTCGCAACTTCGACGACCAATTGAGTCCAAATTTTCACAGGTTTGTTGAGATACCATTACCAATGGTTATAAGAGCATTTAAACAAACACCATTTTGCTTTGAAGTCAAGTTTAATCAGGAATGAAACCCACGATCTTGGCCAGCTGGGTATTTTTTCTTCTTCCGTTTCGAATGTTTATATTTATATTTTGATGAATGAAGACAACTCTTTTTAAAAACATCTGACTATTCTAAAAAAAATTCCGATGTGAACCACTTCTTAAAGGCAGTGAACACTATTGGTAACTACAAATAAATAAAATATTTACAAATAAATGTTAAATATAAGACTCTCCCTCTCTCTTTCTGAAGTAACGTAGTTTTTGAGAAAGAGGTAATATCTCATTCAAATCAATGATAAAAGACCTCAGCTGAGGCCTTTTATTTTAGCCAGATAAAAGAACAAGGGTGTTTTTCCTGGCAACTTCGATAACCAAACGAGTCAAAATGTTCACTTAGCCGGAGTTATTGTTTTATGCATAACTATGTTGGGAATGGATACAAGTGAGGATACAAGTCTTTTCAATTACCAGGCGTGTCCAGTGCATCGAGTACGTCCGGGGGGGGGGGGGGGTGGGGGCGGGGGGTAGCCATATAATATCCAACTGTTTTGCAAACTGTTAAAGAAACGGCAAGTAAAACACTATACTCCGCAACGCTAACGCACACTGCCTTTTTTTAAAACACTAAACCAAATAGTTCGCCCTATTTGGCTTTTAAAATGAAATAATCCCTAATGAAAACTGTCTTCAAGTAGGTTGGGAAAAAGCATATAAATAATTTGTTTCGGGGGTATTCTCCTGGTTAGCAAAGATTCCCTATAGGCTAGCTCTGACCTCAACATTTTTAAAGAAATCTGAAGGTTAGTGGTCTGAAAATATGTCTGTGCGATTTTCAAAGGTGTTTTGTAGTATTAAACAATCAGTAGGCCCTTGTTTTGGGGAGTTTAAGGGGTGCACCTGGGCGCGATTGACATGGTCAACAGTGCGCCACCAATATTTGTGTCTTCTCTTATAAATAATTTCTTTCTTTGCAGTCACTGTTTTTCAATTATTTTATTCAAACAAAGTTAGTGCAACTTATTCCATACAATCTCTACAAAAAAACCATACTAAAACATCCTGGGAAACTGAAGGGCATAAACTTAAATAGATAAAGAAAACACAGCGGCTAGCAGTGGCTGTTGAATGCAGACCCCTTAATATAGTGGTCTCAGAGTTAAAACTTCAATTAAACCTAACCTTTTCTTTGAAAAAAAATGTTCATATAAGCGCCATGAGGACCTTGTTGTTTTAGATATACGCATGCGATGTATAAGACTGTCGGTATTACAATTACATTATATTAACGCAAGAATTCAAAAAGAAGCAATGTAGGAATATCTCTTGGAATAGCTCTTTTTCTACATTTACAGCATTGGGGCCAGTGACAATAAGCAGGACAAAAGCCTAGGAAATAACGGTTACATTCTTGAAGTAGAATGATTTGCATACAAAGTACAGGAACAATGTAGCTCAGCGTTGAAATCACTATTGCATTGTCTGCGACTCGCAGCCATTTTGGGATTTTACACTGTAGAGCCCAATGTAAATCAGGAGTGAGTGCACGGTTTTCAAAGCGCCACGCATGAGTGACTAAAGACCGCATGGCCATCAGCTCTGGACTACGACTGAACCATGGACCACGACGGACTGGACACAGCGCTTCTCTGGACGGGGTTTGGACTCCGCTCTGTTGATGCACTAAACTGGCTAAATTTTAGACTTTCATGTTCAGAAAGAGGTATCTTTTACCGCAGAAACTGAGCTTTTCTTTAGTAGGCCTATGTGGGCGACTTTGGGGTTGAGCACACGGGGCTGAGGAAGAGAGAAGTCCGGTGAATTTTTGTATGACTGCAGCCAAAGCTTCATGACTGAAAGCAAGGCTAACTTGATGTCGAGCACAGCCCATATTTTCCAGCAATTTTTCTTTAAACTGCTTGGGAAATGTTTGAGAAAAATATAGACAGAGAAACTGCTTCCCTTAATTTACACCACATGAACTTGAACTGGATAGCATTGGTTATAAGGGGTTGTTTTCTCCAAGAGCTTTCAACGGTGAGAGACGGCGATGGTCAACTATACGGAGCCCCTAAAAAGGCACAGGTACAAAAAATGATTGGATAAAAATACAAATTTTGTGGGTAACATTTTCGTAACATGCTTCCACGTTTTCATTTGTTATGAAATTAATTAATATCTTGTTTACTCAAATGAGATATTAATTGTGGTAAGGATTAGTGGAGAGTGGTGGCATGATTCAGAAATCTTCTGGATTTGGTGACCAAAGTTCAAGAGTTTGTCACCCCGGAAAAAAACATAAAAACAAGGCCCATCAAGATGTACTGAAGCAACATTTATTGTGTATCGTTTTATAAAGAGCATAATTATTAGCTATTAAACACATAATTACGCAAGGTATTCAACCTGTGTTGGTTTTGTGTTTCTAACGGATTCGGAAAACCGATTACTCGTACCCAGGTCATCTCGTACTCAAGTTAACTCGTACCCATCTTAACTCGTACCCAAGTCGGCCCGTACCTTTTTTATTTTGTGTGTACATTGTATAAGTTTTTCCAAAGTTTTTTTCTCTCCAAAGTTTTGATGTAAACATTGAAAAAAAATATTTCAACCATTCCTTACGAGGCTGTGGACTATTTGGATAACTTTCCGTATGGCGCCACCACTTTTTCACTCATTTTTACAAAAAGGGATATGTCAATCAGGTAAATTAGATACTATATTATTTTATTTCGAATGAAAAAGTGGTGGCGCCATACGGAAACTTTTCCCCTTTTTAAAACTGTTGATGATTATTATGTTTGTTTGAAATAATACATTTTATTTAATGTTTTCCGACAAATTGATGCATCATCATGACATCATATTTTCTTCCGATACTCTAATTTACTAAGCCAGGAATAATTTAGTTGTTTTATTTGAAAGCAAAATTCTTTTAAAATGCCAGTTGAATTTTCAAAATATATAAAACTTTATCTAGAGAGGCAGTGCGAATTCTATGTTTTAGCAGCGGGTACTGCAACGTTTTGATAGATGTTTAGTTTGCATCAGGGATAAAGAAAAGTATTGTTCTGTTTTTTACCCATCAACAATGTGTGCTGCCACTGAATACTCACAAAAATTGGGAAAGTACCAAGTATAAAGTGCATACACACAGTGTATGGGTAAAAAAACAAAACTAATTTTCTTTATCCCCGATGCAAAATTAACATCTGATAGGATCAAATGTTTTTTCGAGGGACCAAATATTACCTTTTAAGTGACGAAATAGTTGATTTACCTTTTCTACTTTATTTACCTGTTCTTTTAGGTGTTCCAAAAACAACAACCTTCTGTTGGCTACCTGATGTGGACCTAGACGAGGGAACCAGCGACTTCTGAGGCGTTGGGTGGTATACAAGCAGGCGGTGACCAGCTGGTGAACAGCTCCCGCACGAGGTAGTCTATGGATTGTGTTTGTTGTCTGTGGAAGTCACCAATGGACCAAGGTAGGGGCAAATTGCTGTATCCGGCCTGCCACTTTTCAGTTAAAATCCTTTAAAAAACTTGCGAAAAAAAAGAAGAAAAAAAAAAATCCCAACCCTTCAAAAGTACTTTGTTTCAACTTTGTTGACCTTTCAAGCAATTAAACAAGGTAACTTTTCTGTTAAAGTTTTTCAAACAAATACTGTTGTTTACCCGCCCCCCCCCCCAAAAAAAAAAAAAAAAAAAAATCAAATCTTAAAACCTACTTTGTTCCAAGAAGAAAAAAATCTTACAAGAAAAATTGTAACAAAAAATCAACCTCTCTAACGCTCAAAGTAAGTTGTAAATATTGACCAAACAAAACAAAAGGCGGTCGGATACCCCAAGTTTGTCTAAAAAGGAGACAAGACAGAGAAATGTGGAGAAGACTGCAAAAGGTAGAAGGAGATCTAACCCGTTCTCTTGCAGAGTCCCAACCCCTGTTGTAACTCCCATGTCCACTACAAGATGTTCCAGAAACTTGTTGATGTTGTCCCTCATAATACTTTCATGGTGATGTCACAATGTCTTTGGCACTTTCTTTTGATCTGCATATTGGTCGAAGCCAATGATGCTTTTTACTTAGAAGACTAGTCTTACTGGAAATTTCTGTTGGGTTGTAACTTCAAATCGCCAGTTGTCATTTTAAGATTAATTGTCATAATTGTTTAATTATCGCATAATTATTATATTTTGTAAGTTCAAAATACCGTACAAATAGTTTTATTTCATTTTAAACAGTTAAGTAAATTAAAGCAAAAATAAAATGTATTTTAAGGACCCCCTGTCCCAATGAAGTAATCCTATAAAAACTACTTTACAAATATTTCTGTCCAGTTTGCACTAGGCATTCATTTGATGATCAATGTTTGATTGAAGAGTTGTAAATGAATAATCTAGACTTGCTAAATTATTATTTACATATTTGTTTCAGCACTACATCAAATTTTGAATGTTGACATCAATTCCCTTACAATTTTACATAGAAGACAACTGAATGTAAAAAAATAAAAGAAGACACAACAACCTTTAACTATACATAATCTGCATTTGATGATCAATGTTTGATTATCGAGTTGTAAATAGATAATTTAGACTTGCTAAATTAGTATTTACAAACTCGTTTCGGAATTACATCAAATTCTAGATTGATGACTCCGAGTCCCTTACATTTTTACTCGGAAGACAACAGCCCGCCTTTTTTAAAGATAAATTATAAACTGTAAACAAACAAATAATGTAGCAAACATGCAGTTTTGCAATCTTCAAATCTGTTTAAGTTATTCTAAATGAAAAAAGGAAGAAGAAAAGAAGAAACAAAGAAGAAGAAAAAAGAAGAACAAGGGGCCAAGCGGGAGAAATAATATGAGTCTAACTTCTCCTTGAGGAAGCAGAGAGATCAGCCACAAGAAAGAGGACACCAGCCATGTCTAGGAATGTCTGGGTGGCAATATATTATAGGCCTAGACAGTAAGACTGTGTGCCTAGACAGTAAGACAGTGTTGGCCTAGACAGTAGGACAGTTGGCCTAGACAGTAAGACAGTGTTGGCCTAGACAGTAAGTCAGCATTGGCCTAGACAGTAAGACAGTGTTGGCCTAGACAGTAAGACAATTGGCCTAGACAGTAAGACAGTTGGCCTAGACAGTAAGACAGTGTTGGCCTAAACAGTAAAACAGTGTTGGCCTTGACAGTAAGACAGTGTTGGCCTAGACAGTAAGATAAGATAAGATAAGATAAGATAACACAAGAACTTTATTATCCCACACTGGGGAAATTAAAACTTGCCTTGATTTACCGGTACAGACAAAAACAGACGATTCAAATATTAATTTAGAATATCAGGTAGACCTAGACTGGTTTTGGCTTAGAAAGTAAGACAGTGTTGGCCTAGACAGTAAGACAGTGTTGGCCTAGACAGTAAGACAGTGTTGGCCTAGACAGCAAGATCAGATAAGATGAGATAAGATAAGAACATTATTATCCCTCACTGGGGAAATTAAAACTGGCCTTGATTTAACGGTACAGAAAAAACACTAACAATTGTATAACAATACACATACAGATTAAAATATTAATTAAGAAGGTAGACCTATACAGGTTTTGGCCTAGACAGTAAGACAGTGTTGGCATAGACAGCAAGATAAGATAAGATAAGATAAGATTAGATAAGAAATGTATTATTCCTCACTGGGGAAATTAAAACTGACATTGATTTAACGGTACAGAAAAAACAATAACAACGTATACCATTACACAGACGATACAAATATTAATTTAGAATATCATGTAGACCTAGACTGGTTTCAGCCTAGACAGTAGTAAGACGGTGTTTGTCTAGACAGTAAGACAGTGTTGGCCTAGACAGTTAGGCAGTTTTGGCATAGACAGTAAGATTAGATAAGATAAGATAAGATAAGAACTGTTTTATTCCCCACTGGGAAAATAATTCTGGCCTTGATTTAACGGTACAGAAAAAATACTAACAATTGTATAACAATACACAGACAGATTAAAATATTAATTAAGAAGGTAGACCTATACAGGTTTTGAAGACAGTGTTGGCCTAGACAGTTAGATAGTGTTGCCCTAGACAGTAAGATAGTGTTGTCTAAGACAGTAAGACAGTGTTAGCATACAATGTTGGCTTAGATAGTAAGACAGTGTTGGCCTACAGTGTTGGCCTAGACAGTAAGACAGTGTTGGCCTAGACAGTAAGATAGTGTTGGCCGTGACAGTGTTGGCCTAGACAGTAAGATAGTGTTGGCCTAGACAGTAAGACAGTGTTGGCCTAGACAGTAAGATAGTGTTAGCCTAGACAGTGTTGGCATAGACAGTAAGATAGTGTTGGCCTAGACAGTAAGACAGTGTTGGCCTAGACAGTAAGATAGTGTTGTCCTAGACAGTAAGATAGTGTTGGCCTAGACAGTAAGATAGTGTTGGCCTAGATAGTGTTGGCCTAGACAGTAAGACAGTGTTGGCCTAGACAGTAAGACAGTGTTGGCCTAGAGATAACACAAACCTTCCACCCCTTCAAGCAGGCTCATCCAAGATGCAAGTCTGGACTTGAGCAGACGATGACGAGTCTTCCATTGATGTCCTTTATCAAAGACCCGAGGTCGGCAGATGACAAGGACAAAGTCAGGTCTAAGTATCTGGAACTCTTCCCTCCGCGGCCTTAACATATATACTTCTTTTTTTCCCACAGATATTGTCATGGGTACCGACGATAATCCTAGTTTGGTAACGTGTCAGGGTGGACTTGTGGTAGACCTCACTTTAGCTTGAAATGCTAACCTTTTTAGAATTAAGTTTTTTTTCAGTTATGCAGATTGTGTCTTCCTCTCTGAACATGATGAACTAGTCTAACCATCGACATCTTGAGCCAAGGTGACCAACCAGCAAGTTCATGGCAATGAAGGCAGGACAAGGGCCAACATTTCATAAAGCCTGTAAGCACACAAATTTGCTTAGCATGAAATTTATTCCTTAAACAAGATTACCAACCAAATTATTA
The DNA here is from genome assembly GCF_032118995.1 of Asterias amurensis. Lineage (NCBI taxonomy): Eukaryota > Metazoa > Echinodermata > Asteroidea > Forcipulatida > Asteriidae > Asterias > Asterias amurensis. The sequence goes on from NC_092650.1 coordinate 18,151,797, forward strand.
TTTTGTTGAATATTGCTTGTTACTGGCATTCAGCTGTTGCTTGCTTCTCCTGCAAATCACGTGAAAATTTGGTTGGTAATTCTGTTTTTATAATATTGGGCCATGACATATTCTTTCTTCGATGTCGATGACGTGTGACCCAAGGTCAGCGAGGTCAACGAGGTCAGGTGTTAGCAGCAAGTATTTGGGTCCAATTTCATAGAGCCCGTAAGCACAAAAGGTTCTCGGCACAGAAAAATCTGCCATTGGCAAAATATGGGTACCAGCTATAGCTGATAGCTAAAGTTCCATAATGTTTGCATTTGGTGATCCACTCAATTTTTGCTTAGCAAAGAAAATCAAGTAGAATTGTTTGCCATACAACTTTATAAAAGTGGGTCCTGGTTGGTACACAAGTAAAAAAAGGGTTCTTTTACTCTTTGCAATAATCAATGCAGAGTGATTAATAGTCATGTGTATCTGTGTATCTGTTTATTCTTCCTCTTTTTAGCAGTCGTGTGCAGTGATGAATAAAGCCAGAGCTGTTGCGATGTGCATCGGTGGAGGCCAGGCAGAAGGGGAGAAAGTCAACAACAGACCGCATGGTAACCTTAAAATAATTTGTAGCCCAAATCTTTCTTGAAGTTCATACCTTAAAGGATTTGGGTACTTTTTGTAGCACAAAACACAATGTCCACAGATGTACATTAGACTTATAATACACCGTTTAAAGATAATGATTGTAGAAAGCGTACCTTAAAATATTGGTTGCTGAGGTGCTGTAGTTGTTTATAAAGGAGTACAACAATGTCTATAAAATACATTGTGACATGCTAAAATAACTTTCGTCTCATGATCAGTGGGACGAAAATTATTTTCATTACCCTGCTTTACTAATTTATCAATAACTACAGGCCCTGCGCAAGTAATATTTTCTGCAAACTGTGTCTAAGTTAAGTGTTAATCTGTGGACATTTTTGTGTGAGCAAAAAGCACCTAGTGGTAAAGATATATTTTCGTAATGGGCTCTAAAACAATCGTCTTCTGAAGACTTGAAACTGTCAAATGTTGAAATAATATTCATTGCTCATCTAGTATATTGGGTTCGTGGTAACACCATATGTATATACTTGCCAGGTATATTTTGTTCTTTAGAAAAGAGAATAAAATCAAGTGGCATTAGCAGATACACACATGGTATAACCGCTAACCAAAAACAATATTAATACCTCCCCATGCAAGGCCTAAAATCCCATATTCTTTTAGTCTAGTTTTCATTTTCCAATCAACAAATACAGCGAACCACTGGGTGGTATCCCAACTGAAACTAGGTACACGTTTTTAACGGAAGAAAGAAACAGAACAAAAAGTTAGCTGTTGCAAACAACTTACCAACCAAATGGACAGAGGGTATAAATGCAACAAAAAATAGTTAATGGCCTGACGTTTTGACCCTAACAGAGGTTTTCTGTAAGAGCCTTCGAGAAAGACTCTGCTAGGGTCGAAACGGCAGGCTTTTAACTAATTTCTGGAAGAAAGAAAGAAACAGACAAACAAACAACAACTGATCTGTAAACGAATGAATTTTATGGACCACTCTCGCTCACGACTATTCCCTTTTAATCCATAAGACACTAGCAAGGTTATTAAAAGTAGTTTAAATTTTGTTGTTAAACAATCATGAATTTTCTCCCACAGTTGAAGAAACTTGGATGATGAGGCTACCCTTTTTGGACCGTGGAATCATGACGAGGAGGACTTTGTCAAATCTACCCTGGGCCCAATTTCATAGAGCTGTTTAAGCAAAAAAAATCAGATTACCGGCTACGATTCCACTCAATTGTTATGCTAAGTAAACAACAGCTAAGTATCAGTCACAAGCAATGTACATGGCATGAAACTTTTGCCAGTAACATGTGTAAAATAAGCAAGCTATTTTCGTGCTTAAGCAAAAATTTTAAGCAAGCAAAAATTAAGCAGTTCTATGAAATTGGGCCCAGATGATTCACCACAAGGTCAACTTCTATTCGAGTGAGCTCAGCTGAGCCATGATTGCGCCATACTGACTGTAGACTGGGGGGGGGGGGCAATTGTTACAAGCAACCAATTCCAGGCAATCTCCAAGAAGATATTTGGTTCACATTTTGAATGTCTTATAATTTCTTTGAAAACCGTATAAGACATTGTGTGAAAAACTACTCATGTGCTTCCAAAGTGTTCCCGTAGCTTGCTCTGCAGTTGGTTGCTTCCATGTTGCCTGTAAGGATTGCCTCCAAGTTGCCTGTAAAAGTTGCCTGTAAAGGTTGCCTGTAAAAGTTGCCTGTAAAAGTTGCCTGTAAAAGTTGCCTGTAAAAGTTGCTTCATGTGACAAGGCCCTTCAGACTCAGCTTTGGGCTCTGGTTCTGGCTTCAGGCTCCATTTTGATGTTCGAACCACAAGGCAAAATTTACGCTTCCCCTTTAATGACAACAGAGCCCATGCTGGAACCAGAGCCCATACTGGAACCAGAGCCCATGCTGGAACCAGAGCCCATGCTGGAACCAGAGCCCATGTTGGAACCAGAGCCCATGCCGGAACCAGAACCCATGCTGGAACCAGAGCCCATGCTGGAACCAGAGCCCATGCTGGAACCAGAGCCCATGCTGGAACCAGAGCCCATGCTGGAACCAGAGCCCATGCTGGAACCAGAGCCCATGCTGAGACGAGGTTTGGAAAATTCTTCATAAAGGCACTGGACACTATTGGTTATTACTTTTGAGTAAATTGTTGTGCTAACAAATTGTTTTAAACATTTTAAAATAGTTTTTGAGAAAGAGGGAATTTTTCACTCAAATAATAAAATACTTTAGCTGAAGTATTTTATTATGCCTCTGAAAGCACAGTAATGCAACAAGAATGTTTTTTTGTCATCATTCCTTTTAAGTTGGCACAGGTTTGTTATTTTATGCATGTTGGGATACACCAAGTGAGAAGACTGGTCTTTGACAATTACCAAACGTGTCCAGTGCCTTTAAAGGCAATACGTCATTTTCCAATGCAAATTTTGGTTCATCCTTGATGGAATGTTAAGTACCGTAATTAGATTCTGATTCCATCAAAATCCAACATCCATATCAGTTGACTGCATGTTACTGGTACACCTGTTTTTTCCAAGCATTATTAGTTTATTGTGGAAAATCAAATTCACAAGACTGCAGTGTCCTTTGGATTTTGATGGTCTCGGAGTAAGTATTGTTTGAAGTTTTGCATGGTGTTGAGACATAAGAAGGAACTATAAATAAATTGTAAACTTGCGGGTACAACCATGTGTAAATCTCTTAGGGTGGGTGTTAGCTCTGATAAGAGCCGGTTGGATCTCGACGTTTCAAACAGTAGAATCTGCTGCTGGTTCCTGAAGACAAGCAGAGTATACTGTTCGAAACGTCGAGACGCAACCGGCTCGTTTCAGAGGCAACACTCACCCTAAGAGATTTACACATGGTTGTATTTACAGTTTCTTCTAAGATCTCGGAGTAGTTGAGAACTCATTTTTAAAGATGGAACAGCTTTGATAATCAAGTAAATTTAAAGGTTTTGTGTGGAATTTGAAAGTGCGAAGAATGCATGTTTTTATAAATTATGCTTTAAGGAGTGAATCCTTTGCAAGCGACCCCTCACCGCTTTCACAGCCCCTTAACATTAACAACAATAATTCTAACTAATTAATTTAACTTCATTAACCATAACACCATTAATCTCACTCACAATGCTTATGGACTCCATGCACTGACGTCATCCTATAGGTAGAAAAGTAATGACAATTAATACATAATGCACCAAAGCGCTGTCATATTGAAATGACGTCATGTGCATAAAGTCTATTAATAAATAACCTTACCACATCATCCACACTTCAACCCCACCCCCTCCAATATCAATTTCAGTTATTTTGTCTAACATGAATTTTGTATATAGGCCTACTAGCCTTCGAAACAACTTCCTTGACAATGATTGCCACATGGCAGAAATCCATGTTCAAATTGTGTGTGGTTTTCCTATGTATGTTTTTTAATTTTTTATGTTGTATATAGAAACAAAATTGAAATTCTTTAGTGAAATCATAGTTTATATATTAAGCTATTTAATATTAAAGGCAATGGATATTATTGGTAACTATACTCAAAACATAAATGTTAACATAAAAAATTTGATGATGTATAAGGGCTCAATGTCGTACAGCTTTAAGCAGAAAATACTGCTAAGCAAGAAATTAGTGGGGCACTTATACAACAACAAGGAAAATTAATGCATGTTTGGCTGGCAGCCTGTCCTTCTATAAGTAATACTCTCCTGTGCTTATCACATGTTTTTGCTTACATGTTTCATGATAAGAACAAGTTATTAATCACTTTGCTTCGTACTTGTTACTATGCTGACAAAATAAATCTCGCTTCTTTATTATAGCATTGTAAACTTTGCGGCTGTGCATTAAGTTTGACAAAAGTTTGACAATTAAGAAGGATTGACAGTAAAGATATTGCTGTTTATATATTAATATTCTATTAGTTCTAGTTAACAAAAATAAAGGGCGATAATAAAGTAAAGCCTTTATAATAAATAAATAAAAAGATACCCACATTTGTACGGTTCCAATCTGTCCCTGACTTGGTATAATTAGTTTCCATATTATTAGGTTAAAGATGCTATGTCAGACTTTGGGCCCCAAACATATTAAAGATTTTTTTTGAGTGAATGATATTTCAAAGAGTAGCACCCGCTCTATCGACAAAAAAGTTAACATTTACTTTTAATGGTCAGGAACCATGACAAAAATTTGAAACGTTTCTTATAAAACACTTAAGAATTGGTCACGTGATATATTGTCGGGATCCTGACAAAAACTAATTTTGAGAACTTTATTTCACTGCTGCTGATAATTGGTGGATTTGTTTTCGAGCAATGGCTCAAATGAAAGCTTGTAACTTTCACGACCCGCATCCAAATACCTATTGAATTTTAAATCAAAATTGTTGGGTAAATTCTGCCAAAAATCTGACATAGCATTTTTAAAGTAGATACAACCCCAATGATCTCATTATTTGTACTTGGGGTCGGTTGGTTAAGCTACACTACAACGGTACTGGAGGTGGTGGGGGGGGGGACTTTTTTTTTTTTTTTTCCTTTTCAGACCTCCACTCTGTGCACGAGGTTTACCAAACTGCTTTGCATAATTAAACATAATGAAAAAAATAGTTTCAACAAATTTAATTTGAGGATGATTTTTATAAAGTTATATGTCTAAATACATAGAGAAAAGATTCCATCTGAAAAATTGTCAAAAAATTGTCAAAATACTCATCCAGAAAAATCATCCAGGCCTATGCTATAAGTCTTACCCTTGATCCTCACATCCTGGCCCCAAAACATGATAATGTTTGCAAAAATATTTAAAGGCAGTGGTCGCTAATGGTAAATACTCAAAATAATTATTAGCATAAAACCTTACTTGGTAACGGGTAATAGGGAGCTGTTGATGGTATAAAACATTGTTAGAGTTTGAGGTCTCGAAATCAATCATCTGAAAGCAGAAAACTTCGTGTGACAAGGGTGTTTTTTATTTCATTATCATCTCGCAATTTCGATGCTCAAATTTGTACAGGTTTGTTATTTTATGCACAAGTTGAGATACATCAAGTGAGAAGACTGGTCTTTGACAATTACCAATAGTGTCCAGTGTCTTATATGACAACTTGGGGCAAGTCATAACAATTTGCAGAAATGTTTGCACTCTGGCACAAAATGTGACAGTCCAAATGAAAACCACACAAAACCAACATATAATTTTTATATATAAAAAATACCCAAAATGATTGAGCGATAATGCACATTCACTATTTTCACTTTAATTTATCAGTTCCTTTGTAGTTCCAGGTGTTTTTGTAACGCTTTGCAGGAATCCATAGTGCAAATTGAGACATACCCACACATACCTTGTTTACCCATCTGTAAAGAACACTCAACTTTGCAGTTCGGAAAAGTTATTCATTAATCAAGTAATTAAAATCACTGCTCTAGGGTTGTGCGGGTGCGTGTTCTCCCTGGTTTCTGTCATTGTACAGCAATTTGATTATATTTTGTTCAGCAAAAGTCCATAAAAGTAATAGTTTGCGAAAGATACAATAAATTTCTAATGTCAAATTTCAATGTAATTTGTATAACTTTTTTATCAAATTGTGTATTGTTTACCCTTTTTATTGTAAATTGTTGCAATTCAGCATGTGGCTGCTTCTGACATTTTTTTAATAAACCATTCTATATATATAATGAATAGGGTAGATGGCCTTAGCTTTCGATCCAATCATTCTATATATATATCCATTTAGCCACTGGACCGCCCAGCCACCTAAAGCGATACACTGTATTATGCCGTAGGAGGAAACATCGCTACAGCTTTTGTTTGTAGAAAATAAGAAACATCAAAATAAAACTAGGTAGTCAATAGTATGCCTACGCGTTTGGTGAATCCATCTAGTTGTTTATAGATCATTATTCATTTTTCTCTTCACAGTTGACTTGACGAAGCTAATGATGATGAAATAATTTAGCACTTACCCAACAAAACGCTTATTAGTAAACACAAAGGAAACTGTATTTATCATTCATGGTGACATTGTCGAAAACTTATGCCTTCGCAAATAACCAGCATTGAGCCAGATAAGAGCCTTGAAAAGCTATTGTATCCATTTTATCATTATACAAAAATAATCGCCATAAATATTACCGTAGGGTTTTTTTTTGTTCCCCAATGAGGACTTGTACAAATATTACCGAAAGGGTAAAAAATTGTGCGTTCAATTATAAATAATAAGCCTTGGCTATCTTTAAAAAATTTGAACTACGATTTCAGTAAAGTTACTGCAAGAATCTTGAAAAGAAAAACAAAATTATTTCGGCAAACTCGGGCGGTGCAGGGACTAGAGGGATATATAATGTCATTGTGATTCATATAGTAATAACTGAATTGAATTTAAAAGAAAGTTATTATTAATTAAGTAACAGCAATCACTACTCAGGATCGTGCAGATGTTTTCGCTCTTCTTGTTTTTGTGATTTTACAGCAATTTGATTATTTTGTTCCAAGAAGTCAGTCAAAATAATAGTTTACGAATGATACAATAATGTCCCGGTGTTTCTTGTAAGTTGTAACTGAATTGGATATTAAAAACTGAGTGCACCTATCGGTCATCTTTGTTGATATAGCACCTTTAAAAAAACTCTTATTAGATTATCTCGAGGAGATTCATTGAATTAAATTCGAAACAGGGCTAGTAATTCTGCGAGAGTTGACACAATCCAAGGCCGGCTTCTTGGGTTGGTATAGAAGCACACGAGACTTACCAGTTGCGGGGCCTGGTGGTTTCAGTTTAGTCTAATATGAAACAATATTATTGTTATGTATTGCACCTGCTCTTCACGGGTCCTATTTTCGTGTCATCTAAAATTCACTCTCACTCAAGATACCGCGTAGACATCTGGGCCCAATTTCATAGCGCTGCTTAGCGGCCGATTTTGTGCTTACTGTGCAATTTCTATTTCATAGCGCTGCTTACCGTAAGCACACGAAAAGGCATGCTAACCTTCCGGTGCTTACCGCACGAAAATTAATGACGTCACAATGCAAATCCACGCCCAATTTGTCTGCTAACCTGTGAAACACGCTAAGGCTTTAGAAAAAATTCTGCTACAGTAAGTACGCAAATTTGCTTACTGTTAAGCATCGCTATAAAATTGGGCCCTGATGGGCGTCCTGGTCCCACGCCCGTTGTTAGTGGCTGGGTTGCCAGAACCCGACTGAGTCACAACCCACGCGGTGTTTTTCTCGTGCACGTTTTTGACGGCCTCGTGGGTCCAGACTGGTCAATATTGAAGAACTTTTCCACAAATTAGTTATGCCAATTTATATTTATAACCCTTTCATCTGAATAAGCTTACTATATACAGCACTACTTTCCATATCAATTAAATAATCACAAACTCTTAAGTTATGTGTCGCCCTTTGAAGGCACTGAACACTATTGGTAATTACTCAAAATAATGGCTAGCATAAAAACGTGTTTACAACGACCAATGGAGAGCTGCTGATAGGCTAAAACATGGTGATAAACGGCTCCCTCTGAAGTAACGTAGTTTTTGAGAAGAAAGTAAATCACTAAAATATATTTGAATTGAATTCGAAACCTCAATGGCTTTTTTTCTTCAACGACCAATTGAGCTAAAATTATCACAGATTTGTTATTTATGTGCATACTATGTTGAGATACACCAAATGGGAAAATTGGTCTTTGACAATAACTAAATGTGTTTTTGTTTCGTATTCTGGATTTCCAAGTGATGTTATCATCATATATCTGTTGTGCAAACAATTATTAATTTAGGGCCTTTGTGTAATTAAGTCGGCCTTAAAACAGGTACTCAAACGTCGAACAAAACGCCTCTGGCTTCAATAAAAAAGAAAGGTCATGACGATTCAATTTTAAGCAGCGATATAAAGCCCAATGTGACTGTCCAAATATATTATTTGTGATTGATGCATTGATATCGGCATCAAAAATGATACACAGAGAGCGAAAAGGGAAGCTTGTTTCTTAAAGGCATTGGGTTGGTAATTATTAAAAATAATTATTAGCATAAAAACGTACTGGGTATTGGAGCAATGGAGAGCTGTTGATATTCTAAATCACTGTGAGAAATGGCTCCATTTTAGTTGACGTAATTATTGAGAAGGAAGTAGTCTCTCAAATATTAAATGACTTCAGGCCTGGAGCCCTTTATTGACATCTGAAAGCATACATTAATGTGCAACAAGGGTGTCTTTTTTTCACTATCCTCTTACAACTTTGGTGACAAAATGAGTACAAATTTTCACAGATTTGTTATGTTACGCAAATGTTCGGTAACACTATAAGTAGGAAGACTGGTCTTTGACGTGTTCCAATACAAAGGATACCAATGCCTTTAACAGCAGCGACAACGATGCACCGAGAGCGAAAATTGCAGACCGTTACTTAAGACAAATTGACCTTCGAATTTGATTTCGAGACCTCAGATTTAGAACTTGAGGTCTCGAAATCAACCATCTAAACGCACACAACTTCGTGTGACAAGGGTGTTTTTTCTTTCATTATTATCGCGCAAGTTTGATGACCGATTAAGCTCAAGATTTTACATGTTCGTTATTTTATGCTTATGTTGAGATACACCAACTGTGAAGGCTAGTCTTTGACAATTACCAATAGTGTCCACTGCCTTTAAAGGGTTTGGGTACTTTTTGTAACACAAAACACAATGTCCACAGATTTACATCAAACTTACACCGTTTAAAGATAAGGACAGTATAAAGCATACTTTAAAATATTAGTTGCTGAGGTGCTGTAGTTTTTGAGAAATGAGTAAAACAATGTCATTAAAATACGTTTTTACATGCTAAAATAATTTTCGTTTCATGATCAGCGAAACAAAAATTATTTTCATGACATTGTTTTATTAATTTCTCAAAAACTACCACTAATATTTTCAGGGAAGCTTCATTTTCAAACTGTGTAAGTTTAGTGTAAATCTGTGGACATTGTGTTTTTGTCCCACAAAAAGGACATAGACCCTTTAAAATCGTTTTGCTAAGCAAAAATGAGCAGTATATCAGTCACAAACTATACCGTTGAGCAAATATAACTAGCTGTTTGCAAACAACTTACCGACCAAAAGACCGATGGTTTCAATGCAAAAATTGTTGTATGCCAAAATTGTATGAAACTGCTTAATTTAAGGCCGAAATCTGACTAACCCGCTGCACTTACCACTTGTGTTGTTTTCTTCTATGGTCCAAAGTTGATAAAACTGCTGGACTTACCCCGGTAATTTTGTTTTTCTAACTTGAGTGCCAAATTTGTTAAATTGCTCGACTTCATCGATCCAGCGGATGTATAATAAAGATCCCATTTGAATGGTGACAGATCGTCCCTTGTATTTCATTTAGACAGTGACATCTAGAGGTTTGTTGTTACATCGTGCTCATAAACACTTCTATGAATTGTTGCGGTTGTGTTTAACATCGAGTTAAACGTCGAGTTATTAATAATAACTCGACGTTTCGATCAGCTCATGAGAAATATAAATTCCGATGATGTACACTGGCTGCATCCTACTATACGGATATCATTTATTTGATTTTAAATGTGTCCCAAATGTTTTGTTTCCTTTAAGTTGTCATCATCAGCATCACCATCCCCTTCATCATCCTGCTAATGAAACTTTGTCAAGACTCATCTCCAAGACTTTAGATTTAAAGGCAAACACAGTTCGTTTGGTAATTGCTCTAAAAGGCAGTGGACACGACTAGTCAAAGACTAGCCTTCATAGTTGGTGTATCTCAACATATGCATAAAACATATGCATAAAATAACTAACCTGTGAAAATTTGAGCTCAATCGGTCGTCGAACTTGCGAGATAATAATGAAAGAAAAAAATACCCTTGTCGCACGAAGTTGTGTGCGTTTAGATGGTTGATTTCGAGACCTCAAGTTCTAAACTTGAGGTCTCAAAATCAAATTCGTGTAAAATTACTTCTTTCTCGAAAACTATGGCACTTCAGAGGGAGCCGTTTCTCACAATGTTTTATACTATCAACCTCTATCCATTACTCGTTAGCAAGTGAGGTTTTATGCTGATAATTATTTTGAGTAATTACCAATAGTGTCCACAGCAGCTCTAGGAAATTGAGCCCCGACCAACATGGAGATATAAATAGCTATTAGTATTATACTTTGGATATATATACCTCTTTATTACTAATGATTTTACTGTAAAATTCAAGGGTTACGGTCGGGAAGGAGTTCATCAAGCGAACGTGTGAATCTCAACCTCGAGCCTGTTATCGAATTCAAATAAAAGAAATACATCATGTGACGGACGCTATTTAAACAACCTTTATAGAGAGAAAGATATCCCCAAAATGTACCCGCTCTTGATTCTTGTTTTTACACTGGTCCATTTCCTTGGTGCATGCAATTACTGCCAAAGCGACGGAGGGCTGGTTGCAAATTAAGTGATCACATTGTGGGACATGGCTGAAATTGCAGCACACTCCAATTTGATCATCGAACCACTGAAGCAAGTAACCAGGAAAAACAGACGTGCCTTTTCATAGCAGTCGACACCTTTTTTATATCCGATCGAAGGGGGAAACTGTCGCTGTAAAAATAAAAAGTTAGCGTGTTTCTATCAAGCAAATAATTGCTAATTTCTACCTCCATTCTTTACAAGTTAGAAAAGCTATTGACCTAGTGCATATGACGTCAATGTCAAAGTAATAGACAACTACAGCTACAAATATGCGCCTGTGTCATCAGGATATTGCTAACATATTAAAACATCGAACTTGAAGGTAAGACCAAACAACGGAAAAGTCGTAAAAAACATTCAAATTTAGGGTACATTTTTGAAGCTGAGATTTAACATTCTAAGACGATCCAGGATAGGTGAAACTAATGCCTTTTATTTCATCGTAGCCATTATGATAATTGCTGATAATTGCTGTATTGTAGGAATGATAAATATGATCTGGTTTGCCATAGATGCAACTTACCTAAATAACTCTGAATCTACAAAGATGAAGCTACAAGCATGGCCTACGCATTTACGATCACAAGCGTGCACAATCTTCACGTTAAAGGACTTTTCATTCAGATTCATTTCAGTTATTCTATTTCATTTATAGGCATTCAAGACTATACCCTTTGATCTTTCTTAGGTTTAATTTCTACGACCTATATTGGGGCTTATGTGCGAAGGGTCCAGCATTGTTATCCCATCTGAGCGTGCTAGTTCATGCATTTTCTCCTAAGTGAAATGACTGGGGGTAACGTTCCTTGATATCCTAATATGGTCAAGCTCGTTTTTTTCCAACTTGGGGAGCCTTCTATAATTTCCAGTATTCAATCCTCCAATATGATGCGCGTAAAATACGGAAGACCGTAATAGGTATCGCGATAGTATCAGGGTATTGCAATATTTATCGCGATAATAGTTACTCTCGCGATAATATTAGTATTTATCGTAATATTGATATATTGCGATATAAATTGAGATATATATCGTAATATGAATCCTGGGGCACTTGTTCATTGTTCTACATCAAAGATGGTGGTCAGTGACGTCATGTGTAATCCATTTTAAGGAGATCACTCACTCGAACAGTTACTATATGTGTGCGCATGCTAGCAGTCAAGTTTATAAAGGGTATAATTTTTGAAATATAAGCAATGAAACAAAAAGATCTTAAGGTTCACTGACTAAACGTCCCTTCCCGATCCCCCTTCTTTAGAAAAAAAAATATATACCCCTAACTTTTGGTTAAAGTACGTTGGATGTCCGACATTCAACTCCACGCTTGTGATATTATGATAACATAAGTAAACTCTTAATTTTTTTTATAGTTGCGACAGTTTTTAATGATAAAAATGTTGCAAATTTTTAAGGTGTGATTTGTAATTGTCAAAGACCAGTATTCTCACTTGGTGTATCCAAGCATAAGTATAAAATAACAATCCTGTGAAAATTTGGGCTCAATTGGTCATTGAAGTTGCGAGAAAATGATGCAAGAAGAAACACCTTTGTTAGCAATCTGTGTGCTTCAGAGTGAGTCGTTTCCAACAATGTTTTATACTATCAGCAGCTCTCCAATGCTTGTTACCAGGTCAGTTTTCGTTAACATTTGTTTTGAGTAGTTAACAAACGTGTACTAGGACCTTTAAAGACACTGGACACATTTGATAAATGTCTTAGACCAGTCTTCTCACTTGGTGTATCACAATGCACAAAATAACAAACCTGGGCAAATTAGAACTCAATTGGTCGTTGAAGTTGCAAGATAAAAGAAGAAAAAAAAACACCCTTGTCACACAAAGTTGTGTGCTTTCAGAGGCTTGATTTCAAGACCTAAAAATCAAATCTTGGAGGTCTCGAAATCAATTCGTGCAAAATTACTTTGTTCTCGAACAGTTTCTCACAATGTTTTTACCACCAGCATCTCCCCATTGCTTGTTACCAAGTATGTTTTTATGTTCAACATTATTTTGAGTAATTACCAATAGTGTTCACTGCCTAGGAATTTTTTTTAAATACGATATGAATGCTCGAACATAACGACACAGCTCCACTGTTGCCTTTTAAGTTTACTTCTTTCTCAAAATCTTCAAACATCATGAAAAATGACACATGAATAAAATGTCGTTAACAAATGTCATCCATCTTTTTTTATTATTATTATTTCATTCCAATAAATCGCAATTGCATATACACATCTTTTTTATGCAGTGAGTTGGGGCATTCCTTATTTTATCTGCACATTATTGAGAAAAATCAAGAAGACTCCAAAGGTGCCGAGGAATTAAACATAAATAATTTACAATATTATGATCTTCACTTTCCCTTTAAAGTTGAAACAATGTTAAAGGAACACGTTGCCTTGGATCGGTCGAGTTGGTCTTTGAAAAGCGTTTGTAACCGTTTTTTTATAAAACACATATTTGGGTAGAAAGATGTTGTAAAAAAGTAGAATACAATGATCCACACAAACATGCCTCGAAATTGCGTGGTTTTCCTTTTACCTTATCGACTAACACGTCGGCCATTTATGGGGGTCAAAATTTTGACTCCCATAAATGGCCGACCATGTTAGTTCGCACAGTAGAAGGAAAACTACGCAATTTCGAGGCAAACTTGTGTGGATCATTGTATTCTACTTTTAAAACATCTTTCCAACCATATGCATTTTATAACAAACGGTTACAAACGCTTTTGTTTTGACCAACTCGTCCGATCCAAGGCAACGTGTTCCTTTAAACACATTTACATGAAGTTTTCCTTCTGTAAGGAAAAGGACAAAATAAACGATGTAAAGTGATTGCGAGAATGAGCACTTGTACATCATACATCGATTTTTACATAAGATAAAATCATGAAACAAAGTTATTTATTTGAAAGTGTTTCACGTTTCGATCAGTACGATCTGCAAGAACGGTGCAACAGAGAGAGAGACTGCAACATAGGGCTAGATAGCTCAGTTGGTAGGAGCAGTGCAGTGCACGTTAATCTAGAGATCTTTGGTTCGAATCCCGCTCTAGCCATCTTTTCATTGTACAAAACCAAATTGGTTAATACCTTGTTTCAGACTACTTTTATTGCTGCCGCAGTTTTTCCCTGTGTACAATTTTTGTTTGTTCCGAGTAGAGAATATAAAACAATACTGAATTCATGTAAATGCAGTGCAAGATGATGAATCAGACCAGAAAAAAACAAGGAACATTGTTTTACTTGGCAATGATTATTCTTTTTCTGATGTTTTTTCTTTCTTTTGCAAACATATCTGGATAAAATAAATTCAAAGACAAATGTGACAGGCGTGTCTGGGTATTCAAAGAAACAAAATTGACGTTACAAATCAGTCTCTGATATGTACCACTGATAAACTTGACCCAATGGTTCTAGTTCTAAAATCCCTAAGACACTTTCTTAAGGTTCAAACGTTTTTAAAGACAAGTATTCTGTCCAGTTTCAAAAATCTCCCAAAAGATTTCGAAAATTCAGAATTAAGTACATACATCAGCAGCATAATACCTATTTATAAGCTAACAATCAATATTCCAATTTCACAGCAACCTACAATTAATTTAAAAAGAAAGAAAAAAAGAAAAAAAAGAAAGGAAAACACAATTCAGCTGTTGTTAATAATTACAAATTCAGTTGCTTTGAAGTTGACATAAAAAAATCGTCGATTCTACATCAAATAAAATTCATCAACTTAAATTTTCACTAAATTTAATTTAATTATCTGTCAGATAAAACAAAATTAATTTAAATAAATGTTTGGGTAAGACTTTCAAATTCCTTTCATTTTCAAATTTAATATTTTGTATTTATCTTGACCCTTAGGACCAAACCGAAATCATGAGTTTGTTTGTAAACAAAAAGTTTTCCATCAGCCAAACACAGCGCTTTTTCCTGAATGCCTCTTGCTTATTTTTCTGTCTGGCAAAAGCAAATATTGTCAGTAGCTTTAGCAATGTATTATAAACAGCGAACATTTGTGTGGCTCAAATCCCATCCACTCAAAAAGCTCCTTACACATGTCATACACTAGTTGCTGTAAGAGCTGGTGTGATTGGCTGAAGTGTTTAATACAATGAAAATTGTATAATAGTTAAAATTTGAAATAATGCTGTAAACAAACCGGTTGCTTCTTTTTATATCCAGTGATCATACACTCTGGACTAACAAGAAATACCAACATGGTAAAATAGAGGGCCTATTACAATTGACAAGCTCTTAAGAACTATACAAAGGAAAAAACAAAAGGTTATCTTTTGTGTATAAGAACAACAGCAATGATATCAGATGAGAGTCATAATTGCACTAAACAACAGTTACAGTAGGATGGGGATATAAAATGTGCTCAAATTGATACCATAAGGTTTGGGTAAGTGTATAGACCGTATTGAATAACCCTTTTTTGCTATGAAAAGTCGCCATCTTGTTGTAGGGCAAACCGTATGCGCGTCCAAATGCGTACATCATCGAAGCACGCAGCACCCAACATTCCCGATTTGATTTTTACGGCACATGCATGCACAGACGCCATCTTGTATGTCAGATATTTTAGCCGCGTGACGTCATATTCAATACGGTCTATACACCCAAACCAAACAGTGCGCTCATATAGTGGCCACCATACCTCAAAAAGGCTAATATATTGGCAGCGTGACATCACACTGCTGGTTCTCTATATGGGGACCAAGAAACACCCATTAGAGACGCACAACTTCCTGAGGGTAACCACTTTATTATTCCTGTGTGATAATATATTCATGAATACTGCTTTGCATTTTGATACTTAAAGGGACCAGACTGTTCCCCCTTTCAGCCTCGGTTTGATAAAACTGATTTGAATGGTGGAAAGAAAACACAAAATGACTTCATTTCACCATTAAAACAGCAAGTGTAATGAAACTGAAACAAACATAGCATACCCTTCCTCACGGCTTGTTGTGGAAAGATGGACCAGACTACTTTCCCTCCCTACCTCGGTTTGGCTACACTGATTCGAATGGTAGAAAGAAAATACAAAATGACTGCACCAAGACAATAATTGCAAGTGACTAATTTGGTATCACGACAAACATACCATACCCTTCCAAGCGAAAACAGTTGGGGGTTACTTTAGGCGGGCGCTTACAACCGAGATCAATTGTTAATTTCATCTTGTCTATGTTTAAGTTCTAGCTAGTGATTTGACATGATTATCCACCTGCAACAATAATATAGATATCTTGATGTTGTTGTTGTTGCGCGAATGCTAGTTGTCGCCATTCATTATCTTATGTATAAATCATGACATTTGTCACCTTTGGACAAGAGGCAGGTGGAAATGTACTCCCTAGTGTCAGTGGGTATCTAACAACAGGGTAACCGTGGGTCATGTGAAGCTATTGTAAACACACAGTCATCATCAGGGAGTGCCCAGGGACAAATTTCTTTAAGTGTTCAGCAGAAAATACTGCCTGACAAATTTCTTTATTAAGCAAATTTTTTAGTTGAGCACCAGCCACAACAATGCAAACTTGAAGTGACTTGTTTAAAATGGTGACATCTGACCGATACATGGTGTCAATCTTGTTCAAGAAATATGTTTCAATTGTCGAGTAATCAAGCCAAATATCTAATATCATTTTCTGAAAGTTGAATTTATCCAATTTAAAGATCACCAGTGTATTCCCTTTATATTCTTCTTTCTACCATCACCTCTGCCCCCACCACACAACAAGCTTCGGAACTTTATGATAAAATACTCTTTTCTGAAACTGAGCAATTTATATTCGATTCCCACCAAATCTGAACATAATAAAATGACCTTTTGAGGAAAATCAAGTAATGAAAGCAAAAAATAAAACAGATGTATACATTTTCAAAGCGAACTTGTTATAGTAATATAACAACTAAATTACATGCAATATTTTACAAAGTTTATGTACATTAATTAAATGTCTGTCTATAGGAAAGTCATTATCTGCTTTTTCTTCTTAAACTTTTGGGTTTGGTGTAAAGTTTGCTTGGACACTTTCAAAGTTAAATCTTTTTGGACTGAAGATTTATTATAAAATATTTTTGAAACACTCATTTGTTTTAAAAAGAAACCTTTACTTTGGTAAACCAACAGCTACAAGTCCATACCACCTTACAAAATACTTATTTGGCACATTTTATTCTCTACATTCAAATGAAGGAACTGACTTGATCTACATTTCGGATGTGGAACCTTAGGCCTTCCAAAGTTTACCCTAAAATTATCCTATTATATCTCCCTCCCGGAATGAAGAAGGTGGATTTTGAAAAGAAACTGTTTATTTATAGATAACCAGCAGGGCATAGAATCATCTCTTGGCTCGCAACACTGTGTAAATAAAAAAAAATTTATTTTACCCATATACACCGGTGTGTGTAGCACTGTATACTCAGTACTTTCCCGAGTCCTGTGAACAAAATCACAGGCATTTTACTCGGGTGGGATTCGAACCCACGACCTTTGCAATTCTAGAGCAGCGCATACCAAGCAGAGGCAGTTCGAATCCTATGTTTTAGCAGCAGGAAACTGTGTAAATCTAAATTCAAATTGAAGAATATACAACATTCTTATATGCAAAGTTTCAAATCCTACTCACAACATCCTTGTGTCCAAATTAATACTTGTTTGTTTGTTATTGCGACTGTGGTTAATACATTTTAGAACACTATCTGAACCTCTTCTACATTGATCTCTTAAATGCTTCGTTTGTCTACAGCTGCTCCTTGACCTGATCCCCACCTTACCCCTAATAAATCTCATCCAGAGGAATAAGCAACTCACTACCTCCCTTCTGTGTAGAAAAAACATATTTGAAGATAAAATTCACATAATTTACATAATTTGCAAAATTCACATCATTTGCAAATTTCACATAATTTGCAAAATTCACATAATTTGCAAAATTCACATAATTTGCAAATTGATCTGAATTGGAAACTCTTAACATCTCTTTAGAGAACACATAACACTTGGACGAAAAACAAAACCAAAACCCTCAAATCCTAAAAACAAGTCTATTTAAAAACAAATAATTTCGAAAACGATAATTTCTTTCTTGGTTTTCGAAATTTACAGTGAGGAGATCACATTCACCGTTGGGTAGTAATATTACAATATAATTTTGTAACATCATTTTCAAATCATGCTGAATATTTACACTGATAAAGATCACCTTAACAGAGTGCCTCATTTTCAATATTTTAAGTAATTTCTATTTCATACGATTACTGGCAATTTAAACTGCATTGAAGAATTGATGATATGTACATATAACAATCAAGTAAACAAGTTGGCATCCAAAAAACATATGTTTCAATGAATTACATACAATATTTAAGACTGAAGTTTATAAAGAAACTTGATTTGCCAAAATGATCCCCAAAAATCTTTTTGTTTGGTAGTTGTTTTTGCAAGAACAAAATAGATTGAACTACACAAAAATATTCCTCTAGATTTCATGCTTTCTACTCTCGCAAAAGGAAAAAAAATCTGTTGAAAAAACAACCTTGCACCTCACAAAATAGCAAATAAATTTGGCGAAACAAAATCAGGAATAATAGTTCCCCGATTCTATTTATTTCATTCATAAATCTTGTTCTATTTTGTTCTTGTTTTAATAAAGTCTGAAATAAAAAATATATAATATGTGGATTTCTTCTCTTCTAGTTTAATACTGACTTCGGGCTGTACTGAAATCGCTTCAAATAATTATTATAAAAATATCTACGGACCGGACTGGGTATATATCCGATACGCAACTCGGAAGTGAGTGGCATTAAGCCAGTCTAAACAACAACTGATTGTCTGGTTCCGCTGGAACGTTAAAGTTGTCTTTATTACCGTCCACTTGCGGGGAAGTTTCATCGTCGGGTGTTGCAGCGCCATTCGAGGGTTTCGTCTCCTCTCGGCGGCGATGCAGGTAGCGAAGTGAAATTGGTGATTATGCTTCAGGTCCTTCATCGCCGGGCTCAAAGTAGCTTGTTGGCGCAACCTCCAATAAAAGCTGAAGAAACACTGTGATGTGCTCTGTGGGAAGAACAGAAGAGGAATTGACTTGCTTAAAGCCATTGGACACTTTCGGTAAACAATATTGTCCAAGGCTCACACTTTGTGTACCACAACTTATATATAAAATAACAAACCTGTGAAAATTTAGGCTCAATCAGTCATCGGAGTCGGGAGAAAACAACGGAAAAACCCACCCTTGTTTCCCCACGTATCGCCATGTCATGACATGTGTTTAAAATAAATCTGTAACTCTCGCTATCGAGAATTGATATTGTTTTAATGTTTTCTCAAAAAGTAAAGCATTTCATGGAATAATATTTCAAGATAAGTCTTTCACCACTACCTTCTGTAAACCCTGTAAATTATTTGTAAATCTGTGAACTTTTATTATTTTGTTCTGTACCGGAAGTGTATAATGGCTTTAATGAATTTAAAAAAGTAACTGACTCTGACGAAATACAAAATCTGTTTTCAGCTTGCAAAACAAAAAAGCCAGTTTCAACCGCACAGTGAATATCAAGCCGTTAGTCACCAGCAAGGTCCTACAAATAGGAAAATTTGCCCTCGCCACATCAAACGTACAACCCATTTTCAACTCAATGCAAGGCACTTGACCCAGTAAGATACGACTTACCAGCCAGAATAACATCTCCCCATAATAAAATTAAGGCATATTGACCGAGAGGGAGGAAAACCGAAGGACCCTTGTGCCATATGAGAGAACCAATGTGCAACTCTACTCACATATGACCTTAGCAAGGAATTGGACCAGGGCCACACTGGTGAGAAGCGAGCACTTTATCCACTGGCTATCCATGCCACCAAATGCTGGGTTGTAAATTGAAGCAGTAACATTTTAGTTAATACCCCTTGAGTTATATATTTCCTAAAAGCTTCTGGAAAATCTATATCAGAGAGTATGTAATTTTTTCTGGGAAAAAAACCCCCAAAAACCCCCACAAACGCAGCTGCTCCTTTTTAATACCCGGAAGAAATTACAAAGTCTGAATTCAGATAAAAATCTTCTTTCCTGTCTTATGGTATTGAGCCCTGGTACACCTGGTACCTAGATATTGCACCAGTTGCAAACTAAAGCAGACTCCGCCAAGAAACTGCTCAGTAATTTAAATGGCACAATCAAATCCTTTCGCTTTCTCAAGATGTGATCAAAGAAACTTACTCATGAATGGTGGTTCGTACTTGTAGTGGACGAACGGCACGTAAAAGATGAGACCAGCCAAGATGAAGAGGAATGCGAAGAGATACTCCAGAGCTGGTTGATCAATGATGGGGGCGATGACGAGATACACCGAAGCGATCAGGACAATTATAGGGATTAGGATGGGCACCTAGTGAAAGAAAACCATTTAAAAAAGATAATTATTTCAGTGGCACAGATTCAACATGTCATCGACACCAAATAGTTCACATGATGCAAAACCTCTTGCTGGTGTTCTATCCTTGGCCCAATTTCACAGAGCTGCTTAATCACAAAAAGTATAGCTAAGCACAACAAAATTGTGTTTACTGGAATAAGGATACCAGCCAAGCTATCATACCAGCCAAGCTATCAAAGTACAATTTTCGACTGGTATCCTGCTCATTTCTGCTCAGCAGCAAATTGTTAAGCATTTTTTTCTGCTTCGGCAGCTCAGCATGAAGTAAGCCCTGATTGTCTGAAACACAGTCTATTGTGGTTCAATGAGATAGGCTGCAGCTTTGAGATAGGCTGGTTCATCAAATGTTTGCCAGCCAAGAAAATTACGCCAAGATAATCGCGCTTGAGTAACTTGCAGGAATGGTTCTCGAACCTGTCAATATTATACACACTCTTTGACTGGTTATAATACCCTCTCATGATGGGAACAGTAAAACATCATGTAAAAAACTGAATCCAGGAAAACAAACGCGTGTAAACCAACCCCTACTTTAAATATTGTTTGAAACTTTGCATGGCGAGGAGATATAAACTATTAACTTATAGTAAACTTGTGGGTACAACCATGTGTAAATGTCTTAGGGCGAGTGTTGGCTCTGAAAAGAGTCGGTGGGGTCTGAACGTTTCAAACAGTATACTCTTCTCATTTTCAGGAGCTCGTTTTCAGAGCCAACACTCACCCCAAGAAGTTTACACGTGGTTGACCCGCAAGTTTACTATTTATTTATAGTTTCTTCTAATAACCCCTACTTTGATGACATTTTTACAGCTTCAGTAAATGGTGTGCTTACTGAAAACTAGAAGGTTGGAATGAAGTTATTGGAATGATTATTACATAGCGACTGACCTTGATTGGGCGATGCCAGTCTGGGTGACGATACCTCAGGACAAGCAGTGCCAGGACGGTGCCTCCGTAGAACATCCAGGCAGCAAAGCTGAAATAATTCACCAGGGATTCAAAGTCTCCAGGGAGCAGCATCAAGATGGCAATGAGGGACTGTAAGGAAGATGTAAAGAGAGATTGAGAGAGGGGTTGCAAGGACGTCTTGACCAAGTTTCTACTAAGCAGTGAGTATTGCTTACAGGCTGAAAGAGCCATTCCAACAGCTTTGTTCCAGGTACTGCATCTCTTTGAAACTCCTTGCCTGGTGAATATTTAAATTAAAGTGTCTATGTACTTTTTGCAGAACGAAAAACACAATGTCTACAGATTTACACTAAACTTACACCATGTACACAGTTTGAAGATAATGATGGTATAAAGCTTCCCTGAAAATATTAGTTGCTGAGGAGCTGTAGTTTTTGAGAAATGAGTAAAACAATGTCATGAAAATAATTTTTCGTCTCACTGATCATGAGACGAAAATTATTTTAGCTTTTAAAAAAGGTCTTCAAACTGTCATAGGTTTAATGTAAATCTGTGGACATTGTGTTTTGCGCTAGAAAAAGTACCCAAATCCTTCAAGAGGAAAAGCAATTTCATCATCCTGGTATTTGGGTGAATAATTGGGTGAATATACAAGTATTTTTTTTCAAAACCAAAATTCGCCCTTTGCATTTTACAAACTCCTAACATTTCATTATAATTAAAAGACATACCTGAAATACCAGCGCTGGGAAGGGCGTGTATCTCTTTACGTGGACCATGGATAGGATCTCTACCATGTGACCTTCACGGGCAGCGACAAACGTCAGTCTAGATACGGCCATCAGAAATCACAATGTTAGTGGAAGTAATCATTTGTCAATAAATTGTGAGTTTAAATAAATATGGCCACATCGGTCGTAACCACCGGATGGGTGGTGGTGGTGCATTCACACACAAACTATGAGCTCTGAAAAAGAATCATTTAGTCCTGTAGTTCTTTGCAAGATTATTCAGCCAGAGTGCACATTTATTGAATGAGTGGAGAAAGAATAGTACAATAAAGGTGAGAAATAACTTTTAATAAAAAAATAAAAAATTGAGTTCATGGACACAAAAACTCTGAACCCCTCTCGAAAACCACACAATAGCGTGTTTGAGAGGTTTCACCAGTACTTCCCCAAAACCAAATGTAAACAGCTTATCTCCATGATGGCAAGCTCATTTTATTGTGGATATTGATCGAAATGATGGATCATAGTGGTGATCAGGGATAATTGCGTCACTGGAGTCATGGTGGTGGGGTTATGGTGATAATGGGGTCATTGTGGTGATGGTGAATCATGGTTGATAGGGCTGGGTGCTGGAAGAGAGTCGTAATTGATTTGAAAGCAAGAGTAAATATCAACTTATAGTTCAGGTACATGTAAGCAAGCACTTTGTTGACATGGTCAAAGTCTCAGAAGTTGCCGACACAACATTGAAAATGTTTTTTTTTCCAGCTAAGTGAAGACATTCTTAAATCATCTTTGTCCGCAGAAAAGTTCCAATGCAGAAGAATTCAATGTTTTCAGAAATTGCCCAGGCCTGATACTTCACGGAGGCAACGGAGGCGATTGCCTTCGTTGCCCCTTGTCATTGCCTTGGTGCCCTTGAAATGTTACAGTAGAAATTTACAATATCCTCATAGGGTGCCCTTTGCCAAAGAGAAAATGCCTTGGTGCCCTTGCCCTTTCAAAAACGAAGCATACAGCCCTGATTGCCAACACAACTTTGATAATGGTTTTGCTCAGCCAAGTGAGAATATTCTTAAAACATCTTTGTCTGTCGAAATATTCCCCGTTCTAGGAATGTCAATATACTGCTTGGTTTGTCTTTTACCGTCTATTGATTCTGCGAAGTGATGGTGAACCTGTAATAACATCAGGAAACAAACATTTCCTGCCTCAAAGGAATGACCAAATATCAAGAAGACTAACACCACTTCAAATCCACTCCTCACATTTCAAATGCTTCATAAACACCATTGGAGCAAACTGCAAATGGACTAACCACTTTACAGAGAAAACGTCCTATAAGTGCTGACAAATTTGTACCTTCTCGTATTATTTTCTTCAACTTTGCATAAGGCACTGTTAACATTTATCTGAAAGACGACAGGGAATCTTGCCAAGCAATTACAACTGAGTGTGATATCACACCTGTTCTTAACACAGACCTCTCGGCGAGGTTTGCAGGGGGCGAGAGTCATTGCTGACAATAAAGTCTGAAACTAAAATCCAAGTTTCTTGGTGGCAAGTTGAAATAATGGCTGAGTTCGATTCAGAGAAAATATTTGCCTTTCATAAGGCTCGGACTTAAAAGACCTCTTCTCTGCCTCGTTGCATGCAGACTGCTAATCAATATAATCTAGTCTCGGAATCCACAATGAAGCAATTAATTTCTGATTCTCTTCCTGCTCTCGCATCCTAGACCACTCAAAGTTCCCGTAACTGTGTTTTAATAAACCCGTAATCTTCCACGCAATGACTTTCAAGAAAAAGAAAGCGTTCGCCAAAAGCTTTTTTGTTTTCTGAGGCTACGATCACTGGAGGGTGTAATGTGATACTTTGCGCCACGCTGCACGATCTATACACAGTGCATTAGTGAAATGAATGCTTGACCATCAGTGTTGTTCAACACAATGAAGAAATCATTACAACCACCATTAAGCCCTACAATCATTTTTCATTTTTTTCTTTTTCTTCTTCTTCATGAACCCCATTAAAGGCAGTAGACACTATTGGTAATTGTCAAAGACTAGCCTTCACAGTTGGTGTATCTCAACATAAGCATAAAATAACAAACCTGTGAAATTTTTTAGCTCAATCGGTCATCGAACTTGCGAGATAATAATGAAAGAGAAAATACCCTTATCACACAAAGTTGTGTGCGTTTAGATAGTTGATTTCGAGACCTCAAGTTCTAAACTTGAGGTCTCGAAATCAAACATCAAACATCATATTCACTGTCTACTGTCAGTAAAATTTTTCTGCGAAGGTGTTTTTTTCTGAATGGTATTTTTTCATGAAACCCATTGAAGGAAAAGTACTCGAACGGAATCAATGCTTCCATAATTTGAAAGTTAAACATCCACGAAGGCTAGAGAAACTTTTAGTATTAGGCTTTTCAAAGTTGACCGACCTTTTGAGTCGGTTCGTATTGCTAACTTCTTATCCAACAAAATGACCAGTTGAGTACCTGTAGGGGAGGGGGGGGGGGTGGCAACTTGAAACTCCCACATTGAATCCGAGCAACCACCCCCCTTCGCAATCTTAACTTTTGAAATCTAAAATGACCAGAGTAAAAGTGCTTCAGAGGTTAAATAGTTTTACCCATATGCCTATGAGTGTAAGCATTGTATATACTGCCTACTTTCCTGAGTCGAACCAAATAATAATATCTAGGCAGTATTTGTTGTTCCTGATGAATATTTAACATCTATTAAATGCAAAAGCAAGAGGTGTTTGCACTGCTGAATGAACACCTAGCAATCTACCCCTTAAATCAGTTCCTATGCACACCTTCTTAAGCCAAGAAAAGCAAACAGCGCATACAAGGTTAGTTTATTTCCAATATCAAAGAGAATCAATTTATTGTGAGAGAACCCATAAAGTACAGCAGCCCTCTTTGGTACATGTGTAGACTTGTAAATCTTCCGCTGAGGTGAGACACTTTAATCAGATAACAATTTAAAAGGACTTTTTCTCTGTAGTACTACTTAGTGTTGGGTTGGTTCTTTTAACAATTAGTAAGTCAGGTTGAAACATTTCCCGAATGCGATCTTCAAAGTGTACGCTGTAAATCAATCTAATCAGGATTTGTGTTTGATTTATCATTCCATCAATACAAAAGTCAGTGTTTTTTGTAATGAATCATTTTGTGATGCCCCGGAAAAAAACCCATTGACGATAAAAAAAAACCAAAAAACCCCAGATACACTTAATATAGTGCAGGGTTTTTCAATTTGGATTGAAGTACTGGATGTCAACCCATTTATCAATGTCAATGAACAAATTAATTTTCTCCTGAAGAAATCTATGTCTATGAACAAATTAATTTTCTCCTAAAGAAATGTGTTGAATGATATGTTGACTTTCTACAATCAAGTGAACAAATCTTTTGATTCTTCGCACTTTTTTTCATCAAGGAAGAAACTACAAAAAAGAAACAGTTTGGGTACATTTTATATATTGTTTTAGTTGAACACAGAGCTTTTTGACTAGAGTGGGATTTGAACCTGTGACCTCCGGATTAATGTGCTAGTGCCCTACCATCCGAGTTATCCAGCCCCCGTGGGCTATATCAGGGATGACAGTCAATGTCGACCAAAAAATCTGAAACTGTGATTCAGATCTTACTGGATACATTGAGCTGATGGTATTTCAACCTTTTGATCACCCCTTTGGAGTTCTAGATTCCAAGGAGCTTTTGGGGAAGTGCTAGAGAAGTAAATCAAAGAGCATGTGTTATTTAATTTGGAGAAAGTACAGCATTTTTTTTATATTAACGGGTAGACTTATAACAAGTCTGTAATCAGACAAAAGTCTGAAAAATCTCATCCCTGCTTTATGGACTGTAACTGCCTTAAACCTAGGGATCACACCCAGCATGAGCTACATGTAAAATACGAATCAACCAAAAGTGTTACATTTGGCACAAAAAACCACAACAGAAATCTGTTGAAAACATTAACAAACTGCTCACAAAACACTTTGCCAATAAACTGATTAGTAATAACAATGTATCTCAAACTCTCACACACATAAAGAAGGAGCTACCACACACACACAACAAACATTAATCAAATCAATGAACAAATCGACTTTTTTAAAGTCAAGATAACAAGTTTCTGTAGATTCAGAAAAACAACAACAAGATTTTGGGAATGGGAGGAGGAAGTTAGAAGGCAGCATTATTAATTCTCTGATAATTCTAAATTGAGCAAGAGGTTCACACATTAACTTCAAGGAGAGCATGAAAGTACACTGGAGAATAGAGTTGGGAATTAGATGGACTGTAGTCAAACTCAAGACTCAAATAAAGACCCTTAGCTTACTGATGCAAAACCTCAGGGCCAAGAATGTATAATCAGGACCATCTGGGAATGTGTCAAGAACTTCTTGGAAAATATTGAGTTCCTTAACAATACCATGGATTCAACGATTTAACAGAATCTACTGCACACAATTATGACATGTTTAGCCTAAGCCATGTAAATGAGTCTTTTAAAAACAGAGCACCAGTTCTTATCCCAAACCTGTTTAGAGCTGTACATGGCGTCACTGATTTGTCTTTTTCTTTCTTTCAACTCAAGTCAATTTGTACAAGTTGAGGGCACAAAAGAACATGGTGCTGGAAAAAGGGGGAGGGGCTTTTTTGTGAGAGGGAAGGGGGATGGGGAAGGGGCAGGTGGGTGAATTTTATGTGGGACTTAGGAATAGATAAAAAGGATTAGGAAGAAACCAAGAACCATCTGATTAGTTTACCTTCCAGCAGTGAATGTTGATCCGTTGATGGCACCAAATGTGGAACAACAAACAAAAAATGGTATGATCCATGCCATCGTAGGTCCCAGGCTGCGTTGGGCCAGAGTCTACAAAAAGCAACGGTAGGGTTTCGGGAGCTCAACAGCATGGTAGGCGGATCAACACAAAAATAGCAGGGTGGCAACATTGATGTCTGCTTGTGGGAAGACAGACCTATAGACTACTCAGGACACTTCAACTGCAGAGAATCTTTACTCATTTTGTGCTTTTCGTAAATCGAACTTCATCATGAGGTAATGATAATTTGATCTGGATTCCTAAATTGATTTTGGCTGCTGCTATGGACGTTAGCCGCTTCAACAAGCCATAGCAAGTGCCAGAGCCATAGTGAGTGCCATAGCCATAGCTAGTGCCAAGGCTCTCAAACTGATCAAAGCCTTGCATTTGAAAGTTTGAAACGCACCAGACAATACTTTAAATAATCTGTGCTTGAATGCATTGGTTTAAAAAAGCGAACCAAACTAAGTACTTTGGGCAAGTTCTGGAAAATATAACTGAACTTGTAGGCACTGGGTTTTAAATAATATCCAAACTAAGTACTTTGTTCTGAAAAATCAAATTTACCGTGAGAAACTGCGGCTCATCACCGAGATAGTTTTATCAATCTCAAAAAGAATTTAGATTTTGTCTTCGTTTAAATCTTTTGAAACTGATGTAAAGATTCAATGCATTGTGACCATCAGCTCAGTCTGCATAGTACACTACACACAACATGGATACCAAATTGATGTTTAATAAAGCCCGGGGTGCCCCAGTGTTAGTGGAAAGGGTTACGAAAAGCATGAGTAAATGTGAAAACCAAAAAATCATGCAATGAATCTGGATGCAAAAACATGACATGAAACAGCAGTGGTGCAATCAAAATGACTCAACCTGTGACACACCAAAACGGCGAGACGCTTGTTAGGAAACATCCAAACTGGTTTGGGTGGGGAAGGGAAGCAAAAGGACATCAAACAGCCGTTGTCATGAAAACACCTTCTCTCTTAAGGGTGCTGATGGAAAGTTATTGAAACTTCTTTGAAAAAAATCACATGATGATTACAAAAAAAAAATAAAAAATTATAAACTGTTTTACTCATCACCAGCAGTATGAACACTTGATATGGAATGATGTACTTCACAATTTCCAACATCTGATGAATGGTGGCAGGGACATTACTCACCACAGAAAATGTAACAATGAACAAAATGAAATATTTAGATACTGGAGTGTGCGTATGGCAAACCTGAAGTGAATGATTTGAATTTTTTGTTCTTGTAAATTCATCAAAAATGACAAGGAAATCTGCCCTCAAAGGGGGCCTTGCAACGTCAAGTGAGATGGTATTAATGACAGTGACCGTTTCATGTCTGATAAAAAAGCCAAGTGTACTGTGTGTACCTTCCTGCTGTAAAACAGGTGCCATTGGCGGCACCGAATGTGGAAAACGCAACAGCAACTGGCATGATCCACGCCATAACGCCCAGAGTTCTGTTGGCAAAGGTCTACAAAGGGAGAGACCACCATGCAAAGGGTGATCCAGAGATGTGGCAGAGGAGGGGGGAAATAAAAACAAGATATGAGGAAATAAGGGAAAATATTAGGAGAGTCAGGCGATAGATAAGAAAACTTAGGGAAAAGATTTATATGGAATTTGTGTGATGAATTTGAAATTGGACATTGCTCACTTGGGGAAGTTCTGAAACTAAAAAATCTAACATTGAGGTTGTTCATAGAATAAGAACAAACCATGAAGTTTTTTTTTCTTCTAATATTGAGGAAAACTACTTGGTAGAATATTTGTTGTGTTGTCCTAAATATGTCAAGTTATTTGTATCTAAAATCTGTCACTTGTGACCAATGCAAGAAATATAATATGAAATGGAAACTTTAATTTTTTCCCCATCCAAAACCTTGTGGGGCGGTAACAAATTAGATATAAATGTAACCCAATGTAACATTTGTAGTGGTGTATGAATATGAAACAGTTTATGAGAAGCTAACAAGTCGTTTTAATAAATAACTTGAGCACATCCAAAAACTGGCCAAAGAGGGTCAAGTGTAAAGGGTTACCAATGCTGATCGTTCGAAGGTCAAACCAATTAGAAATCAGAATAGAGAAGGATGAATAAGAATGTCTGCCTGGCTTTATATTTCCTATCCAAAGTGAGCAATGTTTAACTAACCCCAGTCAACCAATGATCAAATGAACAGTACCGGTATATCCGCTTCTCTCAAAATTAGTTTGACCACAGACCGAAGAAGATATAAATGTATGTGCTGTTGGAAAAAGATGAACGGGGTCCAGTCTAATGGAGCTGCTTAGCTCAAAAGACAATCTTGCTAAGCAGTAACAGGTTTTTAGTGTTGTGCCAGTAAACCTACGACCGAACAAATTTGCCAGTCTTGCGTTTTTGAATGCAAATACCTCAAATCATTTTTATTTATCAAAGTTTTGTTGAATTTATTTTTGAATTTTGAGTCCAATGAGTACCTTTCAACTCTACTGAATATCAAAGTATAACTCATTAGGAAAATTGAGAGAAACTAATTAGTGCTTTTTCAAAAAGAAGAAACAAATAATGATATTGGCTTTATTGTGAAATAATTTGCGTAACTAGTTTTTTTTTTCTCAATGTGGTTCAGGGACTGGAACATTTTTTTTTTTTTTTTTTTTCAAGTCCAGTAAAAGTTTTGAGCTAAAAGCAGTGCGGTCTTCCAAATTGTCTTCCAAAAGAATTGGCTTTCTCTTGCTTGTTAATGGCGGTATATGTTTCATTATGAAAGCTGTTTAATAATTGATGCTTTTCAAAGCAACAAAACAGTAAGTATCGCTAGGAAGTTCAATCATCAGGAATTAACATAAACTCAAGTTAAAACAATAATACAAGTTTCTTGAGACGGACAAATAGTGCAAATGAAACTCACATGCAATTTTATAAAGAGGACAGGACAAACTTCAAAACAACAAACAAATTAGAAAACTGTGGGTTTGATCTTTAGCATCACGCGGTGGAATGATGCAAAACTAAAAATAGCCTAACCGGAATTTAAAGCTCTCCATCAAACTGCAGCTATTTGTTTGGCCGGCTTAAAAGACCAAAGTTGAGAGGCTGGTCCCTGGGTCAAATTCAGTGCTATGATTACAGATTTGAGCAGGGTTCCAGATGAAGGAGCTGCAGCGCTTTGGGTTAACCAATGAGCAGGTCAGTTTCATAAATAACCAATCAATTAGCCCTCAGAAAAGCTTGATTTTCACTACCATTGAATCAATCAGCTAATGAGAAGCTTGGTTTTCACTACCATTGAATTGATCAGCCAATGGGAAAGCTTGATTTTCACTACCATTGAATCAATCAGCCATTGAGAAGCTTGGTTTTCACTACCATTGAATTAATCAGCCAATGAGAAGCTTGGTTTTCACTACCATTGAATCAATCAGCCAATGAGGAGCTTCGTTTTCACTACCATTGACTTGACCAGCCAATGGAAAAGCTTGATTTTCACTTCCAATGAACCAAACAACCAATGGGAAAGCTTGATTTTCACTACCAATGAATTAAAGCTGCTCGAGGGAATGGTTATAAACTGACTTGGTTAACATCCTGGAACTCAAAATCCCTGTTTGTTTCATTATTAAATAAGACAACGGTGTCACAAAGTAAAATGATTCTTGAGTAGCATGATTTGCCAATTTTAAAAATCAGGAAAATAAAACAAGAATTGTTTGGACAAAAGACAGTGATCAAAGTTAACAAGTTTGTTGTTGATCCAGGCATAGAATGATTGAGATGGCTCAGTCAGTGTGGTAGCACTTGCTAATCAGGCAATGGAGTCATGTAGACATGATACATGCATAGAGTATAGAGACAGAGTTGGGACGTTAAAACAAATAAAAACAAAAATTTAAGGACATTTCCCCAGATCGCTAATTAAAAAATATAAAAAATCATCAACACTGAGAACAAGAACAAAGAAACAACAATAAAATTGACTTGAAAGATAATTAAATTGCTTAAAAAACCCCAAGAGTAAACATGTTGTTGGCAGACGTGGCTAACAAAGAAACATCACAACTGTCTTTACTCCCACCCAGTAATCGGAGAAAAAAAAAGTGACATTTATTTGGAGTAGCCAGCAGCAACAATGGACATTTTAAATCAACAAAAGCATTGTTTTAAAGCAAACACTTTCCATTCCCCTAATTTTCCATACATGTAGCAGGCCATGAAAATAAATGACCGATGTTCTTGTTTCCAGGAAATGATTCACAAAGATATTCAACTAGTTGGTCGGATTTTGATATTTTCCTCACTGCCAACATCATTTCTACTTAATAAACCCCACCCCAATGTTTTTTGTTGTTGCAGTTTTTATCAACAGACAAACATACAAGCAGAGAAACAGACAAATGGAGTACAGATTAACAGAGAAGTAGACAAACAGATAAACAGACAAACAGGCGTGTTTATTAGAGCGGCATTGTGGGTTTTCCCAAGGTGTAATCTCTGGTCCCTTTTCTTTAATCCCTCCTCTAGCAAAACATAGTGGGGTGCACGGGGCACAATGTCAAAACACCCCACAAGTTCAGACAGAGTCTACCTAAAGGTTACCACAGAATATCTATCTTGTAATCACAAATAAACAAACAAACAGACATCGACAATGGGAAAGGAGAGAGAGACATTGCAATCGTCCTACCACAGCTACTGCACCAGACTGCAGTAGTTCCTCAGGTGACATGACGGTAAAATACGCGATGTTAACCAATATGTATAACCCTGTCACCAACGGTATGCCGATAATAATTGCCAACGGCAGATTCCTGCAAAATAAATGAAAATCAATTCATAATTTAAAAAAAGAACATTAAATCCATTTGGTTTACATTTTTTTTTTTAATTGTGTCAAAAATTGTGCAAGCTTATTTTTAACT
The DNA here is from genome assembly GCF_032118995.1 of Asterias amurensis. NCBI lineage: Eukaryota > Metazoa > Echinodermata > Asteroidea > Forcipulatida > Asteriidae > Asterias > Asterias amurensis. The sequence continues at coordinate 18,183,749 of NC_092650.1, forward strand.
GGTACTCACCGGTATGGGTTGATCAGTTCTTCTGTAATGTAGTTCAGCTGGTTCCTGAAACCGACGAAAAAGGGTAATTGAAAAATTTGTTAGTATTTATACAGCTCAAAAATCTGCCTACATAGACTCTATAGGCTCTTTTCAGATACAAAATGTAAACCAAGAACTAATAAACATGCAATAAATATAAGACAACTGTAAACGGAAACAAGATTTAATGAACCCCTTTAAGGCCAAATAACAAAAAATACCAGTTAATCGTGCGGATTTTTCTAAAAAGAGGAGGATGAGGGCCTTACTATTTACTATTTTTTTTCAAGATGGCCACTAAGTATTTCAAATCAAACAGGCCACCAATTCTTCAGTTCGAATCAAACGCAAACTTATTTATACCTATTAGTTGCATGAGGACCTGTGTTAACACTAACACTAACAGGGTCGGATAACACTAAAAAGATTTACTGGTAGGCATTCACTAATATTGTTTTAATAATAATAACAAACTCTTATATAGCGCATTTCACAATAAACCGTAACAATGCGCTTTACATTAGTCCCCTGGTCATTGGGCCAATAAACATCCCTTTAATCTTTCTCAGCTCCCATTAGGGAGTATACAGCCCCGAGCTGCCGTGGCGCTCCAAAAGCTTTTCATTCACAATATCAACCTCTACCCTCGCAGGTACCCACTTATACCCCTGGGTGAAGAGAAGCAATTATAGTAAAGTATCTATCAAAAAAGGATGCAGGCCGGGACAATCAACTGGTATTTTTTTTATTTGGGCTAACAAAACGTTACAACATGTACTAACAACTTAAAGGAGTCCCAAGAAGGAGGAATATAAGAAGAACCATTAACCAAACAGTAATACACTTCGATGCAGCAGACAATGCAAGTAAAATTAGAACTTTTAAATGTTTCGTTTTGGTTCTCATTTGTGAATGATTGAGAAGAAGCGTTTCTTACCAGCCGTCGTATGCCCACAGACCCTGATAGAAAGCAATGCCATAAGCAAAGACGTTTCCTGAAGACCCCGCAAAAGCAGTGCTCGGAGTCAAATATTGTATATTTCCTATCAAAAAACAAATAACAAAACAGCATAAAAAACTGATACCAATAAAGGTTAGAGTAAACGATTTTCATCACTTAAGGCAGTGGAGACTATTGGTAATTACTCAAAATAAATTATTAGCATAAAACCTTACTTGGTGACGAGTAGTGGGGAGATGTTGATGGTATAAAGCATTGTGAGAAACGGCTCCCTCTGATTTTCCATGAATTAGATTTAGAAAGCTCAGATTTTGAATTTGAGATCTTGAAATCAACCAGTTAAACGCACACAACTTCGTGTGACAAGGTTTTTTTTATTTTGTTTTTATTATTGTGATTGAGCTCAAGTTTTCACAGGTTTGTTATTTTATGCATTTGTTGAGATACACGAAGTGAGAAGACTGACCTTTGACAATTACCAATAGTGTCCAGTGTCTTTAATGATAAAATTGCTCTAATATTATGTCAATCCAAATCAGTGGAAGAGTTTGTTTTAGGTGGCACAACCAGGGATAGGGAGGCAGGGGAGCCCGCCCCCCCCCCCCCAACTCACTCAGAGCCCTTTGGAAACTTCACAATTGCCAATCAACAGGGCAGTGTGTGCGACTCTTTAAGGTTGATCCAGCATTGTATGAATGTGATAAGGCACGGCTATTCCCAACAGACTGAGGATTTTGGGGACTGTACTGTCTTCAAGGGCAAAGCGTCAAACTCTAATGTGAGGCCAAGGGGTCAATATGCATTCTTCATCACACCTCAGCTATGGAGCTGAAAAAGGCGCACAAAGCAGTTTATCGTACTTCCTTTGACTACTGATACAAAGTTGAAGTGTTAAATAGTTTCTAATCGGTAGTTTCTATTTGCTACTCTGTAAAGGTAAGCACCCAAGTCTAGTGGTACCTTAGAAATGCCCTTCAAGGTTATGATAACGGCCAAGTGCAACAACCACACGTATGAGGATCCCTTGATTTAGTACCAGAAAGAAATAATAAATAACAACATCGTTTTGTAAAGGGTATACAAAGCTGTAAAAAATAACATAAGAAGCTCATCAAAGACTATGGTCTTTTAATGTACTGCCCTCCTGTGGCGCAGTCAGGTTGCTCATCAAGAGAGGGCGCCAGAGGCAAACCTTAAAGATACTGAGATTTGATGGGTGACAAGACTTGTTTTCAATTGCCCCTGAAAAGAGCGGGATTCCAACCAATGACAAATTTGACCTCTGGTTTGACGTGCTGACGCTCTGCCAACTGAGCTTTCTAGCCCTACATGTATGTTGGCAGTTTCCCTATTTTGTCAATAACTTCGTTCAGGTGTGCCATACAGAAATGCTAATAATTTATGTAAACATGTTCACACGCTGTTCCTGCAAACCTCTCTTAATTATGTAAACATTAGAAATACAAAACCAGACTTTTCTCTCATTCTGTGAGCAAAGCACATGTTAAGAACATTAAATCGCTGCAAATGTCAACAGTAAAGTCAACCAAATAATCACAATTTTATAATCACTGACCTTGAAAGAGCTTAATGAAACCAACAATGATGATGATCACCAAGGCTATGAGCTTGGCCGCAGTGAAGAAATTCTGCACTGCTGTCGCCCACTTGACGCTGGCGCAGTTGATGAAGACAATGAGTACTGTTGTTTGAGAGTAAGACAATGGGGTGGGGGGACAGAAGAAAGAAATTAAAATACAATCAAGGTTATTGATGCTTTGGAGTAACGATGGACAAAGAGGCATGGGGTTCAATGTCTGGACAACAACTGCAAATTGGAAAGACTTCCCCATAAAACTCCTAATAAGACTTAATTATTCAAAAGATGAAATTTTACAAAAAATGGGTCAAACAAATTCAAACATAAATTGCCATTGCTAAATAAAATATCTGAACTTTTATCCCCCAATAAAGTGACAGTTAGAAGGGCAAGAAAGAAAAACAACGGCAGTGTAGTCAAAGAAAATGCCTTGAATATAATAACATAGAAAACCATGTTTCTGTTATTACCCATTCTTCTCTCATAAACTAAAAAGGTGTTTGGAATAAAATGGTGTTTGCGTTTATGTTTTGTTTTTTACTTAAAGAGTGGATACTACGACTGCATAATTTTTTTGGGGAAAACTAATGTTGTACCACCCCTTTAAGGCATTAATGATATCATCAATCAAATGATGTTTATGTTGAGTCTGCCTTGATGTTGCTTAAAGTAAATGTTGTATAAGAATGTGCATCATCAACGGCCTAAAGGTGCTGTACCAATCCAACTTTCCAGAATGAATGAGCGTCCAACACTTTCATTAAACTCCCTCTAACAACTTCATTTCTGCATAACGCCAACAATTCTGAGGCCCGGTGCACTGATGTCCTTTGCAAGCTTTGCTTGCACGATTTCAACTCTCAAACGAGTCAAAGGTGAGAGGTCAAAGTGAAAGGCCAAAGTTCAACAAGAAAGTGCCTTTTAGAATTCCCCAGGCAAGCATCCCCTTGAAATGAAGAATGCCATTTATAAGAGCAGATTGCTTCATCAATGAATACCATTCAACAGGGCACTAATTGCGGCTTTAGAAGGCAACATTTCATACACACTGCTTTGCATCTCACTCAACGGTGGATTGGTGGAGTGCTCAGTGATGGAAGGGAATCATGAACCCTCACTCTTAGTTCATTCTTTTAACATGTTTAAAGGGATGGTACAACACTGTATTGCATTTGTAAAAATGTTTTTTTTTCTCTCTACCAATCATCATTTGTTCAAAAAGTCCTTCTGGATAAAAAGACACAGAGGATGGTTGAAAAATGGATCATGACCCACACGCTAAAGTTCATTCTAAAAAAGGGTTGGTACAACAACTGTCATGCGTTTGTAAATGGTTTTTCCCTACAACCGCAGGCCTGGAATTTCAGCTTTGGACATTTTGAAATGGCAAGGCCATTTTCATTTTGCAAAGGGCACTTGGGGAACCTTTTGAAGGGGGCCATATAGGTCAAGACCAGGGGCAACAGAGGCCCTAGCCCCCATGGCCTGCTTGAAATCAGGCCTTCTAAACAATTATCTTTCTTCAATAAGTGATTTTGTTTAAAAAGACAATATTTTGAAAAAAAAACCCTATCATGACAGCTTAAGGAGGGGGGGGGGTTCATATCTTGCCCTACTAGTCTTTATGATACAAACATGACAAAGGGATGTCCAATGGAATAAATTTTAAAATACAAATAATAATGACAACTTTTGCAAATGTGATTTTGAACCATGAGACTAGACTACCACATTTTTTATGGGCTCTTTTGAAATGAGTTTGTGAAATTTGTTGAATGATGCAAAGAGGTGTCGAAACAATGACTATGTACATGTACATAATAAAATGACTAAGCGATGTTGCGTGATAAATAATGACTATGCAATAATACGCAAAAATTGATGCGCAATTGTTTTGAGAAGTATCTCCATTGCCATGGTAGGAGTGACATGAAGCATTTGTAGAATTAATCTAATCCCGTCTGGCCTTCTAAGTAGACTGTTCGTCTGACTGAGAGCAGGCAGAAACTGTGGGTTAGGTGCCACCAGACCATTCAACCCCCATGGGTTGCAATTCCAAGAAGGAAATGACTAGTAACCTTTTGTATTGAGCCTCTCCTTTTGAAAAAAAAATGTAATCAACTTACTCTGCCTCATTCACTCATTAAATAGCTTTGTTTGTTCCTTAAAAAACATTGTTTGTACTCTTTCTTCATAAAGTATGGAAATAAATATAATTTTAAATTGAAATTGAATTGAATTTGCTATTTCATTCTCCCTTTTTTTTTAAAGACCTCAAATAACTGAATTTAATACTTTCAAATGCCTTTGGGTGAAGACCTTAAACTTTGATAGTTCAATTTAAGACTTTGTAATACTTTTCAAGGATCTGCAGAAACACTAAGGACAAAAGCTAGAACTTATAAAAGCACCACTTCATGCACATGCATTCTGAACTCATCAATGTGACTTCTGTCAACTCAATTCATAGTGAATTCACTGCAAGCCATCTTTACCGTAACACCACTACTTACAGATTGCTAAAATTGCAAATAACTTGACTGCCGCAACCGGTGGCCCGCAATCGCTATCAAAGAACGGCTCGGACACGTACGCCCCAAAGCTGAGCGCGATAATGGACAGACTGGATGGTTTGATGACGATGGTGGATGTCCAGGCGAACAGGTACGCAGGAATGGGTCCCACTGCGGCCATGAGGTAGGCGTACTCCGCCCCTGATTTGGGCACCATGGTGCCCAGCTCAGCGTAGCAAAGAGCTCCTGTGAGGGACAATGGATGACAATGACAGTGATAATGTGTGACAATGGAAATGAAATCAATGTTATAAACCTTACCACAAATACTCAGGCACATGCAAAAGGCGCGTGGAATTAGGTGCGTTCTGGGATAGCTAGGGATCAATTTTGATCCCTAGCTATCCCAGAATGCACCTCGTTTAACAGTTGGTGCTTGCGCAATGGGTATTTGTGAAAAGGTCTATATTGTGACGGAGGAAGATGGCACCCGGATACCAGAGGATCTTGAAATTGAATTTTAGAGGTACACATTTGGGTTGAATAGGCATTTGTATCTGCCTGGCAATGCTATCGTGTGTAACGTGAATATTCATTATTACCTGTACGATAATGCCCATAGCAAACGGCAGTAAGATTTGCCCTTCTTTCTCTCATCCAAAAGGTAAAATGAAAAAAGTCTTGACACAAAATTTTCCAATGTTTTTCATGTTTGTCATAAATTTTTGTTTCTTTCAGGTTTTTTTCTGGACATTTTGCCTGAAAAACTTAAAACCCCCAAATTGATGAAAGTTACAATGTTTGTACATGTACATTACAAATATTTGAAGCACCAATTTGTTGCATCATTTTTACCATGCATTTCAAACCATTCTGTGAGGAAATGAAATGTGCCAATTCACCCATTGTGTACACTCTAAGAAACAAAAAACAAAAGTGTGAAATCTGATCAAAATCTGCAACTGAAAATGAGAAAAATTACCAATGGGGGGGGGGGGGAGATCTTCATAGGTTGAGAACAATATTTAACGATTTAGGATTAGAAGAGATGAGACTTAAGTCCAAAACTACATGGGTTAGTTGTGCTACAGAAAACCGGACTGATGGTTGGATGATGATCTCTGTGATTGGACCAATGAGAAACTCCGACAGCCACAAAGCTGACCAATCGCAGCACTTCGTGTTGAACTACTCACTGATACAGATGGCCGCCATCAGCTTGACGGTTGTAATAGGCTTCTCACACTCGGCTCCAAAGAAAGGCTCAGTGACATACTCGGCAAAACTCAGAGCAATGATCGCCAACGACGATGGCTTGATCATGAGGATCGACACCCAGGCGAATAGGAACCCAAAAGGGTTCCCAAAAGTATCTTTCAAGTAATAATATTCCCCGCCCGATTTGGGGATAATGGTCCCCAATTCAGCGTAGCTTAGCGCACCTTGGAAAAAATTTGAAAATAATTAAATTGAAAATGACATTTGAAGAATAGAAGCTGCATTCTCAAGTTGTTTACCTTGGATGTGGTCTTTAGTATTAAAATGTATAACTCCCTTTTTGTACAGGGACAAACTGGATCAAACCAGACCAAACCAAACCAGACCAAACCAGATCATACCAGATCATACCAGACCCAGTTCAACTCTTCTGTCATGTCTGTGTGCTTTGCATACTATGCACATTGTTCCTGAGGACGATCGTAGTGATTTTGGAGAAGTTCAATGGAGATCCTTCACTGCACTTTTATGAGCGCCAGCCAAAAAACACCCAGAAAACTCCAGAGTAAATCAGAAAAAAACCCATGACGTGACAAGTACTTATCCAAAAATGGTGTAGAAAATCAGATCATACATGTTCTTATAGAAGACACACCAAAGAACCAGAAAAATATAAATCCATCAAGGACAATCCAGATCAAACTAAACGGAGTAGAGATCCTTCATCACTGTAGTAACCAGATCAAACCGGATTGAAGCAGAACAAACCAAGAAAATCCAGAACCAACAAGTTTCTCCAGGGTACCCAGAGCAAACAACTTTTGCTACGTACATGTAGGTTGTAACATTTATTTATCTCAGCGTCAGAATGTTTGTTTTTTTGTCATATTTTTTTTATTACACTTTTATCTTGATGAAAATGGATAATTGAGAATGTATAAATATTCAATGAAACTTATGATAGCAAATTTTGAGAATTTGAAATTTTAAACAATTTTGCGCAAAAAAATGTTCATGCCAAAGCTGCTTGGAAATGAAGACATGTTTAGCTTCAATGAAACCAGTTGTGATTGCAACCGGGATAAGATGATCTTCTGAATAACGGAAGCGATTGGACCAAGCTTCACCAATCAAAAAGCGTGTAATGGATGATCAATCAGGCTGTTCATCATGGTCGACCAATCAGGCAGTGTGTTATATACAGACGGCCAATCAGACAACAGTCTCCATACTCACTTATACAGACAGCGGCCATCAGTTTAACTAACAAAGGAGAGGGAGGGCACTCCGACTCAAAAAAGGACGTGACGGCATACGTGCCGAACGACAGAGCAATAATGGCCAGCGAGGAGGTCCTTAAGACCAGGACTGAGATCCAGGCAAATAAGAATCCAATGAGACTTCCGAACGTGTCCTTGAGGTAGATGTAATCTCCTCCTGATTTGGTCATGATGGTTCCTAGCTCAGCGTAACACAAAGCACCTTGATGTTCAGAAGAATCACACACGCAGGAAACCGACGTTCAGAAGAATCACACATCGAGGAAACCAAAAGGTGTTATTGGAAGTAGGTGTTAGTAACAGATTAAAAAGCAAGGGTCTTTGTAATTCAACCATTTGTGAGTTGGACTTGCATGATATCTGGTATATAGCCTTGTTCGATCACAAGTGAATGCTCAATTTGAAGGTCCCAGACTAAATCCAGTGTTGCTTTGCCGCATAGTTCAGGGAAGCTTTTGCACTGCAACCTCCAGGTCCCGATTTCCTGGCACTGCTTTAGCAAAGAATCTGTGCTTGCGTCAAGCATATTTTATGGGTTAGCCAGTGAATTTCGGTTTGTACTTATGTGTACTCCACAGGTAGCAGGGAAATTTGGCACTTGTTTGTAAGCGAAAAAATTGTGATCGTAAAAAATATGCAGAAATTGGCGGCAAGCAGAGGCATGAAAATGAGCCCTGACCAGCAAACTCTGGTGCCCTAGTCAGCTGAATATTTATTTCACAATCGTGTATGTAGGTGTTTGTCGTCCATTATGTAACTAAACAAAATTACCCTTAACCATGTCACATACTGTAAGCATTACTGGGTGTAGTCTGAGGAATTCAAACTGAGCATTCAGTTTTGACCATACAAGGCAGTGTACCAGACATTGAAATCAAACTCACAATGGCTCCTTACAAGTATAGAGGAATATGCCTGAAGAGTAAAAAATACATGAACAAAGAAAGTTAAAAGAAGTATACAAATCAAACTATATTTAACTTTCAGTGCAAGTATTAAAGAAACTAGTAACAGATTACCCCAACAACCGAACTAAAACTAAAAGAATAAGTTGGTTTTAGTAATGTGTCATAACAATTTCAACTTGACTTGATGATCAGTTTTGACTACATTTCAGGAAAAACATTGCAACCACTATCTCGAACAAAATTACATCTCCTCAACATGGAATTTGGTGAAGACTGAACTGATTATCTTGTTTGGATAACAAAATCAGATTTTCACATATCACATTATAAATTTGGTTCTAAACGTTTTGAAGAAGTTTCAACCTTTCACATCCTTGTTTTCCCAAGTGCTCATTAAACACTTATTACTTCCTTTTTTGTTTTTCTTTGAGTCACCCCTTCAAGGGGGTTGTGATGTCACAATCAAAGTAGGCCAGTGGCTTTACATAGTATTACGAATCTCAACAAGGTACTGTGAGTGCGCGGCCTCCCGCCGTATTATATCTAAGGAAAGCGTACACGTGCGTGCTGCAACTTGGTGAGAGTTCATAATTCCATTTACAACCACATTCCTGGTTTGATGACGACAGAGCCTTAACAAACTAATGCCTAAAGGCAGGTTCACACAGGCACCCATAACGAGAACGAAAACGAGAACGATAAAAATGCACGCCCTTGATTGGTTGAATAAGCGTGGGCGTTTTCTGCGCAGAGCATTTCAACCAATCAAGGGCGTGCATTTCTATCGTTCTCGTTTTTGTTCTCGTTATCAGAGCCTGTGTGAATGGGCCTTTACTTGTTTCCTGGCTTACCCATGACAGAGAGAAGACCACACAGCAACCAGACTATCAGACTCATCCCAACACTCTCGGTCTGGGTCAGGACTCCCTTGGGTGACACAAAGATACCTGAGCCAATCATGGTTCCCACAATCAGGGCGATACCACTGATGAGTCCAACCTGGAGGGCAAATTGAATCATAGTTGTCCTTATTATACATTTGTTTTGCAGTAACACCATGTGTGTATCGCCATGTGCTTGCCAGGTAGATTACATTCTTTTGATGAGAACTTGTATTGCTTTATATTCTAAAACCGCGGAGTAGATTTTTGGAATTTGGGAGACTTCTCAGTTCTGAAAACAACTGTCCTGCTTTTTAACTAATACCTGGTCGTAAGGTAGAAAATGGGCCGGGACAATTACAGCATAGGAAATAAATTAAAATGAGAAGGGGAAGGAGATGGGTACGGCTGCCATCTCTTCTTAGCGCTCTTTCCCTTTGATTTGAGATCAAGTTTTTGCTTGTTGTATTTCCTGCAGGCACAAACATCAGAGTCCCAAGTACGACATCCAGATCGTCAAAAGGTCTCACATTCGGGAGGGAAACCCTCAAGACTATGGAGTGTTTTGTTATTATAATTCAAGTAAAAAAACACAAGACTGCCAGACTTGTCCAATTATGGAGCTAGCCCTACATATGTTGGCAGTCTCACGTTTTCATCATAATCTAAGTAAATTTGTCTTTGTTTCAGCCCAAATTAGTATTAGTAAAATGACAAAAATTGAAAATCATATTTGTTACCTGTCTCTTGAGTTTGACTCCTTTGCCACCCTCCACCGACACCCCGTCCCCATCCAGCGGGACCTTCTTCTGTAACGGCTCAGTCCCGCCATTGGTCGTCGGTTCTAATGCATAGGTCTTCTTCTTGTTCTCCCTCTCCCTTAGTTCAGCCATAACTGACTGCTACTCTCTCTCTCACTCTAAAAAAACAAAACAAAAATCCAAGGATTTAAAATTTGAAACAGTAATTTTTGTAAATCTATTTTATCTCTTGGTAGAATTTGAAATTGTAAGAAACAATTTTTTTTTTTTGGCAAACTGAAAGTTGTTGTTAAGTTGGTTTAAGCTTTCAACTGCTTAAACGTAAGCTTAAAGGAACACGTTGCCTTGGATCGGACGAGTTGGTCAAAACAAAAGCGTTTGTAACCGTTTTCTATAAAATGCATATGGTCGGAAAGATGTTTTAAAAGTAGAATATAATGATCCACACAAGTTTGCCTCGAAATTGCGTGGTTTTCCTTCTACTGTGCGAACTAACATGGTCGGCCATTTATGGGAGTCAAAATGTTGACCCCCATAAATGGCTGACGTGTTAGTCGACGAGGTAAAAGGAAAACCACGCAATTTCGAGGCATGTTTGTGTGGATCATTGTATTCTACTTTTACAACATCTTTCTACCCATATGCATTTTATAAAAAACGGTTACAAACGCTTTTCAAAGACCAACTCGACCGATCCAAGGCAACGTGTTCCTTTAAGTTTTCAACCAAAGTTCAGCATTTATCACCAGGCCTGGAACTACACACAGGCCATAGGCTCCATTGCCCCTGGTCTTGGCCTTGGTGCCCCTTCAAAAGTTTCCCATACTTTAAGATTTTACAACGGAATTGCCCTTTGCAAAATGAAAATGGCCTTGTCCCCTCAAAGATGGATTTCCAGTGTGAGTTGGTGGGCAATCAATATCACATATTGACCCCCCTGCACGCGCGTCACACGCGGCGACTGATGCCACGCTCACCATGTTGGTGGTCAGTAGGTTTACGTGTAAACGCCACGTCACCTAAAAATGCGCACTTCACTGGATAACACACGTTGACATTGACTACCAATATGGCGCATTCAAGATTATTCTGATGATGAATGTCAGGTGAAATGGGTCAATACAATGTAATACCGTTTGGAAGATAAGTGACAAATTTTTCAAACAGGCATAGAGGCTCTACATTGTTACTGCTCAGGTTCCCCCACCCCTTCCAGAAGTCCAACATTCAATTCAACTCAATTCAACAATGGACATTTAATTGTCATGTCGACAGAACAGTTAGGCATACAGTTGAAAACAAATAACAATGAGTATAACCATTAAATATGTATGCTAGATGATTTAATAGCAATAATGTACAAACGCTTCAAAGGTAATAATTATAAAGAAATACACGTGATAGTCAACATGCAGGAACAAAAAGTTACCTTGAATATTACCATAACCAGATTCATAACAAACATCTGCTCTCTGGGGACTTGAATATTCAGCATTATCATTTACTGCACGATAGGAATGCACTGATTTTTGATGAAAAAGATTATATTTTACCATAGTTTGTCCACTGACTTTTTAGGGTAACACTGAGCCAAGGATTGCCCTAAGAAGCAAATGAGTAGTTTTGCCAAGATTGAAAGTTTTTAATTTTTCCCCCTACATCGGTTTGTGATGAGCGCTGTTAACTCGTTGCTTTCACGAGTCCTACGGAAATTGAAGCTACGGGCGTAATACTCTGTCAATAATTCTGTCAACTGAGTTTGCTTGAGAGTTGAAACAATCTAACTAAGCTATTTTGAAAGTGTACATTTATTTATGTTGCTGGGACTGAAAAGAGGAATTACTGGTTTCTGTTGAATTGTTATTCATTTTTCAATGCACTGTCAATATACACATCCAGCAGAAAGAAAATTATGAAACTGAAAGTTGACCTAGAAACAGGTTTAGCAACTTGCACTATTTTTCATCTAGAACAGAGTAATATTGTAAAGTCCTTTTCCTGATCATCACTAACATTCACTTTTAATGTGCAATGAATGTGACAGGATGTAAAAGAGCTCACTATTTAATCATTTGATCCACATCCAACAGCACAATCAGATCCAATAACAGGATGTACATGTATAAGACACAGGAAGAATAGTTCAGTTTTCAGATGTGGGAGGAATACCCAAAATGGGGGAAATCCCAACTGGGCCCAATTTCATAGCGCTGCTGAGCGGCCGATGTGATTTCCATTTCATAGCGCTGCTAACCGGAAGCACACGAAAAGGCATTGCTTACTTCAAGAAAAGGCATTGCTGCACGAAAAGGCATTGCTAATCTGCAAGAAAATAATTGACGTCACAATGCAAATCCATAGTTACATTAAGCATGCAATATGACCGCCCAATTTTTTTTGCTAACCTGTGAAATACGCTTGCACCTTATTGCTACAGGAAGCACAAAAATGTGCTCACCGATAAGCAGTGCTATGAAATTGGGTCCTGGTAGGGACTGAAATCCCAATCCACACGCAAGGCTCCTGTGCGAGGTTGGCTCCACCTTGGAGGAAGACAATTTCCTCCATGGTTCTCGGAAGTGAAAGGCAGGGAAAAAACACTGAGCCAACCTGGTCCCCTCATTGTTCTAGCCAGTTTTGAAATTAATGTTCACATTTTTCAACCCTGATCAAGCGCCCCCGGCGACAGGATGATTTTCAAAATCCAAAAAGATTAATTCTATACTCTTTGATGACAGACAACTATCCTTATTTATTCATGATAGCTCCAACAGAGCTGTAAACTTAGACTGGTTGCAAAACAGCTGGAACAGATTTCCACTTGTCTTCGATTGATGCTGATTACATAAGCATTAAGGCTAGTTCATACCTTCCGCAAATTGTTAAAGTGAAGCAGATTTCCCTGCGTGACGATTGGCAAACAGCACCAACGAGATTAAACAGGATTTGCATTGCCTCTAGCTAGCTACCAGGCAATCTTGGTTGTCTAGCTGGTAAACTGCTACAGAATTGCACAGGTCAGGGATTTGTATGTCTGTGATTTTTTCACAGAACTCGTGTATTCAATAATACAATCAGTGTAAGTTTAAAACCAGAGATAATAGCTTTATTGTTGCTTTATGTAATTCGCTTAGCATGAAGTGTATGTACACCAGGCTAATTATACAGTAAAGATGCAGATAAACTTGAAAGGTGAAATCGAGCGGGCAATAAACACTGGATTGTTCCCTTCAGCAGACTTCTGTTCCCAAACAATAACTGCAGCAATGACATACATGTACATTCAAACTTGATACATGTAATCAAGTTCAACATGAAAAGCAAAGTTTGTCTGTTTTCTGCAACATTATTTCTTCTCAAATAGTCATACAGTCTATGAGCCAAGGTAAGTTTTTGAAACTGAGATTTAAGCTTCCAAGTTTACACATACTAACTTACCTTTGATTTCTGTTCGAAAAAGTTGTTCACTGTCAGTTACAATGATTGTCACTTTTTACATTCAAACAAACGGTGTGACTGCTACAATAGTATAATGTGGGCATGGTATTTGGCCCTTCGTAAAAAGTAGGACAATTTTAATCAAGTACAAGAGGTGACCTACATGTACGGTAGAGGCTTGAATTCACTTTCCAGCTATTTAATCACAATTTTTTTTTTCTTTTTTTCTGAGGCTTAAAAACTGAAATCAGACTTAAAGGCTGTGGACACTATTGGTAATTACTCAAAATAATTTTCAGCAAAAACACCTACTTGGTAACCAGAAATGGGGAGGGGTTGGTAAACTAGTATAAAACATAGTGAGAAATGGCTCCCTCTGAACAGAATTGGAGTAGTTTTCTCGAAATCAGGCATCTGAAAGCACACAACTTCGTGGGACAAGGGTGTTTTTTCTTTCATAATTATCTCACAACTTCGTTGACCGATGGGCTCAAACTTTCACAGGTTTGTTCTTTTATGCATTGAGATAAAGCAAGTGAGAAGACTGGTCTTTGACAATTACCAATAACAGTGTCCAATGTCTTTAAAGACAGTGGACACTATTGGTAACTGTCAAAAGACCAGTCGTCTCACTTGCTGTATCTCAACATATGCATAAAATAACAAACCTGTGTAAATTTGAACTCAATCGGTCATCGAGGTTGCGAGATATTAATGAAAGAAGAAAACACCCTTTTCACACGAAGTTGTGTGCTTTCTGATGCTTGATTTCGAGACCTCAAATTCTAAAACTGAGGTCTCGAAATCAAATTCATGGTAATATACTTCGTTCTCGAAAACTACGTCACTTCAGAGGGAGCTGTTTCTCTTAGTGGTTTAAACTATCAACCTCTCCCCATTACTCGTTACCAAGTAAGGTTTTATGCTAATAATTATTTTGAGTAATTACCAATAGTGTCCACTGCCCAAGGCCCAATACTCTGCAGAAGCAATGGAGGTACAAAGCCTCTATGTCCCTTGTCAAAGCCTTACTGCCCTTTGATATCCAAATTTCTCTCACAAGATTCCCTTCACCAAGGCAAAACAACCTTGCTCCTTACATGATCAAAGTATCCTGGCCTGAAGTACCATTACAATAAAAAGCATACATAAGTACATCACCTTCAATTATCGTATATAGTTATAGGTGTCAAAATAATGTACAATGACAACCCAAGGCTACAACTATTACATTAGGAGATAGGAGACAGTTCTGTTGACTATTGAGAGCAACATTGTCACCCCCAGAGCATTACGCATTACCATTTGCTTTACTCACCTTTTTTTTTCACGATTTAAATCCGGGACAAAATGTTCGATGACAAAAATTGCTGATCAGACCTTGCATCTCTGAAGACAGAGTATAGTCACTTTTCACCAACCACAACACACACTTCACCAGCTACACTGCTAAGAAACTGTTGCACTCTACGATTTTATATCATCTCAAACAGGAACATGAATCCCCAAAAGCACTTTACTGCAGGAGTCTATTAATGTTAATCCGACCTTCAAAAGTAACTCATGGTTTTACTGCTGAATTTAATGCCTGCTGAAGTCTTTAGAAAATCAAATCCGTTGAACAAGTTAATAACAATACCAGGTTTACTGCAACTTCAACCCGAATAAAGTGCACATAATCCTTCCACCGTGAATAAAAAGGGTACCTAAAATCTACCTGGGTAGAATGGCTAGACGGTTGGTCATTAACACTAAGGCAAAAAGTAACGGCTCCTGGGGTGAAGGGGGGGGGGCACAACAAGGCTTTGAGAAAGTACAATACAAACACCTACATTAAAAGCTTCTTCGGAGATCAATAGGCTTTGCTACATATTATTATACCAGTGCCTGGTATGCACTGTTTAGCAAGCCTCTGCCACAACCCACTGGTACTGTTGGACGTTTAAACAAACAGTTCATCTCTTGAAAAGGTGTACAAACTCCCTTCTCCTTCCCTGAATGCAAAAATTGATTTTGTTTTCTTCTTCTCCTGAGTTGGGGGGTCAGTGGTCTTTTGTCCCATTGGTCACTGAACAGACACTGCCACTTGAGTGTGACATCATAGTTTGGAATGGTGCCAAGAATTTTAGCAAACTTGTTTTGAAGGTTATACATTTGCGTACCCGAGGCTTAAAAATAACACCGGACAACAGTGTTTGATTTGTACACACATGCATCCTATGTTTCTATATTTCTGGCTAAGTTCAACAAAGAATGCCAGCCGTCGATTTCACCAAACTCTTCCTAACTTAGGATTCATCTTAGGACTAAGGACGGGTTCAGTTCCGTATCCAAATACATAGGACGCATTGAACCCATCCTAAGTAAGGATGGGTTACTCTAGCATTTTATGAAATCGGCTGCAGAAAATGTTATATTTTTTAGTTTCTTTTGGGCCAGAGCTGTAAAAAGTAAAAAATAATTTCCTCTAAACCAGCAAACCACTAAGGTCTTGTAGCTAGGAACTGTCAAAATAAGTTGTTGTTGTTGTTTTGACTCAAAAATATATTGGGATGTGAGGTGGCGATGAGGGGAGAATGTGCAGCCCATGATTCATTTAACATAACTTGGCAAAGGAAATGTTTTTCAAAGCGGGGACATGTAAACATCATGGGGAAACCCCCTTCATTTTTACACAGCCTTAATCGGAAAAATCACATATGTTTTAGTGTTTTGATTCCGTATCTCTTTTGCTTCGAACTGGTATAATATTTTTTTTTAATAACAGTCCTTCAGCGCTAAAATTTCCTTCTGTATACACTTCGTTGGAAGTATGGAGTATAACATTATTTGAATATCTTGGTTGCGTGCCAAATGCTCTAAATTGGAATCACTTTTCATCAACGATCTGATACATTGTACATACACGAACAAAAAAAACACCCTTGTCACACAAAGTTGTGTGCTTTCAGATGCATGATTTCGGGACATCAAAATCCAATTCTGAGGTCTAGAAATCAAGTTTGCGGAAAATTACCAATAGTGTCCACTGCCTTTAATAACCATAGTTTTGGAACACTTTCAAAAAATGTGTTCCCCCTCTTTAATGAAGAAACAGTCGCTCCACCACACACTGTATTAAATTACCATGTTCCTTGGAACAAGTTCAAAAAATGTTCTCCTGGTGATTGAGAAGACAGACATTCCACAACAACATGACCTTCCCCTGGCGTTATCCGAG
This sequence comes from Asterias amurensis, assembly GCF_032118995.1. Lineage (NCBI taxonomy): Eukaryota > Metazoa > Echinodermata > Asteroidea > Forcipulatida > Asteriidae > Asterias > Asterias amurensis. The sequence goes on from NC_092650.1 coordinate 18,200,559, forward strand.
CATGTCTACGAATGTTTTGATCGATGCACCATATAAGGTGAATCATTAGCTTTCTAATAGTCATATCCCGTTTGAATTTTGTCTTTCATCTCATCCTTGAAGGAGATGAAATTTGTTTCTTCTGGAGAAATTCTTATGATTGATCTATGAAACACTGACTCGCACATGTCTGAAATCCATCCAAATCTATCCGCCGCTATGTTCTGATCTTCCTCCTGCCATGGTTAACCTAAACATTCTTCAAATCTATCCACAAGAAATAGACTCTTCCCATGAAATACGCTAACTACAATTGAAAATCCAGACAAAAATAGCGTAAATAATAATAACATAAAGTTATATACCACCAAAGTCCATATAAAAAGACGCTCAAGGTGCTTGCACTGAAAAGTTCCTTGACTTAAAAAAAAACAACCATGTATGTGTGTTGAACAAAATCTTATTTATTTCATTACACAATATACAAAAGCACAAATTATGACAATAAGAAGATGAGCATGAAAATGAGAAGATTAAATGTCTTTTTTAGATGTGGGCTGAAAAACCCAATCAGCAAGACACAGAGGTGAGATTTGAGCCTGGGTCCACAAAGGTGAAAGACAGGGAAAGAAACCACTGAGGCAACCTGATCCCCAGAAACATTTCTTTGTTGGAAAGTATTCAAGATGATATCCTTTCTTCCTGGTTTATATGGGGCATGGAAACACAAAGAGGAACTCCATGGAAAAGTGCCGTAACATGTCTTAAAATGCACAAAGGGGGCGCTCCATATGTTATACCAAAGAGAAAAACTAAAAAGAAGGATTTCATCATACGAGTTTAAAATTTCCAAAGGGCCCTATAAACATTACCAAAAGTGCAGTTAATGTGCAGAATGTAAGAAAAACCGTAGGAAGATTAACTGGTCACCAGGTGTCAATAGGGAGAACAATCAAGAGTGTGGGTGTAAGAAAAGTGGGAATCAAAATGGATTCAGGCATTCAGAAAAGTGGTGTTAGAAAAGTGGGCTTGGGAAGATTTTTTTTTTATTTTATTTTTTTATTTTATGACATATGGAAAGGAAGATTACTGCCACGCCTGAGAGAACACAGTCTGCATATTATGGGCAGAGAGTTCGCATCATTGATCAACCTTATCCCACCACTGCTACTACTTTGTATTATAAGTGAACGTGGGTGTGAGGTATCAATAAGAGGAACTTAATACATGTCAGGTGCTGATTACAATGTTCATCAAATGGATGAGGAGCGTCTCTGGCCTGCTTTTTCTAAACAGGCGGTATCATTTACTGAATTTTACTTAAAGGGAAGGTACATGTTTGGTAATAACTCAAAACACAAACACTGACTTGGTAATGAGCATGGGAGAGCTATTGATAACATTGTGGGAAACGACTCCCTCTGAAGTAGAGTAGTAAAGAGGTCATTTCTCACCAAAATAATAAAAGACTTCTATCTAGAAGAAGTCTTTTATTCTATCTGAAAGCACACAAATTCGTCCAACAAGGGTGTTGTTTCTTTCAACATTTTCGCGCAACTTTGATGACCGATTGAGCCAAAATTTTACAGGCTTGTTATTTTATGGTTATGACAGGATAAACTAAGTAAGAACACTGGTCTTTGACAATTACCAAACGTGTACAGTGCATTTAACATACAAAGAATTTCTCTTGAAGACGATTGGCATATATTGTTTAAAACGTTGAGACAACAATGGCTCTTTTCTGAGCCCAGACATATCCCAAGAGAAATTTAATCATGGTTGTATTCCAAGTTAAGTTCCTACATACACCTGACATGTATACAAAGATACATTTTTTACCAAATAAATGTGTGCTAAGAACTGTATACTCAGTACTTTTCAGAGTTCTTGGAAAAAAAATCACACAGGTGGGATTTGAAACCATAAACTTAGCCTTGCAGATGTCTTACCACTAGACCACCAAGCTAACCCGGCGGCTAGAGGCAGTTTCAACCAGTGCTAAGTAGCAGGTACCGCAATGATTTAAACGTTGAAAGGTTTTAAAGGAACATTACAGAATTGATTTTGCTGCAAAACATTTGCTGGTAGGGTAAAACTTAATGTAATCCACTACATACATAAACTGACACACCTGGAGAAGTTTGAGAGCGATCAACCAACTGGGTCACAAGAAAATAGTGAAAAACTTATTACACATTTTGCATAACATCGATGCAAAAAAAGAAGAATAAAACGCTCACTCAGCAATAAACTCCAAACGCAAAAATTCAAATATCAAATATGACATTTCAGACAGAAATATTTCGAGAGATGTTTTCTAATCATCATCATGAGGCCGTGTAAGTTTGATGTAAATCTGTGATCTTCACAATTTTGTTTCTTACAACTTCTGTAATGTTCCTTTAACTGATGCAAGAAACTATATAAGCAGTGACTGCACAACCATGACAACATTAAGTACAATGTAAGTTGCATGTGAACTTATCAGTAACTAGCTTTCCAATCTGATTACGTTGCTGGTGAAGGTAGGTAACATAATTTACAACCCACAAATTCTGTAGATTAGTCAACCATGGACTTTCTCAATTTGTCATGATCGAGCCGCATGCATTGTTTGATTCTCATTGTACTTTAAGACTGCACTGAAATGAAATAATAAAATGAAATGAAATGAAATGAAAAATGCACTAATAAACTGATTATGCTTTACATACATTTTATAATCAGGCATACATTCATAATCAAGAAAGGATCCCAGCACAGTCCAAGATCCTTTTAGATCCATTCTGAACTTGTCGTCCAAGCCTTTTCAAACTCCAATACAATACAACACAATACAATAAAACTTTATTGTCCCTGCAAGGGAAATTTCTTTGGCCTTATTGCTCACATAAAAATACAGTCACCAGTCTTTTTCGGACCTCTTTTTGTCCATCCTTTGTCCCAGTGTAGAAAACTCTCTTTTTCTCATTCAAAATTTCTTTTATATGTCTTTTGTGATCCATGGCTTGTCGTTTGGAAATAACTTCACAGTCTTTTGGGGGACCCATACGAGCAAGTCATAATGATGTGATGTAAATTGTTTACAGAGTCGTGTTACTTTTCTCTTCTAGACATCTAGAAGATGCCTTTTACATAATAAAAATTTCTTCTTTATAACGGCTTTCACTGTGCAACCAACTCCTTTGGAACAAAAAGAACAGCCATAATGATATATCTTTATGTAAAATCCTAAGTGCAAAGAAAACTCTTGAAAATGAAGAGAACCTTTACTTCAACTAAAAATAAATGACCCGAGAAATGTCGTCATAAAAAAAAATTGTGAATTACATTACGCATTGATGGCTTTAAAATCTAATAAACAATCCTGTCTGGACGAGAAAATGACTTGCCGTAACAATCGGTAAGTTTTTAGTGCGCAATAAATTCATAGATCTACATCACAATGAACCCTGTCAAACAACGATGCCATCAGGAAATTTGCTTCCATCATGCATCAAATCTCCCATTGGATTTGAATGAATGTGCACCGACAAAAGCCAAACCAACAATGCATTTTTTTTTTTTTTTACAAACACCCCACTATTTACTAAAGAATTAAGAGTCTGCACAAAATTTTCAGAAACTGCGTCCGCTGTGTCCTTATGAGAGCAGACAATCGGAGAACTTGTACAGTAAATAAATGTGTACTTTTTATGAGCTGGGTTTGGGAAGGCACATCTTTTTTAATGACAGTTTTTTTTATACTTTTGCCCTTCCTTAGACGGCCTGTGTTTTTTTTTTCTTCCGAAGAATTAAAATAAATTAATAAATAAAATAAATAAACTTCAAGGCTTGTTTTTCGTAAAAATAAATAAATAAAATAAATAAACTTCAAGGCTTGTTTTTCGTAAAAAAAGTGCAGGGCTCTACATGGACCAGGCTTGAAATGTTTCCATGTCTGCCACACCACAAAAGGAGTCCGCATTTAAACTTGAAGCCCTACATTACAATGCTTTTAGCTATGTGATAAAAGTATTCATTGTCGGTTTTATTTTAGTACAGAATGAGCATTAAGGATTGTACCCAATGCTGACATTTAGTGTGTGTTTTGGTGTGTAAGGGTTGGGGCTTTTTTTTAGTTCTTAATAATAACTTTAACCATACAGAGAGCATAGCAAAAACGCCTTGTACCAAACATCCCATATCGGCCGCAAACAGCTGCAAGTTCTGACCTACTTCTGGTCAAACAAAACAATCAGAGCAAAGGTAAAGTCCTGAACTGACCTTTTCTAAAGTTTCCCATGTCCACATTATGTTCCAAACACAAAACTTAACATCCGTTTCACATAATACATTTTTGTGATGTTGAAAACTTAAAACAATAATAGGGTGATGATTATACAGATGTGAATGGTCTCTAATGGGTTGAACATACAAGTATGTTAAAATGAAACATGAGTTCACGTACCAACAAGTAAAATAACAATTGAATTAAAAACTTAGTACCGGTACACGTTATTGTCGTTACTAACCAACGCTCTAAAATATTACTTTCCCATCGCACTTATACATCAAATAAGCCAACCAAGGAAGAGGGATATAAACACCAGCCCAACCCCTTCTCATATTCCACAGGCATCATCCAAAATCTACTCACATTGTTTTCTTTAATCCACACTGAGCAAATCTGAAATAGATCCAAGCTTATCCCCCCGATGTCGGCGGCGCACAAAAATAATCCTCAGCCAAAACAAAAAGAGCGATCCTCACATCTCCCCCCCTCGCACTTCAACTGTTTGACCGACACCGAATCATCGAAAGAGAGACAACGTTATCCAGAACAAGTGGAAAGAGAGACAATGTATCAAGGTGTAGACGGCAGCTAATTGAATCAGACGAGCCCCTCCGAAAAACTTCTGGCAGTGTGTGGCGACTTGGCCAATACGACAACAAGCCCGGCAGCGAGACAAGAGAAGAGGGGAAGGGGGTATGAATAATACATGCATCACGGTTAGCCCCCCCCCCTTTTTTTCCTTCTTTATTTTTTTGGTTTCTACATGTAGGAAACAGTCTTCCGATAATGCCCCGCACCTGAATCTAATCCTACATAGAGATAGAGAGAGAGAAAAATCAATTCTGGTGGAGTGCAGAACGTGGCTATCCGGTTTAAGAGAGGGAGGGGGGGGGGGGGGGGTTGGAACACGAAATGGGGAAGGCTTACGATTACAAATCTTAGCACTCCTGAATCGTGTTAAAGATGTACTAACCCGTTTTCAGGTGCAAGTCTGTGATTTATGTTGTTATCGACACATTACACATTGGTTTTGCTCACCTTTTCAGATAAAAGACTGGCTGTTATAAGTTTTGTTGAGAGCTAGACTTGGTTCCAAGTCTTTGATCATGGCTTAAGTCTACATAATGCCTGATAACCGTTACATGGTAGCAGAAATAACGCCCCTTTCGTGGATTAACCTACATCATTAACGATCACTAGTTGGGGCATCTGCGGGGGCGCTTTGCGTGGCCGATGCAGTTTCAGACTTGAATCAAGTCTAGTAAGAGCATGTCAAGATGCAGCCTCCAAAGGCAACATTTTTTGATCACAAAGAAACTGGAACAGTGGACTGATTCCACTGGTAAGGCTAATGTCCCACTGATTGCCCTTTCATCCAGCAGCCATCTGAAATCTTCTATGCACCATCCATTTAATGTCTGGCATGTCTGGAGTGACACCAACGCATCCACAGAAATACAAATGAGTGAGGGCATTGACACCATGCAGTCGACTAGACGGGGTACAGTACTTTGTACATACATGTATACCCCATCAAGCACACTGCTGTCATACAGACTGCTATTATTCTTACTATCAAAATGCGCAACATTCCACAAAGCTAACCCAGGGAAAAACTTGGTGAAAAAGATACTAAATGCTTACAGCATGCACATGTATTGGGAAGTCTTCATCCAAAGTAGTACATGTGTCTATCAGCAAATTTGCATATGTCAGTAGCAATGTGGGTTACCCAAATATTGTTATTGAAAAATCCAACCACCAACCACCATGCCAAAGCAAAATCAACATGATTGCATGCTCTTTTTTTTAAAGCATCTACCATTCTACAAAACTATTTAAGAACATTTTCCCGAACAGCTCTTCTTTTAAAGGCATTATTTTCCAGGGGGGAACTTCAGACCATTTAAAACTGTAGTTTCTGTTTCTATTTTTCTTTCAAGTCCCTTTTTATGCTATAACTACTATTTCCTCATCAGGTAATCTGATGTGGGGGTAAAAACAAACATGTTGTCAGCGTAAATAGAAAAATAGCTTTAAAAATATTGTAACATAACTAGTACTCTTGTAAATCTCAAAAGTCAACATTTTCAAGTGACGAGCACCCCTCCCTCATACTCCATACAATCAACAGTGACAATTCCCCCCAATTTCATGGAAGTGCAGATGATAATAAAGTCTGTCATAGAATAACCTTGGCAAACATGCATCTGGCGTCTGGCCCATATTGGCTCAGTGTCTAAACCTGATCGCTCTTCATCCCTCAGCACCTACAAACTTGGCTCCCCATACATGATGATATCTACACCCATGAAATGCGCCATCAACAACAAACTATAGCTCCATACTCAAACCAGCTTCCCAACCCCAACACCTGACAAAACCATCAGATAAATCATCTCGGCAAAAAAATAGTTGGGACGTCTCAAACAACTCCCTCAAAATGAAACATAAAAACAGACTGTGTGAAACAATCAGAGTAAATACGAACAGCTCCTCTTGCATGTCTAGCATGTGCAGAATGCGTCCACAGAATCTGTGTGTAAAGTTAGCCTTATTGGCTGTGGCTCTGGCGGCCATTTTGAAGCCACATCCATTCAGATTGATGAAGCATAAAAAAATAGCACATTTCAGAAGAACTTGTTAAAACTTAAATCAATCTGACATTGTTTGAAAGAGTTGACAATGGAAAAACTGAAAAATCACTGTAGAAATATAAATGTGTGACAAAGAAGCAAAGTCCTTACAAATTGAGAACTAAATTCAACAAAAGTGAATTTATTAGCTCCAAAGACATTTTTGCTGTTCCGCATCATTGTATTATTTGTCTATGTTTGCTGACTGAAAATAACTACACAGTCAAGTTAGCAACTTGCACAATTACTTTGACCAAACCATTTTAGTACTTTTCAGGAAAAGTTACTTACAAACAAAAAAAACATTTGAACTTAGCAAATCTGTAAGAACTTTCGAGAGATGGAACATGGAATCCGTGTCAAGCCTGTTAGGGTGACAAAAGACAGTGAGGAAAGCTTCCCTTCCCAGGTGAGATGTGTTTGTCCTGCCCCTGTTCGTCTCGTCAGAGAGAGAGAGAGACATTCACCTCCCTGCCAGCCGGCTAGCAATAAGGCGGGAGCGTCTTCATCCCCGGATGTTGTAGGAAGTCTTACTAATATGCATCAATCAACGCCTTAACAGCTTGTTCCAATGTAAAAGCCACAGGGGTACAGGGATGTCAAGGTGGGTCACAAATCAAAATCGAGAATGGGCGATGAAATTGACAATGACAGACCCTTGGGTTCTTCCTTCTGTCTATTCTTCAGATAAAAAAATAAAAAATGGGGAGATTTGTTCTTGAGATGAGACAGGTTACCAGCCAGACCTGTGAACTTGTCCATAGCCTGTGGCTGGTTTCCTGTACCTTGATGTCGGAAAGGTGATGAATTTGTCAAAACGGTGTTTGCTCTAACAGATTTATGGCTCGTGTTCAGGGCCTGAAGACTTGACTGTCACATCAACTAACTCCTTAAAGACACTTGAACGTCTATGTTTCCAGGATACATCAATGAGTGTTATGCTCTTTAACAGCAATTTCCGGCAGTGTCTATAGAGGAATGACTTTTTTTCACATCAAAACATTTAATGTTTCAAAAGTGTTTGAAAGGATTCTGTTCTTCTTAATACAGGTGTTTTGGTGAAACATTTCTTAAGAAAAACAATAAAAAGAAAGGGGAAAAAACATTGCTTATAGATTTACTTAAATTATGCTCTTTACCATGTTTACCAGAAACTTCTGGCAGTCTTTGTTGTAGAATGAAGTGAAAACTTGAGGATTTCAAGAGTATGTTACTTATTCTATTAAAAAAACATGGCTGCGCTTAAAAACATAAAGGCTACTTTAAAGTTCTATAAAAAGGACAGGAACAGGCAAATCCTATACTATTTTGTAACATGTTTGTATATTTAACAGTTCTATATTTTGATTATATAGACGACTAGAAATGGACTGCTGTTTCTACAATAGAGTGTCACTTTAAAAACTAAAAAGGAAAAAATCAGAAAGTTGTGATGCTAATAGAATGAAGTCAATGATGCAGCACAATTCTGTAAGACAAATTGTTTTTATCTACAACTTCTGATCGCACTTTCTTCAAAAGACGGTAAAACCAAAGTTTAACGATTTTATAACGATTTTAAAACTGAAGGTCACTACTGATAACTACAAACTGGGCCAATAACTAAAATACAAAGTTATAAAAGATTATATGATATCGGTTAATCTTCAGGATCTACCTATCTGATGACTAGAGCGAAGTAAAACAAACTACAAAGGACAATTGGATAGGGCAGCTGTATGGTTCACACATAGCTAACACTGGTTGTATATTATGTATACATGGGTATCTGAATAAAAAACAAATGTATACAGGAATGGAGGGTGTCAGTTTAGTACATACGTACATGGCAATAATGCGCTACTGTTTTGTAATTGTTTGTTTTTACCCATACACAGGTGTGTATAAAGCATTGTATACTAAGTTCTTTGGTACAAAACCAAAGAAAAAAATACAGTATAGTAAGTTTAAGGGTGTGCAAACTCTTCCTATACATGTAGTAAGTTTAAAGGCAGTGGACACTATTGGTAATTACTCAAAATAATTATTAGCATAAAACCTTTCTTGGTGACGAGTAATGGGGACAGGTTGATAGTATAAAACATTGTGAGAAATTGCTCCCTCTGAAGTGCCATAGTTTACGAGAAAGAAGTAATTTTCCACGAATTTGATTTCAAAACCTCAGATTTAGAACTTGAAGTCTCGAAATCAACCATCTAAACGCACACAACTTCGTGTTACAAGGGTGTTTTTTTCTTTCATTATCTCGCAAGTTCGATGACCGATTGAGCTTAAATTTTTCACAGGTTTTTTATTTTATGCATATGTTGAGATACACCAACTGTGAAGGCTAGTCTTTGACAATTACCACTGTGAAGGCTAGTCTATGACAATTACCAATAGTGTCCACTGCCTTTAATGGTATACAAACTCTGACTAGTCAGTTTAAGGGTATTACAAACTCTTCCGAGAAAAATGTGTGTTTTGTTTTGAAACTCTGCTCGATATTTAGAACAGTGTACTCTGCTTGTCTTCAGAAGTTAAAAGCAAAGTTTACAGCTCCAAACATTGAGACCATACTGGTTTTTTTCACAAGTTTTTTTTTACTATCACCAGCTCTCTATTGCATTTTACCAAGTTAGTTGTTATGCTAAACAATTATTTTGAGTAATTACCAATAGTGGCCACTGCCTCGGGGTACAAAGTCTTGTAGGAGAAATGTTACTTTTGTTTTGAAACTCTGCTTGGATGTTTCAAAGTATATATTTATACTCTGCTTGTCTTCAGTACGCAAAGTATACAGCTACAAACATTGAGACCACACTGGTTATTCTCATATCAGAACCATACACTTCTCCCCAAACAGTATTTATACATGGTTGTACTTCCATATTTACCACTATAGTTTTTCTAATGATCCAAGCAATGCACAGATTCAAACATCACTTGACAAAAGTTCTGCCGCCTTCTGAACAAATTCTGCTCAGCCAAAACTAGATTTGTAACCACAAATGGGAGTTATGTACAACATGACAATTATCTTCAGACATGAACATATTTAGACAAAAGAGTACAGCTAGTCTGAACAGAAGAACAATAACTGAACTCATTTCACAGTTCATTCACCGCTTCAAAACTGGAAGGAGAGTTGACGAAGAACACCCGCCAGCCAATAAGTTTTGATGCCGGCTCAAACTACGTATACAATCCATCGACTTTATCGATACAGGGGTTCCTGAATGCCAATCCCAGCAGTTGTTCAACACTCCGTTTCACACAAAAAACACAGTCCTGCAGACCAGCCAGTAATTTAAAACTTGACATTGCATTGACAGACCGAAGCAGCCCTGTTCTATTTTTTTTTGTCTTCTACTTTGCAGCCATGTTCTTGATGTAGGGTAAAAAGAAAAAGTACTTGAGAAGATCAGAGGAATGTTGCTCCAGGTTTTTTATTTTTTATTTTCTTCAAATAGCAGTCAGGATGGCACAGCAGCCAGTCACTTATTAAAGCTGTGATAAACCCTTGGTGTTCAGATGGGGAAGTATTTATTTACAGTGTTCTATTAATAAACAGATCCTCAAAATAACCAGAAGGAAATTTTCAACTGTAAAAGGTACTCAAGATTTTAAGATGACATGGAATGGAAGTACATGTTTTGACAGTAAAAACTTTTTTTGTGCATCTTGGATAAAAAACATAGGTTTTTTTACCGTAACACATCGGTGCAAATGGTAATTATTTAAAAACCAGGGACTTCAAACACAGAAATTATGGGAAAGACTGAAGAAAATCAACAATTATTGCCCTACATGAGGCCCTCCAGTAATCAAAACCTCCAAAATGCAAACACACGGAATATAGCTCCCAAAATTCCAGAGGCATAATTTCCGAGTCTCAAAGATTTTCTCGGGGAGAGAGAGAGAGAGCCGCAAGTCTCAAGTTCCTTGACCTTAGCCTTGATCTCTGGCACCCATTCCACACCTTGATCTATTTACCAAATATGGCCACTTGGGAGGTGGAGCATAAAAGGGGGAACGGCGCTGCTGCTTGTGGAAATCGATTCATGGACGCAAGAGTCAGTGCATTTACAAGTGGTCCGTGTGAGAACATTTTAAAATGCTTTCCTAAATATTCTGGCCGGGTCGATTTGCTTATGGATTCAAAGAGAGGGATGGGGTGGATTAAAAAAAAAAAAAAAAAAGTACAGGTTTTTATATTGCGTATTATTTGTTTTCTTTTGATTTGTTTTGCTTTAGCTACTGGCTTTTTTTTTTTTTTTTTGGGGGGGGGGAGGGTGGGGGTTCAAGACTTGTTAGTGATGTTTATGATTACCATGGTCAGGGGTTTGTATCCCGCCCGAGTATTATGCCTGTGATTTGTTTTCACAGAGCTCGGGAAAGTACCAAGTATACAGCGCTAACACACATAAGTGTATACGGGTATAATTAATGTTCTTTATCCCCGATGCAAATTTCCATCTACATGTATTTTTGTTTTAGAATTTCTTAGATTTTTTTTAAAACTTTGTTTTGTATTACTATTTCGTATGAAAACCAAACAAAAAAAGGAGTTTTTCTTCCATATCCTTTCAACCACCCTGGTTGAGGATAACTTTTAACTTTGGTTATCCAATTTCACTGCAATAAATGGGTCTCTGGAAACTGATTCGCACTGGAAAATTTACTAATCAAATTTTGACCCTAATCTAACCCATTCCCTCCCCCAAGCTGTTTGTACTCCCCAGTGAGTTATTTTTTAACATATTTTTTTCTGATGTTTTTCAGTTTTCCTTATGACGGATATTTACAAACAGAAAAAAAGCAGGGCAGGTTGCAGGTTACTGATAACATTGAGTTGGGTTTTTAAATGAGGTGTTTGACCTACCAAGTTAACCCCGACATGGAATTAAGGCATGTGAGGTAAAAACTATTTTGGAAAAATTTTGCACTAGCATTTCCTGTTTGGAACACCGATTCTAGCTAATAGACCGGACACTTGAACATTTCTTATAAATGTACTGAACTCTGATTCCAGCTGCACATTTCAAATGTGCCATGTTTGTTTGAGTAAGTGTATGTCTAAAGATCGGAGTACACTCTTGGTAATCCTGGCCAAGGTGATATTGGCATTTATTTATTTAGTTATTTCATTGGTTCAAACAGACTATTTGTATACTGTTTATTTGTTGGTTTTTGTTTTGAGAAATGGCCGAGTAAAATATAATAGTAATAGTAGATGAAAACCTAGACGAAAACCTGTTACAAAATTATCAAATCTGGCAAAGCTAGCTAAGAATAGTTCAATGAGACAAAGCGACCATAACACAACACCTTGAAGGATATAAACGGTGTGGTGTGCAAATTTAATTGCTGCTAAACCATGCCAGAAATACTGCGTCATGAACCCCTTCTGTTTGTGATAAATGCACTGGGTCTTTTTACGTACACTAAACAACACACAGGACCAACGGTTTCGCATCAATCAGACGAATGAGCAATAGTGATTAAGACGGGGACTCAAATCCACACTCAGAAAAACAGAGCTTGGGTCTGGAGCGCTAGACCACTCTGCCACAGCAAGCCATACATATAGACCAAAAACACTTAATATTTCCTCTAAAGGTACTGAGAACTCTGACTCTAACTGATGCATCAAAACACTTCTAGGAAATCATTGGCAACAAATGTAGTTCATCCTTATTGAAGGATTGTTCTGTGTTTTTTACGGAAACGGTGCTTTGGCGATGTCACAGGGGATGTCAAAACCCATCCCTTCCATTTTAAAGGCAGTGGACACAATTGGTAATTACTCAAAATATTAATTAGCATAAAACCTTACTTGGTAATGAGTAATGGGGAAAGGTTGATAGTATAAAACATTGTGAGAAGTGGCTCCCTCTGAAGTAATGTAGTTTTCAAGAAAGAAGTAATTTTCCACGAATTTGATTTCGAGACCTCAGATTTTGAATTTGAGGTCTCGAAATCAAGCATCTGAAAGCACACAACTTCATGTGACAAGATTTTTGTCTTCCATTACTATCTCGCAACTTCGATGACCGATTGAGCTCAAATTTCCACAGGTATGTTATTTTATGCATATATGTTGAGATACACCAACTGTGAAGGCTAGTCTTTGGCAATAACCAATAGTGTCCAGTGTCTTTAAAGATATTCAGGGGGGAAAATTAGGATAAAGGAAAATCAGCACCCAGTGGACAGAGCCCTGACCTTTTGGGCTCTTCCCTGCACTAATGTATGATTTTTTTGTACAAAAGCTTTTCTGTGATATCACCTAACATCACAACTCCTGATTTGGGCTGTCAACCCAAATCAACTGTCACCAGGGGTACGTTTTACCACCTTTACTCCTAGGGGCTCAAAACCCAGAAGGATGCAGGCTTAGGTATCATCCAAATGTACTATTCCCAATTTTAAGAGAGTCTTGCAAGATCAATAGAATCCACACGCAGCTTGGGTGGGACTTGAACCATTGACCTCCAGCATTCTAGAGCAGACAGGGAGAGTGAAATCATGTTTGACAAATTGGCCATTTAGGAGGTTTTTCACCAAACATCCTTGGGCTATCTACACGTAGGTTCAACAAACAAAAACCTTGCGCCCCACCCCCTCTAGTCTCTCCTTCCGTCATTCAGAAATGATAAGCTCCTCTAGACTATACTGACACTGCATTTTTTGCATGCTTCGTTTGTTTATGATTCTACGTCTCTTTTTCCTCCTTCTTACTAAACTCTAGGGCATGCCTAGAGACAATTCATCCAAGGTTTATTTCTCACTTCTTTTAAAACGGTGGAATTTTGTCGCGAGATGATATAAACTATTCGCATGGCTCGCATTTCTCACTAATTACTAGTTTTCTTTCCGGTGGACAGGTTTATCACAGCTAACTATTTTTTGAGTAGTGTTTGTTTCTGTCTAATTACAGTACATATTAGTGTTGTTTCATAGGTACACCATTTCAATTTGTCGAATTACATTATCAGCATACTAAAGGAAAAGCATTCCTTATGTCTTTATTATTTAAAATTACCTTTTCCGACAGCAGGCACCTACTGAAACAAAAAACTTGTTTACTAAATTGCAAATAAATGAAATTTCAAGCCAAAGTGGAGTTAGATGGAGTAAAGTGTCTAAAAAGAAATCAAATATACATGTATCTTTTTATAAAATAGGGAGACCACCAACAAGGGGGCTAGAAAGCCATGTTGGGCTAGCAACAACACACATACCCCAAGGCAGTGGGTTCAATCCCAGCTCTCGCAAATTTGTCTATGTAGAACCCCAAAGTTTAACTAAAACTGCAGCACAAAGAACATTCTTCCCCGTGTGAAAGAAACAGCTTTATAATATCTTATCTCTCCAAATTTACTCAAGTGCATAAAACGCATCACTATATACGCATGCATAAAATTACTCTTGAATAAGTACCAATGGAACGATTTTTTCGCTCTATAATTCCTTGATGCATGTTATATTTTTGTCCCCGCTCTGCGTCATGCGAGCCTGCAGGCCAACGACCACAACACGATCTGGTTATTATTGGAATTAAACCCTTTCCATTCACTCTCAGTGCCTTTGTCCGGATTAGAATTGCATAGGAAATTACTTGAATGGTGCAATTCACAAACAGTTCTCCATGCTCTAGGTTAATATATAGCAGAGAATGGTTATTGAGAAGGGTGAACTTGCAGGGGGAAAGAACACAGAAGGTTCTGGACTTGGGCTCAAATTTGAAGAGTAAAGGTGAAGGCTAGTAGAGAATTTAGGTCAAACTGGGCAACAATTATAAAGCATACCATTGCGTATGGAAAAGGGGTGCAAAAAGTTGCAAAACATCACCCCATATAAAACGGAGGGAAAAACAATGTTCCGACTCTCATATTGGTCTTCAAAAGAAAATCAGAAGAATTTTAAAAACTGATCAGCTGAAAGATTATGCACTCATATTTAGCTCTTAGTGAAGCTACAACAAGACTGTGATAACCCCTTATGTTTCATAATTTTTATGTTTAAGATTATATATATATAAAAACAGACCATTGTTGAAGGAGTCAACACCATAACTGCTGGAAGTTATTTGAACACAGAGATAAAAAACAATTTGGAGGTTGATTATAGAATCTTATCAGCTGCATTAGGGAGGAGCATCAAATAGTCTTAACTAATAGCTAAGAGCGCTCATCAGTTTTTTTGAAGTACGCTTTATTCCGAACTGTGATGCACCATCATGCAACTTATAATCTTTTTATCTTTAGATTCCAAAATGCCGGATTATGGTGTCACCTTCGAAAAGAAGACCACCAGAAAATGATAAAAGAATTTTCATGAGAACTGCGAAGGCTTGTGGAAGTTTGTTGACCGAACAGCTGATAAATACATCATGTGCTGCTTATTTCACACTGATTAACTCTGCTTCGTTTGAAATGTTGTTGCTATTTTGACATTTAATGTGCTGATAATATAAATGACCTGGCTACTACACTTTAAAGGCAGTGGACACTATTGGTAATAACTCAAAATAATTAATAGCATAAAACCTTACTTGGTAACGTGTAAGAGGTTGATAGTATAAAACATGGTGAGAAACAGCTCCCTCTGAAGTATCAATGTATTTTTCGAGAAAGAAGGAATTTTCCACGGATTTGATTTTGAGACCTCAGAATTAGAATTTAAGGTCTCGAAATCAAGCAACTGAAAGCACACAACTTTGTGTGAAAAGGGTGTTTTTTCTTTCATAGTTATCTCGCAACTTCGACGACCAGTTGAGCTCAAATTTTCAAGGTTTGTTATTTTACGTTGAGATACACCAAGTGAGAAAACTAGTCTTTACAATCACCAGTATTGTCCAGTGTCTTTACACAGGACCGAATTTCGTGGAGCTGCTTAATGGCTGATTTTCCACCAGATAATTGTTTTCTCTCAAGTTTTATATCTATGTATTTTAGTGTTTTGAGACCTTGTGAGTTGAATTTATACGTTTCCAGATGACAATTCATTTCGAAGCAGTATGATTTTAGTATTGAATCTGTAGCTAAAAGACTGAGATTCCAATTGAAGGGCCCACATATCTGTCCACGGACTCTACACTACAGTTACAGACAAATAAGGAATCGGGAATTGGTCTTCAAAATTACATTATGTACAATTGTTCCACATCATACATCTGCACTGTCCGAGTTATGCTCAATGATAACTGATCATAAGATATCATGGCTGGAAGAGTTGCCTTTAAATTTCATATTTTACACACCATTTGTTATTACAGATGTTCATGCTGTTGTTGTCAGTCTTCTGGCTGCAGCTTGTGTATGTGTGGCTCCGTAGAGCACAGCATGGCGGTAATTGTTGGCTGTGGAACTGCCATTGCCATGAAAGGGAATGTACGTATACATGTACATGCACTCGAACCTATGAAAGGGCTTGCATTCCAACCTGGTTGGACAAGTCATCGGGAGTAACTACACATTTCCATTTGGGTTGGGAGAAGGTTGGGGAGAATTGAGAGAGAATTTCAGAGTCTCTACACTTTACCGAGACATTTTTTTATACACTATAAATATTAAAACCGTACCAATAAAAAAATTCTGGGATCCCACTACTGAGCTCAATCCTAGCACAGGGCCCAGTTTCATAAGGCCTGTAAGCACAACAATTTGCTGAGCATGAAATTTCTTCTTTCATAAAAACATGATTACCAACCAAATTTCCACAGGTTTTTCAGGATAAGCAAGCAACAGCTGAACACCAGTAACAAGCAATGTGCAACAATTGGAAATTTAGTCGGGTAATCCTGTTTTCATCAAGGAAGAAAATTTCATGCTAAGCAAATGTTTGTGCTTACAGGCTTTATGAAATTGGACCCTGATGATTTCAAATGATTAATTGCACGAATAAGTCGACCACAAACACATGTCCATCACTTGTTTTCCTAGTTCCCTGACAAGAAGAAAAAACTGCCAAGTAGAAAAGTCTCAATAAAAATGTGTACTTATTGTGACCTTCACAAAATAAAGTGCATCAACAAGGCCGTTGTAAATAGGCCGTCTCATTTCTCATGCATAGTAGCAACTGCCCAATAAACCCCAGTATATCAGAAGTTTGACCATTGAATTCCTGTAAATGGTCTGCTGGCCCGAGTTCCCCATTCTTCCACACCCAGAACCTTCCAGTTGTTACAATTCAGAAGGTACGCAGACTCTGTGTATCAACAGAAATACAAAAACTACAGGTTTGGGCACAATGTGGACTATGTCTATCTTTCACCCTTCAGTGACTGCTTTACTTTGTTCAAGAAAATTGGAAGGCTCAAGGAGGTTTTAAGAAAATCCTGAAATCAGGACAATTCTGCAGAGAAATAACTTTTCATCCCTATTGATCTTCTTAAGATTTTAATCACTGAAAAAAACACACCTCAAAATCTATCTCGGCCAAATCTATCTCGGCCCTTACGTACACGTTTAAGTCTCCTCCACGATCATCATTTTGTTGTTTTGATCGCCTTAAATCATTAAATCTAAACACAATAAACTGAGAACTATGTTGGACAGAATTCCCCCAGAGATTGAAGCGTGCCAAACAAAATGGCAAACAAACTCAGAAAAAACCTCAAAATCTATCATGCTCTTTTGCATGTTAAATCTCGTCCACGATCATCACTTTGTTTTGATCGCCTTATATCATTAAATCTACACACAGTAAACTAAGAACTATATATTGGACCGACTCCCCCAGAGAAATGAAGCATGCCAAACAAACGGCTTAATGAATATGCATCAGTTTCGGCTCTTAGGAATGCATGGCTCTTAGGAATGCATGGTAACGCGCTGTCGAATGAGTTTTGGCCAAGATGTGCAGGCATGTGACCAGACTCCTTGGGTTTTTCTTTTTCTGGCATGCAAATTCTTTATCTTGTCTTGGCAGGTAACCAGGTTTGCTGGGTTTTTTTTCTCTCTATCTTTTTTTTCATAACATGCAACTTCTTCTATCTCATCTTGGCTTTTTTGGGAGCATGTTGACCTTTTTCCGCCTTGATTGAAAGTGCAGGTGAGCGTCATCACACCTACAGTCACGGTCGGTAGTGGCAACGAGAGCGTAGCAAAACCGAGAGCTACACGGTGTGATTGAACAGCATGATGGCAGACGATGTTACCTCTCTCTGCACTCTTAAAAATGTCACAGGCCTCGCATATAAAATGAACCAGTTGAAAAGCTTCTTCTAGTTTACACACGGTATTCAGGTATATATTTTTTTCAAAGGTACATGTAAATATTCCTCGTTCGTGGCAGGCAGCATAAATGAAAGTTAATGGCTTTTCCGTAGCCTTTTAGGCATCTTGTCAGATTTTTAAAATGCAATCGGAAAGGGAAAAAAACTATGTTGCAACCTAGTTTACATTTATTTGAATCAGTAACACTCAGCATAGTTCTGTAGTCCATTTATATTTGATAGGAAGTTTTATAGGAAATTATACATGGCCCTTTCAAAGGGTACTCAAAACCTTGCATTTAAATTACATTCAGGAATTTCAAAGTCACAATACTGCAACTGAGAGTTGCCTTTTAACTATTTTCAAAGTTGGAGGTATGCAAGCAGGCAGCAGGCAAACAGAACACAGCCTAGGTGAGCAAACCAGAAGTGAAAAGAAGATGAGAAGGGAGTCTTCATTTTACTGCAATGAGGGAACCGTACATTTCTACTGGCACATCAAGGGCAGCAAGGCAATGACTTGAGCATCAAGGCAACGACTAGGGTCATGAAGGCAATGACCAGAGGAATTTGCTCTCACGGTGAAGCAACAAAGTAATCAAATAATGTGAGAGCAGAAATTTGAAGTGTTTCTTTAGATGTCTTGTACAAACTCAATTGTAAAAATACAAAAACGTTTTCACAACCCCACATAAAATGCATTCTCATTTGTTGAAGAGGGTCACCGAGCCAAGATGTGAGCAAATACACCTGAATATCATCGGTAACCACCCCAGCTGATCGTAATAATAGACATCGGTAAACAAATATGTATAACATTGAAGTCCAATAAAAGAGCTACACTCACCTTCCCATATGGTTGATCCATTACACTTGACTCATGGACTTTTAAAAATAATCAAACCAGTCAATTTAAATACCAAAGAAACTGAACTTTAAACAGAAATATTTGTACACTACAGACTCACTTACCACACTTTTTAGCGTATTTCAAAAACTAGAGCTGTGTTTCTATTTCTCCCTCGAGATCCTGATGCGACGTGAGAAGACAAACTTTGAGGATGTCCACCAGCAATCCTTTATAGGGAATGAAAGTACCAGACATTCACAAGTTGTTGTCGGTGAAGGAGACAAAATCAAGCAAAGGGGACCCTTAAATGTTTGAGTGGATGTTACGACAGTGACATGGTTAGAGCATGCAGTAGTTTTAAAAGACCAACAGTCCTCTATGAACTCCTTTATCTGGTTACACTATGTTGACATATTGATAATTTAGGCGATCTATATGGGACCAATATGACCAAAGTCCTGACTTAATCACAAGGGCGGAGTGAACCACCTCTCTCATTGTTAATCACTGGTTGTGTAAACACTGATTGGTCAGATCTTGCTAAGACTTGGGTACTTTTTCAAAATGTCCATAGATTTACATTAAACTTACAGGGTTTGAAGATAATGAGAGTGGAAAGCTTCCCTTCAAATATTACTTACTGAGGTGCTGTAATTTTTGAGAAATGAGTAAAACAATATCATGAAAATTGAAAATGTAAATGATTAAAATAATTTTCGTCTCATGAGACAAAAATTATTTTCATGACATTTACTCATTTCCCAAAAAACTACAGCACCTCAGCACGTAATATTTTCAGGGAAGCTTTCTACTATCATTATCTTCAAACTGTGTAAGTTTAGTGTAAATCTGTGGACATTGTGTTTTTTGTCCTACAAAAGTTACATAGACCCTTTAAAGGGAAAAGTGAAGATTGTTTTTAGGAAGAGTCAATTAATTCCCATCCTCTTAAAGTTTTTTTTTTTATTTCAATAAAAACAGCTTGTGACCAAACTGCAAAATTTTCATCGATTTTAGTGGTTTTATTTTGCAAACATTTGTATCGGGATATGAATTGCGACAATCTCAACAAGTACTGGTGATTTGTGTGATTTGTATTTGATAATTCTCAATGGCCAATAAAGACATAAAAATGGATTTCTTTTTGTCTCCAACCTTTCACTCCATGTTAAACACAATTAATAGATGAATTGCACATTATACAATATGCAAAAAACAGCATTAACACAACTAAAACTCAATCTCCCAGATTTGCAAACAGACTGTTTTCTTTGTTTTATTTTCACAAGGAACACACTGTGTTATTTGAAAGCAATCTGAATGCAAATGTAGCCACAAATTACTTAACCACAAATGCTACGAGACATTAAATATTGATTTCATACATTAATTTTATTCATTGGAAACTAATATTTTCTTTTTAGAGTTTTATGTACACTGCAACAGTGATATCAAGGCAGATTTGTGAATGGAGGAAAAACAAAAACAATGTGAAATGTCAAATAAAAGTTATTATGTGCAAGAAAAAGTTATTTTTGTAGTATAGTGAAAAGCATGCATGAAGAATAGTACATCAGTCAATGGGAGACTTTGGAACGCTAGGTGGCAGCAGACTTACCAGGTAAATTTTCTTTGTTTACGTAGTTCTGAGCATGCGCACATTACCGAGAACAGTTTTTTTTTTACCTGGTACGTCTGCTGTTTGGGGGGGGGGGGTTGTGTTTATACCCCTGTGTAAGATCTTTAAAATAATAAGTTGAAGTATTTAAAGCCATTGAACCCTTTCGGTAAACAGTGTTGTCCAAGGCCCACACTTTGTGTACCACAACTTCTATATCAAATCACAAACCTGTGAAAATTTAGGCTCAATCGGTCATAGGAGTCGGGAGAAAACAACGGAAAAACCCACCCTTGTTTCCGCGCGTTTCGCCGTGTCATGACATGTGTTTAAAATAAATCTTTTTTTTTTTTTTTTTGAACCGAAAGGGTCCAATGGCTTTAATGTGCCTTTCAATTCTACTTGAGTAATTCTATAAAGAAGTTTACTAAAATACCCATAAAGAAATAACTCTTCATGTCCGAGCACTTGTTCCAATCGACTCAAACTCATGAAAAACGAGGTCATGAAGTTTTTTGTAAATTGTAATTTTTGTATTTATTTATCTGGTTATTTATTTAATTCTGGTCCAGTACACATTTTGAGCCACAAGCCCTATTTATGGTCTTGTGAATCCCACCCCTCCCCTCCCCTCTAAGTTCAAGCCTGAATTTACATTAATATCGCCTTCATGTGACCAAAATTTTGATCTTTATCCTATTCATCTGTTTATAATATCGAGGACTCGGGAAAAAAAGATTGACAAAATATGAAGACCACCGACAAAGGGCTAGATAGCTCAGTTGGTAGAGGGCCCGCATGTTACTCCAGAGGTCACAGGTTCATTGGTCCCAGTTGGGTCAGGTTTTCATTGTTCAACCCAAAAATATATACAGAAAGACATCAAAATTACAGTTCGAATGCAACTCCATTAGACAAACTGTTGAGGGGACTGAAGAGTTTTGCAATTGCATAAAAAAAGAGGGAAGGACAGTTTGTTTTGATCTTGTTAACAATAAATATTAATACAAAGACAAAACAACCCAGTGCTTAGAAAAATAATCACCTGACATAACAGACAAGGGTATACCCTTGAAGAAAAGTGCAAAATTACGTGTAATAAATACGTGTACAGTCTGCTGATTACATCTCATTTTATTGGGACAAGCTGCTCCTTTTATTACATTGCACACGTGTAATCTCAGTTTTACTGTCAATTTAATGCCCTAAAAAACAAAACTGATGTTCACGCAATGATAAAATGATAGAATGTGTAGAACTCAAAATCAAACTAAAATCCCAGAAACTACGCAACCAAGCTGAAAATTTGTAGGATACAAGTCTGGGGTTTCGTTTTTCATTCTTGTGATTGGCCTGGAGCTAAGATTGATCCGAAGTGTGAATCAATATTAATTGCAAAGCAAAGTGTGATGTCACAATACAAATCAATAGTGTTCTGTTTCAATTCCGTCAACAGTTTACATTTGTTCTAGGTGACATTTTGTTGTTTCTTATAGTGTCATATTTTTTCGGTAATATTGTATGTTGTACTGCTTGTTGAAACCTTGGCCGAATAAATAATAATAATAATAATAATAACAACAACGATAATGGCAGTAACCGCAGGCCTGGAATTTCATCTTTGAAACGGCAAGACCATTTTCATTTTGCAGGGCATTTTTTTTCAATTCTAAAAACGTAAAGTCAATGGGAAACTTTTGAGAAGGGGCACCAAGGCTAAGACTTGGGGCAATGAAGGCCATGGACTCTGTGGTCTGCGTGTAAACTCCAGGCCAGTAACTGATTAACATCTCACATGTCTTAAGATGGATCTCAGTTCTTTAAGAAATCGAGCCCTGAAATTTCTTTCAAGGGCAAGGCCACTTTGGACACTTAGGACATTGGCATTGAATCTGGTACCATGTGCTATGGTGCATCTTGCAATAAGGTTTTAGTACAACAGTTTCAGAGATATTTCAGAGATATTTATAACAACATTCAATATAATAGGGACAAAGTTTCCATAACTAGGAAGATTTTCAAATGTGTTCATCAGAACGCAGAAATATTTTTTTATTTTTAGGGAACTTTCTGCAGAAATAGAAAGATTTGGAAGCTCCGATTCCAGACTTCCATTTTGTGTGTATAGGCTCACTGTATGAGGTCTAGAAAGGAAGCCAAAGTCTCAGGCTTCGTGTAGCAATTCATTTTAAAATGTTCTATAATTGGAGCTTATTTATCAACGCCTGAAGGGATCAGTCCCATTTCAAATGAAGCTTTTAATACAGTAAGCCATGCACGCTAATGTTCAATTCTTAACACGTTCTCATGTCCATTACACTGCACACAATTGTGAATCACACTACAGGGCCATGCACTATCTACACAAACTCTAAGGGACCTTTAAGAATAGTCAATGTTTCAAACTATTTTTTTTTGAATTTTTTTTTTTAAATTATTTTGACCCACACACTTATCCCCAATTTTTAAATAATTATTGAATGGCTTCATAGTATAACCTATACTGAAGAACAAACTAATATTTCAAATGAATCAGATTATTTCAGATCATGTCAAAGGTCTTCCATTATACATGTATGACATTAGTTGTTTCCAGTATTTTGTCCTGGCTTAGACAAACAACTTTGTAGTTTAGTCAGAAATTATGACAATTTTGCCAGCTTAAGCCAGCTTTGAATTTTGTCTTCTTCTTTTTCTTGTATTAATATTATACATGTGTATACTATACTATATGTATGTGTATACTATATACATGTATTGTACGTATTTATTAATAAATAATTATTCAATTTTCAGTTATTTCTTTTGACCTACCCGACCCCAATTTCAAATTGTTTTGTAATCATTGACTATTCTTACATGTCCTTAAAACTACATGCATCAAAACATTAATTCACTCTGCACAACATGCAAACTTGGCCTCAAGTCCCACTACACAGAATAATGTGCCTGGAATGAAAAAAAGAATGCTTTTCATTATCGAAGGTGTTGACTGAAGACATAGAGAGAATAAATAGTGCCTCTTACCAAGGCACCCTGGCAAGGCACTTCCAGATCAACTTACGTTCACTCTCTGAAAGTCTTAACGCGTTTTCAGACCCCCTTTGGATAGCACCAAGTTCAACTGCAGGGCACCAATTTCAGTAGCGGATCAGTCCACGATTGTCCAAACTCTTTTAAAATGTTCCTCTCTCTCTCTCAGTGTGTCTGGGTGTTGATTGTTCAAGGGGAATTAGTCGTCTTTTAGGATGAAAGTCCAAATCAGGCGTCGGTACGGCCTGATCGTCCTGGTTTCCAACCGAGGTATACCCCCTCGTCAATTCCGGCCGGATCCCGTCTTTTGCTCATTCTAAAGGTGACCAGGTTCCAAAGACTTCGGTTTGGACCTACAGTCTATAGTCAGTCAAAGAGATAACTGCCATGTAAATATCTGGAAAAAGTGCTTAGCTTGCAAATTAGATCCTCAGACAGCACAACAACATAAACACCAGTGATTCAACCTTACCTGTTCACCAAGTTTGTTTTTTGTCGCACCCTTGAGTTTTTTTTTATCCCGGCACACTGTACAGAAATCTGTTGTCGTCTTAAGGGTGCCCTTTGACCTCTGACAGCTGGTTTCTGTAGGCAAGGAAAACAGGTAGCGTTTAGTAAAGTGGCTGATGGCACAAAAAGCTTCTGTGTATAAACATGTGTACCCAAAAATGCAGGGCTTTATCGGAGGAAATCCATTTTCCCAACTGAGGTAGGACAAGGATCAACAGCAGCTGTGTGTTCACAATTTGTGAGCTGTGTGAAAATAAATTGTTGAACATGATTGTGAAGCTTCCGCAGTTAATAGATCTTTCTCAGGATGAAGCCACAATGTGTTCCCTTCAATGTAATCTACGTGGCTACTGGCGGCTTTGGCTATAGCTGTTGCTAAGGGTGTTGCTCTAGTGCAGCCTATGGCCCTTTTCAAAACCATGGCTTCAGCTTTGGATTCGGCTCAAAACTCTATTCTCTCGTCTGAAGCCCTGAGCGCGTATACCCCAAGCACGTGCAATGTCAAAACAACCGGTGGGGCCAAGCTAGCCTGAGCCGAATCCAAAGCCATCGTTTCGAAAAGGGCCTTTGGCTCAATGCATGATGACACAGGGATCCAGCTGAAGCCAAAGCCAGTAATTCAGACACCTCCTAAACCAGAGGCAGGAAGAGAAAATGGTCAGTCCCATTTTTGGTGGATGAGACTCTCTACCTATCATTGCTATTCAGAGAAGGGTACAAGACACAGGCCTGGAAATACAGTTTTTTACATGCAGGCCACAAAGGCCATAGGCTCCACTGCCCCTGGTATTGGCCTTGGTGCCCCTTCAAAAGTTTCCCATCAAATTTAAGATTTTCTAATGGAAGTGCAATTTGCAAAATGGAAATAGCCTTGCCCTTTCAAAGGTAAAATTCCAGGCCTGAAGACATGGATGCAGTCATGATACATTAGTCCAACACCATGGATGAAGAATCTGCGTCAATGAGAATAATAAAGGTTCAGAGACGTAGGTGTTATACGCTGCTTCCAATCCAGCACTAGCGTTGGCGTTTCTTACACAATATCAGAGTTTGTAAATTCTATAATGTATTCTGTATAAACTAAAGTACATTTACCGTACCCTCAATAAAGATCTGCAAGCCACAGTGCTTTAGGCTCTCTGCTGCTGACCGCTGCACGGACTAACACACAGAGATGTGATGTGTCTCCTAAATAACAAGTCTCTTATCTCCTAATAAAACGTCAGCGTTATTATTCGATCACAGATCTGACGGTGCGGCGGCAGACGACAAGAGGCACACGTGCAAACTAAAGCCAGCTAGTACTACTAGGTCATCACGTAGACCATGCTAACATGTACAAACTCCTCCAATATTAACGCCATGGTGACTTTGAAATGCAAAACCCGGCTGGATTATATATGCAGCGGGGAATATATGCAGAGAGGTATTTTTCTTTGTGCTACTGGATGTAACCCTAGATGGTCGAGGATCAACTGCCGGAGCGAGCGTGCCTGGGTTTGCCAGGGGGGAGAGGGGAGGGGAGGGGGGGCTATGTTTCATTTCTTGTATTATTATTATTAGCGCTCACCCCATGACGAAGTGGCTAATGTTTGTGTTATTGGGTTATTCAACCAGAATAAGGCTGCCTGACCATGTGGGACTTAAGCACACTGTGAGAGGTGCCTTTAGTTCTCCCCCATTGTTGTGGAATTGGCTGGGTTTGGTGTCAAATTTTTTTTCAATTCAGTCTGCAAAGTCTGAAGAAATCAGATTATCTGTGTAGTCAACTGCACTGGTTTCTATTGTATGATGCTCACAAATCATGCTGTCGTTGAGTGTTGTAAAAACAGCTTTTAAGTTTACATAATATTCCCCTTTTTTTTAATCCACTTGGAGTGCTTATCATTTCAACACCCTAATTAAGTGGTCAGAAATGTACACAACCCAAATGAACTTGTACTAAAATGTGTTTCAAGTTCCACTTGAGAAGTATGGCTGTAAAAAAAAATTCAAAGCACTCATATCAGGGAAAGTACAAGGCCTGAAATTACATAGAGGCCTTGACACTCATTGCCCCTGATCTTGGCCTTGGTGTGAACACTTTCCCATAGACTTCAACATTTACAATGGAAGTGCCCTTTTCAAAATGAAAATGGCCTTGCCCTCTCAAAGATGAAATTCCAGGCCTGTAGCCCTGAGTATATTATGCCTTCACACATCGATGTAAGTTAATTACACAAGCACGAGTGGAATACGTAAAAAATATAGCACTTTTGCGTCTCACACCCAAAAAGCCAAGCAAACTTGGCCCGTGACATAGACGCAGGTTGTGATATGGGCCGTGCAATATGGGTTTATATAACACTGTTGTTGCTATGGATCGAGCTAGTGAGTCAAGAATTTAAGCCTACTTAAAAATAAAGCCAAATAATGTGTGTTTCAATTTATAGACTCTATCTAGAGACTTGAAACAAGCCACTTTCAAAGATTTATGAGAAAAAAAAGGCGATTTCACTAGCAACCCAAAGAGTCTATAACTAAGTATAAGGGAATTTGATGGGGCACCAAAGTCTCTGTGCACAAACCTTCAAGTGCCTTTTTCTTTTCAGTACATGTAGATGGTATCTAATTTAGGGTACATGGGCTTATCTAGGCAAACTTTTGGTTTCCTAGGGGTTCTGGCGGACCAGGGCTAACCTATAAATTGTACATCTCTGATGCGACATGACAAAAACCAATTACAAGCATGGGCCGTGAAGAGGCAAACTCAAAAACAAAACGATCCCAAGAGTATTGTTGGGCCTCTTCATTGATCACGCCACAACTTGATCAATCCCGTCCCCCGAAAATAACTGAAAAAATATTATCATTGACGTACGAGTCCGGAAGCTCTTCATCCCAACTGTTCAGGGAAAACGACACGGTCATCGACAAAATCTATATGCCCCCCTGCTTACGTATACAGCAACAGAGACCCCCTTGGGATGTGGGGGTTTTGTTTTCCCGAAATTCATGGTAGGGTTATGCAGGGGATAGCGGCTTCCTCTTGCCGCCGCGGTAGGGCTCTGTTTTTAATTCGAAGAGCGAGAGACAAGTTCCTAATTGGAAAAATCTGTGAAGGGGATTCTTTTAAAGATGATGAGTTTATGACCTGAGGTGTTAGGAAAGAGACAGGATTATGTCGATTTTTTGTCTTCTGTTAACAATTAGTATAGCTTGAGTCAAATGAAGGGGTTTGTTTTGTTAACAATTTTCTTTCCCGATGACGACTTGTTTATTAAGAGTCCATGGGTCTATGAAGAGTGAAGACTGATGTTTGCTCTATGTGTTACAGCTTGTTTCTTTTCATTTAAACATGTCATTTAAAAACCTAACTTTACTAAAATTTTATAAAGGTTGACATTGTTTTTTATATTTTTTTTATTTTTATTATTTAAGGAAAAGAGTGAGTAAAAGTAATGTCACAGATGCACAAATACATGTACATACATAGTGTTAAGATATGGTCATTCATTTCAATTTTGCTAAATCACAATGAGAAGTGTAAGTTTTGAGGCAGAATCTTAATGGACTGGCAATGAGGTCACTAGAGCACGCCTATTCCCTCAGGGGACTGTGTGAGTGACCAGAGCAGGCGGGGGGGGGGGGGGGGGGGGGGGGGGGGGGGGGGGGGTGTGGGGGGGGGGGGGGGATAGGCCCCGCTTCTGGTCACTCCTAGGCCCGAGGGGATAGACCTTGCACTAGTGATTGAATCATGACAGTCCTTATGTACTATAACTTACCTCGAAGCAAAATACATTCAATTGTAATATGAAATGACACAAAAGGGCTTTTTAGGAAAAAGTTGAAAAGCACTGCAGAAGTCCAATTGATTCACCTGAGTAAATATCCCCAAAACATCCCCAAAAACACTTCAGGCTTCAACTTCAGGCAAAAATATTTAAATGAAAGTTTTTCCATTATGGCAATTTTTTATGCAAATCAGTAAATATATATTTGTTTCTTAGTAAAACCCTCCATGGTAAAACGTATTATCGTTGCGCACACCATTTAATGCCAAGAAGTGTATCTCTTGTACACAAAATCAAAAACTAGGTCATTTCCTTCCTCTGTGATCTTACTGTACTCACACACACACTAAACCAGGTTGACAACTGGATTTAAAACAATAAGCAGTACACACCAATATAGCACTCTACAGCTCATCTTCATCGCTTTATCACGTACTGTACATCAACGCATGTAAATTTCACTGTAGGTCAGTCACTCAAAGACACCTCACTAGATTTTACGAGCCATATGGGTGGGTATTTAACGCTCATCATATCAATGCATGTTGTGTGATTAAGTGTTCGTTAGATAAAGCAGGCTAATTTTGTTGGGCGTTGGGAAATATTATGGGCTACATGTATGTAAACAACATTATAGTTTCCAGTGTAGATTTACTAAGCAGATACACATTTACATAATTGATAGATCGGCTAAGCTAAGCAGACATCAATGTGTAGATTGGCTTAGCAGATATCACAGATTGCACTTGTACTGTAGATTGGCTATAACCATATTAATTGCATGTGTCGACTGGCTAAGCAGGTGTCAAAAAACATAAAAATACATTGGTTTAATGGATCAATTACAGCATGGAGCAATCAACAATGGTAGATTTGCTATTAAGCAGGAACTGCTGATTTCTGCTTAGCAGAAATATTCAAGCAATATTTGTTTGCTATTACTTGGGAAAGCTGTTGTGTAGGCTGCTTATTTTTAAGAGTGATTACAAAACGTACAGTGCATGTGATACACAATGCACCTTTCTCTTTATAAAATGGAGTACCGGTAACACTGGGTTTCTGAGACTGCAAATGGTCCCCCCTGCCACTTTTTACTCAGCAGTTCGTCATTAAAGTGTTTCATTGTGAGAAGTTCACCAGCAGTTCACTGTAGAAGGTCACGTAGGACATAGCCTTCATGGGCATACTCACCAGGAGCCAGTTTCATAAAGTCTGTAAACACCTCTGCTTACCAAACTTCCCTTCAAAGGTTTGATCTACAGTACATGTATCCATGGAGATTCCTCCATGATGTATCATAACCAAAAGAGTTGTACTTTCAGAAAAAAATGCATGCTAACTTGCTGGCAGATTTTGTACACAACACATGCCTGGAGTAACACATCATTGGTGCCCTGGACATTCTGCTTTAAAGCAAGCAGTCCATAGAAAGTGACCTTACATTGTACTTGCCCAGGACTCAAAATTTACACTAGACCGCATGCCTGAGGCCAGAGATTTTAGAACCGTGCCAGTTAAAACTACAAACTGTAAAAAAAACTACAAGTCAAATTGATCAACAAATTACCTTTCTGTTATTTTTTATAACTAAGAATTACTTTTATCTTTCAATGGTGTTGAGAATTGAAACGTGTGAAATATTTACCATTTAAAGGCAGTGGACACTATTGGTAATTGTCAAAGACTAGCCTTCACAGTATCTCAACATATGCATGAAATAACTAACCTGGGAAAATTTGAGCTCAATCGGTCATCAAAGTTGCGAGATAATAGTGAAAGAAAAAAACACCCTTGTCACACGAAGTTGTGTGCGTTTAGATGGTTGATTTCGAGACCTCAAGTTCTAAATCTGAGGTCTCGAAATCAAATTCGTGGAAAATTACTTCTTTCTCGAAAACTATGGCACTTCAGAGGGAGCCGTTTCTCACAATGTTTTATACCATCAACCTCTCCCCATTACTTGTCACCAAGAAAGGTTTTATGCTAATAGTTATTTTGAGTAATTACCAATAGTGTCCACTGCCTTTAAGACAGAATTTATAAGATAAATCCTCCTTTGAGCTTGTTTCAATAAAACATCTCGAATGTGATACACTGTGTAGAAAATTTCTCATATGATTCTGGTCCTAGAACCAACTTTCTGGTCAGTAAAAGTTTTGAAAATTATACAAGCCCATTTACTGGTTCTGATAGTCAGTTGTTTTAAATATCATTTGACCATTCAGCAGACCACTTTTATGGGAGAACGCCAATTGTGGTTGCGCGGGCAAGGAATTTTACTTTACAAAGGGCACTTCCATTGGGAAATCTTTAATTAACAGGGAACTTTTGAACCCCGAGCACCAAGGCCAAGACCGGGCAAGGCCAAGACCGGGCAAGGCCTTTTTCAGTTTGCAAAGGGCACTTCCATCAGGAAATCTTTTTAAAAGTTTACATGTAGGCCTAAAGGGAACTTTGCACCAAGGCTAAGATCGGGGCAAGGCCATTTACTGGTACAGTTTGTAAAGGGCACTTCTAATCCCATTGGAAAAACTTTCAAGTCTATGGGAAACTTTTGACCAGGGACAAGACCAGGGCAAAAGAGGGCATGGAGTAGGTGTACGTGCATTTCCAAGCCTGGCACTGACCTTAGAAGAACAAAGTGCCTGCAGTAAGCAAAGTTTTCTGCTAATTTTTGCAGATCTTATACTCTGAAGGCAATGGGTTCTAGGTCAATCAGGGTTTGCTGTACAGAGGACAACTTCTTTAGCTCTGAATGATGACGGCTTTTAACACAAAGTACCCGCAGGTTTTGTAACGATCGAAAGAAACACAAGCTCAGAGTGTGCAACAAATCCAGGTAAGTAAATCCGCTTTTGAACCCCGGGCTACATGCGTATGTACGTATATAGTACAAATCTTATTCCAAGGTTACTATAATGTGAAGTGGATATATATATGGGTTAATGCTACAGGTGTACAAACAGGCAGCCGTTTGAATGCAATGACCGTAATAATTGGCCGACACCAGGTATCACCTGATGATGCACAAAGGAAATTTAAAATACAATACTGTCACACAGTGGTTAAGTGTGACGTATTATGTGGCGTGTCATAACCGAGCGGTCTGGTTATAGCTGGGCCCTGGCTCTGGTGATGTCAGCGGAGGAGTTCCGGTCCCGGTCTCGACACTTCTGCCCATGGATTTGTAAAAAGTTGGGTAGGTAATTCTGCTCTACCAGGCAGGCTCCCAGTGGATAGTGCCCATGCTTACATCCGTATAGACTGCACGCCTGGAAATACACACACGCTACATGATAGGCCATGGCCTCCGTTGCCCGTGGTCTTTGCCTAGTTGCACCTTCAAAAACGTCCCATTGACTTTTAGATTTTCCAACAGAAGTGCCCTTCCATTGTCATTATTTCTTTTTTAAAAGTCAATGGGGAAACTTTTGAAGGGCACCAAGGCCAAGATCAGGGGCTACAGAGGCCATGACATTGGCATTCATGTCCTGTGTGTAAATTCCAGGCCTGCCGTGCCTGGATCTTACATTTATAAGGTACAGGACTTCCAGGCATCTGTCATGTCTGTATTCTATTTCATAAGATTAATTTGGATTAGACTAATGACCAGGAAGATGAGGCCCCCGTCGACAAGGTTCAAATCGTTGCAAAGCTCCCAACCGGATCCCGTCTCAGAGTAAAACCACTGCCTAGTGAATATTTATGTTTTACAATTATACTCATTGCCAAGATTCCATTAAATAGTTTTTATCAAGGCCAGATGCTTAGCTGCTGACATCTCGTCGCCACCTGAATTTTCTTGTTTCAAATTTTAAACCAGTTTTATGACCTGTATGAACAGCAGGGCCCCAATTAAACACAGCGGGCAATATTTATAAGGATGGAGTAATTGGAAAAAGAAAATATATAATTTTCAACTTTCTACTAAAGGTTGTTGGTAACAACGCTTTAAGCTAGGATTACAACAAAGGCTTTTATGACAAGAAACGGTTGAGTTTACCTCGTGATAAAAAAATAACTTTGAGATTACAACTTTATAAACATTTAGTTGCTCCTTTGAAATCAGTTTAAAACAAGCTTTAGTTCAGGGTCATGACCTCAGGTTACATTTAGTACATAAATTTACCCAGTGAATTTAAATTTATTGGTTCCTTAAAGACAGTGGACACTATTGGTAATTGTCAAAGACCAGTCTTCTCACTTGGTGTATATCAACATATGCATAAAATAACAAACCTTTGAAAATTTGAGCTTGATTGGTTGTCGGAGTTGCGAGATAACTATGAAAGAAAAAAGTACCCTTGTCACACGAACATGTGTGCTTTTAGATGCTTGATTTCGAGACCTCTAAACTTGAGGTATCGAAATCAAATTCGTGGAAAAAGACTTTTTTCTCAAATACTATGGCACTTCAGAGAGAGCCTTTTCTCACAATGTTTTAGACCATCAACCTCTCCCCATTACTCGTCACCAAGAAAGGTTTTATGCTAATAGTTATTTTGAGTAATTACCAATAGTGTCCACTGCCTTTAAAAGAAAGTTTAAACCCAATGGTGGCAGTTTTCCAATGATATTTTCAAAACTTGACCGACTTTTTTTTCTTTTCTTTTTTTCGGGGGGAGGTGGGGGGGGGGGGGATTCTACTACAGGGCTTGTACACGTAGGTACAAATGTAGCTCAAACTTACACTGGACCAGAAACAAGCTCACAACCAGAACAAGCATTTAAGAGAACATACATTTAATTTCATTTATTTTATGGGTAAGAGCACTTCGATACTCAACAAATTCTGAAAAAAAAATTACACAATGACATGGAAGGTAATATTAATTAATATAAAACACCATTTAGTCTTCAGTTACTGGCCATACACTTACATCACTGGCCAAATAGGCCTGTGGTCCAGTAGCCCAGGTTGGACTCCTCGGTTGCGTGCACTGACGTCCTATTATTATTATTATGAAAGTGTTGATCACTGACATTTTGAGCTTAGACGACCACCAACCCTTTGGCTTTTGGAGCAACAGGGGGACACCAATCTCTAAGCTAACTGCCAGTATAACCATAGAGGAAGGAAGAGAAGGAGTTTGAACGAAGGGACTTTAAAAGCCAAACCCGTGGTACCACGGTTGTTTATCGACACCTCGTAATCACCCACATACCTTAAAACACAAACAATGGGCAACGGGACGTCTGTGAGTTTGCACTTGCGCACTTGGTTCTTTACGCAACTTATGGCGTCGTATGTCGTATGGATATAATAAAAAAAAAAAAAACTTTTTTGAGACCTGATAACATTTGTGTACGCTTTCGCCCACCAAATCGAAAAACATATTTGAATACCAACCACCCTCAAAATATGCTATGATATATTCATGAAAACACCACAAACGGTAAATGAAGAAGTCAATTACAACTCACCTTCTACAACTCCGATTTTCATGTGAAAAAAAAAACCCAAAAGAACAGGCAAAAAATATCGCAATCGTTTGTACCATGTGCGCATTCATGAAAGACAAAGAAAACACACTGCGTTTTTCCTGTTTTCACGGCAAACAAGACAGTATGGTTTCCCGTTGAAGCCATACATGGAAGAAACATCTGCAGTGACTACAAGTGTTCTTTGAGACTCTGTGTATGACTCTATAGCCAGCAGTTGCCTTCATTTTATTCAAAATATTTTTTTTATTAAATTTTAGAAATTACCATGGTAACTTGCAAAAAATAAAAAATAAAATAAAATGTGTGAATAATTACTGAATACTGGCTTCCAAATCTGATTTTTGTTATTTTTATTTTTTTTCCCCCTTAATATTTTTAATTAAGCGTATAAATAAACAGCGATAATTGAATCAACAAGCTGATGTTTAAATTTTAATATTAATAATAATATTGATATGAGGGTTAAAAAATAAAAATCTCCAAAAATATTAGAAAATGATATAAGGCACATGGCTTCTTTAGGCTTCTGTATTTTTTTCCAGAATGCTCAGCAAAACATTCAGTCACATGATTTTGATCATCATGAATTGTGAATTGAAATAGTGTTTGATGAAACTTTTTCGATGGGCAAATATTTGTATATGGCCTCAACATTGACATGTTTTTTAACCTTGTAGAAATGCCTCAAATACCAAACATTTTGTATTTTACAAGTGCAAATGACCAGTGGAGCCTTACATGTTTCTAAGTTTTGGTCAAGGTTGCTTGGCACACAATTTTTATCTAGGGACTGTTTACATCGCGCACAGAGAGGTAAAAGATTTGCCACGATTTTAGGGACACCTCGAAAACAGGACCTCCTAGGCCTACGATACATATTAAATTAAATACTTACTTTTATACGAGGAACACGGCCGTACACTGCCACTACCACTACACCAGGCTGTTGTCACCACTACCAGCCGGAGGACCAGAGAAACCGACGACTGTCGTCAAATGTCACTGTTTATCACCATTGGAACCCCGCCACTTGAGAAGAGAAAGAAACACAACTCAACCAGAACCATGTGGTTGTGGATCAGCAATATGGCAATCAGATCAGAGCGTGCAGCGAAATCAACTCTCGCGCCGCTGGAATTGTTTAGCTTTTTCTGCCAAGCAAAATAGCTAGCTTGAGCTACTCTAGCATAGCGGGGAGCTATAGAACTGGAACTGTCTGGATCCAATCCTAAAACTATATTTTATTTGGTTATAAAAATAACAGCACGGCGGGCAGACGGACACATGCGATGGCGCTATGCAACAAGAACAACGTGGATGTACGTGTGTGTGTGAAGGGGGTGGGGGGGGGGGGGGCGTAGGAATGTAAACATGCCAAACATTGTTGGCACAAGAGGGCTCACTTCATCATCATCAGCTTCGTACGTAAAGGAAGAAACATTCGGAAAATGTCACAGGCAAAATCACAATAATATTGGGTTGGCCAGATTATGTTTTTAAAAACATTATTCATGAAACATCGACAATTTAGTCGAAAAACCCATTACACCAGGACAGTGCATGATACGACACTTTCGAAACAGAAAAAAAAAAAAAGTTCACAGATTTACAAATAACTTTATAGGGTTTACAGAAGGTAATGGTGAACTCTATTATTCCATGAAATGCTTTAATTTTTTGAGAAAACATTAAAACAATTATCAATTCTCGATATCGAGAATAACGGATTTATTTTAAATACATGTCATGACACGGCGAAACGTGCGGAAACATTGGTGGGTTTTTACCATTATTTTCTCCCGACTCCGAATTTTCAGAGGTTTGTTACTATAACTTGTGATACACGAAGTGTGGGCCTTTGGACAATACTGTTTACCGAAAGTGTCTAATGGCTTTCATATGCCTAAAGGAAAACGTAACTCGTCAAACTGATGCATAAAAAGCAATTTAGAGTAAATAAAACTTTGGGATATCCATGAATTAAATCGCTGGTGCTCTAACACAATTAGCAAATGTTGGTAATGTGCGTCAGAGCACCAGAGATAAAAAAAACCACTTAGTTTTACTGAGCTCTAACAAAAATAAAATTATAGCGTTTTGTGAATTGAAGTCACAAACTTGATATTTAATTCTTCGATCAATGACATACGAAATGCGTCCCTGAAACTTCGGGGATATCATTAAAGGAACACGTTGCCTTGGATCGGACGAGTTGGTCTATAAAAAGCGTTTTGTAACCGTTTGTTATAAAATGCATATGGTTCGAAAGATGTTGTTAAAGTAGAATACAATGATCTACACAAATATGCCTCGAAATTGCGTGGTTTTCTTTTTACCTCGTCCAATAACACGGTCGGCCATTTATGGCCGACCGTGATAGTTTGCGACGTAAAAAGAAAACCGTACAGTTTTGAGTGATACTTGTGTGGATCATTATATTCTACTTTTAAAACATCTTTCTAACCATATCCATTTCATAACAAATGGTTTCAAACGCTTTGTATAGACCAACTCGTCCGATCCAAGGCAACGTGTTCCTTTAAGTCATGAAAGTTAGTTGAGTCCATGCATCTTTCCACACGTTCTACGTTTTTTATTTATAACCAGGCGTCACTTTTCCCATCTCAATTACCAATACCAATTTTAGCCTAAATCAAACTTGACAAAGATTACAACAAGTAGTTGCCTGAGTGGTTGAGTTTCAAAAATTGAAAAACAGCGCCCTCTACTAGGAAATGGCTTTATCTCGAAAACTTGAAAAAAGAAGTGGGCCCTATTATGCATAAGGTACGTCACAATGCTAACTCAAAACGAGGCGATGGGCACAGCCACTGCAAGTGATGGGGAACGTGCGCCCATAGCCTCATTTTGGGTAAGAATTATGACGTCATGCATAAGAGAGGCGTATATCCTAACCAAACGGGTATAGTCCTACATCTCATTGTTGAGTAATTCCACAATTAGTTTTGAAGATAAGAAGAAAGAGAAGGGATCGGTTGAACAGTAAAATGGGACGTGTTGTAGGGCGGTGCTATCCACTAAACCCTGACTTTATTCTCATTCATTGCTGTTCATGGGTTCGTGGTTTTTGTTTCGTGTAGTGAAGATGTTCATCTTTATTTATTGTACTTAAACAGACACATTCACATTAC
Source organism: Asterias amurensis (assembly GCF_032118995.1). Lineage (NCBI taxonomy): Eukaryota > Metazoa > Echinodermata > Asteroidea > Forcipulatida > Asteriidae > Asterias > Asterias amurensis. The sequence goes on from NC_092650.1 coordinate 18,237,037, forward strand.
ATTACACCCAACAAAATTAATGCTAAAAGTATTTACACAAAGATAAGAGTCAATTACTTAAAAAAAAAAAACATAAAAAATGGAAACCAGGTTGTCTTTTTTCAAGTAGCACAGAGACCTGCTTCTAGTTTAAGGCGTCAGTGTGAAGTACTTTTATAGCCGTTTAATAGTATTATAATATGGGTAAAATCCATTGTTCTCGGTAATGTGCGCATGCTCAGAACTACATAAACAATGGAAATTAAATTTTACCTGATAAGTCCGCTGCCACAAGCGTTCTTAAGTCTTTGGCGGCTACAGCTACGGCTACGGCTTTTGTTAAAGAGTGTTATAGGATGCAGTCCTACACTCCGCTGTTGCAAAAACAAACTTCTGGGTGATTGAAATATTTTCCACAAGAAGAATGGCTAGCATTGCTTTCTCTTTGCTGCAGTGTGACTCGGCCTTTCCGGTGCCCATAAAGGTACTTGTCCATTTAGAGGATCTGTGTGGACTGTATACATTGTGAGTAAAACTATAAAGGCCAATTACTTATCACCAAAGTGTGCTCTATAAGAATGAGGGACCATAATGAGATTTTGTTTTATTTCATTAAAACCTTTTCTACTTCACGTTATGGTATGTGACACATGACGACCGATTGTTTGTAGCCTCCGATGACGTCAAGGGTCAATGCATAATAATTATTACCAGGCTAAGCAGTTTTTGACTCTTGACTGAAAAAGCTGTACGGAGAAATGCATGATTTTACTTAAATTCTTAAATACTAAAATGTTAGTGATACTATAGTGTAAACAAATCATGAACCGGTAAGTACGGTGTCTATACAGCCACTAAAAAGTTAACAAATAAAATAATTATTGAGAGCATCCTACGAACCGCTCTTTAAAGGAACACGTTGCCTGGATTGGCCGAGTTGGTCTTTGAAAAGCGTTCTGTAACCGTTTGTTTTAAAAACGATATGGTTAAAAGATGTTGTAAAAGTAGAAATCAATGATCTACACTAACATGCCTCGAAATTGCGTGGTGTTCGTTTTACCTCGTCGACTACACGGACGAAAACCGTGCAAGTTTGATTGATACTTGTGTGAATCATTATACTCTACTTTTAAAACATTATTTCTAACCATAAATTATGCATTTCATACCAAACGGTTTCAAACGCCTTTTAAAGACCAACTCATCCGATCCAAGGCAACGAGACCAGACAGGGCCCAATTTCATGGCTCTGCTTATCGTAATCACAGAATCGGCGCTTACGGAAGCAGGAAATTATGTGCTTACGGCAAGCGTATTTCACGGGTTAGCGGCGAATTTTGGCTTCTGTGCGTGCGTCCTCCACGTAGGCATTCTACGCTTACAAGGCTAGCACAGAAATTCGGCGCTTGCACGTAAGCGGGGAATCGTGATCGTAAGCGTAGAATTCGGCAGCAAGCAGAGCCATGAAATTGAGCCCAGCTCAGTTGCTGTATCCCCGGACCGGTATAATAAAAAATCTGTGCACATTGGACTTAATTGGTCATCGAAGTTGCAAGAGTACAATAAAAGAAAAAACACAATTGTTGCACAAAATTTGTGTGCTTTTCTGGCCTGAATTATGTTATTGTATGAGTGATAAAAACCCCTTTCTCAAAATACTACGTTACTTCAGAGGGAGCCGTTTCACACAATGTTTCATACTACATAGCTACCCATTGCTCGTCACTAAGTAAGTTTTTATGCTATTAGTTATTTTGAGTAATTACCAAAAGTGTCCAGTGTCTTTAAACCGAAAAAAAAATGCTACTGCGCATGCAGTGCAAATTGGGTGTGCGGACAGGGTTATAGTCGTGTGATGCTCGTGTGTGCATAGGACGGGCATGGGGATTGGTCCGTTCATGTTGCCATGTAGAGACGATGACATAGGACGGGCATGGGGATTGGTCCGTTCATGTTGCCATGTAGAGACGATGACATCATAAGGGGGGATCACTTCCAACTGGACACAACATTCATGTGGAAAGTACTGACAGAATCAGGCTATTCAAAGAGCTCTTCGGAATCAACAAACCAGCAACAATGGTGTTTGTTGGTCTATTGTTTCTAGTACTCACCCCTTGCCTTTATGCAGAGGCTTACGAGACGTGTCCCCTAAGAAACAACGACGCCCAAAATCGGGACATGTCCTTCGATAAATTCTCAGATCACGTTCTACAGGGACACGGTTACAGTGATTTTAAGGGCATTACTCGTTTGAAATGCGCCATGAAGTGTCTTGCCGATACGCGTTGTTTTTCATTCCAATACACGGAGGCGGACACGGGGTGTGTCCTCAACGGGGCTTCAGCGTCGCGGTTCCCGCTCTCCCTTACTGCAGCGAACGGTACTTCGTACTACGGACCGGAAAAGGTAAGTCTTTAATCATTATTATTTGTTTGATTTTTTTTGGTTACATTGTCTGAAGAATCTAAGTTTTAAGTTAAAATTAACAAGTTTAACTTTGATAATAAAAAAGTGCTTTATACCATGACGATTTTGTGGACAAGCGGTGAAAAGCACCGGAATAAAGTTCTGGACCCAATTAGATAGAGCTGCTCAAGCACAAAAAGGGACCTAAGCAAAACAAAACATGCTTACTACCAGAATAATTGTCCAGCCAAAATGGTATCCTGCTCATTTCGACTTTGCAAAAAAATGCTAAGCAGTATTTTCTGCTTATCAAGCAGCTTTATGAAAAATGGGCAGATTGTGGGTTCGAGTCTTATGACACTTGCACCACAGAGCAAGATAGTAGGAGCTGTAGTGCACGTCAAAAACCTACCATTCAAAACAAATTACGATGTCATTGCAATTTGAGCGGCAGCCCAGGGGTGGATTCCACAAAGAGTTAGGACTAGTCTTATCTCGAGTTAGGACCGGTTACTCGTCCATTACTCGTCCTCGACCGGTTACTATCCATGCAATTTGTATATCTCCTAGGACTAGTCCTAAGTTAGGACTAGTCCTAACTCTTTTTGAAATCGACCCCAGAGCACTTTGGTCAAAGGAACGAGGTACCAATATTTGAGTACAGGAACGTTTAGTGGATAACCTGACATAGTCAGATATGGATGTCTGCCGGGGACCCCCCGCTGTGTGTAGCGCATGGACCCCCAACAAAATAATTGGCTGAATCAACAAATGAGACCAAGTGGAAATGGTCATTAACATGATACTAAGTTACATATCAACCGCCAGACAAATTGTCCGCTGCATTAGGCCTGCCAGACACCCCCTCCCCCAAATATTAATGTACAAACCTATGGGTTGAAATTAACCAGTTGTCAAATTAGCTACGATTTATATGAAACTTTGTCTAACTGTTCCACTATGGCTAAAATGAACACAAACCAAAAATTAAATCCATAGTCCATATTGTTTCCGAGATACAGCCTCTTAAAATATGCTAAAATCTCCCCCTTTTGGAGCTCCGCACCCGGCCGACAACGCGCGTCGTGGTGGTATTCTTTTCAAACGTTAAGAACCCGTAATTTAATAGCGACACCAGCTGTGTGGCTGAAAGGTGTATGCTATTGATGTTGTGGCCCTGGATTCATAATTTGGTTGCATTGGGCCTGACAGACAACCCCACCCCCGGGGTTAAACATCAGAGGAACGACCTAAAACCCGAGTTGAAATTACCAAAATAGGCTTAATGCACCATTCTTAACACAATTGACAATATCAGCCGCCAGACAAATGTTTTGCTGCATTGGGCGCGGCCCGTCAGACACCTCCCCCCCGGATTAAACATCAAAGGAACCACCTGAAACCAAGTTGAAATGACCAATAACACTATTCTTAATATCGGTATCAATCACCAGACGAAAGTTTTGCTGCATTGGGCCCGCCAGACACCTGCCCTCCCCCGGGTTAAACATCTGGGCAGATTGCACCAAACGGTCTTAAACCGGTCTATGCGCTATAGCCGGCTAACTTGAGACGTGCTTAGAATTTAATTTTAGACCGATTGCAATAGCGCGGTCTATAATTATAGCCAGTCTTAAATCTTAAGCCTGCTCAGAGCTGGCTTTAATCGGTCTTTGTTTTGGTTTTTAAAGATGGCACTGCTTTTGTTATGTTGTAGACGATTTGATGCAAAGTGCTCAACGACGAGATGATATTTAGAGATAGATTACACCCATTAGAGGCATATGATGATGATAAATTATATTATAAATATATGTTCCCAAGAGTAAAAATTATACAACTCTCGATATCCGATGATTTAAACCAAAGCAATAACAACAATGCCGTACCACCAGTGCCTGCAGAGTGCTAAGTATTATGGGACACTTGTTCGTATTTCATTACTTTTCAGCGACTTATCTAAGACCGGCTTATTGCAACAGGCTTAATGACTGACTAAGCTAAGACCGTCTAAGGCAGATAGCCGGCTATAACTGACTGGTCTTAGACCGCTGACTTAGATCGTTTTATTGCAATCCGCCTGAAACCAAGTTGAAATGACCAATAACACTATTCTTAATACCAGTATCAATCACCAGACGAAAGTTTTGCTGTATTGGGTCCGGCAGACACCTCCCCTCCCCCCTGGGTTAACGTCAAAGGAACCCCATGAAACCAAGTTGAAATGACCAACAGCAATAATTATTAATACAAGTATCAATGCTGCATTGGGCGCGGCCCAACAGACACCTCCCCTCCCCGGGTTAAACATCAGAGGAACCCCCTGAAACCAAGTTGAAATGACCAATAGCAATATTATGTCTGGCGGTTGGTACTGGTATCGAATATTGTTATTGGTCATTTCAACTTGGTTTGAGGTCGTTCCTCCAATGTTTAACCCGGGGGAGGGGAGGTGTCTGCCGGGCCCAATGCAGCAAAACTTTTGTCTGGCAGTTGATACCTGTATTAATAATCTATTGGTCATTTCAACTTGGTTTCATTTTCTGTCAAAGACTTTATGAAATTTCAACTTCCCGTTTCAACCGGAAGTAATGGTCACAAGGGTTATACACTTTGTAAAATTGAGAAAATTAAGAAAGACAAAAACAAACTTTGAAATCAGAAGTTTGTAAAACATATACAGAGGGGTTTCGGGTGGTGGTACACAAAACGATAATACTCACAGTGTCTAAACCATAATTTGAATTTCATAACCCCCCCCCCCACCCTTAGAAAAGGGAAAAAACATGTTATGACTTCTTCAGGACGTCAAGTTTACAAGAAACTTGTCAATATCTAATAACATTTCAAGTTCAACATGATCGCACTCATACTACGGGAGTTATACGACTTCAAAGGGTGCACATTTTACCACGTCAGGTGACCCCCGATGACGTCATTGATCTGAAACTTCTCACATTATGATGGCTGTCTGACGGTCAACATGTGTGTAAATTTTGAAGTGATCACAACAAACTTCTCCACACATATATTTTTCAAAAAAATGCAATTTAAACAGTTCCCAATTAAGTTGCCATTATTATTGCCTTTTCTATTCCTGTTCATTTTTAGTGTATTTTCACAGGCAATCATTTTCCAATTAAGCAAAATGTTGTTTCCAATTAATTCATTCATTTTCATAAAAACTAAATTTGTTGTTTTCTGACTGCGTCCAATCGATGAACTGAGGTACTTAATTAATCAGCCTTCAAGCTTCCTCTGCAGTCAAATCCCCCAATTTGTTTGGTTTTACTGATACCTTTCAACATGTTTGGAAAGTGATGATTTGTTTTAAAGGCATGCATTAGACACTTTTGATGGTTACTTAAAAACAAGTGTTAGCATAAAAACAGACTTGGTTTCGAGCAATGAACATCTTTGATAGTATAGAACATTCCTCCCTCTGAATTAACGTGGTTTTTTCCGAAAGAGATAATTAAATTTCTTAAAATAAAATAAGACTTCAGCTGAGGCATTTTTTATGCATCTGAAAGCACACACAGATGCAACAAAGGTGTATTTTCTTTCATTCTTGTGAATTCGATGACCAATTATTGAGCCCAAACGTTCACAGGTTCGTTATTTTATGCATATTATGTTGGGATATATCACGTGAGGATACTGGTCTTTGGCAATTACCACACGTCGTGCCCCCCCCCCAGTGCCTTTAGGTTTGAATAAATAATTTTCTCCGTGGAAGAAAATTCCTCAAAGTGATAATCAAAAGTTTACAGCAGCTGCTTTAAAAAAGAAAAAAAGAAAAAAATATTGCTTAAAGGCAGGGATACTAATTATATAGTAATTGCTCAAAATAACTGTTAGCATAAAAACTTACTTTTTAGTGACCAATGGACACATGTTGATAGCATAAAACTTTGTGAAAAACGGCTCCCTCTGAAGTGGCGTAGTTTTTGACAAAGAAGTAATTTCCCACGAATTTGATTTCGAGACCTCAAGTTTAGAATTTGAGGTCTCGAAATCAAGCATATGAAAGCACACAAATTCGTGTGGTGTTTTTCTATTTCCATTATTATCTTGCAACTTCGACGACAAGTTGAGTTAAAATGTTCAAAGGTTTGTTATTTTGTGCATATGTTGAGACAAACCAAGTGAGAATACTGGTCTATGGCAGTTAGGCCTTCAAAAGGTGTCCCGTGTCTTTAACAATTTTTTTGCTTAGCAGAAACGAGCAGACACAATTGAATACCGTTGTCACTGAGTTGAACTGACTTGCAATTTTGTTTTTATTATTGCACCAAAGGGACCTTAATTGGAAAAAGGTGGAACACAAAACCAAATTCTATCTTGGAGACCTATTGTTTAAATTGTGGATGGGCCAATTTATTGGTCAAGCAGTGTATAACTTTACCATTTCTTATCCTACAGACCTCCTTCGTTTGGAAGCTTCTGCAACTGGCTTCTGAATACCCAGGTACGTTTAGTTGGGTTTGTTTGTTTGTTTGCTTGCTTGCTTGCTTGCCTGTCTGCCTGCCTGCCTGCCTGCCTGCCTGGCTGCATGCTTGCTTGCCTGCCTGTCTGCCTGCCTGTCTGCCTGCCTGCCTTGTTTATTTTGTGAATGCTTTTCTGTCAAAAATGACAAAAGTGCACTTATTTTTATTATAAAATGAATACATGTAATTAATGCTTGCACTTTGTACAGTGGTGAGAATACTCGTTAGAGAGGGAGTGTTTCATTCAGCTCGGCTGCGACTCCTTGACTTCAATAGTCCATCTTTCAACTTAAATTATTATCAATGGGAGATTTTTGAGACGCTTGGTGGCAGCAGACTTACCAGGTAAAATCCATTGTTATCGGTCATGTGCGCAAGCTCAGAACTATGTAAACAATGGAATATTTTCCGGTAAGTCTGCTGCCACCTAGTGTTCAAAAGTTCCCCATTGATTTGAGAAACACGGAGCCCCTAAACGTGCGCACGACATAATTACCCCGTGCGCATAAACAATTGTTTGAAAAATGTGTTTCCCTGTGTTTGTCTGAAAGGTCTGCCAGGTATGACCGATTGCACCTATCCATCTCCGGCCTCAGCTAAATCCGAGTGCCTGAGGTTTGGTCAGCATCTCTGCGACTCGTCGGAGCTACAGCAAGCCTTCGACGCGGGCTACTACCAAGTGGTGTCCATAACAAACAGGTTCTGGTACGCCGTGCCGTCCGGTAGCGTCATCATGGGGTCTAGAGGTCTCGCCTACTCCGAGGATCTACCGAGCCCGGTCATTACGACAGATGACTACCCGTCCACCGACCGCGACGCGATGACGAAGGCCTGCTGCGCTCTCGAGGCTCACCCCTGCACACTGGCGGAGTTGAAAGCAGCTTATCTGAGCGGGTATCGTCAAACATATGATACTCCGTGGCTCGCATTCGCCGTGCCTGGACGCGACGCGAAGCTATTCAGCGATGGGTGCGGTACATACAGTGGTGCTGAGTGTTACGGGGGTGTGGTTGCTACCACTACGAGGCCACTCGCAAACCTCAAAATGATCTGTTGCCCATTCTGTAGAGGTTTACCCGGCCTGTGCTGCCCTGCTGGTTAAAGAGGGTAGCTACAGGGTGAATGAGTCAAAAAGAAGTTGCCAAGATTTATGATTTAAATACAAATCAACGGTGGGCGCACGCTAAAAACGTGCCCTCAAAGTTCAAACTTACCCGAATTTTGTTCACGTTTAGAATAAGCTCCTTAAGGTTCGTCACGTCTTTCAGGTACCTTCACCGATTTCCCACAAGCTGGACAAAATGTTTGGATGGCGTCCATGTTTTAGAATAACTTTTCTCTTCTTGTCAAATGTTTGGTGTGTTCCGGATTCGAAACACGACGGCTCGAAGTGTTCACTGCACATTGCTGAAAAAGACGTCGGACCGGGGACCACTATTGCCCTTTATTATTATTATATTATTATTTCACTTTATTATCCACGATGGGAAATTCATTTCGACCTTTTAAACAACAATTTTACAAAGTTTACATAAGATTATTTAAAATATTATATAAAACAAAACAAAAAACACCACAAGCCACAAAAGTCTATAGAAATATATATTATATATTACATGAAAAACTGGAAGTATAAAAGATTGATTTTACAAAAATATTTTAACGTTGCAATTGTTCATTAAAAATTCGGACACCTGAGGGGACAAATGAATTAGCATATCGCTTTGTATTAATTCTGAGCTGTAACAGGCGGTTGCTTCTAGCACTTCGATTGAACTGTACATTTAGGGGGTGGGTTTCATCTGACAAAATTGATTCAACTTTATTTAGCATTAGAGATTTGTATAGCCCTTCAACCATTGACCCATCAGTACCGGTTATTCTATTTGCTTGTTTAATGACCCTGTCCAACTTGCCCCGATCCTGTGCCCGCATATTCCCAAAAACACTAACAAGACAATATGTAATAATACTTTGCAGGGCAGACTTATAAAACATTTGCAAAATGGTCCACATGGAATGAATTAAGTTTCCATAAAAAGAAAAGACGCTGCTGTAACTTTTTGTATTTAGATTTAGCACATTTATCAAAAATCAACTGGTTATCAATCTCAATTCCCAAGTACTTAAACTCAGTGACCCTTTCCAGAGATTCTCCTTTGATCACAGTGGCCGGAACGTGCGTTTTGTTCCTTCGAAAATCAAAGACCATATCCTTAGTTTTCTTTGTGTTGATCTCTAAGTGGTTTTTGTCACACCACTGAACAAATACATAAATCTCGTGATCGAATGATGCTAAGCTATCCGTTTTTGCAAATAAACGGCCGACCAGTGCAGTGTCATCTGCATACTTAATCAACTTGTGGTTTGTATTCAGAGATCTACATTTATTGGTGTATAATGTGTACAGAATGGGAGAAAGAACACAACCCTGTGGGGCCCCAGTACTTATATAACGGAGAGTTGAGAAAGTGGAATTTAACTTGACCTGTTGCCCTCTGTTAGTTAGGAAGTTATTGATCCAACGTATAATATTAAAATTTACACCAAGATCCAACAGTTTCTGAACCATTAAATACGGCTGAATTGTGTTGAAGGCACTCGCAAAGTCCACAAAAACAACTTTAGCAAAAGCCCCTGTCTTCTCCAGGTGTTCAAAAATACCATTAATCAAAGTCAAAATTGCATCCTCTGTGTTTCTACGTGGTCTATAGGCAAATTGATACTCATCCATGGAACCCTCAACTTCATTCATTAACCTGTTCTTAACTATTTTTTCTAAACATTTCATGGGTACCGAGGTGAGAGCTACAGGACGAAGATCGTTCATGACTTTAGGGTGAGCAATTTTTGGAATAGGAACAATAACTGACCTTTTCCATAAAGCAGGAATTAACGCCCTATTCAATGATTCCTGAAAAAGTGACTGAAATGGTGACGCTAATTACTCAGCACAGAATTTCAGTACCCTGCAACTGATCGAGTCGGGCCCATGTGCCTTTCTTGTGTTTAACCTTTTGAACAGCACCTGGACTTCACTTTCATTTATAACAATATTTTCACCATATGGAAATTCAGGCAGATCATCAACAACATTGTCTTGTTGGTCAAACCTACTGGACTGGAGAAAAGTGGAAAACAAGCAATAGTTTGACACAGTTTCGGGTAATTTTGACACAGATTCAATCACTCGTAATACATTTATTAAATAGTGCAAAAAATTGATCACAGTTAATTCATCAATGAATATTATACAAATACTGACTGCTTCGAGTGCTATGGTTAAAACTATGACTCACCGAGGAAGTCATAGTTTTATAACCATTGCACGAGTAAAAGCAGTCAATATTTGTTTTATAACACCCCAAACATTTCTAAATACTGTACTATTATTATTAAGTTACAGACCTGAATGCTACAATCCACGAACGACGCGAATACAGATTGCAAACACTTTTACTGTGCTGCATGTAGTGTCGTGCAATCCGAAATGGTTACAGACTATTAATTTATCATCCTCGTACACGCAACGGACGTCTGGGTACTGCACGCCGTGTGCTAGTCTTGGCAAACCGCATGGCAAACCGACGCACTATCACACGGCCGTCGTCTAGCAAAACTAATACATGTCATGTGACGCACTCTAAACCAATGAGCAGGCAGAATACTTGCAAGGGGTGTTATAATCATAAATACCTCAGACAGTTTCGCTATTCCTATCGGTGGAGAGCGCGTCACGTGGGGTGTTTGAACGGTTGATAATGACCAGCTGGAGCTCTGTTTAAAGCCATTGGACCCTTTCGGTACAGAAAAAAAAAAAAGTTCACAGATTTACAAATAATTTACAGGGTTTACAGAAGGTAATGGTGAAAGACTTCTCTTGAAATATTAGTCCATGAAATGCTTTACTTTTTGAGAAAACGGTAAAACAATATAAATTCTCGTTAACGAGAATTACGGATTTGTTATAAACACATGTCATGACACGGCGAAACGCGCGAAAACAGGAGTGGGTTTTCCCGTTATTTTCTCCCGACTCCGATGTCCGATTGAGCCTAAATTTTCACAGGTTTGTTATTTTATATATAAGTTGTGATACACGAAGTGTAGGACTTGGACAATACTGTTTACCGAAAGTGTATAATGGCTTTAAAGACACTGGACACTTCGACGACCGATTGAGCTCAAATTTTCACATTTTTTTAAAGCATATGTTGAGATACACCAAGTATCCATTGTCTTTAAACCGAAACCAGAATAGGCTATCTGCGCATGCAGTGCATAATTGAGTGAAGTGTGCGCATACATGGTTTATGCTCGTGTGATGCTCGCGTGTGCATAGGACGTTCTTAGGGATTGGTCCGTTCATGTATTATTTGCCATGTAGAGACGATGACATCAAAGGGACCACTTTGTACAACAACCTGGACACACATTATTAATGTGGATGACAGAATCAGGCTATTCAAAGAGCTCTTCGGAATCAACAAACCAGCAGCAATGGTGTTTGTTGGTCTATTGTTTCTAGTACTCGCCCGTTGCCTTTATGCAGAGGCTTACGAGACGTGTCCCCTAAGAAACAACGACGCCCCAAATCGGGACATGTACTTCAATAAATTCTCAGATCACGTTCTGCTGGGACACGGTTTCAGTGATTTTAAGGGCACTACTCGTTTGAAATGCGCCATGAAGTGTCTTGCCGATACGCGTTGTTTTTCATTCCAATACACGGAGGCGGACACGGGGTGTGTCCTCAACGGGGCTTCAGCGTCGCGGTTCCCGCTCTCCCTTACTGCAGCGAACGGTACTTCGTACTACGGACCGGAAAAGGTAAGTCTTTTATCATTATTATTATTATTATTATTTTTTTTTTACATTGTCTGAAGAATCTAAGTTTTGAGTTAAATATAAAGGTTTAACTTTCTTTTGATAAAAAAAAAATGCTTTATACCATGACGATTTTGTGGACAAGCGGTGAAAGCACCGGGAATGAAGCTGCTCACGCACAAAAAAAGACCTAAGCAAAACAAAATTTGCTTATTACCAGAATAATTTTTCCAGGCAAAATGGTATCCTGCTCATTTCGACTTAGCAAAACTTGCTAAGCAGTATTTTCTGCTTATCAAAGTAGCTCTATGTAAAATGGGCAGAGTGTGGGTTCGAGTCTTATATGACACTTGCACCACTGATCAAGATAGTAAGAGCTGTAGTGCACGTCAAAGACCTATCATTCCAAACAAACTACGGTGTCATTGCAATTAGGTCTTAATACTTTGTAAGTTTTAAACTCTGAACCAAGAGAATCAAGACGGCCACGAAGAAAGAATCACAACTGTGTAACACAATGGGATAATGTGTTTTTTGAATCGACCAACAGAGGACCGCGAGCGATACGCCTGTCAATTGAATTCCATTGTGTAGCGAAGAGTTATGTACATTGAGTAAGATTTGCGTGCAAAAGGGATATAGTGTTCTAATGTTTTCTGATGTGGTTTTTAATTGTTTCATTGTAATCTCCTTACAACATGTAACTATTGTGTATGTCTCAAGATTTAAAATAATATAAATAAATAAATAAATAAACAAATAGAGACCATCACATAGAGCGTGTGTTTGACATTTGAGAAGCTCCGGGTAAAAATATCTGACCCGTAAACAAGTCTCGGTGCTGTCATGTAATAATGCACCTAATTCAAGCACCACCGTCGATTAGTAATTTGATGACTACGCTGTAAACACAAATTAGTCAAAACGACGTTAATTAGTCAATTTAGACATCACTTTGACCGATAATCAAGTGCATATGATGTCCAATATGAAGAGCTAAACGTCGTTTTATTTTACGTAGAGCATCTCAGAACTCAAACTCAAAATAAGCCAGTGCAATTTTTAAAGACACTGGACACTATTGGTAATTGTCAAAGACCAGTCTTCTCTCTTGGTGTATCTAAACATATGCATAAAATAAAAAACCTGTGAAAATTTGAGCTCAATTGGTCGTCGAAGTTGCGAGATATGAATGAAATAAAAAAAAACACCATTGTCACACGAAGTTGTGTGCTTTCAGATGCTTGATTTCGAGACCTCAAATTCTAAACCTGAGGTCTCGAAACCAAATTCGTGGAAAATGGCTTCTTTCTCGAAAACTACGTCACTCCATATGGAGCCGTTTCTCACAGCGTTTTATACCATCAACCTCTACCCATTACTCGTTACCAAGTGAGGTTTTATGCTGATAATTATTTTGAGTAATTACTAGTAGTGTCCACTGCCTTTAAGTACGTCCTTAGGTTTCCCGCTTCCGGTAGCGTATAGAGAATAGCCAAGGGGGCGCACAACAAATAATTGCTAGTGCCCCAAGCTCCACCACCCCCTCTCAACGAAAATTAAGAAAGGCAAAACAATATAGAAATCAGATGTTTGTTAAAACATATACAGAGGGGTTTCGGGTGGTGGTACACAAAACGATAATACTCACAGTGTCTAAACCATAAGTGAATTTGGGTTAAAACATTTCCCCCCAACAAAAAAAACATGTTATGACGTCATCGTGACGTCATCTTCAAAGTTTACAAGAACTTGCCAATATCTAACAACCTTTCAAGTTTCAGTATGGTCGCACTCATACTACGGGAGTTATACGACTTCAAAGGGTGCACAATAACGTCATTGATCTGAAACCTCACACATTATGATGGCTGTCTGACGATCAACATGTTTGAAAATTTTGCAAGTGATTACAACAAACTTCTCCACATAAATTTTCAAACAAATGCAATTTAAACAGTTCCCAATCTGCCGATGACTGACTCGATATGCCTACCTGATATTGCAATTAAGTCGCCATTATTATTGCCTATTCTATCCCTGCTCATTTTTAGTGTATTTTCACAGGCAATCATTTCCAAATCAAGCAAAATGTTGTTTCCAATTAATTCATTCATTTTCATAAAAAAACTTAATTTTTGTTTTCTGACTGCGTCCAATCGATGAACTGAGGTACTTAATTAATCAGCCTTCAAGCTTTCTCTGTAGTCAAACCCCCCAATTTGTTTGGTTTTACTGATACCTTTCAACATGTTTGGGAAGTGATGAGTTGTTTTAAAGGCATGCATTAGACACTTTTGATGGTTTTACTTAAAAACAAGTGTTAGCATAAAAACAGACTTGGTTTCGAGCATTGAATATCTGTTGATAGTATAAAACATTGCTCCCTCTGAGCGTGGTTTTTGCGAAAGAGATAATTACATTTCTTAAAATAAAATAAGACTTCAGCTGAGGCATTTTATTATGCATCTGAAAGCACACACAGATGCAACAAAGGTGTATTTTCTTTCATTCTTGTGAATTTGATGACCAACTATTGAGCCCAAACGTTCACAGGTTCGTTATTTTATGCATTTTATTATGTTGGGACAAACAAAGTAAGAATACTGCCGTCGATTTCACAAAACTCTTCCTAACTTAAGACTAATCTTAGGACTTAGGACGAGTTCCAACCCTGCACTGTAGCATGCAGAGTGCAGACCTTTGGCAATTACCACACGTCATGTCCCCCGGTGCCTTTGGGTTGGAAAAAAAATTCCTCCGTGGAAAAAAAACCTCCTCAAAGTGATAATCAAAAGTTTACAGCAGTAAGGCGTAAAAAAAAACCTAAATAAAACAAAACTTTATGACCATCAGTGTCTTGAGCTGCTTTTAAAGAAAATTAATACAAATATTGCTTAAAGGCAGGGATACTAATGGTAATTGCTCAAAATAATTGTTAGCATAAAAACTTACTTTTTAGTGACCAATGGAGAGATGTTGATAGCATAAAACATTGTGAAAAACGGCTCCCTCTGAAGTAACGTCTTTATCGAGAAAGAAGTTATTTCTCACTATAAAAATTAATATTTCAGTTTGAGTTTGATTTAGAGACCTCAATGTTTGACTTTGAGGTATCGAATTCAAGCATCTGAAAGCACACAACTTCGCGTGACAAGTTTTTTGTTATAATATTTCCATTATTATCTCGCAACTTCGACGACAAGTTGAGTTAAAATTTTCACAGGTTTGTTATTTTGTGCATAGTTGAGACAAACCAAGTGTGATGAGAACACTGGTCTATGGCAGTTAGGTCTACAAAAGGTGTCCCGTGTCTTTAATACTTTTTTTTGCTTAGCAGAAATGAGCAGACACAATGGCATCCGTTTCCACTGAGTTGAACTGACTTTCAATGTTGTTTTTATTATTGCACTAAAGGGACCATTATTGGAAAAAGGTGGAGCACAAAACCGAATTCTATCTTGGAGACCTACTAGTACTAGTTAAATTAAGGATGGGCCATATTATTGGTCAAGCAGTGTATAACTTTACCATTTCTTATCCTACAGACCTCCTTCGTTTGGAAGCTTCTGCAACTGGCTTCTGAATACCCAGGTACGTCTAGTTGGGTGGTTTGTTTGTCTTTTTTTGTTTGTTTGTTTGTTTGTTTGTTTGTTTGTTTGTTTGCTTGCTTGCTTGCTTGCTTGCTTGCTTGCTTGCTAGCTTGCTTGCTTGCTTGCTAGCTTGCTTGCTTGCTAGCTTGCTTGCTAGCTTGCTTGCTTGCTTGCTTGATTGCTTGATTGCTTGCTTGCTTGCTTGCTTGCTTGCTTGCTTGCTTGCTTGCTTGCTAGCTTGATTGATTGCTTGCTTGCTTGCTTGCTTGCTTGCTTGCTTGCTTGCTCGCTCGCTCGTTTGTTTGTTTGTTTGTTTGTTTGTTTGTTTGTTTGTTTGTTTGTTTGTTTGTTTGTTTGTTTGTTTGTTTGTTTGTTTGTTTGTTTGTTTGTTTGTTTGCGAGACCAGAAGCGCTTTGACATTTGGACTGTGATAAAGCGCTATATAAAAATCCTTTTTTACAGTGCTTCAATGACATAATCTGATTTTTCACTAGAATATTGCACGAACGCGACGCACAATGTACATATGCAAGAAACAAAGTGTACTACATGTACACCCATAGGGTCAATGTACTGTAACCATAGAAACAACGGCGTTTTTGTTCCTAAACATCATAGACACGTACATGGGGGGGGGGGGTTTGGAATATGTTGACTGCTGTGGTTTAAACATAGAGCAAGGACCATATTTAACACCACGACTGTGGCCCCCAGATCCTTTTCTTTTCTTTTGGATTAACTTAAAAAAAAAACTCCCCATGATTTGGTGTGTACGTGAAGCTGCAGGCGATACGGCGCGCTCATAAGCCAGTTTGAGATATGGTGAACACATTCATAATGACACTAATTAGTTTGGGTTACATTTTGTCTGTATACAGCGCAATCCTGTGGACCTTATCATGGTGCAGCCATCTTGAATTTCTCCCATTGATATCAATGTTACCAAACCGAGGCTGGAAGAACAAACTAGTCTGGTTCCTAATTGCAAGATGATTATTAACATTCATTATTGTTATTCGATACGAGGAACATGACCAAGATGAAGGCAGCATGAAAGGTCTATCCGTCACCTCAAAAATGGGCTAATGGTGTAGGGAGGCTGTGAAATAATCGAGGTTCACCCTTGGAGTCACATAGCGCTCGGGGCAGTCAATTTAAATAAAGAAAACATTCTTGTTTGTTTTGTGAATGGTTTTCTGTCAAAAATGACAAAAGTGCACTTATTTTTATTATAAAATGAATACATGTAATTAATGCTTTCACTTTGTACAGTGGTGAGAGAGAGGGAGTATTTCATTCAACTCGGCTACGACTCCTTGACTCAATAATCCATCTTTCAACTTAAATTATTATCAATTGATTTCAGAAACACGGAGCCCCTAAACGCATAAACAATCGTTTGTAAAAATTTGTTTCCCTGTGTTTGTCTGAAAGGTCTGCCAGGTCTGACCGATTGCACCTATCCATCTCCGGCCTCAGCTGAATCCGAGTGCCTGAGGTTTGGTCAGCATCTCTGCGACTCGTCGGAGCTACAGCAAGCCTTCAACGCGGGCTACTACCATGTGGTGTCCATAACAAACAGGTTCTGGTACGCCGTGCCGTCCGGTAGCGTCATCATGGGGTCTAGAGGTCTCGCCTTCTACGATGATCTACCAAGCCCGGTCATTACGACAGATTTCTACCCGTCCGCCGACCGCGACGCGATGACGAAGGCCTGCTGTGCCTTCCAGGCTCACCCCTGCACACTGGCGGAGCTGAAAGCAGCTTATCTGAGCGGGTATCGTCAAACAGATACTTGGTGGCTCGCATTCGCCGTGCCTGGACGCGACGTGAAGCTATTCACCGATGGGTGCGGTACGTACAGTGGTAGTGAGTGTTACGAGGGTGTGGTTGCTAACACTCCGAGGCCATCCGAAACCGCCAAAGTGATCTGTTGCCCGTTCTGTGGAGGTTTACCCGGCCTGTGCTGCCCTGCTGCTAACTAAGAGGGCAGCTATAGGGTGAATGAGTCAAAAAGAAGTTGCCGAGATTTCATGATTTACCTATAAAATACAAAATAACAACTGACACTCAAAACAGCAGGCACATACATATCATACGCATTCTTTCCTGCTTATGTGAAGAAAAAATAGAATGCAATAACTTAGGGAATAATAGGGTAGCTACTAGTTCTTTCACGTTCGTTTAACCCTGTAGTCCCTGCACCGCCCAAGTTTGCTGAAAACTAATATTTCAAGATTCTTGCAGTTAATTACTGGAATCGTAGTTCAAATTTTAAAAGATAGCCACAGCTTAAATTTTATGTACAAGGCGTGAGTTTTCGACAATATTATCATGGATGATGAATAAATACAGTTTCCTTTGTGTTAACTAATGAGCGTTTTGTTGGGGTAAGAGTTAAATAATTTCATCATCATTAGCTTCATTAGCTTAATAATGACTGTCGAGGATTCTTTTGACGTTCCTTTTTTTTCTTTCTACAAACACAAGCTAGCAAGGTTTCCTCCTACCACATACAGTATATCGATAGGTGGCTGGGCGGTCCAGTGGCTAAATGGTTAAAACATTCATGGTCGAATTGCCGTGTGATATGAAGGCCCGAGCCGAATCATGACCCATAAATTGACCAAACTAAATCAGAATAAGAGCCATATTGAACTAGTTTCCGGGTAAGACACCCCCCCCCCACACACACCTGACCGGAAAGTGGGTCAGTTCCCTGAAACCCGGGCTCCTGATCAGTTTTGTCCGGACTATGGGTGATTTTACGTGCGTTACACAACACACGGGACCTACAGCTTAACGTCCCATCCGAAGGACACAGCAATAAGTGCCTTGCTTTAGAGGGAAAGTGTGCCTTTGGTATTTTGGAACCGTTTGATTGTTTCACTTTTATTGTTATAAATGTATAGATATAAATTAACCTGTAAAAATGTCATTCAAAAATATTGCCGCGCTTTTGAGGATCGCCGAAATTCCGGAGCGATTATGTCTACGAAGGAAAAATAATCGGTAATTAAGAATACACAAACTGAGAAACGTAACAGTCAGTGACGTCTCTCATATCCAAATCGCGGGGATAACAACTGAATATATATTTGTCCATAACCACATTACTTCAAAGTGAAATGATGTTTCTAAAAAAAATGCTTCATAATACTATAGAAAGCTGTTGAATGCTTTAAAGGCAGTGGACACTATTGGTAATTACTCAAAATAACTTTTAGCATAAAAACTTGATAACGAGTAATAGGGAGCTGTTGATAGTATAAAACATTGTGAGAAACGGCTCCCTCTGAAGTCATAGTTTTCGAGAACGAAGCTATTTTCCACGAATTTGATTTCGATACATCAGAATTAGATTTTGAGGTCTCAAAATCAAGCATCTGAAAGCACACAACTTCGTGTGACAAGGGTGTTTTTTCTTTCATTGTTATCTCGCGATTTCGACGATCAATTGAGCTCAAGTTTTCCCAGGTTTGTTATTTTATGCATATGTTGAGATACACGAGATTTCCCGTTAAATAGAATAAACGCGCTGTTGATGGTGGCTGCTCATTAGTTTGCCGAAAATGAGTGGGAAACCTAAATATGTAGGTTTTAACCCTCTAGTCCCTGCACCGCCCGAGTTGAAAACTAATACTTCAAGATTCTTGCAGTTAATTACTGGAATCGTAGTTCAAATTTTAAAAGATAGCCACAGCTTAAATTTTATGCACAAGGCGTGAGTTTTCGACAATATTATCATGAATGATGAATAAATACAGTTTCCTTTGTGTTAACTAATGAGCGTCTTGTTGGGGTAAGAGCTAAATTATTTCACCGTCATTAGCTTAATAATGACTATCGAGGATTCTTTTGATGTTCCTTTTTTTCTACAAACACAACCTAGCAAGGTTTCCTCCTACAACATACAGTATATCGATAGGCGGCTGGGCGGTCCAGTGGCTAAATGGTTAAAGACCAACTATCCTCACTTGTCTTTCCGAACATAAAACAATTACGTATAAAGAAACAAGCCTGTTCATATTTTGGCTTAATATTGGTCATCGAATTTGTAAGAAAATATTTGGAATAAAACATTATTGTGTATATAGAATTGTGTGCTTTCAGATGCCTGAGAAAGAAAAAGCCTCATTAATGCCTGAAGCCTTTCTCATCTTCAATTTTTGTGTGTGAAAAGTAGCCCTATATTAAACATTTCAAAGGGTGGAGTTTTTATTATTTTATCCAAACATGTGCACAGGCACAAGACAAGACAGTGAAAACGTTGACTCAGTTGGTCATCGGAGTTGCAGGAGAATAATAATGAAGTAAAAAACACCCTTGTGCACAAATCTGTGTGCTTTCAGATGCCTATATCAGGCCTAAATATTTGAGTGATACCTTACCTCTTTCTCAAAAAATACATGTTACTAAAAAAGTTAACAAACCTGAGAACGTTAATTGAACTCAATTGGTCGTCGAAGTTGCGAGAGAATAATGGAAGAAAAAACACCCCTGTGATGGCACAGGTTGAATATGCTTTCAGTTGCTTTGAATTCGATACCCTAGCTGAGGTCTCGAATTCAACTCAAATATTTGAGTGAGAAATTACTTCTTTCTCAAAAACTATGTTACTTCAGAGGGAGCCGTATATTTTATGCAATCAACAGCTCCCCATTGCTCGTTACCAAGTAAGTTTTTATGCCTAACAATTATTATTTGGAGTAATTACCAATAGTGTCCAGTGCCTTTAAATTACAGTGTACATCCGTGGTAATATTTAAGATATAATTATTCACAGTTCTATAACCAGACCTTTAATTTATAAAGGCATTCATGGTCGAAAAGCTTCCTATATAGCTTTTAGGCATGATTAATCTTAAGAGTCCAAAATTAGAGATGCATAAACAAACTGTGTTTTTTTCCCTATTAAATACCAATAATACCTTATGTGAAGCACACACGATCGCTTTCAAGGTCTTTAGTGAAGCACTGTGAACAATTCGGCGTAATAAGGCTTGCTATGTTTAGTGGTTATTCAATGGGCTTAATGCAAAATGGTACAACAACAAAAAGACTGGTAATGCACATTAACTATTAATTAAGCTTTCAAAAATAGATTTAAAAGTTTTAATAATGAAATGAACTTCCTGGTCAACATATAGAAGGTTATCCTGATAAAATAAACCAGAATTTTCCTCAGATATTACTTAACGAAGTTCTGTAGTAATTTGAAACCACAATGGGAAAAACTGGGAATAAGTTTTTGGGGTTTAAACGAAGTTTGTCTTTGGAGAGCGGGATTGAACCAACGACCTCTGGATTAACGTAATGGCGCTCTACAAACTGAGCTATCTAGCCCTATATGTTGGCTGTCAATTATCCCAACAAATATAAAGACACTGGACACTATTGGTAATGGTCAAGGACCAGTCTTCTCACTTGCTGTATCGAGCATATGCATAAAATAACAAACCTGTGAAAGTTTGAGTCGTCGAAGAAAAAACACCCTCGTCACACGAAGTTGTATGCTTTCAGATGCTTGATTTCGAGACCTTAAATTCTAAAACTGAGGTATCGAAATCAAATTCGTGGAAAATTACTTCTTTCTCAAAAACTACGTTACTTCAGAGGGAGCCGTTTCTCACATGCAATGTTTTATACCATCAACAGCTCCCCATTACCCCATTACCCCATTACGAGGCACCACCAGTCGGTTGGTGGCGCTGTTGCCTGCTTCGGCCACTGGATGGTGGTTTCGTATAGATATTACTGTCTATATATTTTACAGTGTCGGAGCACTAATTTATTTTGTGAGAATTATGTTCTTAGCAATGTGATACAAAATTTGATATTTTGAAAAACTTAACCTGTGTCAATCTGGAAACTGTTTAAAGCATTATTGTCCATAGGCTCACACTTCGTGTATCAAAACTTTTAATAAAATAACAAACCTGTGAAAATTTAGGCTCAATCGGTCATCGGAGTTGGGAGAAAATAACGGGAAAATTATTCATGAAATAATATCAAGAGAAGTCTTTCACCATTTACCTTCTGTAAACCCTGTAAGTTATTTGTAAATCTGTGAACTTTTTTTTCTGTTCCGAAAGTGTATAATGGCTTTAAAGACATTGGACACTATTTTTATTTATTTTTTTGTGCACTTAAATTGCCAATAGATTAAAGACCTCGTGAAAGTGGGGACAAATTACAAAAAATTACAAGTCTGTTGTCTTATGTTTAAATGGTATAAAAATGTCATTTTATTTGAATCAGATACTCTCTCAGACCGAAATTTGAGACATCATCGGACATCCAAAACAAAATTATGTGGTCTGTACATTCCAAAGACGAATAATGTTTATTAAAAAATATAAACTAATTTATGATCGTGGAGTCCTTTCTTAAACGTAATATTTTAAGTAATTTAAATGCACTCCTTTTTGGTAATAATTGTCATCGAGCAGTATTTTTTCTTGGTGTATCTCAACGTGTATATAAACATAACAAACAAAGTTATAATGAGAAAATGTTGGTCATCAAAGCAAGAAATTAATGGGAAAAAAATACATTATACAGTTACTGTGTGCTTTCAGCTACCTTAAAAGGAAGTTCTTGTTTATTATAGTGATGTTTGGTTATTTAAACACAGGATATGGAATTTCATGTTTTTTACAATTATGAATTTTAGAATAATAAATAAAATTAATGAGGACAACTTGGGCTTAATCCGCCGTGTGAATTTTCAGTGTTTGAACACATTTTCCTTGTCGATATTTTGTATGTGAATGGCGCGTTACCCGTACCGATCCTGTATCATACATACATTTTATTTTGACAAAATACAATTTTATTTGTTTTCTCAATTAGGAAAAAGACTAGTCATAACTTAATTTAATATAAGAATACTTATCAACAAAAGCTTGTTTACATTTCAAGAAGAATGCCTCATTATTGTACCGTAACATAATGAAAACATTCAAGCTATTTGTTGCTAACTGCACCATTTCTCCTCTTGAAATGGCAGTGTAACTTTCAAACAAACACTTTCTTAAATGTAAATTTGGGGACAGGAAAAACAAAAGGCAACTATAACGTTAAACTATGCACTCATAAAGTCACATGGTCTCGACATATCGAGAATTCTGACAGAATCCTCGATTGCGAACAAGGCCATTTCGTCCAAGTCCAGTCCGAGACTCGTCCGAATAGCCGAAGCTACCATGTAATGGTTGCCGAATGAGGAGCTCGGCACTCTTCGTGAATCATCGGAACCCTTTGCCTCAGTAGACTGATGCCGTTGATAGCTGCAGTGTTCGTAACGTCGGAAACTACCGAATATCTGATACGGGTGGTGGCGTATGGCGGTTGCGTACTCGGTCTTTATTCTTAGCTTTCTCGGAAGGGCACCTACGTCATAGTAGGAAGATTGGAGTTCCATCTTGGGCACGATGTTGTCGGCAAATTGAAGAGAATGTCCTCCCCTGGAAGAGGGTGCTTTCTGCTCATTGATGTCTTGGTAGGTCTTAGCTTGGTCATGGTGGAAACTTTCCGCCTGATGACGGCCGTTTTCATTGTAAAGCGAAATGTCAATGGCACTGTCCGGGACGAACAGGTCGTTCAGAAGTTCCCACTCATCGTCAATAGGCTGGTCACGGTGACCAACTGGAGGGTTGACAGACGGCTGCGGACTGGGCAAGGCGAGACTCACAAACGACGGGTTGACACGGTTGCTCTCACGCTGCGATGGTGTGAGAATCGAAGAAGCTTGTTCGTCATCAGAAGAGGTGACCCTGAGTGGCGTTGCTGGTGAAGATTTGCGAGTGGGAGGTGGGGATTTGCGGTTGTCTTGAGGTTTGGAAGAAGGCGCCTTGGTGTTAATCTTACGGGTCAAAGGGCAGCTCTGATGCAACTGATAGTGGGAGCACTCGGCATTCAGTTTCCAGAAGTTGTCCTTGGCGTTGGGTTTACCTTCGTTCTTGAGCACCTTGACGAAGCAGTCGCTGACGGAGAGGTTGTGACGAACGCTGTTCTTCCAGCCCACGTAGGTGCCGCGGAAACACTCGTAGTGACTGGACATGTGGCTCTGAATACCTCGAAGGGTCAACATGCCCTCGGGTGAACTCTGAGGGAAATAAAAAATATGAAATGGAAATGTTAATTCAGCGGGCACATTCATGTTATATAAAATATTTAAAAAAAAAATATTTGTCCCATATTGAATTTTCAAAATGTTGCATAAGGGGTATGTTGAAATTGTCCATCTGGGTGCGTTCCATTAGCTTCCCTGGGTCGATCCCGGTGTGCTCATCAAAGTGGCGTATTAAAAAAAAAAATAAAAAAAAAAAATAAGGGCGAACGTGGGCAGATAATAATCCCCACGTTCGTCCTGGAAAAGTCGCCTACTTTTTTCCTTTTTTTTTTTTTACCCTCGTTCAACCTGGAAAAAAAATACGCATCACATCACCACGCGACCCTTCTCGTGGTGACGTCAGCGCAACACGGGTCAGCCCCAAGTGGCCCGCTTGAGGATAGGGTCACTTCGGGTTGACGTCACCAAGAGAAGGGTCACGTGATGATGCGTATTTTTTCCAGGTAAAACGTGGGTATAATACACACGATCGTCCTGGGGGAAAAAAATAGACGAGTTTTCCAGGACGAACGTGTGGTAGTTATCTGCCCACGTTCGTCTTGGAAAAAAATAAAATAGGCCACCCGGATGAGCACACCTCATATGAAGGACACCTCATATGAAGGACAGATCCTCCGGTACAGATACCCCTATGACACCGGCACGCCCTATTAAACTGTTTTGAAGGGTGCGTTCGGGATTAAAGAATTCAAATTGACATGCGGACTTATAGAGTTGGGAAAAATCTAGTATTTATCTCAAATTCCATTCAACACTAGATGGAAAAGGCATGTAAGTCAATCCCATCCATTGTTTTACTGAAATTTGCTTTCGTCAAATGAATTAACTTAGGGTGCATGTACCACGTCCATTCGAATACCCGTCCATTCTCATGTGGAAACCGATGGGTGGTTTCGGGTAATCACAAAAATGACAACCATAACAGAATGCTATAAACATAACGACTGCAATTCAAGTCATTGTTTATTAATATTTGGTATTGCTTCTTGGTAACGTGGCTGCCGATTTTTCCAAATTCTTGAATAATGACATATTAACAGTTTTTCTGCGGAAGAAATAACTGACAATCCATGGTGGAATAACTCCATGGACAAATTAACGAGCGTTTTTGTAACACGTGACGGGAAACAAATAATAGCCAGAAATAGTGACATCTTGAAGAGTCTCGTCCCCCCTACCTATCGGATAGTTGAAATCTTACCTTAATAGCTACAGCGATGAGTTCGGCGTACGAGAGCTCAGGCTTCACCCGGCGTTGGTAGTTTGGCCGGCGGGACTTGGGTCGACTTTTACCCGCCGAGCAACCGGTGGATGCAGAGGCCATTTTACTCGTAAGAGATTATGAAGGTTACTTTGAAAGTGATTGAGACTAATGAATCACTTCGAGCTGGTAAAAGTATTTGCAAACAGGTCATGGAGGGAGAGAGAACAAAATTTCGACGTTGTATCATGAAGAAGTCGTCAAGAAATGACAAGTAGACGCAACTTGTTCCGAGAGACTGCACTGTCCAGCGGGCAGGGACAATGAAGCGGGCAACTACAGTAGGTACGGTTACAAAAGCACGGCGGCAAGACAGAAGCCCGCCTGCCCTTGTCTCCTTTCTTCGGCACCGAATTCTTTTATGAACTTGCGGTGGGTTCAAAAGAACTCCCGGTCGCTTCTTCAGAAGTTTAAGGTCGGCTATCTTTTAGTCTTTCTGCGGCATCTTGTCAAGTATTTAAGTTTGTTGTGTGGGAGGTAATAAGGATGGTTTTTTTTACAAGGTATGATAATGATGGGGTATTGTGTAAAGGGATGTCATGAGGCATCTGGTGTAGGCCTATTATTTTCCAAGAATTTTACATGTATAATAATTATCATAAAAACAACCGCCGTGTACTGGAAATGAAACCGTGTTGATCCATTTCTGTAGATTAGTGTATAAACTCATACATTATAAGAATTTTGAAGATGATGATAATTATTAGTTTAAGACTTTAAAGGAACACGTTGCCTTGGATCGGACGGGTTGGTCGTTGAAAAGCGTTTGAAACCGTTTGTTATTAAATGCAAAACAATGATTAGATAGATAATTTAAAAGTAGAATATAATGATCCACACAAATTTGCCTCAAAATTGCGTGGTTTTCCTTTTACTTTGCGAACTAACACGGTCGGCCATTTTGTATGGGAGTCAAAAATTTGACTCCCATTTGACTCCCATAAATGGCCGACCATGTTAGTCGATGAGATAAAAGGAAAACCAGGCAATTTCGAGGCATATTTGTGTAGATCATTGTTTCTACTTTTACAACATCTTTCTAACCATATTTTATACATTTTATAACAAACGGTTACAAACGCTTTTTATAGACCAACTCGACCGATCCAAGGCAACGGAATCTCCTGCGTGCCACCATGGAGCTATATGATGTCACACACCGGCCACACGATAAAAAGCTTGACATTATGGTGACTGAACATTTGGTTTGACTAGGCCCCCAAAACAACCTTGTGAAAAGTTGTGAATTGTCTGCATCATGCAGGAGCCCCAACATACAATGTTTTCATCGATGTGACCCCCTCCTCGCCCGCAATTGTTTTTCTCAGTTCATCAAAATTGCCACCGTCGTAGGTACTTTTCATAAAAAAAATCAGGAACCGTCATGATGGCAATTCTGTAGGCCTACTACAGAAAAGAATTTCTCCCCGCACGGCTCTCTCCCGCACACGCACAACCTTCTTTAGCTCGTCATCATTATATTCAACCGAGAGCTGAATGCTGTGTCAATTTATTAGCCTTTTTGAAAATAATGGTGGACACTATATGGGGTTGCCCTGTTATGTTTTGGGTGGATATCATCCGATTTACCTAAAAATAATAGTTTCATGCTATTGTGTCGGCCCACGGAGGAATTTTTGCATGGTCGGCCATTCCTCAAGATGGCTTGATCTTCCTGAGTGCTGAGTCCACCCTCAACGACCTCCAAGTCCAATTTCCTTTGAGCTTTTTCGGGGAAAACCCACAAAAAAACAAAAAAAACACCCCAAAAGATTAGATCTGGACTTCGTTGCCTATGCATTTGGTTTGGTTTGTAGACGTTGGGGAATCGAAATAAATTCATCGTTCATCAATATAAAATTATTTTTATTTTGTATTATTTAAAGTAAAATTAATTCATGCTGATCGTCCACTTTGGTACATTCACTTACTAATCGCCGTCCCAGCCGCGCCAACAGAGGGCGGTATTGAAAAGCAGAAACGCGCACAAAATCGTGCACACATCCCAGGCATTTCCACAAAAACGAAACCAGAAACACCAACATTTGGTTGTGTTTGTTGCTGATATATCTTAACTTTCTTAACTTTGTAAGGTAAGTTCTGTAACTGAGGAATTCATGTGCCAAAAATGCACCGTAAACTCCATTTTTGCCCCAAAACTACGGGGCCTTCTAACGACCTCGACAAAAACCAACATCACTTGGCTTGTCGTTTCCGTTTACGTGTATTGTGATTTTGCGCCATGTCTGTGATGTACATCGACATTGTGGTTTTAGTTGCACGGTGGGTACCAGCAACCTCCGTACATTTTAGTGTTGAACTTGTGGAACTGTGTACGAGTTGTTCATTCTTTGGCATTTTGAACCTAGTTGTTATTTTATTTTAAAGTTTTCCCTGATATCTACCTTCTAAATCGATCATTGGTGGATCATTCATTGACTTGAGTGTCAATCTCACTCTGCTACCCCGTACCCCCCTCCTATTCTCAGTTGTTGTTTTCTGGCTTAATTAAACATGATTAAACATAGAGGTAGAATTAAACATAAAACAAGTGTGGTTGGATGTCGTTCAATTTATTTATTTCTATCATATCTAGTTACTGTATCTACCTGCCCCCTGAACAAGGCAAGAGTCCATTTGGTTCTCTCAGTCTCATGTATGGTTTTCTACTTATGTTTGATAGAGTCGCCCTTGCTCTATCTATGGTAGAGTCTACCCTAATAATTTTGTTGTACTTCAAAAAGTAAAAAGTTCAAACGAGTTGAAACTTGAAGGAAGGGAGCTTGTTGAAGGCACGCACAGAAGGAGAATTTCCTCCATGTTGAAATTGTACACAAATTTATGCATTTGACTTTGAGATGAGAAATTTTAGACCAAAAAGAGTTAAAAAAGGAACAAAACAAAAACCTGGGCTCTGTAGTTTACTTGTTTAAAAATAATTGATCTTGCCGCAGATGTCAATAATATATCAAATAATTTGCCCAGTAGTAGGGCAATTGGTCTTAGCTGCACCATGCACTACAGTTGACTTGATTGAGGCTGCAATTACATCTTTGGTTAGAGGACAAGGCCACTTCCAATTTGGAAGCGCACTTAAAATCTACGGGATAGCCTACTTTTGAAGGGGCACCAAGACCAATTTGAAGGGGCACCAAGACCAAGGTAACAGAGATTGTGACCTTTGCATAAATCCAGGCCTGACGAATAGTTGTGGTCGTTTTTCCCATGGATTGAAAGTGGGGGGGGGGGGGAGGGGGCGGGGGAAGTGGTGGCTTTTTGAATTGGCAATGTGCATAATTATCTTGGGTTTATTTCTCTGTTGTAGTGCAACTGAGTCGCAGTTAGTCATCCAGGTATTCTACCTGGCCTTGCATGCCTGGGCTAGTACTTCTAGTATGGTAACGGTGATAATCCCCCCAAAATCAATCGCCAGCGTATAAGATGCACTGAAAGATAAGGCGCACCAATGTTTTTGGGGTCTAAAAAGTCAGATAAGACTTTCCGCAGGAAAATATGATAAAGTGTACATTTTTCCAGTAGGCCCATTTGAGCTTTCTTTTACCGTACTTAAATCTGGCAGCTAGCACCCTCTTTGGTGCATGTACATGTACATGAATAGGCAAGTAGGAAAACTTTGAGTGGAGCTCGAAATCAAGCAAAAAATATTAAATCTCTAATTATTTGATGTTGTGGAGAAAACATGGGCAAATTTGGAGAGGGTAGGGTTTAAGTTTGCATTTTTTGGGGGTGATTTGACTAAGCTT
The DNA here is from genome assembly GCF_032118995.1 of Asterias amurensis. Classification (NCBI taxonomy): domain Eukaryota; kingdom Metazoa; phylum Echinodermata; class Asteroidea; order Forcipulatida; family Asteriidae; genus Asterias; species Asterias amurensis. The sequence continues at coordinate 18,265,497 of NC_092650.1, forward strand.
AGATTAGACAGAATGACCCTTTCTAATTGTTTTCTAAAAATGTTAAAACATTCCCTCATCTTCTTTTACTTCTTTCCCTAATTTAGAGATCATCATGGAGGATTCTGAAGATTTGCATGTCTGCTTAAAATGCAATGGGAAGATACTCGGACTGGACAAGTACATTGAGCACAGACAGACTAACTGTCAAGTCAAAGCCAAGGAAACAGAAACTCACCCAAGAAATGGTATGTATTTTATGGATTGAGAATGACTAAATGACTTTTAGTACTCATAATTAGATTCTGCTCGTTTATGATAACTCAATTCTACATTAATAGTAATATTATAGGTAAATTTAATTGTACTTAAAGCCACTGGACACTTTGTAAATGACCACTCTTCTCACTTGGTGTATCTCAACATATGCATAAATTAACAAACCTGCGAAAATTTGAGCTCAATCAGTTGTTGAAGTTGCGTGATAATAGTGAATGAAAAAAACACCCTTGTCACACAAAGGTGTGTGCTTTCAGATGGTTGATTTCAAGACCACAATTTCTAAATCTGAGGTCTCAAAATTAAATTCTTGGAAAATTACTTCTTTCTCAAAAACTACATTACTTCAGAGGGAGCTGTTTCTCACAGTGTTTTATACTAGCAACCTCTCCCCATTACTCGTAACCAAGTAAGGTTTTATGTGAATAATTATTTTGAGTAATTACCAATAGTGTCCACTCCCTTTAAATAAGGGAATAAAAGGGTAGCCATGAGTTCTTAAATATGGTAGCAACGAGTTCTAAAACGGCCATTAAAAACCGGCAGTTTCATTGCCGTAAGATAAAGGCCCTCGCCTTGGGCTTGGGCCTTTATCTTACGGCAACGACCCTGCAAGGTATTAAACAGCCGTTTAAGAACGAGTCACTACTCTTGTATTTAAATTTTTATTGGCAGAGTTTTTGTACAATGCCAAACAGTTTAAATTTAAATTGTTTGTTCAAATCAGTCAAAAATCCTACAAGGGAACTTGGCAAAGCTCCGACAAAGGGATATTAATACGCAAAGTAGGTAACAGTCAAACTCTCTCAGTCTCATGACACAAATGAACAAATTGTGGTTCAGGAACTAGACGCCAATATTCTAGTCTACTATTTTTAGTTTTTACCCATTCACTGATGTGTGTTAACACTGTATTCTCAGTACTTTCCCGAGTCCTGTGAAAAATTAATATACCAGGCTTATTACTTGGGTGGGATTCGAACCCAGGAGTAGCCTTGCTCAAGGCAGTCGCATTATTCGCTCCGAAAAGACGCAGCTGTAAACCCACCTGCCGTATACCCTGTGCATGGTGTGTGCGATCACACCGAATGACCCACCCGTATACACACTGTCACATCGCACGAATACTGTTCACACAAGTCATCGCACTCGTACACCACTAACCGCATGCGGAGGCCGTCAGGCCGACAGCCTTGTCGGGTCTGTATCTTCCCGTTTTAATGTGTTGTATTGAAAAAATTCCAATAGTGGACGAAATTGGGGGGGCTCTAGGATATGCTAGTATGCAGCTCATGAATATGTATATCGTTCGTCAGACCTATCAGACAACACAGGATGTGAGGCAAATGAATTATTCATTTTGACGTCCAATCAGGCACTTCCCTTATCCTGACCTTTGGACCCTATCATGCGTCCGTGGTGGTGGTGTGTGAGGTAAACATGTCTCGTCTTTCGCGGGCATTATGGTAATGAGCTGACCGTGGGAACTCCTCGCTTATTATAGTAATGAGGTCAGTGGCTTCAACACAGATCCTTCAAGGCTGTCGGCCTGACGGCTCCACATGCGGATAGTGTACGGGGGCATCGTGTCGTGCGATGTTACGCACAGTGAATACGGGTGGGTTTTACGCACAGTGAATACGGTTGGGTTTTTATACAGCGGCGGTCTTTTTTCGGAGTGAATAATTCGACTGCCTTGAGCAAGGCTAACCCAGGAGCACGACCCTTGCAATTCTAGAGCAGTGTCTTACCAACTAGACTACCGAGATTGCCCGGTAGCTAGAGGCAGTTCAAATCCTAGGTTTTGGCAGCGGGTACCGCAACGATATAATAGATGTTAGGTTTACATCAGGGATAAATAATATTAATTTTGTTTTTTACCCATACACCGATGTGTGTTAGCACTGTATACTCAGTACTTTGCCGATATTCTAGTCATTAGGATTGCAGTCCAACCACTTGACCACAGTGGCGTGAACTGTATTCTTGAACTGGTAAAAAGAAGTTTCTCTATATTAACTTAACACTCCAAAATTGTAAACAGAATATAAGTCTATCCTGTCTTCTTTTTTTCCCCTTCATTTAGAAACAAATGCTACATCTCCAGACGACTCATCAATACAGCAGAGTGAAGATGGCTCACCGAACATCCAAACTGAAAAACCTAAACAGAAAAGGAAGCGAGGTCGCCCAAGACGAATCATAAGACAAAGTGAAGATGAGCAGACTTCAAAGGAAAGTGAACGAGTAGAGAGAGAAATCCAAGAAGCGTTGGATTTGTCTTTGCTCTCTGAGAGCAACAAACAAGAAAATGGCGAAACTTCGGACGCGGTTGTCACTCGTACTCGGAGGAACAAAAAGCCAAGGCGAAGATTTGAGAATTGCTTTGCTGATGACGATGATGGTGATGAAGATGATGATGATGACGATGATCAAACATGGCAAAAATCCAAATTGGTCAAGGGGAGGAGCTCAGCGTCAACAGGAAAGTCTTCAAAAAAACGAGGAAGAGCAAAGAAACCCCTGCCTCCCGAGGATGAACTAGCAATTGAAAAGGCCCGTGTGGAAGACCGCTTTATATGTGAACTCTGCAAGTTTTCCAGTCTTAGCACGGCTTCACTACTGCAGCACCTTAAGACTACGAAACACACGGAGCATCTGGCAAATGCTAAGGGGGACTCCGCCGCCACGTTTGAGTGTAATTCGTGCCCCTCAATCTTCTTCACCGAAAGTGCTCTAACGCACCATCAAATACGACACCAGCAGCAATGTAAGTGCAGCAAGTGCGGAGTGGATTTTGAGACGCGAGCAGAATTGGGGAAACATCGCAGGATAGAACATGATAAAGAAGTAAGAAAAACCAGCACTGACGTCTGTGAGACATGTGGAAAGGCGTTCTCCAGAGGCTACTTAAAGATTCACAAAAGAATCCACTCGGGTGAGAGACCCTTTGCTTGCGATATTTGCACCTTCAAGACGAATCAGAGGGGGGATCTGCTGATGCACAAGAAGAGACATATGGGCATCAAGGACCGCAAATGCCCCACGTGTGATTTCATCACCCTCAGGTCGTCAATCTTGAAGAACCACATGTTGACCCACACCAAAAGAGAGAAGACCGAGGAATGCCCAACCTGCCTCTTGAAGTTCTACAACAAAAATCTTCTGAGATCCCACGTCTACATGAAGCACGTTCTAGCGCGGGATCACTCGTGCACAGAGACAGGTTGCACATACAAGTTCAAATACAAGATTGAACTTGTTGCGCACATGCGAACACACTCTAAAGAAAAACCCTTCTTGTGTACTGTGTGTGGTTACTCTGGATCCTCTAAGCAGGCTTTGACCAGACACTTCCGAAAGCACACTGGTGATAAACCTTTCAAATGTGACTTCCCTGACTGTTTCTACGAGGGTCGTGTCTCAACCCACCTTACTCGCCACAAACGGCTTCACACAGGCGAGAAACCATACAAGTGCCCATACTGTAACTACCGAGCCAACACCCATGAGAATGTCCGGAAGCATATCCGTAACACAAAGAAACACGCAGGACTCAGTGTCTACATGTGCAAGTTTTGTAAAGACATGCAGACTGACCGCTACCAGGAGCTCGTAGATCATGTACGGACAGCACATGCAGAGCGCTACCTCACATTTGACAAGGTTTCCCACCAATCAGGCCTTCTTGCTGATAAGGAGGAGGATGCGACTGCAGTTGAAGATGGCGAGCAAGAACCTGTGCCAGACGGCCACCAAGGACCTGTACCAGATCACCCACAAGGACCTGTGCCAGAGGACCACAAAGGACCTGAGCCTACAGTCAACCCTGGAAGAGGTATAAACTGTGACCTACAGATCAATATCCCTACCCAAGACATCGAGTCCAACCTCCAGGTTGTTGTGCCAACCTCATCGGTTAACAACTCTGACCTGCAGGTAGCCGCTTCTTCGACCTCTGAAGTGACCTCTGACCTGCAGACAGCTGTGCCAACCTCTGAAAGTAGTAACAGGAAGTACATCTTGGTGGTCCAGGAAGGAAATGAAGAGCACCCCCAGGAGGGTGGGGATAGCACCAAGGAGGCAGACCAGGCATCAGCAGGAGAAGATGAAGAGCTGCAGGAGATTCAGATGGTTACTGTGGAAGGACAAGCATCTCAGGCCCTTGAAATGCTCTTGAGACATGCCAATGGATCACAAGGTGCACAGGACTTTATCATCTATTGAGATGAGTTCAGCAGGCAAAGGGTTTGTTTTAAAGGCACTAGACATGCTTGGTAATTGTCATAGACCAGTTTTTTTCACTTTGTGTATCCCAACATAAAATATCAAACAGGCTGTGAAAATTTGGGCTCAATTGGTCATCGAATTTGCAAGAGAATAATGAAAGAAAAACACCCTTGTTGCAATACATTGTGTGCTTTCAGGCGTCATCTGAAGTCTTTTAATATTTGAGTGAGAAATTACCTGTTTCTCAAAACCTACGTTACTTCAGAGGGAGCCATGTCTCACAATATTTTGTACTATCAATGTCACTCCATTGCTTGTTACCAAGTAAGTTTTTATGCTAACATTTATTTTTAGTAATTACCAATAGTGTCCAGTGCCTTGAAGAGTTCAACCACAAGACAGTATTGTGAAATTTATAGGTTTCTGATACCAAGTCCAAACTCTAACTATCCCCCAATCTTTCAAAAACCTCTTCAGACAGGTGTTTAATAGCAAAGGAGTGAAGGTTCCAAGTGTTTCTTTTTTAATTCAAGACTTTGAGGTTGGGGCAAGTTGGGTTGGTGGCCTAAATTTTTGAATTACAAAAAATTCCAAAGTGTACAAATTATCAAAACTACGTTTGAATGAATTGATTAACAACACACAAGACAAGCAAGTTAAAACATAATTTTGCTCAAGTAACTCTTTAAACTTCTTATAGAGACTTATGAACAGCAGAAAAGCGATCACAAGTTTGTAAGTTATAATCTCCATAAAAATAAAGATGATTTATGTTTTACTCCTGTAGGCTGTACAATGGGATCTAATATACATAAATGTACCTGCACATATTACCTCGGTGATGAATCCACAAAATGTCAGTAAAAGTGAATAAAAGTTTCTTTTGTTTCCCCCCAAAAAACAAATCTTATAATCAATTCGCAAAATAATTATTGTTGTTTTTCCAGGAGAAAAACTTGTTTATTATCAAACTCACTCGTATGTACAAAACAACTACATGTGTAATCAATCCACAATTTAACATGCAAACTACTGTAGGCCTACATGTAGTCAGTTACAAACTACACAGTAACAAATAATTTATAATATGGCACACAAAAACACACTCTGTATAAAAACCCACAGGCATGCTTTTATTACAATATTTAAAAATGCTGATCGTAAATATACTTAAAAACAAATTGCAAAAACATAATCTGAAAGGGAACACAATTTATTTGAAAATTTTCCCAAAATGCTGTTGAAAAAGAATATGTTTTGATTGTTGGTGCAAGAGTTCCATCAATTTTTGAACCTGTATTATAATTTAAAATGTTTTGTTTCATTCATATTTTGTTTTTTACAACAAAATAAATCTTTGATTTATTTTACCTTGCGCACACAAATTGTTATCTTGATAATTTTATACATTTTTTTCAGACTTTTTAATTTGTTCGTTTCTTTGCCCTGGTTAATTATTTGTGGGAAGGTGAGACATAATGGATTTCACTTTTGGGAAATTTTGTTCTGCATTCTTTTTCCCAGCTTTATTAAATGCAGGGTACACTTTTGGTTACAATTGTCAAAGACCAGCCGTTGATTTCATCAAACTCTTCGTAACTTAGGATTAATATTATGACTATAAACATTAGGTCTTAGGAGGCATTGAACCCATCCTAAGGTAGGACGGGTTACTCATCCTAACTCAAAATAAAACTCATCCTAGCGTTTCGTGAAATTGGATTTCAGAATCGCAATCTAAATTGCAAGAAAACAATGAAAGTTAAAACAACCTTGTTGCATGTGTGTACTCAGATAACTTGGGTAGGCTTCATGCCTAAAGCCATTTTCAGGTTTAAATTTTTGAGGTGAAAATTACCTCTTTCTTTAAAGGCAGTGGACACTATTGGTAATTACTCAAAATAATTATCATCATAAAACCTTTCTTGATTACAAGTAATGGGGACAGGTTGATGGTATAAAACATTGTGAAAAACAGCTCCCTCTGAAGTGATGTAGTTTTCGAGAAAGAAGTAATTTTCCACGAATTTGAGGTCTCGAAATCAAGCATCAGAAAGCACACAACTTCATGTGACAAGGGTGTTTTTTCATTCACTATTATCTTGCAAATTCGACGACCGATTGAGCTAAAATTTTCACAGGATTGTTATTTTATGCATATGTATAGATACACCAACTGTGAAGACTAGTCTTTGACAATTACCAATAGTGTCCACTGTCTTTAAAACTAAGTATAAATACTGTTTATGTTGGGCAATGGTTATCAAAAGTATACCCTGGGGAATTTCTGAAAGAATTGAAGGGGTTTTTCTTCCCTATAAAATGGAGTACAGAATTGTTATCATAAAATGACTATGAAAACAGAAACACAGGGTCAGAAAATAGCACTAATTAAAGATAGATGTAAATTACGCACAGTTTTCAGAAGTTGCTTGAACTGATAAGGCATTGTTTAACTAACAGGTGAAGATTGTTGGAAATAATTATGGGATGAAAAAGCAAGTTAATGTTCTACATGTACATAGATATATATGGCAACATGATGTAAATGTTGGACTGTTTTGTACTGGGCTTGATAAATGTACTGGGCTCGATTTCATCCAAGAGCTAAGAAACTGCAAATCAATCTTAATTGCTAAAGAAAAATGTGTTGTCACAATACAAATTACTTTATAGTGATACTGACAATTATTCTCGAGATGAATCTCCAGATGCCTTCATTGGACATGACTCGTGGGGGCCAGCAGAGCTCCATCCCCCACGAGCCTGCACAGCAGATAGTACTTTGTGAAATAGAGCCCTTGTGAAGTTAATTTTTAAAGAGCAAGAGAAATTACCTATTCAATTTTGGAACGTACTCATTATTTCCAATAGCAAACGTCATTGTGTGTTTGGGGGAGAATTACAATCCTTTAACCCCATATTAATGGTATAAATTTGCAATCTATATTTGATGCACTTCCAGTAGAAAATATTTTAGCATCAAATTTATCCAATAAACACAAACCAATTAAAAATAAATGGGTCAGTATTTACATTCACATAGTAAACAATCTATTCCAATTAAATGGTTTAGAAGAATTTTTTTGTATATGTATTTTGAAATTGCTGAAATGGATTTGCAGTTGGATAATGTCAAATACAATTTGTAATGGTGGGTGTTTTCTTACGTTTATCTGTACATTCTAAAATGTTATGATGATTATTTTCACAAAAATTGAATGCTGTTTGAAGTATTTAATCAAAGCAAGATGATGAACTGTTTCAATAAACTGTACATGATAAATAAAAAAGAGTTGAAGAAAACCACTTTGCTCTCTTATATGTTTCTCAAATATCATTTTATATTAAAAAGAATTGTATTAAACTTGCAAAATGTAAACATTTCATGAATGCTTAAGAAAAAAATAGGGGAAATTGTTAACATCACGTTTTAACACAGAGTAAAAACAGTTGTCAAAAATAACTTCTGACATCATTAAATTGGCAAGTTATTTTTTTCAATTCTAAAAGAAGAAATCCAGTTTTTATGAATGTTTAAGTTCAATAATAATGCCATATTTTCATACGGCAAACTGAGCCCAATTTTATGGAGCTGCTTCAGCACAACAAGCTAGCAAAAATGTATGCTTACCAGAAAAAAAGATTACAAGCTAATTGAAACCATCTTACATGTAGCATATGTGACTGATCATGCTTAGTGTTGCTGGAAGCAGAGTTTGTGTTAAATCATCAATTTCTGCTGAAGCAATAAGAGCTGCTTAGGTAGAAATTATTAAATTTCTGCTTAGCAAGTTGTGCAGGATACCAGTTACAAATGATACAGGCTGTGGTATTTTGGCTGGTAAGCATTTATTTGTTTATTTTGGCTGTTGAGCTTCAGTATATATTATTATAATACAATAATATTTATTATATAATAATATTATAATACAATAATATTTTTGAATACAGCAGCTGAGCATATTATTTCGGATCATTTAAAACCAAAAACAATCTTGAGCCTTCTAAATAAAAAAACCCATGTAGGCCCACCATGTAAACATTGCGTCGAAGACACTCAATATTGATGTACAATTTGTGACTGGTATCCTGCTCATCTGTGCTGAGCAATACATTCTGATGACAGCTCTAAGAATTTGGGCCCCCGGCTGAATGGAAAAGATTTGAATTCACGGGATGTATAGTACACTGATGAATCCATCAAACTCTGCCGAGACGGTAGGAACGTCATCAAAGCTCATTAGGGTGGGTTGTTAGCAAAATGCACCAAACACCCTTCTTCAGTTTCAAGCTTAACCCTGGTAGACCTACTCGTGGTGCGGAGCTTATGTTGCAAAACTTTGGTTCATATGGCCCTGCATAAATAATGGAGAAACAAAACAAAACTTAAAAGTTTCAAGAAACCTGCTTTTCAACATTTGGTAGTTGTCAATCGCCAGAAATTATGCAGTTTTATATGACGCCAGCATGTAACAAGAAATACCAAACGTAATGTGAACTTTTATAGAGCTCAATTAGTCATTGGAGTCACGATATTAGTGGGGCATTGTTTGTAAAACGTCGAGTTCAGACTCGCAAGATCAATTAAAACTGATTATTTAAAAATAAAGTATCTAGTAATTACAAACAAAAAAATTGAGCGAAGTGTGCCACCACCACAACATTGAGATAAGTTTATGCATTGACGATGGCACAGAAGTGCTAATGACGACACCCTATATCAATTTATATTGTGGGGACGACTTAATGAAAGTTAAATGTAGTCTTCTTGATATACATGTAGATATGTTTATAACAGGATGGCGAAATCCTGAGAGTGAAGGCCGAGTTATAGTCGGTCGGCGATGGAATCTTCCGCGATAATAAAAAGACACGGTTTTTAGACCTCAGTCTTAGGATTGCGCGCAAGATTTCCATCGCGCGACCATCGCGACATTCTGTCGCAGATAAAGAGCTCTGTACAGTTGTGATCTGCTTAAAAAATAATTCAATTTGTGAACCATGAATACATTTATGGGATTTGAATAAATTTGAATAGTTTGAAATATAACTCACCACCAGAATGACCTTGAATGACCCTTGCGTGCCCCTGTCACCAGACGACATAGCACTTCGTGTCCGTAATGCACGCACGTCATCGTTCCCGCCATATTTCCTGTGGACGGATACGAAACGGTTGGCGTTGTGCACAGCTTCAAACTTCATGTGCATTCCGTCACAGAGATGAAATAGGAATCTACACTGCGGGTCGCCCTTACCCTAGAAACGACAAATCCGGAAAGAAAGTGTCAGCGTTTACAGAAAGGAAAATTTCAATGTTGTTAAGTAGGCCTATTCATTTTGCCTATTGCCCCATTCAATTCAATTCAAGGCAGTTCAATATGGTACTAAGCCTATAATATAGTTGTGTTAAAAAATAGGGCTTTTGGATATTAAAAAATATATGAAAAAAACATATTAAAAATATAAACCACCACCACAACACTGTATTTAAATTAAAAGAAAGACATTGGAAATCTATAAAATGGTCATAGGCCTACATTGGATATATTTAAATTGATATGATAAACATTGAAAATCTTAATAAAAAAAAATGATAGACATTTGAAATCTTGGTATAACAATCAAGGGAAACTTAAATTGTTGATTAGGATAGCATTTACAAGTCCCATAGTATTTGCCCGGGGGGGGGGGGGGGGGGCTATAAAGACAATGCTGAACGGTGGTATGGAGCAGTGGTAATGACAAGTTCACTGGTCCCCCTGGCTGTAGTCATTGAAGAATAATGACAATCCCGATGGGTTCACTTCCCTGTAAAAACAAAATGGTCAATGGTCACGCCGTTTTGATGCAAAATAAACCTTTCAAATCCAAGAGACAAAAGTAAAGAAAACAAGAAAACAGCCGACATTATTTAGTTCAAAATTAACAACTTCTCACGTTTACAAAATGCAATCACTTTACATTATTTTTATAAGGACCGCGTCCGAATTACGTCACCCTTAGCAACAGTCGTAGCCTAAGAATCTTACATTTGCGTAGAGGGTGCCGTTCCGTAGAATCAGGAAGTTTTTGGTGTTGGCGACGCATCTTAGTGTGATGACGTCACCACTGAATCTCTGGACGATGAATTGAGCTGGAAAGAATTATTAACATAGATATCAGTTAATAAGTTACATGTGAATCTCTTATAGTAACAGTCATTTGTTTATAACATAACATAAACATCACATTTTGGTGTAATATTTGAAAAACAAGTTGTTTTAAATTGTGTTCCCTCCATCAAGGCAAACTTCGAACAAAATGACGTCGTGGGACCTCTATTTGTTCTGTACATTCCAAAGAAGCATTTGTGCGCAGTCTAGAGGTCAAACTCAACACCGTTTTGGTTTAATATCATCAACATTCAGAAATGAACTGAAAATTCTCTGTACAAAAATGTTCAGACCATGATGTTCGAAGCATTGCCTCATCGGTCGTTTTTTTTTTAATTCAACAAATTGCACTTGAAGGATACAAGCAATTTACACCATTTTTTACGTGAGCTTTAGAGACTCAAAATATCTCCAATATCATTTCCATTTTTTGTAGGGAATGAGGGGATTAAAAAACTGAAGTACAAGAAAAAAATCTTACATTGTTTCCCAAAGACTCCATTGAAGTCGATCTTTCCCGACAGAGTGTTGACTCGTAGAAGTCCGCCCGTAGCCTGTGATTCCAGCTGGATAATGTTACCAGATTGTAGATCTCGAACCTTTTCAAATAATATTTTACAATGTCAATTAAAAGAGTGTTAACACAGATAAATAGTAAGAAAAAATTATAATGTCACACGTTTATTAATTTTATTTTGGAAGAAACATATCCAGTAACAGAGCAAAGAAGCTTACCACCATGCCAATGTTTGAAAGCCCTTGGAAACCACTGCTGTGAACATAGCTTCCCTGTAAAGTGACGGAGGAAACATTGGTTAACATTAAAGTTGAAAACAAATACAATATTCACTATGATATCGGCACAAAATTAAAATCAAAAATTAGATTCAAGTTATAAAAGTTTTTTCCCGGTCTTTCGCACTGCACTGTCCGCCATTTGGAATAAATCACTATATCCACAGGAAAATAATGAAAAATATGGAGGACAAAATTAAATTGGAGGAGATTGCCTGGAACCTGTTGCCTATAAATTGCCTCGTGTGACATGGCATTTTATACACTCACCATTGATTTGGGCTTCATGGAAGCGGGTGCCCATCCGTATAGCGTCTCCATCCAGTGCTGCAAAACGTAGACAGACAAATAAAACTTAATAAGCGTGCATCCACAATCTATTTTACCGTTCCTTAAAAATATCTCTGGGTCTTTTAAAACAGAATGGCCCGATTCTCGCAGAAAACGTTTTTATCTGATGGATGATTTTGACAGATTTTTCTGTTTAAAAAATGAAAATTATAAGACTTCTTTTTTGCCACGGCACAGCACATACACTGTACATGCAAATGACGGGATCCAGACAATACAAATTTATTGATATAGTTTTTAATTAACTTAAATTAATAAATACCTTGGACGGTTTCAAGTCTCTGATTGGTCAAAACCCGGTCACGTGTGGGAGTGTTAACGGTGGTATAAAGACCGGCTTTGGAAAATAGCGAATAAGTGGCCACTAAATCAGCATACATTGTGTAAATCTTGTGCGTTGCACTGTATCGCACGCTTATTTATATCCCTGTTAGTTTCATTGCAACTTCGCGCACTTCGCGTACGCACGCTGAAAATGTATCAATTTTGAGTGCGCGCGTATAAACTGACGCTGAGCTCATGCGCGCGTTTTAATGCACAAGGAACAGCTATTGTCCAATCATTTGCCTCCTTTGACCCCAGTGAAGGTGATGAACAGATCATTATTTCAAAGAGTCACTGGTCTCAAAGATCAGTAATGTGATTAACGCACGAAAGAGATGGGAACCATCAAAAGCTCAAATATGGCCCCTAAACATGTCTGGAAGTACCGCCGAGAGAAAAGTCACAAAATTTGGAAAATTTTAGCCGATTAAATCGCTAATAAAGGTATTTATTAATGGGAATAACAGTGTCCGTACCCGGTCTTTACTGCGTGGTAATGACCTTGGTTGGTGGCTAGCGCTGTTAACGGTCTGTTAACAGCGCCAGCCACCAACCCGGTCATTACCACGCAGTGAAGACCGGGTACTCGCACTGTTCCCTAAATAATCATTCGTGTGTTTTCTTCAAATGAACGCTTGGGGGGAAAAACGGATCATATTAGGAATTACAAACATTTACAATGTAAATTCTAAATTTCTGGGGAAACTCAGCCCCAAATCGCTTGGACCTGGAACCAGTGAGGAAAACTTGGACCATCGAAGTCTGGTGCATCAGAAATTCTTGATTTTAAAGCTTACTTATAGAGTTCAGGGGACAGAACAGTGCTAACAATATTCTTACGTCAATCTGTTGATCGACAGAAACAGAATAATTCTCTTGCCCCCTTCGGTATAACTATTTTTGCGCTGGGGAAGGGCGAATGTTAAACATTTTCGTAAACTGTAGCCATAAGAACTTCAAGGTCGTGGGTTCGAATCCCACCGAGTGATATGGCTGTGATTCTGACGCATAACTCCGGAAAGTACTGAGTATACAGACTAAGTGATAAAACACATTGGTGTAGGGCTAAAAACCAAAACTATATATTCTTTATCCCCGATGCAAATTTAACATCTATTCAAACTATTTGTTCGCTCACAAATTTTACAGTTATAATTTTACCTGTGTTTGGTACATTGGATTATTAGTCGATGTTAGTTTCCTTACAAACTGTTAGATCGCCTTTGGACACAGATCGAAGATTAGGACATTAATGAAAGACGGAGTATGCCTATAATGCGTTAAAAACCAAATAACCATTTCTAGAGCTGGCAAATAAAAGTTATTGATTACTTCACCCTGAGTAGAAAGTTAAACATAAACAGTATATTATAAACGGTTTAACGTGTTTGAATAACGGGAGGGAGGATTGGGAGATCATAAGAGAGGATGACCATCAATTTATAAGAGCTTCTCTATAACACGTGGTAGATTACAAAGCCTCGGACATTCCAATCCTAGGCTTCAGACAGTGCTCCATCAGGTTGTTGGAAACACCGTATAGGAGTACGATCGATGGCGGGTACAAAAAAACTTAAGCCAAAGCTGAAGGAAAATGGCTCAATGACTTCGGCTTTGGTTCCAGCTAGCGTCGGTAGTCAGAAAAAGAGTTTAGTAAAATCAACCCTGCGCTCACAATATTCTGCCTTCATTTGATTTTTAAGTCATGAACGTTAGTCTTAATAAGACCATTAACATTATACAACTGGTCTGCTTCAAGATTCATAGTCTTCAGTAGACCATAGACTTACTCTATGAGTAGACAATGCTAAAGCGCTTTGAAACGCCTATGGAAAGCGCTATATTAAAGGCAGTGGACACTATCGGTAATTGTCAAAGACTAGCCTTCACAGCTGGTGTATCTCAACATATGCATAAAATAACAAACCTTTGAAAATTTGAGCTCAATTGGTCATCGAACTTGCGAGATAATAATGAAAGAAAAAACACCCTTGTCACACGAAGTTGTGTGCGTTTAGATGGTTGATTTCGAGACCTCAAGTTCTAAACGTGAGGTCTTTAAATCAAATTCGTGGAAAATTACTTCTTTCTCGAAAACTATGGCACTTCAGAGGGAGCCGTTTCTCACAATGTTTTATACCATCAACCTCTCCCCATTACTCGTCACCAAGAAAGGTTTTATGCTAATAATTATTTTGAGTAATTACCAATAGTGTCCAATGCCTTTAAACCTATACCTGAGCCAACAACCCAGTGGCGGATGTTCGGAAGAGCTGCGGCCGAAGCTCTAACATGTTTCTCTGACGTGGTCTCCAAAACGCGCATTAGATAGTTTTGAAACACGCACGTCTTCGTTAACAGCTCATGCCGACGGAGCCAAGTTTTGATTTTGCCCGGGTAAGAGCGTGTATCGTGAGACCTCCACTTGTTGACTGTGGATTTATAACGTTACCACCAAATAGTTTACCACCACTGAAGTTAGTTTACATAACTTTAACAAAAAGTGTAATCGGGTTTATTATTATGTTCTCTAGTTATATAACCGATTTCAGGTAACACTTGTGAGTACGTTTACGAGGTGAAATGTGCATCCACCCCAAACACCTCCTTGGAGTTCTTGGCCTTCTGTTCTGTTTGTTTAGCAAGTTGGCCCCCAAGCACTAACAAAAATTCACTCTTGGGCTAAACAAGAAAAACGCTAAAGATGAACATAGCTCAGTGGGGCTGAAGGTATGAGTTTATATTTCTCTTGAAACAGCATGGAGGGAAACATGCACCAGACAGGGAGTTCTTATAAGAGATACAGCAGTAAGGCTTTTTGTTCCATATCTCTGTTCGTGTGCTTGAGACTTAGATCCAGTCGGGAGCGTCGTGTGCCGTGCCATTCTGTTGGTAATTCGGTGGTGACGGGATGGGCAATTATATATGAATGCATGGATAGTGAATGAACTTGAGGTTATTAATGAGTTTATGTGAAGTTAGTGCCAATATATTTCCCCTGTGGACCATGTTAGAAACATGATTTGTGTTTGGTGAATATATTTACATCATGCAATATTGCGGTTACTGGTAACACAGTCCGCCACTTAACACAATATAAACGCCATGCAAAAACGACAACTCGTGCAAAACATAGGCCCAAATGAAGATTGTTCTTTCATATATTGCTCATAATTTTGTTGTCAATTTTGTTTTCTTCCTATAACAGTTTAGAGGGCCAGCCGTCGATTTCACCAAACTCGTCCTAACTTAGGATTAATCTTAGGACTTAGGACGGGTTCAGATCCGTATCCAAATACGTAGGACGCATTGAACCCTTCCTAAGTTAGGACGGGTTACTCGTCCTAACTCGAGTTAGGATTAATCCTAGCGTTTCGTGAAATCGGCTGCGAGTGATATAGGCATATTAGTGGTTCAACGAAGCAGCCTTGTGAAACAATAATCTTTGATTCGAGTTTGAAAAAGGTAATGTGTGTGCTCAAATTCACTGTGTTGATTTGGTTTTATAATTTGTCTTTTACAGACCATGTTATTTACCGACCAAATAAAATCGACTGCCCTGATAATTTCTGACAGGATACCAGTTTTCAAAAGGGTGAATATTAGGTTCTAAAAGGTGTAAAGGCCGGTTTATAGTCGGTCGCGCGACGGACGCGCGACGGAAATCTTGCGCGCAATCCTAAGACTGAGGCCTAAAAACCGTGTATTTTTATGATCGCGCGTCTAGATTTCCGACGCCCGACCATCGCGCGACCGACTATAACTCGGCCTTAAGACGCAATTATTGTGGAAGCGATTCAAACCATGGTTATGGTTATACTGAGCAGAACAATCTGGTAAGCGCCATTTTCTGCTTGTTAGTTTAGCTTTCCGAGTTCCATGTTTTGTGTTTAGTGACGTGAGTGCCAGTGAAATCTCATCATGCATCATTACCTCGTGCATTACTTACGGTATATTCCGTCATTGTGTTATAACGCCCATGGAAACAAACCTTTCTCCAATGGCGTCTAATTTGTTACTATGGAGCTAAAACAAAAATAGCTAGAGTGCTAAATGATAACAGGAAACAAACATGTTCTCCAATGTCGTTTATTATTTATAACCATGGAGCTAAAACAAAAAAGCTACAGTGCTAAAGCTAAATGATGAACTGGAATGTGGGCGTTGCTTGAGGGATGACAAAAGCTAATTGAGGGATGTTTATGTACATCGATGATGCAAATGATTATGAATTTTAAGTTAAATCTAAATCATGGTTATAGAGCACTAATGTATTGAAGCATACATGTATTATAGACACATTCCTAATGAATTTAAAATGATTAAATCTACTCAAAGAATGCTGACAAAACTTATGCATATAGGAGCCCTACTTCTATTTTTAATTAGCTTAACTGCTATAGACGTACAATGATAACATTATAGGTGTTTGGGTGTATAACAAGTACAGGTATTATGAATTAAACTTTCCGTAAAGAACATTTGAGTCTAAATATTTGGGTTGCAGTCATTTTGTACCTTGGTCTTTCATTTGTACGTGATAACATTAACAAGCGATGTCAACTAGAGGTAACTGCTAACAAATAGTGTTATAATAGACTCAGTGAACAAAGTCTCACAATAACACCACCATGAAAAAAAAAAACCAGAACTCTAAGCGTTGTGTATACAATAACTATGCAGTTCATTTATAGCAGCAGTGTTCGTGTTGGTATTAGGCAACAACTTTCAATAATATCATAACTGTTGTTGCCTTCAACTAAAACAGGACCCTAGTTTCGAGCAATGGGAACTGGAAAATAATATTAATTTACCCACCTCTAATTTGCGTCTCCACTGCAAGAATTCAAGTAGAAAGTCTCAGCTTTCCAACACGGTAACCCAACGCACCTGTTACCCAAACACTGAGTGGGTCTCGTATACCCTTAACTTCAGCGGCCTACTTCTGGTTGCCTCAACCACGTTTGTTGCAGGGTTTGTTGGTAACACAACTCACAAAATGGTGTGACCTCTGGGGGTCGAAACACACTGAGACCAAGGCGACCAGACAATCGCGATCAAACCACGGCATTGATTAGTTTAACAATAAAGCCCCCGAAGTTTGCCGGGTTCGGCATTAAGTCACTGCACCGCTTTGTCACTAGGAGTGCTCTTTTGTTGCTCGGCTTTTTTCCCCCTTTTATGTTGTCGAGTTAATTCTATCACCATTCAGACGCACATTCCCATCATACACGCACACTTCATGGGGGATTAACGCTAATACGGTTATCTCAAGCTAACCAATTTAGGATAGTTTTTGAGTCACGAAGTTTTTTTTGTTTTTGGCAGGTTTACACACAGTGTGTAATGTATAGGTAGGTTATTTGCATAGTAGCGAAGTTCACAAGGCCAGGGGGAAGGTCCGACCTCGAGTCAAACAACGTAGCGCGCGCTTTGGCGTTACCATAGCAACTGCTCCGCCGGAGCACAACAACTTTGTTTACGATCGCAGGATAAAAAAATTGGTTGTGAGTGGAACGAATCTCCCTAGAGCAGTTTGACTTGCTGATTGGAAAAACTATTTATTTTGACACCCGAACTGGTTCGCCCACCAACACACCCAAAGGCCTACTTACCGGTAGCTTTTTTAGGAACAATGTGAACCCGATTTTCAAAGAACTTGTCCGAAAAGGCAGGACGTTGTTTATTAGAATCCAACGATACAATGAACCCATGACAATGATTGTGGTAAACAAAACCACAACTTCCTCATTCAATGAGACCCAACCGTAACCAGTAGGCCGAATACTGTTTACATGTTGTTTAGTTTGCATCGGGGACTCCAGTAAATGAAAATTGTTGGGGTTTTTATCGATAAACAGAGGTAAGGTTATCTGGTCGCCTCAAATAATAATAGGTACTCGATAAATGCTCGGATTCCATTTTAACTAATACCGAGTGGGGAATATTTGAAAAGTTTTGTACAAAATGTTCGAAAATGTTGGTTGTCCATCAAACAAAGACCCCCTTCTAAATTCCCCCTTCCATCCAAGGCAAAAAGTCCGGAATACGCTGCCACTGTGAGTGAGCAAAAAATAGTGCATAAGTGATAAAGCACGTGATGAAGAAACCAATTTAAAGGGGCGCGGAGGAGAGTCCCGGAGGAGCCACACGGACATGGGTAGAACTACATCCATGCACGGACCGAAGGGAAGGGAGCGTGACCCAGCGCCACTGAGTTACTCCCAAAGATCATAGAGCGCATGTTGGTTACTCCACCGTTCGTATCAAATATTTAGGCAGGCCCTTGTTGGGAAAAAAAGTAGGAACATTGTCGAGTTCAAGCGCTGATCTACCACAAGGTATGCCGGTATACCTTTTTTAAGTGTCAAAGGTCAAAGAAAAAATAATAGCAAATCAGACTATTATAGGAATAATATCGTGTCTGATGAATATAACTACATCATCTGGGGTGGATTTCACAAAGAGTTAGGACTAGTCTTATTTCAAGTTAGGACCAGTTACTCGTCCTAACTTAGGACTATCCATGCAAATTGTATATCTCCCAGGACTAGTCATAAGTTAGGACTAGTCCTAACTCTTTGTGAAATCGACCCCTGGAAATGAGGCAAGGGAGGGGCAATAATGGCGTTTAGTTCCGACGTCCCACCAATATCAACCATGATGTCACACAAACACCAAATAACATCATATTAATATTAGAAAACATCTCCTTTTCGTGGCGGCCGCACTGGTAGCAGACTACCAGGTTTAAAACTGTTTCCTTTAGAAGCAGGGTTGATATTCTACCACATGGGATTATGGTTCAGTAGGTGACATTACTAATTACCCAGCAACAGAAGATGGACGGTTATCTCAGTGACATTTAACTAGCAAAAAGATTAGTTTACAGCTCTACATGATAGAAAACAACAGTAGCATGTTTAAATTATCAGCAAACGATAGTGGTTATCTTTCCTCGCCTTCCACCGCTAGGATCACGGTTCAAGTTGCACCAAGTCGCACTAAATACGTGGATTGGTTTTTCAGTCCCGCCTGACTGCGTGGGTTTTCTCCTGGGATAATTCGCTGAGTTTTTGCTCTTACATCTAAAACTGAAACATTAATCATTTTCTTTTCTCCATTTGGGTTATGGCTTGTACAGTGACTAAAAATGTGTGTTCCCCCCCCCCCTCCCGAGTCCTAGACTTGGTTCCAAGTCTGCTACGCGTGGCTTTTCAGTCTACCCATAGACGGGGAGACATCAGTTCGCGCAAGAGCAGTGATCTCGCGAGAGCACTATCTCAGCGCGTGGGGCCGATTTAACGACTTGTCCACAAGTCTAGCCTACCCATAGAGTAGGGACAGACTCGCGATTGGCGAAAGCTAGTACAATATTGCCTGAAATAGCTCCTCTTTTGTTAGATTAGCCTCCGTCAAAAGACTTGAAATAAAGTCTAGAGAGTCCCTGGCTTCACACCCAAAAGAAATTAAATGAACCAGACTTGGAAAATTAATTTACACTTACATACACACCAACGGATTATTAACTTGTCATCTTTATTTCTTATTTACAATGCAGAAACAATGCAGTTGAGCGTTTACAATTAATTTCCAGTCGAGGTCAATTTTCATGCGATCCAATTCAACTTATTTCCACCACCCTTGTTTTTTTTAAACTTTCCAGTTGAGTTGGCCAAACATTTTAGACCATTTTGTTATGCACAACTGCGCTTAAAGGCAGTGGACACTACTGGTAATTACTCAAAATATTTACTAGCATAAAACCTTACTTGGTAACGAGTAATGGGGAGAGGTTGGTAGTATTCAACCTTGTGAGAAACAGCTCCCTCTGAGAAGCCATAGTTTTCCAGAAAGAAGTAATTTTCCACGAATTGGATTTCAAGACCTCAAGTTTAGAACTTGAGGTCTCGAAATCAACCATCTAAACGCACAGAACTTCGTGTGACAAGGGTGTTTTTTTCTTTCATTATTATCTCGCAAGTTCGATGACCGATTGAGCTCAAATTTTCACAGGTTTGTTATTTTATGCATATTGTTGAGATACACCAAGTGAGAAGACTGGTCTTTGACAATTACCAATAGTGTCCACTGCCTTTAAAGGTAACTGCCTTTTGTGTTTGTATCTGTATTCACCAAGTGGTATCTTAATCATAACTACAGGCTGGGATAACAGAAGAGGGCGCTATTGAATGGTCAGACAGTAGGAGGGTTGCATTGAACTCAAAAAGCTGATTTCTATCATTTGATCTCACAAAGTGCAGTACCAACAGTTAGTTACTAATAGTTAGTATTAAAAACAACCACTTTTATTCTGAAACAATAACTACACTCAAACACCTAGCGGAACAGTTTTGTTTTGTATCTTCATTTTGTCCTAGCTTGTTCAAGATAATTGGGGGCGTTAGTTTTCAAATCAAACCCAGACCCTTTTTTATTTATTTCAAGTACGGAATAAAACCAATTGTGTTTTTTTTGCAATGCCTCCAAGGATGATACAGTTTTGGTATTGACAAAAATAAACTTATTCATTTCAACCAACTAGTTTCCAAGAAATATAATTCAAAACTCAACTGTGAAATAAGTAATTTAAATATGTTTGTATGTTCTGAAAAAGATATTAGACCATGGCCCACCTTTGTTGCATATTAAAGCAGCAAATGTTGCTTATAATTTTTGGCAGACAGTGCATATGACACGGTAATTCTGGTAAGCAACATTTTGTTTGTGCACTGCCACATTTCAAGTTTAAAGTTGCTCTATGTAACTGGACTATAATTTAGGCAATAATAGGTAACAGCGTAAGCTTCATGCCAAGGGAACATTCAGACGATATTATCAATGAGCTATGGTGATGACCACCAATATTTACTAAAATAAACTGCATTCTTGAAACTATACAAATACTTCTTGAAGGTTATACATCAATCTTGGCTTGTCAGTGTCCCGTGTAGACGTATCTTAAACCACAGTATCCACATGCATGGGGTCCGGGTATATCCTGAAAAATAGAAAAAAAAGAAATTACAATATAAATTATTTTGTTTTTAGTGTGTTGAATTTTCATCTAACTCACCTGGTGTTTCATGAATTCTAGTGAAAGTGGAGTAAAGTTATAATTATTCATAAATACCTCAGACAGTTTCTCTATTCGTATTGGTGGAGAGCGCATCATGTGGGTGTGTATAAACCTTTGCTTATATGACCAGTTAAAAAGTGTTGAAACATGGGCGTGACACGCGACCTTGCACCTGTTCTTTTAAGACAGTTTCTTCATTCCTAATGGTCGAGAGCAACGGCTGAAACAGATGTGCCACATCACGCGATACGCGCGACACGCACAGCATTCCCTTATAAGGAGTTGTTTACCCGAGGGCGGGGGAGGGCTTTACCATTTCATAGCTGGAGGGGTGTTGTGTTGAAAGAAATCATTGAACAATTAAATTTTTGCATTTATTTTACTTTTTGACCAGAAAGTGTTGATGTTTTTTACCGAAAAGGTATTTATGAATGGGAATCAAAGTGTTTTGAATCGGTTTTCAACTAGTAGTTTAAACCCGCCGAGGCCTGGTTCTTGATAATTTACCTCGACTTCGTCTCGGTTAAATGATCAAGAACCAGGCCTCGTTGGGATTAAACCACTAGTTGAAAACCTCTTCACCACCATTGATTCCCTTATTGTAAACTTCTAAATTTGGGTTGAACAAAGAAAACCCAACTAAAGCAGGACTTGAACCTGCAATCTCTGAATTAAAGGGCTGACACTCTACAAACTGGGCATTCTAGCCCTATAATGCTGGTTTCCATACTTTGTTTATATCTTTGTTAGTGATGCCAGCCAGCAGCTATTTACCCTGTAACATCCGTTATGGCCAGGGCCCAATTTCATAGAGCTGCTTAAGCAAAAATGTTTGCTTAAGCAAAAAATTCATTGCTTAGTAAAATCAGATTACCGGCCAAGACTCCACTCAATTGTTATGCTAAGTAAACAACAGCTTAGTACTAGTCATAAGCAATGTATATGGCAGGAAATTTTGGCCAGTAACATGTGTAAAATAAGCGAGCTATTTTCGTGCTTAAGCAATTTTTTTGCTTAAGCAGCTCTATGAAATTGGCCCCAGAGATCACCCCCAAGATTGCAACCTGGGGAAGCGGCAGCAGAGGGATCACTAAAAGGGGATTCATTCATTCATTCATTCATTTTTATTAAAAAACCAACTGGCAGCACGAAGCTGAGTAATGTGGCACTACAAGATAACACTATTGATAAAAGTAGAAGAGATAGAATACACAAAAATTGCACCACCACGGGTACATAGAAACATATAAGAAGACGATAATAACTTTTAAAAAATATTAGATAAACCATTAAACGACACTAAAAAATGCACAGTGTGTTGGGGGAACCTTCTTATACATTGAAACCCCACTATGGAATAAAACAGCTAAAAAAGAGTAACCCTAGCAGTTAAAAACTGAACAGATGACAAAAACAATGATGGCAAAATTGGGAAAACAAATTTGATAAATCAGATAAGATTTACAAACACATACAGGATGTGGAAGACCCTCATTTATGAGGGCATACTATAGCATAGAAAAAAAAAATGGGACATTAATGTAAGGCGATTCAACTCCTTAAAACTAACCATACAGTTTTTAAAGCAATTCAATTTAGTGTAGTTCAATAAAAGCTAATAAAATATAATAATGATAAATGAAGACATGAGATTTTTTTTTTTAAAGATAGAATGTTTCAAAACTTGTGTGCATAGTAGATGAATAAGTCCTGTTAAATATCAGGTTTTTGAACAACTTAGATCAAACTTGATCACTAGCTAGACCAGCATGCACCTCATTCCAGGCCTAACGCATGCAATCATCTAAGTATTTGCAATTATGGTCTATGGGCTTCGCCTTGTATCTTGTATCACAGCGTGCAAAGATAACGTGTACAATTATACTCAAAGTCCTTACCAGATTGATGAATACTTTTGGATGACCCAAGTTTGGATCCCCACCATCGCACCAGACGTTGTTTGTGTTCACTTCCTTTGGTGGCTCTTCATCGACCAAATCAATGGCAAACTTTTCATTCAACTGTAAACAAAGAATTTAAGAAATGAGATTTGCAGTATTGAGTTACTTGAACAAAACTTGGTTTCAGGCCCGGGCGGCTGGATTTCACAAAGAGTAAAGACTAGTAGTCTTATATGTATCTCGAAATAGGCCGAGTTATTTGTCTTGAAGGAACATTACAGAATTAGTTTTTGCTAACAAAATAGTTGTTGGCAGTGTAAGCACTTTATGTAATCCAGTAATACATAAACTGACAAACCTGTAGAAGTTTGAGATCAATCGGCCATCTGGGTCACAAGAGAATAGTGAAAAACTGACTACAAATTTTGCATTGCATTGATGCCACAAAAAAAATGAATAAATCGCTCACTGAGCGATCAACTCCAACACAACATTAGATTGTTTATTTCTCATTAAATATGAAATTTCAGACATAAATATTTCAAGGGATGTTTTCTACTACTATCATCATCATTGGACCATGTACATGTATGTTTTATGTAAATCTGTGATGTTATTGATTTTTGTTTCTTACCAATTCTGTAACGTTCCTTTAACTTAAGACTAGCCTTAAGTTTTGAATAACTCCTAGGACTAGTCCTAAATTAGGACTATCTTTGTGAAATTGACCTCTGGAATGCCCAGAGGCCTCGAAAAGCATCTAGCCTCTGTCGCCTTAGTCTTGACCTTGGTGCCCACTTCAAAAGTTTCATTCCCATCCATTTTTGGTGGGCTTTCTGATCCCGAAAGCTGAATTTAAGCGAGGCCTTCAGTAAGCTTGGGCGATATCGATTTATTTTATTCACGATATATCGCCGACAATATATCGCGATATTCGATATAATCGGGATTAATTAAATTTGACATCATCAGTCTTCAAACTCCAAGTGAAAGTTGTAGAAGAGACAGTCATAGAATAAGAGAGGTGTTCTAATGACCTATTCTTCTGGTTTTACTCCAAACCTATGGGGTGCAAGATGTCTCAGCTAGCAAATACATCGCGATATTTAATCGATATCGCGATATATCGCGATATATCGCGATTATCGCGATATATAGATATTGCGATTAAAACCAAATCCATCCGATATTGAAATCGTTTCCAAATTAATATCGCGATATTCGATAATATCGTGATATCGCCCAAGCTTAGCCTTCAGAATGTTTTTTATGTGGTGTTTATCATTAGAACAGGTAAAGAGTAAAAGTGGAAATGACAGTTGTTGAATTACATGAAATCGCTCAGGACAACTGTACTTACTTCCTTGTCTCTGTCGATGTACCTGATTTTTCTGTAATCTCCCTCGTCAAATGCCTGCACAATAAAAAGATTCAGAACGACGTATATGAATATATTACTAATTGGTATTAAAATTTACAGTTCGTTGTTGAAGCCGCCACTTCCCAACTCCTCAAATAATATGTCTTTAGATGACTGTGTAATCCAATGAAATCTCTTGGGATCACAAATGTCTTGATATACATTTTGTAAGATGCTGATCTTTGACCACATTTGCGCAGTGAAAACCATGCTAACAAGTGAAAGACCATTAACCATTGTATCATCGGGTCAGATTTATTTTAAATTAATTCTTGTTTTGAGCCTGAAATGTGACATAAATCTGGACTCAGAATATTTGCTTTACAGACAACAGCCAGAGAAAGGTTTCAACATAGTACAGGCTTGGGTCCACTTCATTGATTTGTACACCTGTAGTTATATCTGATGAAAAACACTCTGCGTTGGTTAGGTTGTTCGTTATTTGATGGAGAAGATGACAATTTACTACATGTATTTATTTGATATTTAGCATTTAATACATACATTGTTCATTTTTAATCGCTGTTTTTTTTTTTATGTGCCTTCAGTAAAAATAAGTGAAAAAGTAGCATCACCCAGGATACATACAGATTTTTTTCTCTTCTTCTGGATTGTCATAAATCAACAAGCTAAGTTATTGAGTGCAATTTTACCAACGGTCAGATGTTTGAGTTGCTCATAAAACAAGCAATAAATTGCGTCCAATCAACAGCATGTGAAACTTGGTTAAAATGATATGATAAATTATACAAGTAGGCAGTTTCATCAAGTTGATTTTACGTGTACCAAAACACACACACACACAGCCCAGAAAAAATAAGAACGAAATATATTAAATCATAACTCACATTTTGTACAACTCACAACTATGAGACTTGACAGCAGGCAGGAGCATTCTCTCCTCGTGCTTACATTTTAAAAATATTCGAAATCGGATGAATAGTTTCGGAGATATTGTAAAAAAAAGAGAGCAACGACAAAAAACAGAGGCTTGGCCTGGCGTGCAGCGCCCATTCGTTTGTGTATGACGTCAACTTTGAACCCTGTGGACAACGGATTTCGGAAATCTTCGGAAAGCGCCGAAGAAGCCCAAAGACGTTTTTTTGCGATGCGGGAGCACATGTTTACACAAAATGAGATAACGATTACATCATCGTGTAGCCGATAAAATTCCGCACATCGTACAGCTAGTCGCATAGCTTTTACTATAAAAACCTATTTTTGTCGGCGTTTTCCATTTTTTGAATCAAGATTTCTTCCAGAGACAATCATCAAAATTGAATGCGACTTTGTCAGTGCTAATTCCCATACATTTAAGTTTAACTTGTGAAAATTTGGTGTAATTTGATTGTTTTCTTCTCCCGCCGAAAGGTTTTGTTAGACCATTTCTTGCAAAGTTGTCCTAAATACGCACGATTATACATGTACGTCGTACTCGTACATCTTCGTGTTTCCGTGATGTGCCACCACAAGAGGGCGTGTGTTACAATAAGTTTGATAGGCCGGGGCTCTAATAATAGAAAGCTGGAAAGCTGCCCGATCTTGTTTCTTTGATAATTCCTACGTTCTGAATTGATAATAACAGACTGCTCATCTTGAGTCAAAAGAAACTAGTATTGTTATATACTTTTAAAGGCCTATACTAATTTAAACCAAAGTTGAACGAACAAATTGATTGTATATTGGTTTTTAGAAATTGTCTTTGTAAATATAACAAAAATAATCAATGTATACCAATGCCTTCATCCTCAAGTTTTTTAAAGATTGTTCTAAATTTTTACTGTGTTAATGCTACAATTTTAAATCAAAGGATCAACTGATCTTAAATTAAAGAAAACACCAGTCATAAACTCTTTAATTTTATTCCATTCTGGTTAATTTAATAATGCTATTTGTTGACATAATTAATAAAGAATATTCACACAAACACCTGCAAAATTTAACACATATTTAATTTTTATAGTTAACAATTTCCCCCATGATGCCGCTCCTCAGTTTGATTCACAAAAATCACTTTTTGCCGTTCATAAAAAATCATACTAGCGCCTCAAAGCACAGTTTGTAAACCTCCTCATTGATAGAGGGCGCTCGCCTAGTGTGCGCCCTCTATTGCCATAGGCTGTGCATTAAACTTGGCCGTGGCCGATATGAAGAAAAACATAAGAATTGAACTTGAACACGGGTACGTTTTTTTCACGATCCACGCTCATTAAAAACGGTATATCTCTAAAACCAAACATCCGATTTCAAAATTTTAAATTGATTTTTACTTCTAAGAATACACCTTAACAGACCACATCTTGTCAGAGAAAAAATCACCTGCATTAAATTTGACTGAAACAGCCTAATACAAGATCCGATTTGAACAGATCCAAGTTTTTTAGCAGAAAATGTCTCGTATTTTGATCATTTGAAACAATCAGACCAGCATATAATTAGCGATGACATGATGATATCTCCTCCGTACTTCAGGCGAGTCTAAAACAAGTACATGTGTATGTTTGTACTTTACAGTTGGCCTATTAATTATTATTCATGCGTACTGGTACTTGTTATGTGGACTGGTACAAGTACAGTAGTAGTACAAAGCCTGCTAAAGACTGCTAGCAACTAGCTGACTGCGAAAGATGGCTCTCTCATTTTTTTTTCTTCAACATTGTGTGATGGGTTTTCATGACTTTTTGGGGGGAAATCAAGTTTTGTTGTCAAAATAAAAATAAGACCGAAGACGTATAACTACAAATGAAAAAAACCCCACAATTTTATACGAGTATGTTTTCTCTTGTTTTATTTAATTTGTTTTTGATGAAATATTGATTAGAACATGATGATTAGAACCACAAAATCTTTTTTTATTTTTATTATAGGGGATTAGTGCATTTCAAAAGGGCGCCACCATTGGTCTGAAAGTGATAAAATTTTTGCCCAGACAGGGGAACAAAAATGGGGATTTCGTTCAAAATGTGACACAATTCTTTAGATTTAGCAAATACAAGTACCTGTCCAGTATGTGTTACTTTTTCCGGTGAAGCAAGACACCTCGTTATCCCTGTTAACTGCCGCTGACTGGCAGAAAAGCGACAGATTTGAGTTCGCAATGAAAGTCTGGAAACATTTCTCAGGGCCGCCATCTTGACTTTGGCACAACCTCGTTCAGTGAGCGTTAAATAAAAACCAAACTTTATACATCACAACTTATTTTGAATCCAATAAAAGAACGTTTGAATATTTTTATTAATGAAAATTAACACATTTAAATTCGTGCATGGCTGGAAAATAATTGTAAAAATCATTTATGTACCAAAATAAAAGAAAATACTTCCCGCAAATTTAGTCTGGTCTCTTCAGGCTTGCGAACTTATGCCAAATTATGATATTACATGGAAGGGGTGCCGTGCAACGCATAAATCGCATTGCTCGGTCAAGTTGAAGACGCTTCATGACTTAAAAATGACGAGATAAAACACTTAACAGTCAGGTTACAAGGTATAAACATTGTTTCTTATAGACTTTGCTTTGTAATTTTAATAGTTTAGAGTGATATTGCAGGGAAAATTTTTCGTATTCTGCCAGTTTTTCACTCATTTTCACCTAAAAGAATATCCCGTTTTATTTTTGTTATATAAATTTATAAATACTATTAAAAATTAAAATTAACAATAACATCTCATTTGGTTTTCTTTTATGATTAACTCAAAAATTGGATACTGAATTTGATATTTGTTTCATGAACGAACGGACAAGTGGTATACTGAAAGCGTTCACTTCATTAATCATGCTTGAATTTAGTTGCGATAATCGTAACCTTCCTCCCGACGGCCGCCTCCGGCCTGGGCGGCCGTCGGGAGGAGGGTTACGATTATGGCAACTAGCTTGAATTAGACCCAGTAACTGGGGCGCTGTACTCCTTTTTTTCGAAATTTTACATTCTCGGTCGAACTAGCGCCCCAGCGAAATATGTCCATGGTCTGTGGTAAGGTAACATTTTCATGGATGTCACACCAAAAATGCCCCAAAATGACGGAAATAATCCATCTCTTCTTGCCTATCTAGACTCTAGAGCTGTTGTTTACTTTTGCTGTGTGCATATGTGCAGTGAATTGTGGGTCTGGATCATTGATATTATGTCTTTTTCCAGGACGAACGTGGGTTATAAACGTCCATTCGTCCATTCGTCATAGAAAGACAAAAATACGGATCTGTGCTTTGTGTACAACACACATGAAGCTCGCACAGGGTACCAGTATTTCGTGGTTCCCAGATGCATGCCATTTTTTTTATAGTGTAATACACAAAACAAAACATTAATTCTGTACATGTTTTTTCCCCACAGATTGTTTGACTGGTTAAAATTTGGAAGTTAAAAGTTGAAACATAGATGCAAGATGTCTTTACTCAGGTCGCTGGTCCCTGTATTAACGAGAGTTATCCCGAGGACCTTCACCACATCACCGATGCATCTTGGGGTCATCACCAATATGCGAAGCCTCACAGGCATGTCTCACATCGCTAATCACCCTGCTGTCCCACCACCAAGCCAGTGGAAACAATTCCTACGAATATCGACACCATTGTTTCTTCAGATGACAAACTCTTTCAAGACCAAGTCATCGGTGAGGAGAAGATGCAAGGACTGTTACTTTGTTTATCGGAAGAAACGCTTGTTTGTGATATGTAAGACCCACCCACGCCACAAGCAAAGACAAGGATAACACCCAGAAGCTCACTTCATTGGCTTTGAGTAGACTGCATTGGAAACTTTTACAGAATAATAATAAATATGAGACTCACTTGCTATGATCAAACTCAAGTTTCTACATGTAATTAGGATGGTGTAGAGAGACTGTAAATCTCTCAATATATAATATCTAGGCATCATCTCCAGACGTCTTGATTGGTGACGAAGTCGCTGATATCGCAACGTAAATTACTGACAGCAATACAAACTACTGGAGAAGAGATATCGTCTTTATATCGATGTCTGTATCACACTACCATCAGGCTTAAACGTTTTGATCCAGATTTGTAAACTTGCCCAGTTTCTCTGTGCCAGCCCACCTCCGAGCCAGATGTTGCACCCAGGCTCTACGTACCTATGATTATTGTAAAACAGCGTGCCAGGTCACACGCTTTGATCTCAAAGTAAACGCTTGATTCCAGATTGATTCATAAACGTGCCCAGTTCCGCCGAATCAGCCTCCAAACCAGTTTGATGTTGTGCCGTCTACCGATGTCTATTACGAAAAAACAGCATCACTTATCAAGAATAGACCAAGAGGATCCTGGTATGACCCTAGTTTTCAGGATTTTAAATTTTCTAACAACCACACTCTGTTTTTCTTTAATATAAAGACTGTTTCTGAAACCTTAAAGGAACACGTTGCCTTGGATCGGACGAGTTGGTCTATATAAAAAGCGTTTGAAACCGTTTGTTATGAAATGCATAAGGTTAGAAAGAGGTTTTAAAAGTAGAATACAATGATCCACACAAATATGCCTCGACATTGCGAGGTTTTTATTTTACCTCGTCGACAAACACGGTCGGCCATTTATGGGAGTCACATTTTTGACTCCCATAAATGGCCGACCGTGTTAGTTCGCAAAGTAAACAAAAACCACGCAATTGCGAGGCAAATTTGTGTAGATCATTGTATTCTACTTTTACAACATCTTTCTAACCGTATGCATTTTATAAATGCAAGGCTTCGTAGAATGAGGGGCATGTTGGTAAAGCTAGCGACCAAGTTGGTCGCTTGCTAGACCAGCATGCACCTCATTCTACAGTTAGCGCTTGTGCACAATGGGCATTTGTGAAAAGGTCTATGTATGTTGGTCCGGAAACTTTTACTTGTGAGAGAAATAAATCTTCAGAACTGCAGTCTTAAAGGGTTTGGGTACTTTCTTTTGTATGACACAAAAAAACAAATGTCTACTGATTTACATAAAACTTACATGGTTTAAAGATTTATGATGATGTGAGGTGCTGTAACTTTTGAGAAATTATGAAAACAATTTCACACAAATAACTGTGGTCTCAGTGAGAAGACAATTATTTTAGCATGTACATTGTGCAACAGATTCACGTGACTCCTGAAAACATTGCTCTGTGATTTTCACCTTAAAAAAAAAAAAAAATGACAACAATGAAGCTGGAACTTCTACAGGTACATTATATTTACACACTTCTTCATTCATAGGGATTCATGCCATTGCAAAAAACTTGATCTACAAAAGGTATCAAAAACCTTTGTATTCCCTTTCACTTTGGAAACATGAATGCTGCCCTCTAGTGGCACCCAGGGGTCATTTTCTGGGCCCAATTGTATGAGCACAATTTCACTAGATATGTTTACCAGCCAAAATACCCACTGTCTTTGATTGGTTTTCTGCTATAGTTTTGCTTAGCATAAAGTTAACGAGCAAAACTTTCTGCTCAAGCAGCTCTTCTTAATGTAATTATCAAAAAGGGATAAAGGTCACCTGTGAAAGTTTCAGCTGAATACAGTGTCTACAACACATGTACTTGTTCAGAAAACGCCAGCAACACAAGCTGTCATTGTATTGTTATAAGAATGTTGTGAGAATGACATTTAGTGCCAGTGGCTACCAACTTTTATTTCTGTATTTTGCAACATTTACATGCGGACACCACAGAAATTTGAATATCGAAAACGCCACACTTGAGGGCACATTTTATAGTGTCAAATTTGTCAATATACTTGCACATATTAATTTCTAATCAAGATGAAAAAATTTTACAGGACGCATTACTACCATCACCATTACCATTACCAACAGGCTAGATGTGACAAAAAAAGAAGTTTTTACTCCATAAAATGGTCAACCATGTTAGTTTGCGACGTAAATGGAAAACCGTGCAGTTTCGAAGCATGTTTGTGTGAATTCTACTTTTATGGCCGTCTTTGACTGACCCAAAGCATTACGTTCCTTCAATGACAAGCATGAGAAAGTAAGATCAATGTAACGCCCTGTGGAAATTAATCAACCTCTAGAACTATTCAGACAAAACAACAGATGACACATTAAAACACAATTGATTATTCTTTACGTCCTGTTTATTTCTTGTGACGACTCCCGACCCGATTCTTTCATCACAACAGAACACATAAGTGAGCAGACCACAGTTAATACCTTGAAAGTTAATTAGTGACAGGAATAATAAATATATAAATATTTATAATAAATATTTATAATACAATGATTTGATAAGACATTATATACATACAGTTATAATATAGACACACCTATTGTAGTTCCCCCTTTATAGAGCTGATTAGTGATTGGCTGACTTGGTGCTAACTGTGCGAGTTACACATGGGCCCAACTTCATTGCTCTGCTTACCGCTGAATTCTGCACTTATGAGTATGATTCCCCGCTTACATGCAAGCGCCGAATTTCTGCACTAGCCTTGTAAGCCTAGAATGTGTACTAACGGGGAGTACGCATGCGCAGAAGCCCAAATTCGCCGCTAACTCGTGAAATACACTTGCCGTAAGCACAGAATTCCCTGCTTCTGTAAGCGCCGATTCTGTACTTATGGTAAGCAGAGCCATGAAATTGGGTACTGTACCACTGGAGGCCCAAGCTGAAACCATGGTTTCAAGAAGGGCCTTTACAGTCCCTTATTATCCTGCTACCATCTTGGTCTTGTTCCCTCATTATGTAATTGAGGAGTACTAGTTTAACCCTAGCAGTGTACCAGGCTGATTAAATTGGCCCAGTTTCCAGACTGTGTATTAGCGGGGCTGATTATATCTGCCCTAGATGTAAAGCGATTGTAATTGGTTACAACAACCCACTAGACCTCAAAATGACCCCTGTGAATGTTCAAGGTTACACAATAAAGTCAGCTTCATGGATACTTAAGACTGTCAATTAACTTCTGGCATTTGTGAAGTACTTTTTTGTTCATTCTTAAAAGAGTTAAAAGCTACCACATTTATTTTGTCATCCCATCACAACTTTCCAAAGCACTAATGTTTATAGCACTTTCATTTCCTCATTTTAAGTAAAAAGTAAAAAGAACAATTCTCAGAAAAAAGGGAAACTGTAAATACGTTTAAACTTGTCACTATTGTCTGAAGTTTCCAAAGACCTGATTATTTATAGAGGGTAATAAATCCAGCTTTGCTTCTGTTCATGTGGCGCCTGCACTAGATTTTATAACATTTTTTTTATTCCTCTAAAATAGTAGAAACAAAATATCTGTTAAAAACACCTTGGATGTTAATACTGTTTGTAACTGACACCCAGCAATTTTCTTTCTAGATGGTTTTAAAGCCATTATACGCTTTTGGTAAACAGTATTGTCCATATCCCACACTTCGTGTATCACAGCTTATATGTAAAATAACAAACCTGTGAAAATTTAGGCTCAATCGGTCATCGGAGTCGGGAGAAAATAACGGGAAAACCCATCCTTGTTTCCACGCGTTTCGCCGTGTCATGACATTTGTTTACTATAAATCCGTAATTCTCGCTATCGAGAATTGATATTATTTTAATGTTTTCTCAAAAAGTAAAGCATTTCATGGAACAATATTTCAAGAGAAGTCTTTCACCATTATACCTTCTGTAAACCCTGTAAATTATTTGTAAATCTGTGAACTTTTTTTTTTTTCTGTACCTAAAGTGTACCGAAAGTGTACAATGGCTTTAAAGGCAAGGATCGTTTAAATTCTCGTTCAATTCCATGAGCTTACTTTTGAAATTTTCATGTGAGAAATATTACATAAGCCCCTGGTCAAGAGATCCAACGCAGATGTATTTTCTTAAATCGCCTAATGCTTCATAGACTCATACAATGTGGGTTTCAATTCAACATTTGAGGAGGTAATTAAATGAAAGACAAACAATTCTGTATACGTGTGCCTGATCAGTCATGGGGGAAATTAGCGGCTGACGGGCCCAAACGATTTGATAGTGATTGCTCAAGGGAGTATAGGTGCGTGGCAGGTTCAATATCACTTGAGGGTAAGAGCTATTGACCATGATCCAAGCCCATCGTGGACATGTCTGGACAAGCAGAGAGTATCGTAGAAAAAAGCCATGGGAATAATGTATAGGATTGGACGGGGGAGCTAAAAGATTTCCTGTTTAGATGACTAGCTAAGGCACACCGATGTGTGTTAAGCACTGTACACTTAGTACTCTCCCAGTCCTGTGTAAAAAAACCACAGTAACTACTCAGGTTGGATTCGAACCCAAGACCCTTGTCATTCCAGAGCAAGATGTTTTACAGTGAACCACTTGACCTCCGCGCTGGCCGGGTAGCTAGAGGCAATTTGATTCCTATATTTTATTAGCAGCAAGTAAACAATTTAATTGATCTTTGGGGTGTTAGGGGGGGGGGGGTACCCATACACTTGAAGTGTGTAAAGCACTGTATACTCTGTAATTTGACAAGTCCTATAAAAAGAAAAGGTGCTTATAAAATTCAGCTTTGGTCGTGCGAGCAATCATATCACAATTAACTCATTCTAGATATTCAACAAATATATACATCTTACTGGCATTAATTACAGACAAGTCTTTCCCCAAATTTCTTCTCAGCAATAAATAAACCCTTGAGCTATAAATGAGATGAAAGACAAAACTGGTAAATTTATTGATAAGTATATTCCCCCGCCTTTAAAGCGCGTGATTCGTGAGGCGCTCATGCATACTCCAAACTGCCCTGCAGCGGATCTATTGTCGTATGTTCCACTCAATTGATTCGCTCGCCCCCCAAGCTGCACGCTGCGGAGCAATGGGAGCTTGAGTGTAAATCACACCAGAGCAATCAATGACTTATTCAGTCCTCTGTGAAACTGCCTCAAATGACTGTTGCTTGGGCAACCAAATAGTATAAAACGAGCACCATGAAAGTACCACGTATACTTTTATGATCATCGGGTGAACTAAAATGAACCAAGGTGTGAACGATACAACAGAGGATTTGAGGCATTGCATGGTGAGGTATCAATGTATATTTGGTTTGCGGTAACACCATGTGTGTTACCGCTTAAGTGTTACCGCAAACCAAATATACATTGATACAACATAGAGATTAAAAACTCAGGCCTGTGTGCTTCGTTTTTGAAAGGGCAAGGGCACCAAGGCATTTTCTCCTTGGTAAAGGGCACCTTATGAGGAAACTGTAAACTTCTAATGGAGTATTTCAATTAGGGCACCAAGGCAATGACAAGGCGAATCTGTCAAGTATCAGGCCTGATTGTTTATATAATATACTTTTGCTTATATGCATGTTTTCTGCTTAAGTAAACACGCAAACTTGCTTACCAGTAAACAGTTTTATGAAAATTGGACTTAAGTTGCTTTGCCATATTGCTATGGTTATATGGTGTTATTGCAAACAACAGCATAAAAATTAAATATACTCTTCAAAAGACAATATTTCTCTGTAAAATATAAATAAAACTGAAATCTTTACTTAACTGCCACAAAAAGACCCTTTTTAAGCACCTCTTTCGTTGGTTTAAGATCATGGTCCAGATAAATCTATCAGCAGATATATCTTTCACAATGCACCATCCCTTAAAATGCTTTCGGTTTCGAGTCTCCTACCGCATAACACTCTAACAAAATTATATTTTATAATGAATCCTTATCTAATTTAGAATTCACTGGATCAGTCGATATCCAATTAAGTGCTTTCGTCCGGGCTAATTAAATACAGTGAGCGATGAATGCAGGTCAGAAATCTAGGGATGCGTATCTTTGTAGAATATTCTTTAAAGACACTGGACACTATTAGTAATTGTCAAAGACTTGTCAAAGACCAGTCTTCTCACTTGGTGTATCTCATAATATGCATAAATAACAAACCTGTGAAAAGTTGAGCTCAATCAGTCCTCGAAGTTGCAAAATAACCATGAAAGAAAAAAACACCCTTTGTCACACGAATGTGTGCTTTTAGATGGTTGATTTTGAGACTTTAAATTCTAAATCTGAGGTCTCGAAATAAAGTTCGTGGAAAACTATGTCACTTCAGAGGGAGCCGTTTCTCACAATGTTTTATACTATCAACCTCTCCCCATTACTCGTCACCAGATAAGGTTTTATGCTAATAATTATTTTGAGTAATTACCAATTAAGTGTCCACTGCCTTGAATACATACAGTGTCATATCAGGGCCCAATTTCTTGGCTTTGCTAATAAACTGCTGCATTCTTCCCTTCAATCACCATTCTCTCCTTGCACGGTAGTGAGAATGCCTACAATGTAGTAACATGTAGAATGCAAACACCCTAGCCAGAATTCCCAGCTAACCCGTGAAATACACGCTCAATTCCCTGCTTCTGTAAGCGCCGATTCCTTGCTCACAATAAGCAGAGCCCTGAGTTTGCCTTGTATAGCCCTTGCCTATAGAGGTCAATGGGAGGTGTTTATTCTCCAAACCTGTGCGCAGTGCATACAAATCTGTGCGCACTGCATTTTGATTGTTTCATTACTGCTTTTCCTCTAAAGAGGGTGGCTTTACAACGTCAATGCATTGGTCTCCTAATCCCACCTGCAGTTACAAGGCCTAATATCAGCAGCAGCATACACAATAACTCTTACTTTCCCGTTGCACATTGAATTCATAAATATTGGTGTTATAAGATGAATACATTAATATCAAAATAAAATAAGAAAGTACTTTCTTCAAAAGGAAACAAATAAAAACATTTCATTAAATAACTTTATATAAAGTTTACCATTTCTGTAGTTTCATCTCAATTTATATAAAATTTATTTTTGTTTGACAGCACAAGTGAAATAACTTTATTATGTACAAATTATATTTCATTCCTGACATTGCACAAAAATAACACAGAAATGGATTGCTGGCATCGTTAAAACTAAAATCTAAAACATTTAATTCCTACAAGACCCTACTTAAGACCCAACCACCTTACTAATATAAACAGTAATTCTCTACACTACAACCTTCGATATATACAGAAGCTTGGAGTGACCATCTGTTTTACCATGTTTCAGAGCTAAATAAGCCAATCTTATTGCTGTAAAAAATTCTTTCCTAGATCTCATACCATAGTGTCTAAAACCCACAATTGAAAATAGGGGAAACACAAAAACATGTTTTTTTTCCACTGTTTTCTTTTCTCATGACTCAGATGACCAAGGGCTTAAGTTTTCACTAGTTGATCTCAAATATGTTGGATCACACAGAGTATGTTTTTTTTTCCAGATTCGAACTGGTTCCTAGCGACCAGTCGGAGCATGAGAAAATTAATTAACCTTAATTAAAGTAATTTAGCTCAGAAATAAAGAAACAAATGGTCACTATTAGATTCCATACAATGACCTGTGAATATAAGGAACTTTTATCAAGGTGTGGCCATCTTCTTTTTTGTGTCTGGTTTCCTAAGAACATAATAACAATGGTAGTCCATATTCTCATTCTATTCAAGGAGACCATGCTATTTGTCCTTGCATTTGGTTAACATACATGTAGGGTGCTTTTGATGATAAGCTTCCCTGGGTCGACCCCTCAGTGCCCACTCGGGTGAGCCCCTGACAAGAGCTAATCGAACGATCACACTCGCCCTCTCGTGGTAACGGCATGCACCTTAGGTCACCCCCAAGTGACCCACTCCACAAGCAGGGCACTGGGGGCTGACCCAGGTGAGCCCCCTCAAAGCTATTCGAATGTACCGCGGCAGACCGGGGTCGATCCATGGAAGGTAAATGAGCGCACCTGCTTTAATGTATAAATAAGACAAATAAAATGGCCACAACATGATGAAGGTTTTCATGAGACAGAGACAGTGTCTACTGCTCTTTTATCCCTGAGTATTCTCTGCTGGCACTTGTTGTTGTTGTTGTTGTTTTGTTTGTTTGGGTTTTTTTGTGGGAGGGGGATTTTAACATGTGAGTGAGAAATTACCTCTTTCTCAAGAACTCTGTTACTTCAGAGAGAGCCATTTCTCACAATGTTTTACACCATCAACAGCTCTTCATTTCTCCTGAAGTCGAGCAGAGTATACTGTTCGAAACGTCGAGACCAAACCAGCTCTTTTCAGAGCCACCACTCCTTCAAAAGAGATTTTTGCTCATGGTTGCACCCACAAGTTTACTATTCATATTTATATACATGTATATAGTTACACTCTTCTTCATTGCCCGTTACTTTAAGCTAAAAGTTATTTTGAAAAATTACCAATAGTATCTCACGGGCGCCTCTAACCTGTGACAGTTTCAGTGGCAGGATAATTTTCTCTGATGACTTTATGATTTTCTCGATGAAGACATTGTGTAAAATCAGCAACAAGAATGCTGTAAGGGTATGATTTACTCTTTTGTGAGTCATCGTGACTCATCATAGAGTTTAAGTAGAAATTTCAGCTTTCATTGACGAGGTAAAACCCATATGCCAGCATCACTTGTAAAAGCCTAAGGCTCTTGACTTCTATTAATGGTTCAAGATGCTATTGTACCATACATTCACCAAATATTGGTCACATATTGGATTCGTCCCTTTTGCTAACATGAAACCCCATAGAGGTGAGTTCTATAGGAAGTGGACACTATTCGTAATTACTCAAAATAATTGTTAGCATAAAAATTTACTTAGTAACGAGCAATGGAGAGCGGTTAAATAGTATAAAACATTGTGAGAAAGACTATGTATTTTAGTTTTTTAGAAAAAAGTACTTCATCCCAAAAGTATTTGAATTCAATTCGAGTCCGTCCTCAGCTGAGGTCTCAAATTCAAGCATCTGATCCAAAACTTGTGCAACAAGGTCTTAATTATTCTGTCGCAATTTTGACGACCAATTGAGTTCAAATTTTTACTGGTTTGTTATTATGCATATGTTGGGATACGCCAAGTGAGAGTACTGGTCTTTGACAACTACCAAAGGTGTCCAGGGGTCGAATTCACAAAGAGTTAGGACTAGTCCCAACTTAGGACTAGTCCTAGGAGATAAACTACTTGCATGGATAGTCCTAAGTTAGGACGAGTAACTCGAGATAAGACTAGTCCTAACTCTTTGTGAAATCCACCCCAGTGCCTTTAAATAACTTTTCAATTACAATATTTTGTACATTAATATGTGGACAAACTGTCACACTTTAAATTTTTATGTGAATTAGGTTTTGAGTTGTGGGGATGAAAAGGGTTAATATTTAGACCTGCGGCTGAATCGAGTCAACAGAACCCGAGTCCACTTGAAGAAGTTGATGACGAAACTGGGCCCGCCGTTTAAACCTGCCGTTAGACCTGGTGTAGATCCCAAGAGCGTTAAGGGCATAGACAAAACAACAACTGTAGCCGAGAACCTGTAAAGAATCAAAAGAAATGTAGAAATAACATCTTTGCTAACTTTTGTTTCATTCTACCTTTCTTTCAAAGGGCTTGGGTACTTCCTCCCTGTGAGCTCACGGGGGAGCCTTATAGTTTATACAAGTAGGGTTTGGGTTCCTTTTTTTCTCAGTTCCAGTTTTTAGTTCTTTTATATTTAAGATTTTGTTTTGTTTTATGCAAGTCGCCAGACACACAAGGCCTGATGGTCGCTTCAAGGTGTGGGCTACAATTATTTTTTCCAGAGGCCCTTGCCACCTACTCCTAGGGCTGAAACAGGGTTACTCCTTTTACAGTCCATACGGATGTAGGCTTGGGTATCATCAGTCCAAAGCCTGGCTGGTAGAGAAATGGTATGCTTAGTTTTTGAACTATCAGACCCATTTTTATAGCACGCTGTATGGGCTGGGTTTGCATGCAGTGCTGTATGTGTTTGCATGCAGTGCAATGCAGTGCCATCGCAGTGAACCTGTGCCAGAAACACCAGGACAAACCCCCCTTACTTAATGATGAGGTTTTTTATGTGAATTATACACACACAAAAAACAAGACATTCATGATTCACCACATACATCCAAATCTTTGCACTATTTGCCCAATTCTGTACCCCTCATACATGTAGCTCAAGATCCTGGAAGCCTCAAACTTCCTGACTTTTCTTTACTCCCCTAGCTGCCTTCTAATGTTTACCGTATTCTGCTATTGGCTCAATTTCATGAAGCTGCCTCAAGCAGTACCGGATGTGATAATGGTGTATACATTTAGTGGTTTGGATAGCTAAGTCTTGTTTTGCTTTTATTTCTATTGTGTGTGTGTACTTTTCAATAGCATTTTGGTACTGCAGGTTGCGTTTTTGTACAACTTAGATGTGTGCAAACAAGTTGAGAAATATATTTGTTTAAATCTGTGGATCCAAATATTTCATGCATGAAACGGTTCTCATTTGGCACTGCAGGTTGCTTTTTGTACAACTTCTATGTATGCCAAAAAAAGTTAAGAAAAAGGCCGTTGCCATGATCTGTAAAACCACTAATGGCTTTGAATCGCTGAGGTTCCTAACAAAAAAAACATCTTCCCATCACTCTGATTGTTTTCCTTTCTTATGGTTGTTTACTTTCATCAAATCTTGTTATGACTAAAGGTGGAATGCAACCCTCCATAGAACAACATAGCCCTACAATTAGATAGCTGGTGGTCAATGAACTAAGTTTCTTGGCATTAATGGGGTTGGGGAAAGTGGTCCGGTGGTGTGTTTGATAAGTGCACCTTCAAACCAGGGACCTATAATAACAAAATACAGTGAATGAGGACAATAGGTTCCCCAGTTAGAAAAGGTCCACCGTTGGAAAACGTGTACAAAACCAAAGGGAGATGTTGCAAAAAATTAAAAACAAAAAAAGGGACAATAGGAGGTCTACGGGTTGCAGGCGTGTACAAGCTCGTGTGTGTGAGTAGGTATACACATTCAAACCAGGGACCTATTAAACAAAAGAGGACAATGAGGTTGTCTCCATTTGGAAAACGTGAACATACCATCCAATGGGAGCTTTCCTAAAAAGTTCAAGCAGGGGGGCCTACAGACAAAAGAGCCACGTTGCAGCCGTCGATTTCACAAAACTCTTCCTAACTTAAAAGACTAATCTTAGGACTTAGGACGAGTCCCAACCCTGCACTGTAGCATGCAGACCTTAAGATTAATCCTAAGTTAGGAAGAGTTACTCGTCCTAACTGGAGATTAAGACGAGTCCTAACTCTTTGTGAAATCGACGGCTGGTGTTGCACACTTGTGTGTGTGTGTGTTTTTCTCACTATATACATGTATTTTTGGTAATGGACACCATGATGCTTTAAAGTGAACCTTAAAACTGTAGCTCCCATCTTACATGTACACACAATTATTATTAATATGCTTATAAAGAATAAGAATAAGAAAGATAATTGGAAGATGAGACATAATGTTCAGTGCTCAGTGGCTGTTTAAGGTACACCTCAAACAAAAGAAGGACACACGAATGGATGGTTTTAAACAATGAATAAGTAAATAGAAGGAACTTGATATCATTGAGGGACTTTCTATGTACATATGTTCTGATGCTAAAGTAGATATTAAGGTTTTATAGTCAACAGAAATGTTGTTTATGTGTCAAAAAATGTTGCCTGCATGAGTGGTGATAGTAAATCATTTTGTGTTGGTCTTTCCCTTTGCATCCGCCGGACTCTTAGAAGGTACTTACCACTCCGGTAACCAGCTTATTGCCTGACGTCCAATCCTCAAACGCCTTGTTGTAGTGCGCACTGGCTGATGCGATCATACAGGAAGATAGGAAGTAAAGAAAACTAAGACCACTGCTCAAAACTATATCCTGCCAGAAAGAGAAACCAAAACAAACAAACAAACAAACAAGTTCAAGATTAATCAAAATTTAAAAAAAATCAAATAATTTACAAATCGCAGGAAGAAAACTATAAAAGATATGTGTGATTTGGGATTGGAAGCAACGGGTGAGAGTCATTGTTAATGAAAAAGTCTGAAACTTGAATACAAATTCAAAGGTATGTTGAAATAATGCCATTTCTACAGTTTGGTAACCCCTGGGGTTATAGATTCCAAGGAGCTTTTAAAAACAGTTTCCAAAGCACTTGAGAAGTTGACCAATGAGCAGGATTTCTTTATTTGTAGTAAAAAAACATTGTCTGATTTTCTTAACCCGGCCGACATAAAAGTCTGAATTCAGCCAAAAGTCTGAACAATCTCATCCCCGAAGCGATGTCTTAATTATTTTTTTTTGTGAGTGACAGTATCGCTTTGGACCAGCCTGATGTTCGATTGATAACCATTCTTTGCTATTTTGGGGTCTTCCTTATTCAAACAGTTCAGCGTTCATGTGCAGGAAACGGAAATGTAACCTGAAGGTTAATACACTATGGTTTGTTGTTTCAAAGAAAAAGAAAAGAAGAATGTACACATTGAACCCCAGGGAGGGGTCTGCCTGACTTCCTCTGCAGTTTAATGTATTTGTTACCACTATGTTTTTCTTTGCACAACACTCCAATGACTTAATGTAATAATTAACTGTATGACTTTCTGAGCTGAACCAGGGCATAAAAATAGAAAAGGAAACAAGAAGTAAACACCAATTGTACAAAATGTAGGCTATTGAATAACCCCTGAATTTCAAAGAAAAAGAAAAGAAGAATGTACACATTGAACCCCAGGGAGGGTCTGCCTGACTTCCTCTGCAGTTTAATGTATTTGTTACCACTATGTTTTTCTTTGCACAACACTCCAATGACTTAATGTAATAATTAACTGTATGACTTTCTGAGCTGAACCAGGGCATTAAAATAGAAAAGGAAACAAGAAGTAAACACCAATTGTACAAAATGTAGGCTATAGACCGTATTGAATAACCCCTTTTTGCTATGAAAAGTCGCCATCTTGTAGGGCAAACCGAATGCGCGTCCAAACGCATACATTGTACATCATCAAAGCGCGCAGCATGCAACATTCCCGGTTTGATTTCTACGGCACATGCACGCACACACACACGCACAGACGCCATCTTGTAGGTCAGATATTTGAGCCCCGTGACATCATACTCAATATAGTCTGAATTAAAAGCTGAAGAAACTCATGGTGAAATAAAAACAATGCAACAAAAAGATACAGAGGACTTGATCACTGTACATCCTTCCCGCCCAAAAGTGCATCCCTCCAGCCGTACATAAGCTCCACCACCTCCAGTAGTCCAGCATTCTCCTGAAGACGAGCAGAGTATACTGTTTGAAACGTCGAGACCAAACCGGCTCTTTGCAGAGCCACCACTCCTTTAAAGGAGATTTTACTCATGGTTGTACCCGCAAGTTTACTATTCATATTTATATTAATAGTTACTCTTCAAAAGATACAGGTTTTTGTCTAGTGTTTAAAAACCACCTTGCTTCGAGAAGAAACTTTCACAGGTTGGTTATTTAATTCATTATGTTAGGTTACATCAAGCATAGAGCAAGGCTCTATGCACCAAGTGTGGACACTGTTGTCTTTGACAAAATTACCAATTTGACACATGTGTGTGGTACACCCTTCTGCCCCCAAATAGCCCCCTCTATATATGCAGGCCAACTTCAGATAATTGGAAGAGGCCTATATTTGTAGCAGGTGCAGTTCAAATTGTTCATGTTATTATAACCTTGAACTTACAATAGCTGGTGCACTTGGGTGCTGCTTAAAGGCAGTGGACACTATTGGTAATTACTCAAAATAATTATCGTCATAAAACCTTTCTTGGTGACGAGTAATAATGGGGAGAGGTTGATCGTATAAAAAATTGTGACGTAGTTTTTGAGAAAGAAGTAATTTCCACGAAATTGATTTCGAGACCTCAAGTTTAGAATTTGAGGTATCGAAATCAAGCATCAGAAAGCACACAACTTCGTGTGACAAGGGTGTTTTTTCTTTCATTATTATCTCGCAACTTCGACGACCAATTGAGCTCAAATTTTCACAGGTTTGTTATTTTATGCCTTTGTTGAGATACACCAAGTGAGGAGACTTGTCTTTGACAATTACCAAAAGTGTCCACTGTCTTTAAGGCAGGGCTAATAACCAGAGAATACGCATCTTATCTTTATGAAACAACATTGTTCTGAGACTTTTATTGAATTTATATACTTGATTATATAAACATTAAGATTTTATGGAGATATTGTTTTTTTAATGGGAAATCTTGTATCTTTGTGAATGAAGAGAGAAAACTATGGTGTGTGCCAATGGTGTAATTGTATCAAAGTGCACCTGTTGGACATTTGCTTTAATTGGTTTTCCCTCTTGCAAAAAAGAAGAAGAATATTCACAAAATATTCAGCAGTCATTTTTTTTTATCTGGGGGGGGGGGAGTTTGAAGAGCCACTCTCCCCCACTCATAACCCCCTCTCTAAAGGCCAAGTCAAACTGCAGCGATATCGAAAACATAATGATAACGACGCAATGAGAACGCATTCTATTGGTTGAAATGCTCCACGCAGAATACGCCCACGCTCATTCATTCAACCAATCGAGGGCGTGCATCGTTAACATTCTCAATGTCGTTTTTGTTATCGAAGGCCTGTGCCTGGGCCTTTATGCTCTCTCAAAAAATGGCGGTAGAAACTTCCTCCTGGCTACATCGACTAAAACGTTGTAGACCTGTGAAAACCATATAGGAGCACTGATGACATATAACTAATTAAATAGCACAGTGTTTAAACTGTTTGAATTAGCACTTTGAAGTGCTAAAATACCTTAAAGACAGCGGACACTATTGGTAATTGTCAAAGACAAGTCTTCTCACTTGGTGTATGTCAACATATGCATAAACTAAAAAATCTGTGAAAATTTGAGCTCGATTGGTCTTCAGAGTTGCGAGATAACTATGAAAGAAAAAACACCCTTGTCACATGAAGTTGTCTGCTTTAAGATGCT
The DNA here is from genome assembly GCF_032118995.1 of Asterias amurensis. Taxonomy (NCBI): domain Eukaryota; kingdom Metazoa; phylum Echinodermata; class Asteroidea; order Forcipulatida; family Asteriidae; genus Asterias; species Asterias amurensis. The sequence continues at coordinate 18,309,804 of NC_092650.1, forward strand.
TGATTTCTAGAACTCAAATTCTAATCTTGAGGTCTCGAAATAATTCGTGGAAAATCACTTCTTTTGTCGAAAACTATGTAACTTCAGAAGGAGCAGTTTCTCACAATGTTTTATACAATCACCCTCTCCCCATTACTCGTTACCAAGTAAGGTTTTATGCTGATAATTATTTTGAGTAATTACCAATAGTGTCCACTGCCCTTAAGAGCTGCTCTGCATGGAAGAACATTTGTCTGGGAATTGATCTGCTTCGTCAATAATTCATTAATACAACAAAATGCTCATTCTATAATTTGTTTTCTCTCCATAGGCCTACAAAAGCTTGAATTGTTTCCTATGAGTAGAATTCTTTTACCAGCCCAAACATCGAAAGCCCGGCTGTCTCTGCACGTGTAATGCAATATGCATGTGTTGCACAACCTCTAAACAAAGCTACTCAGTATTAATATCATTGGTGTAAGTTACCAAAGCGACTGAAGACCACATTGAAGCGGTGGTTGTGGTCGATTGTTTTTCCAATATGTACACTCTAAACTATTTCATAAGGCTTCAATTTCAAGCCAAACATTCGACGCTGAGCGGCAGTGTAGCTCATAAGATCTGGGAAAATTACAAAAACATTTCATCGACCGACCCTTCTGACCCCAAAAATACTGAATCTGCATGTCTACGGCGTTGCTTGACCGAGCAGAGCAAATAAACCACGAGTGGGCAGGGAATGACATGGAAATCCCAAGCGAGGATGGATTGACGCGAGGCTAGGAGTAGACAAGCTGAGCTTGTTGACCCAAAGCGTGGCTGTGAGCAATGAGCAAGTTGCTTTTTGAGGGGGGAATGTCGAGAGGGCCTCAGCCGACCCGGATAAACAGACATGATGGACAGCTGACAAAGACGATAAAACTAGACCGGATTTTGACCAGGTTGTCATCTTCAAAAAAACATGTGCGCTTGATTAATCCTACACCTGTATCCAGCATGTTTTTTTAATAGTGCATCATTTAAAAGGAAAATTATGCATTTTTTGTAATTACCAGAAACAAATACATATAAATCAGAAAATAAACTTTTAAAAAATCATCCGAAAGCTTGCTTGGTACTTAGGGGAAACAACATGATTGTTTGTACCCGTCACTGTTAACAAAGCTTGAATTTGTTTAGGAAATTCTGATAAGATGTAGGCACAACAATGCCCGTTACTGAAAGAGTCCGTTTAAAATTGCACCTCAAACAAAAATGGAATTGGAACAATATTAAAATTTGCCGCCAGTCGTTAAAGCTTTAGTGAAGAAAATAAGCAAGTCTAACTTTCACCAGAGTGATGACAACTTTGTTTGTTTTGAAAAAAACAAAGCAAACAAAGGGTGATCATTTCCTTTTGGTAAAAGTTAAAAAAAAACTTTGTTATATTGCTTTCTCATCAAATATGACATTCAGACAGAAATATTTCAAGGGTGGTTTTCTACTATCATCATCGTTAGACAATGTAAGTTTTATGTAAATCTGTGTTAGACAAGTTTTTTTTCTTACCAATTCTGTTATGGTCCTTAACAAGGCAGTGGACACTATTGGTAATATAATTCCTTAAAATATTTTTTTTGTGCATAAAACCTTTTTGGGTAAGGAGTAATGGGGAGAGGTTGATAGTATAAAACATTCTGAGAAACGGCTCCCTCTGAAGTAACATGGATTTTGAGAAAGAAGTAGTTTTCCACGAATTTGGGGTCGAGACCTCAGAATTTGATTTATAGGGCTCGAAATCAAGCATCTGAAAGCACACAACTTCATGTGACAAGGGTGTTTTTTTTCTTTCATTATTATTTCTCAACTTCGACGACCAATTGAGCTCAAACTTTCACAGATTTGTTAACTAGATGCATATGATGAGATACACCAAGTGAGAAGACTGGTCTCTGACAATTACCAATAGTCTCCTCTACCTTTAAATGTGTAGTCAATAGAAAAATCCCAGAAGTTGAGGATTATAAACTAGTACATATAATACTTCCAAAAACACCCTTTTTTCAGGGGCAATGACCAATCAATCCTGGAGCTATAAAAGGTGTGCTATCAATCATCTCTACCATAAAGTGCCATATTTTCAGCCTGGAATTCCCCCACAATGTGGAACACAGACTGCCGACATTTTCTAATCACTCATGGTGTTTTGAGAATGTTGCTCCAGATTTGCCTCATCGTGACCAGGGCAACCCTAATCTTGAAGCTTATTATCAGGGTCTCCTGAGCAGGCTACCACACCCCAATGATGACAAGATGCTACTGTGCCTTCTAGACCTAGACTTGAAACTTTATCCCTTTGTTTAAACAGCCCGATTTGTTTGCCGATTTTATTTGAAGAAAAAAAAGCATGATTGAATGTTAGATATATAGCAGTATTCCTGAAGCCCAGTAATTTTTTAACTTTCACTAATTCAAATTTGAGTGATACTTGTGTGGATCATTATATTCTACTTTTAAAACATCTTTCTAACCATATGCATTTCATAACAAACGGTTTCAAATGCTTTTCATAGACAAACTCGTCCGATCCAAGGCAACGTGTTCCTTTAATGTGCATAAGACACTCTAATTAGAACCACACAATCTCACATATCGCTCTACGCGGAACTCCAAAGCACCCAAATCTAAGTCTGATCTTAAAAAAAACATGCATGGTTACCATGGCAATATACAACATGCCAAATATGAAAAACTACAGACAAATAAAAAAAACGTAAGAAAAAGTAAGAAAAAGGAGAAAAAAAAAACAGTAAGAAAAAAAACAAGGGCAGGTGCTTTGTGACCATCATGGGGTGCCCACACCTGTTGCCAACTGTCATCTTTGTTTCCCAAAGCTCTCGAATTTAAGACCATCATCAGTTTCACAGACTCCCAAACAACCATCCTGTGGACTGTCTGTTGTGAGCAAGTTGTCCGCCCCACTGCTTAAAGGCACTTGTTGGTAATTACTCCAAATAATTGTTAGCATAATTGTTACATGGTAACAATTGCAATGCAGAGCTGTTGATGGTATAAAACATTATAAGAAACTGCTCCCTCTGAAGTATGCGTAGTTTTGGAGAAAGAAGTAATTTCTCGCTCAAACAATATTTGAATTTAATTACAGACCTCAGCTGAGGTCTCAAACTCAAGCATCTGAAAGCACACATCTTGGTCTTGTCACAAGGGTGTTTTTTCTTCCATTATTCTTTCACAACTTTGACGACCAATTAAGTCCAAATTTTCACAGGTTTGTTATTTTATGCATTTGTTGAGATACACCAAGGAGAATACTGGTCTTTGACAATATGACCAAACGTGTCCAGTGCCTTTAACACGTAGATATGGCCCTGACCAGTTCATGCAAGAATGTCAAATCCCCATCACCCACATCATAGAGGCGTGGGTAAACTTAACTTGAACAATTCTCTGCCTACTTGGATTTTTCCCCCGACTGTCTTTTATTAAAATAAAATAAAAAAATAAAAAAAATGGAAAGTGATTTTTCCCATGTGGGTATTTGGGCATTTTCCCTGGATGACAACGCTAATAGTCCTTGGCTTTGTACCATTACTTGCAGTCATCCATGGGAAGGCATAGAGTCTAGGATCAGCTGATGTGCATGATTGAGTAAATTTATCTGGGTTCTGACAGTTTATTACTGTTGAGGATTTAACTATGGCTTACGCTGATGCAAGTTTTAGTGTATGTGTATATCATACATCAGTGGTTTTCTTTTTCCTTTTTTCATCTTTTATTTCCCAGGGTTGTCAGTCTTTAAAGGGGAATTGTAAATCTTTTAAAGACACTGGACACTATTGGTAATTGTCAAAGACCAGTCTTCTCACTTGGTGTATCTTAAAGATGCTATGTCAGATTTTTGGCCCCAAACATGACATTTTTTGAGTGAATGGTATTTCAAAGAGTATCACCCGCTCTAACGAAAAAAAGTTTAACTTTTACTTTTAATGGTCAGGACCCATGACAAAAATTTAAAACGTTTCTTATAAAACACATAAGAATTAGTCACGTGATATATTGTCGGGATCCCGACAAAAACTAATTTTGAGCACTTTGTTCCACTGCTACTAATACTTGGCGGACTTTTTCGAGCAATGGCTCAAATGAAAGCTTGTAACTTTCTCGACCCCAATCAAAATACCTATTGAATTTTAAATCAAAATTTTTGGGTCAAATCAGCTAAAAATCTGACATAGCATCTTTAACATTATGCATAAAATAACAAACCTGAAAATTTGAGCTCGATTGGTCGTCAGAGTTGCCAGATAACTATGACAGAAAAAAAACACCCTTGTCACATGAAGTTTGTGCTTTCAGATGCTTGATTTCAAGACCTCAAATTCTAAACTTGAGGTCTCAAAATCAAATTCATGGATAATTACTTCTTTCTCAAAAACTACGTCACTTCAGAGGGAGCCATTTCTCACAATGTTTTATACCATCAACCTCTCCACATTACTCGTTACCAAGTGAGGTTTTATGCTGATAATTATTTTGAGTAATTACCAATAGTGTCCACTGCCTTTAAGGCATTTCAGTAAGGTCTCAGATTCTGACAAGGAGAGGAGTAAAACAATCAATTTGCAATATTGATATTGCAATCAAAAAGTTTGTTTGAATGAACAATGAAACAGCAAATCATACTTTTTATCAAAACAGTTTATAATTTTCCCCTTGATTTCATATTTGAGATGTCGCAGAAAAACTGGAGCGGTTATGTCCACGCAGGAAGAACAAACTATAAATGGAATACATAACCTGAGAATCGTACCTGGCAGTCGATTCTCAATGTCAAATTTGGGTCATAAAAACTGATATATTTTTTTCCATAACTACATTGCTTCAAAGTGATCGATTCTCAAAAAGCTTTATCGCATCCAAAACTGATTTTCTTCAAAAGTAAGTTTGTATTGTCATTAATTTAAAGCCATTGGACACTTTCGGTAAACAGTTTTGTCCAAAGGCCCACACTTCATGTATCACAACTTGTATATAAAAAAACAAACCTGTGGAAATTTAGGCTCAATCGGTCATTGGAGTCATGAGAAAATAACAGGAAAACCCACCCTTGTTTCCGCACAATTCGCCATGTCATGACATGTGTTTACAATAAATCCGTAATTCTCGCTATCAAGAATTGATTTAATGTTTTCCCAAAAAGTAAAGCATTTCATGGAATATTATAACAATTCAAGAGAAGTCTTTCACCATTACCTTCTGTAAACCCTGCAAGTTATTTGTAACTTTTATTTTGTTTTCTGTTCCCGAAAGTGTATAATGGCTTCAAAGAGTGCAACCAAATGTATACCTTCTCTTTAAATTCTTTTATCCAAGTTTAAACAAATGTCAAGGTGCTCAACACAAGCTTTTATTTTCCTGTGTGACTTATTTCTACACAACTGTGTCCCAGCACAACAAGATGACAACAAATCACGCACCAGTGTATAGTGCAAGGACACCCTAGAGCCCTACCAAGGTGGGCAGCTTCAAATTTCTCTTTCTTCATAAAAAACGGAAGAAAAAAAAAACCTCGACGGGGTAACCATAAATGGGCCAAAGTGCGACTCTGGGACTTAGTAAACGGCTTTGGTAATAAGGGAGAATTTAGGCCACAAGACAGCGGGGGTAGGAAAGAAAAAGTAAGTATGACTTATCTGGCACTGATGTAATGCAGACCCACAGAGCTCACACTGTGATTTGTGGAATATTTCACAGAATTCGTGGAGAGAAAATTGTGTACATTGGAAATAGATATTATTACCAGTTTGAAATTGGGTAACTCGAAATCCATAATGCATATTACATGCTTAACTTTACATGTAGTTTGGTGATGTTTGGAGAAAACAATTTTGCTTTTTCCCCCTGAGAAAACTACTTTCCTATCAGATATGCTGGAAATATTTCGATTTTGTAATGTTTGAATTTGATTTTTTTTTTTTTAATCTTTGATCATCTAAAATAGTAAAGCAGGTAAATTTGATGCATAAAAGCATGATGTAAAGACATGCTATTTTGCTGTGTCATGGCCGAGCGAGCGGCTTAGTGCATCATGCAACTCAACTTCTGGTGACTGAGTCATCAGGGTGTAGGTTCACATCCCGGTCATGAAACTTGTGTCCCGAGCAAGACACTTCACTATAGTTGCTTCTCATCACCTAGGGGTGAATGCTGGGTACCTGTGTGAGCAGAGATGGTTCTTGTGATTGATTAAGTTTTGGTGTGCTACATACTTGACAGCACTGGGTATAACTCCCCAAAAGTCTGAGATTGTTTCAGGAATCTAATACATGGCCCAGTAGCCAGAGATAACAGTGGTCAAAAGCTAACGATCATTCTTTAGCAATGCACTATTTAAAGGCAGTGGACACTATTGGTAGTTGTAACAGACTAGCCTTCACAGTTGGTGAATCTCAACATAGGCATAACATAACAAACCTGTGAAAATTTGAGCTCAATTGGTCATCGAACTTGCAAGAAAATAATGATAGAAAAAACACCCTTGTCACACGAAGTTGTGTGCATTTAGATGGTTGATTTCGAGACCTCATGTTCTGAATCTGAGGTCTCGAAATCAAATTCGTGGAAAATTACTTCTTTCTCAAAAACTATGGCACTTCAGAGGGAGCCGTTTCTCACAATGTTGTATACCATCAACCTCTCCCCATTACTGGTGACCAAGAAAGGTTTTATGCTAATAATCATTTTGAGTAATTACCAATAGTGTCCACTGCCTTTAAAGGAAAATGTTGATCTGGTTACTGAGCAGCTATTAACACGGGTGACAATCATTACTAACGAAAAAGTCTGAAACTTGGATACAAATTCAAAGGTGTGTTGAAATGATGCCATTTGTACCGTTTGGTAACCCTTGGGGTTATATAAATTCCAAGGAGTTTTTGGAAACAGCATCCAAAGCACTATAAAAGAAGACAAAATGAGCAGAATTTCTTTATGTGTGTAAGAAAATATTGTCTGATTTTCTCCACAAAAAAGTCTGAATTCAGCCAAAAGTCTGAACAATCTCGTTCCTGTATTTTAAGCATTAGTGGGAATGAAACATAGTATTTGTAAAAAGTGTTTTCCATTGACTCTCATAGTGCAACTAAGGGGCTGTATTAGTACCAGTCTGTATGTTTGGTAATGATTCTGCAAATGGCAATAAATATTGATTTGATGTGGTAAGAAGTTCAGCAGCTTTGGATGGTGTAATGCTTTTGGAGAAATATTTAACTTTGAAGTACAACTTTTATGTAAAGAACTATCACTTTTTATTCCCCCCCCCCCCCCGGATTTGAGTAAAATGCATTAATGATTGTGAATTCCTATACAGATTATTCTTCCTGTCTAAACATATTCGCTTCAAAGTTACGGCGATATCTCAAAAACGCAACCACCTTTTTAAATTTCAAGAGGTTAATTTTTTGTATACAACTACAGGAAAGGTACACATTGCCTTCAAATGACATCACCGTGTTTACCAGTCAAATAACAGGTGTCCATACCAACAGAACCCCCTTCTAGTCTAATACAACTTTAAATGCTAACTTTTATGATGTATTTATTAGAATAAAAGGTTCGAAAGCACACTTTAAAATGTAAAAAAACTGGATTTTCCCATATAAAATAAGACATTTTATAATTGTGCCCTTTTTATGACATGGGGGTCATACTAAAAACAGGTGTCCAAGTTGATGCCAACCCCTCCCCCCCCCCCTACGCTAATACAAATTTAAATGATTTTTTTTAATGACGTATTCGCAGAAGCGTTCATAAAAAGAATGCTTTCAAATACCAGAATCTGCATCTTAATTCCCACATAACAAATTGTATATTGTGACTTCTTGATTTTATGTGATACAGACGATCGTAAGCTAACCCAACTGGTTCTCTCATCATGACGCTAGGGGCTTAAAGGCAGTGGACACTATTGGTAATTACTCAAAATAATTATTGGCATAAAACCTTTCTTGGTGACGAGTAATGGGGAGAGGTTGATGGTATAAAACATTGTGAGAAACGGCTTCCTCTGAAGTGCCATAGTTTTCGAGAAAGAAGTATTTTTCCACGATTTTGATTTCGAGACCTCAGATTTAGAACTTGAGGTCTCGAAATCAACCATCTAAGCGCACACAACTTCATGTGACAAGGGTGTTTTCTTCTTTCATTATTATCTCGCAAGTGGGATGACCGATTGAGCTCAAATTTTCACAGGTTTGTTATTTTATGCATTTGTTGAAATACACCAACTGTGAAGATTAGTCTTTGACAATTACCAATAGTGTCCACTGCCTTTAAACACAGTAGCCACTGGCATCTATTGCCATGTATGATTAGCCCAATAGATGGAGTCCCCATATTCAAGGTGATTTACAGTTTGCAATATAAAATCCAATTGACCAATCATTCAAGGTTAGTCAAACCAGCTGTGTGCCGCGCCTGGGTTTACACCTGCGGGATGCATTACCAATGGGGTGGACAGCCACAACACTTACACTTGTCTTATCATTTATGGGGGGGGGGTGAACAAGGACCATAACTCAATAATTTGGGGGCTTTATCAAAATGGTCAACAGTTTATATTGCCATTAATATGGGGAGCTTGGGTTTCTTTTACTCAAGAATTTGCTAGTAGATGACACCTGCACTATGCATTCCAATCAGGATGGCTAGTCAACAGTAACACTTGTCTTATAATGGGGGGGGGGGGGGGTACACGACTATAACTCAATCATTTCTGGGGCTTTTTCAAAATGGTCAACAGTTCGCATTTATATTTGTATTACTTCGGCTACGTAAGAATTTGGGTGGTTGAGTTGAGATGTTGTTTGGCTCTGTGAAAAGGTTCGCACATATTGTTAGGAGTCAAACCAGAGTATTGTCCATGTACATTGTGTGTAGGCTTCAGGGCAATAGCAATGGCATGTTCTGTTGGAATGGATAGGAAAGGCATTTCGCCAATCAGCGATTTCCTTTTTTTTTTGAGTTGGGAGAGGGGTGTGGGTGTGCTGTTGCTAGAGTAGACACCACCTGCACGATGCATTACAAACACAGGACAGTCAACAGTAACACTCGTCTTATCATTTAGGGGGGGGGGGGACCACGCGCCCCTTACTCAATCATTTCTGGGGCTTTATCAAAATGGTCAACAGTTCACATTTATATTGCCATTAATTTGGAAAGCGTGGGTTTCTACTCAAGAATTCCGGCAGGGATGTTGTTTGGCTTATTGGAAAGGTTCACACTTGTTATGACGCGCAGTTATAAGTGTCATAATGAAGTTATGAATGTGTTTTGTGCCCCCCCCCCCACCCGCCCCTGCCGCCCCCCCCAAAAAAAAAAATATATATATATATATATATAAATAATGAATAGGGTATATGGCCTTGGCTTTCGATCCAATCTGGATCTTCTTCAGAGGCATAAAACAAGTACAAACAGATACATATCCATTTATAGTAAATATATATATGGCTCCAGGGGCATATCAAGGGCATTATTCATTTTCAGAAGGTGGTAGCATTTTTGAGATATTGCTGAAAATCTGAAGCGGTTATGTCCACGCAGGAAGAATAATCCGTAATTGGAATTCAAAGTCTGACAAACGTTTGATCTCAGATTAAAATGTCTTTGAATCAAATTCATCCCAAGAGCTTCTTACGAATTGAGTTTTTATGCTCATTAATTTTTGGAGTACGTTACACTAGGTTTGCCTCCCATAAAATAAACAAAAGTAATAAACAAAACTTAATATATAAAAAGAAATCTTTCAAAGTATGACTGCCCTACACTTCAACAAAGGCTAAATTTTTGGAGTAAGGACAAAAAGGTAAACCTCCGTTTAAAACAAAACAAATAACAAAGTACATGAACTAAAGAAGAAATCTTCAATAAGCAGAAATCTTCAATAAGCAGAGTCCACTAAACTTCAATAAATGGTCAATTCATAAAGCACACCAGCACCCATTGACCCTTTTCCCTCCATCACGCATGTGGTTTTGTTTGAGACACACTTCTTATTCATCCGACCAATTATCGACACCCAGCATGTTTCCTTTAAAAGTTTAAAGCTAATTACATCCGTTCCTTGGCTCCACTGTTATCACTAATTAACTCGGTGATCAAGACACAAAACTGCCTCTATTTTCAGGGGGTTGACATTGAGCCGAAAATTTACATGTTTGGACACAATGAGTTAGAGTATTCTTCCTTCTTTAATGATTGTTTTATTTTTGTAAAAAAAATTGGAAGGCTCAAGGCAGTTTTAAAAAATCTTACTATCAGGAAAAATTGATGACAACCATTTTTAACTTATGAATTGGTCTCAACGTTTCGACTAGCTTGCTCTAGTCATCGTCAGGAGACCTGACTCAAGCTAGTCGAAACGTTGAGACCAATTCAGAACTGACTCCGCGGCAGTACAGTTAATTACGATCCTATAAGCTAAAGTAGTAGTCCAAGTCTATTTTCTATACCATCCGCTCTGGTAATAGTTAAAAGCAGGACAGTTCTTTTCAGAACTGAGAAGTGTCCCGAACCCCCGATTATCTACTCCGCGGCAGTAGAATTATGAGACAGTTCTCTAAGAACAAACTCTAGCTGGCAAGTAAATACACACATGGTGTTACCGCAAACCAATTATACATTGATACCTCACCATGCAATGCCTCAAATCCTATACAGATTTTTAACTTGGGAATTTTTTTTTGAAAGTTGCTGTGATGTCAAAATTGTAAAAGGATGAACCCAAACTTTTGAACAATAGAAATAGGACAAAATCTCTGTACTCCAAGAGATATACTAACTTTGAAGAAAGGAAGGATCAGGGAGGTTTTGAGAAAATCCTGAAATCAGAAAAAAATGATGACTGTCATCATTTTTTTAATCTCCCATATGACCAGTGTAGTATACTGCCTGCCACAAACGCCCCAGAATGTACAAAGACACTAGTTCCTGGGTTTTTTGTGCAGATGATACAAAATGAATTCTCTTTAACATGGAAAACATTTTGGGAAGTTTCTGTTATGTACAAATTGTAAAGGATTAACCCAAATTTTTGAACAAGACAAAGAAGATAAAATCTTCTTTTTTTTTTCAAGAGAGACACTGACTTTGAAAAAATTATATAACAAACAAACTATATCTGATTGGTTGATTAATGTCATGTATAATGTAAATGGGTTTTGATTTGCATAAAAGACCCTGATTGGATAATGGAGTGCCTCTCTAGTCTGAACGCTATCCAGTGATTGGCTGGTATATAATAAAAGGGTATACTTTAATTGTCTCTGAGTGAACAGGTGTTTGATGTCGTCACCCTCAGAGCTGGACAACATCAGATATGACAGAAACCGGAATGGGTGTCTGTGACCCTCGGCAAGCCCACCTTAAACCAATCGGGTGGATTTCATTCTGATCGATTAAACCCTAATCTCAGGTGGGAAATTTGTTCTCTTGGATAGCTTCAGGCAATAATGCAATACTTTATGGAACAAGGGAAAGCTACCAGCCCAGACGAGGCGTGATGCAAGGCACACTAATGTCTCCCTGATGTTTATACATAGAGTCTCTTCTCTTGTCCAAGGTTTTTTTGGGGGGCGAGCATGCCCGTTTCAAATTCACCACACTTCACACAGCAGGACTCACTCGATCACCAGATGTGACATGAATATCTTACCATAGAGTAAGGTTACTCTATGATCTTACAAGTCATACGATGTACTTTGTGCAATGCGGCAGAAATAACATGAGGCAGAACTCTGTATAAAGTAGAGTGGTGTGGGAGTATGGTTTTCAATCAACCAGTTACATAAAGTGTCAGTATATTTTCAGAGCAAGTTCCTAGCTCTATGATAAAACAAGGAGGAAGTTCTTCCCCCTTGATTGTATTTTAAGTAACATGCACTGACTGGCTGGCTGCAGAGTGAGGCGTGCAACATGTTCATCTGACAGCACAGCAAGTTAGCGGTGATATCGACAGGGCAAAAAGCTCATCTACCTGTAGTAGGTGCTCTTCGCAACCGCCTTGGACATGTTAGACAAGGCTATCTCAGAATGTTGTATCTCAAAAGTGTCAAAACTGGTGTGGGAACCAACTATAGCCCCAAGTCCTACTTTCTCACAAGCCATAGCTGCCCCCCCCCCTCCTTCGAATCAAAAAGTAAAAAGAAGCAAAAATAAGTGTTGTGATCAGCTATTTATTACGGGGTCGTCATACATTGTGTGTGGTCAACTGAGACAACCATTTATGTAATTGAACAAGCTACCCAGAGTGCTTCTGTTTTAAATGAGTACATTCAAGTTAATCCTCTCCAATTCTGCAAGGACAACACCATGGCCCAATTTCATTATTGAGTTGCTCATCAAGGACAGAAGGTTGCTAAGCACAACAACATTGTGCTTACCGGAATGAGGTTTCCTGCCCAAATGCCATTTGACATGTATCATCTGTGATTGTTATATCTCGGTAACAATTACTGCGAAGTTTGATTGGTCGAGAACCAATCACGTGACGCGCAACAAAAACACATGTTACATGGCTCGACTGGCCGGGTAACATGAAAAGTGATGTACACCGGTGTACATCACCTTGATCGTTCCCAGCGTTGGTCGATTTCCAGCGCTCTGAATGAAACAACCGCGGGTTCGAGGGAATTGTTTCTTGTTCGTCTGCTTATTAAACAATGAATAGTCCGTCGTAATAATGTTTGAAGATGACAACAGAACTTCGAGAAGAGGAACAACAATTAAACAAAGGTATAACAAAACTTCGCCCAGGGTGCCATTTTCCCCCTCTGGTGTACAAAACGCCATGGACCCCGTCACAGCATGCAACAATTGTACACTGCATCCTGCTCATATATGCTTAGCAATTCAACCGTCTGTGAGTGGTATTCTGCTTATAATTGCTAGCAAAAACATTAAGCTTACCAGAACAAGGTTACCAGCCAAAACATCACTTCACATTTACCATCTGCTTACCATATTTGCTTAGCAGAACATATTCTACATATAGTGCTGTTTTTATGCAGCTGAATGAACTGGGCCTATACAGCCATTCTGAGTAAAATGTCATCATGCTTAACACCGATCAACCCTTTAAGAAGAAATGAAAAATCTTGCTTGGCAGGTTATTTTTTTCGCCACTAGTATAAAATAAAGCTGCTGGCTGATGTCCAACATCTGATTTCTTACTAAAAATCCCATACAACTGCAACCTTTTTCCAATTTCCCTTGGGCTCACAAAAATAGATGTAACCCCTTGAGTAAACACAAGGAAACTATTCTTCTACCTCAATTTATATTAATTTTCAGGATTTAATCTTATTATTGGGCACTTCTCTCTGGGGACGGGACACACAATTGTGGATGGGGAACACAATTTGGACCGGGTCAAATTGGTTTTAAAGTTTTTTTTTTTTTAACACGTCCAGGAATATTTCAATTGCTTGTGTTAACCCTTTGATCTTTGTATACAATACTATGTTCGTACGTACAACCATAGAGCTAGGTCCTAGCTCTATGGTACAACTATAGAGTATAAGGATATGAAGGAGGTCCATGGTTTGAAAGTCAGGCAGAATTCAGTTTTGTGATGTTCTCATTTTCCAATTTGATGAAGTCCTCAGCATTGTGAGTTGGGAAAAAATTGACAAGTCTTTATTGTGCCCGATGTCCTTTCAGGGCAAAATGTTTTATGGTTCATTCCTAACTCTCAATGAAATTCATGATATTCAACCTAAACGGCCCTGAATTTAACATGTTGACTAACAACATAATCCTACTTGAAATGTGGAGACCCATTAGTTGTTGCTACCCAATAGTGTCCAAAACATTCCCATACAAAAAAGTACAGTTGAAGCATTATTTCACAGAATGACACCACTTTAATGTGAGGTTGGAGACCTTTTTTTCCCACACTCACATGAGGACTCTTTCTATTGGATAATGAGCACATAAATTGTACATTTCCCGTCCTCTTGAAGCATGTTGTAAAAAACTAGACACACTTAACATGCTGAATAACCTTGTGGAGAAACAAGAAAAAGACGACCTCTTGCAAGTTGACTCTCACCTCACAAGAAGTGCTGCTCAATTTTTTGTGAGAGCTAGAAAACAATTGCTGTGCAATGCATCACCTTCTTGCATTCACAGCAGCTGCTACCTTTGTAACAACGCACTCTACAATGTTTTCATGACTCCAATTATCCCTGTCCCCCAACAACATTATGTGTGACACCAATGCAAAGGGCCTATAAATATTCACTTTTTAATAGAGAGGCAAGGTCCTGATGACCAATGACACATGGTCTCGTCGTTGGCTTAGAGCAGAAAAAAGTTATACTTTATAAAGTCTAGAAAGAACCTATGAGTCCTTTCTGCTCTTAACTGACTGGGTATTTATCTAAGTTCTTGTTTCTTTGAGTTGACTGGGTCTTTTATCGGTCTGATAAGTACTTTCTGCTCTCTGAGCTGACTGGGTCTTTCTAGGTCTTATAAGTCCTTTCTGAGCAGACTAGGTCTATCAGTCATTTCTGCTCAGAGCTGACTGACTCTTTCCTTAGTCTTTTTTGCTCAAATGCGACCCAAGTGTGCACATATAACGATTTTTAGGGCATGTCTGCCCGCTCGTGTGTTACAATTTGTTACTTAATATTAAAAGTAAAATACTTGGTTTGTAAAAATGATGGAAGAATCCCTTTTTTTTTCATCTTTTTTTTTCACCAAAGCTAGTACAATTAACCATGAATTAATCAAAACCTATTGTGGACAAAATTGTGTTCCTCCAAATTTCAACAAATTGAACGAGTGTATGCTAAAGTAGTTGTACTGTTCCTGGTGGAGAAGGAGTTGTTAGTAGGGGGGTGGGGGGGTAGGTGGGTAGGCAGCTGGAATCCACATCTATTGGTGGTTAGACACTCATCCCCCCTTAGGCCAGGGATTATCCTGTTGACACAGTAAAAGACCAATCATCACATGTCTGGCCTGGTTCTAGATTGACCCAAAGGCATGCTGTAAAACAGTTGCATGTAAATGGCGTTTGATGTCCTTACTCTATGAGGTCTTCCTCCACGGTTTGTTGAGGAGCTTGTTGCAGTATGGCTTGGGCATGTAGGGCTTGAGCATGGAGCTATAATTTGGTTTGAGGTATGGTACAGTAGTTGAATTCAGGACACAGTACATTGCTCGGGGCACTATTTTTTCTGCTGGGGGGGGGGGGGCGCAAATTAGAATTACAGCTTTCCACAGCAACTAATTTCATGGAATACAGGTGCTTATAAATGCAGAAAAAGGAACTTTTAAAAGCAACTTAAGTTCTTTGTAAGTAATTCTGATGAGCAGTTCAAAGCTGCTTGAAATAACTCTTGTTGTGTTACACCGATTTAATTCATGAACTCCTCTTAAAGGAACACGTTGCCTTGGATCGGTCGAGTTGGTCTTTGAAAAGCGTTTGTAACCGTTTTTTATAAAATACATGGGTAGAAAGATGTTGTAAAAGTAGAATACAATGATCCACACAAACATGCCTCGAAATTGCGTGGTTTTCCTTTTACCTCGTCGACTAACACGTCAGCCATTTATGGGGGTCAAAATTTTGACTCCCATAAATGGCTGACCATGTTAGTTCGCACAGTAGAAGGAAAACCACACAATTTCGAGGCAAACTTGTGTGGATCATTGTATTCTACTTTTAAAACATCTTTCCAACCATATGCATTTTATAAAAAACGGTTCCAAACGCTTTTGTTTTGACCAACTCGTCCGATCCAAGGCAACGTGTTCCTTTAAGAGTTACTAATTAAAGCATCTTTAAGTTCTTGAAATGATCAAACAACCAAAACAAACCAGAATAATAAAACTGACTTCATTCTTGTACTCAAAGGGAACTATAGTTAAATACTCAACTTGCGGGTACAGCCATACAACTCTTTTGTAAGGAGAGTTGGCTCTGATGAAAAGCACTGGTGTGGTCTTAATGTTTCAAACAGTACATACTCTGCTTGTCTTCAGAAGACAAAACTTAGCCAAAGTATGCAGAGGATCTGGTGCTGTTCTCGATGATATGATTTTATCAGTATTATAGTTTTAACACAAAAATCTGCATCGTTTCTTTTAAAAAAGACCAGACAAACGAAATATAATTTCTCCTGACAATTTGTTGTTAATAACTATTTTGGAAAGGACAGAAGAATCAAAGCCATGTGATTTAATTTAAAGTGTATATAAAATACAACAACTATGCCCACAGAGTAAGCTAGGTGTAAACTTTTCAAGCCTATGCACAGATGTACCGCCAGCCTGCCAAAGAACTTGAAAAGTATTGCGGGTATAAAGGTTAGCTGTGATATGAAGCAATTTGTCCCAGCTTATGAGTCCCAAGCTACTTGCCCCTGGTCGCTTGGGGTGATAATAGTGCCATGACTGATTGGGGCTGAGGAGTGAAGCCTATAACTAAGCAGACACCAACAGCAGGCGTGGCAAGCCTGATCAACGAGGGCCAAATACTGCTGAGTGGACACCAAACACAATTATGTCCTTGTGAACCAATTAAGGAATGATGCTATCTTCAAGGACCGTTCAAGGCGTAGGACATTTCTACTCGCCATGAAGCCATTATTATTTTATATTTTTTTCCCATTCAAATCATCCAAACTGAGACTGGTATGATGGTACAAAATGTCTCACTATTAAAAAATCAGGGTTTTTTTTCTTGAGAATTAGTATTAAAAAAAATGCCTTGTTTCTGCTTTTTAGTGTTACATAAACTTTCATTTTCTGTTTTGAGATCTTATTGCCCCCCAAAAACAACACAGGTGGTCACATGATGACTTAATAATTGTTCACTGTTAGCAGTCCTGTTGGTACAGGGTGTCACTATTTACAGCTGTTATTTTTGTAACATTATTATTTAATAACTAGAAATATAAAAACAAAGCAGGTCACATTATACGAGCACTTGGTGATTTGAGTTTGACTCTCAACTTTTGTTGCACCAAATCGGTAAACAAGAGTTTAAAGAAAGTCTTTAAATATTAATAGGTAGATGCTGCTGATCATATTATGTTGTAAGGTAGCAAATTCTGGTTTAAACTTTGCATCTTTAAAACGAAATACGATTAAATGGTTCCACACGACCCCCCCCCCAAAAAGAGGGGGAAAAAAGGACAAACAGACAATTAAACCACATTGAGTGGAGAAAGCTGGTATAATAAGAATGCCTGATTCTCTATTATGATTCAATTTCAGGGGATGATTTACCAAGGGAGTTGTAAGTTTTATGACTTGAGCACAGGTTGGTGCAGGAATGGTTGAGGCCAGGGCAGCATGTGTGCCCCTTGGACGCCGCGGCAAGACAAAAATTGACTCCTGTTAACCCTCGTTAGGCTGGCACTCAAACAACAGACTGGCTAGTGCGCTCTAGCATGGTTCCCGCACGCCGCTCTAATAACAGTTATAACAATCCACATACAAGGTATCTACATGTAAGGTGAACTAGACTTGGTTCCAAGTCTGTAATCGTGGCTTTTAGTCTACTTGACAGCCAACACACTATTGCCTGAAACAGCTAGCATCCTCAGACTTGAAATTAAGTCTAACAGTGAACAAATAGCACTGACAAGACACACTTGAGAAAACAAATACTACTTTGCCAGGTCATTACTTATTGCTTAACATTTTTCTACTAAGCACACATTTTTCTGCTAAGCACAATTAAGTAGGATACCAGTTACATTTTGTACATGTTAAATGGTATTTTAGCTGGTCACCTTATTCTGGTAAGCATAATTTTGTTGTGCTTAGCAGCTTTTTATGCCTACCAGCTCAATGTAATTGGGCCAAGATCTAGATCAAAAGAAAATTTCAGTTCATTTCAGCCTGAACTCGACATGGGATTAATTTCGTTTCATGTATTTTATTCTGGTTGTGATGCCAAGAACTCTCTGAAAAGCTTTATCATTCACTAGCCCAGAACCCAATGGAGAGCAGAGCTTCAGTACTAAAGGTGGGAGGTAAACCCCAGAGAATAATATTCCAGCGTAAAACCCACGCAGTCAGGTACAGACTGACAACAACCCAATCCACATAATGCCCTGGTGTGATTCGAACCAGGGTCCTAGAAGAGGAAGGTGAGGAAAGGTATTGCTTCACCCATCCAACAGGATTGTTCCTGTAAACAACAAATTTTATTTAGTTTCTTAAAATTTGTTCATCATCAAAGAAGTTCATCAGGCTGGTAATTTATCAACTTAGCAAATAAAATGTGGGTACACAGCTAAAACTTACAATAAAATAATGTTTAATTTCAACTAGTATCACTAGTCATCCTCACACCCAAGATGACTAGTCGAAAAGTAAACAATGTTTACGGAAGTATTGGCTGCGTTTCCTCGAAAATTCATTTGCTAAGTTGTTCATCGTTAATTCGATGTTGTGTTAAAAAAAGGGGCTTTCAACTTCTTCTCCATCTATGTTTTATTACCCCCCCCCCCCCATAGCTTGTACTATATTGTCTTTGTGTCTTTAATTGCCACTCTTACTAGCCACTTTTTCCTTCGTCCATCATTGGGTTCCTCTAAATCTATTTTAGTACAGGTGAACTCCCCGATGACTCTACCCGGAGCATTTTTCACAATCAGGCTTGTCGCTATCAAACAGCAAGGTCTTTAGTTAGCAATGTCACCTCACAGCTGATCAGCCCCCTGCTTGCCACCGAGATGTTGTCGGGCGGCTAGGGTCAAGGCGAGGGTAGCTGTGTTGTCATCTCTGCCTTCGGTGGTTACGCTTAGGCCCTGGGTGTACCTCCAGGGGGCAGCGAAAACGTCTACCGATATGACAATGGCGACCCATGCTGTTTGCCCGTTAATGGAAACTCAATGCCTGGTTTCAATTTTAGGGGTAGTCAATGTAACGAATGCAACTGGGTTACACAATATCTGTTATCACCATCTGGGGCAAGCCAAACTCACTTGGGTTTTATTCGGCCGCATCTCCTGGGTGTTTCCTTTTACTACTACTACATGTATCACTGGGAAAACCCCCATACCTAATCTACCCCTCCATTAATTTATTTTTTTCCACACTGACACACTCCCCCTTTTTTTTTATAGCCCTAATACATTGAGTGACCTAAATTCAGATTCGTTATGAAAGTTGAGGGCCACTTGCGAGTTTGAAATAGAGAATTTTTTTGTGAAACAGAAGTTTTTGTAATTCACGTTTGACCCTTTTTTTCAAGAAAAAAAGGGTCAAACGTGAATTACAAAAACTTCTCTGTTTCACAAAAAAATTCTCTATTTCAAACTTAAATTAAATATAATGTGTATAAAGAATACAGGGCAAAAAGTTATTGGCCATGTCCTTTGTTTCTGTAATACTTTGGTCACAAAAATCAAAACTTGCTCCCAAGTCACTGCACTTTGACATGGTCTTATTGACAAACAAAAAGGTAACGGGTTGCGAGATCTGTTTTGGCCATTTTCACTTGCTGGACGTTTTTTTTTTTTTGGGGGGGGGGGGGTTGGAGGAGTGGGGGATAGAGTCCAAGAATTTGATATAATGTAGGTCAGGGAGTTGGTGATTGAGGACCCTTGGTGATGGGGTAATTTGGGAGCCAACACCTGTCTACAGCATGGGTTCGGAAAGGTGATGAGAGACAATGCAACCTGCACTTTTTTTGGAGGGTGCTGGGTGCTAAGTTGACAAAAGTTTCCGCCCACCACTACTACTGGGAAAGGGTCATTGCAACTCAAGACTTGAAAATAAAAGGGAATACATTTCTGCCCATGGGAGGAAAATAGGATACCATAGACATCATAACCAGCTTCAAAGGGATGAAACAACATTGGTAATGAGAATCATTTTACAGAGAAGGGTTTTTTACCAAGAATCAACTTGGGTGTCCACATTTTTCGGTGTCTGGTAAAATTGCTGAGCTGTATCTTAAAACAGGCATCCTAATTGGCGACTTGCAACACTTTACATGAAAGATGAAAGATGAATAGAACGTGTCTAAATTGGTGGTTGTGACTGTTGAAGTTGTGATCCAGCTATAGCCGCAGCCGCAAACTCAGACAAAGCAATGAAGAATGTGTATATAAGTAGGATGCCTGAATTCCAAACAGGGAGCCCCAGACGTGCATCTAGCCTAGGCCTAGATGAAAAACCCCCGTGTTCACAAAGTAACCATCAAACTAGTGACCACAAGTTTGTGTAAGTTTGTGCATTATTCTCCTGAAGATGGTCACAGCATAGGCTAAAATGTTCTGATCTAATGTAAATGTTTCTTTCTTGTGGCCACCTGGCCATTGTTGGCCACTTGTCCATTGTTGGCCATTTGGCCATTGTGGTCACTTGTTCATAGCAGCCACCTGTTTGTTGTGGCCACCTGGCTATGATGATTGTGGCCACCTGGCTATGTTTGTGGCCACTTGTTCATTGTGGTAACTTTTCCATCCACCTGTCCACGGTGGCCACCTGGCCAGTGTGGCCACCACGCTATTATTGTGGCAACCTGGCTATGAGTGTGGCCACTTGTTCATGGTGGTCACTGGTTAATAGTGACCAACTGTCTATGGTGGCCACTGTATGGCCAGTGCGGCCACCTGGCTGTGGCCACTAGTTCAATGTGGTCACTGGTCTATAGTGATCACCTCTTCATGATGGCCACCTGACTATATGATTGTGTCCACTTGTTCATGGTAGTGACCACTGGTCTATAGTGATCACTGGTCTATGGTGGCCACCTGGCCATCAGTGTGGCTCTGGCTATGGTTGTCACCACTTGTTCATTGTGGTCACTGGTCTATAGTGACCACTGGTCTATAGTGACCACTGGTCTATAGTGACCACCTGTCTATGGTGGCCACCTGGCCAGTGTGGCCACCTTGCTTTGATTGTCGCCACCTTGTTCATTGTGGTCACTGGTGGTCTATAGTGACCACCTCTCCATGGAGGCCACCCGGCCATTGTTGGCCACCGGGCCATTGTGGTCCACAATGACTATGTTCCCTGATTAGAATGGCGTACACCAGTATGACACTCAGTCTTATTTTCTTGGCCACATTTCAATTTTGCATGGTCAGGGGTTTGACATTCAACTTTGAGAGTTCACCTGTCAGAAGTGGCCACCTTAACACTTTCTCACTACATGCATTCATAATTACTACCAACCTCTTCACAGTGACAACTTTTATACTGTGGCCACTCTGTCCATATTGACCACCACTTTTCCATCAACTGTGACCAGCCATCCACAATAGTCACTTCTGACAACCTGTTCGCAGTGGCCACATGTCCATCTGACATCCACCCGTCTTTAATGGTCCCCCAGGTGCCCCCCTTTCCAATCTTTGGGAAACAAATTCAAACAGTGTATTAAAAAGACACTGTCACTTCCAACAAATTACCTCTCCCCCTGAAGAGCTAGCCTGCAGCACTAAAGCTGCACAAGATGAAACACATACCAGAAACTGCAACTCGAAACCCCACTGGGGACAGAAATACACACTGCATCAAGTTCCATTACCCACAATGAAGACCAGGCACTGCATAATAGATTGATAGTGACCTACTTCTTCATGATTTAAAGGATCTGGACACTATTGGTAATTACTCAAAAGAATTGTTAGCATAAAAACTTACTTGGTAATGATCAATGGAGAGCTGTTGATAGTATAAAACATTGTGTGAAAAGATTCCCTCTGAAGTGATGTAGTTTTCGAGAAAGAAGTAATTTTCCATCTAAAATATTTGATTTTGAATTTGAGACCTCAGAATTAGATTTTTAGGTCCCGAAATCAGGCATCTGCAAGCACACAACTTCCTGTGATGTGGTGTGACAAAATTATTATCTTGCAACTTTGACGGCCAATTGAGTTCAAATTTTTAAAGGTTTGTTAGTTTGTGCATATTTTGAGATTTACCAGGTGAGAAGACTGGTCTTTGACAAGTACCAAAGGTGTCCAGTGCCTTTAAAACCCCTGGATGGAATTAAGTTGTCAAAGAAAAAATGCCCAAAGCCCCCTATTATTGGTGAATAATTAGTGCCAAAGAGCTCGGACAATAGTAAATTATCAGATGAAGAAGGGCTGTAGACCAATAGGAATTCAAATCCATAAAGGCAGTATCTATCAATTACCACAACACCTTGCCCTAGATCGGTCGAGTTGGTAGTTGAAAAGTGTTTGTATCTGTTTTTTATAAAATGCATATGATTAGAAAGATATTTTAAAAGTAGAATATAATGATCCACACAAGTATCACTCGAAATTGCGTGGTTTGCCTTTTACCTCGTCAACACGGTCGGCCATTTATAGGAGTCAAATTTTTAACTCCCATAAACGGCCGACCGTGTTAGTTTGCAAAGTAAAATCAAAACAACGCAATTTTGAAGCAAATTTGTGTGGATCATTTTACTCTACTTTTAAATCATCTTTCTAACCATATGCATTTTATAACAAACAGTTACAAACGCTTTTCAAAGACAAACTCGACTGATCCATTGCAACGTGTTCCTTAAACACTCTGATGCTAGATTTCCAGAGACAG
The DNA here is from genome assembly GCF_032118995.1 of Asterias amurensis. Lineage (NCBI taxonomy): Eukaryota > Metazoa > Echinodermata > Asteroidea > Forcipulatida > Asteriidae > Asterias > Asterias amurensis. The sequence goes on from NC_092650.1 coordinate 18,332,367, forward strand.
GGTTCGGACTCATTTTGGGGTAAAATCAATTTTGAACTAGTAAGCTCATAATGTTTACCCAACCAGCATTTAAACATGTAACTTAATTTCATTTGAACAAACACTCAGTTAAGATTTATCTAATTTTGTCTTATGAATAATAATATTTTGAGAGATACTCAACAGACTTGTAGTTGGACACTATTGGTTATAAAAATTGTCAAACACCAGTCTTCCCACTTGGTGTATCTCAAATGCACAAAATAACAAACCTGTAAAAATTTGAACTTAATTGGTCGTCGAAGTTGCGAGATAAAAAATGAAAGAAAAAACCTGGTCATACAAAGTTGTGTGCTTTCAGATGCTTGATTTCGAGAGCTCAAAATCTAATTCTGAGGTCTTGAAATTGAATTCATGTAAAATTACTTCTTTCTCTAAAACTACGTCACTTCAGGAAGCCGTTTCTCACATGTTTTATACTATCAACCTCTCACCAATACTCATTCAAGAAAGGTTTTATGCAAATAATTATTTTGAGTAATTCCAAAAGTGTCCACAGTGCCTTTAACTTGACTCAAAGTCAACGTTTGAGACATCTAAGATGGGCAACCCCAAACCTCTGAACAAAAATATTAAAATATTACCAAGGGTGTGATGTTTCATCATTACTTGTAAGGGATATTCACTATAAATTATTGACTGTTTTTCTCCGCCTTTACTTTTTGAGGTTGTACAAAGCTCCCTGAAAAAAAACCCCAATCATTTCTTAGGGTGACACAACTAAATGGTTTGTCATAACTTGAAAGGGATCTTTACTATGAATCCAACGAAAATGGCTGTCCACATTCAGTCAATGGGTATAAATCTATTTACAATGTGCGTGTCTGGACTGTTTTTCTCCCCCCCCCCCTTATTTTTATCCAAGGGAGAAGTACAAAACAGCAGTGGGGCAGAGAGATAGCGCAGAGGGCTGTTGCTTCTACAGCTGGACACGGTGACCTCGTCTGACCTATTGACCTCCATTGCAATCAGAAGATCACTCCAAACAATTTGGCCCAGCTCCAATATTTTTTTTCTTTTTCCTCCTGCCAGCAGAGGCTTTAGACTAGACACAAAGGATCGATCGCTCTTTGACAAAACTTTGTCTTTCCTGGTTACACTAATATTCCAGAAATAAAACCAAAGGAAGAAAACAACACCCCAAAAGAATAAAAGGGATATTTTCGTCTTTTGCTTTTTTGTTTCTTTAATTGAAAGCCTGAAAACGTACAAGCCAATACGACTGTGTAACACTAAAGTAAAGGTTGGTAAAGAACATAGGATACACTTTTTCTCTGGGAGGTTGCGAGAGAACATTTAGAAGAAAAAAAAAGATTTCCAACCAAACACACAAATGTTAACAGTTATACAATCAGACATTTAAAGAAACGGTTGTGTATTTTAAATCTTTGATCACAATACAATTAATGTTTATTTGTAAAAAAAAAATAAAATCTCTAATTTCTTTCAACCGACACCGGTTGGTTTATTGTACAATAAAAAGCCTAGCATAAATAATGCCTAGCAACCCCCCAAATACTATTAACATTTGTTGTCTCTCAGAATATTTGAGTTTAGTTTTATCATCAGCACAGTCAGCAACTTTGGACGGAAGCTAATAATTCACAGAATTGAGAAGTAGGACTAGGTTCAGTTCACATAGGTTCGGAACGAGGAAGTTTGGCTCATGTTTTTTTTTGCTTTGTGTACAATGAATAAACACCTGCAAGAAACTTGCAAACAATATTTTAAAAGCTCCTTAGACAGTACAGGGTTCAATTTCGATGAGACAATAAATCCATCCGTACCATAAATAGACCGAAGAGAGACAGTTTACACCATGGATCTATCAACTTTATCAGTGGTGTAACCAGACATTTCCACCTGTGGAGGGAGAGGGACAAACAAGGGGAAACACAATTTATTTATTTATTTATTTATTTTTTTTTTTGGGGGGGGGGCACAATTTCATTTATATTTTTTCATCAATTATCACCAAAGTTGTTTCACAATGAACTCAATTGTCCAAACAGCAAATTGTATCGCTTAATTTATTTTTTTCCACAATGGACAGGCGTAAATATACAGATTACAGCCCTCCAAGATAAATGTAATGATGTCTCATCAACTTCCATCTTAAATAGATCCACAGGTTCAAATCAATGTAAATACAAGGCTTCAACATAAATAACAGCTTTCCCTAATGTAGCTTTGTACACACAGTCAGTGATATATGCATTAAAAGCATCACCATATGGAAAAATCATCATGACTGACTCTGTACTGAATTGACATGTGAGGAGTATTCCTCTGCACGTACTGTAGGTCCTAACACCCTTCGTCATTCACGGTGAGGCTAGGTTATATACGCAAGTATAGCTCAAAATCGTCCTCGACTAATGTATAAGCGCATATTCCCAAATGGAATGCGCAATGAGTACACCTTCAAACCACGATGGGATGTATCAGCTTGCACTGTACCTATGTAAAGTGACACTGAGGCTATGTGTATAATAGTGCTGCACTTAATTTATAGGGCTGATATTTCTACCCATTTGACCTAGACATTTTGATTAAAATTTCAAATAGCTATTTTTTATAGATCTGAGAAATTTACAAGTTTCTATATAAAAAGGTATTGCACAAACAAACATCCGCTATTGATAAGTACTTAATTAAAAACTTAAAATTAGTTATTGCCAGGATCCTGACATCATCTGATGTTCACCACGACACCAACCATGTTCGAACAAATTATATGTTTGTTTGTTTGTTTTGCATTGTCCGTGTGACATGTGTTCGTTTTTTGTTAATTGAGACAGCATCATCTGTCAAAATTAATTCAGAAAAAAAAAACATCTTCGCCATGCAACTTCACCTCAACAATTCAAGAAACTACTTAAAGCCATTGGACACTTTCGGTAAAAAGTATTGTCCCAGGCCCACACTTCGTGTATCCCAACTTATATATAAAATAACAAACCTGTGAAAATTTAGGCTCAATCGGTCATCGGAGTCAGGTGAAAAAAAAGGGAAAACACCCTTGTTTTCGCCGAGTCATGACATGTGTTTCAAATAAATCTGTATTCTCAACATCGAGAATTGATATTGTTTTAATGTTCCTCAAAAAGTAAATCATTTCATGGAATAGTATTTCAAGAGAAGTCTTTCACCATTACCTTCTGTAAACCCTGTAAGTTATTTGTAAATCTGTGAACTTTATAAAAAAATTCTGTACCGAAAGTGTCCAATGGCTTTAAGACTCATTTATACAGAAATGTTTTTGTTTTTTTCACTTTACATACATTTAGAAACATCTTGAGTTTGGACTTCTCTGTTGCACCTTTTGTAGGAGCTTTGCCTTGTGAAAAAGGTGTCTCTTTTAACTGCTCATGAAAAAAATTTTGAGAAAATCAGGCTATTCAACTTTAATGATGGAAGTACACTTCTTCATGCAGTAAACGGAGTCATTTCACTCGAGAACCATAAAGTTTCGGTAATTTTTTTAAAAAATCAAATCATCAGAGAAACCATCAGTCCAATTGATTTTAATTAATAGGTTTGTTGTTTTATGCTAATGTTGAGATACACCAAGTTAGAAGACTGGCCGTTGACAAATTACCAAAGGTGTCCAGTGCCTTTAATAAACTATCTCATTGGAACTTGACCAAATCACTCTACTTATTCTATTCCTTGACAAAAGGAAATATATTATAAACCTAAACCCAACACAGACCATTCATTTTGAACTGCATGATCTCCTTTCCACTTACAGGCTAAAACAATATGATCAACCACTGCCTCAGAGCTCAAACCTATGTGCAATGGAGACAACAGTTAAAAGCAATTGCCACTTCACCCCTTCCCATCTCAAAACATATCTTTTTCGGAAACAATAGCCTTCAAACTGTTGGTTGTCTTGTGTCATTGTGTATTAGCAGAGTTCTTGATTTTTGCGCCAGGAGTGTCATCAGTGACAGACATGGCGCACTAGAAATGTTCAACATTATTATTTAATATTTACCAATATAAATAATTGCAACGAAAACAACCAAACAAGTTAAACCCCCACCATCCAACTCGAAACGAACATAGAGACCATGCCCAGACTATGCGAGACATAAAAGTGCATAGTCTACTGCACATACACGTTGTCGTACAATGGACTCCCAAACCATCACAACCATCCACCGATGTTATTCCACATTCTCTGCACAAATCACATCAACAAAATCAGACGCAATACTCAATTCCCCAGAGGAAGCCAACATATGAGAAATATTCGGCAAGGCATCACCCAGCATCTGTTGTTGGGATCTATAATAATCCAGTGTGAGTCAAGATATCATTATGAAGCGTGATGTCGCTGATCGGACAAGGTCATCAGAGGACACTGAGTGTTAAGGAAGCCATAATGGATAGAGTACACACGGCTTAAAGCAGAGCCTGTGATGCTGTGATCAGGGCCCAATTTTGATCGAGGTGCTTAAAGCAGCTCCATGCTTAAAGTAAGCTAAGCACCACAACAAGATTATGCTTACCATGGTATACGGTTAAATAGATGTTAAATTTGTATGGAGGTAAAGAATATTCAATTATGTGTTAGCACTGTATTTTTCATTGCTTTCTCTGAGTTCTGTGAAACAATGACCCACTGCCAGGATTCGAACTGCCTCTAGCTACCTGGCAATCTCAGATTTGTTATTTCACAAACAAAGTCAGAATCTGGACTTTGACAACTACCAAATGTGTCTAGTCCCTTTAAGGCCTTTGACTGGTTCCTGTGCTATTAGATTTGGCATACACTGTAAGCATGAATCTCCATATACTGAAACAGTAGACAACTCAAATGATATAATAGATGTTAAATTTGGATCGGGGAGAAAGAATATTAATTTTGGCTTTTTACCCATACAACGATGTGTGTTAGCACTGTATACCCAGTACTTTCCCCCGAGTCCTGTGAAAAAATATCACAGGCATATTACTCGGGTGGGATTCAAACCCATGACCCTTGCAATTCTAGAGCAGTACCCGCTGCCAAAACATAGGATTCGAACTGCCTCTAGCTACCGGGCAACCTCGGTAGTCTAGTTGGTAAGACATTGCTCTAGAATTGCAAGGTCGTGGGTTCGAATCCCACCCGAGTAACATGCCTGTGACATTTTTTCACAGGACTCGGGGAAAGTACTGAGTATACATTGCTAACCCACATCGATGATGGTAAAAACCAAAATAAACTCAAATGATCTCACTCACGCCATAGTCGTACATACAAGTCATTGACTTCACAAGGCAAGGTTACACAACTTTACAAGAAAACAATGCAAGTTTCACAGATAAGTTTCTCAAAGATACACAAACATGAGTAGCTTGTAAATTTCAGGGGGGAAATTCAGCACCGACTTTGTACCCATAGGACACTAAACATTGGTAGGGGGTAACCGGCTGATACATCAGATACTTCCGCCTTATGAACAAGACCCGTCTGGGTCATTATGCGTGTAAACGAGTCTTTATAGGCCATAAAGCGCAGAATTCTGCGGTACTCAGTAACATGAATGTTGGCCCCCAGATGAGGAGCCCTTCTAGATACAAAGAGTTCAGGCCTGGAAATAACCCCTGGCAACCACAGCAAATGCGGTGGTGCCCTCTTGCTGTGGTTCCCCTTTGAAAAGTTCCAGCACAAATGTACATTTTCTCAACATGTACATCTCAACATATGCATTAAAGTAACAAATCTGTGAAAATGTAGGCTCAATTGTTCATCAAAGCTGCAAGAGAATAATTGAAAGAAGGAAAAAACACCCTTGTTGCACAAGTTGTGTGCATTCAGATGCCTTGCTTTTGAGACGTCAGCTGAGTTCTTTTATTCATCTTAGTGAGAAATTACTTCTTTCTCAAAAACTATGTTACATCATAGAAAGCCGTCTCTCACAATGTTTTATATTATGTCAAAATGTACAGCTCTCCATTGCTAATTATACCAAGTAAGTTTTTATGGTAAGAATAATTTTGAGTAATTACCAATAGTGTCCATCAGTGCCTGTTAAAGCCATTATACACTTTCGGAACAGAAAAACCAAAAAAAAGTTCACAGATTTACAAACAACTTACAGGGTTTACAGAAGGTAATGGTAAAAGACTTCGCTTGAAATATTATTCCATGAAATGTTTTACTTTTTGAGAAAACATTTAAACAATATTAATTCTCGATATCAAGAATAACGGATTTATTTAAACACATGTCATGACACGGCGACATATGCGGAAACAAGGGTGGGTTTTCCTGTTATTTTCTCCCAACTCCGATGACCGATTGAGCCTAAATTTTCACAGGTTTGTTATTTTATATATAAGTTGTGATACACGAAGTATGGGCCATTGGACAATACTGTTTACCGAAAGTGTCCAATGGCTTTAAGCAGCTGTGAAACTGGTGCCCAAGACCACTCCATTGAGACACGACTGTTTTGAAATGCATGCATGCTTGGAATTACGTCAAACAATGGGACTTCTACCTGCGTATGTCTGCAGCTACAAAGCAAAGCATACAAAAAGTTTCCAATGAAATAGGCTTTGAAAATTGTAAAATTGTTTGCAAATTGTTTTAGTTCCTTGTGTTTTTTTAAAAACTATTTCAGTGTACCTTTAAAAAGTACATTAAATATCTATAGGTCTCCTCAGACAAGAATCTGACGACTTTGTTCCAGCATACAATGTTACAGATAAGGGGAGTGAGGGGTTATTTTTGTATCAATGATAAACCAAAAGATCAGGTATTTGTTAACCTTGGTAATGTAATTTGCAGGCGCATGTTGTTTCTGGGATTTCCTTACACTGTTTGATGGATCCCTGTGGAGATTATATAGGACTAGCACTTTCCTGGTATATTCGCCAACGGCTTGATTTGTCTTGTCTCCAATGTGTTGTGTACACAATGTTTTAACACAAGCTTAAGATTTGCCTCCAGTCGACAGTAATTTTATATTATTTAGAAGAAACAAGCATATTTTGTTTTATCCCAATCTTTCAAAGTATGTCTGTGATTTTAACTAGATTTTATGGAGCCAGAGCTTTTGCAGTAGCGGCAGAAAAGACTTGTTGACAAGTCATAAATGGTCCCACGCATGGTGAGATAGTCGAGTTGTGGCGGTGCTCTCGCGAGATCACTGCTCTCGCGAGATCACTGCTCTAGCGAGATCACTGCTCTAGCAAGATCACTGCTCTCGCGCGAACTGCTGGTTGCCGACTTCTACTCCCCATTAAATGGGACCGTAGTCGTGAGAGCAGTAGTCTCACGAGGCCAGCAGTCTCTCGAGAATACTGCCGGAATCGCGGGAGAGTCGGAATGCTATCACCCCGACAGACATACAATTAACGTCTTGTCCACATGTCTACGTATAGCAGCAGCAGAATAAGGAAAAAGTCTTCTTGAAAACATTTCAATGTACAAACAGTGAATTCATGTTTGACAATCAGACACATAAATATACAATGCCACAAAGTAACTCCAAAGACACTCAAAATTCCTCACCACTCACTTTTGGCATACACTCATAGGTAAGCTTGGCAGGAGGGCTCCACAATACCTCTATGGGCGAGAATGAATAATTCAACACTATATTTGAAGGGAAATTACCTTAAAAAACCCCTGAGCAAATCTATTCAACTTTATGTGCAACCAATATAACGTGATTGCTGAAACAAGTTTTTAAACACCAAAACATAATAAGACTTTACGCCACACAACATGAGTTATTTCTCTACATCTGAGTCAAGTATGTGAGGTCAAAGGTGGAAGGTCAGACAATATGTATGTACCTGGTACCTTGTGACACAATGTTATCGAAATGGAATGACGTCGCAATAACAAAATCCTAACAAACAAACTTGGAACAAAGCAATAACTTCTGCCTTTTTTTTATTTGTCTATCCACAAGTTGTTATAAGTTGTTATTATTATCATTCATTTCTATTGTTTAAATAGAAAGTGCTTTATGACTTAGTATTGAATATGTATGATACCGGCGGAAGGGGTCCATTAACAAACAAACTTGGCAACAAAAAAACTTGGCACAAAGCAACAACTTCTGCCTTTTTTTAATTTGTCTATCCACAAGTTATTATAATTTGTTATTATTATTATTATTTATCTTTATTGTTTATATAGAAAATGCCTTTTGACTTAGTGTAGAATATGTATGCGAGCGGCGGAAGGGGTCCATTAACAAAGGTATAGGACAGAGGATGTGATGGGGTGTGGTCCCCCGACTCACTGCACAGCAAACATATGGTGAAACTGGATCACTAAAATGCTGTAAGAAATATCGTGTAAAATGATGTCAGGTAATTATTGGGTCAACACTCTGCAAAGAGGGGAAGAATTAACCTCACAACAGAAAAAAGGAATACAAAGATGGGTTTATCAAACATACCATTTCGGACCGCATACCTATAATATTTATACACCTGGATGAAGAGCAGCAATTTATGGTTCAGTGTCCTGCTGGAGGACACAGCCCCATGGATCGCTCACCGACTAGGAGTTGAACCAATGAAACAAAAGACACAAAAGAACATTCTAGCAAAGAATCCACTTTATTTGCACATGTTGACTTACAATAGGACAGGATTTTTGAATTCTCATATTTTGGTTTCCTTATCTCTTCAAGTGTGAGATTTGACATTCCTCACTGTCTGTAGCTGCTTAAAGACACTGGACACCTTTAGTAATTGTCAAAGACCAGTATTCTCACTTGGTGTATTTCAACATGATGCATAAAATATAAAATAACAAATTTTTGAACACTTAGACTCAATTGGTCATCGAAGTGGCAAGAGAATAATGAAAGAAGAAAAACAAAACTTGTGTGCTTTCAGATGCATAATAAAAGTCTGTTATTATTTGTGTAAGAAATTACCTCTTTCTCATAAGTTTGTGACTTCACAGAGGGAGCCACATCTCACAATGTTGTATTCGAACAACAGCTCTCCAATGCTCATTACCAAGTAGGTTTTTATGCTAAAAAGTTAAATTGAGTAATTACCAATAGTGTCCAGTGCCTTTAAAGGTGCAATTACTTTCCATGAAACTCTCTCCCCAAAATGTGAACTTTGATACAAAAGTGTGTCAAACGCACCAAAGAGAGTTCATTTGGGTATATTTCAATCAGTACAAAGCTACTATCTGCAAACATACCTTCCCGGCCGGCCGGGAGAACTTCCAGAAGGGTAAATTCTTACTGACATTATATTTTGTGTCCTTACTGGTGCGTATTACTACCACCAGGAGAGTAAACCGCCATGAGCAGCATAGTGTGATCTATAAAAATATGTTAACATTTATAGGGAGTCTAAACAAAACACACACTTGAGTTGTTTTTTTTTGCAAATTGGGAACACTTCTCAGCCCACTGTTGTATTTTTAAAGACACTGGACACTATTGGTAATTGTCAAAGACTTAGTCTTCACAGTTGGTGTAACTCAACATAATGCATAACATAACAAATCTGTGAAAATAGAGCTCAATTGGTCGTCGAAGTTGCGAGAAAATAACGAAAGAAAAAACACCCTTGTCACAGAAAGTTTTGTGCTTTCTTTAGATGCTTGATTCTAAATCTGAGGTCTCAAAATCAAATTCGTGGAAAGTTACTTCTTTCTCTGATGTCACTTTGTCAGAGGGAGCTATTTCTCACAATGTTTTATACTATCAATTCAACCTCTCCCCCTTAATCGTTACCAATAAAGGTTTTATGCTAACAATTATTTTGAGTAATTACCAAGTGTCCACTGCCTTAAAAAATACTGAAAGCGAAAGACGCTTCTAAACTGCGGTGTGTGCAAGCAAAGGAAAAGTAAGCTGGGGAAACTGTTGGTAGGCTGTGGTAGTCCTGGAATTTAAATTCTGTCTCTACTTCCCATAGTGGCTTCTTATATAGCGCTCAGGTCCGTCACTCAGTGAGGCTTAAGGCGTTTCAATATTATTACCCCTGGTCATTGGGCCATCTTAGCTGGGATATACAGCCTATGTAGTGTACTAAGCCAAACCAAGAACGATCTCTTCCCTCACAGGTACCCATTTATACCCCTGGGTGAAGAGAAGCAATTATGGTAAAAGCATCTTGCTCAAGGTGACAAGAGTGTCATGACCTGGATTCGAAACCCACAATCGGATGACTTACAAACCATTAGGTCTTTAATCATTGATGTTCTAGACCACTTGATCATGATACCCTAAAACAGGTTGTTGAAGCCCCACAGCACTGATAATTGTCACTTGGTGTATCTCAACATAACAAATAACAAGTCTGTGAACATTTGGACTCAATTGGTCATCAAAGTTGCAAGATAAAAATGAAAGAAACAAAATACCATTGTTTCACAAATTTATGTGCTTTCATAAGATGCCTAAAAAGGTTTCAGGCCTGAAGTCCTTTAATATTTAAGTGAGAAATTACCTCTTTCTCAAAATCTATGTTACTTCAGAGGGAGCAGTTTCCCACAATGCTTTATACTATAAATAGCTCTCCATTGCTCGTTACCAAGTAAGTTTTTTTATGCTAACAACTATTTTAAGTAATTACCAAAAGGGTCCAGTGCCTTTAAACGCCATCTTTTCTACTGTAAATATAATGCCTGTAGATTCCACTTTTCAAGTGGAACTACTGTGATGATTAGCAATAGACAGGTGTGTTATGCCCTATGGTGTACTAACTCTCACCAAGATTTATCATCCTCCACTTGCAAACTTACGTCTGGGGTTTGCACAGTTTTATGTTCATGTTTTTTTATTTCTTTTCCAGTAGCTTATGTTTTAAGGGTGATGCCCGCTTAAAAGCTTATTTTCACCTTATTTTGTTTTAATAATAAACTGTTTATTTTGTTAGGGTTAAAGGATTCAAGTAAAAGCTTTGCTTTTGTTTTGGTTGTGCTGTTTTATAGTGCACATGTGGGTCCTTTTCACCCTTGGGAGAAAGTCCAAACCCAAATTTGTTTTCAGAGCAGTGGAAATAGTTGCACCTTGATACATGCAAGGGAAACTGACTGGATAGTTTGGAGTCAATTGTGCACTGGGTGTTATTATTAGGAGGTAGAACTTGATGGGCCATGGGAATCCTCTCACCAAATTGAGAAAAGGATAGAAGTTCAAGAGTCAATTATCCTTTACTGTAAAAAGCTGTGAGACTTCTAACTATTTTGTTGACTTCATCTATTTGAATATTTTGCACTGTATGATAAGGGATTTCATTTAGTGGGATGCACCCTTACGTAGTTTTAAAGGCATGACAAGTGTTCCCTATTCATGTTTGCTTATTTTTTGAGAACATCTAACCAGCCATGAGTCACTGGCTCCTCATACCAATAGTGAACTAGGAGCTATAGATCCTCAGGTGTGTTTGTGAAGTGATAGCAAAAAGTGAACTGGGAATAAGGAGCTATCTCTACTGTCATCATTTTCAGGGCCCTTGGAGCATGTCCCACAATAACAGTATGCCTCCTGTGTTCACATCTGTTTGCCTCGAAATTGGTCTAGCAATGGAATAAATCATAAACCAATGTCATCAGAAGTTCAAATATACTATTGACATCGACTGACAAACCCAATTTTTATCTGCCCTCCAACTTTTTTTTTAGAACCCATAAAACTAAGCTAGTCCCTGTTTGTTTTAATTCACAATTCCATCGGGGAGCATAAATTATAACCCCACTGACCTGTGATATTAACCCCCATGATAATTTCAATGTCACTGCCAGTCAAGGGGGATACCGTCTGAGAAAGACCATATATGGAAATTATTTCTCATCACTTTTTGTGTGTGTGTTGAGGGTCCAGTCATTGGCACATATTGGAATGTTGGCGGACAGCAGTGTAAACAAGGTTTGCATTCCCCCCCCCCTCCATGAAAACAACTTTTCAATCATCTCTCGAAGCACATTTTATTTATCTTAAAATCTGTTTTTATATTTATATATTTGTTTAAAAAAATCTTACATACAGTACAGGTTTGTCTATCAAAGAATATTTTGTAGTTTTAAAATCTGAGACTTAGAGAAAATTCTAAAACTAGGACAAATCCTTATAAAAAACATGCCAGATAATAACCCAATCAATATTGTGTGAGTTTTCAGTAACCCTTTTTGACACAACGGCTTTGGCTTGGGCTCTTGCTTATACTTCTTGAGCCATTTTGAAAATTTGGATGTCATCAAACAGGTGTCATGTCATTTCAGGAGACAAAGCCAGTGCACACTTTTCTGAACTCTCTAACAACACTCTCTTTTCTATTGCACCATTGCATCTTTGCGTTAAATGTTTCCTTAACTCAGAGATTCTTTAGATTTTAATAAGTGTAGTGTGTAAAGGACTTTTTAGCCAATATACCCTGCCACACCAGTATCAAACAGGGAGCTGTCACACATGGATTTTAGGGTGTCCACAAGCCACTGAGTGACACACCAATTAGTGTCCCAGACAGTCCCCCCCCCCAACCAAAAAAAAAAAAAAAAAGGGAAATAACTAACAGGATAAAATAAATCCACAAATCACTGAATCCTACATGAAGTCCCCCCACTCACCAGTCATAAGTTGTTTCTTGACTGGCGTTCTGATTACAACCAGAAGTTATTTTTTGCCCGTCTCCTACATGTCACCCCCCTCAATGAATCCCTCAGCACTGCATCTTACTTGTCAGACGTAGAACTCTCCAAAGGCTCCCAGTGACCCTAAGTACTACTAACTGGGAACATACAGCTCCTGTTTTCTTTGTCTGGATGCAGACAGGACTCCACTGAAGCAATATATAACCAGCAAACTTTCTTGAATTGGAGGCAGAGAATTTGTATATAATGAAATGATGATGAACATAAGCTTTTGAATCAAAACAGGGCCCTCGATCGTCAGAGGCATAAACTATACTTGTCTTGAGAAATTGGGGCCTACCGCATGCTTACACTTGGTACGGGCAGTGGTTCTGAAATTTTTGACACATCATTGCTGAAAATGAAATCAGAGAAAACCTCAATTTCAAATTGAATATAAACCACTTTTTTTTTAAAGGCAGTGGACACTACTGGTAATTACTCAAAATATTATTAGCAGAAAACCACACTTAACAAGTAATAACAGGTAACAAGTAATAATGGGGAGCTGTTGCTAGTATAAGACATTGTGAGAAGCGGCTTCCTCTGAAGTACATAACATAGTTTTCCATGAATTTTATTTCAAGACCAGCAAATTAGATTTTGAGGTATCGAAAATCAAGCATCTGAAAGCACACAACTTCGTGTGGCAAGGTTTTTTTTTTCTTTTCATTATTAACTCGCAACCTCGACGACCAACTGAGAACAGGTTTATTATTTTATGCATTATGAGATACACCAAGTGAGAAGGCTGGTCTTTGACAATTACCAATATTGTACAGTGTCTTTAAACGAAAATCCAGTGTTCTTGTGACCAGTCTTGATTGGGGAAAACAAACTTTTTCAGCTGATCCCTCTAGGAAAAAAACACAAAAAATAAATGGACTGATTTTAAAAATGAAATGATGATACCCTTGATGTACTACATGTAGATTGAATTACTTGATATGTGCCACCCCCAACCAGGCACACCTTAAGTTTCGAAGAAATATTGTCTACATTTGCGCAAAGATGTGTGGGTGTTGCGGTTGGACAACATCATTATCTAATCTTAAAGTTCTCAGTCAATAACGGAACAATATTTGAACTTGAAATAGTTAGAAGATAACCTCTCCTGGCAGCAGGGTTTCTGGGAAAGAATTAGGTTAACCTATCATCAACTTTTGTTTTTTTCAAGGGGCAGTCATATTAAATGGATTACATTCCATCAATCTTATCAGAAAAAAAAGAGTTTAAAAAGTCAATAAATAAAATCAATCAATTGATCAATAATTCAATTGATCAATCAAGCAATCAATCAGTCAATCAATCAATCAATCAATCATTCAGTGAATAAAAACTTAAGAAATGTTTTCAATGGCACCTTGACAAAAATGTACACAAAAAATACCGAAAAAGCATTAGAGGATTTCTTTCAGTATCCTCTTGAAATGTCCAGGCCTAATAGGAGATCGTTCCATAAAATTTGATATTGAGGTATCGCCGAATATCTTGATTAGAGAAAATACCCAACGTTTGGAATAAACAAACCGCGAGACATATTTTATGCAGAAACAATTCTCAGTTTCAAATGTTTTTGAATCCCTCTCTCTAAAACCACATTCCTATTTCATTCCTCAACATATTTATCAACAGCTACAGGGCTTCTATACTAGGTAAGTTTGTCAGCCATTAATTTTGAAGCAATTACCAAAGGATATACCTGCTCTTTAAGTTGGGAAAAAGAATTTATAAGTAATTAGAAGCAGTTTGAATTGAATCCAATACTGAACTGGTAACCAGTGGCAACTTTGAAGAACTGTTGCTACACACATTTGTATGTAACATATCCAATACTGAACTAGCAACCAGTGATGACTTTGAATAACTGCTGCTATACACACATTTGTATGTAACATATCCAATACTGAAATAGCAACCAGTGATGACTTTGAATAACTGCTGCTACACACACACAGTCCGTACAATGGTTAGTTACAACTCCTGAATCAACTTCTCAACTGACTGTGCATCTGTGTGACATCCCACACAGAATATAACACACAAAAACAGCAAGAGTTTTTGACGCTATCAAACTACAAAGAAGAAACAACACAATGTGGCAAAGAAAAAAAATGAGACTAGGAGGCTGGGACCTTCACTTGTCATGTTGGGTTGATGCTTTGGAACCAACGGAGGTGACACCTGTTAGTTTGTATTCAAGTTCAAGACTGAGGTCTATTAAACGACTGCACACATTACAATGGGTCAATGACTCAATGTTTCAATGTCAGGAATCATGGCTGCAATGTGATCCTGGACATTAAAGTTACTCTGGAAGACGGCGTCCGAATACCCTGCAAATGAGAAAAACAGGGCATCCAAATTTATCACAAACCTTACTGATAGACAGGGAGTCTATGGTATTATTTGAGTTGATGGCTTCGGCTGAAATTACGAAAACTTCTATAGTCTTCAATTGTTGATAAAGCCAACAGCCATAGCCGAAAGCCCTTATTTGGACACAGCCTTTGACATACAATTTTTCATAGGTTTATTTTAGCAGTTCCGATTTTTGTTGTATTTCTGTATTATTACAATTTTGGGGGATAAAAAGTTGCTAAAACCCTGTTCTAAACCACACACACACCTGGCAAAAGTACTTGTCAATTTCATGAACCTCTTCTAGAGAAGCATTGTCTCATAAAATCCAAACAGCCTGATCTCAGCTCATGCATCTTACATGTTTTGCAGGTACAAAAGCGCTTAAATTGTAAATGCCCAGACACATTTCAGCACGTACACAGATTACCTCCAATGGTTCCAATAAACTCAGAGCGTCTTTTTGAGCAGTCACTCGCAACAGCCGCGCAAATCAACATCATTAAACTCTTTCTATAATTTTATCCCCCCAACCAAGTAGCTGTTTTAAATGGACATGTTGTTGGGGCAACATGCCTTTCATAAAGTGACATTGGTTTAATGCATTTTGAAACAAATGTGATTCATACACTAACAGGTCAATACTTCGTACAAGGTACAACAGTTTTTCCTCGGTCATTGGCATCTTACATGTATAAGGGAAATGAACATTTCAAGGGAGCATCAAGGCAATGACCGAGGGGCATCAAGGCAATGGTCAAGAGGCTCCAGGCAATGACTTAGAGGGCATGGAGTCAAGTGACTAAGGGGCAACGAGGCAACAAGGGGAGCGATTACATGCATTGCCTCTGCACACTTCAATAGACCCTTCCCATGAAATATGTAAGTTGCACATAGCGAGTGCGCACTAACGTTTTGGTTGGCAAAATGAGGGAACATCGCGCTGTTTTGTACACGGCTAATGGGTGCGTGATGCAGACGCGATTGCGCGTCTGCTTAGTGCACAACTCTATGGCGTTTGCCAACCAACAGGGTCTGTACGCATGCGTGAATGTGATTAGCATATTTCATGGGAGGGATCCATTGAATACCAAACATGAGAGCAAATCTCCTCCCCTCTCAGATGACTATTTGTTGTGCAATCCATTCTTAGACATCCCTCTCCTTAAAATGTTACCCCTACACCCTGATGACATAATTTTGTTTACCACTTTGCAGAACACTAGGACACCAATGTGTGTCTGCACAAGCAGTACCCAGTTACAGCAATGCAGTAAACACCCCCTAACATCTTCAGTACAGTGGTGTCAATAGCTGCTTGAGCACCCATGGCGTTGCAAAAGCAAAACACAAAGAGGTCGTCTAAATAAAACGGGAGATGGTGAAGCATTTCATTACAACGAAGCTGTGAATGTACTGTAAATCGACACCATCGTAATGACACCTTTTAAATCCCGCACAGCGATTCTCACACGTTTCCTGCTCCACCACCATCCCACCCATGGTTTATCGATCTTAATAATCTGTTCCTGAACTTCCTAAATAACAAGAACGGGTGTGTTGATAAAACACAATTGCCCCGCTGAGACTAAAACTCATTCTTGTGTTATCGCTTGGGACAACATTTTGTTTTAGCCATAATGAGCTTGACATTTGACCTACAGGGGTTCAAAAAACAAATGGCTACTGGGGGATCCCACGACCAATCCACACATCAAGTTTGGAGTTGATTTTAGTCACAGAGTTATATACAAGACGAGGGTGCACTGGTGATGCTGCATGCACAAACGCGACAAGACATTAATGAGACAGGCGTGCCATTCTGCAAGATGAGTGTTGTACGCGCGTTGAATTTAAGTAGGCCTACCTGTCGGCAGCATGTGTGTATGATAAATACACAATATGCGATGTTGTTTTATTAACTTACAAAATGGTTGCATACACACATGCCGGGCCGCATAAACTGTAGGCCACTGCGCACTCGATTCTTATATAACTCTATATATGGCCTAACTAGTCCTAATCTAAACAATCTTGAAAAGAAGACAAAGATGTGATTGTGAACTTACCACCATAAGCCAGTCGACCGGCAACACTCTTGCCAGGTTGGTGGCACGGACGAAGAGGAACCCTACACAAGACAGCAAAGACAGCACCGAGGTGAAGGTAAACACCCTGAACTTCCACGCTGCCGGGAGGGACAGATAGTACATGCCTTTATAACTGATGGACGTGGCGCATATCAGAGCAACTAGTGTCAGGATCTGACGAGAAAATAAAAAAATAGAGAAAAGAGAATTAGGTGTTGCAAACTTCTCACCAACCAATAAGACCTAATGGTATAAATGAAGTAATTAGTTAATGGGCCTGACTTTTCGACCCTGTCTTTGTGTTTTTTTGCCAAAAAATCTGAAATTATATTAGAAAAGCTGTATCTAAACAACAGATCATGTTACCAGCCAACAAACAATGTCTTGTACAATGCCTGTGGTTGTGACTGAAACCCTGTTTTTATTTTTATGCCATGCCTGTTATGGGGCACAGGGTCCCCCACACAATGTTCTTTTAATCAAACTATTTCCCTCCCTCAGTAACCTCAAAAGTTCTGCCAGTTAATTTGTAAAATGTGCACCTTCACTGCAATGGGCTTTCAATCATGCAGACATGACAGGGGCATGAGCCACAAGGGAAGCCAAAACTGTTGTACATCTATAGGTACATTCAAGAAAAAAAGACATAAATGATGTGATGAATCCTAGTTTCCAGTAATTGTGCAAGCATAAATATGTCCTGTGTATAGTATATATATATACAGAAATTTGTGACGCTTGGTGACTCTTTGATATCAGCCGCTGTAACCTTCAGTAGGTGGTTAGCTCTCCTTGATCAAGATAATATTAATAGGTAGGACTATACTCTCATAGCATATGCTGGCAAGCCTATCTACCCCCCCCTTGAATCTACAGTCCCTCCCCCTCAAATCTATACAGCCCCCCTCTCTCTCTCTTGACCAGATGGTTTTTACATCCCAGCATAGCTATAAATCCATTTAAAACCCATCATCTCTTTTTTTTTTCTTTAATGAGTATTTGATATTTACACAAATGCCAGCAATAAATTATGAATGAAATACATTAAACTTTGTTGCATAAAAACGTGGTACGCACTGCCCTGGTCTGTCATTCGGGGTTACAGCTTACATAAACCTTAAAAGTTGGGAACAAAAAATTACTACTAAACAAAAACAAATTGATTTGAGAAAAAAAAAATCAGATTTACGCAATACTTCATGAGGAGATTTTGTCCCTCCTTAGAGAGAGAAAGAGAGTTGTTGTTGCTTTGATTCAAAATGTATAAAAATAGTCACACTGCAAACAAACAATGTAAAACAACTGGTGTCATATTTGGTGCTGTGGGACCAACAGAATGAAAGAGAGTATAATAATTTTGGCTTGTCATTGCCAAGCGGTTAAGAATAAGCAGAGTGTAGGTTCGAATCCCCGGTCGTGACACTTGCTATGTAAATGTCGGGAGGTAGTGCTTTCTGCTCTGCCGGCCAGGCTTCAGATGGATGATACCCAAGCCTACATCTGTATGGACTGTAGTAGGGGTAACCAAGCTGTTTCAACCCTAGGCCTTGTGTGTCTGGCGACTTGCATAACAACAAAATTGTTTTTAAAGTTTTTTTTAGTGCAAAGCAGAGAAAGGCCCAAAAGATACATCAAAGGATGATCAACCAACTATGTGAAGACTCTAAGCTGACCTATGTATGAGGTGATAGGCAACTGCATGCTGGACAAGAACATTTGGAAAGGCCATCATGCTTGTCGGAAGTCATTGAAATGAATGTTAATGAACATGTGTACCTTTGTATACTGTTTTGTTTTTGTTCTGTCATGGCATGGCAGGTATTTTCACAAAGGACTACATATTTTATAGTGTCAAAATTATGGACTTAAAGGCAGTGGACACTATTCGCAACTACTCAAAATTATTATCATAAAACCCTTCCTGATTACGAGTAATTGGGAGAGGTTGATAGTATAAATTATTGTGAGAAACAAATCCCTCTGAAGTAATGCTGTTTCGAGAAAGAAGTAGTTTTCCATGAATTTGATTTTGAGACCTCAGATTTAGAATTTGAGGTCTCGAAATCAACCATCTGAAAGCACACAGCTTTTTGTGACCAAGGGTGTTTTTTTCTTTCATCAATATCTCGCAACTTCGACAACCGATTGAGCTCAAATTTTCACAGGTTTGTTTTTTTATGCATATGTTGAGATACACCAACTGTGAAGACTAGTCTTTGACAATAACCAATAGTGTCCAGTGTCTTGAAACATACAGGAAGGGGCCTGCAATGAATGTATGTTGCATTTTTGCACCAAAGAGCCACATACCCCGAAACAGGAGACTGAAAATATAGGTCAAATCAAATCGTCTTTCAGGTTTCAGAACCCACATTTTCAGAAGTTCAGCCAAAGGATGCTGAATTGAAACAAAGTCTTTTCTTTTGAGTGTTTTCTATAAAAATTATCTTGGTTTTGGATGCCCTAATGCAGATATGCCAAGTCCAGAGGCCAGCTATGCATGAGATTTTTCAAAGCTGTGCGTGTGAGCGTGAGACAGAGTCCAAATGCGTGAGTCTCACGCCTAATGCGTGAGAGTTGGTAGGTCTGCTAAATGTGAATTCTGGAGCACACTTGGTGATTTTGTGAAATTGGTAACGAAAAAAAAAAACATGAAAAAAACTGTTTAGGTTACTTTTGCTCCAAAGTGTGCGCATCGATATGCAACGCGTCTATCAGCCTGATATGATAAAGCATCATGGGGAGAATCCTGATGTCTGTCTCCTTTTGGTCAAGAGGATGACCCAACCTGACATCCCAGGGTGTTTGTCTTAAATTTACAGACGGTTACAGATGATTTACAGACCCCACATCACCAAAACGATTATAGAGAGGTTTTAGTATAACAATGACTAGCTATTCTTGATAATAACTTCAATAATAATGAACAATAATAAATAAGACTTATAAAGCGCATTTTACAAAGATACACTGCCCTGGTATAAAAAAAGCTACGAGAAAGTAAGTTTATGAACGAGAAGAGAACAAATGTGTTTTTAATTTACTCTTGAATGTCTGGAGTGAGTTTGTATTGCAAATAGGATTTGGTAGTGAGTTCCAGCATCGGGGACCAGCGACTGAGAAGTGCCGGTCCCGGCCCTTTTGTGAGTGCGAGGGATTGTTAGACTATGGCTGGAGCAGAGGCCACTCCGGCCAGGTTTGTTGAAAGTTGAGAGACTCTATGTTCAACAATCGAAAAACAAATCAGAAGGCCAGGGAGATCAATGAGAAATCCCCTGCAATAGTCAGGTAACTCTTTGACATATCACAGGCTTGATTTAGTACAAGTTCAAAACATAAAGGCTTTTACACCACAGCCAAGGCTTTTAGAATTTGTTGGGCATTATAAACTTTAAAGATTATTCAATCAAAAACAATCCTCAGCGGAATTTTGTGCTTTTGTGTTTTTGCATGACAAGTCAGTTTTTTTGTTCTATTTTACAAATTTACACAAAAACATAAAACATATACTTTGAGGGGAACTACAGGGGTAGGGGAGCCCCAATTGCAAAGAACCTGGCGTCATAGCAGATTTTATGTATATAAAATGTAATTTAACCCAAATAAACACCACATGCATCAAAATCACTCCAGCATTTTTTTCCGAAGGTCATTCTAAAATTGTAAACACACTGGTTTTCAATTCACCACAGAGAGGTCTCAGCACAAAACCATGTACTATGGACCAACTGCCCCCCCCCCCCTTCAGCTGTCCCAGCTCACTAACCCTGTCTGATGCCTGATAACCTAGAGCACCTGTGCCTAGCCTAACAGTAGCAGTTTGACCTGATCAGGACAACCCAAGCTAAACACTCATTAATCAACATTCCAGGCAGTCACTCACTCACTCCTCCCAGACACTGGGCTATGTAAACCCCACCACCACAAAACTACAAGTATCACACCTGTTACATAATGACTGGCATCATCACACAAGCCAGCTGTGTACATTCTGGCATTGGTGGCCTGTGTATGGACTCTCTATTTCTCTCTCTGCTTGAGCTATTTTTACCAAATTGGCTGGGTGGTCACAGCAGGTGAATGGCAAGATATGGGGGTCATAGACAATAGGGGGAATTCCACCTGTGGTAATTGGAAACCAATCAGAGTTTTGAAGGGGTTAAAGGGGTTGTACATTGTAGGTAGGTAGTAGATAGGTTTATATTGATATCTGAAACAAAAAGTCGCATCCCCTTAAGGTGATCCCCTGTCTGCAGCTTCCCAGGTTGTATCGTAATTTGGGTGTGATCCCTGGCTACACGGCAGTTAACGGTTGTATGGCTTCTGACTGGCACCCCCGAACAAAGATATTGACAAAATAGGGACACCGCCAATATAGGGCTGGATAGCTCAGTTGGTAGAGCGCCGGCACGTTAACCCGGAGGTTGTTGGTTCGAATCCCACTCTAGTCAATTCTTTGTTCAACCCCCCCCCCAAAAAAAAGGTTTTGTAAGACTACAAATACATTTTACCAATACGGATACACTTTGTTATGTGTAACTGCAGCTTCCCTGTGTGCCCTAGATAAAATAAATTCCCCCACTATCACTTTTAAAGCCATTGGACCCTTTCGGTTCAGAAAAAAAAAAAAAAGTTCACAGATTTACAAATAACTTACAGGGTTTAGAGAAGGCAATGGTGAAAGACTTCTCTTGAAATATTATTCCATGAAATGCTTTACTTTTTGAGAAAACAGCAAAACAATATAAATTCTCGTTAACGAGAATTACGGATTTATTTTAAACACATGTTATGACACGGCGAAACGCGCGAAAACAAGGGTGGGGTTTTCCGTTGTTTTCTCCTGACTCCGATGACCGATTGAGCCTAAATTTTTACAGGTTTGTTATTTGATATAGAAGTTGTGGGCCTTGGACAACAATGTTTACCGAAAGGGTCAAATGGCTTTAAAGGTTTCATTTATGATATAGTCAGAACTGTGTAAGTGGTTTGTTGTAAGAAAATATGGAGAAAATGCACAATGGGTTACTATTTCTGAGCGCTTCCTGGAAACTTTCTTTAGGCGAGCTTCAAGCAAGCAGTTAAAAAAAATTACTATGCAATAAAATTCTCCAATGTAACAAGAAAGTAGTACACAACATGTTTTTGTATATTGTTTGCTCTCAATCCCAATGAGTGTCTATTCTTTGGCCTAGGTCTGACCATAGAGCAAGGGTCTGACACATAACTCTATGATTGCAAAAACAAAATCTGACATGCATTCAAATCATTTTTGGATCCCTCTTAAAGGCAGTGGACACTATTGGTAAGTGTCAAAGACTAGCCTTCACAGTTGGTGTATACATCACTATAAGCATAAAATAACAAACCTGTGAAAATTTGAGCTCAATCGGTCATCGAACTTGCGAGATAATCATGAAAGAAAAAAACACCCTTGTAACACGAAGTTGTTTAGTTCGAGACCTCAAGTTCTAAATCTGAGGTCTCGAAATCAAATTCATGGAAAATTACTTCTTTCTCGAAAACTACGGCACTTGAGAGGGAGCCCTCTCTCACAATGTTTTATACCATCAACCTCTCCCCATTACTCGTTACCAAGTAAGGTTTTATGCTAATAATCATTTTGAGTAATTACCAGTAGTGTCCACTGCCTTTAAACAAAAATACTGTTCAATAAAATTCTCCAATGTAACAAGAAAGTAGAATACACAATAATTGTTTTCTTCGGAAACCCTCTGTATTGTCATGTTGTATTTTGGAAATTGCTTTTTACCTTTGTATCTAGCGCTTTGAGGCCTTTTTAGCAATTTGGCGCTTTATAAATATCTTTTTATTAAAACCAATTCCAATGAGTGTCTATATATTCTTTGGCCTAGGTCTGACACATAACGCTATGATTGCGAAAACAAAATCTGACATGCATTCAAATCATTTTTGCCTCCCTCTTAAGGGAAAGGAGGATGAACCTTTCATTAAATCCACATGAACTGATTGGTCAAACAGAGATTCCCAATTTCTCCAGAAACAATACTATATGAAGCGACCTATTCCAGCATGCAAATAATAATAATAATATTGTATTGCATTTCTTGTGCGCTAACTCCATCCGAGGATGTTTAGAAGGAGCAAATTACACAAACAAATTCATTAAAACTTCAGCAAAATAACATTCGGGAAAAGTTGTCAAACATCACCTTCTGAAACCCAATAAGTGGGTAATTTAAAGATGACAGACCTTTCAATTTGCTGATGAAGCTGTGGTTTATTATATAGGCCCAATTACCAAGGTTAGGACGCTGCATATATGTCTGGCAAGGGCAAGTGGACAGGTGGCTGGATGGTCCAAGCTGTGGGTAGTAAGAGACTCTCCCTCAGTAGGTTTAAAGGCACTGTACACGTTTGGTAATTACTCAAAATATACATGAGCATGTAACGAGCAACGAGAGCTGTTGATAGTATAAAACATTGCGAGAAACGACTCCCTCTGAAGTAACGTAGTTTTTGAGAAAGAGGTAATTTCTCACTACAATAATAAAAGATATCTGGCCAGAAGCCTTTTATTCCCATCTGAAAGCACCTTATTTTGTACAGCAAGTGTGTATTTTTCTTTCATAATTTACTTGCAACTTCAAAGACCAATTGAGTCAAAATTTTCAAAGGCTTGTTATTTTATACATACTTTGGGAAACACCAAGTGAGAAGACTGGTCTTTGACAATTACCAAACATGTTCAGTGCCTTTACTTTAACTCTCCAGACCTCAGATCACATGTGGTTATGATTGTCTGTGCCCTTGGGCATACCCTTGCTGGCTCTAGTATTAGGAGCAGCTTGAATTTATTACATGCACTAAAATTCACACTTCTTTTATTATAAAAATATGATGATACAGGATTGGTATAGCTGACAAAGTGTTTGCAGCAGTGACCATGTTTTGTGTGGTCAACAGAGTGTTGTTGTCGCTGGTTGTTGTCATGGTGGGCGGTGCGGGGCGAGCCTGCCAAGAACTAACATCATTTGCCCTGCACTCTGAGAAAAATACACTGTGCTGTCCAGCTTAGATTTTCCTCTAGACTACACTTCATCAATGATGGCCCATTATAACTAATAAAACACAAATAATTTTGTTGAATCGTATGCCCTTGATGGATTGACTTAATTGGATTCTGTATGAGCCCACCACTAAAATAGGTCTAGCTATACAGTGCAGCTTAGATTTCCCCCTAGATTATGCTTCATCAATGATGGCCCATTATAACTAATAAAACACAAATAATTTTGTTGAATCCTATGCCCTTGATGGATTGACTTAATTGGATTCTGAGCCCACAACTAAAATAGGTCTAGCTATACAGTGTAACACTGGCGTGGTAAACCACAAAGTAACATAACTGGGGTGGAGAGAATAACTTATCCTCACATTAAAACGCTGTAAAACGTCACTTTGTTTGATATTTTGTTTACGTGCAATTCATGGCAAAATCCCCTAATATTCGTTGACGATTTCACAAAAATTTAATCCAGTTTCATAAAGTTTCAGAGGCAGAAAAACTGCTTGACAAATTTCTTTGCTTTGTATAAATTTAGTGGGGCACCAGTCAAAGCAATGTCAATGTGTTATGTTTGCTGACAGTAACCTTTTTCTGTTAAGCAATACTTTTCTGTGCTTAACAATTTTATTTTTGCTTACATACTTCATAAAATCGGACCCCTGCTTGTAAAATGAAAAACTTTAGTACCCTAGCACAAGATTCAAAGTTATCAAAGGATCAGAGGCAGACTATACCTCCTGTAAGATTGTGTAAAAACTTTAAGTATTAACTTGGTGGTTACCTGCAACCTGTTGTCTTTAAAAACCTGCCTGTCTGACATGTTTGATTTGCTTAGACACAACAACAGTTGTGATTTCACACAGTGGGAATAACATAACAATTCAAGGTAGCGTCTGGTCTGGAATGTTAGAGTGAATCACATTAGTCATAAACATTGGAGTAGCCTATTGTTCTTCAAGGTGTTGGCCTGAATTTCCAGATGGATAGTAGATAGTAGAAGTGTCGTGGCCGAGCGGTTAAGATCATAGAATTCAAACTCTGGTGTTTCTGATCGGCAGAGTGTGGGTTTGAATCCCAAGCCGTGACACTTGTGTCCTTAAAGGAACATGTTGCCTTGGATCGGACGAGTTGGTCTACAAAAAGCTTTTGAAACCGTTTGTAATGAAATGCATATGGTTAGAAAGATGTTTTAAAAGTAGAATATAATGATCCACACAAGTATCACTCAAAATTTCACGGTTTTCTTTTTACGTCGCGAACTATCACGGTCGGCCATTTTTGGGAGTCAAAATTTTCCCTCCCATAAATGGCCGACCGTGTTATTGGACGAGGTAAAAAGAAAACCATGCAATTTCGAGGCATACTTGTGTAGATCATTGTATTCTACTTTAACAACATCTTTCTAACCATATGCATTTTATAACAAACGGTTACAAAACGCTTTTCAAAGACCAACTCGACCGATCCAAGGCAACGTGTTCCTTTAAGCAAGACACTTAACTATTGCTTTGTCCTTCGGATGGGACGTAAAGCCGTTGGTCCCATGTGTTATGTAATGCATGTAAAAGAACCCAGTGCACTTATCGAAAAGAGAAGGGGTTCGCCCCGGTGTTCCTGGCTGTGGCTGCTGTCTGCGCCGTAGCACCTTGTAAACCATTATAAGGTGCTAACCAATTGGGTCTCAAAATTCATCACTGCAATAGCCTATCTTTCTGAATGTTTGTACATACTCAGCGCCTTGAGTACCTTGTTTGGTAGATATGTGCGCTATATAAGTCTTCGTTATTATTAGATTTGTGGACAAGTCGTGAATGGTCTGCCGCGGTGAAATAGTTGAGTCGTGTACAGATTATTCAGGTTTCAGCAATCGAATACTGCTCTCGCGAGATCACTGCTCTCGGGCGAACTGTTGGTTGCTGATTTCTACTCCCCATTAAATGTGACCGTAGTCGTGAGAGGAGTGGTCTCGCGGAGCCAGCAATCTCACAAGACTATTTTGTGCTTAAGGAGTGCCCTTGAATTTCTATTAGTGAATCTGTTTACCGTAAGCAAACCCGAGGTTAGCACATGAGTGACGTGGTGAACGTGGAAGCGCACTTAGAAATGTTCCGCTAACTTGAGAACTGGTCAAATCTGCTATTCTTTGTACACACATGTTTCGGCCACAGTTAGCACAAAAATTTGCTTATCAGTAAACAGCTTTATGAAATTAGGCCCTGCTCATAGTCAGAACAGTATCTATTTCACTGCCACAGCTTACTGTAGCAGAAGACATGCCAATCCATAGCAACTGTTGGCAATACATGCATGCATGCACAAGAGTGCCATTTACCTCAGTATGTGCATAGAGCATGAGTGTGTGATACATTACAGTACCGAGGAACGTGTACATCTTGCGTACTACTCGATCAATGCATGTCAACACTACTGCCTGAATGAGTTATAAGCATATAGCGGGATAATACATCAGGGGTTTGTGAATATTAAATTAATACCCGATCCGTCTTCTGATTTTCAATGAACACTCCACAAAAATCAACCTCTGAAAATTTTGCAGATTGGGGGGTTTTATTTTTTTCGTCCAGTTATTATTTTTTTTCAGGGATGGAGTGTACCTTTTTTACAAAAAGAGCCACCATACTTTCAATGGCCTCTCTGGCAGATGAGATAAAAATAACGACTGACCAAATTTAGAGATACGTGCTCTCCTTTCATCATTCAAATGTTGATTCAAAAAACGGTCCATCTCCATCACATAATATTTCAATAATGTGTTCTTCCATTGAGCTGTGTACAAAACCGTGCCTGCAGGAAGTCCAGGCTCTGTGGCTCTTTTGTAAACATGTCACATGTCATATGTTATTGTTACATACATGGTCTATTGCTTATTTTATTTGGGGCAATCAAAAGAATTGCAATGTTGATTTGGGAGGTTATCAAAATAAATGCTACTTTCGTGACTTAACATTTTTCAGATGACAATATTTCTCTGAAGGGCTTTCAAACTAAAAATAAAAAATTACTATCCAATTACACATATCACTGTATTATACCATAGAGCAAGGTTTTGCTCTATAATGATTACACACAGTGTACAGCTAGTAGAGCCCTGCACACAAAATTGCTTGCCAATGTAAGAGAGACTGTGTATAGCAATTAGGAGCATGCAATACACAGGTAGGCAGTACTGTACACAGGGCATGAACAGAAGCTGTGTTACATATGTAGCAGTTTGTATAACAACACACAACAGTAATACAATATTTCCACTTTTGTATTACAATGTGATATTTCGTTTCCTATTTTACAGTCTATGTATTACAAGTATGATATTCCAGGAAGTGAATTCAACCATGGAGGTAGCTTCAACCCAAGTTTTTCTGGTGGAAAAAAAATACCATATTATATCTGGCAACCCTATGTACCAAAAACATACAGTACATAATGTAGCATTGACATTACATGCACTGACCAGAAAAAGGTGGGGATGGTGAAGGAATGTTCACCATGCAAATCTTGTTGATCTCAAGTGTGTGGTGAATGAAAGGCAGGTTATAAATTTGGAAAAGTTGATTACAATAAGTAATCTGCGGAATGAGATAGGGTTGGTTCCCCCTTCTGGAAAAGCAATTTAAACAAGATTTGTCTGGTTATTGAATTGACTGGTGTTTTTGTTTGTCAAGCATCGACTTGCTCAGCTCTCTGCGAAAGCAATATACTCCTCGAAGATTTGTGAATGAAATTAATTCTCCTTTGCAAGGGAAACACCAAGGTGAATATAAGAAACACTAGGGCCCCTAGAGTTGTTTTTAACTGGATCCATACAAATTGGTGTTCTCCAAGGTGCACACAAGCAAAGGTTTGTGTTTAAAATAAAACCTGCGTCTCTAAATGTTTACTTATATATAGGCTTAGGTTAAAGTAAAGTAAGCCAAAATTTCCAAAACCTGCCGTCGATTTCACAAAGAGTTAAGACTCGTCTTATCTTGAGTAAGGGCGAGTAACTCGTCCTAACTTGGGATTAATCTTAAAGGCAGTGGACACTATTGGTAATTACTCAAAATAATTAGCAGCATAAAACCTAACTTGGTAACCAGTAATGGGGAGAGGTTGATAGTATAAAACATAGTGAGAAATGGCTCCCTCTGAAGTGACATAGTTTTCGAGAAAAAAGTAATTTTCCACGAATTTGATTTCGAGACCTCAAGTTTAGAACTTGAGGTCTCGAAATCAAGCATCGAAAAGCACACAACTTGGTGTGACAAGGGTGTTTTTTTTTCTTTCATAGTTATCTTGCATCTCTGGCGACCAATCTCGGCGAGCTCAAATTTTCACAGTATTATTTTATGCATATGTTGAAATACACCCAAGTGAGAAGACTGGTCTTAGACAATTACCAATAGTGTCCACTGTCTTTAAGGTCTGCATGCTACAGTGCAGGGTTGGGACTTGTCCTAAGTCCTAAGACTAGTCTTAAGTTAGGAAGAGTTTTGTGAAATCGACGGCTGGAATAACATGTAGGCTAAGGACTCTGTTGCCCTAGTTTTGGTCTTGGTGCCCGTCATAAATGTTCCCATACTATCATAGACTTTTCCCATGGAATCACACTTTACAAAATGAAAATGGCCTTGTCCTCTCAAAGACGATAATAATATGGTAGCACTTGCAGACTAACTAAATACAAAAAATAACTGCATGGGTAACCATTGTTAGCAACAACTTGTTGAGCATACCCATGACAAGGTTTATCTAATTTGTTGCTATGAAGGTTCATGCAGTTTCTTAGGTAATAATGTAATTATTTAGTCTGGAAGAGCTACAGTATCTTCCTTGTTTTGTCCTTGTGAGGGCAAGGCCATTTTTACTTTGCAAAAGGCGCTTCAATCAGAAAAATCTTGCGTTCTCAGACTCAGGTAGCTATTTTGACTATGCATATAAAATAGTAACAAAGATGAAATTCAATGCCTGCTTTTTCATATCAGACAGTGTCATTAGAAAACTGAGCCACTAAGCCAATAGGGGCCTAAATAGGTCTATAATACGAGGCAGCTGCAACCTGCAATAACTCAGAAACAACCCACACTTGTAACCATGATTTCATTTTAATGTACATTTAAATGCGGAATGTACCTGTAATCCAGATCTGACATTAAGGGGGTGCAGGAAATCTTGGCTTACTAGTCTTTGACCTCCAGTGGTCCCAGGAATGTAATTCGTTGTGGTTTTATGGCATTCAAAAACATTTCTGCACATGTTGTATGCTGCAGCAAAAGTTGGCAGACACAACTAAACTGCTAATTTGGGCATTCTCAGGACAGTCAGTATACAGTACAACCATTGCAATTTCAAAGATTTCTGCACATGTTGTATGCTGCAGCAAAAGTTGGCAGACACAACTAAACTGCTAATTTGGGCATTCTCAGGACAGTCAGTATACAGTACAACCATTGCAATTTCAAAGAAGCTTTCATATTATGAATGATTATGACTGGAGGCCTAATTTTATCCAACTGCATACTCAGCATATAATACAGCTTAGCAAGTTTCTGGTTGAAGCACAAAGCAGGGCTACCAGTCACGGCTACAAGTGGCATGGAATTTTTTTGGGCTGCTAACCTTTTTTCTTGTATGCAAAATGTTTGCTTAGCTGCGTTTTGCATTAAAGTGGCTCTATGACATTGGGTCCGAGCTGTACAATCCTGTAACTTAAGAGCAGAACATTCTTTTGGCAGAACATTGTTACACGTTCTGCTCGGATATTTTGTGGCCATAAAGAAGGATCCTGGTGACTTTACAACACTCAATGCCTTCAAGGCAGCATTGACAAGGGAAGGAATCATCCACCAGGCACTCTGCTTTTTACACCCCACTACACTGTATATTATGCGCATGAGATTGTTTTTGTCTGCCTGGGCACATATTCCGAGGGGGAGCGCACCAACCTCACAGTGTGTTGTCTGCACTTTACCTGGAAGAAGGAGAAACCCTGATGGGGAAGATATCGGTCAGTTTCAAAGGCCTTGAACTTCAATAACAGCAATACAGTTTTATCTCACGCTGAACCCTTATCTTTAATTCCTGACTGGTAAACCCAAGGACAAGGGCAGTTAAAACTTATTTCACACCAAAGAAAAAATTAATGAGGGTTTCCAAAGTCATTGGCGGGGAGTAACATGACAAAAAAGGATTACTCTTGGTGTCTTGTGGTTATTGTCTTAAAGTTATGAAATACACATCACAAAGGCTCCATCAGGGTAGAGGGCGTTTAATCACTGGAGTAAATCTGATGATAGCGGTTCGTCAGCAAGTCAGGTTTTCTGATAACTTCAGTATTTTAAAAACACGCAACAATGTATTGGAAGAAGACTACTAAAGATTGAAATTTTGTAGTAAAAAAGTAAAGCAAGAAAAACTGTCTGGGGTTCGTAGCCAGTCGCTAACTCAACTCATCCACGGTGAATGCTGTACTTGTGAGGGGGGGGGGGTGGCTGGGTGGGGGGGGGGGGGTTACTGAGGTGAAGCCAAAAGGATAATTAGAGGGAGTGTCCCCAAAATTAAATGCCTTGGTATTTGACCCATCATCTGGATCTTCATTTCAGCAAACAATCCCTAGAGGGGATCCCAAAAGGCCATAAATCCAAAGCAGTGTGTCATGTGCCACGCTTCAGTATTGAAAAGCCAAGGCGCCTGGGTCATACCCTCTTTGACTGATAGCTGATGTGACCAGCTTGTCACCGGCTCTGAACTTACTTGACAAATTGTACATCAGAGTGCCCCCATGAACCCTCCATGCTGAACCAATGCAAGTTAAAGGCAAGGTTGGCTTTAAGACATCGAGCCCGACTTACACATGCGGCGGCAACTTGGGTCAATCGTGTGAGTGAGTGAGTGTTGGCTTCTTTGTGAGGCGTATATTGAAGCACAATAAAGACATAGACCGTTAGGCCTACAGGCTTTTTCCGTCACAGAACACAGCACTTAAACATTTTCTGCTTAGCAAAAGTAAGCAGAGTACCAGTCTTCTAGCTAAACAAAAGTATGCAGGATACCAGTCACAGACGGTTTGTAAGGAATGACACTTTGGCTGGTTACCTTTAATATTAGAAACGTAGTACTAAGCGCGGTATAAATTGGTATTATCATTATAATTCAGGTGTGCAAAATTGTTTTGCTTATAACTACTTTTTGTGCTAAGCAACTCTATGAAAGTGGGCCCTGTTGTTGACTCTGTTGTTTGATTGCCTACAATGCAAGCAAAACAGACAAGGCATTCTGATGCCTTTTTCCCTAAGTCAAAATAAGACGATCCCACAGCTTACAAGTTTGAATTTGTTGAACCTGCACAAATCTATTCTTGATGTGGGTGGGGAGGGGGGGGGGGGCAGAACGAGCCTTCCCGATATGTACAATGTTCGTCCCGTGACTTACAGCTTCATTGGGTAAAAAATGAGACATACTTGAGTACATCTACCGGTATTCATCAGCAGTGACCATATGAAATTGGAAATTGCTAGCGTACACACATTCAAGTAATTTAACATATATATGAAAAGTCTTGTATCTAACAAAAAAACTACACAAATTATTTGTACAAAAAGTTGTTTTTTCTACTTTCTTTTGTAAGCTAAACAAAGTTACAGCAAAGATATTATCTTGGTACATTTAAAAGATACTACTTTACAGAATGTTGAAAACAGTTCTACAAAGTTGTTAATACTAGTTCTAAGGAATGCATATAGAGCCGTCACTTTGCATTTTGCATTCCTTAATTGAAAGCAAATGAAACAGAGAGGCAAACATTTTGATCACCCAAAAAAACTGGCTCGTTAAAAAAAAAATCAAATTGAACAAGTGCAAAGGTGTGTGCAAAATTGGAACAAATTCAATAAAAATGGAACACGTTTTTCCACACAAAAATGTAATCTATTTATCAACTCTTTGTTTGTCCATACAATGCAGTCTTTCTTTCTTTCTTTCCCCAGCCCTCATGTTACCCTCATTTCTAATTCAACTACCAGGCCCCCCCTATCCCCCACCCCCTTAAAAAGTAGACCACCATAACAAATGAAATACATTAAATTTAAACACACCACATGGTAAATATTATAAACCTGATGGAGCTTATTAAGGAGGACGGTGATGCAGCGCCTTGATGAGCTGACCAGCATTGAGGGTCCCCCCGCCCTCCCTTCGATCTGATAACAAGAGACCTGGATAAGACCCCACGCTCCCTCCTTTAAGCAAAATGGCACATGTATCACTCAACATCACATCAACACCAGGGTCTAGATTGATACTGGGGTTGCACTTCTTGTTGCTTTCTGGATGCACACTCAGTCAACTTACAACTGCCCTTTTGCAAAGTGTAATTTATTTTCAATCCTGGCATGAAGACCTTCAACATGTAAGTAAAAAAAAAAAATGGAGACAGAGGCTATCTTGCTTGTTGCAATCGATGTACCCTGAACCATGCACGAAATGAGGGAGGCAGGGAAAATAGTCAGTTCCCCCCCCCCCACAGGCCGATACAAAAGAAAATCGATATTCATAATTGCTATAACACAGGGTACGTTGACAAAGACCAGTGGCAGAAATATGAAGGTTAATTCATACAGTGAAGTCACCTGCACACAATTTAATCCTACTCTGCTTGTTGCTCTATCTAAGCCCAGAACACAATTTATAAATAAAATACTAAACAATGCATTAGACTTTCAGGGGTCGAAATTAAGTGTATTTCCATGGTAGTCAGCAGGGCTAGTGACCAATAATTTTTAGTAGCCCTGATTAGATTTTGGTAGCCCAAAAGCCACATTATGTCTCGCGTCACGGCTCAAACTTTACAATACACCAATAACATAGTTCTTTATTGTTTGTGATGATGATTTTTGCATTATTATTCAACTAGCCCGTCAGGCTATCAAACTGGAAAAATCAGTAGCCCGGATGTAAATCTGGTAGTCCCGGGCTAGCGGGCTAGTGGCAATTTCGACCCCTGGACTTTTGAGATGCTGGCGACAGCAGATATATTGGTTCTTTTCATGGCTATGAATATCCCATGCACATGCTCAGTATCGCACGTGATAGTCTGAGCATACGCACTACTTGTGAAAAATTGTAAAAAAGGACCATCCAAAAGTCTCCCCTCCAAAAGTCTTCTCGGCCTGCACAAAGGATTTTTTATGTCCAGAGCCAAATCACCAACATCTATTAGGGGACATTTCATGGCTCTGCTTTCTGTAGAATTCTATGCTTGCGTTCACCATTTTTCACTTACAGGGCAAGAAGCACCAAAAATTCTGCATAAGCTTCGTAAGGGAATGCTTAAATGTGAGGTATTGACCTGTGCTCTTATCAGCTTCGGCCCTGACACACCACAGACCCATTAAGGTGGTTATACTTCTTTTTATGGGGTCTCATGTCATAGTTTTTAATTAAGGTAGTTTTTTCCTTCTACACTTGGTATCTCACTGTATCATGGTATTCTGATGTTTCAAACAAAAACAACCCTCGATACGGTTTGATTCTCACTAGAACCTCGCTGGTTCATGTTGTCCTGGTGAACCTTGGGTTGCCAGGGGCAACTGGACAACCCCCCTTGGCGACTGCAGGCAGGACTGAAATTATGCTTGTATAGCAGGGTGAGAGGAAAGCTGTTTAGCTTTGATTCGAAAACATGAGGTCTGCAAAACTGCTCAATTACAACGCGGAATTAAATTGCAAGTAAATTAAAGGAAGGAAAGATGTCCACAATACCAAGAAGAGTGTAAAAAGAGACATGAGGGGTTTACTTAGACACTTGATTATTGCATGGCTGTTATTTATTTCATCAATATCCTTGCATCTCACAAAATTCAATTTAAAAGGCGGTTTAACATTCCATTTTATTACACACTAGTAAAGACCGGTTCATACTTCATGCAAAATGCAAATGCGATACGAATTTTGGCAGCACAAATTTGCAACAAATAGTAGTGACAGAAAAATTTAAATGTGCTTAACTCCTGTGAAACATTCGCAATGAAAACAGTGCTGTGATGTCAGAATTTTTATCACATTCGCATAAATATCAGTTTGAATGAATTCTCAGGAAGTATGAACCAGGCTTAAGTAGCCTATAAAATGCATTTAAGCAATTTCAGTAGTCAACATTAAAGCCATTGGACTCTTTCGGTACAGAAAAAAAAAAAAAATTCACAGATTTACAAATAACTTACAGGGTTTACAGAAGGTAGTGGTGAAAGATTTCTCTTGAAATGGTCCATGAAATGCTTTACTTTTTGAGAAAACAGTTAAACAATATCAATTCTCGTTAGCGAGAATTACGGATTTATTTTAAACACATGTCATGACACGGCGAAACGTGCGGATACAAGGGTGGGTTTTCCCATTATTTTCTCCCGACTCCGATGACCGATTGAGCCTAAATTTTCACAGGTTTGTTATTTGATATAGAAGTTGTGATACACGAAGTGTGGGCCTTGGACAATACTGTTTACCAAAAGGGTCCAATGGCTTTAACATTTATTCAACACAATAAGCAGTAGGACAACAATAGGTTGATGTACTTCACCATGAGGCATCATAGTTTGGTTAAATGAGTAAAGCATCAGAAATAACACTGGCTTTGACCCGTGACCCTAATACTAATATCCTTTATCCTGACGCAATTATGACATCTAACAGTGGTTGGGGTGGAGCAGGGTCATCTTTCCACAACCTTAAATCTAACAGTCTACTAAACAAAATAATACAATTATAAAAAAAATGTTGTTGTGTTGTTGTTACGAATCAACAGAATTCAGAACGCATCAATTGCCTGTGACATATACATCATGTCAAAACAATTGCCCCATATATTCTCTGCACCACAAACTTATCATCAGTCAAACTATATAAAACAAAATTGAAATAAAACAACATTATGAAAATTGTATTTAAGCACAACCATATGTCCTATTATAGCAAACAGGTTGGAACAACCCCCATGTCTAGTACCACACAAATGCCTATTTCTGACCCATTTTAAACCCCTGAGGCTAATAACCTGTGACAGTCAGTGTATAGGGGACCGACTGCGCCCCCTGCGTGAGCCCCACAGTTCTTCTTGTATCAATGTCGGGGTTCTAGATGCAACATTTTGCAATTCAGATGAAACTAGGTCTCTTCCACCTTGACCCTATGTGATTAGATTAATGTCTCCCTGTGGATTTATAGCCCCAATGCTCCAATGCTGCAAAGACATGATTGCGCAGTTATAGGAGCTTTATGCAATTTATTGTTTCACCACCGCGTCCTTTTTGATACTTTTTTTTTCCATTACTAGACTGCAGTGGTTTTTCTTATATTCACAAATTTATTTTGTTCATGCTGAAGTGATGGAATATTTCACAAAGATCTTTGTGCCCGCCATCAATATATCAAAATTATACTTTTATTCCCTTTTCTCTATTTTTTCATCTGTTTCATCCAAAATGCTTTCTTCACTGAAAACTTATTTCTGCTGTGGAAAGACAAGCGCTGCGAAAAAAGCGTCTCTGCTGCAAAAAAACGTGAAAAAATGTCTTTCTCATGTGAAAAGACCAATGAGATATACCACTGAAAATGCTTTTCTGCTGAGAAAATAACAGTGAAAATTGTTTTTCTTGTGAACAGACCAATGAAAAAGACAACAAGTGGAAATGCTTTATCTTATGCGACAAGACGAGAACTGCAACACTGGAAAAGAAACTCATAGATTCAGGAAGGTTAGAATGGGAGAGTTTCTTCCACATGGGAATATTCAAGTTAGAGGGGAATTTTTTTTTAAAGGATTCCTTTAAACATCTTGTATCAAGTTTACAAAAAAATGAAGGTTTTAAATCTGAAATCCTTAATTTGTTAATAAAAAAAATCATCTCAAGCCACACTATTTTGTAGATCAGTTTATAGTGCCAAACTCATTGAGTTTAAAAAAAAAATAATATTACCAGAAAGATAATAGCCCCCAACCTTAGATCAGTAATCCAGTAATGAAATAAACTGCTATAAAAACTAACATTACAGTATTCTACATGTAGGCCTTAGGTCTTCTTTAAAGGCAAGGTGTACTTTTGGTAATTACTTCACAAGTTAATGACCATAAAAACTCACAAAAGAGCACTGGAGACCTGGTAGTAGCCCCCTATGAGGTAACATAGTTTTATAGAGAGAGGTTATTTTTCAGAAATTTGAATCTCAAAGAAGGCCTCAGGCAAGACGCTTTTCTCAAGCATCTGAAATCACACAATTCTATGCAACAAAGGCACTCCTTCTCGTTCATTAATTTCTTGCAACTTTCAATGACCCATTGAGCTCAAATTCGATCAGGTTTCTTATTTTATGCATGGGGCACACCAAGTTGAGGATACATGTCTTTGACAATTACCAAAAGCATACCCTAACTTTAAAGCCTTTAAAAACATTTGTTGAGTTGTTTTTATATCAAAAGGTTCTCAATTAACCCCCAGCCTTGGAGTTGTAATGAAATATAATGCTAGAAAATTAACAGTGGTGTTCTTTACCATGTGTTGGTCTAGCCATGGAGGTAAGATTGTCTAGCTTAGCTTGTATTGCAAGGTTAAACAAGTTCCATGTAGCTTAGGTTATACTGCACATTGTTTATACACGATGCAGACTGAGTAAAGCTATGTGTTCTTCTGTTGGGTTGGGATTATTTTTCAGACACCTTGCCTTCGAATTGGGTGCTTTAGGAAATGCAAATAATTTTTGTATGAAATGAATATGGTTGGAAAGATCTTTTAAAAGTAGAATATAAAGTTCCACAAAAATATACCTTGCAAGTGGTTAATCCTTCCTGTGTGAACTAGCAAGGTCTGCCATTTTGAGACTAAATATTTGACTCCACAAAATAGCGTTAGTTAAAGCCATTATACACTTTCGGTAAACAGTATTGTCCAAGTCCCACACTTCGTGTATCACAACTTATATATAAAGTAACAATCCTGTGGAAATTTAGGCTCAATCGGACATCGGAGTCGGGAGAAAATAACGGGAAAACCCACTCCTGTTTTCGCGCGTTTCGCCATGTCATGACATGTGTTTATAACAAATCCGTAATTCTCGTTAACGAGAATTTATATTGTTTTACCGTTTTCTCAAAAAGAAAAGCATTTCATGGACTAATATTTCAAGAGAAGTCTTTCACCATTACCTTCTGTAAACCCTGTAAATTATTTGTAAATCTGTGAACTTTTTTTTTTTTTCTGTACCGAAAGGGTCCAATGGCTTTAACTGTTCATACAAATTTTGGGGTAAACTGGCCTATTTAATGTACTGGGGAACAATTACCAAACCAAGAATTCAAAATGTCCTGGCATACTACCTGTCACTTTTTAAATCGGTGGTCAGAAAAACAGTGAAGTTTGGCCTAAAACAGATTTATCAATGTATTTTGACTGGTCCCAGTGTCTTCTCCTACAAATTGCCCCGTTCCCCCCCCCCCCCCCCCCCAATCAGCACCCAGAAAAGAACCCTTCATCATCCCAAGGACACCCAGTGGAGGACTTCATCATCATCATCATCAGACGTCTACAGGGACGGAAGCCTGGGAGTATAGGGTCAAAGGGGTTAACCATCGCAGGGTATCAACAACATTAATCGCTGTCTCATTCATGAACAAGGCAACAACGCCAGGAGTAAGAACAAAGGGACATGCATAGCAGTCTCTCATGCAACTAATAACAGCATTTACAGCGTCTACTCCTAACATATTGTACATGTACATGTCATCTGTACCATGTAGAGTACTCCATACACTTGAAGCTATGCATAAATCTTCACTTTACACGTGAGCAACGCGTGTACGTGCATTGTACATGAAAGGAGTTTGTGATTATGCTATATCATGTACTGCACTGGTAGTGCATATTTTGTTTTAGCCAAAATGTAGACATGTGTTAAAATTTGTGATAGAATGAAAAAAAAGGTGTCCCTAGTGTTACTAAATAGTTCTTTATAAGTTAAAACCCAAGATAAAAATTGGTGTGAAAATAACAAAGCTATCCCTGGGGTTGCATCAAGTGTGACACAAACATGGGGTAGCGGTGGGCTTAAAATTCTCCAGGAATTACCTAGGACTTGGCTCTGTACTGTAAAAAGGGTTGTAATACGTTGTAACCCCAAAACAACACTTAAGAGTATTTTTATTCTTTCTTTTTAGAAGGTGACAATCGTTTTAACCAACTAATTACCTTGAGGGACTCAAGGTCAAGTTGAGTTTTGAGATGCATCAGCCCTTTGCAGGTTGCGAGGCACACTCACTTATCCTCTCCAGAATCTGCTGGGAGTCAAACTATTACACAACGGAACTGCCTCCCAAAATGGTGGAAATGATCACATACCTATTGTGCAGTATTGTGTTCTGTGTAGCAATGTTCCTCATTTAAAATAGGGAAAATTTTCCATTAACCTTGCTATAAATAATTATGCTGTAAAAAAGTCGATTTGTCTTGATTGTTTAAAGGCAGTGGACACCATTGGTAATTACTCAAAATAATTATTGGTATAAAACCTTACTTGGTAATGAGTAATGGGGAGAGATTGATGGTAAAAAACATTGTGAGAAACGGTTCCCTTTGAAGTTGCGTAGTTTTCGAGAAAGAAGTAATTTTCCACGAATTTGATTTCGAGACCTCAAGTTTAGAACTTGAGGTCTCGAAATCAACCATCTAAGTGCACACAACTTCGTGTGACAATGGTTATTTTTCTTTCATTATTATCTCACAACTTCGATGACCAGTTGAGCTCAAATTTTCACAGGTTTATTTTATGCATATGTTGAGATACACCAAGTGTGAAGGCTAGTCTTTGTCAATTACCAATAGTGTCCACTGCCTTTAATCTTTTAGAGTGATATTTAAAACATCTTGGACATTGAAAACAAATGGGTCTGTACATTTCCAAATTAATGCCATATTTATCAGAGTTCATGAATGAACTAATATAACCTAATGAACTCTCTATTGAAAACAAATGGGTCTGTACATTTCCAAATTAATGCCATATTTATCAGAGTTCATGAATGAACTAATATAACCTAATGAACTCTCTATAAAAAAATGCACGAAACCATAGAAATGAAAAAGTGGGGAAAATCTTTGCTTACATTTAAATGGTGCAAAACGTCATTTTATCTGCTGTACGCACTTTACACTACCGAAAACTTTTGTAGTCTAATGGGATTTCATTTGGAAACTAAACATTGCAAGTCAAATTGAAGCAAAAACCCTTCACCAATTACACGAAAAGCAACGCATCCTTCTCTGTCTACAACAAAGGAATAACTTTACGACCCTTGGCTGATTGAGGACCGAGGTCCGGAACTCGTTCCTTCAGACCCCAAATTTATCATCCAAGGGGCCACGCTTCAGACCGCAAAAACCACACGATCCAGAGCACGCTGGTGCTTAGTCCATGGTGATGTAGTGTATAAAGCCCTAGCATACACACACTGTAGTAGTTGAATCATAGTTGAATCAACACAGTGATCAATCATTGGACTGCTCCATAAAACCACACAACCGTCTCTCTGTCAAGACCACATTACACCTGAGATCACAGACACCCCAAAAAGGAACTTGAAGAAGGGGGGGGGGTGTCTACAATCTTTGAAATTGGTCTGGCACCATTTTTTTAAAAGAAATCACCTACAGCCACAGCCTGGAAAATCATTTTACCTAAAATTGTGTACCCTAGAGGGAAGGAGGTTTCCATAAAGATGTCATACATGACTTTAATAAACAGTAAAGGAAGTACGCTTATAAAACCATCACCAGTTCCACTTGAGTAAAGTTCACCAAAGGTCTTATAGGGGTTGTTGTGTTTGCCATCTCTTGTGTATTTATCCAGAAGCATAGTACCACAAGAAATATTTTGAGGGGGCGGTGGTGGCTACTTCTAGCATATCTGGCGGATAAGAAAACCTACATACAGTTCCAAGATAAGCTGTGTTATACAAACAAAAATGTAAACTATGATTCGTTTTGTTTCACCCAAACAAAACATTTTCTGGGGGAAAAAAACAAAAACTTGAGGCCTAATTTTTCTTTTTTTAATCATGACAAAATCAACAGTTACTTATTATTAAAATACTAACTCCTTGTTTCACATGTCCTTGATACCCCTCCCCCCTTGGTTCCCATGAAAATGCTTTTAAATTAGCTGTCAACTATTTTATTCAAAGCTGTCAATTATGGGCTGTTCTTTTCCTTGAGAAAGTAGTGCACAAATTACCTCCAACTGTGTAGAGAATGCTTTGAATGAATCAGAGCATTTAAGAAGGTTTTTAGTTACCAACAGAGAAAAATGAAATAAAAATCAATTAAAATTTTTAAACAATAAATAAACACAGCAGCAACAACTCTGATATTGGAATATGGTTTTGATAATCTAGGTTACAACATCCATTTAATACAGGGCTCGAATCTTGGAGGAATTCTATTCACAAGACAGCAATGCTTGTAGGTCAACTTTTTTACTGGAACAGCAAGACCAGAAAAACAGTTAGCTGTTTTGGTTTTTTTTTTTAACAAGCGTTAAAGATGTTTTTATCTTACTCTTATAATATGAAATAAATTCACTCAACAGACATAAAAGATATTTTGAAAATTTAAAGTAAACATTTTTGTCCATAGAATTGTTTACTAAAATTGAAAAATACAAGACTGTCGGACTTGTCTGGTTATGGGTTTACTGGCCCTACCTTGAATGAAATTTTTAATTTACACATTGTAATTTTTTTCAGAACAAGGGTTGTGAGGTTCAAAAAATGTGCATGTCCCAAAGATTGTTTAGCTATTTTTACCTGTTTCATTTATTTAACACCTTTCATGTCTACGAAGGGGAGGGGTTCCTCCCATTTCTGGTAGTTTTTTTTTCAAAACAACAATGTCTGAATGCATTTTCTCTCTTTGTAATGAGGTCTATTGAAGTAACAGAAATAATAATAAACACTTTCATTGCTGCTTACGTGTGCAATTAGAAATCAAACCTAGTAGAACATTGTTCAAACAGGGAATAAAGGGGAGGCGACGGGTTCTTCAACGGCCGTTTAAAGCTGGCAGGGTCGGCAGCCGTGTGATAAAGGCCCGAGCCGAAGGCGGGGGCCTTTATCGCACTGCAACAACCCTGCAAGGTTTTAAATGGACGTTTAAGAACGAGTCACTACTCTTTTATTCCCATTCATAAATGCACTTGTGTTAAAAAGCATTAAAAAAATACAGTTTGTTTGTTTGCTTGTTTGTTTGTTTGAATGATTACAGACAATTTAACAATTGAAAATTTGAGGTTTGAAATAGTTGTTTCCAAAATTTGTGAAGAATCTGTTTGATGCCCGTGGGTTGTAAGTACTCCGCGCACATTTAGATTTCGCGCTGTTACTATAGCTATAATAATCTTGCGGAAGCCAGCTTGTTGTTAACAGCTCCAGCTGGTCATTATCACAGGTTTTAACATGCCCACATGACACACTCTCCACCAATAGGAGTAGAGAAACTGTCTGTGGTAATTATGAATGCCTATTTAAATTAAAATTTTGCAGAATTTTCTTTTTTAATTGTTTTTAATTATTCTTAACATTGACAGGGATTTGTTGACAATTTACAATTAATATTGCAATAAGTTTGAATAAAAACAAAGGAGATGAAAATACTAAGATTTTTAGGAATAGGGTGAAAATGACCTAATATTTAGAAAAACTGTAATTTGTTTTTATTTAAAAAATAAGTACAAAATAATAAAAGTGAATCTGCTTCAATTTTTTTAGAAAAACTGGTAACAATGTAACTTTTAAGAAAAATATGGTAAAATAATTTTTATTTTTTAAAAATACTATTACATATTTATATGCATGAATTTCTAGCAGGGAAGATTATAAAATATTAATAACAATATCATCAAATTAAAAAAGTACACATTTTGTAGTAGCAGTTTATTAATTGTTTTCGTTTACAAATTCTTTAAAAAATAATCAAAAATTCTTTTACTCACCAGCTGTAGCATTTTCATAATTCCCGGCAAGGTGGTGAGATAATGAGGTTCCCATTTCAACAGTATTCTGTTCCTTGGCTGATGCTGTCCCGTTAGTCCAGGGCTGGACCGAGACGAGCTGAACTCAACACCCGGGTCAGCCACCGCCGAATGATCCGCTACAGGCCGGTCTTCATCCCCGTCCTCCCCACCGCCGGGACACGGTCTTTCTCCACCAACTCCTTCCCCAACCGGTGCGACCCCATCAACAGGGGTGTCCAGCACGATCTCGTCTGGGGGTATTTCCTCAGTTACAGGTCGATACATTGTTTCTATTCAAATACAGAAACTCCCAAAGTGCAGTGCCGTGTAGTGGGTTTAACTGGCAATTACATAGCGCTGCCAACCCGCTTCTTGAATTGAAAAAAAAATCCAGCCTAGACAAGCAAAATCAGCCCGCCAAAAATTGCTGCTCCATCCATCGAATAGGCAAGAGACCTCTACCGTAAATTTTTGAAAACAGGAGGAAAATGGTATCTACTGGAGGTTTTTTATTAATATTTTGTGTGTGATTAGTTTTTGATTAGGACGTTATTTAAAATCGACTTTTGAAATTTGAAAAGAGTAAAAACAAACAGCACATGTGCGCGGGTACGGCCGTTTAAAATTATCAGAATTAATTAGCGGCGTTTTATTTTATTTTTTTCAATTAGCAGCCGACTTTTCTGCTGAAGTTCAAACTTCTAATTTGTTCATTTTTTTTTTTTTTTGCGAATTGCTCCAGACTTTCATATCGAATTAGACTCTTGTGCAGAATCTCCTTGGAGCAATCATATTGTTTGGTGTTACAAAGAGGGAATTATTCGCTCAAAATCTGAAATAGAAAACCCTAAAAATACCAAGTCAAGTTTTAGTTTCTCGAATACACACCCCAAAAAAATCCTCCTCCTCTAGTAAATAATTGAGGGCGGGCTTGGAAAAAGGGTCATTGTTCGCCGTAGGAAAATATACAGGCACAAGTAGCATACGAAAACACACGATAGACCATCTAGACACTTATCACGTTGCGTTGTCGGCAATGCCGGGCCCTGCGTCTCTGCCAAGCGACGCGTAAGCAAACAGCCGCTCTTGGTCTCTAACCGACTCAGCGTTTTCTCATCCAGCGTGGCAACTTCCTACACCCAAACCAGCACAAACAGCCACATCCAAGCAAAAACTAGACCTGTATATCCTCAGAAGAACTGTAAAATCCATGAAATAGGCGGCAGTAGAGTCAAGAATCGACAGACATTTGACTCGCACCGTCTGCAAACGAAATCTCGGCACGATCGGTTAACCCACGACCTGTCTGGCCTCGAACCCGACAGAGCCTAATTTACATGTACAACAAGAAGAATAATTAATGTAATTAACAGTACAGTATTATACTCACTTAAACATCACCCAATTAACTCAAATAATACCAGAACACAGAAAAGTATTTTTGTTGAAGAAAAAAATCTACAGATTGGTGTGTTTTGACGCTTTTAAAACGAAATAAAATCAACTTGTTGGACGAGTCTGCAAAGTTTATGTTAGTTTGTTTATATTTCTTTACTCTAGTAATACAAACTGGGCTCAGTTACCGTTTTCGCGCTTTCGGAAGGGTATTTCTCAGCGGGCAAAGGAGCAAGTGAGATGAAAATGGCATCCAAGTGCCGATTAATTATTATTTGTCGTCTGCAAATGAAAAAAATGATAATATCGAGTGTAAATTACGTGCAAGGAGTGCTGAAACATGACACAAAAACATGGATCGCTAGAGGTCTCTGTCATGGCAACGACACGAGTTTTAGTAAGCACCGCCGACGCGGTCGAGCAACACAGGGAACTTAACAGCTGTTGTGTACTCCTTCGTGAACGCTGGAAAAGACATATTATGTTCCTTCTTCTACTCTTTTTTGAAAATAAAATCATGGAAAACGAAAGTTTATCAACTATTTGTTTACGGTGAAGCAATTTTCCAACAAATTGACAGTGTTGGGGGTTTGTCTCACCAAGATGCCGGCTTTGCCTCTCTTTTGTTAGTAACAGCAAAACGATGGTGACATTGTTGATTCTCATGGAGTGTTCCTAACAATTAAAAGCATAATTGTACTTACATTGTGATTACCACGTGATCACACTTAATGTTCTTCAGTCAACACAATGGTGCCAGTGGCGCCGCCATTTGACGCACCATCGCCCAGTCACGTAAAATGCAACCCATGTCAATACGGGGTGTTTCTGCTACAAGACGTCTATTTCACAGCCGAAATCAGCTGTTCAGTTGATTGGTTAAACAGTCTTCTTTTAATTTAATAAAACTAGACTAAGATATAAACAAAAACATTTGATTTTCGTCACTTCATGTCGGGAGAAAGTCTGCGTGTGCTGAGGCGAGCAGTGGCCAAGACGCACCGGCACAATGCCGGCGCTAAGAGAGTCTTTGAACCTCCTCGGTTGCTTGGACCATTGCCCACCGTGGCAAAACAGACATGGTCCCCTTTTGAAAATCCCGCTTCCAGGGTGAAATTGGGCTCTGCGAATGGCAGATGTCCGCCTGCTCTGTCGGTGATGTGCCAGGGATCGTCTCACTTAGTCTCCGCCTCCTTTCTTTGGATGTTGCCAGTTGATCTCCGCGAGCCACAGGTGAAGGTTCCCTCGCCGAAAGTTCACGTCGTACTTTTCACGGAACCAGTTGATGTTTATGACTCAAACGATA
The DNA here is from genome assembly GCF_032118995.1 of Asterias amurensis. Lineage (NCBI taxonomy): Eukaryota > Metazoa > Echinodermata > Asteroidea > Forcipulatida > Asteriidae > Asterias > Asterias amurensis. Next base: position 18,377,279 of record NC_092650.1, read on the forward strand.
TTCGATCCGGTTTTGACTTTCATAATTACTCCGAGAGGAGGTTCGTTCTCTCGCGAATGTGATGCAAATTTTTAAATCGCGGAAATATCGGTGTGAAAATTCGGCAGGACATTTTGCGATTGGGCTTGGAAATTTCGGCACATGAAGAGACTAATTTAGATTGCCTATTTAACACTTGTTTTGTTTACATGCGCAAAATTGTGATTGTCGTGGTTAAGAACAGCTGAATAAAATTGTCATTAAATTTTAATACAACCCCTGAAGTGAGTAATGATTGATTGGTGGGTGCTAGCAACTGGTTCTGTTTACGCGTATCCAGCCAAACTAACCCAGCGCTCAAAAGCAAGATTGCTGCGGGACAGTGTAGACGGGAACAAACTACAGCGTCTCGGGACAAGCGGGTCTTGAACAAGTTGTATCAGCATGCAGCAGTGGCCGGCAAGTAGGCCCCGATGCTTGGGGGTTTCAGACGCTACCGTAGAGCCAGCTCTTCTGCGGAACTACGGCGAGTTCGACACCTTCGAGAGAAACCCAACCGTTTGGGAGGATTCTCCGGCGGTGAAGAGCTCCTGTATGTTCACCACGACCCACGGTCATCATACGGTGGTGCCGTCTTGCCAACATCAGCACTACTACGAGAACCTACAAGCTCCCGAGGCATCATACGTGAGCTCCCCTTCATCTGCTCACCTGAAATTCCCGGCCCACACCGCCACAGTTTCCAGCACTTTTACGGATGCTCTTCTCGCGGATGACCAACAAGAACGTGACATCATTCAGTCACCGGAGGCACCCCCCTACAGCACATCTCCTTTAATGGACGACGAATCAGCCGTAGAACATTCAGGTAAGCAAACTTTTATTTTACGGACTGATTTTTATTTTGTATGTATAAATATATTATAACAATGTCATCTGGCCCTTACTCTGTCAGATGTCGGAGCATCTTTCAGAGATGTTAGTATGCGGGGATTATCGGGCAACAGCTGCTCAACAACACTGTCTTGAAGCTGTTTTGCAGAAGCCACTTTGGTTTGTAGTTTTTCAGTGTGTTGGTTTTTTTTGCCACTGTGATGATTTCACCAGAATAATCGCTGTTGAATTAACCCGTCAAGCTCAATGTTATTCATCGGGAATGGGAGCTGTTTCAGTTGCCTCCATTGTTTCCCCCCTTGAAAGCAAAATAACACTTCTGGCTTTTGAAAAACGCTGGGGTTTTTTGACAATCCATTGGGAAAACTTTGTTGTTGTTTTTTTCTTCTGTTATGTGACTCTAAATGATAGAACAATTTGCAACAAGCGGTGAAGAGCAGTTGCCTCATTAATGTTAATTAGCAGCGTTAATTAATTACTAAACAGTGCACTATCCTGCGTTCACATCTATGCATTTGAAATTCGTCACTTTTTGTTTTCTGGTGGCGTCTTAAGGCCTTTGAATCGTCGTATGACGAAAAAAAAATAGAATAAATTCATCTCAAGTCAGTTCAAGCTGAGGGTGGTTGTGTATATGTGTGTGTGTGCTCATTCACACAGACTGGTACCCCTTAAACTATCACCCCCATCCACGCATCCCAGCATGGCAAAGAAGTGTCCTCGGTGACCTGGACTGCGATTCCCAACAGCTGTACATCCCGTGCGCACCCATGGGACACCATTCTCTTCTGGACACCCATCGGCGCCCTTGTGTGCCACGGAGTGCCCCGTAATTGGCGGTGCCGTGGCGGTGTGGTGCTTGCTTGCTTGCTTGCTTGCTTGCTGGTGGACCGAGAGGCCCCGGAGAAATTTATAGAGGGCCAATTCGTGGCTGGCGGCGGGTCGACAATTATCCAAGGCACAGTGTGTGCCACGTGTAGGCTCGTGCCGTACTGTAAACAGGGGCATCAGAGTGCGTGTGCTGTATATCAAAAAACGGGTCCCCATTTTTTAAACAATCGGTGTAGTTTATCGGCGGAGAAGAGAAGTTGAACCCGATGACATAAATCAGTCGGTCGAAAGTGTAAAGGCAGACTCTTCAGCGATATCTTTGCCGTACGTCGACGTGCCTACGTACACAAAAAGCTCACAAGGAATGCATGGCGTGAGCCGAGACCTTTTTTCAGTTCAGGGAGTCGAATAACATAGCAGTAAGATTGATTGAACTGCTCTCGGGTTTCGCGGAAAATGCCGATAAAAGCACGCCGATAATTGTTACATGAAATTAAATGTCTTTTCTTTTTGTTCAATGCCTCACAAACTGATTAGATCGGTCTTTGAGTTGTTCACTTACTACCAGCAAATGTAGAACTTTTTGTCAGGAAATTTCACAACTTTGATCAAAAATACATACCCATAAATAATATAAGAGGTGTGGTCCAGTGGGTGCGCCATTGCAAGGTAAAAAAAAAAACATTTCGAGCCGTCTTGTACAATTTCTGTTTTTATTCTAACTGTGATCATTACGCAATCATTGTCATTAATTATAGTCATCCGATGAGGCTCAATAGTGAGACGTTTCTCGTCCGCAACTAACCCTTACAACAATCTCCATCAACAACAACCACTGTAAGATGCCGCGTGCCGTATATCCACCAGCGTTCCAATGTCTATTTTGGGGTCTCTCTTCATACAAAAAAAAACTTGCAGAGTTCACGATGGAAACCAACCTGACTAACCCAGTGAGCCAGGCATAGGTGGGCGCGTGTCTGTTCTGAATTGGCACGCGAGCACTTATATATGTCACCCCTGGGGAAGAGACCGAAGAGCGAGAGAGGGAGAGGGAGAGATACTGGGTGTTAACTGAGAGGATCCAACTCGACCTAAAAAACCCTAGAGATACCCATGCTAACCTTCCGTAATACACAACCATTATACCCACCTCTAGAGCTGTCTGTCGGCAGTCGGATTAAAACATTTTGCTTGAATTTGAGCTCGAACATGTGGCAACAACGGGTTTATATTATTGTATAGAAGTTGTATTTTTTTCTTGTTTAGGGTATAGTGGTTTCGTTCGGGCAATCTCACACCCTGGGTGGGCTAGTGATGCAGCCGATCCGCCCCATCGTTTGCATCCCGTTAGCCTTGGGGCGTAGTCCGATCTCTGATGTCAACGCGCGGACGGTTTCCGTACGTCCAGTGTTTTTGTAAGATTATCTCTAAAGCTACGACTGAACGGCAGCGGAGCGTGGCTTTTTATGTGGCTGGACAGTTTGGACTCTTTGAAATAAAATGATGGAAAAGGAGTAAAAAATATTCGCGGTGGAAACCAAGTCTTGATATTTGCGAAACTTTTTTTTAAATAAATAAACCAAATCAAAAAACTAATCAATCAAACAATGTTGAGAACTCTTTATTCGTCTTTAAGTAAGTGATACTTATACCAAAGATGCCACCAGCAAGCTTACATTTTCCCCAAACAACAATAAACATGACAAAGAACGGTATGTAAACGCATACCGTCAAAAAAGGGGGCAAGGAAGTTGATCTTAGATGACGTCATCACAATCGGCCATCTTGGTTTTCGTATTCATTATTTACAAGAGTCAACGCAGGCATACAATGTGTTTTGGAATCCTGTGTTTTACTGCAAGGATGTTGTCCAAAACTTCGTTTTGAGTTTGCCCCCCCCCCCCATCAAAAAGAGGATTCCAAGTAAAAGAGCAGCTCTTTTGTTCTGTCTTTTATACAACAGTCCATTAAAATACCATTGGACTCTTATCACTCCGTAGAATGTGCGCTTTACGTGTCGATATGTTACCAGACACGTCACACCAAAAACCCATAACCACTGCCACTGCAGATTCGTTTTCGATATTTGTTGGCAAGTGGATCATCTTATATCCATATTTGGTCATGAACTTGTTGCGCCACAATAAACGGTATACTAAATTGGGAACACTTTAACTGTTGTTGAATGAATGTTGTCGAATCCGTGCGGTGAGCCGCGTGTAATGTTAAATATGCATGTTTTGCTGGGTGACCATAAATCAAGGTGTGCTATATAAAGAGTTTGTGGGCGTACTTTCGTAACACGCTTCAACGATAAATCACAAGAGTGAGAAATGGAAACAAAACCGCACAGACTAATATAAAGCCATCAGAATAAAGACAAGTCTTGCAGTGGTGTGGCCCATCAACAAACCGTTTAAACTAATGGTGTCAAAATGCCATCGTAGGTTCAATTTTGGGCCTATCATTTTTTTCCGAACGGCCTTATTATGAAATGAGAACAGCGCATTGTGAACTTACAAATTGATTTTGGGGGATATTGTTTAGTAACATTAAAGGCGTTAGCGCGGTGTTTATAACACAAAACTACGGGCAACAAAAATATGACATTTGATCCGTTGTGGTAAAGCTGTTTAGCAGGAAGTGGTGCTAAGCAAAATTTCATATTAAGCAAACATAATCAAGGAACGCATAAACAATGTTAACCCTATCAACTTGTTTCTGCTAAGCATATTTTTTTTTGCACTTAATTATCTGAAGGCCCAATTTTCTGTGCCCATTTACTCATTCAAAAGCCGGTGCCTCATTTGGCCAGAAACCGATGCTATTAAAAAAGGGCTATCTGTTAAAGCCATTGGACCCTTTCGGTACAGAAAAAAAAAAAAAGTTCACAGATTTACAAATAATTTACAGGGTTTACAGAAGGTAATGGTGAAAGACTTCTCTTGAAATATTAGTCCATGAAATGCTTGACTTTTTGAGAAAACGGTAAAACAATATAAATTCTCGTTAACGAGAATTACGGATTTGTTATAAACACATGTCATGACACGGCGAAACGCGCGAAAACAGGAGTGGGTTTTCCCGTTATTTTCTCCCGACTCCGATGTCCGATTGAGCCTAAATTTCCACAGGATTGTTATTTTATATATAAGTTGTGATACACGAAGTGTGGGACTTGGACAATACTGTTTACCGAAAGTGTATAATGGCTTTAACATAACATGATTTTCAAGTTGTATGCGTCTTGTTAGTTCAGTAGAGTTTAGTAAGAATAGTCTGGCTTTTTAAGCACAGTTTATCCATGGATAGCTCTAGGGAATTTTGTCGAACTGGCACATCTTTTGCCTATATCACTCTTTGAATAAGGTTCTTAATAATTGAACACGAGTTTTCTTTCCAACCCCCTTGCCTCAATGTAATAAATCGCCTTATGTCACACAATGCTCTTGGCGAGAAAGTGGCGATGCTTAGTCCCAGAAACGGGCTACCAGCCACAATAACATGTATCTCTCATTGCAGACGACTGGACAACTAGACACTACTTTTTCATAGGCCAAATACTCGGTATACGCGCACAATAGACGTGGCATGGGGTGCATGCTTGTCAAGCTAGCGATCAAATTTGATCGCTAGCTAGACCAGCATGCACCTCATTCGACAGTTTGCGCTTGCGCAATGGTATTTGCGAAAAGGTCTATGAATCTAGGGGGATTTCACAAAGAGTAGAGACTATAGTCTTATCTCGAGTTGGGACGAGTTTCTTGCTTTACTAAGAACATTGCCTTAATAGTCTTTAATAACTCCTATAGGGTCATAGTCCTAAGTTAGAACTACCTTTGTGAAATCGACCTCAGGAAACCTTTTTGATAAGAATGCGGGCAAGTCAACTCAGAAGCGCCAAAGTCTCTCTTCCGATAATCTTCAATATAAGATATTAAAAACGCGTGAGAGGTGACTCTGTCAAAATGCTTCATGCATTGTACATTCTTTCCCACGCCCTTATTGTTGGGTAACCCAACTCAACAACCAGCCATCACTCTTACAAAGGATTTCTATTATTAAAAAAGGAAAAAGTCCCCAGTCTTTTAATGTGCGTTGGTTTTTTTGTTTTTGTTGTGACTATAAAATAAACCATTTTGTTTTAAAAACACCACAGCCTTTCTTTTCGCGTCTGTTGATGATCAAAGGTGTCTGTTAAAAGATAAAGAACGCCTTCAGAATTCTCAGGGAAATCCCCTGTATAGGAATTGGGACTAAAATATTGTTTTGTTCACAGTGATGTCATGTTGACGTGTAGGCATACTACTGACCTTATTCTTTACCTTATTCGCTCATGTTTCTGTTTATTGTGTACTAATAGTTTTTGTTTCCCTCAGTTTATCCAACGATTAATTTGTTTGTGATCGATTGATTGATTGACTTGTTCAATCAGAAATTAATATTCATCAGGCGACTCACAACACTGAATAGATAAGATATGTATTTTTTTTTGACAAACATTCACCAGTCCATTAAAGTCACCTGGAAGTGGTATTTTTTCAAAATAAAGCTTTTGTCACTAATATGTGTTTTGATGAGTGGAATGTGAATAAACAGTTAACTAAGGTTTTAAAAAATCAGTTCTTATGTTATTTACAAATTTAAGAGTAGACCCCGACCCGAGAGGGCGCTGTTCGTGACGTCAATCGAGGCAGACTTTGCCTGTAATGCGTAGAGTAAACACAATTGCAAAGTACATGTACGGACCAAGTCGTGAGTTTGTACGTTTCAAAAAAAAAAAAAAATGTTTTTTTTCGGCAATGCCGACCAGGTGTTTTGCTGCTGAATGCAGAAAAAACACTTTTTGAAATGTACCAACTCACGACTTGGACGTACATGTACTTTGCACGTGTGTTTACTATACGCATTGCAGGCAAAGTCTGCCTCGATTGACGTCACAAGAGGGGTAGGCGGAGTCAGCCCCCCAAACAACTTTATATATTTTTTAAACATATAAATCGTGACAAACAATTACTAAAAAAAATGTTTTATTGTTCGTAAGCATTTACTCTTATGTTTGAAAGAAAAAAATTCTATTTCCAGGTGACTTTAAAGGTATCGGGTCATATAGATTGGTAAATTAAACATTGAAAACTTTGAGAAGCACTGCAGCTGTTGTACAAAGCTGCAGCTGTGTATTTTTGTAAAAAGCCTTTGATATTGTTCACACCAAATCATGTGACTATGATAAACGTTTCATGCATGAAACGTTTCTCACATTTCTTGTGGCTGGTTTCCGTTCGCGAATGCTGCGGCCAGAGAAGCGGTTGGTACCCGCTGTCACCTCTCTAAACGTGAATGGATTTTATGTTCTCTCAGAGTCTTGTGAAAATACGGTGACCAGTTTCTTGCCGTTTTCTAAACAAGCAGACAATGTATTCAGCATAAACCTCACATGTGACTGTTATAACATATTCGGCTCATATTTCTGCATAATAAATCAGCTTTACTTTGGCTCCCAAAAAATCTATGATCCTTCCTTTAAAAAAAAAATCAAACCTATGGGGATTCCGCTACTCGATCCTGGCCCACCCCCATACCTCCCTTTCCCCGCCCCACTCTACACGGGTCTGCTCCCCCAGGTGACCCATCGGCGACATCGTAGTAAAAACGTCTTGTAGTTTGTCTGGAAATGCATCTGATTTATCCTCGAGGGGCTTTCCCATTTCTAATCGGTGTTGACCTTTGACCGAACTCTCCATATAGTTTGAAAGCAAAAACATTCACTGCGTGGCTGCATTGTCACATTCTGACCTTTTGTTATAATGATGTAGGCCTACTGGTGTTGCGATTCTGTACAACTTGACAATTTTCTTCTAAATAGCCCAGGGCCCATGTTTCAAAGAGCTGCTCAAGCAGAAAATGTTGCTTAACATTTCTTCTGCTTTATAGCAGAACTAGCTGAGCAGGCAGTCACACATTGTACATTGTGGCATATTAAGTTTGGCTGGAACCTTATTCTGGTAAGCATTTCTTTGTAACGCCTAGCTACTTTTTGTGCTTGAGCAGCTCCATGAAATTCGGCCCAAAGCTACTTGTCTGTATTCACACAGCCCTTGTCACCGTCGCCGACGACAAGAAGTTCTTGTCGTTCACGTCTGTCAACGTAGTTGTCGTTGTTGTCGTCGTCACAATCGTCATTATTGTCCTGGTCGTCGTTATTCTCACCGTCTGTTTTAAGAGACACCCTCTCGTTTCTAGTTCAGCCTGGGGAGAATTTGTGTAGTCGAAGAAGGTCATTACTATTTCGAATGTTACCTCTGTGCAGCTATTTTTTAGGGGCTGCTTTACCACACAATGTCGACACTTTAGGCTTCTTTTGTATTTCACGGTCATTACATAAAAACAATGCTTTCGAACTGACAATTCTCTATGGTCATTGAGGCAGACTGAGTAGAAAGTGTGTTGTAAAGGTATGAGGGGGACCGTTAGTGCATACGTTGGTCGGCAGCACGCCCGGCGAGTGCCGGTCGCGTGGCAGCAATCCACTCCCATGTTGTTGACGACGTATTTGTGTGCTCTTTGTCTAGTTATAAGCTAGGCCCGCGCACGTGCCCCTAAAGCTCACCCTCAAGCCCCTAACCAATACCCCTGTCATTCTGTAGCCGAAAGTAAACAGCACTTTCGCTATCGACACCCCGTGGATCCGTAATGGAGGTATGGTTCCATCAACCGAGATCAGGTGGTCAAAAAAAATTCAAGTCAATGACCAAAAACATTCTTGACAGAGGACAGTTGAGTTGTGGTGTTATCCCTCAGGGGAGATGAGATTTTGAACTTTATCTACTTGCGGTGGTTAGGGGGATGAGCAGCTACCCATCAAGGGTCCACTCGCACCCTGATGAAGGAACCCGTAATACCCACTAATGCATCGGCAGGGGATGCCTGCCTGAGGGACAAACCGGCAACCACACTTATACCGGACTCGCGTGCCGGACAAGCACCCAATAAGACACCAACACCACCAAACACCTGTGGCTACAACCCAAACGCACATGGCCACCACGTGGATGGACACTTTTTTTTTCTTGTACCCTTAGCCGCCCTGGTTTTTTTCTAATCCAGATATCAAGTTCTGCCTGTAATTCGAAGACTGCGCGTCCCGTCTTTTAATGATCGGACCCGGGTAAATTCCTCGTCACAAGTGGCCGCCACAGGTCCCTGGTTTTGTACCCTTGCCGTTAGCATCACCGTTCCGCTCATTATAACATGGGTGCGATGATTACGGTAAATTAACCAGAAAGTGCAAGCCAGTATGAACATTGTCTTGAAAGAAAGAGAGACGGAGGAGAGCCAAAATAAAAAAAAAGCCTCATCGCTGATTTTCTTTTTCAACGTTTCAACGAAAGTTGAAAGTATCATCTAGTGCCGGGAAAGCCAGATATTATAATTTCCAATCTTGTTTTTGTTTCCATTTTGTTTGCTTGGGGTGGGGGAGGGGCTTAATCGACCAGCCTCGTCTAATCTATTTCAAACTTCATTGTCACCAAAGCAAGTCTGGAGTCAATGATAGTCTGGTTCCATTTACTCACCAAGTTAGGATGGAGAACGATGTTTGGGTATACAGGTATTCAGACGGCGCGATGAAAGTCAAACAGGTGTTCACAAAGCCGTTGATCAGAAAATACTGCTCAGCAATTTCCTTGTTTTACTTTCTCGTCTAATTTGTTTGGTTCTTTTTATACCCTTCAGTTCTAAAGAAAAACGTTTGGAAGGATCGGATAAAGTTTGGGGCGGGATGAGATTGATTACTATTAAGTTTTCAATCATCTATCCGCCCATAAGTTCGTGCTCACACTAACGTGAGCATTAGGACAAGTTTGGCCACTAACTTGCAATGTCAAGCCTTCCTATAGCACAGACATCTAGACGGAAAGCAAACTAGTTGCTGGAACTAAATGAAAGAATAAGGCCGTGTTCGAAACGACGACTTCGGCTACAGCTACGTCTAGATCAGCGCGTCTACCAGTGTTGAAGAATAGGCAGACGCGCGCGATCTAGCCGTAGCTGTAGCCGAAGTCGCCGTTTCGGACACGGCCTATTCTGCTGTACTTTCTTCACTTCCGTATCTTTGCTTTATAAGGTGAAGGTCTTTTTTGTTTTGGTTTGAATTCATTATGAGGAGATATGAAAACAAACAAAAATCATATTAAAAATAAACCGCTGTGTTTTTATTACAAAGGGCAATAATTTAAAAATATCTTCTCTGGGTTTCTACAACCTGACGTTTCCTTCCGGGAAAAGAGGGAAATATTTATTGCCGACTATCTCTATCTTGACACATTTTTCTTATGATTTTTGTATTATCTTTTGTGTTTATACAGTGTCCACGTCCCTGAAATCTGGCAGCTCGCGACCGAAGCGTCGCCCTTACTCCAAGTTCCAGCTCCTCCACTTGGAACGTGAGTTCGAACGGAGCATGTACCCTTGCCGAGAGCGTCGAGCATGGCTCTCCCAGGTCCTGACTCTAACGGAACGCCAGGTCAGTATAATATTTAACAAAAACAAAAATTGAAGGATGCGTCACCCCTAAAATGAGCATACAAACTCTATAGTCATACTATTCGACCTTCTCCTATTACCGCAAATCCTTCTCGATCTCAATTCCTTCTCTCCTTTCTTAATTCCTTCTCGATATCAATTCATTCTACTCCTTTCTTTATCCCATTTTCTTCTCTCTGTCTCAATTTATTCTTTGTCTCAATTTGTTCTCTATCTCAAATCATTCCCGAATACAATCACTCTCCCCTCTGTTTTATTAACCCCCCCCCCCATCTCAACTAGTTCCCCCATCACCATGTTCCCCCACCTCTCTCAATTCAATTTCTTCTCTCGCTATCTCAATTCCTTTTTTGATAAATTCAAGTGGAGTAATTGGAACGTGTATTTTTTTTTTTTTTTTTTTTTTTTTTTTAAAGGGGCACGTCAATGTTCATAACCTTTTTTTATAATATATTTCTTTATATTACTTTTAAGCATTGGGTGAAAGGGGGGGGGGGTGCAACAAATTGTTATTTAATTACTTATTTAATCAAAATGCTCTTATATTTCCAGGTGAAGATCTGGTTCCAGAATCGCCGAACGAAGTTGAAACGCACTGTGGAACGGGAACAGCGAGAGAACGCACAGATGCAGCGGGATATGGCCACACTGGCGATGAAGTTCTACGACCCCGCCCAGTAAGCTCAAAAGTTTATTCTGGAGGAATGACTAAGAACTTTGAAATCCACTCATTTTTTTTTACAAGTTGAAACAAAATGTACTTCACAATTGAAAATGAAGGATTGCCATAATGACAAATTCTTTGAATAAGAAAATACAAGAAAAGATCATACAAACAACAGTATTGATAAGCATCGCCAAGTTCAATGCTAAAGTATAATAGAAAAGATAGCCTTTGTTAAACCTCTGTTTCCTTAGTTTATTCTACTTCGGGCCCATTTTTATAGAACTGCTTCAGCGAAGCAAATATCTGCTATGGATGGAGGCAGGTTAACAAACCGCACAAGTGACATGGTAGTTTAGCTCACTGGTAAGCACCATTGGTTCATGCTTAGTTTTGGGCTTTAGCATAGTTTTAAGATCGGGCCCCATACACCTTTATTATGGTACAGCCATCTGAGTTCTCTCCCATTCAGATCAATGTAACAAAACCGAGGCTAGAAGGAAAAATAGTCTGGTTCCTTTGTGTACAATGAAGAGTAGCATCCGTTACTGTTATTTGATCAAAGGGAATGACCAGGATGATGGTTGCATGAGAAAGGTCCATGATGCACGTTGCCTTATACGCTGGGATCTAAACAGGATTTTAAGTGGTTTTAAAAAAACAAAACATTATGGACTAGAAAGTGTCTTGTATTATACAGCAGCTGGTGTGAAGTGAGGGAAAACAATATTCTAGTGGTTGAATGTAAACTTATAGGGTTTAAAGATAGGGTCATGTACTGGTGAATAATCCACTGGTAAATTAATGACCTAAGATCTTACTTAAAGAAGTACTGCAGATGTTGATAGTATACAACTATTTTGAGATAGGGTTCCCTTCGTAGGATGTAAATAACCGTACCACTCATAAATAATTGAACCCGGGGAACGATTCATGATCCCAGATTTCTGGGGGCTGGTGTCCTTTTTTACATGCTGCGGCCCGGTATGCGGTTGGTACCCGCAGTCACATCGCTATTGGCGAATATGACGCTTAAAGGCACTAGATATATTGGTAATTACTCGAAATAATTATTAGTATAAAACCTTTCTTGGAAACGAGTAATGGGGAGAGGTTGATAGTATTAAACAACATAAGAAACGGCTCCCTCTGAAGTAATGTAGTTCTCGAGAAAGAAATAATTTTTGACGAATTTGATTTTGAGACCTCAGATAGAGCTTGAGGTCTCGAAATCAAGCATCTGAAAGCACACAACTTCGTGTGACAAGGGTGTTTTTTCTTTCATTATTATCTCGGAACTTTGACGACCGATTGAGCTCAGATTTTCATAGGTTTGTTATTTTTATGCGTATGTTGAGATACACCAAGTGAGAAGAATGGTCTTTGACAATTATAATAGTGTCCAGTGTCTTTAAAGACATGGGACACTACTGGAAAATACAGCATTGTTCGTTTTTTGTGAAAGTGCATCTTTTGATAACTCTATAGTTTTGAGAAGAAACATAAACAAAACAGAAATTTACGCGATATTTCCTGCTTTAACTTCCTGTTCTTTGGAACCTTACCATTTTTTGAAACCAAACCTGTCCTACTGGCGAAACTTAAGATGAGGAAGGAACTATTAGACTTCCTCCAAATCTTTATTGTATATTACCCGTCAATGGAAGTGTTTGGCATTGCTGACGGTAGAGTGTTTACTACAAAGTAATTTGTTAACCATATTTTCCACCGTTTTTTTATTGAAACAATTTTTACTTTAACCAACGGAATTCTGTGAACAAATTTTGCGCGCTAAATATGCAAATAAGGAAAAAGAGTGTTAGTGAGACATTATTATCGAAAAAATAGGTATCTGTTAATGTAATCGTGATTATCGGTGCTACTGCAAGCTTTTAATAATATTTATGTACAGATAAAAAAAATATAAATGAATTTTATGAAAAGTATCTTTTTCTAATAATAGATACTATTTTGTGTTCTTAGAGGTAGCAATTTTTTCAGTGCTTGCATTTTTGTTTTGAAAAAGTAGATGTAGCGAAAGCTGATGATTAAACTAAAGTTCTTAGTTTAAGTAAATAAACCATAGTTTGGGTTTTTTCGAGACCTTTTTTTCTCCCGAGTTTCGACGAGAATACCCGCTCTTGCAACGAGAGTCTGGAGGTATAGAGATGATTTAAAGTGCGCGATAAAAGCTTTGGATGAAAAAACAAAGATTCCATTGTAAAAGTGACCCGGATTAAATGGAGAGACACGTGTTTTTGTCAGTGACCATGGGAGCTCTCCATGGTGTGACAGGTGTTCAATGGTACTTTTGGAAACGCGACGAAATGAATAACAAAATCCGACCTGGGATCTGAAAAATTAGTTTAATTCACACTTCTGATGCGGTTTTCATGTCAGTTTGACCGTACAGGAACAATGTGTCTCAGCTTGACCATCAATGCTCTATGGTTTGACCCAGTCGGAGAACAGTATGTCAGTTTTAACCAACGAGAAAGCGTTTATGATAATGTTTTGACCAAGAAACTGTGATTCCGGTCAGTATTGGTCGAGTTTCTTCGTTTTTAGAGTGTTGAATTTTTGTTAATATTTTTAAAACATGTTTTTTTTTTTACGGTCTTGCCAGATTAGTCTGTCGTAGTATGAGAGAGGCTTTTTAATCTTGTTTCTATTCTTTGTACATTTTCTATTTTAATTGCATTTTGTATTTTTTGCTATAATTATCAAAAACAGACATTCTGAGGATTGTTTGGAGGTTTTAAAAACCTTCCACCAGATGACTGTTTTGTTGTCTGTTCGTTGTTGACTTTATACTGTAACATTATTTGTGAGCAAAGGTGATATACTTATCCACAAATATGATTGATATCTTTGTGTGCTGAAAATCATCAAGATCCATTGAAGGTCCAATGATTAACGGCTTTAATTTTACATGGTTTAGTATAATGGTGATAGTGGAATGAAAATGTCCGATTACCTTTAGGTTTGAGCTCCCTTTTATGCCTATTATTTATAGGTATAGCATAACGACTACTTTAAGTTGGTCCTTGGCCACAGTGAGATGGTGGTGGGGCCGGGTTGGGGAGCAAGTTTGATATTCTTTTACGTTGAAATGCAATCAATTCATACAAGTGTGTTTTATACGCCTGCTGCCATCGCGAACCTCCTACTGTCCGTCTGTTATGTCCCCAGTTTGAACGTGTATACCTCACTCATACATTATACGCGGTGGGGTAAAATACCCTCTGAAAAAGGGGGAGTCCTTCCATTCGTTAACTGTTTAAGTTAATCAAAGATTTTTCTTAGTTCATTAAAGCTTGTAAAATTAATTGTGTCCAAGGACAACGTTATATTTACACATAGCTAAGATTGTCAAATTGTAACAAACTTTGATGTAGGAAAGGTTGTACGTGTCATATTGTACTGTGTCCGTTAACGTTCAGAAGAAGGAAAAGAAAACACGTGAAAGTTATTTTTGACAGAAATAGAAAGAAAAGTATTCAGCTATGCTTTGGTCCTAGTTGGTATAACCCTTTTATTGAAACAAAAGTGCCTTAAAGTTTTGCGTAACTATAGTAATAATTTCACATTCCATGTAAGTACCTATAATGCCTTTTATTAAACGTGCTTTTTATCACGTTGATTATAACTGTACTGCTTTTTGTACTTCTGTATTGAAAACAAAGTATATTTTAAATACGATTACCAAGTTGTGCTTACGTTATATTCCACATAAATAAAGTATTTTATACTTTTGCTTATAAAAGATGTCCGACTCCAGTTTGTTTCTTTCCGTGCTCCTGTGTTGCCACCTTCCTCTCGTTCCCATCCCAACAAGTGTGTTTTTTCCATTATTCCCTTGCAACTTCGATGACCAATAATTGAGCTCAAATGTCCATGGCTTTGTTATTCTACACATATGGTGGGATACACCGAGATTACTGGTCTTTGACAATAATTATTACCAAGCGTGTCCAGTATAGTCTTTCTTATCTCGAGTTAGGACGAGCCTAACTTAGGACAGTCGTAAGTTATCATGATATTACTTTGTAAAATCTAGCTCCGTATCTGTAATAACTCTCTGCTTGCTGAAACTTATAAGTTTCATATAAAAAAAAAATGAGTTTAGTTTAGCAAGCCACACTTTCTATGTAATTGATTGCTCTTTGATTTAGTTCGGGTGACGCCCATGATCTATAGTCTGCCCCCTCCAAATACCACGAACCCGTGCGCTCGTTTTACGGCAATAATGATAATCTTTCATCTCAAAGAGCGACACACCACCAGAGGATCTGACCGTAAAATGATCAGCACATCAGAGCGTGTATCCCGCTGCGATCACCGCATTGATTCGTCTCCAAACCACCCCATCATCCCTTCAACCATCATCATCACCACGAACTCATCACAAAAATTCAGAAGTCACCGTGTCGCGTGCCCGAAGTTGTGGGGGTGACAAGAGCAATATCCCCGGGGGTAAATACACAAGGGGATCACGCGCTCCGGAACAAATTCCAGGAGCACTTTCTCAACATTGGACAACTGTTAAAACTATTTAGACTCGCGCGTGTGTGCATATTTTTGACTCGAGAGGTCATGGCACAACGCACCATTGGCATTCAGGTGTTGCAGACGGTCGTGGTACATCAATAGCTACCGAACCAGACACTTTGTGTGACCCCAGTTTTCACTTTTTATAATTGTAGTATCGTTTTGACGTCAATATAGGCTTCTCATTGAGAATCACACAGTGAAGGACTTGCTCAAAAAATTCTTATAAAACTATTTTTCAGTGTATCTTTTTACAATGTTTTGTCCAAAGCGAGGATACCGTTGCACCCAAACCACACCCTTGTTGAAGGAAAACATTTGAAAGGGGATACAAAGTGAACTATGATCTGTGGTGGACGGACATTTGCATCGGGGATAAAGAATAGCAATTTTTACCATAAACACCGATGTGTGTTAGCACTGTGATGTACTCGGTCTTTCCCCGAGATCTGTGATATTACTTGGGTGTGATTCGAACCCACGACCTTTGCAATAGGTCTGAAGGCCCGGTCACACAGGCCCCGATAACAAGAACTATAACGAGAACGATAAAAATGCACGCTCGCGATTGGTTGAATTGCTCCACGCAGAACACGCTCACGCTCATTCAACCAATCGAGGGCGTGCATTTTTATCGTTCTCGTTTTCGTTATCGTTATCGTTATCGGGGCCTGTGTGACCGGGCTCTTAGAGTAGTGTCTTACCAACTGTACCACAGAGATTGCTAGGTAGCTAGAGGCGGTTCTATTATCTTTGAAGTTCTCATTTCTTAGCAGTCAACAACCACATTTCAGTGCTTTGTTTCCCGATTCCTGTATTGGGCCACTCTGTCTTTTCCACGAAAATCTACAAGGAGGGTCTGCTTTGTACCCCTGATGACAACACCTGCAAAAAAGGTCATCGATAAAAGCCTGTAGAGTGCTCCAGAATGCTTCCCCAATAAACCTAGGAATGTGTCAATTCCCCAATAACCACTATCACACTTTTTTTGTTCACATGGGTGGAATAAAAATTTAAGAACATGAACTTAGGCATCGCCTGAGGGAAATTTAGCGAATCTATTTAATATTCTTGTAGATGGAGACCTCTGATGTAAGTTTAGTGGGGGACAAGGCGAAAACAACCAAGTCGGATGCAGACAGCGCAAATAATGTGCACAGCTAGCGACAATCGAGGGTAGATTTTTGTTACAAAGACACCAAAATGAAGAAAATAACATACACATCTTGTATAGATCTTCATCATGGTGCAGCCATCTTGAATTTCTCCCATTTATGTCAATGTTACCAAACCGAGGCTGGCTGGAAGAACCAAAATAGTCTGGTTTCTATTCGCAAAATGATTATTTGCATTCATTGTTGTTATTCGATACGAGGAACATGACAAAGATGGAGGCAGCATGATAAAGATATACAACAAACACAAGCTACTCACCATCGGCACAGTGATTGTTAGTATTTATTTAAACAGCTAATTAATATTACTACTACATCTGTGGTTTTCAGCTGTAGCACAGTCCCATGAGCCAGCATCCAGTGCAGAGGCAACTCATAAGCACAAAAACAAAACCAGCAAAGCACTGTAATAATTAGTTTACAGAATACAAAACGCAGTGGTCAATAAGTACAGATGTTTCATTCCCGTTTAATACAGTAAAACATTTGTGGACGGGTTTTTTTCCACAGCTGAGCCCACTGTCAAGGTTAATGAGACGATAATAGTATGGTGAATATAGCAAGGTTAAATTAATCAGCAGGAAGCTGTATAGTCTTGCCTCCATCCGGTAGAATCATAATAAAGCAAGATGCTGCACCGTGATAACCGTGTGGATATTAGAGCAAGTGGGGGTTTTCCCCTTCCAAAAATAAACCTGAGGCATCTCAAGTGGCCAGGGGTATGCGGAAAGGTGAATGGAATATATTTTGAGGTACGGGGAAGTGCTGCATGGGTACGGTTCCCAGCAGAGGAACACTGGGGGTTGTATTAATAATAATTATGCAAAGAGCGGTGAAAATTCTGTAAGCTATTATCATATCAAACCCATTCCTCCTGAGGATTTTTTTTTTTTATATAAAAATTGTAAACGATTCCAGGTAACAACTGCACTCTGGGGACCCCGACGGTAAGTGGACACTATTGGTAATAAAAAATACTCAAAATAATTATTAGCATAAAATATTACCTGGTAACGAGTAATGGGGAGAGGTTGATAGTATAAAACATTGTGAGAAACAGCTCCCTCTGAAGTGAAATTTTTTAGAATTAACTTTTGAGGTCCCGAAATCAAGCATATGAATGCATACAACTTCTTGTGACAAGGGTGTTTTTTCTTGCATAGTTATCTTGCAACTTCGACGACCATTGAGCTCACAGATATGTTATTGTATGCATTATGTTGAGAAACAGCAAGTGAGCTGGGGTGGATTTCACAAAGAGTTAGGACTAGTCTTATCTCGAGTTAGGACCATATACTCGTCCTAACTTAGGACTACCCATGCAATTTGTATATCTCCTAGGACTAATCCTAAGTTAGGACTAGTCCTAACTCTTTGTGAAATCGACCCCTGGTCTTATTGTGGACATCACTTTTTTCTCTTCGGACGGTCCACGGTCTCTCGATGAACATTAGACCACAGGTTATGATCGTGCTAAGGCACTGGATGGTCATAACTCAAGATGGCCCGAGGTGCTCTGTCGTCACCACGAGAAAGGTCACGTGATGATGCGTATTTTTATTTTATTTTCAGGTGGAACGTGGGTGAAATATCTGCATACGTTCGTCCTGAAAAAAAAAATAGACGACTTTTCCAGGACGAACGTAATTATAAGTGCCCACGTTCGTCCTGGAACAAAAATAGCATAAATACACCAGTTGGATTTCGCTCGGCCCCAGCGGCCAGTCTATCCGGATCCAGGACCGCTGGGATGGGCTAATCGCTTGAACAGATTCATGTTCAGAAAGTACATCATGCGTACAGTGCATATAAATATGGTGCAGTGTGAGTGTGATGCATGATGGGACTGCGCATTATTAAACCAATGAGCGTTGCGTGATACGTTTGCCCATCCCAGCGCCTTTGGTTAAAGTCCAGTCATACTGCAGCTGGACCTGGAAAAAATTGCAACAGAATTTATTTCAACTGCTATGGGTTCTATAGACACCCAAGTTTAACATATCAAAAGTCCTCCAAAATCCAAGTGGCGGAAAGCCGTCAAATTTGCATAATTATGTTAATTAGTTTCCGCCATTAGCTGAAAATGAAAAAAACATGCATATCTTGACAACAAAGAGGGCTAGCATGCTCAAAATGGTTTCTATACCCATGTTTTCATGGTCAAGGAGTCCAATGAAAAAATAATAATCTTTAAAAAGTGACCAAAAGTCTTCAAACTTGCATAATTGTGTTAATTAGTTTCCGCCATTAGCTGAAAATGAAAAACCATGCATATCTTGACAACAAAGAGGGCTAGCATGCTCAAAATGGTGTCTATACCCATGTTTTCATGGTCAAAGAGTCCAATGAAGAATGGGATAACCTTTAAAAAGTGACTAAAAGTCTTCAAATTTGCATAATTGTGTTAATTAGTTTCCGCCATTAGCTGAAAATGAAAAACCATGCATATCTTGACAACAAAGAGGGCTAGCATGCTCAAAATGGTGTCTATACCCATGTTTTATGGTCAATAAGTCCAATGAAGAAAGGAATAACCTTTTAAAAGTGTTGGAAAGCTTTCAAATTTCCAAAATTATGTTAATTAGTTCCCGCTATTAATTAGCTGAAAATGAAAAAAGTCATATCTTTAAAACAAAAAAGGCTAATATGCTTAAAATGGTGTCTATACCACCCATGTTTTTATGGTCAAGGAGTTCAATGAAAAAATGAATTACCTTTCAAAAGTGTTGGAAAGCCTTCAAATTTGCAAAGGTATGTTAATTAGTTTCTTCCATTGGTGGAAAAACATGCATATCTTTCATTAGGTGCAGGTGGCAAGTCAGTTTTCACTGGCAACGGGTTCTGTTTGACCATTGCCAATTCAGTTGAGCGAGAGGTTGTCTTCAGCCGACGCACTCTCGGGATCGTGTTGCATCATTCGTCAGCTGATCTACGAATATTAGTCTCCTCCTGCCCTTGCTGTTGTTTCCATCCATGGAATCCCAAAGAATAAGGGTGCCAACAGCTAGCTCTGGATGTCGGACAGAGTGGCCAGTCAGCCTCATCCTTCGTTCCCTGATTGGGAGATGATTGTCGATGCCCTTGGAAGGGCATCGTAGGGCTTGGAAGGGCATAAGGTCCTCTTAAATATAGTGCACATCAAGGGCCATCCGTGTATACCATTCTTGTTAAGACACCGTCTAGTGCTCTTTCTTGATTTGCTATCAGAGTTCCTGTCTTGACTCGATACAGAAGTACAGACTCAACTGTAGCAACGAACAGCGACTCTTGATGATATCGTTGAGACCAGCTCTTCACAGATGCTCTTGCCAGGAAGGGCCTTCCGTGCCAAAGCTCTCCTCACTCTTTCTCACTCTTAGTTGATCATATTATGAGGACGCCAAGGTATTTAAGTTCTTCAATGACCTCTAGGGGAGCTCTAGGGTCTGCCCATCTGAGTTGATTTGTCAACTCAGTGGGCAGACCGTCAATTTGTTGTCTTCTTCGAGATGAGCTGCAGGCCAACTCGGCTGCACTAGAGCTAACCAGCTGCAAGCGGTTTTTGTGCCTCATCCACTGTGTCTGAGAGGAGAGATGTCGTCAGCATAATCAAGGCCTGTAATCACTACAGCTGGCACTCTCCTTCTCCGGCGCTCGGCAAGCGTAGAGCCTAGCTCTTCCTCCCTGCCATTGATAGCAGATCTCAAAGCAATCCAAGACGAGCATGAACACGAATAATGCTAGTGTGTCCCCCTGCAGAGCTCCAGCCGTGATTTCAAACAGATATGTGGTACCATCTGGGGTGACCACCTTAGCCCACAAATTGTTGTAGCTTGCAGTAATTGCCTTTTCTGGACTCCATGCTCGAAGGATCTGAATGAGCTTGCATCGGTGTACGGTGCCATTGGCTTTCTTGAAGTCGATGAAGGTAATGACACATGACATGTTCTTGTCACTGACTCCGACCAGTATTTGCCTTAGGGCAAGGATCTGCCCAGTTGTGGTTCTCTTTGGACGGAAACCATGAGTCAGGATCAGACAGTTGTATGTCTTCATGACAAGATAAGATATAGGCATAGTTATCTGGTGTAGAGAGGTGGCCCGATTTGGGTAGTGGTATGATGTTAAGAGTTAAAATCAACTCATTGTGGGTAGATCTCCCAACTTGTTGACTTTGTTCCAGTGGGACATCATGAGTAGCTAGTGTGCCCAACCACAATCCAGTCAATTTAAGTCATCGTCCCCCCCCCCCCCCTCATTCTTGAATTTGGTAGTAGCTTCGCATACTGTGGATCTTGGTAGATGCCTCAGTAGGTGCCAAATTGCTAGCCTCGACATATTTCGAGCTCTCTTTAGAGAAATGCAGTGCCTTTTCAGCAGCATGGATGATCTTCCTTTGGGCTTTCCACCATGAAATTATCAGCCATTTTTGACAGTCATGCCCAACAGCGATCCATGCGACGAACAACACCCTTCCAGGAAGTATTTGTTGATATATGGGTGTTTTTACTAAATGACCAAGAAGCCATTGCAGCATCCCTTGTCCAATGACACTGTGCTTGTTGGAATGACACCAACATGTTTAGTGCTACCTTTCACAATGCATATATTATAAGGCAGATCCTTATTCTTCATGCCAAAGCCGAAACAAAATAAAAATCGCATGTGGAACATCCGGAAGGAGGAGCTTGGCCCTTCTGTGTGCTCAAGCACTTTGGGGTGTGACACGACACCAAGGCTGTATGGCATTGGAAAGCAAGTAGGCCTGTCCCCAAGATCCGTACCAATGAGTGGTCAAAAGTGGCTGATACTTTCATGATTGAAAGCGCAAAGACAGAGGACATCATCCATGCTTGTGAAAAGACCCTTGCGTTCCTCTTAAGTGTGATCAAGAAACTGGTCTGAACAAACGCTGATTCATGAACTTCTATACACGGGTATAAACACCATTTTGAACATGCTAGCCCTCTTTGTTTTAACGATATGTTTTTTACTTTCAGCTAATGACGGAAAATCATTAACATAAAAATTTGCAAATTTGAAGGCTTTTCGACACTTGTGACAGGTTAATCCTTCCTTCACTGGATTCCTTGATCATGAAAACACGGGTATATACACCATTTTGAGCATGCTAGCCCTCTTTGATGTCAAGATATGCATGTTTTGCCACTAATGACAGAAACTAATTAACATAATTATGCAAATTTGAAGGCTTTTCGACACTTTTGAAAGGTTATTTATTTCTTCACTTGACTCCATGACCACGAAAACATGGGAATAGACACCATTGTGAGTATGCAGCCCTCTTTGTTACCGATATATGCATGTTTTGCCACTAATGGCAGAAACTAATTAACATAATTATGCAAATTGGAAGGCTTTCCAGCGCTTTTTAAAGGTTATTCCTTTCTTCATTGGACTCCTTGACCATGAAAACATGGGTAAAAACACCATTTTGAGCAAGCTAGCCCTCTTTGTTGTCAAGATATGCATGGTTTTTCATTTTCAGCTAATGGCGGAAACTAATTAACACAATTATGCAAATTTGAAGACTTTTAGTCACTTATTAAAGGTTATCCCATTCTTCATTGGACTCTTTGACCATGAAAACATGGGTATAGACACCATTTTGAGCATGCTAGCCCTCTTTGTTGTCAAGATATGCATGGTTTTTCATTTTCAGCTAATGGCGGAAACTAATTAACACAATTATGCAAATTTGAGGCCTTTTTGTCACTTTTTAAAGATTACTCCTTTCTTCATTGGACTCCTTGACCATGAAAACATGGGTACAGACACCATTTTGAGCATGCTAGCCCTCTTTGTTATCGAGATATGCACGTTTTTTTCATTTTCAGCTAATGGCGGAAACTAATTAACATAATTATGCAAATTCGACGGCTTTCCGCCACTTGGATTTTGGAGGACTTTTGATATGTTAAACTTGGGTGTTTATGGAACCCATAACCATTGAAATCAATTCTGTTGCAATTTTTTCCAGAGATTGACTGGACTATTAAAGGAAGGCGCTGGGGACGAGCGAACACTGGATGAGCACACCGGGGTCGACCCAGGGAAGCTATTCAAAGAGACCGCTTGGTGGCGCTTTTCAAAGAGTGTAATTGTCGCTTGATGGTCATGATTGACGTGGTTCTAAGAAAGTCACTTTAAGGCAGTGGACACTATTGGTAATTACTCAAAGTAATTAGTATATTAAAACCTTACTTTGTAACGAGAAATGGGGAGAGTTTGGTAGTTTAAATCATTTTGAGAAACGGCTCCATCTGAAGAGAGGTTGTTTTCGAGAAAGAAGTAATTTTCCACAAATTTGATTTTGAGACCTCAGATTTAGAATTTGAGGTCTCGAACTCAAGCATTTAAAAGTGCACAACTTCGTATATTTTTTTTTTCATTATTGTCTCGCAACTTCGACGACTAATTTTGAGCTCAAGTTTTCACAGGTTTGTTATTTTGTGCATATGTTTAGATACACCAAGTGAGAAGACTGGTCTTTGACATTACCAATATTGTTCAGTGTTTATAAGATAATTTTTGTTTACAAAGAAGCCGCCCCAATGGAAAGTTGCCTCGAATCTGAAAGCATTTCATGGGGAAATTATCAAGGGAAAGAACAAAACATTTACAGCTTTATCTCCGGGCATCAAGTTTCATGGGGCTGGGCAGAATGTTAACTTCATCATACATTAAATTTGACGGGGAAAAAATTGTGATTAACATGTTATGGGAGGTTGTTTTTTCCATGAAAATAAGGTGAATTAAACACAAACATTCTGGACAAAAATAATGTTTTGTTCAATCAACAAAAAACAATTTCATCTGCGGGACGAGGGTGGGGCCATGGGCGTCAATAAGGGGATGGACTTCACGTTTGGTAATGGCATGGAAGGCCATTTTTGAATGAGTATTTGGGTAGACATGTTTGAACATGTAGTTTGGGCAGCCATTATTGGACGTGCAGTTGGGGAACAATTGTTGAACGTGTAGTTAGAGGAGCGGGCCTGGCCCCTGGCAAAAAAAAGACTTCGCGTTCCTCACTTCCATGCTCCCTCTTTAATAGATTTGGCCCCCCCCCCCCCACCCACTTAAAATGTATTGTCTGGATCCACCACCCTTTACGGTGTTGGTGATGATTGGGATGAAACGCCGTCTTGGAATCAAAGATAATAATGAATACGAAGCTATTATTGAGTTGTTATTTTGGATACAATATTAAATCAATAGCAACAAAATTGTGCCTCATAGTAGAAAAAATATGGGGCACATCACCCCTCAGACTCCCCAGATTGCACCAGAGAGCATACGGCCTCAAATTTCCCCTGGCCCTAAAGCGGGCCCGGACCACACGCCGTAAATGTTATGACTAACGATGTTCCCCAATCTTTCAAAACAAATTGACGCCCACGGGCGGTGCAGAAACGCCGCGGTGTAAACTGCTTAAACGTTTTTTTACCTTATAGTATAACATGTGCTGGCAGCACAGAATGTGTTAATTTCACACGAAGGCGCCATCATGCACCAAAGGCTCAGTGATCTGTACATTAAAGGCAGTGGACACATATTGGTAACTACTCAAAATAATTATTAGCATAAAACCTTACTTGGTAACGAGTAATGGGGAGAGGTTGATGGTATAAAACATTGTGAGAAATGGCTCCCTCTGAAGTGAGGTAGTTTTCGAGAAAGAAGTAATTTTCCACGAATTTGATTTCGAGACCTCAAGTTTAGAATTTGAGGTCTCGAAATCAAGCATAATATTATGAAAGCACACAACTTCGTGTGACAAGGGTGTTTTTTTCTTTCATTATTATCTCGCAACTTCGACGACCGAGTGAGCTCAAATTTTCACAGGTTTGTTATATATGTTGAGATACATCAAGTGAGAAGACTGGTCTTTGACAACTACCAAAGGTGTACATTGTCTTTAAAGATGCTATGTCAGATTTTTGGCCCCAAACATTAAAAAAATAGATTTTTTTGAGTGAATGGTATTTCAACACCCGCTCTAACGATAAAAAGTTTAACTTTTACTTTTAATGGTCAGGAACCATGACAAAAGCTTAAAACGTTTCTTATAAAACACATTAGAATAGGTCACGTGATATTTTGTCGGGATCCCGACACAAATTTTGAGCACTTTATTTCACTGCTACTATTTGGCGGACTTTTTCGAGCAATGGCTCAAATGAAAGCTTGTAACTTTCTCGACCCCCATCAAAATACCTATTGAGTTTTAAATCAAAAATTGTTGGTCAAATCGGCAAAAAATCTGACATAGAATCTTTAAACTGGTCACCTCTCCTTGTCCGCCGTAAAGTATACCTCTGGGAAACCGGCCGCAACATCTCAACAAGAATCAAGGAGCACAAAGTACACGGAATACTGGGACATCTCAACAAATCAGCCATCATCAAACATTCACACGAACACGACCACATCATCGATTTAAATCAAGCCAAACTCATCGCTCCTGTACAGTCCTGGCACCAACGCAGAGTCAGGGAGGCCATCGAGATGGGAGGCACACATCACACAGTTCCACACGACATCGGTTTCAAATACACTGGACACTATTGGTAGTTGTCAAAGACCAGTCTTCTCACTTGGTGTATCTCAACATAATTTACATAAAACAACAAACCTGTGAAAATTTGAGCTAAATAATTGGTCGTCGAAGTTGCGAGATAATAATGAAAGAAGAAAAAAAAAAAACTTGTCACACGAAGTTGTGTGCTTTCAGATGCAAGTTGATTTCGAGACCTCATCTAATTCTGATGTCTCGAAATCAAATTTGTGGAAAATTACTTCTTTCTCGAAAACTACGTTACTTCAGAGGGAGCCGTTTCTCACAGCGTTTTACACTATCAACCTCTCCCCATTACTCGTTACCAAGTAAGGTTTTATGCTAATAAATATTTTGAGTAATTACCAATAGTGTCCGCTGCCTTTATGCCGTGTTCGCACTGGATTAATATTTTGGGTAACTTAAAGGAACACGTTGCCTTGGATCGGACGAGTTGGTCAAAACAAAAGCGTTTGTAACCGTTTTTTATAAAATGCATATGGTTGGAAAGATGTTTTAAAAGTAGAACACAATGATCCACACAAGTTTGCCTCGAAATTGCGTGGTTTTCCTTCTACTGTGCGAACTAACATGGTCGGCCATTTATGGGAGTCAAAATTTTGACCCCCCATAAATGGCCGACGTGTTAGTCGACGAGGTAAAAGGAAAACCACGCAATTTCGAGGCATGTTTGTGTGGATCATTGTATTCTACTTTTACAACATCTTTCTACCCATATGCATTTTATAAAAAACGGTTACAAACGCTTTTCAAAGACCAACTCGACCGATCCAAGGCAACGTGTTCCTTTAACCATAACGCTGGGTAACATTCCGACGGGTTAACTTTCCCACCGTCCACACTTGACTAGGGTAAACTTTTACCAAGACCGTGGGTAAACTTACCGACCGAGCTGGCCCCCTGCGTATCATTTTGACAGCACTTTATAAATATTATTTCGGTTTTCGGCTCGATCTTTCGCAATTATTGTTAGTCAAACAATTCGATATTAAATTCAAATTTGATTCAAAAATAGGCATTTGCCTATTACTGCTTTACAAATCGCCATCATATTAAACTTGTGATCGCAACTTCTGAACGGGTCATTTCTCGAACTTATAACCCCGTGTACGGGGAAATTATTCCGCGTTTTTCAGCTTTTTTGCGTCATTGAATAGTTCGATAATCATGAGAATTTTATTCTTCCATGACAAAACATGTCAGCTTCTTCGGGTCACGAACGGATGGGAGATTTAACCGAGTCGTCGCGTCCGCATTGAACTTTCTGGCTTGGTTAATTAAACTGACCTGGTCAATCTTCCTGGGCACCTTTGGCTCCGTTAAACTACCCATTCGGGTCGGGAAAGTTACCTGGGAGGAAAACTTCCTAGGCTGTTCGCATTGGACTTAAAATGGGTTAGTCACCCATTGGCTTGGTTAGTTTACCCATGAATTAAGTCCAATGCGAACAGGGCTTTAGTTAACGACATCTGGTCACCCATCCTCAAGCCAACCCTTCCAGCACCAGCTAACCACAAGGATGTCACACTCCAACAAACACACATCCAGCCACTGCAACCATACATCACTCTCTAAATTCAAAAGAGTGAAAACTAAGGCACTCTTTGAAGAGCCATATATGGAGGGACAACTCTATTCGGCTTTCTCCAGACGACGATCAGAGCATGATCGAAGCGTCGAGTTGAAACCAACGGTTCTCTTCAGAACCACCCCTAACTCATTAGAGATAGTCATATTATGGTGTTACCGCAAACCTTTCTATATCCCTTTTCGAGTGGACTTCCACTAATTTGAGAATGAAGTTTGCATGTTTTTGGTTGATTTTTTTCACTCTGTCCTGTGGTAAAACCCCTCTAAAAGAGTGACATAACCACCACTCTTTTTAAAGAGCCATTTGAGCATTTTGAGGGACCACTCGAAATGTAAAGAGTGGTGTTTCACCCTTTTACTTTAGATAGAGAGCGTGCATCACCGCCCAAGAACAGTCTCGATCCTTCCCGCCCAAAATGCTTGCAGCGCTACTTAAGCTCCACCACCGCCAGCAGTCCAGCATTCTCCTGAAGACGAGCAGAGTATACTGTTCGAAAAGTCGAGACCAAACCGGCTCTTTTCAGAGCCAACACTCACCCTAAGGGATTCACACATGGTTGTACTGGCAAGTTTACTAATTTATTGTTTCTACTTATGTAATAAGGTGTTTGCCATGGAAGGGCCGTCCTATATTTCCTAAACACTGAGATGTGATTCAAATCAGTGTCTATTCACAAAATAATACTGTAGCATGGAGGAATTTATTCCTCCATGATCAAACTGACCCATAATGTTTGGTCAAAATGACGCAAAGATGAGTTAAAATCCCATTTTAACCACTTTCCAGGTCATGCTGAACCAGAGATGTCATAGTAGCCCCTGGCCCAGAAATGGCTCAGTGGCCCAAATGTAGGGGAGCAGTGAAAAACAGCTCTCTTCTAATCAGCTCTAGAGTTGAAACCAACGTACGCGCGCGCCAGTTCTTTTTCAGAACCACATTAGACTACAGTAACTCCCGGTACCGCAAACCTTTCCATATCGTATTTCCATCATGCAAAGTTTCAAATCTTACGTAAAATGATTAAACAAATTGTACTAAAATAATTATATAATGCTCGTGACATTGAATAAGAATGTAATTGATGACTCATCATTAAAAACCGTAATGATAAAAGTGGTTGATGGGCGGAATTTTTTAGTGTGTGCCGACGTGACTGCGAAACTAAAAGGGCGCCCTCTTTTGACTACAGTTATGAAGACGTCACCGGGTGGCCCCATTTAATCACGTGACATATCTTGGGTTGGTAGCCATTCTCTTACTGTTCCGTAATTTCTGTATTTTGGAACAAGTGACTATAGTTTTTGAGACTCAAAAGTTCAAGGTATTTTCACAGTAATATGAATGTCATTCTCTGGTAAGTACCATTTCAATCATTAAGTTTACATTCTGTTTTAGTTTGGGGGGTTGTTGATTTCGGGGGAAAGGGATATTTTAGACGGAAAACTAACGTAGTTGTGCTGACAACGAACTAGTTGTTTTGAAACGAAACGGAAATAAGTCGGGCAGGTAAAATGCATTGACACAGTGCTGTGCAATGTCATGCAATGTCATGTGACGACGTTTGTTTCCAAGTGGGTTACTTTTTAAAAACTTTTTATCTACTGATTCAATTAGTCGTGAATGATTGATTGGTATTTGATTTTGAATCATTTTGATTTGATTGAATGATTGGCAAAATTAATGTGGCAGTGGACAGGTGTGGATACTCAATATTGCTTGTGCACGATTCGACTGCACTGCACCCACACTCATTGGACATTGGCTGGTGGTGACACCAAATGACTACATTGTACATTGTAACATAGCCTGGTACTACATAGTTGCGATAACGTAACCCTCCTCCCAACGGCCCCAGGCTGGAGGGTTACTAGCCTTGCTCAAGGCAGTCGCATTATTCTCTCCGAAAAGACGCAGCTGTAAACCCACCCGCCGTATACCCTGTGCATGGTGTGTGCGATCACACCGAATGACCCACCCGTATACACACTGTCACATCGCACGAATACTGTTCACACAAGTCATCGCACTCGTACACCACTAACCGCATGCGGAGGCCGTCAGGCCGACAGCCTTGTCGGGTCTGTATCTTCCCGTTTTAATGTGTTGTATTGAAAAAATTCCAATAGTGGACGAAATTGGGGGGGCTCTAGGATATGCTAGTATGCAGCTCATGAATATGTATATCGTTCGTCAGACCTATCAGACAACACAGGATGTGAGGCAAATGAATTATTCATTTTGACGTCCAATCACACACGCCTATCATGCTCGCTGAGCGTCCGTGGTGGTGGTGTGTGATGATGTAGACATGTCTCATCTTTCGCGGGCATTATGGTAATGAGCTGACCGTGGGAACTCTTCGCTTATTATAGTAATGAGGTCAGTGGCTTCAACACAGACCCTACAAGGCTGTCGGCCTGACGGCCTACGCATGCGGATAGTGTACGGGGGCATCGTGTCGTGCAATGTTACGCACAGTGAATACGGGTGGGTTTTACGCACAGTGAATACGAGTGGGCTTTTATACAGCGGCTGTCTTTTTTCGGAGTGAATAATTCGACTGCCTTGAGCAAGGCTAGAGGGTTACGAGATTCTTTTGAGTGGAAACGGTTGATCTGGTCCAACACGTACAATTTCGACAGCTAGTCACCAGATTTGCCCCATTTTTACCACTTTCACAAATCATGACACAAATTCTGAGGGTACGAACTTAATCCGCAATGTCTAATGCAGCCTGCCATAATACTCAAAACACCATTTTAGGAAATATTTTGAAGAAAAAAGGACAAAAACTTTCCAGATCCCGGAGCGAAATCCCAGGTTCATATTTTGAACCTGTCGCATAGCCTTGCTCAAGGCAGAGTCGCATTATTCACTCCGTAAAGACGCCGCTGTAAACCCACCCGTATACCCTGTGCGTGGTGAGTGCGATCATACCGCATGACCCACCTGTATGCACACTGTCACATCGGGATCTGGTAAGTTTTTGTCCATTTTTCTTCGAAATATATTCTAATTGGTGTTTTGAGTATTATGGCAGGCTGCATTAGACATTGCGGATTAAGTTCGTACCCTCAGAATTTGTTTCATGTTTTTTGAAAGTGGTAAAAATGGGGCAAATCTGGTGACTAGCTGTCGAAATTGTACGTGTTGGACCAGATCAACCGTTTTCGATCAAAAGAATCTCGTAACCCTCCGGCCTGGCAGCCATCGGGAGGAGGGTTACGTTCCGGCCTGGCGGCCGTCGGGAGGAGGGTTACGTTATCGCAACTAGGTACTACATATAACACCCCTTACCGATATTCAGCCTTTTCATTCAAGGTTTAGAGCGCGTCACATTATAGTTCTTAGTTCTGCTAGACGACGGCCGTGTGATTAGTACATCAGTTTGTGGTGCGCTAGTCCGAAAGACTAGCACACGGCGTGCAGTACCCAGACGTCCGTTGCGTGTACGAGGATGATAAATTAATAGTCTTCAACCATTTCGGATTACATGACACCACATGCAGAGCACAGTAAAAGTTTTTGCAATCTATCGCGTCGTCCGTGGATTGTAGCATTCAGGTCTGTTAAATCTGTACAGTATAAAAGAAATGTTTGGGGTGTTATAAAACAAATATTGGCAGGGTTCGAAATTAGCGGTCGCCAAATGCGAGTGAAAATAGCGGCGGGTGAGTGAAAACCCTTTCTCACCAGCCCGCCGGGCGAGTCAAATAATTATTATTCCTTGTCACATTTAAAAGAGGGTTCAGTGGCAAAATCCCCCAGAAAACTTTTACTAAAGCTTTTAAAATAGTAAGTACGACAATTCTAGATACTTGCTAGATTTAAATTGGCCGTGATCGGGACCTGAATTGCTGTCGTTCGTTTCAGAAAACACGTACAATCAATTGAAAACAAGCTGCACAAACCAGTACATGAGTATCCTCACACCACAGTACACGATCGCCCACTGGCCCGTGCAGTGTATGTACATGTATATATACATTTGTACAGCACATACACACTCCGCACGCTGTGATTGGCCGTTGATGGCTGATAACAAATCCATGGTCATGATCTTCTTGACTAGACTTCAATCAGTACACGTTCACGAACGGAGAAACGAATTGCCGCACGATGTGGAGAATGATTGCAGACTGTGCACAATGTACAGCCTTAGAGGAATTATAATAACATGGACAACTTTTGCCAACAGAGGGCCTTGCGTGGCAAAGTTTATTGAATTATTTCGCGATGTGCGTTGTTGACTGATCGATGAGTTCAAAACATGTTCAAATCAACCAACTCCCCAACCACGAAGTCATCAAAGTTGTTGTTGATGGAAAAGGGGTCATTTAAGGTAAAAATTAAGATATAACATCCTCCAAAAACGCTAAGGGCTTCACTTTCGTTTTGTTTTGGGTTTTTTTTTCGTTTTGAAATATTTGTGTATAAATACATGCGGGCTAGTGAAAAAAACTTGCGGGCGAACGAGAATTTTGGTTGACTCTTCATGTTCCTTTAACCGAAAGTGTATAATGTTATAAAATGCATATGGTTAGAAAGATGTTTTAAAAGTAGAATATAATGATCCACACGAGTATCACTCAAAACTGTACGGTTTTCTTTTTTACGTCGCGAACTAACATGGTCGGTCATTTATGGGAGTCAAAATTTTGACTCCCATAAATGGCCGACCGTGTTATTGAACGAGGTAAAAAGAAAACCACGCAATTTCGAGGCATATTTGTGTAGATCATTGTGTTCTACTTTTACAACATCTTTCTAACCATATGCATTTTATAACAAACGGTTACAAAATGCTTTTCAAAGACCAACTCGACCGATCCAAGGCAACGTGTTCCTTTAATATTTACAGATCACACTGACCACAAGTGGCTTGTAATGTGTCCCTAACTATACATGTAGCAACTGCATTCCTGCAAATGACTGCAAGATTTGTAGGGGCCTACACTCACCGATAGAGGTCACATGGAAAGTCTTGTCCAGAGTTGACATTTTCCAATGTTCTCCATATTGATGTTTTTGTTTTGAAATTGT
Source organism: Asterias amurensis (assembly GCF_032118995.1). Classification (NCBI taxonomy): domain Eukaryota; kingdom Metazoa; phylum Echinodermata; class Asteroidea; order Forcipulatida; family Asteriidae; genus Asterias; species Asterias amurensis. The sequence continues at coordinate 18,409,132 of NC_092650.1, forward strand.
CCAAAAAAAAATCTTGTTTTTAGGCCTTTTATTTTTTACTAAAAACTTTACAATTATCAACAATACTAAAAATGTACATGTACCTTCATCTGATCATGAGCGTTACGTGATGACCACAAACAGGGGATTTGAATTCTCTCCATAAAGGGTTAAATAGCATTTACATTGAGTGGAAAAAACAAGCCTTTGCTCAAGTCAATATCGCTATACAGCCTAACATCTTTCCTTAGTACACATGTAGGCCTATTTCTGTTTGAAAGTCCTTTTTAAAGCCATTGGACACTTGTGGTAAACAGTATTGTCCAAAGGCCCACACTTTGTGTATCACAACTATATATAAAATAATAAACCTGTGAAAATTTAGGTTCAATCGGTCATCGGAGTCGGGAGAAAATAATGGGAAAACCCACGTTTCGTCGTGTCATGACATGTGTTTAAAATAAATCCGTAAACCTCGCTATCGAGAATTGATATTGTTTTAATGTTTACTCAAAAAGTAAAGCATTTCGTGGAATAATATTTCAAGAGAAGTATTTCACCATTACCTTCTGTAAACCCTGTAAACTATTTGTAAATTTTTATATGTGAATTTTAAAAAAAATTTTGACTCCCATAAAAGCCGACCGTGTTAGTCGATGAGGTAAAAGGAAAACCACGCAATTTCGAGGCATGTTTGTGTGGATCATTATATTCTACTTTTAAAACATCTTTCCAATCGTACGCATTTTATAACAAACGGTTACAAACGCTTTTCAAAGACCAACTCGTCCGATCCAAGGCAATGTGTTCCTTTAAGTACAGCAAAAATTCAACATTTGTTGTATGAAGGCCATTGCCTCTGTTGCAGTGGTTGTTAGTTGTGGTGACCCTTCAAAAGTTCCCCACGCAACATGTTGTGTCTTGCCCTCGCCTTGATGATATTCCAGGCCTGATTCTTTAAGTACTTTTTTGGGAAGGAAGGGTGTTTAGGTCCAAGGGCCCTACATGTAAGTGATAGATTTGTGAAGCGGTTCACGTGTCCATAGGTCTAGTGCATTATAGCATGGACAGCATGCCAGAACATACAGTCTAATAGATTTTAAATTTGCATCGGGGATAAAGAATATTAATTTTGGTTTTTACCCATACACCGATGTGTGTTAGCACTGTATACTCAGTACTTTCCCGAGTCCTGTGAAAAAATATCACAGGCATGTTACTTGGGTGGGATTCGAACCCACGACCCTTGCAATTCTAGAGCAGTGTCTTAACAACTAGACTACCGAGGTTGCCCGGCAGCTAGAGGCAGTTCAAACATACAGGTCTGTTTTGTAATGCAAGACAGGCGACAGCTGAGTACGTAACAATATTTTGAAATGTGTGGGGTTGACTCAGTGGCTGGATATTATGCCTGTTGCTATTGTCTGCAAACTTGATTTGTATCAACACCCATTCAACCACGACCTTGGTAGATGATGACAAATACCCTGTGACATAGATAAAACTCGGTACACAATGGGTCAGAAATAAATCATGGTTGCCCAGAGTTTTATTATCGTCCCAAAAGTATTTTGTGAAAAATAATTGGCTACTACTAGATGACTGTGGTTAATGTACTGTACACAATGGAAACGTGTCTTATTTAACAAGCATACATGACGCACATATTGACTGAAATTGTGTGTGATAGTGCAGATTCATACCTCCTTGTGTGCATCATACAGTTAACTTTGGGTCAGTGATTGCATTGTATTCATGCATTGCAGTCAGCCATTTGCATTGAGTTTTGAATTGGGGACAGCAGTGAATAGAAGCATTCTCTGTACTGTCACTGTGTAATGACACTTTCATTAAAACAGTATACATTTAATATACAATACAAACTGAAGTATAAAGTCAAGGCTCTACATGTACCTAACATGTGTACATCATGACGAATCTGTTCAAGTAGCGAATATGGGTTTCCTTAATATGCAGCCATTTGCATTTTGCACAATTTGCAGTTGACATTAATGTGGTGACCATAACATGATCACAGTGTGAGAGTCAGTTCACTTTCTTAATGTAGTACGTACATTGTATAAATGGAGCACATGGTTCTTTGAAATTTTGTGCTTATGGGCTCTTGTCATGGGCTTGCCGCTTTGCATATAGTAGTGTAGAATTCTATGGTAATCAGTGCCATTAAACTGTTCAAAGTCATATTTTGTAGTTGATGATGTACAATTTACTATGTTGCTTGATTCATTTCCTCAAATTCAAGTGGTGTTAGACTGTATGCTCACAATGTTTTAAAAGCACTGGACACTATTGGTAGTCATTCAAAATAATTTTTAGCATAAAATTAAAGGCTTGCTCGGTAACGAGCATTGGAGAGCTGTTCATATAAACATTGTGAGAAACGGCTCCCTCTGAAGTGGCGTACTTTTTGAGAAAGAAGTAATTTTCTACTAATTTGATTTTGATATATATATCTGAATAAGATTTAGAGGTCTTGAAATAAAGCATCTGAAGGCACACAACTTCTGTGACAAGGGTGATTTTTTTCTTCCATTATTATCTCGCAACCTTCAACAACCTATTGAGTTCAAATTTTCACAGGTCTGTTTTTTGTGCATATTGAGGTACACAAAGTGAGAAGACGTGAGTCTTTAACAATTACCAAAGGTGTCTAATGCTTTAACACTGTGGACATGTGCTTTGTTCAGTGTAATCTTTGTTCCAAAGTGCATGCGTACAGTTTTAAAACCGAAAGCTAGCATAATGGTACGGCGTGCCTACAAATAGTTTTTTTTTTTAACTAACACTAACAGTTTTTTATTAAGTCTTTGATAACCACCAGGATAAACATGAAGGGCCTAAATGTAGCCTGTTCCTTTGAACATGTTTCCAACAACGCCCTGCCTACATGTACTAACTATACATTGTTTATAATGCCCAATCTGATATGACAATACATGTAGGTAGCCCAATAATAATGCAAATTGCAGATGATTTGGTTAATGAATGTATTAATCCTTTGGAGGTACATGTTGATAACGCCACTAATCTCGAGTTCCATTTGAGTGACCTGATACAGTTTACTGTTAACGGTTGTATTTTGATCAGTCCAATTTGTTGCTAGTACATTTGATTACTTTGATTGTAAGAATTGTAGTGTTAAATATCACCCCCGCTGCTTTTTGTGTATGATTGGAAGACACAGGTGTTAGGTTCTGCTGTAAAAAAAAAAAAAAAAACAGAGATTTATGGGCATTTGTCTAGCCATTGCACATTGTAACCTTGTAACCGTCATACTACCTCCATGATCAAACATACAATAGGCAGGCCCCTCTACATTCGATGCAGATCACACTACCTCCATGATCACACTCATGCTGTCATGCAATACATGTCTAGGGATGTCAATACATGTCTAGGGATAGGACTACCTGTAGTACATGTAGGCCTACATTATGTACACATTTGTGCGGAGTACTACGTGGGGTCAATGATTTGCAAATCAAATGATTTAGGTTGACCTACCACATCAAGGTTTTAGCCAGGATTTGGTATTTAAAGGGTGTCCAAATTTGCTGGAAATTTTAAAACTGGATGTCTAAATGTTCACTTACAATAAATTTACATGTAAATGACAGATGAAACAGGGTGTCCAAATTAAAAACAGGATGTCCAAAAGCGCCCAGACACCCCTCTGGCTAACAATATGTACCACATAGGTCTGTATGTATTTTGTACAATGTTAATTTTTTTTTTTTTTTTTTTACCCTTACACCGATGTGTGTTTGTACTCGGTACTTTCCCGAGTCCTGTGAAAAAATATCACAGGCATGTTACTCTGTACAATGTTGTATATTGATTATGCAGCGATGTTACACTACATGTACATGTACCTACATTGTATGGGTGGCTGCAGTGTCTGATCTGACAGGTCATTGTCATCTTGCACATGATGGACATGTAGTTAATGAACTTTGATGAAGGTATACAGTACACTTGAGTGCATGAGGGCCTATAGCATTGCACTTTACATACATTGAACCTGTACATGTACAATACGGTATTTTGATGTGCATGCGGATATGTACGTGTAGGCCTAGGTGTACATGTACATGTGCAAAGTTCACTCTTGATATCCTTTCTAGGCGATTTACATTATCGCGAGAATGGAAAAATGTAAACAGACATTATGCAAGTCACATGTCATGTCATGTGTTTTTGCCAGTGACTGATCTGTTTGGGGTTGGTTTTGAATAAGACTGGGAACAGCCAGTGTGTGGAGCAAGAATGTACATAGTGCTGTAACCACATGTACATTAGGTCGTCATGATGATGCTCATTTAAGTTTGGACCGACCCAGATAAACAGTTCCCTCCCCCCCCCCCCAGTTTTGTGGATCCCACACAAATTTGAGCTCTGTCTATGCATGGAGGATGGTCTATGCTGTCTATTTTATGAAGGTACAGTGCATGCAGTGAACATTGTAATGAATACATTGTACATGTGTACACTGCTCTTCCTTGCTCTACGGTACATGGTAGCACAGGGGCCAATTTCATAGAGCTGCTTAAGCAAAAAATTTGCTTAAGCACGAAAATAGCTCGCTTATTTTACACATGTTACTGGCCAAAATGTCATGCCATATACATTGCTTATGACTAGTATTTAGCTGTTGTTTACTTAGCATAACAATTGAGTGGAGTCTTGGCCGGTAATCTGATTTTACTAAGCAATGAAATTTTTGCTTAAGCAATTTTTTGTGCTTAAGCAGCTCTATGAAATTGGGCCCTGATCTGACAGCTTCCAGGCATGCCAGGGCGGCCTCAAATCATGTGAAGCCGTCCTTGCCTTATTCATCATCGATCTAGAGTACATGGTTCATGTATGGTGATTGTTGCGTATGGGCAGAGTTTGCTTTGCTGCTCCAAATTCAAGTTCAGGGACTTTGCAGTCATCAATTTCTGGCTGATTGTTCAGTCGTCTAGAAGCCCATTATTAACACCTCATAAATGCAGCTGACCTGGCGCAATTTCATAGAGCTGCGTACAGAAAAGTAAGCTGAGCATACTTAAACAAAATCATGCTTACAAAAGAAGGTTACCAGCCAAAATATTATTTCACATTTTTGTTGTAAAACTTGTGACTGGTATCCTGCTCATTTCTGCTTTAGCAGGAAATGGTTGAGTATTTACTATTACTCACATTTTCTTCTTTAATAGGCTTAAAAGCAGCTCAATGAAAATTGGGCCAAGGTTTACTTGTAAACATTGACATCGTTCATGTACATTGTACATGTAGGCCTACCTGTGATGGCAACCATGTAATGGCGTGTGCGTTCAATGAATAGGCAGTTTACAGTCCTCCCATGTGGATCATGCACTGTATGGTTTGCTTTTTTGTTTGCCTAAGGTCGGTGATTATTCTGTCTGTCCTTTCTCTATGGTCTGACTGCAATTAAACAAATCCAGGGAAGGGATTTCTGAGGATTTACAGCTCATTGTGTAGAAAAAAAAGGAGTCATATCAATGCATTGATAGATCCTGGGCTTTAAATGCAAATCAAATAGTACAGATGGGGCCACACTCGCATTGCACATGTATGTAAAGTGGGTTTTGTACCTAATTTTGTATGCAAACATTGCATAGACATGCAAGCTGATTTCATGGTTTTTGGTTTCTCAGCAGTAAGAGCCACTGAAAAAAGAAAAAAGAATTAACTCAATTTTTCTGTCTTGTTTTCCAATCAGAATTTTCGCCTTGTCATGGCACCATCATGATGTGAAAGCTTCCGACTTAATCACTGCAGGCTGAAGAACATTTTAGATTCAAAGCCAGTGTCATCAAGAATTGAGATCATTATTTAAACTTCTTGTTAATGGCAACTGTGTCATTTTAAAAGGTAATGTAAAAGAAACTTGTTTTGTCATGTTTGTGTGTCCAAATTTGTTGTGGTCAAACCGGAATCTTCCCTCGCATTCCCTCCCTATCTTTATTATACATTCTGTGTTTACCAATCCCTTTTTCTGTATACTGATCGTTACGTTGAGTTTCAACCACCAGGGGCCAATGTCATAGAGCTGCTAAGCATAAGAATTTGCCTAGCATGAAATCTCTTCCTTGATATAATCAGGATTACCAACCTTAACTCCATGTGTTGCATAATGTTTTCAGCTGATGTTTGCTTAAAACAAATTCTGAAAATCACGTGGGAATTTGGTTGGTAATCCTGTTTTTATCAAGGCAAAAATTTCATGCTAAGCAAATTTTTGTACTTGGCCGCTCTAGGAAATCGGGCCTGTTCTTCTCCAAATCATCACTACTCAACATGCCCAAAAGTAGATTTATACATGGTAAACCAAAACTAGAAAAGAGAGTAGTTTTGATTTCATCCCTGGAGCTTAGTAGACTGCCCATTAACATTGTGCTTCCTGCAATTTCTTTTAGGTAACTCTTCAAGTTTACATCTCCTGTCTCTGAAGAATCACCCATTGTCAAGACGCAACCATGGCTGATGCAGTGCCAACACTGTCGCAACTTGTTGTCACAAGTAAGAGTTTGGATTTTCTCTTTCCTTATTGATTAAATTCAATGTGTTCTAGGTTGAACAAAGAACTAGTTGACTGGAAGGGATTTGAACCTGCAAACTCATCCGGATTACTGTTCCGACACTCTATCAACTGAGCTACATGTAGATGTAGCCTTAATGTTGGCTGTCTCCCTATGGATTGTTCTGTGCAACACCTAAAATCTTTATTCTAGAATCTACAAAAACAGTTATTGCAAATTTACAACTACATCTGCAACAAATCAGCAAGAAAACATGAAATAGATGAAAAAAACATCAATGAAAAAAAACATCAATCAATCAAATAGAATTTCACAGGCTGCAGTGGAATTTTTTGTAAAGACATTTTCCTTAAACACTGTTTTGATTTGAATGGACCATTCCGACTGTCACTTTAAGTTTGACTTAATGAAGAGCAATCTTGTGACTAGTTGGCATAAACAGGATATGCATGTAACCTGGTCTAGAGAGAAAAAGGTTAACCCTGTCCAACAACCAGCCCCAGCCTGCCTTCAGGAAGCATGGGCTTGGGTTACTGGAATTTATAGTCAATGATTTTCCATCCGAGCATGGACCATTGCTCCATGATCCCAAGCCTCACGTTGAACATTCTGGGGTTGGAGTTTTATAACCCTTTTAGAGACAGTTGTGGCCACAACGGCCTGTACCAAGTAACGGTCGCAAGGGCTGCAAGATTTGACCTGTACATATCTACTTGTATGTGGGCATTGTATTCCAAATTTTTAAACGCAAAACTTAATTTTCGGTTGCATGTCATTTCTTTTGTGAGTTTTTGTTTGACAAAATTTGATTTTATAAGAAGGTAACAATATTTGCAATGTCTGGGTAGTTTTATGATTTATATAAATATACAGAAATGAATGGTCATTAAAGGATTTTTATCTATCAGAGTTTGATGTTTTTGCTTTAAGATGATTTTCTGCTGTAAGAGTAGAACAAAAAACACAGTATGCTCCCTACTATTGTCTTTGTGTGGACTTGCCGGAAATCTTTTCTTGCTTTGATGATTTTAGCTTGACCAACACTACATGTAAGGCCTGACCTGGGCCCAATTTCATAGAGCTGCTAAGCACAACGATTTGTTAAGTGTGAAATTTCTTCCTTGATAAAAACAGGAAACCGACCAAATTTTCAGGAAAAGCAAACAACACCTGAATTCCAGTCATACACAATATGAAACAAATACAAATTCGGTTAGTAGTCCTGTTTTTATCCATGAAGAAATTTCATGCTGAGCAAACTTTTGTGCTAAGCAGTTCTATGAAATTGGGTTCAGGTGTTTCATTCGTATTTTCCTTGGAAGAAAAATAATTTACAGTTTCTTAAGTCATCTTCATTTTGTCCATTGATTGGTTCAGGGTAGACAATTTCATAGAGTAACAGCAACAGTCCTGCAATATCCTTCGCCTCACTGAAGTCTCATAAATCTATTTTTATTTATAAGTCTTGCATGAATTTAATCAAGACTTCAGTTTAGGGGGGAAATCCACAATGCCGTAGGGCTTGAACTGAAGATTACAGTAATTTCCTAGACCAGTATGTAACGAGAGAGAACTTTCTTCACAGTTTAAATGTAGATGTAGACTATATTTATTCAAATTTATAAGCTCTAAGAGAATATCTCATTGAATTTGTTTTAAAGATTTAAGTATGCTCTATAATACCCAACAATATAATTGAATGATATTTTACCAGACTCAAAGTCAACATGAACTCCATTTTCTTTTTATTACACAGTGAAGTACTTTTAGTTAATTGAAAAACAGAAGACATTGAACTTTTCCGTTTTTTAATTTGATTTTTTAGTATCTTATGCAAGTCGCCAGACACACAAGGCCTGAAGGCCACTTCAAGGTGTGGGCTACAATTTTTTTTTTTTCAGAGGATGTTACCACCTACTCCTAGGGCTGAAACAGGGTTACCCCTTTCAAAGTCCATACAAATGTAGGCTTGGGTATCATCATTTCGAGCAGAAAGCACTCCCTCCCTAATTTCTGAGTTTCCTGTCCTGAGTTTACTGGCCCAAAAACACTGGCCTCGGGCCAGCGGTCCAGCGTTATATTCAAGCACTACCTAATGCACAGCCGTACTGATAATAATACATCCCTATGCCAAGTACATGTAGCAATACTGAGGACACAGGTGGATGTGTGGGGTTATGAAGGATTGTCCCAAGGGGAAAATCCAAATTGAAGAAGCTTATCTTCCGCTAGACTGATTCTCCTCTCCATAAAAATTTTCTCTTTACTGTTTTGTTGACAGTCCGCTCAGCCGATCTCAAAGACACCAACAACAGTTTCTTCAGTAAAGGTGATCCCTATGTGGAGATGACTGTAGATGGTCAGCCGCCTCGTAAGACAGAGGTGGTCAAGAAGACGTGGACTCCATCCTGGGATGAACACTTCACTGTGTAAGTGTAATACCAAACGACTAAGTCTCATATAGCGTATTTCACATTAAACGTTTCAATGCGCTTTACACGAGTGCCCTGGTCATTGGGCCAATATCATTCCTGTAATCTTTCTCACCTCCCTGGCCAGTTTAAAACCTGGGCAACCTCAACGCTTCATAAATGTTTTTAATGATCGCTTCTATTTTTTCAACTTCAGATTGGTGAAGCCGACCACAAAGCTAGAATTTAAAGTATTCAACCATTTCTCGATAAAGAGCGACGTTGCTCTAGGCGTGGCTAAACTAGATCTTCTGCCTCTACTTCAGAAGAACAACGGACAATGTAAGTCAGCTTCAGTATTCTTAAGTATCCAATAAGCCCCTTATGCCTTTTGTAAGTTTTTTTATTTATTTATTATTTTTTATTTATTTATTGATATCCAACAGCGGAAAGCCGCCACTTACAGGAATCGTTAAAAACTATGTAAAAAAATATAAATTTAAATATGAATATAAATATAACAAAATATAACATTAAAAGTTACACAATATTGATAAAAACATTATTATTAAGTTACAATAAAAAAAAACCAATGGACTGGTTAAATAAGAGAGAAAAAAAGAATGGTTGCGAGTTCTTAAACGGCCGTTTTAAACCAGCAGGGTCGTGGCTGTGCAATAAAGGCCAGAGCTGAAGGTTTTTAAAGGGCATTTTGGAAACGAGTTGTCCAGTTTTTGGGGAAGGAAAGTGAAAATCATAGAGCAATGTTTTCAGGAGAGTCCATAAGTTCAGTAGATAACATGCTAAAGTAATATTTTCGTTTCATTGAGACAAAAATTGTTTTAGTGAAATTTGTTTACTCATATCTCAAAAACTCCAGCACCTTAAAAAGTAATATTTGAAGGGGAAGCTTTCAGCAATCTGCGAGTTCTTAAACGGCCGTTTAAATCTTCAAAGTTTGCTGTCGATCTGTGGATGTTTGTGTTTTGTGTCGTACCAATGCATGGTTTTTCTACAGGCAAGGTTGCAGTTGGTCATCTGTTTTTCTTTCTGTCTTGATTTCAGTTGATAAACTCAAGCACAGCGTCGATTTAAAATCAGTCAATAAAAGTAACTCACAGAGAGGGGGTAAACTTCTTTTGGTGCTTGATGGATTGAAATTCAGCGCCGAGACGATGGCCATGCTTGGAAGTCCGGTTCAGAATGGTCAGTAAAAATGTTTTATGTTTTTATTTTGTGTTGTTTTGAAAATCCAAAGGGACGACAACTTCAAATTTGGGCAAACCCTTTTGATCAATTCACCAAAGATTCCGTTAAAGGCATTTTTATGGTAAAAATATAAATAAGCACATGTAAAAATACAAATAATCACACATTAAAGCCATTGGACACTTTCGGAAACAGTGTTGTCCAAATGCCCACACATCCTGTATCTCAACTTATATATCAAATAACAAACCTGTGAAAATTTAGGCTCAATCGGTCATCGAAGTCAGGAGAAAATAACAGGAAAACCCACCCTTGGTTTCCGCACGTTTCGCCGTGTCATGACATGTGTTTAAAATAAATCCGTAATTCTCGATATCGAGAATTTATAATTCTTTTGATATTTTCTCAAAAAGTAAAGCTTTTAATGGAACAGTATTTCAAGAGAAGTCTTTCACCATTTACCTTCTGTAAACCCTGTAAGATATTTGTAAATCTGTGAACTTTTTTTTTCTGTTCCGAAAGTGTATAATGGCTCTAGAGGGCACTAAAGTAAAAGTACAAAACTTACAAAATCCTTCATAAAAGCTAATTGTGCTGATGGGTGTGAAATAAATTAATAAAATATATAAATAAATTGATTTTTATTTATAGGGTTGCCATCAAGTCAAACTAATGGTGATGCGCCACCGACATCACAGCGTAGCAGCCAGGCCAACTCTTCTTCACAAAACGGCCCAACGAGCAGCAGCAACCCCAGGCGACACAGCAGCGCTCGCGCCGCCGCCAGCGACATCGCAACCCAAGCCGCTAATGTAGCTATCGCCTCCTCAGCCAGCTCAGGTAACATCACCGCACCAACAGTGAATAATGCTTCCTCAACGAATGGCCCTTCGACCGCATCGGTCTCTACGGCGACGCCCGAAACCGGGGCGGGAAACGGCACACAGACGGCAGTGGCTCAGAGCGTGAGACGGAAACCGCCGCCTCCGCCCCCATCCAGGCCCTCTCAAAATGGAAGACAACCCCCAGCTTCAGGTAATTAATATATCGGATGACTCTCCTCATAATCCCACATGCTGCTGCAACAAGATGGTAAGGCTCTTCGATTTGAGAGCTTCGACTGTGTCCTTGAACAGATTGGGGAAATGGCCTGTTCTTCACTGTTGTCGCTGCAGCTATTGGCCATAGCTGTAGCCGGCCTAAGTCGGCCTTCCTCACAATTTCATAAAGCTGCACAAAAAGTAGCTAAGAACAACAAAATGAAGCTTACCGGAATAAGGCTACCAGCCAAAATACCATGGTGCATGTACAATAAGTGACTGGTATCCTGCTAAGCGCAAACTTTGTAAGCGAAACTGTCTGCTCGAGCAGTTCTATGAAGTTGAGCCCTGAAAGAAGACGACAATCAATAATACAATAATACAATAAAACTTTATTACCCCTGCAAGGGAAATTCCTTTGGCCTTATTGCTCACATAAAAATACAGTCACGTAGTAAAAAGGTACCTTGTTAAAAATGGGATGTACCTTACCACAGAAAAATAGTGGGCCTAATAAATGCAGAGTTAAAAAGTGAACCAGGGCCCAAGGGGTTAGGATTATTATTGTAACTAATGGATATTCAACGATGGTTGTCTTTTTCTCAATCCAGAGAGGAGTTTACCCGCACCACCAGCAGGGGCAAGCACAGCAGCAGTAACTACAACAGCAGCAGCAGCAGCTACAGCCGCAGCAGCAGGTTCCCGTGCTGCTCCTCCAGCAGTCAATCCACCACCGGGCAATCCACCACCAGCCATTGGTGCCCCTCCAGTGACAGGGACAGGTACCGGCCCCCCACCAGGGGCACCTGCACCATCACATTCAGATATCAACAATCAGCCACTACCTGGCGGGTAAGTTCACTGGACAAAATGAGACTCTAGGTGGCAGTAGACAGGAAGTAGGATTGTCAGAAACCTTATTGCAAAAACTGGAGCGCGCAATTAGTAGGCATGGATTTAGGTGCATTCTGGGATAGCTAGAAATCAAATTTGATCAAATTTTATCTAAAGCTATCCCAGAATGCACCTCATTTAACAGTTGGCGCTTGCGCAATTGGTATTTGCGAAAAGGTCTATAGACCTATCTATTTCAACATCACAGACCGAGTTGTTGCCAACCGACATCACAGCCTGAGTTGTTGCCAACAGGGGTTGTAAAACTATGGAAAGCTGTACATGCGAATCAAAGACGTGTAGCTATATTTTGTAAATGTGTTACTCGAATATTCAAATATATGAATAATGAATTCAAATATTTTAAGTTGAACTTGTTGAGAGATATTTCAGCTCATGAATCTTTACAGAAAATAATTAATTTGGTCACAATTTTTGGGTTTGCTAACATGCCAGCCATGCCAACCGGCGCACTTTGTCTATCAACAATGGATTTTCATGGTTACTTTTGTACAGATCATCTTTTTCACTTTGAAGTGCTGTGAAGGGTTTGAAGGTTTACTCATAAAGTGTAAAGAAGCCTTGCGGCCATTTCTGTTATATACCGATGAACGATTTCTCCCAGCAATTTTATTTTTCCCTGTGAACTTGTAACTCTCGTGTATGAACTCAAGAGCCATTTTTCTTTGGTTGATTATTTTCAGATGGGAAGTGCGGCTGGATCAGCACAACCGGCCATACTACGTTGATCACAACACTCAGACTACCACATGGGAAAGGCCTCAACCTCTACCCCAAGGGTGAGTCAATAAACATCAACCTCTTGACCATTGGCAGTATGCTAAATCCATACCTTCGTCACTACCCCCTGGAATGGAAGCACTGAAAATCAAAAACTGATTGGCTAACCAAAATTTACTGCTTCGCCTGTATGCTCGTTATAAGCATTCAGGCACTTGTGTTGAGCTAATCGAACGTTCACTCACTCCTCTCATGGTGACGCCATGCACCTCGGGCCAGCCCAAGTGACCAGTTCCACAAGCAGGGCACTTGGGGCTGACCCAGGTGAGCCCCAGGAATGACGTCAAAGCTTTTCGAACATACAGGGGGCAGATCAGGGTTGACCCAGGGAAACTAATCAAACGTGCCCATTTTGGTCACCCTAAACTGCTTACAAGATCAAAAAAGAATACGGGGGCCAGTTGTTTTATGACTTGATGTGTTTTTTGAAAGCTCTGCCTAGTCTCTTTTGATCAGCCACAGTGACTAATTAAAATATCCAATGTGTTTGGTTATTTCAAAGACACATTTCCAGGTGATCGAGGGGTTATGATCAGGCAAGACATTGTAGGGGGAAAAAATCACAACTGGTGACAGTCTTCAACTGTTTACAATTGATTAGATCAAAGAATTAGATCAAAGATTTAAATCGCATTTAAGAAAAGCATATTTGTTTTGTGTTATTGTTTTTTTTATTTAATTTTTTTACTATTATTCACTTCAGTTGGGAAAGAAGGAGAGATCCTCAGGGTAGGATTTACTACGTGGATCATAACACTCGCACCACGACGTGGCAGCGTCCGACCGTGGACTCCTTACGAACATTCCAGCAGTGGCAACGTCAACACAACCACCTACAGAACACCACTATGCAACAACTGCAACAGAGGCTTTACCTCCCGGTCAGTATAATCATTATTTATTAATTTTGTGACATTTGCTGTACAAAAAGTACCCAAACCCTATTCTGCAAATGAACCGACAACATTTCATGTGTTTGATGTCGGTGTTCTTTTTTTTCCCTTCTGCAGTCTGCCAGCGGAGTAGAACCCAACGATCCGCTCGGACCTTTGCCCGTAGGATGGGGTGAGTACGGCACTGGCGTTGTTGATTTGCTCCCCGATGCATTGTAGCATAAACAAACCAACTAGCAAGTCTCATTTGAATTTGTACATTGTGACCTGTTCAAATGTGCGAGTTTGTTTCCTTCACGCACTTCAGTGTTTACGTGGGTCCTAAGTGGTCAACAAAATATTGGAAAATGTGCAAGATTTGCACTTTTCTCTTTTCCAGGTTTTTCTCTTCACAATTGCAAAATTGCATGTCTGCCAGTCCTAGTTACATGTAGCCTACTGCTAGTATGGCTATGCAAGACCAAGTGAACTCAAATCTCATGTTTGTCTGCAGCACCTTTCTGGCTATATAGACAGTTTGTATATACTCTAACTTCACTAATAAAAATATAGGGGACCAGGGGCCGATTTCAAAACGCAATAAAATTCATTGCAAGACAAATTTTTAGTATCACCATAGTGATTTGTATTGTGACATCACACTTTACTTAGCAACTACGATTGATTTGCATATACGATCAATCTTAGATCTTTGTGAAATCAGCCCCAGGTTGGCTCAGTGCTTACTTTCCTTTCATTTCTGTGGACCCGGTTCGAGTTAGACCTCAAACCAGAGCACTGGACCAGAGCCTTTTACGTGGATCGGGTTTTCAATCCCTACATGATTGCGTGTGTTTCTTTCCCCTTTCTTAACCTGAGCATTTCTTTTCAATTCATATTCATTCTTTAATTGGCGCTGGTTGTGCTGTATTAAAATAAAATGAAAATACTCTTGAATAGATGTATCTGGAATGCAGAACAATGTTTTTAAGTGTAAATTAAAAACTCCTTGCATGATTGGTTAGTGATTCACAAACTGTACAACTTGTTTTGTTTTTTTTGCATGACAGAACACATATGTTACAGTTTTGTTCATTTATTGTTGCTCTTTGTTCCTATTGCAGAGAAGCGAACTGACCAGCTTAAACGAGTTTACTTTGTGAACCATGACAACAAGACAACACAGTGGGAAGATCCACGAACACAAGGGTAAGAGCAACTTGCATTCCCCCCCCCCATCCCTCTGCCTTATTTCCCCTTGATGTTTATAGTTATGATATTTTGTTTTTCAATTCACAATAGGTTTATTTTCATATAAAAATACAACACCAAATAAAAAGTCACAGACTAATGTCATTTGGTTAACAATGAAATTACAAAACAACATGTATAGGCCTATGTAATGTAATGTGGTGGTTTTTATTTCCGATACAGTGCCAATATGCAGGAAGATCCACTGCCCGACAACTGGGAGATACGATACACCAAGGAAGGTGTGCGATACTTTGTGGATCATAACAGCAAGACAACGACATTCAACGACCCAAGACCCAACGCAGCCAAAGGGTGAGTTCATCCACTAATATTATAGTTATATTTTACATTTTATATTTATTTATTTTGTTTTCGGTTGGATAAAAAGAAACAATAATGCACATTAATTAGGTAAAAAGGATTAACAAATACAGCAATGAGCAATTTAGTTATGGAGAAGGGAAAAAGTAAAAGCTGGAGAATTGCCTAAAAGAAACACGTCTGCCTAAAAAGCATGACTATGAATTGAAATATAGAAATGTATACAAACAGTAAACAAATATTACAAATACGCATACAAAATAGACATACAACGCCTGTTTCACAACCCATGTTCGGATAAATCTGCTTACCTGAACAATGGATCGGTTAGCAGCTATAAACGATGTGACCTCTGACGTCACTCGAAATACATAACATAATTCGAGCGCTTTCTGCCAGGCAAAACCTTTGTACACATGACGTGTACAGTGTTTTTTTTTAACAGAGGGCTGTTTGACTGTAGACAGGTCACATCGTCTGTATGAACTAATAATAATAGTAATAATATCAAAGTCTTATACAGCGCTCACATTGACAAACAAGGTACTCAAGGCACTTTAGTATATACATTTATACTAGACCCCGAGGTCTCCCTTTTTATGCGACTGTTAAAAATTAACAATGTTGTTGTACCCCTCTCTGTCCCATGTTCTACAGACCGAAGGGCGCGTACGGCGTTCCCATGGCGTACGAGCGAAGCTTTAGGTGGAAACTCGGCCAGTTCCGCTATTTGTGTCAAATCAACGCCTTACCAAGCCACGTCAAGATCAATGTATCCAGGAGTACACTCTTTGAGGACTCGTTCCATCAAGTAAGTGGAAACAAGCCATCACATACCTGGGGCCAATTTCATAAAGCTGCTTACCCGTAAGCAAATTTACAGTAAGCAAATTGTGCGCAAGCACAAATATATTTAACCATGATTTCTCAAGTGAACAGAACATGCACATTCACCATGGATTTGTACTGTTACGAAAATTAAGCTATCTGCAGTCCAGTTGCTACGGTAGCCTATTATGAATTTCAATAGTAACTTTTGTAAGGGTTATTTGTCTTTTCTTTTCTGACTGTTCTGAATCGTTTTGATACTTCCTGTAGATAATGAGGCATCAAGCCTTTGATCTTCGGAGGAGACTCTTCATCATCTTCAGGGGAGAGGAAGGATTGGATTATGGAGGCGTTGCAAGGTCTGTTCAGCTAGTACCAAACTCTTCCTAACTTAGGATTAATCTCCCATTCAATTCAAAGTCAATTTATCTAAGAATGAGTTTTAAAGCTCTAAATTCATAGATGTTAGGCTTTATAAATTCCCTCTGATTGATTGATTGATTGATTGAACAAGTTCCTCGTTCTAACTCGAGATAGGATTAATCCTAGCATTTCGTGAAATCGGCTGCTGGTTCTTGGTGTTCAATATTGATTCATGAATGATTAAGTCTTTAAACAAGACCATAGCGGCTGCCAACTGGTTGTACCAAAGTGCCCGTAGCAGCCGCAAATGGCTGCTAGGATTGACCTACTTCCAGTCACATAAAGAGGTCAAAGTAAAGGTCATGTCCGGGTATGAAATTGTCCAATGAAGTGTGCAGTGTTGTAGCCACAGTGGGCCGTGCTGGGCGGTGCTGGGCGGGGCCTGCCCAGAACTAACAAATTTCCCTCAGCACTCTAGGCAAAATACACTGCTGCATGCCCTGCACAGATTCCCCCCAGATAGCACTTTAATGTAAAGCCCACCACTAAAATTGGTTTAGCTACAACACTGGTAGTATGTTAACATAGGCCCTTTTTGAATCCATGGCTTCGGCTTTGGATTCGACTTCAGGCTCCATTCTCGCGTCTGAAGCCCTGAGCGCATACGCAAAGCATGCGCAATTGTCAAAACAAACACAGGCCCGAGCTAGAGCCTGTGTTTGAAAAGTGCCTTAGAAGCCCAGTTTCGAAAACAAATCTTTCCCTGCTCTTCCTTATTGTTGTAATTAACTGGACTTGTACCCCGCCTCCTTTTCCCCATCAGAGAGTGGTTCTTTATGTTATCCCATGAGGTTCTGAACCCCATGTACTGCCTATTTGAGTACGCCAACAAGAACAACTATTCGCTGCAGATCAACGCGGCGTCCTCGGTCAATCCCGATCATCTCGCTTATTTCCGCTTCGTTGGAAGAGTCATCGCAATGGTGAGTTGAGCTGTAAGGTCAGGCAGTCAATGTCTAATCAAAATCTCACAGTTCTGTTCTTGGGTGCATTTTGGTGGCTGTTGAATTGGCCATTGGTTAATCACTAGCCAATGGCCAAAATGCACACTAAGTCTTACGACCAGGGCCCAGTTTCATAAAGCTGCTTATGCAGAAAATATTACGTAACAATTGCCTACTATTAAGCAGAAATGAGTGTTTTACATTTTGTTATACTATGTTCTTGTGTTACTGGTATGCCTCTAAGGCCCTTTATCATGGTAAATGTGTCTACAGTGGCTACACTATGCCATTCAACATTTTTTTTTTTTTTACATTTGTGTACAACTGCTTTGCTTTGTAGGCCCTGTATCATGGTAAATTTATATACAGTGGCTTCATTATGCCATTCAACATTTTGTTTTGTTTTTACATTTGTGTACAACTGCTTTGCTTTGTAGGCCCTGTATCATGGTAAATTTATCTACAGTGGCTACACTATGCCATTCTACTTGTTTGTTTTTTACATTTGTGTACAACCGTTTTGCTTTGTAGGCCCTGTATCATGGTCAATTTATCTACAGTGGCTACACTATGCCATTCTACATTTGATTTTTTACATTTGTGTACAACTGTTTTGCTTTGTAGGCCCTGTATCATGGTAAATTTATCTACAGTGGCTTCACTATGCCATTCTACAAGCGAATGCTGAGTAAACAGTTGACACTGAAGGATCTCGAGAGCATCGACCCTGAGTTCTATAACTCACTGTGCTGGCTCAAGTGAGTATGGTCTAATATTAGTAGTTAGATATATTTATTAGGCCTGGGTGACTTGTGAAATTTACTACTCAACTAGTCGCACCTCAAATAGTAGACGCAACTAATTTTAAATTTTCATGTTGTATTGTGCCAACGTATGCCGCAAGCGCAATATAGACAAATTCAAGCTTAATTGATTGAAGGATTGTGCCACTGATATCTGATTGGGTTTTGTTAGTAATTGATGTTGTAGTGAATAGTCGTAAGCGACATAATTGGTTCACCAAACAGGTAGACTGTTTTTTGTAGTAGGCGGGACTATTTTTGTAGTTGGCTGGATTTTTTTTGTAGTAGGTGCAACTATTTTTGTAGTGGTTGCAACTATTTTTGTAGTGGTTGCAACTATTTTTGTAGTAGGCGCAACTATTTTTGTAGTGGTTGCAACTATTTTTGTAGTAGGCGGGACTAATTTTGTAGTAGGTGCAACTTTTTTTGTAGTTGGCTGGACTATTTTTGTAGTAGGTGCAACTATTTTTGTAGTGGTTGCAACTATTTTTGTAGTAGGCGCAACTATTTTTGTAGTGGTTGCAACTATTTTTGTAGTAGGCGGGACTAACTTTGTAGTAGGTGCAACTTTTTTTGTAGTTGGCTGGACTATTTTTGTAGTAGGTGCAACTATTTTTGTAGTGGTTGCAACTACTTTTGTAGTAGGCGCAACTATTTTTGTAGTGGTTGCAACTATTTTTGTAGTAGGCGCAACTATTTTTGTAGTAGGCGCAACTATTTTTGTAGTACATGTAGGTGCAACTATTTTTGTAGTGGTTGCAACTATTTTTGTAGTAGGCGCAACTATTTTTGTAGTGGTTGCAACTATTTTTGTAGTAGGCGCAACTATTTTTGTAGTGGTTGCAACTATTTTTGTAGTAGGCGCAACTATTTTTGTAGTAGGTGCAACTATTTTTGTAGTAGGCGCAACTATTTTTGTAGTAGGTGCAACTATTTTTGTAGTAGGCGCAACTATTTTTGTAGTAGGCGCAACTATTTTTGTAGTAGGCGCAACTATTTTTGTAGTAGTCGTGCAGTACAGAACCCTTTTGATCGCAGTACGAGTACACCACCAGAACCAAGCAAAAATAAACAACCTTCCACAGGATGCTTATGTCATTGTTTTTATTATAGAGTAAGGCCTAATTGCTTGCGCAGGGAAATTAATAATAATAATAGTGTTAATAATATTAATAAACAGCATTTAAAATTTGCTCTACTTAGAAAACTAAATCACAGTGATTACAAAAATATTTCGTACAGGAAAATAAATAAATAAATTAATGAAAATCAATTGAATTAAATGAAATGAAATTGTGTCCTTTGGAACTTGAAGGCATTTAAGTTTTGTAAACAAAAATTACTTTTTTTGTTTTTCGAACAGAGACAATCCGATCAACGATTGTGATCTGGGCATCACCTTCAATGCTGATTTTGAAATTCTTGGGAAGTTGGAAACGGTGGACCTGAAAGAGGACGGAAGCAACATCACCGTGACGGACGATAACAAAGAAGAATACATCAAGTGAGTCATATTGGATTCCCTAAAAAAAAATATACTTCACGGTTCTATTAGAATTCATAAACCATTAAGAAATCTTAGATTTATAGTTCCCATGTTCTTCTATCCCCTTTCTTTTTGTAAGAACTAAGACATCTGAGCCCAATGTCATAGACCCGCTTAAGCACAAAAACTAGCTGAGCAGAATAAAATTACACATGACTCTCTCTACTGATTTGCATATCCACTGATCGTTTTTCTCGGCAAGTATGATCGCTTCACTTTTACACCTCTGACTTCTTTTACTATCCCTTGGACATGTTTTAAAAAATGTTACTAATAAGTCCAGGAAAGTCCAATAAAAGCCTACACCATGTGTTTATAAAAGTCAACCCTTGTACTTGATAGAAAATGTTGTTGTCTGCTTCAAACCAGGGCCCAATACCGTGGCTCTGTTCACCCCAAATTCTGCGCTTATGATTGTTTTATTTCCTGCCATCTTTTTTCCAGCTTGATGACAGAGTGGCGTTTCACACGCGGTATAGGGGAACAGACCAAGGCATTTTTGGATGGATTCAACGAGGTGGTCCCTCTACAGTGGTTGCAGTATTTTGACGAGAGAGAGCTCGAGGTAAGATAGAGAGGAGTCTTGAAGGTTCAAATAAATGAAGTGGTTGCCACTCTTACCAAAAGTTTTTTAGCCGAAGCACGCCGACAAGCAAGGTCCACATTCATTTACTGGATGGACATGTTTGGTGCTTAAAAGTTCTACTGTGTGATCCAGAACATTTTGATATAGTCTTATTTTATGATGTTTGTGAGCTTGATTTTTAATAAACATTTTTTTTAAATTTTATTATATAATATATATTTTTTGGAGCCCGTATCGACCCTGAATTTACGTAGATATTTTAGGTGTTTTTTGTTAGAGAGAGAGAGACTCGGGCCCAAATTAATAGAGTTACTCAAGCAAAAAATATTGATTAAAAGTTTCTGCTAAGCAAAAAAATAGCAGGATACCACTCACAGATTGTAACCGAGACATGGCATTTAGGATGGTAAGTACAATTTTGTGCGTAGCTATTTTTGTGCTTAGGCACCTCTGTTAAAATTGGACCCTGGTCCGCTTTCCTACAAATGAAACCCATACACATTCACCTGAAGAGAGGAGCTTCAACCCTGTGTTTATTGTTCATCTTCTCCATCTTCTCAGTTGATGCTGTGTGGGATGCAAGAGTTTGATGTAGAGGACTGGTTCCGCAGCACCATCTACCGTCACTACACACGAGAGAGTAAACAGGTTCAGTGGTTCTGGCGCGCAGTGCGCGAGATGGACAACGAGCAGAGAGCGCGACTGCTGCAGTTTGTGACGGGCACGTGCCGTTTACCTGTTGGAGGCTTCGCTGAGCTCATGGGTGAGTCGTAGGATTCCTTCTGTTAACTCTTAAAGGCAGTAGACACTATAGGTAACGACTCAAAATAAATGTTAGCATTAAAAACTTACTTGGTAATAAGCAATGGAGAGCTGTTGATACACAATGTGAAAAACGGCTCCCTCTGAAGTTTTTGAGAAAGAGTTTATTTCTCTCTCAAATATTAAAAGACTTGTCTTCAACACTGGCTCTTTTCAGAGAACAAACAAGGGGGTTTTACCCGCCGTTTACTTTTATTAAAGGTTTCTTCAAATGATGTTTTCTGGTAACAATTACTTGTTAAATGTGTATTTTCAGGCAATATCATGTGAAATGTAATTGATTTTGTGTTGTTGCTTTTTTAAACAGGGAGCAACGGCCCGCAGAAGTTCTGCATTGAAAAAGTCGGCAAAGAGACATGGCTACCCAGAAGCCACACATGGTAAGGCCAACTTTGGAAAATTTAAGTTTGAAAGACTTCAGGGCCTAATTTTAATAGAGCTGCTTAAGCGCAAAAAGTAGCTACTTGTAAGCACAAGAAAAGTATGCCTACCAGACTTGGGTTACCAGCCTAACTACCATGACACATGTACAATTTGTGACACATTTCTGCTAAGCGGAAATTGTTTAGCAGTATTTTCTGCCTCTAAAGCAGCTTTATGAAATTGGGCCATCCT
The DNA here is from genome assembly GCF_032118995.1 of Asterias amurensis. Classification (NCBI taxonomy): domain Eukaryota; kingdom Metazoa; phylum Echinodermata; class Asteroidea; order Forcipulatida; family Asteriidae; genus Asterias; species Asterias amurensis. The sequence goes on from NC_092650.1 coordinate 18,431,046, forward strand.
GAAACCCTTTTGATTTATATTAAGCTTGTTTCAATATTTTTTGTCATTGTGGTGCAAAAATAGGAAACTATGTCAAGTAAAATTGCTGTAAACGTCTTTATAATACTTGTCGTTTTTGTTTGGTTCTTTGTTTAAAATTAAAGGCAATAAAAACCTTTGGTTAGAAGTCTACACAGCAACGATTGGTGGTATAAAGCCTTCTTGGGAAACATTTTACTTTAAAGAAATGCAGTTCTTTAAAAAGATTTGAGTCTAATTTAAAAATTTGAATCTGAGAAGCATTATTGCTTATTGCTTCTCAGATTTTATTTTCCTTTTAGGGATTATTATTTTTACATGTGGACTAAACTGCTGCGGATTTTCGGCGAAATCTGAAAAACGAAACGAAAAATTAAATTTGAAGAATAAGCATGATGCCCCATGATGATAGCAATCCTTGCGCTCGTAGCATGGTGGGACTCTGGATACCAGACTCGCTATGCAATGCTAGACAACACAGGGACCCTTGGCTCAGGGGACCTTTTATTAGGTCACTGAGTTGGGGGGCTGAGGGCAATAGAAGACGTCGGTCATGTCCAGAACGGCGACTTTGGCTACAGCTAAGGCTACATGTAGATGAGTGCGTCTGCCAGTGTTAAGGAATGGGCAGGCATGCACGATCTAGCTGTACCTGAAGTTGCCGCTTCGGACACGGCCTAATACATGCTTAAAATTTGATGGTAACAAGGAATTACTTTTAAGAAGAGAATTTAATAATAAGGCTACACTATGTAATGATTTTCTTGTTTTTTGTTCTTTTGAGAAGAATTTGTTTAGCTCTGAGAAGAGAAGTTTGGTGTATTTAGCTAGTGATTTGAAAGAGAATGGTTATGTTTGGTAATCACTCTTAAAGGAACACGTTGCCTTGGATCGGTCGAGTTGGTCTTTGAAAAGCGTTTGTAACCGTTTTTAAAAAAATGCATATGGGTAGAAAGATGTTGTAAAAGTAGAATACAATGATCCACACAAACATGCCTCGAAATTGCGTGGTTTTCCTTTACCTTGTCGACTAACACGTCGGCCATTTATGGGGGTCAAAATTTTGACTCCCATAAATGGCCGACCATGTTAGTTCGCACAGTAGAAGGAAAACCACGCAATTTCGAGGCAAACTTGTGTGGATCATTGTATTCTACTTTTAAAACATCTTTCCAACTATACGCATTTTATAAAATACGGTTACAAACGCTTTTGTTTTGACCAACTCGTCCGATCCAAGGCAACGTGTTCCTTTAACATTGATGGCGTTAAAAACGTTTGGTTAAAAGCCTACAGCAGCTTTCGATAGTATAAAGCTTTTTATAAATAAGTTCACTTGAAGTAATGTAAGTTATAAGTTTTAAGGCCTCTGAGAATTTACTGCAGTTCGCTTCTCATATTGTGTGGTTTAACCGCTCTGTGATATCTAAAACCTTTTACCACCTTTTGAAATGAAATTTGTACATTATGATGTTAGTTTTATTGTATACATCTCATTTATATTTATGATTAACATAAACGAACGGTTCCAAAAAAACCAAAGGTATACTTGGCCTTTAAAACAGAAAAAAAAACGGATGCAATATTAGCAGTAAAATTGTTTATGTTGTTTTTTCTTTCCCTCGATCAGTTTCAACCGTTTAGATCTACCGCCGTACAAGAGCTACGAGCAACTTCTAGAAAAACTTCAGTTTGCCATCAAGGAGACCGAGGGATTCGGTCAAGAGTAATTCAAGTCAGGCGTCGCCCTCGCTCATTCTAGTTGGCCATAGACACTGCCATGTTTCCAGTCATCAGGGTTAGGACGATCAACATCAACCGGCGGCCATTACCCTAATAAGGTGAAAGGTCATAGGTCATTCACCCACTGCAATCAGAGTGCATTCTCTTTCGTTGTGTCACAAATCTGTGAGTTTTTTTGTGTGTTTTTTCGTAATAACAGGGATTTTCCTTTATGAAAAGCAAATGCTTGACTTACCCTTCTTGCAAAGCTGGCTAAATCTCCCTAATTCTGATGAACACAATTTGAAAGTTTCCTTGGTTGTGGAAACCTTTTTCCTATAAGTTTGAAAAAATTAAAAATATCTCTTGATGTTCATAATCTCCCTGAGTGCAAGATACAAATGCTGGCAGTACTTGGCTACTGACGGTGACGGTTTGCGCTCAGGCTTGTTAAAGAATATTTGAGTGATCAGCAAAATGTGTGTCAAAGATCCATGTATTTTAACATGATCATGTTTTTAGGCGGTCACCATCAACTGCATGCAGTTTATAACATCTCACCACAAGATTAAAGGTGAATGTAAGGGGATCAGATGCTCTACTATGATTTAAAGCCCCTTTTGCCGGCTACCGTGCTTGAGCACTCGTTTAGAGTGGCTCGACTACATGCCTGATTGTATGATAGCATATTATTTGGGACATATAACCTTGAACAATTCCAGGGGTTATGATAAAGCAAGATATGCCCGCGCGAAGACTAAATAGGAGCAGCAAGATCTTACACCCAAGGGGATGAGGTTGCTTTGGGTTTATGTTCGCACCTTAAGCAAATCCTAAACTTCTGTTCTTAAAGTTTAATCAGCTAAATGATTTAAGTCTCTATTATTAACAGTAAGTTTCTGGTAGAGATCTTTTGAATTAATTTGACACTACCCTAATTACAATGGTTCCTTGTAAATGTAAGCATACACAGAAAGCAAATAGAGTTTACCAAACTGTTTTGTTCACTCACTGGTCAGACTAGTGCACTTGACTAGTATTCCACAAGCCGTTTCATATTTGTAAGAATTCATCGATCATTATTTCTTGGTTTTTTTTAACCGACCAAGATATTGGTTTTGTTATGTGAACAAACACATTTGGTACTACATGTAGTTCATGTACCAACAGCTGGAGCAGTTCAAAATTGTCTCGTGTCTGAAAAGACATTGGAAAACCATGGCTGGGACAAAACAGACATATCAGTGCAGAGCAATATTGTTTAAGAAAAACTCTGGGTTTTTTTTTCAAACTTGGTTATGTTTGTCAATGTTTATAAGTACCTCATGTTAAATTTGTGGCGTCCTGTTTTTTTATAAGTGAAACTCAACTCTAGTTGTGCGATTCTTCACACTGTTTGTTTTCTTGCGTAGCTACACAATTTTTTAATGGCCCGGCCAGACTATTAATGGAAGTGTTTTCCCTCGCTGTTTTCACTGGCTGTTGGTGACTGCTAGGGTCCAACTCTATATATGGGGCCATCATCAAAGTTACACCATCTATAAAGTATGGTTTCCAGCATGCATTTATACAACATTACACAGTTTCTCAGTTAAATGAAAAAAGTACCAGACTGCCTACCTTTGTTTGGCGGAATGGATTTGTACAGAGATATATATAAATTAAGACAATGTCCAAAATTAGCGACTACGGCTTGATTGTCATGTGAACATGCATTGAGGAATAGGAGGCCCAAAGCAACACTTTTAGTTACAGCCGCAGCCACAGAATAATGTGGAAATCCTACAATGTAGACTTCAAGTTTGTAATAAGCTTGAGATAGAATTCAGCATCTGATTTGTGAATGATTTGTGTCGCCTGGAATTTCACGGAGACTGTTCAATAAAATTTCAATAGACTTTTCAATGGAAAGTGCCTCTGGCAAAAATGAAAGTGGCCTTGCCCTTTTGAAGATGAAATTCCAAGCCTGTATTTAAAACAGATCAGAAAGGCAAATGCAATGACTTTGCAAGACAGTTAAAAAAAAAATTGATTTAGCATTTTGGTAAATACGCAAAGAACAGCACCCTCATCATTTGTCGAATATCTTATGCGGCTCTCTACATTCTTTGTTATGTTCTTCATATCCGCCTCACTATCCACTCTCGCATTCTGTTCAAGAGTGCGGATTAAATTCTCTGTATTCATCAAAGCTTGCACTTTTCATTCGTTCTGATTGTTAAAAAAAAAATGAAATCATGCAAATGATTAATCTTTTGTCAGTTGAATATTGCTGCAGAGCAAGACGTTAATATAATATATATAAATATATAAATAATAAATATACTTGTATTGTAATTTTTTGGTTGTACATAACGAGAATATTAGCTATTTTATTGAGTTGGTTTTTGACATTTATCCACTTGGTAGAGTTTAATAAAAAAACTAATTGCAAACAAAAGGGAAACACCTCCACATAATATGCATAATTTAATATATCAAACAATTTCATTTGAAAGACAGGGTATACTTTTGGTAACTGTCAAAGACCAGTATATTAACTTGGTGCATCCTAACACATGCATAAAATAAGAAACCTGTTAAAAGTGGGGCTTAGTTAGTCATTGAAGTTGCAAGAAAATAATAAAAAGAAACAACATCCTTGTTGCATTGAATTGTGTGCTTTCAGATGCCTGGTAAAGGCTTCATCCCTGAAGCCTTTATCAAATTCAAATTGATGTTGGTGAAAAAAATACATATTTCACTGAAACTGCATTACTTCAGAGGGAGCCGTTTCTAACAATGTTTTATAACGTCAACAGCTCTCCAGTGTTCTTTACCAAGTAAATTTGTTATGGTCATTAACTTGTGGAGTAATTACCAAAACTACACCCTGTCTTTACAGATTTAGGAGTGTTAGTTTGAGTTGATAAAAGAAAGCTTCACTTTTTTGGATGATTATGTAAAATATTGGGTTGTTTCAGTTGGTAGACTGCCATTATGTTAATCCGGAGGTGGCAGGTTCATATCCCGCTGTAGTAAATGTTTCTATATTCAACCCCAAATTATTCAAATTTGTCAGAAACGGCATGATTGCATTTATACTGATCACAAGTGGCTTTTATCCCCAAAACCCCTGTACCAGCCGCAAATTGGCTGAAGATTTCATTAATTTTCCAATTATTCTTGTAAGAGATAATTGTAACTAGTATCAACCTTTTCCTAAAAGTAACAGTTTTTCCCATTTTAAAAATATTTTTACTCGTTAACATTGTTCGTGTCCTTTCCAAATCAGAACAAAATTTGTAATTTTGGTGTTTTTTGTTTCGCTGGAAAAGAATCAGCAAGATGTGTAGTGTTGGGGTGTGGCAGTGCCGACACAGAACGAGTGTAACTTATTAACCAACTTCTAAGTTTTGTTTTCTTGCATGTTAACGATCCTCTTATTCCAGCTTGGTATATTCAGTAATTCTTGTGTTCCTTTTTTTTGTTTTGTTTTTGAAGTGGACATTTGTCAGGGTGTTGGGTGCTTGAAATAATGTTTGCCAAGTAAACGTTCGACTTCCCTGACTGGCCAAATATGCCAACTTATCCGTGTGTGGTGGAAGTCTACCCTAAGTGCACAACAACTGTTTGATTCTACTTTGAATCGCTCCCCCCTCCCTTTCATCCCGTCCCTGCGTGGGTCTAGTTTCATGACGGGCTCTTCTCGAGAAATTGTAAAGAAGCAAGGGAACAAAAAGGTTCTTGCAGTATGCATCTCTTGCAAGACATTTTGTCTGATCACCTGTTTGTGTATCCATGACAGACAAGGGTCAAGTTTTAGCGAGGGACTAAAGTCGACCAGTGGGTGATTTTGCCTTGTACATGCATCGTACATGTAGGTAACCATGGAATATTGCCGTAGTGGTTGACAAATGGTCACTACTCGAATGGGCCCTGGGAAGTTTGATTAGTGTATGACCAAAATCCATCTAGTTCCTTCTGCCCCCTTTGTCACCCAACATCAAATTGTTTGGACTTGGATAAAATTGGAATGCCTTACCCTGTGACAAGCACATTTCTTATTAAAATCTGGGCCCAATTTCATAGAGCTGCTTTAGCAATAATACTGCTAGCATTTGCCTGCTAAGCTAACATTTTTTTGCTAAGCTAACAACTGTCTGCTAAGCTTACAATTGTCTGCTAAGCCTACAATTGTCTGCTAAGAAGAAATGAACAGGATACCAGTCACAAATTGAACATGCGACATGGTAGTTAAGCTGGTAACTTTTTTTCTGGTAAGCATTATTTTGTTTATATGCTTAGCTCTTTTGTGCTGATGCAGCTCTATAACATTGGGCCCTGCACTTGGGCAACTGGATAATGGCCACTTGCAGACGCGGAATGACCTCCTTCAATGCGTGTCTACCTTTCTACGAGGTCACTACTGGTACTTCCTTTGTGTACTTTTTGACGCCCACTATAGGGAACAGGATAGGCGTATTTAAGGCGTGCAAAGGGTCTAGGAGGTTTGGGCCAAGCCTGGTTTTCTCCAGTTCAGACCTAACTTTCGTTCTCCCAAGTTTCAAAGGAAAGTGTGATTTTCTCAGTGCCATCTGTACATAATGACCATGGGAGGTGGAGTTGAACAAATATAAAATAGGTTTTTTAAAAGATGTATTTTAGCATGCAATTTAGTCCCCAGTATTTAGAAAACATGAACTATCGGAATGCACAGCATATTTTTTTATGTAAATAACATTTTTTCAATCGCGAGGAGATTTAGGCCAATGAGTTGATTTCTACTGTTAAACAAGCGGACATTTTGGGAACTGATTGTGAAAAGGTGGATACTCATAATGTTGTATTTGACTGTTTGAATATTCATGATAATTTGCATACATGATGTTGAATATTCAATATATTATTGGTTATTAATGGGTTGAAGGAGACGTGAAAGGAGTTATTGAGCTTTAAGCTCAAGAAGATATGTAAATTAACATGCCTATATATTAATACAGAATTATTTAAATTTTCATCTTTCAAAGGATTGCCTGGTAGCAACACAAAGTATTACAAACTTTAGCCAGGGGAAAATTTTTCTTGTGTAAATTATGTGAAGAAAAAAAAAGCGAATAATGGAATTTACTTTAACCTAATTTCTGGATTTGTTTAGAGATAATGGGTTGTGTAATATAGTTGAAATAAATGATTTTTTTAATGTCGGTAATCACACAATTTTGGGTTTTAATGTGTTTTTATTCAATTGAAATGCTGGATTATATATGGATTGTACATGACGTCATTGCCTGGCCATTTTGCACGTTCAACCAAGGATTTCCATTGTGATGTCATTAATTTCCGTGCAGTAGGGAACGAAAGGTTAGCATGCCTTTTCTTGTGCTTACGGTTAGCATCCTTATGAAATGGAAATCGAACAGTAGGCACAAAATCGGCCATTAAGCAGCTCTATGAAATTGGGCCCTGCCGTCGATTTCACGAAGAGTTAGGACTCGTCTTATCTCGAGTTAGGACGGGTAACTCGTCCTAACTTAGGATTAATCTTAAGGTCTGCATGCTACAGTGCAAATCGATGGCAGGGTCCACAGAGTTAAAAGGCGGAGACAAAAGTTTACTGAACCAACATAATCCTCAAACAAAATCTTATACTCCTCAACACCCGAACTTGGGACTCGAGTAGTATCCCAAGGCAGTGGACACTAAATAATTATAAGCATAAAACCTTACTTGGTAATTGTGAGAAACCACTCCCTCTGAAGTGGCGTAGCCTTTGAGAAAGAAGTAATTTTTCATGAATTTGATTTCACGACCTCAGAATTAGATTTTGAGGTATCGAAATCAAGCATCTACAAGCACACAACTTCGTGTGACAAGGGTGTTTTTTTCTTTCATCATTATCTCTCAACTTTGATGACCAATTGAGTTCAAATTTTCACTTTCACAGGTTTGTTGCCTTATAAGATCCACCAAGAGAGAGACTGACTGGTCTTTAGTGTCCAGTCTCTTTAATTGGTGCAATAGTACCATTCTCAGTCCAACAGAATCAAACAAACAACCAGCTGGGTTCTAAAGGGTTTAGAAGCTTTAATAAAAGTAAACAAGCAAATTTCTGTTTCAATACCATTTATTTTTATTATCCAAAACCTCCACAGAACGGTATAAAACCAGTTGATAAAGGTTCTTGTCACACAGGGCAATTTTAACATGCAACAAACTGCACTGCATGGAAAATGCACTGCATGGAATCTTTTCTTGTATGGCTTTCCAATTAACAATATTGTTTTAAAGACGGTATTAACTAGACTGACAATGCAAAACAAAAAATCCACAAAAGATTTAATTAATTTGTGTTCGTGGCAACCACATGGTGACATCTCTTAAAGTTTTACTATGCAAAAATTGCTTCTTCTACACAGAGTCTCTGTATATTTATAGTAATGCGTGTACACCAAGGAAAACAAAACTAGATTCAAGATATTTGGATGTGAAGTAAATTTCTTAGTGTAACCAAATCATTGAAGTACTTGCAGACATAAATAGGGCATAGGTGAAGAATTGTGCATGAACAGTGTCTCTGAAATTACACTGGCTGCCATCGTCAAGGCCTGATATTTTCCTTCATGTGAAAGTTTAAGCTTGATCAGAAATCGTCACAAAGAAATAGAGAAAAACGTTACATGTTTTGGTTCAGTTTCTAATCTTCTTGAAACACTATGTCCTATCTATGTCTTAATGGCTTTAAGGCAGGTCCACATTGGTGGCTACAGCTGCGGCTTCATATCCATGTCATCGTGTGATGAAGTATAGGACGTCCTTAGCAGCAGTCGTAGCCGTTGTTGTAGCTGCCAATAGACCTTATGCATTGACGTCATCCAGCCGCAATCTTAAAAGGTGAAACGGTGACAAATTTGTACGCGCGGCAGCACACAGGATTGGCCAATGAAGAACCTCCTTTTGACCTCTTGGTGAGGGCACCCTACTGAAATGGCGTCATGTGCATAAGGTCTAGTCGGATACAGCATTAATCTTTACAAGGAATATGCTTAGAGACTGACTACTTAGTCATGGCTTCTTTCTCCTCTTGGTATCTGTAATGTAGAAGTTTGACGTCTGTCTGTGAGATGAATTCCCAACCTGTCTCCTTCATGTGGTACACTGTAGAGAAATGAAAACATGAGATAACGGTCAGCAAACATTTCACAGAATGATAGGTTCGAAATTGCAAATAGCCCGCAAGCTTGGGACTACCAGATTTAAGGTCGGCTACTCATTTTTCCAGTTTAATAGCCCAGTGGGCTAGTGGAAAAATAATGCAAAAATCAACGTCAACAATGAACTCTGCTAATGGTGTGGTAAAATGAAACACTTTCGGTGACCAATTTGTGACGTAAATCAAGACGTAATGTGTTTTTCGGGCTATCAAAATCTTATCAGGGCTACTAAAAACTATCGATTACTAGCCCTACTGACTACCATGACAAAACAATTAACTCGATCCCTGGAACAACTTTTGAGAACTTTGGAAGGAAATATGAAGCCTTGAAGCTCAACAAAGTTTTCACACAGTTAAAACAATAAAAGATCAAAATATCTTGTACAATCTGAGAAGTTTATTGAAGCTTTGGTTTAAATAATCAAATTAAAATATTATTTCATGAGAGGGGCCTTTACGAGAGGACTTACAATTAACTACACCACCACTGTAGGCATCTCTGTGGGTCGCATGGTAGATTGCCCTTTGACCTAGGTCATAGGCTTCTTCTACAGTGAGGTCATCTTTATGACCACTGTCCAGTACACCATAAGCATACGGGGAGCCAGACCCAACGGAGAAGAGCTTGTTGGTCAGTCTGCTGCCATCACTGTCTACGTAGTACAGGCCTGGACCCTGTTAAGAAATCATTTAAAATAGCTAATACATTAAAGGAATGTAACAGAATTGGTAAGAAACACAAATTAAAAGATCACAGATTTACATAAAACTTACACGGTCTAACGATGATGATAGTAGAATAACATCCCATGAAATGTTGATGTCTGAAATAATATATTCGATGAAAAATAAATAATCTAATTTCGTGTTTGGAGTTTATCGCTCAGTGAGTGTTTCATTCCTTTTTGTTTTTGCACCAATGTCATGCAAAATGTGTAATTGGTTTTTCAGTATTTTCTCTTGACCCAGATGGCAGATTGATCTCAAACTTCTACAGGTTTATCAGTTTATGTATATGGTGGATTACATAAAGTGCTTACACTGCAGCAACTGTTTTGTAAGCCTAAAAACAGTTCTGTAATGTTCCTTTAAGCCATGTTCTCAATGTGACAACAATACCCTGAACAACAATAATATTCTGAAAATTAATCATGTGTTTGACCACAGAAAAGCTGCAGAATTTAAGGCAGTGTTAGTGGTTAACACATTCAATTTAAAAAGTTTTAAATCCAATGTAAAATTGACCGCTTCAAGTTTGATTTTGTTTTTATTCACTCACCGTCTTGTCCCAGCCGCAGACCATCGTTCCCTACAAGAGACAGACACAAAGATACCATAAAAAAAAATCGCGCACACAAAATAATATCACTTTTTATACAACAGGACTTGAAAGGTTGTCATTTTATCCAAGCCTAGTAAGAGGGAAATTGTTCACTTTAAAGGCAGTGGACACTTTTGGAATATACTCAAAATAATTATTAGCATAAAACCTTACTTGGTAACGAGAAATGGGGAGAGGGTGGTAGTATAAAACTAAGCTTGGGCGATATCGATTTATTTTATTCACGATATATCGCCGACAATATATCGCGATATTCGATATAATGGCGATTAATGAAATTTGACATCATCAGTCTTAAAACTCCAAGTGAAAGTTGTAGAAGAGACAGTCCTAGCATAAGAGAGGTGTTCTAATGACCTATTCTTCTGGTTTTACTCCAAACCTATGGGGTGCAAGATGTCTCAGCTAGCAAATACATCGCGATATTTAATCGATATATCGATACATCGCGATTATCGCGATATATCGCGATATATCGATATTTCGATTAAAACCAAACCCATCCGATATCGAAATCGTGTCCAAATTAATATCGCGATATTCGATATTATATTGTGATATCGCCCAAGCTTATATAAAACATTGTGAGAAACGGCTCCCTCTGAAGCTGAGTACTCTTCAAGAGTAGTTATCCACAAATTTGATTTCGAGACCTCAAGTTTAGCATTTGAGGTCTCGAAATCAAGCATCTGAAAGCACATAGCTTCGTGTGACAAGAGTATTTTTTTCATTCGTTATTATCACGCAACTGCCATGACCAATTGAGCTCAAATTTTTACAGGTTTGTTATTTTATGCATACGTGTATGTTGAGATACACCAAGTGAGAAGACTGGTCTTTGACAATTACCACAAGTGTCCAGTGTCTTTTACACAAACATGAAATCGGGTTCTGACAGCTTGCAGTCAGTAAAACTGGTATCTGTGAATACTGTTTAAAGTCCACGTTTGGTGGTGTCTGAACATTTAGTCATTTGCATGTTTGATTTGAATATTGTCTGGTACAATGACGTGCTTGATCACAAGTTACCACTAAAATTTGAATTCCTCAGACTATCTAGACAGTTGCCATGTCACATGATTAGCGGCAAGCTGCAGGCTTTGCGTAGTAACCTAAGAGACGGTGAACACACATGCACAACTCTGAATGGATGTGTATGGCACAATGGTACCAGGGTTTGCTCATCTGGAAGTAGCTATGCAAAGGTTTCCCCCGGACCATTTAACATAGCAACTGCCTCTATAGTCAGAGGAATTTAAATGTAAGCGGTGCATTGCGACTAAGCAAGTCAATGTACCAGACATTATTTAAATCTAATTCTCAAATGGCTTAGTTAACTCACCACAGAGAGACCCATTCCTTTGTAGTTGTAAAGAATGTTGGCCAGCAGTTTGGAGGCTGCTGCTACAGATATCCGCTCCTTGTTGCGTAACTCATAAATCCTGTGAAAACAAAACAGTTGAGTTTAGTGTACACTGTTAAAGTTCTACCGTTTTTTGGGGGCTTAATTTGATCAACGAGATTGGTCCCGCTTGTAGTGGTGAAAGGGGGTGGTAAATGGTATGTGCAAATGGGCAAATGGTAGATTGAAGAAGTCGTGTTTTAAAGCCATTGGACCCTTTCGGTAAAAAAAAAAAAAAAAAGTTCACAGATTTACAAATAGTTTACAGGGTTTACAGAAGGTAATGGTGAAAGACTTCTCTTGAAATATTAGTCCATGAAATGCTTTACTTTTTGAGAAAACGGTGAAACAATATAAATTCTTGTTAGCGAGAATTACGGATTTATTTTAAACACATGTCATGACACGGCGAAACGCGCGGAAACAAGAGTGGGTTTTCCCGTTACTTTCTCCCGACTCCGATGACCGATTGAGCCTAAATTTTCACAGGTTTGTTGTTTTATATATAAGTTGTGATACACGAAGTGTGGGACTTGGACAATACTGTTTACCGAAAGTGTCCAATGGCTTTAAGATGGCAGTTCAATAAGGGACGAATGTAAAACTAAACAGGCAAAATTTAAGGCTATTTTTGAGATTTGCCAGGGTTATCCAAAGATGAACCTCCAGTTTGCGCTTCTAAAATCTTTAAAGACATAAAATTTCATCTTAGAAAGTGTAAGGACATTTCCATTTTGAAACTTTGCAAAATGGAAATGGCCATGGGGCACTTCTACCAGTGGAAAATCTTAAAGTCAATGGGAAACTTTTGAAGGTGCACGAAGGTTAAGGCTTGGGCCCAAATTGGTAGAGCTTCTTAAGCAGAAAATATTGCTTAATCTTTTTCTATTAACAACTAAGCAGGAAACCAGTTACACTTTGAACACGTAAGTAAAATTGTATTTTAGCTGGTAACCTTAATCTAGTAAGCATAGGTTTGTTGTGCTAAGCAACTTTTTGTATGTTTAAGCAGCTCTATGAAATTGGGCACAGAATGGCCTTTGTGGCCTGCAAGTAATTCCAGAATTGCTTTAGATCTAAAAATTCTCCCAAAAGGTAGGAACATTGTACAGTTGCCCCACATACTTTGTTGTCAGATGTGGGAGTCCTAAATGGCCGACTTACCGGCAGCGTTCTGCCAGGACACGCTCCCAGAACATGCAGTCTGCAGCACCTCCAGCCATGGTGCCCAATAAGTATGGGTTAATCTCAATGACTTTCTTCACCGTCTGTGAGGCTGGAAAATAAACAGTTCAAACGATCTTTAAAGTTATATAATGCAAATACGACATTAACTTGACCCTTAATAATAATAGTAATAATACTTGGTTCTTATACAGTGCTTTATCACACCCCTAGGGGCGTATCAAAGCACTCAGTATTTTGTCCTGCAAGGTATGTGGAGCTACGTTTTGAAGTATCAGACCTATTCCTTAAAATAAATAAAAACCTGTAATGGTTTACAAGGTGATGCATCACAATTTGCTGCCAATCAAGTCAGGAACACAGGGTCGAAACCCCTTCTCTTTTGATACATAAATGCACTGGGTTATTTTATGTGCGTACATGTAACATCAGAGTTTGAATTTGGTGCTCTTAACTGCTCGGCCACAACACTTTCATTCTGACTGATCCTCGTGTGTTTTACATGGCATTTGGCCAGCGGGCCACTAGGAAGTTCCAACACTGAGCACTTAATATTAAACATTGCTCAGTCTAGTAATTTTCTTACCAATGTAGCTGCCAGCAGTGGCTCGAGAGTCTACAGCGATTATGACACCATGTTGGAACTTGAAACCCAGGGTTGTTGTACCGTGAAGAAATTCTATCTTGGGTGACGACCCATCCTCGGAGAGGGTCCGCAGAAACTCTGCTGGCTGCAATGGGAAGAAGGATTGTCAAGCTTGAGACATGCGTACGTAAACAAAACAACAAAAACAAACAACAACAATCTTCTACTCATTATCTAATCAATGCCCAGTGACTGTTGGGTGGTGGGGGGGGGGGGGGGGGGTGGGGGGTTGGACTTAGAAATTTTAATGAAATATTAATAAATGTATAACTTCAAGCAAACATTGTGATTGTGATTTCCAAGATCGCAAGATGAGAACACTGACCATTTTTTTTTTACTCACCGAGTTGACTTTTATTTATTTTTTTGGAAGTAAGATTTTTTGAAACCTACTTTACTTACTTACTTAAGTATTTTTTAGTTACTTATGCTTATCCCATGTTTAAAATTAGCCTTTATTTAAAGGATTTAAGATTGGTTTTCCTTTTTATAGCCCCATCCATGGTTTTAGATACTAAATTTAAATTTAATATTTATTTAAAAATAATTTTTATTTAAATAATTTGTTTTAATAATGAACAAACTGACTATTTATAAAAGAAAGAAACAACGACAATAATGAAAAAGTGCTGGCACACCAAAGTAGCAGGATTCAAAAACGAGAAACGTCTTCATTGATGCACCGACCGGCAACTGCAAGCACTGATGCAGAGAAAGCAGCATGAGAGAAAGTGATGAAAGTTGCATTCTGTATGCGCCATGCCAGTGAGTGCACAAAACATTCAACGAACAAAAACAAATGCTTCAGATCGCCTATAATTTTGATATTTAAGCACAAACCTCGGCAACAGCCGGTACAGTGAACTTGGGGTTTTCAAGAGGATCATCTCGTAGAAAACTGACGTCCATACATTGCCGGGATTTGGACCCAAACCCACCACCACAACCTCGCTGGAGATTAAATCCGCACACTGATTCAAGCGCCATGTTGATCAACTAAATTCTGCTTGTCATTCGTGAAGGGCGCCCTCTTCCGTCCAGTATTTATTTTGGTGTTCAGCAGCACCGGGGGCCGGGAGAAGAGGTGAAACGTAAACAAGTTTGTGAGGGGAGTAGAGGACTCGCGGCGGAGGGAACGGGCTGGTTTTGTTGAGAAGTTTTCTTCTCTTTCCAAAAATGACAGCAGTACTTGGAAAAAGGATATTCTCAGCACTGAGTGTGCTGCAGGTATTGATTGTTTGGATGTTGATATGAAATTAGATTGATTTATTTTTTTCTATTTGTAATAACAAACCGACATCATGACGACGACAGCACCAATCTAAAAATTCTAACTTATATTTTATAACTTGTTGATAAAATTAAAAAGGTGATGTGCACAAAAAATTTGAGTAATTTTTTTTTCTTCAAAAAAATACATTTAAACATAAGGTAAAGGATTACAGTTTTTATACTTCTAGAAACTATTTAAAGGCTGGATAACTTTCCATATGGCGCCACCACTTTTTCACTCATTTTTACAAAAAGGGATATATCAATCAGGTAAATTAGATACTATATTATTTTATTTTGAATGAAAAAGTGGTGGCGCCATACGGAAACTTTTCCTAAAGGCTCACCACTGTCCCCTCTCTTTTAGATTCCGTCAACTCTTAGACAATGCAGAAACCTACATACTTCCATCAACCGCAGCAAATTCTTTGAGCTACGCACGTATGTCATTAAACCAGCCTGCTTCAAGGACTACCTCGATCTATCAAATGAGAAATTTCATCTGCGAACGGCCCACTCAAAAAACAACGGCTTCTGGTTGTCTGAACTCGGCGGACTCAATGAAGTCACTCATATCTGGGAATATGGTGAGAATTCTAAATTTCCCTGTTCCCAATAATAGGGAGCTTTCAACGACGGAATGGTTCTGCGACGGTATGTAGTTTTCAGCCAAACGCTGTTGTTTTTCAGTACAACGCAGATTCATCCGAATAAAGTACTGTCGTAGAAATTGAGGGACGACGGTCCTCAAAGTTGACGCATGCGCAGATGGCGCAAATATAGTCACTGTCGTCGCAGAACCAATTCCAGTGTTTACTTGTGACTAGTAAATTCTTGAAGAAAAAAAATCTAGTACAGCTGTTTAAGGAAGTATAGTTCTACATAAATACTTAGCTTAAAAACTTCTAGATGATATTAAAAGGTTATGGCTATCCAGCGAAATTATGTGTCAAATTATTTACTTTTTTACAGATGACTTTGCTCATCGCACCAGCGTGCGACAGAAATTGGCCTTGGACCCAGACTGGCAGAGTCAGTACATAAAGACAATGCTGCCGTATTTAGATAAACAGGAAAATGTCGTGCTGATGGAGTCTCCTTTAAAAAAAACTGAAGATGCACCACTGCAGGAGGGAGGTAAATAATCATAATCAAATTTTAATTTAATAATATCAAAGTCTTTTATAGCGCACGTCTACCAAACAAGGTACTCATGGCGCTGAGTAGATACAAACTGTCAGAAAGATAGGTTATTGCAGTGATGAATTCTGAGACCATATTATTTAGCACTTTAAAAGGGTTTACAAGGTGCTACGGCGCATACAGCAGCCACAGCCAGGAACACCGGGAAGAACCCCTTCTCTTTTTTTGCTTAAAGGCACCTGGAAATAGGATTTTTTTCTTTTAAACATAAGAGTATATGTTTATTAACAATAAAACAATTTTTTGAGTAATTGTTTGTCACGATTTATATGTTAAAAAAATTAATTAAGTGCTTGGGGGTTGACTCCGCCTACCCCTTTTGTGACGTAGGAAAAGGAAGACTTTGCCTCGATGCGTAGATAAACACACGTGCAAAAGTACATGTAATTCTAAGACGTGAGTTTCTACTCTGCGAAAAAGTTTTTTTTTCTTGTTTTCCGGCAATGCCGACCAGGTGTATTGCTGCTGGACGCAGCAAAACAACTAAAGATGGGGTCAGTCTTCATCTATTTCCTGCAGATCCCAAGTATAGGCGGTTGCGGGCTGCGAAAGTCAGATTAACTAGAGCAAAGTGGTCTGGTCCGACGTCTTTTTCAGCGCTATGCAGCGAACACTTCGAGCCGTCGTGCTTCGAATCCGGGATACACCACTCATTTGACATGACGAGAAGAGCCATTCTTAAACACGACGCCGTCCCAACAATTTTTCCAGCTAGTGGGAAATCGAAGAGGGTATCTGAAAGACGTAATGTACGGGGGCCTGACTACAAATTTTCTCTTCAAATATCGCGCCTTGAATTACGTCACAAACAGCGCCCTCTCGGGTCGGGGCCTACTCGTAAATTTGTAAATACAATCTAACTAATATTTTTAAACCTTAGTTAACTTTTTATTCACATTCCTCTCGTAAAAACACATATTTTAGTGACAAAAGCTTTATTTAAAAAAAAATACCACTTCCAGGTGACTTTAAGGACACAAGTGTCGCGACTGGGACTCGTACGCACACTCTGCTGATTAAAAACGCCAGAGTTTTACCACCTCAGTGCATTGGGAATGGGATTTTTATCCGTTAATCCGGAAGTTGTTGTTTCAAGCCCGAAATGGTTTAAAATTTACCCAGTCAGTTTCCCTTGCGGTTTATAATTGATATAAATCACATTTTCTCTGAAGGTGTGTATGAGCTATGCGGGTATGAAGTCAAGAAAGGTTGTGAAGATGAAGTGATGCAAATGATCATGTCTCGAGCTAAGCTGATGGAGGGGCTCGGCGACAGCAAACTGATGGGGCTGTATTCTACTGAGGTTGGACCAAACAACAGCGGTAAGTAAATCAAATGTCTATGAGTTGGTAAAGGGAAGTCACATTCATACAACATTCATTTATTCATTTTACAGGTAAAAATGAAAAGAAGAAAAAAAGGAATGATAACATATTCATACACATAGGAGAGAAAACAACGAAGTAGCACCCCTGTACACTTTTAAAGGAACACGTTGCCTTGGATCGGACGAGTTGGTCAAAACAAAGCGTTTGTAACCGTTTTTTATAAAATGCATATGGTTGGAAAGATGTTATAAAGCCATTATACACTTTCGGTAAACAGTATTGTCCAAGTCCCACACTTCGTGTATCACAACTTATATATAAAATAATCCTGTGGAAATTTAGGCTCAATCGGACATCGGAGTCGGGAGAAAATAACAGGAAAACCCACTCCTGTTTTCGCGCGTTTCGCCGTGTCATGACATGTGTTTATAACAAATCCGTAATTCTCGTTAACGAGAATTTATATTGTTTTACCGTTTTCTCAAAAAGTAAAGCATTTCATGGACTAATATTTCAAGAGAAGTCTTTCACCATTACCTTCTGTAAACCCTGTAAATTATTTGTAAATCTGTGAACTTTTTTTTTTTTTTACTGTACCGAAAGGGTCCAATGGCTTTAAAAGTAGAATACAATGATCCACACAAGTTTGCCTCGAAATTGCGTGGTTTTCCTTCTACTGTGCGAACTAACATGGTCGGCCATTTATGGGAGTCAAAATTTTGACCCCCCATAAATGGCCGACGTGTTAGTCGACGAGGTAAAAGGAAAACCACGCAATTTCGAGGCATGTTTGTGTGGATCATTGTATTCTACTTTTACAACATCTTTCTACCCATATGCATTTTATAAAAAACAGCTACAAACGCTTTTCAAAGACCAACTCGACCGATCCAAGGCAACGTGTTCCTTTAAAAAAGTAAACTAAATTACTGTCACAAGTTCCGATTGGACCCAGTTAGGAAAATAAGTGCACAACTTTAACCACTACAGAATGGGTACGAAAACACTTGTCTAAGAACAAATATTTACTTAAAACTTACAAAGTCTAATGATTTATGATAGTAGTAAACATCCCTTGAAATATTTCTTTCTGAAATGTCTCATTATTTGATGAGAAATAAATAAACCTAAATTCCCGTTTGGAGTTTATCGCAAGGTACATGTATGTGGGGCTACTTTGAAATTATGAGACCTAATCCTTATATAGCACCCTGTCTTGCTGGTTTACAAGGTGCTGTGGCGCAATAAGCTGCCAATCAAACCAGGAACAAATCATTCAATGTCAATCATTCTCCCTGGATAGTATCTGGGGCTGACATTATAAAGAAAGGAAGGTCTCTTCGTTTTAAATGTTAAAGAAATTTTCAAATGGATTTCACTGTTTGTTTGAAGGCAGTATTTTGTTTTTGACGTTTCTGCAAAGTTAGCAGCCAATTGGGATCTTGATGCAAGGTGGAAGAGGAGAAATAACTACTATAATTATAATATTTTTTTAATGTCAATTTTCTTTTTTGATTTTTTGATTTCTAGTGTACCAATTGTGGAATTTCAAGTCTTTGGACAACAGGCAGGAGACAATGAAGAAAACCAAAGGTACATGAGAACGTTAAGAAACTGCGTTTTTTTTCCATTTGCGCATTATATTTGAATATTTGTCTGGTACAATAACGTGCTTTATCACAAGTTACCACTTAAATTTTTAATTCCACAGACTACTGGAAAAAAAATGATAAAAGGAGAATGCATAAAATGCCAAGCCGTTTTAGAACCTTACCGATAAGAACCACACGTTTGGTAATTAACAAAGACCAGTCTTCTCACTTGGTGTATCCCAACATAAGCATAACATAACAAGCCTGTGAAAATTTGAGCTAAATTGGTCATTGAAGTTGCGAGAAAATGATGAGAGAAAAAATACCCTTGTAAGGACGAATTTGTGTTCTTTCAGATGGGAACAAAAGACTTCTGGCTAGAAGTCTTTTATTATTTTAGTGAGAAATTACCTCTTTCTCAAAATCTATGCTACTTCAGAGGGAGCCGTTTCTCACAATGTTTTATGCTATCAACAGCTCTCCAATGCCCGTTATCAAATCAGTTTTTAAGTAAATACTTGTTTTGAGTAATTGCCAAACGTGTGCCTTCACTTTAATGTTATAAAGCAGCAGGGCAATATAAAAGAACTCGGCATGATTTATTAGTGGAGTATCATCACACTTGCATTTATACAAACAGGATTATTACGTCTAATTTATATAGGATTTGAGGCATTGCATGGTGGGGTATCAATGTATATTTGGTTTGCGGTAACACCATGTGTGTATCTACTTGCCAGGTAGAGTTGTTCTTAGGGAACTGGCTTGCTTTGTTCTACTGCCGTGGAGTAGATAATCGGAGGTTCGGGAGACTTCTCAGTTCTGATAAGAACTGTCCTGTTTTTATAACTAATACCAGGTCGGATGGTATAGAAATTAAATACGTCTAATTTGCAGTGCATCTTGTTATTTAATGATGTATTTTTATGTTTGATTGAATTCAGATGATGCAGATGGCCTCTCCAGTCATGTGACCAGTATGTTCAACAAGATAATGATTCCATCTTCATTTTCATTTTTGAAATAATCACTGGATGATTCCCCCCCCCCCCCAAAAAAAAAAAAAACTTTCCATCAGCCAATCTAGTCTTCATTCAAGCCGTTCCTCTTGTTATATGATGCACTGCCAGACATACGATACCACAGACGGCTGTGTAGAGCTGGGTTTGTTTTTTGTTTTTTTTATTTTTTTTTATTAGTTTTTTGTTATGCTAGTCGCCAGACACACAGGCCTGAAGGCCACTTCAAGGTGTTGGCTTTAATTATTTTTTTACCGGAGGCCGTTGCCGCCTACTCTTAGGGCTGAAACAGGGTAACCCCCTTTTACAGTCCTTACGGATGTAGGCTTGGGTATCATCAATTCACAAAGCCTGGCCAGTAGAGCAAAAAGCACTACCTCATTCAAAGGAATTAAACCCCAGACTAGCAGGCATCTTGTTTTTAGACACAATGTGTGACATTCATCAATGATATGAGCAGTAAGATTGTGTCTGAATGGGCAGCTACGGCTACAGCTGCGGCTACAGCTGCGGCTACAGCTGCGGCTACAGCTGCGGCTAGCTGGATTGCCCTGGCAACATAGGTTAAAGTATTGGGCATCCAAAGCAACACCCATAGCAATAATACAACACAAATACAAAAAGGCATTTATATACGGCTGTTTCATTTAGCAACGACCCTAGCTGTAGCCAGAGCCAGTTTGGGTACATGCCATTTGCAATTAGATTCAAACAAAGTCTTGTATAGTGGCTTACTTAGTCACAAGTTACTGCTGAAATTTGAATTCCTTGGACTAAAAAGGCAGTTGCTACATGTATGAGGAAGTTCGAGCGAGGCACTATAGTCGACCATTGGGTGATTTTTCCTGGTACCCAGGATGTATTGAATGCATAGGTCACTATTGAACGTTCACTAGTGGTTGACAAATGGTCGTCGCTCAAACTTGCCCTATGACACAAGGTTCAGGTTTAGCTTTTGAATATTAGCGCAAGAGATGAAAAGGTAAATGATATTTTTCTTGTAAGTAACGGGAAACCCGCTAACCGAGATAATGTTGCTAGAGATTGATTAGTTTTACACAATGACCATGTGACATCAAAGTCATGATTTTATCAGATTATCGTGGTTCAAAACAAGGTGAATTATGGACTGTTCCATATCACGAGGCGATTAAAGACACTGGGCACTGTTGTAATTGTCAAAGACCAGTCTTCTCACTTGATGTACCTCAACATAGTATGCATACAAAAAAAGTGTGAGCTTATAACTTTATATGAACTCAGTTAAATTATTAAGAAATTGATCTTTAAAGAAACTGCCATTAAGCAACATTGTTTTTTGTATTGATAATGATGAGCATTACACGTAATAAACACATGTTTACACACGGGTATGCAATTGCTTTGTGTTGACTTTAATATGTTGTACACAGTGAGCACCTTTGAAGTATTCAATAGGGTGTAAACGTTGGATTTTATCAAAATCTGTTCTGCATTACTTAATGAGTGTGTAAAAGGCATTGCATGTTATAAGGCAATTTTTTTGTTTTACCAGTTGATCATCCCCTATCGCATTCTATTTTGAGACTGCATAAAAAAAATTATTATGTTTCTTCAAAAAGACGCATTTTCTATGTATTCCTCATTTTACTTCTTTCAAAAACTTGTAACGCATTAAATAGTGGGTAGCTTGGCTGTCGCCTGTAAAAAAAATAAAAGGCCCTCAATCCTTTTCTTTTTTGAACAACCTGGACGATTAACTGGTATTTTTTGTTTTACTTTGTCTTACTGTAAGTTTGTGATTTGCTTTTAGTTTGTTTGCAGGGATTGTAGACTTTGTGTGTGGCGGCTATTTTCTCCAAATATAAACAGCAGTAATATGAACAAACAAACACCCCAACAAACAATACACAACGTTAAAAAAAATATTTAAAACAAAAACAACGACAATTACAACAAGCAAACAAACAACCCCACCAAACATACAAAAACACAAATAAACAAACGAACAAAAGAACACTTTGTCATTAATATTCTTTATTCTTAAAATTATCATTCTTTTTCCCTGATACAAACTTATTATCTTACGTCTTTTTCACACTACTCATTCCCCGGGGTAGCCCCTTGGGAATAACGATCAGCCCTTTCTCACTATGATCGCTTTACCCCTGGTCTGCCCTCTGTCTGCCCCAGCAAATGGGCATACCCCGGGGAACAGACCGGGGAAGACGCGTTTTTGGAGGAACTTTCTTGTCACTGTCAGAAAGACTTTTTTTTATTAAAAACTGCAGTATATTGTTTCAAACAACATTCACCGTTGAGCCCGTTGGTAAGCATCGTCCTTTCTCTACGTCTTATCCAACTGCACACTTTGCAAATAATGTTTACTTCGGTGCTGGGCTTGCGAGAACAAATGGAGAGAGCCGGCTCTGATCGCCGTAGACTTCAAAGGGAGCTCCCTGACATTTTGATTAGGAAAGGCTCGGGATAGTGCTTAGAATTGTATAACTCTTGGATGTCTATATAAACTATTAAACAACTAGGACTTCAACCCACATTCTTTAATATTTACATTGAAGTTTATTATTTTGTGATCCTTGCACGTTACTTCCTAAGCCACTTATGTGATCGCTGCGAGAAAGAAAACAAATGGAAAGAAACGAACGCGGCCCTAGTCTGGTTCCCATACCCCAAAATCTCCGACTACGCTCTGTCGACAAGAGACGTAAGGAATCTTTGGTCAGGGGACGCGACTAACGCAGCCCATCCAAAAGACAAAGAATGACGAGATAAGAAAAGAGGGCAAAAAGGAGCAGATATCACACGGTGGAAAGACATCATTGATGAAGTGGGTTTGTATAAAACAGTAAAAAGCCTAAAGTAATTGAAGTGTATACAAAAAATAGGCCTACAGAAATAAGACATAATTATACCACTTTGCAGTTGGCCTACCGTTTCACGCCATACGCAACCGCGTAAGTCCACTTGCGCAACGTTTATGGCGTGAGTTGCGCCACGTGGAGTACCGCTGAATTCAAAAAAGTTCATATGACGTGGCGTAACTTTGGGCGCTGCTGAAAGTTGCAAATCATTATTATTGTTTTATTGATAAACAAAATGTCTATCCTTAAAACAAAAATCAAAAACAGATTGGTTTCTTTTCTCCTGAAACCAACTGTCTGAAATGAGGGAAAACGGATGTTGTAAAGTGTCGTGCTGGGGAATGCTTCGGGGGAGTGGATACTATTATGCTGGATATTTCTCTAGTATTCCAATCGTTTAAATAGCTTCTTAGGACAGATACTGAAAAATATTTGGATATGAAAATAAAATGAGATTAAATGTTGTATGCCAACCAATAAAGTGACGGAAACATATGTGTGCTCCAAATCGCACGCATTAAGCCAATTAAACCACTGTAAATTGCGGACGATCTCGCAACGCCTACGACCAAAAGATTTCAACACACTATGGAGTGCAAGTGTCTTGTAAAAAGGTTGGTCAGGTGGTTTTAAACTAAACTTACTTTAGTTTTTTTATTGCGAACAATTATATCCCGTTAATCTATCGGAAACCCATGACACCAGGATACCCATGCAACCTGTCTGAAAAAAAGGCCCAGATTTAATTGGTCAAACGCCCTCAAGCGTTTGGCCCGGTAAGCCCTCTGTTGGTGATATCTTACACATGCGAACAGACTGACGGACTGACCTCACCTCTCGGTATCGTGTGTCGTGTGTTCGTGGAATTCAATTTATTTAGAGACTCTGTATTTTGAGGAAAATAATATACTACTTTTCATTGAAAGGTTGAGGAACATTGGGGTGTTATTCTTGTCCAGTTTGAAGATACGAAATGAGTAAGTGAGATAATGTTAACATAAATTGAATGAGTCTGTCTGCCGGCAGTCTGGACATGCTGTGGTCGTGGGTGGAGGTTCGATGTCCGATGAGTGTGTGTGTGGGGTTTGTTTCTTCTCGGGTATGATCATGATGCTTTACCAATCAATGGTGATATTCTTCAACATCATTCATAATTATTTCAAATCATTTACCTCAGAGGGGCAGCAGTCGGGGTGGCTCAGTGGTTTAGGTCCGTGGCTTACAACTAACTCTGTTGGCCCCAATTATGAGTGGGTTTTTCAGTTTGTTTTTATTTAATTGTTTGTCATGTTTGTTTGTTTGTCAGGTCAGGTCAGTAACAGGGTGTTTGTTTGTACACTCTACATGTCGGTTTATTAGAGATAGCATGTTTAGTGGGTCAGTTGATAGGCTTACATAGATAAAGTGATCCCCATACATCCTTGCCATCATTCAATCTTGAATCAGTCCATGATCAGTCTGAGTCTCTGCTGGTGGTGTCATTTCTTCACTCAGTTTTCACCGTACATCTTATTTGTTGTAGTTGTACAACCAGTTGTACATAAATTAATGTGTCAACAAGAAATAGTTATAATCGTTTTGAAAACAGTCTTCGAAAGCCCCGTTCATACTTTTTGCAAATGCAAAGCAAATTTTGACAATACATGTATGGCTGTTTTTGCAGCAAATGTTTTGCAGGAGTTGTACATGTACACAGTTCAACTGTTGCAAACTGTTCGTTGCAAATTTATTTCATTAAAATTTGTATCACAATCGCAGGAAGTTTAATGTCCATAAACAATCCATACAAAAATTAATACATAGCTCAGAGAACTTGACCATCACCCGTCGAGCAACTGACAGTTTGAGAAGAACTTGACGTGCAAATGATAATGTTCACAAGACACTTAAAAAAGTTATTCACTTCACTAACAAGTTATTCATCATCTGAAATTGAAGCCCTTGTGTTGATTTTTCCCGTTTTTAGCAACTCCCAATAAAGTTGTCGTCGTACCTCGCAACTTTGTACTTCTTGCGGAGTTAGAAGCAGCCCAGAAAGGCACAGGTGATGGAACGATAAGCTGGGGTCTCGAGGATGAAGATGACATGTCACTAAGGTTTTGGAATGGCATGATCTTAGGACCTAGTGGAGTAAGTGCAGATGTTAAAAACGCTTGAACATGGACTGAACCAATCCATTAAGGCAATGGACACCTTTGAAAATCATGGTAAAATTTAAAGACCAGTATTCTCACTTGGTGTATCCCAACGTATGCATAAGTATCAAATCTGTGACATTTTGCACTTCAGGGTCATCAAAGTTGCAAGATAATAATGAAAGAACAAACAAGCACCTTTGTTGCGCAAATGTGTGTGGTTTCAGATGTCTAAAAAAGGCTTCAGGCCTGCAGTCTTTTATTTTTTGAGAAAAAATTACCTCTTCTCTAAAACTATATGTACAGTGTATGTTACTGTACTACTTCAGAGGGAGTCGTTTCTCACAATTTGTTCTACTATCAACAGCTTTCTATTTCTTGTTTAAAAATCAGGTGCTTTATGCTTACTATTATTGTAAGGAAATCAATAGTGTCCAGTGTCTTTAAAGACAGTGGACACTATTGGTAATTACTCAAAATAATTATTAGCATAAAAAACCCTACTTGGTGATGAGTAATGGGGAGAGGTTGATAATATAAACCATTGTGAGAAACGGCTCCCTCTGAAGTGACGTAGTTTTTGAGAAAGAAGTTATTTTCCATGAATTTGATTTTTAGACCTCAGCTTTAGAATTTGAGGTCTCGATATCAAGCATCTGAAAGCACACAAATTCGAGTGACAAGGGTGTTTTTTCTTTAATTATTATCTGGCAACTTCGACGACCAATTAAAGGAACACGTTGCCTTGGATCGGACGAGTTGGTCTATAACTGAGCGTTTGTAATCGTTTTTTATAAAATGCATATGGTTGGAAAGATGTTTTAAAAGTAGAATACAATTATCCACACAAGTGTGCCTCGAAAGTGCGTGGTTTTCCTTTTACTGCGCGAACTAACACAGTCGGCCATTTATGGGAGTCAAAAATTTGACTCCCATAAATGGCCGACCGTGTTAGTCGACGAGGTAAAAGGAAAATCGTGCAATTTCGAGGCATGTTTGTATGGATCATTGTATTCTACTTTTACAACATCTTTCTACTCATATGCATTTTATAAAAAAAAGTTACAAACGCTTTTCAAAGACCAACTCGACCGATCCAAGGCAACGTGTTCCTTTAAGCTCAAATTTTCACAGGTTTGTTATTTTATGCATATGTTGAGATACACCAAGTGAGAAGACTAGTCTTTAACAATTACTGATAGTGTCCATTGTCTTTAAGTTAGATCTGCCTTTGCATGAATCAATTTGTTTATTGATTTATGTTCACCTAAAATTAGGATAAATAACAGGATGCACAGAAAAAGAAAAGAACGTTTTAGTTCTACATTAAGATATTGGATGTTGTTTGGGATTGATGGAGGAAATTTTGTTTATGCAATGGAAACTTTTTCTCCCAGTAAGAAAGAATCACAGACTTGGACTTCCTTGCTGACAATAACAACGATACTGTCCCAAGCACATGATTTGACATTTTGTGTTTTCCCAGGACAGATACTTCACAGAGGCAAACAACGAAGGTGATTGCCTCCATGGCCCCTGGTCATTGCCTTGGTGCCCTTGAAATGCTCCAATAGAAATTTACAATTTCCTCATAGGGTGCCCTTTACCAAGGAGAAAATGCCTTGGTGCCCTTGCCCTTTCTAAAACGTAGCATACATGCCTGCTTTTCTAAAACTTTTTTATCAATACTTCCTTGTTTCAGACTGCTTTCGACAATCGTATTTATAACCTGAAGATTGAGTGTGGACCCAAATATCCAGACCAACCTCCCGTCCTACGATTTTACAACAAAATCAAACTCAACGGCGTGAGTGAGAATGGCGTGGTGAGATATTTAGCAAACGGGGCCCAATTTCAGCTGCTTAAGCACAACAAAGATGCTAAGCACAACAAAAATGCTAACCAGTATAAAGTTACCAGTCAATCTACCATGTCACATGTACCATTTGTGATTAGTATCCTGCTCATTTCTGCTTAGCAGATAGTTGTTAAGCTTAAGCAGGTCTGTGAAATTGGGCCCAGGTCTTACTTCCACTTCCATGAAACCAAATCAATTGTACAAACGTTTTTGTCAAGTTTACAGACACTTTGATTTCATATTAGGGGGATACTTTTGCGGTAAAATCGTGTTAATTTGTTTTCTTTTTTAAAAGATGGTTTGAACTTGATAACTTGACTAGTTTAATCCGCTGACGGATTTGTTAAATGCTCCCCGTCACTTTGGTTTTCATTTTCAAATAAACAGAATCCAGACTGGAAAAAAGTCTGGGTCTGTCGATGTTTTACACTACACTAGATTATATTTTATATTTTTTTATTTTGTTTTAAATCTCCAGATCGACAAGAGAATATTCAACACGCTTAACAAATGGAATCGGGAATACAAGATTCGGACGGTACTCTCAGAGATACGCGAAAGCATGACCAACAAGCACAACATCAAGCTTGCCCAGCCTCCTGAAGGGGCTTATTATTAAGTGAGAGTTATTTTTCCCCTCCACTCTTCTCCCCCCCCCCCCAACCACTCTCCACTCCCAACCCCTCTTCCCCTCCAATCTTACAAAACGACAAACACTGCAATGGTACCAAGGTTCTGCCTCGATCAGGGTCTTCTCACCAGTGTATGTCTTATTGACATCCATTCGTCATTTGCTCGTTCCACACTCTCCCCCTGCCCTCACCCTCCTCTACTCATTCAATGCGGGACTTTTGGGACGCTTTTGGCAAGGTTGATTGCACACCATGGTTAACTACTACCCCCATCACACCAACATTGTTCTCACTACGTTCTAAAAAATGATAGTAATGTGCGGGGCGCAAAGGAGCGAACGTGGGGTCGCATTAGTCGAGTGATAGTGTGAATAACAACTTCTTGCACCATGACTACATTTTTCAGAACGTAGTGAGAACGAGTTCGGTATGATGGGGTATAAAGGTTGTCTTTTTTTACTTGAACCCAGGCTGATCGCCCATTGGTTTGGTTGACTACTGGGATCGACCATTTGGAACCAGCATTAGGACCATGGGTTTCTTCACTGGTCCTAATTGCCTGTTCCATGTTAACATGTGGAAAGTGCAAAAGGGAACCAGTGACACTATAGCAAAAAGGCAAAGGGAGTGTTCAAATACCATGGTACCGATGGTTGACTTCCAAATGAGTCGTTTGAGTGAGTACGTCACTGTACATGTACGTGCTAGGCAGTGTTCAATCACGGCCCTAGGTGGCAGCAGACAGAATTACAAGGTAAATCCATTGTGCTTTGTGCATGCTCAGAACTTCTACAATTATGGAAATTTACTTGGTAAGTCTGCTGCCACCTAGTGTTCCAAAGTGTCCTATTCCTACCGCCCCCAAGTCTGATCATCTTGATGGTGTGATTGCGCTTGTTTATTACTGTGAGAAAAAGACTTCATTCTCAGTTCACTGGTCAAGTTTTGGCCCAATCTTTCCAAACCCCAGTTCCTCTCCCCCCTCCCACCACCACCACCACCAAAAACAAAAGATTGAATAGATAGGGTTTTTGAAGAGCGCATCATGTCAGATCCTTTGTGATATATTGCTATAATGTTGCAGCATGATGACTCTTTTTTGCTGTACTTTTTCTGTGACAGATACTATTGGACTAAAAACTAACCCAAAAAATGCATTTTCCGTCTGGTTTTCAATGCATTTTTTCCCTCATAAGCTAAAGTGATGCCCATAAGTGTGAACAATTTACCTTTTAGCCTATTGACCTTTAACCTTCTATTGACCTCTTACATTAAGGTCACATGTGACTACTGTCTGCCACGCACTATTCATTTTAGGAGTCAAACTTGACATACAAGTTATTGTAAGCTTGATCCCCTGCATGGCTTTTTAAAGGCACTGAACACCTTTGGTAATTGTCAAAGACCAGGGGTCGATTTCACAAAGAGTTAGGACTCGTCTTATCTCGAGTTAGGACGGGTAACTCCTCCTAAACTTAAACTTAGGATTAATCTTAAGGTCTGCATGCTACAGTGCAGGGTTGTGACTCGTCCTAAGTCCTAAGATTAGTCTTAAGTTAGGAAGAGTTTTGTGAAATCGACGGCAGTATTCTTACTTTGTGTATCCCAACATATGAATCAAATAACAAACCTGTGAAAATTTTGGTTTAATTTTGGTCGTCAAATTTGCAAGAGAATAATGAAATGAAAAACACCCTGGTTGCATTACTTTGTATGCTTTCAGATGCATCCAAAGTCTTTTAGTAGTTACTAGTCTTAACTTAGCCCCAAACATTAAAAAATAGATTTTTTTGAGTGAATGGTATATCAAAGAGTAGGCCTATCACCCGCTCCAACTTTTACTTTTAATGGTCAGGTACCATGACACAAATTTAAAACGTTTCTTATAAAACACATAAGAATTGGTCACGTGATATATTGTCGGGATCCCGACAAAAACTAATTTTGAGCACTTTATTTCACTACTACTAATAATTGGCAGACTTTTTCGAGCAATGGCTCAAATGAAAGGTGTAACTTTCTCGACCCCCATCAAAATACCTATTGAATTTTAAATCAAATTTTTGGGGTCAAATCGGCCAAAAATCTGACATAGCATCTTTGGGCTTTGAATATCTCCTAGGACTAGTCCTAACCTAGCCTAAATCTTTGTGAAATCGACCCCTGCATGGCAAGCAATAAAATAGTAATATTATCTGAGAAGGTTCTCTGCAGATGAAATTACTGATAGACAGTAAAACAGTAGTACCTTTCAATGTTGTATTATATCCAGCAATCCAAAGTTATCCATCCTTTCAAAGCGGCTTATAAATACCTTGTAACAGTTATGTTTGACTCGCTTGAGTTGATTCATCGAGTTAGAATTGTTGTCAAGTAAACAGCATTCTAGGACAGAGTGGACCCCTCAGTTTTACATTGATGGAAGTATTTAAAATGCCCGCATAGTGTAAAAATTTAAATCATAATGTTTTAATATGACTTCTTTGTTCTGCCTTCAAGGCAGTGGACACTATTGGTAATTACTCAAAATAATTGTTAGCATAAAACCTTACTTGGTAACGAGTAATGGGGAGTGGTTGATAGTATAAAACATTGTGAGAAATGGCTCCCTCTACTGAAGTGACGTAGTTTTCGAGAAAGAAGTAATTTTCCTTGAATTTGATTTCGAGACCTCAGATTTAGAATTTGACTAGGTTTTTTTTTTTTTTTTTTTTTTTTTTTTTTTTATTCATATCTCGCAACTTCGACGACCAATTGAGCTCAAATTTTCACAGGTTTGTTATTGTGAAGGCTAGTCTTTGACAATTACCAATAGTGTCCACTGCCTTTAATTAAATGTACTTTTAAAGATACAATACAGTATTGGTTTTTGGAAGAGCATCCATTCCAATCGTTAATTTTAAAAAAGCAAACCTGGTAAATTTTTATCATTAAAGGTGGTAAAGTTGTCAAGAAAAATGCAGTGTAATGATAGTTAGTTTGTTCGGGATTTTATGCATGATCACTTAGTGTTTTTCTTGCCCAAGGTAGCATCAAAGTATCAGAACAGTTAACTCCGGTCCCAGTGTCATACCGGTTCTTTTAAGCAGAAAAAAATTGCTTATGATTATTGTCTCAGTAAAGAAATAGACAGGATACCAGTCACAGATGACATTAGCATTTTGCTGATAACATTATATTCTGCTAAGCAAAATTTTGTTGTGCTTAGCTTCTTTTTTGCCGCTTAAATTTTCTGTATGAAACTTGGCTCAGGTATCAGGTTTGTAATAAGTTTGGCCATGTATGAATTTGCAGCTACGCCATGTCACTGTGCATTGAAGTATTAGGAAGTCATTAGCAATGCCCTTAGCATAACAGGGTACGATTTCATCCTGCATTGTTGCATAGCAAACTATTTAATTTAGACTGAGCTTTTTTGTGCACACTGAATGCTAATAATTGAGTAGCAAATCTTGGTTTTTGAGTAGCACCTGATAAATGTTGTGTAGCAACTTGCTCTGCTACACAAGGGAAATTGTTCACTGCATAAGCTTTCGGACAGAAAATGGTGTACATGTTCCCTGTAAAATCAATCATTTAACCAGTATATAAAGCATTAATAATGTTGACTGTACTATAAAGTACATTTAAACTATTACATGAACAATTTTATTTTAACAAGAACGATTTGAAACCTACATGTTGTTTTATGGAAAGTTGTAACTAAATTGTTTATTTACAACAGTTTTGTTTTTTCAGAGGTTTTGGGCCTTTGAACAAAGTCAAGGAGATTTTTGCTTTTGACTCCCAAAGAAATTTTGGGAACTCTTCAATTTTGTTTAAAAAAATTCTAAACGAAAGATGAATAACTTCATTAATTTCTTGTAATATTACTATCTTCTCAAACAAATCTAGTCGGACAGAAGGAGCTTGATTAAGGACAGCCATTTTAAAGCCGATATTTTCTGAACATTTCAAGCCATTTCATTTTTTAATTTGTTTATTTATTTACTGTCAGTAGTGTAGAGTTAAATATATTTTTGTTGTCTTTATTGCATTTAGTATTT
This sequence comes from Asterias amurensis, assembly GCF_032118995.1. Classification (NCBI taxonomy): domain Eukaryota; kingdom Metazoa; phylum Echinodermata; class Asteroidea; order Forcipulatida; family Asteriidae; genus Asterias; species Asterias amurensis. Next base: position 18,462,502 of record NC_092650.1, read on the forward strand.
AACCAGACAACTGGGTTGCATTGTTGCAGTGTTGCAGTGTGTGCTCACATTAATTATTAATTAATTAAATATTAATTACTTGAAAATGCAACCCCACTAGAGGCGGGTAAATACCCAAAGGGATTTTGGTTGTTGTCCAGTAGTTTAAAGGCAGTGGACACTATTGGTATTTACTCAAAATAATTATCAGCATAAAACCTCACTTGGTACGAGTTATGGGGAGAGGTTAATAGTATAAAACATTGTGAGAAACGACTCACTCTGAAGTGGAGTATTTTTCGAGAAACAAGTAATTTTCCACGAATTTGATTTCGGGACCTCAGATTTCGAACTTGAGGTCTCAAAGCACACAACTTTGTGTAACAAGGGTGTTTTTTCTTTCAGTATTATCTCGCAACTTCGATGACCGATTGAGCTCACATTTTCACAGGTTTGTAAATGTATGCATATGTTGAGATACAGCAAGTGAGAAGACTGGTCTTTGACAATTACCAATAGTGTCCAGGGTCTTTAAGCGCAATTATGACACCATTCGTTGATCTGGCATTATTTTATGGTCGCGTAAACATAACATGACCAGGGCCCAATTTCATACAGCTGTTTAAACACAACAACTAATATGCTAAACACAACAAAATTATGCTTACCAGAAAAAGGGTATCAAACTGCCTTGTCGCATGTATCATTTGTGATTGGCATACTTCTCATTTCTGCTTAGCAGAATATTGTTAAGTAATATTTATTGCTTAAGCAGCTCTATGAAATCATTTGTGATTGTTATACTGCTCATTTCTGCTTAGCAAAAAGTTGTTAAGCAATATTTATTGCTTAAGCAGCTCTATGAAATTGGGCCCTGAATCAGTCAGTATACATATTCTGTGAGCTCTGCCCACACTGCAGCCTTAGTTTCTATGGCAAAGGTCTTACCATCACATTGAGCCCAATTTTAAGCACAATAAATAGCTAAGTACAACAAAACTTTGCTACCAAGAACATGGCTACAAACTAAAACTACCATGTCAGATAGATAATTTGTGACTGGTATCTTGATAATTTCTCCTTAGCAGACAATTGTTAAGCAATATTTTCTGCTTAGCAGCTCTACGATATTGGGTCCAGTGTAGGAATATTGTTTATTACATTGTAATTGCTTGTATATGTACATGAACAAGATGTAGTTGAAACTGTGCAAAATGTTGTAAACCTGATGTAACTATATCTCCACAGAATCGCAACAATACAATACCAAAGGTGCTGCTTGTTTAATCATAGAGGAAGGATCTCTGTCCTTCCTCTATGGGGTAATAGTGATTGACCCTCGATCCCTCCAGTGTTCTTTATACACTTTTATGTGTGTATATCAATTTTATCATCAATTTTGAACCCACAAATTTAAAGACAATTGATTCCCAAAAACTTGAGTGGCTGGCGGTAAATGAAGTCAAGGCCAGTGCCCAATTTCAGGGAGCTGTTTAAATAAGAAATATTGCTTACACGTTTTCTGCTAAGCAAAACCGAACAGGATACCAGCCACAAATAATAAATGTCGCATGGTATTTTGCCTGGTAAACGTATTCTGGTAAGCATAATTACATTGTGCTTAGCTGCTCGATGAAACTGGGCCCAGTACACAGGGTATTTTGAAATCAGAAAATAGAAGGCCAAGCCAAACAAAATGATGATGACTTTTGTTAATGTTGATCAAGGCTGGGAATAGGGTCCGATTTCATGACTCTGCTTACCCCCAAAATCTGCGCTTATACAATCACCTATCTCCGCTTTTACTGTGCAAACGCCGTTTTTCTGTGCATAGTAAAGGAGTAAAATTCCAAGCTAACCTTTGATATACGCATGACGAAAGTGCTGAATTCCCTGCTTCCGTAAGCACCGATTCTTTGCTTTACGGTAGATAAACGGAGCCATAAAATTTGGCACAGAGTGTTCGTGTACATTCTTTTGTTGTAATAATATTCAAGTCGGCAGAATCTTTGCGAGTACAAACCCATTTTAACAGTGAAATTTACCTATAGAGCAGTGTTGTTTTGAATTACTGTTAGTTAATTTGTTTTAATAAAAATTATGATTATTTCTTAACCTTTTGACTGGAAGGTAATTTGTTTGATGAATGCGTCTGTTGTTCTGCCGTTTCCTTGTTGGTTATTACTTGAAAGTTTTTGTTGGTCCCTCTGCTGCCACTTCAATGGTTGTATCGAAAGGCAAAAAGTGACTTTGAGAATACGATTGAAGCTAGATGAGGTCAAAGGGAAAGGCAGTGGACACTGGGATGCTGTACACAACTTGATTGGTAAATGTACATACCCTATCCCATCATAGTCAGGCTGTATACCAAGTTGTACATAACTCAATCACTGTTATACCATAGAGTATACCAAGTTTTCCGCCTTTTCCCATATAGTTCCACAGGCAGGGAGCTGTACACAACTTGATTGGTAAATGTACGTACCATATCCGATCACAGATAGGCTGTATACCAAGTTACAGATACGCTGTATACCAAGTTGTACATATAATAATAAGTCAATAACTGTTATACCAAGTTTTCTTTTAAATTATTTCCCTTTTCTAAAATATCCTTCTATAACCTAACCCATCCCAACCCTCCCTTACCTCCTTTTATAAGCTGTTTTCAAGTTATTTCCCTTTTTTTCAAAATTCCTTTTATAACCTAACCCACCCCCTCCTCTTTTTATAAATTGTCTTTTAAACTGTTTCCCTTTTCTAAAATACCCCTCAGAGCCACAGGTTTCGTGTAGTTTGTCGGCCTTTATGCCGTTAGCCAAATTACGCGATCTAAAACTATTTCCCCCTTATCCCCCCCCCCAAACACTTTTCAAAATGGCCAAAACTTAGCTTCGTATGTATATTTTTCTTCCTTTCGTGCCGAGTATGTACAATGGCTAGATCTTATATAACTAGTCTTCACACTCATTATATGCACACTAAGTACAGTGATACTCTTGTTCTAAACGGTTTGTGTCTTTGTCGTTTAGTATATCGTGAGTTATATATAGCGCAGTTACACTTTAGGTCTTTCTTATAAAAAGAAAACGTGTACTAAAAAGCAGCGGTCGCACGTTAACTTCTGCCCATGGTTTGAGAAAATCAAAAATGTCACTCTAGCGCCCCCTGCTGTCGGTCTATAGGTATTATTATGTCTATGTTTTTTTAGGGGGGGCGGGGGCCCCTCCATAAAAATCTCCCTTGTTGAGCCCCTCCCCCATGGTTTTAAACCCTTCCCTTCAGTTTACTGACTCGATGCTGAGCTAAGACTACCCAGTGTATTCCACTCTGAAAATTAAGATCTCGTGAAAGATTTTTTTACGCCACGTCCAGACCCAGTTTGGGCGCTGTCCTTGATTTCGAAATTTTGTCATTTAATATCGACCGATAATGACAAAATCCCCAAAAGGAGTAGGCCTACATCAAAATGACCCCACAAAATGACTCCACAAAATGGCCGACCGTGTTTGTTCAAAGAAAACCGTGTAATTTCGAGGGGTGTTTGTGTGGATCATTCTACCTCGACCGATCCAATTCCAAGGCAATGGTGTAAATGTCATTAATTATTTGATACAGTGCGAATTCTGTCAACATATACATTTTTGTGCAGGAATTTGTCTAGGAAGTTATTCCTGAATTTCGAATAAAATGTACCAACGTGGAATAAAAGGAAAATCACCACTTTTGAACTATTCTATCTTTTGGAAACTGTGTGCGTCAGAAAAATGAGCCTTGACATTGTGCCTTCCTTACATCAAATTAATTTTTTAGACATTTTATTCCAATATTGGCAACAACAAACAAAATGTATGAATTACACACAAACTACAATATCAATTGAAACATCATTCAAGACAGGCCTACTCTGTTACATAAACAGTTCCTGCCCCCCCCCCCCCGGTTCCGGCCTCAAAAACATAATTATATTTTAAAGGCATTGGACACTATTGGTAATTGTCAAAGGCCAGTCGTCTCACTTGGTGTATCTTAACATAATGCACAAAATAACAAACCTGTGAAAATTTGAGCTCAAGTGTTCATCGAAGTTGCGAGATATGAATGTAAAAAAAAACACCTTTGTCACACGAAGTTGTGTGCTTTCAGACGCTTGATTTCGAGACCTCAAGTTCTAAATCTGAGGTCTCGAAATCAAATTCGGGGAAAATTACTTCTTTCTCGAAAACTACGTTACTTCAGAGGGAGCCGTTTCTCACAATGTTGTATACTACCAACAGCTCCCCATTACTTGTCACCAAGTAGGATTTTATGCGAATAATTACCAATAGTGTCCACTGCCTTTAAATAAAGACCGTTATTGAAATCCGAGTATAACAATTATACAAATCTGAGTATAAGAAAATAAAGGTATACATAATAGTCTGAGTAGGAAAACTGACAACAGTAGCTCCTGGTTATTGTATTGTTGTCTTCTCTAAAAGAGTATTGCTAAATTAATACTTCAACGCATGATGACGCATGACAATAACAATTATCTCACGTTCAAATTCTGTTGGAATTAAAAACTGATATATTTTTCATGAACCACCACCATTATTTTGAAGTGAAATGATTAACAAAATGCATAATACTATCAAAAGCTGAAGTGCTAAGTTTTGATTGACATTATTGACGTGGCATTATGTTTTGGAATAATTTGAGTTACTCAATTAAACCTTTAATCACTCTTCCTGCATTCACAAGAAAATTTAAAAAAAAACTTCTTGATGCTTATTCGTAGGTTTGAAGTATATTGTTAACTTACATCATATATTAGCCTCTGTCGTGTATTCTGTTTGTCTATTCTGTCTTGTGTTTTCTTTCTTCTGTATAGTATTTTATGTTGTTTGTCTGTCCATAGGTTAAGGCACAAAAGCCTCTGCTTCACCCTAACCTAATTGTTGTCCTACTTTAAAAGCTTCCTAATATATAACTATCTAATCATTGTAAACTTTCAGATTCTAAGATACTAAGTAATACTGTAAACTACTCCTAATTTGAATATAATTATTAAACTTTGTAAAATGTGTAATTGTACATGTAGGGCAGCAATGAAATAAATGTGTGCAAATATAATGTAAATATGTATCTTCCCTTGAATCAAAATACGCACCATTATGAGTTTGCCTGTTTTTGTATATATTATATTATAATCACCTAATTCTTTCTACAGCGGTCGGCCCAAAATAATTCAAGATCACTCCGTCATGTTTTGCATCCTAAAGGCCCCGCTATGTTTACATTGTAGAGGGGGGGGGGTGACAAAAGTCCTTGATAATAAGTTCTTGTGATAGGATAAGCACAGTGTAAAAACTACATACAAAAGAGCGTTCCACCCACAGTCTCATAATTGTATCGAGTGTAGGAAATTGTTTTGCATGGTGGAGATATGTAAGGTTAACGGTAACACCATTGTAATGATAATCTATATAAACAAATAAAAATTTTAAAAATGAGTTGGGGTGGTATCGAAACCGTTGGTTTCAACTCGACATTTTCGATCAGTGGCTCTCTAATTGTCTTGTGGAGAACCGCAAACTTACTATGATCATGGAGCTCCTTCTGTATAGCTCCATGCTATGATATATCAAGTGTATACAAATTGATATTTGAGACTGAAATTTACCCCAAATCCAATATTAGGTAAAGATTACAACTGAGGGGAATTTAAGAGTGTAGTGACATTTTTTTATTATTTTCTTTTTGAGGGGGTTGGTATTTAACCAACATTTAACACCAAAATTGATGAGATTTCGTCTTTGGGTTTCTTACGCAGTGGAATCAGCGTTGGGTTGCGAGTCAAAGTCAGCGCCAGGAACCATCGGTTGCGGACCCGGGAGGACATCACGCGATCGACGGTCGGTACGGCCGGACGGCAAGAGGAGGGGCCCTCTGAGGTAGTCTGCGAACAGCCTTGGGGAATCAAGCAAAATATACCTTTTTTTAAGAGCTAGGAAAAAACAGAAAGAGCTTAACTTAACAACTATTGATCAACTATAATGTTAGCACCAAACTTTGATATTGAGCTTTGATAATGGGCATAACCCCTTTTTTATACATTCCATGGCTTTTCTGATAGGCAAGAAAATACACTGGTAACACTGGTACAGTCATTTAAAAAAAATATGTTCTGTGTCTTGATTTCCACATAACCTCAGCTGAAGTCTCGAATTCAAGCATCTGAAAGCTCACAACTTGTGCGACAAGGGTGTTTTTTCTTTCATAATTCTATCGCAACATCGACGACCAATAATATTGAGTTCGCATTTTCACAGGTTTGTTTTGATGCACATTTTGAGATATCGTCAAGTGAGAAGACTGGTCTTTGACAATTACCAATAGTGTCCAGTGTCTTTAAATAAACAAGAGATCACATCAACACAAATTGGGAAAGCATTGTTTAAAGGCAGTCGACACTATTTGTAATTGTCAAAGACATAGCCTTCAAAGTTGGAATACCTCAACATAAGCATAAAATAACAAACTTGTGAAAATTTGAGCTCATTTGGTCATCGATCTTGCCAGATAATAATGGGGAAAAAACACCCTTGTCACACAAAGTTGTGTGCGTTTAGATGGTTGATTTCGAGACCTCAAGTTCTAAATCTGAGGTCTCGAAATCAAATTCGTGGAAAATTGCGTCTTTCTCTAAAACTATGGCACTTCAGAGGGAGCCGTTTCTCACAATGTTTTATACCATCAACCTCTCCCCATTACTCGTTACCAAGTAAGGTTTTATGCCAATAATTATTTTGAGTAATTACCAATAGTGTCCACTGCCTTTAAAGGATTCACAACAATCCACTGATGATGCATCTAATTAACTGCTCAAAGGCGCAATTTACCTTCATTGACAACGGCGTATATGTTTTCAGCTGGGCCAGGTAGAGGGGTTGAGTCACGTTTTCGCTGAGCGATCAACTCGTTCAGCAAATGGCAGAATGTGATGACAACGGGATGTGTATGAGAAACCTCAAGTTGCAGGAAACTGATGTAAGCCGTGAACGCTGGCGGGAAAGGATTTAATAATACGTTTTAATAATAATTAATAGTAATAATAATGATGATCAAAGGAACATTTCAAATGAGTTTATTTTTGTGCTAACTGAGCATTTGCTGGCAATGTAAGCAAAGTAAGAAATGTAATACAAATGCATATCAATGGGAGACTTTTGACAAATGTACATCAATGTGAGACTTTTGAACGCTAGGTGGCATGACATTTGGCCACTAACATGTGTAAAATAAGCACGCTATTTTCGTGCTTAAGCAAATTTTTTGCCGGGGTTTGCTCAGTGTATTTACTATACGCCTCTCTTAATACTTATGCATGACGTCATAAGTCTTACCCATCACTTGCAGTGGCTGCGCCCATCGCCTCGTTTTGAGTTAGCATTGTGACGTACCTCATGCATATATAAAGAGAGGCGTATAGAGTGTGTTCGTGGGAAACCTAGGGGACGAGTGTGACCTCACGCCTACTCGTCCAAACACTGTTCAGATAATGACATATGCTCTTACCACCATCACGTGATTCCCAGTCACGCTGCATAGCGCATCGGTCAACTCGACCAATGAGAAACAGTCCAATCACAACACTGTCCAGCAAACGAAATAAACCCGCCAGTGCGGCTTGGATAACATTAACAAACATCGAGAAGTAGAAGACAACGTGGAACACACGTCTGGAATTGGAAAAAGACAGAAAACAGGAAATGATAATGCGGAAACTATACGTGTTTGTGATGGTCTTTTAGATTCTGTTTCCCCAATAACATCTATAATGTCATCTATAATGTCGGTGCGGTACTACTCACTGCTAAAATAAAGGTTTCGAACTGCCTCCAGCTACCGGGTAATCTCGGTGGTCTAGTGGTAAGACACTGCTCTAGAATTTCAAGGGTCATGGGTTCGAATCCCACCCGAGTAATACCTGTGATTTTGTTTTCACAGCACTCGGGAAAGTACAGTGCTCACACATCGGTGTAAGGGTAAATCCAAATCAAGTATATAATTCTTTGTTCAACTCGGACCCCACACAAGGGAATTCTTTAGCAAAGGTAATAATAATTTTAAAAAATAGCAGGACCCCATCAAACCGGATCCGTAAGGTAGAGTTGGCATGCACGCATTAAGGTCTACCACAAGTCAATATAGAATAAACTAAATGTAAATGTTCAAGAAGTTCTACGGTGCATCTCAGATTAAAATTGTTGGGGTATATTTGCAAAAAATTTGCTAAAGCTGCTGTAGGCTAAGTTGTTATCGTTTTTTATTTTAAGAGTGGTTACCAAATTGTACAACTTTATTTTAACAACACTGTGTTTACCTGTTATCAAGACCAAGGTAAGTCTTTCTTTTCCGGAAAATATTTAGAGATCGGTCCTCATCATCTGCCCTCTGTAGGAACACTAAACGAGTCATTGCGGCTTGTACAACACCCAAAACAAAGAACAGCACAAGGGTCAGCCTATATCAAAAATCAAGATCACAGAAGTCTCAAAGCGCTTCAAACGTTACTACCCTTGATCGCATGGCCATTTAATTCATTCCCTAAAAAACATCTCAGTTCCCCTCATTTACCCCATGGTGGAGAGAAGCAAATTAGAGTTAAGTGTCTTCCTCAGGGACACAAGAGTGCCACGACCGGGACTCGAACACACACACTCTGCTGAATAGAAACACCACCAGAGCTTGTTCATCAGAGTAAGGTTACCAGCCAAAATTCCACCTCAGATGTACTTATTCTGACTGGTATCCTGCTTATTTCCTCTAAAAAACAGGAATTTGTTAGGCAAAATTATCTGCTTAAGCAGCTCTGTGAAATTGGGCCCCGGGATAGATTGATGGAAATTAATTAAGATAAGTGAAGACCCGTCGAGGTTAGGGCACTCTTAGCAGTGATTTTTTTTCTTTCATTTTTGTATAATTATACAAAGCATTTGTCGGTCTTTATCTGTCTTTATCTGTATTTACATACCAATATTCCTCAAGAAGGGAGACGAACCATATTTCGATTATTACAAAACAGACCAAGAGGACGATCAGTAGAATATCAACACCTGCAATGAATCAAAATTCTAAAGGAAACAACTTTGTTCGTGACACTTCGGATGGGACGTAAAGCCGTTGGTCCCGTGTGTTGTGAAACGCACTCAAAAGAACCAAGTGCTCAAAGGTGCACAAGAGAAGGGGTTCGCTCCGATGTTCCTGGTTTGATTTGCAGCATATTGCGCCACAGCACCTTGTAACATTACATGGTGCTATGTATTAAAAAAAAGGAGTAGGTCTCATAACGCCCAACATACCTTGTAGGACATATACTGTATGTTACAGTACCTTGAGCTTCACTGAGTGACAGATAAGAAGAAGCTACTATTATTATTACCATTATTTGCTGTTTAACTTATACAAGGTTAAACCTTAGTATGGAAGCTCATAAGTAATGAAGTTCACACAAGAACCGTTTTATTTCTGTAAAAGTGAAGCCGTAATATTTGAGAAAACGATATCTTAAAACCTAAAAGAAACACGTAAGAACTGATTACGGTTATTACAGCCAAGATAAAGGGCAATAAATTTACATTCTAAAATGTTGATTTTGTTTTACTGTTTTCAGCCAAAATTGCCACCGTTTTGTTGTTTCATGCATGTGGCTGATCACACAAAACATGGACGCCGCAAGCTATAGAAATCTTGAATCATTTACTTTTAACAAAGAGTTTAATATTAAACTATGTTGTATTGACGTGACAAACCCGGTGGATGTGTGGAGGTTCGTATGTTTCAACCCCATCAAACAATTCCCCAAAATATTGTGATGATGGGATGGTCAAATATATAGAGAGTGATTCTGATGAAAAACAACTATACTTTTTGTTTATGCTCACCAATTATGGCAAACGCGAGGCGAAAACCAATATAGCGTGTACTCTGCATCTGTGGAGAACAAGTTTACATACAGGGCCAAATTTCAAAGAGCTGCTAAGCACAACATTTTGCTTAGCACGACATTTTTGCCTTGATGACAACAGTTTTAACAACCAAATGTCCACGTGATTTTCAGGATAAGCAAATAACAGCTGAATACCAGTAACAAGCAATATGCAACAAATGGAAATTTGGTTGGTAATCCTGTTTTTATCAAGGAAGAAATTTCATGCTAAGCAAATTGTTGTGCTTAGCAGCTCCTATAAAATTGGGCCCAGGTAAGAGCGTCGTTTGCTCACAGCTCTCCTAAAAGTAACTTTCACATCATCAAAAAAACATTCACAGTATAGAAAACAATGTTCATTGCAGCTCTGCTTGGCTATGCTGGATTTAGCTTCGCTTCGGGCATAGTCATGGTTTTGACATCACCTTGGCCCTATAATTTTAACTGTGCCCCTCATAGCAGTCAATATTTCCATATTAGCCACCAGTAGAGGGACTGACCTTGACTGGCTCGAGGGACTGATGGGCAAGTCTACGACTCAGGATCAAACCATGGAGGTACTCTATGATCAATACAGTCACTACTAATTAATTGGTAAAGCTGCCTGTTGTGTGACAAGAGTCCCGTTTTATTTCCTGTTGGTGAGTTATTGTGTCACGGAAACCAGTCGGCTCGCCCCCAGCAAAGTCGCCCCTATAGCAAAGTGCGACCAAGCAAACGTTTTTGATATTGCATCGTCCACGAGAATGGCAACACTTTTTACTTCTAAAATCTAACTACGTAAATAACGGGGTTTTTTTGCACAGAAAACTTGCTTGATTCAACTTCCTTTTTGGTTTCTTGGTGGGGACAGTTTGAGTGAAGTTCTGCCAGTGGCCTCACGATCAGGAATACGGTTCAGAAAACATAAACAAAGATTTTTTTCAAAGTGAAAGCTACCATTATGGCCTCGTTGCTGAGAACAATTCCTGCCTGGAAGGACCGATCGCCTTTCCATAGTTGCAAAGTGTGTTCTCTGTTGGAATAAAACATCAACAAAATCATGTTATATCCTACTACAATACAACAAAAGTAAACACTTTAATGGAGATGTTAAATTTGCATCGGGGATAATGAATATTAATGACGGTTTACCCATACCGATGTATACTCAGTACTTCCGAGCTATGTGACTCAAACTGCCTCTAGCTACTGGGCAATCTAGGTGGCCTAGTTGGTATGACATTGCTCTAGAATTGCAAAGGTCGTGGGTTAGAATCCCACCCGAGTACACGGAGCGGATGCTTATCAGTTTTTTCTCGATTTTTTCGATTTTTGGTTATCATCAGGATTGCTCTCTGTAGTCTGATTGATAAAGTTAATTCTCTGTATGTACTGTTTGTGTGTTGCTTGTGAATAAATACATAAAATAAATAAAAGATCGAAAGATAAATAAAGTTGAATACTCACCTGTACCGCTTCTGAGCATCAATATTTGACAACATGCAGACTATGAAGGAGACAACAGTGGCGAGCTAGAACGTCACTGCAAAATATAATAATTATCGAAAACAACGATCAAAATAAGACACTGGGCTTCAGTTTATACAAGAAGAGATTTGTACAGGCTCTGATGCTAACGTGTGATGCCGCAGTTTACATCATCATTTTAATAGTGGATACCTATTTGCAAGCTAATACAAAATGGTAGAACTCACAAAAAAAGTTGCAGACAAAGTTCTTTTATGTAATCAACAACGGTACAGTGTTAAAACCGTTAGTTTCATACGTTTTTGTTTTTTTGTGGGTTTTTTTGTGGGTTTTTTTTTTTTTTTGGGGGGGTAGGTTTTTTCCCAGGTACATTTTTTTCAAAGATGAATTAATTTCAGATATTAACAGATGTATGAACTTCTTAATGGCCCACCGGGACAGAACATCGACACGTTCAATTTTGCACCAGATCAAATATGACCAAAACCATTTTATTTAGATCTTTATCAACCATGCAATAATAAGAAGTCAGATGCACTGCAAGACATTAGACTTACCTTTTAAGTCAACTCCGAGCACTAAGTTCGAAAAAGCTCCGTACATTTCAACAAGTGGCATAAAGTAACTGATATTTACTGTGCAGTTCTGGATAAAGAAAACAATAGAAATAAACTTGGTGTTAATATGGAGCCCCTGGAGGGACATATTTTGTCCCCTCCAAGTACTGTTTTGTTCCCTCACAATCATGTCGTTCCATCGAAACAACAGCGTCCCTCTGGAGGGGATTGAATAAAGCAACTTCGAGGGAACAAAATAACTTCGAGAGGTAGGGCCTACTGGTAAAAGAATACATCAATACCTCTCCAAAAGGTTAAAAAACACATTTATTACCCCTAAAAATACATTTATTACCCCTACAAATGTCATAAGGACAGTTTGATCAATCACTAAAGGGACACGTTGCCTTGGTCCGGGCGAGTTGGTCTATGAAAAGCGTTTAAAAACCGTTTGTTATAAAATGCATATAGCCATATAATGATCTACCCAAAAATGCCTCGAAATTGCACGGTTTTCCTTATACGTCGTGAACTAACACTGGCACGCCATATTGTTGAGTCAAATTATTGACTCCACAAAATGGCCGACCATGTTAGTTCGCAAAATAAAAGGAAAACCGTGCAAATTCAAAGCATATTTGTGTGGATCATTATATTCTACTTTTAAAACATCTTTCCACCCATGCATTTTATAACAAACTGTCGCAAACGGTTTTCGTACATTGTAAAAAAAAAAATCGGTACAATTCACGGCGCTTTACCTGGCAGCTAGGGTGCCAGGTAAAGTGCCGTAAATTTCACGGTGGAAGTTTTGCAAACTACCCCTTCAAGGCACAATTTACAAAACTTCCACTGTGAAATGTACTGCACTTCACCTGTCACCCTAGCTGCCAGGTAAAGCACCTTAAATTTTACGGATTTGTTTACAGTGTATTGACCATAGAGCTATATATAGCTCTATGGTATTGACCGATTTCACCTGACGTCATCAGCAGAAAAATCTCGAATGGAATGCGCCATACTGGTGGGCAATTTCACTGTGCGTTTTTATATTAACTCTATGCTGCGCGTTATGCAGTGAAAGTATGCATTTTAGGCTACGCGGCGTTAATACACGTAAACCTAACTGCCCACCAACATGGTGAGCGTGGCATCAGTCGCCGCGTGTGACACGTGTGCAAGTTGTCAAAAGACCAACTCGCCCGAACCAAAGCAACGTGTCCCTTTAAATTGTACAATTTGTCAGGCGCCATTCCAATGCTCGTTCATGAGCACCGTAACTTTAAAGGACCAATACACCCAATCTGCGATGAATATAACATTGGTTGGATGAGTTTATTGAAAACTAAACGATAACAGGATTTTTACTTGATAACATGTCATAAAACTTTCTCAAACTTGATCTTACCAAGTATGTCAGTAACAATACCATAGCAAGGACAGAAGTGTTCTGTCTAGAAAACTTGAAACCTGCAAAGTGGAAAACATTATTATTACAAAATGTACAACTTATGCATCATGATATAACGACATGGTGATGAGTCAGTGTAGGCCTATATTCAGTTTGCAATAACACCTGTAAATGCTGTGCAAGATATTTTAAAGAAGTTCTTTTTTTTTATTCTAGGTTATGTCAAATTACCATAAAATGTAATCACATTTGTTTAGAAGGATGTTATTAAGGCGCATGGAATGTGAATAAAATTCATGTCACAATTAATCGCGCCACCAAGAGAGTGCACAAGAAAAGGTGATTTTTACAGCCATTATACATTTTCGGATCAGAAAAAAAGGTTCCCAGATTTACAAATAACTTACAGGGTTTACAGAAGGTAAGAGTGAAAGACTTCTCTTGAAATGCTAATCCATGAAATGCTTTAATTATTGAGAAAACATTAAAACAATTACCAATTCTCGATAGCGAGAATTACGGATTTATTTTAAACACATGTCATGACACGGCGAAACGTGCGGAAACAGGGATGGTTTTTCCCGTTATTTTCTCCCGACTCCGATGACCGATTGAGCCCTAATTTTCACAGGTTTGTTATTTTATGTATAAGTTGTGATACACGAAGTGTGGGACTTGGACAATACTGTTTACCGAAAGTGTATAATGGCTTTAAACAGAGATATTATTGCCATTAATTAGTAATTGTGCTTCTAATTTTGTTTCAATTATGGTGTTAAACAACTGCCTTTTAAAGAACCAGCTATTGGTGGCGCACTCTATTTTGACTTGCGTGAGTCTCACTGCTTTATAGGGAGGTTTAGCTGCACGTTCCGCGTGAACGTGAACGTGAACGTCAGAAACCTGTGTCGTTAAAATCTCACGTTTTTAGCATAATTGAGGCTACCATTTTTCACGTCAGGTACTTACGTGCGCGCAGACTTCATACTTGAGCATGCAATAATATGCCCAAAGTGGTGACGTCACCCAGAAACAACACAAAGTTTGACGTTCACGTTCACGTTTTTGCTCGCTAATATTCCGTACCTCTTTCATGGTAAAAATATTTTCGAAGTTCTCGCGATATGAAGTTTCCTCCACTACAAAAAGAGAATAAAGTTACAAGAGATTTTGGATCATTATGACTTTTGTTAGTACAAATAAAAACGGACACAATGTCTCCTCCAGTTATTTTCGAGGGACGACGGCCATTTTCGTCCATTTTAAAGGAACATTACAAAATTGACAAGAAAAACTAAGACCACATATTTTTATATACAACTTACACTGTCTAATGATGATGATTGTAGAAAACATCCTTTGAAATATTTCTGTCTGAAATGTCATATTTCATGAGAATTATATAAAACTAAACCTCCAGTTTGGAGTTATCACTCATTGAGCGTTTTATTCATTTTCTTAATCGATGTCATAAATAATATGTGTAATAAATATTATGTGTAATCGGTTTCTCACTATATTCTTGTGACCCAGATGGCTGATCGATCTCAAACTTCTATACTGGACCCAATTTCATGGCTCTGCTTACCGCCGAATTATGCGCTTACGATCACGATTCCCCGCTTGACGTGCAAGCGCCGAATTTCTGCGCTTGCCTTGTAAGCGTAGAATGCCTAGTAACGCGAAGTACGCACGCGCATAAGTCAAAATTCGCCGCTTACCCGAGAACTACGCTTGCCGTGCACCGATTATGTGCTTATGGTAAGCAGAGCCATGAAATTGGGCACAGGTTAGTCACTTTATGAATATGGTGGATTACATAAAGTGCTTACACTGCCAGCAGCTGTTTTGTCAGCAATTCTTTTTTGTAATTTTCCTTTAAGCTCGCGAAAAAAGGCATGCTTTAGGTGAAGTTTTGAGGATGGGTAATGAAGAAGATTGTTTGATGTTCTGAGGAACATCCCAAAGTCCATGACTCACATAATATGCCTTGAAATTGTGTGGTTTTTCTGTAATTTCATGACAGAACACGGTCCGCCATCGCAGGACAAAAGTGTTCTGGTGCTGGTTGTATTTCAGTAGGCAAATTTATGACTTTTCAATCGCCACGCACTCATAACAACACACTGTATAATTCCAAACATGAAAAATGTTCGAAGGCGTGTGTGCCCCTATTTAATAACTTAATATTCAATTCAATTATATTTACTACTCCTTCGGTTGTGGTCTTGACAGCAAATACTTAGTCCTTTGGTAGAAATGAGATTCCTGAAACTTTGAGGATGCAGACTGACTTGGTGCTGTGTTTCCCTTAAGACTCTGTAATTTAAACACACATGCCGACGTGTAAGTCAACCAACATAGGTCAGCGTTTAGCTTTTATATCCAACAGTGACTGGTTTCTAGGTTCGTTTTATTCAGTTTTTATACATAACTCTATGGTTTTATTCTTATATATAACTCTATGGTTTTATTCTATTTTCACGCCACTGCAATGAGGAAGGCAGAAGGGACACCATTTTCTTCTTGACTTGTGGCGCCAGTATTATGAGCATTATAAAGTTTTGTCCGAATTTGCGGCTACAGCTACGGCTACGACTGTTGCCAAGGCTGTTGCTAAGGAATTTATAGTTGTCGGTAGATGGCTCAACATCGACTTGCTCTGAGGGACTGGGCAAGTCTACGATTTTCTTTCTTTTCCGAACCCATCTTGGGCTCTGGCTCTGGCTTGGGTTCCGTCACCAATTTTGGAATAGTGCTACGGCTTGATTTGCTCCATCATCCTTAGCAACACTCATAGCAACAGCCGTAGCCGTAGTTTTAGCCGCCAATTCGGATACGGCCTGTGACGCAGTTTGGAAAAGGCCCGTGGCTCAACTGTTTCTATCCAGATGTTTTTTTGTAAAATAATTTTTCTCCAGTAATTCATGCCGTTATATAACTATAACATGTAACCAATCAATCAGGTTTTGTTATCTTCTGGGTGTGACCGAATGAGCAAAGGATGGACGAGGATTTGGCTTCACAACACAAATTTTGCCATTTTGACGGGAACAACTTGTCACCAAAAACGAACAGACCTTATCGCAAATACTCGGTACCCACGAGTAATGCGTGGAGTGAGATGCATGCTGGTCTAGCTAGAGATCAAGTTTGATTACTAGCTAGACCAGCATGCACCTCATTACAGTTAGCACTTGCGCAATAGGTATTTGCGAAAAGGTCTATGCCCCAGCATACGCTTTATAAGTTCAACTGCATATTTTATTTAACTTACCGAAAGCTGGTTGAGTCTTAATCGGTTTAAGTATTTCACCAGCCCGTGCCCAAACCGGAACGTCAAGAGGACGAAAAACACAAAGCCGGGTCCACTTATTAATGGATCTGACTAGGTAATTTTAACGAAAGAAAAAAACACATTAAGTGCATACACCAACGGCGCAACACGGCGAGAGTTTGGACACAATTTTTGCAATACACCTTTTATTAAACAAAATAGGTTTTCTTTTCAAATAATAGCAATATGTGTAAGAATCGAGACCAGGTGGTTTCACTGCAAAGTTAAAGTGGCACACCTGCTTCGTTTGGTATATGTTGGCTTCAAAATAGACCCAAACATGAGTTCTCATGAGAAGAGTTCACAATAAACACCTCTACATTCACATGTGTCCATTTACTCATGGGTGATGAGAAGCAATCGTAGTTAAATGCCTTGCTCAAGGACATAAGTGTCATGACCGGGAATCGAACCCGCAGCCATTCTAACTTAAGTCCTAACTTAAGTCTATGTTATACAAAAATATAAAAACTGTCATCTTGAAATGTGTAAAACCGGATCCCTGCCAACGATATAAAAAGGAGTATGATATACTCGTGTGATATTTCGAAGAAAAACAAAATATCGGAGACATTTCTTAAGCAAATTACCAGTTTAAAGGGTAGTTCTTTTTCGCATCCTGCGAGTCGACCAATGAAGAACACAGTCCTAAAGACACAAAATAGGTGACAACAAAAAGTAAACAAAAAACCTTTGAAATTTCAAGTAGTTTGCGGCTCTCTCGCCAATGATAAAAGTCCAGGGGTGGACTTCGCAAAGTGTTAAGACTATAGGTCTAATCTCGCGTTAGGACGGGTGACTCGTCCTAACTAGCCATACGTTATAAATATCTCCTAGGATTAGTCCTAAGTTAGGATTCCTAACTCTTTGTGAAATCGACCCCAGGGTTCTTCGGTAATTCGCAAAGATATCGTTCTCACCATATTAGACTGTAGAAAACCCCAATCGCTTTTCCAGTCACTTTGTGCTTGGTGCCCAGGCACAAAAAGATCGGATAACTTGCCGTACACACTAAGAGCGCCTTCCAAATTCCGCTCAGGAATCCCAGGACTTCTGCAATGATATCAAGATATAAAAACGTACATAGGTGCCTGAAGGGTCATGACCTCGTGAACGTCATAGCTCGAAAGCTATTGGTTCATTCACCAAAACTTATGCCGCGCGGTCTTGTAAAGCCAACGTTGATTGGTCAGTGATGAGGTCATGGTTCCCCCGTCTCGCACTCGGGCTTATGCTTCCAAAAGAGAGACGTTAAAATGTGCACATTACAAGAACCCCGGGAAAAAAGATGGCAGGCCCCATTCACAAAAATGTGGATACCAAATACAAGATATTATGTAATGTACACGGGAATGAAATGGGTTCCAACTTATCAAGCAAGGCCGTACTACGTTTTTAGGTTTTGGTGGATCTTTATTAACTCTACTACCGCGGAGTGTGTTCTTTAATTGGTTTCAACGTTTTGACTAGCTTGCTCCATAGCTAAAGTAGTATGTCCCGGTCGATTTCTACCTCCCGCCCAGGTTGTATAGTTAAAAAGCAAGACAGTTCTTTTCAGAACTGATAAATCTCCCGAATTTCGAAAATCTACTCTGTGATATTAGAATAACAGCTAACCAATTCTCTAAAGAACAAAATCTACTTGGCAAGTATGGTGTTACCGCAAACCAAATTATAAAATTTAGTGATACCGCATGCGCACAGTACAATGCATCAAATCCGGTATCATAACCTCATTCTGGTTGTTGGCGCTTAGTTCATTTTCTTCCGTAAGTGCGGATTATTTGCTTACGGTAAGCAGTGCCATGATATTTGGGCACTGCAGACAGGAGACACGATAAAGATGGTGAACTGAAAGAGTAAGAGTGCATACCTCTCAGCATTAACGGAACGGTGTCAGTCGAAGGTTGTGTGACGGATTCCTGGTTATCGTGTGTAATCTTATTGAAGACCAGGACAGACACACAAACAAAAGCTAAAGCCGATGCCAGGCGGTCATTGTAAGCGTCAATAAGATTAATAGGACTGCCAAAATTAAGAGGAAATAAAGTTATAATCAATTAGTGACATGAGCACGTTTGTGGATTTATGCGCTTTATAAGTTTTCATTATTATGAGTATTTTGTTTTAATTTTTTTCTTTTTCTTCACACCCCAAAATGTATAAAAAGTTCTTTCTAGTTTTTGTTTTCATTTCGTTTATTTAATTTATAAATTTGGGCTGTGAAGCGCAAAAATTCCACAAAAGTGCTCAAGGCACTATAAAATCAATACACATGTACAATGATCAAAATGGAAACGCAAGCCAAAGCTTGTTTAAAAGAAATCCAGTACTTCTCGTAAAGAAAATAATACAAAATGCAATAACTACAACAACAACAAAAACATACGAAAGGTAAAAATAAAACGTACCATTTACTCAATGAAAAGATGGGTCTTAAAGTTTTTTAATTGGGTTAGAGAAACAGTTGATTTTACTTGTGCTGGTAATATGTTTTCGTCTAGGCTCCCCATGAATGACTGTATATTATGGGCTCGATAGGGAGGTTGAAGAATTGTAAGACTGGATTTCCCGAGAAGGTCATCAATGTATATACACGGGCATTGTTTGTGAGTGATTTATACGGCACGTTTGTACCTAGGCCTATTCCTACTGCTTATACTAGTATAGGCCTAACCAGAGTAACTCTTTCAAAATAGGCGTTGGTGGCATGAAGTCAATACAAATTCGACACTATTTTTTTTTTAAATTTGCTAGACATTGTTATACAGACATGGGCCATTTGTTTGTTTGTTTTTTTTTTTGTTTTTTTTGTATTTATGGCTTTCTATAGTTTTTCCGACCTCGTTGGTGTGACGTTGCGAAAGAAAGGTCGTCTTTAAGTTTAAGACATGACATTAAAGTTAGTTTGATAATGGATACTGGGTATTCGCTGTACAAACCTATGAGAATGTCCTATGTCCAATAAATAAAAGCAACATCGATATTCGCTGTGCAAAGTGAATGACCGATATCCAATATAAAAGCAACATCGATATTCACTGTACAATATGTGCATGTCCAATTTAAAAGCAACATCGATATTCGCTGTACAAACCTATGGGAATGTCCAATATCCAATATATCAAAGTAACACCGATATTCGCTGTACAAACCTATGGGAATGTCCAATATCCAATATCAAACTAACTATACTGTCATCTCATAAGACCCGTTATTAAAGGCAGTGGACACTATTGGTAATTGTCAAAGACTAGCCTTCACACATGGTGTATCTCAACATATAAATGACTATTCGTTCATCGAAGTTGCGAGATAATAATGAAAGAAAAAACACCCTTGTCACGCGAAATTGTGTGCGTTTAGATGGTTGATTTCGAGACCTTAAGTTCTAAATCTGAGGTCTCGAAATCAAATTCGTGGAAAATTACTTCTTTCTCCACGAAGAAGTAATACTTCTTTCTCAAAAACTATGGCACTTTAGAGGGAGCCGTTTCTCAAAATGTTGTATAACATCAAACTCTCCCCATTACTGGTCACCAAGAAAGATTTTATGCTAACAATTATTTTGAGTAATTACCAACAGTGTCCACTGCCTTTAATGTACAATGATAGCTGCTTGTCTAGTACCTAGACTACTTACGTTGCAATACCTGGCCTTCCATTCAGGAAAGTCGGCCAGAGATTCACTCTGCGCTCCAGAAAACAGAAAAAGACTATGATCGGGAGCTGATCAAAAAAAAAAAACATAATAGAGAGCGTGCTTGTGTTTGTGATTCACTCATCAAGTTCAATTATCAATGGTTTATTGCTTAAAATTTACCATGACGACCAAGAGTTGAATTACATGAAAGTACAAACTTTCAAACATCACAAAATAAAAGGGCCTATGGAAATAAAATCACTTCACTTCTCCCCATGCTAAAAAATAGAATGTTGGTCAATATCAAATTAAAGTCACCTGATGGAAGTGGTATTTTTTGAAAATAAAGCTTTTGTCTCTAATATATGTGTTTTGATGAGTTGAATCTGAATAAACAGTTAACTAAGGTTTTAAAAAATCAGTTCTTATGTTATTTACAAATTTAAGAGAAGACCCCGACCCGAGAGGGCGCTGTTCGTGACGTCAATCGAGGCAGACTTTGACTGTAATGCGTAGAGTAAACACAATTGCAAAGTACGGACCAAGTCGTGAGTTTGTTTTTTTCCGGCAATGCCGACCAGGTGTACTGCTGCTGAATGCAGAAAAACACTTTTTGAAATGTACCAACTCACGACTTGGACGTACATGTACTTTGCACGTGTGTTTATTATACGCATTGCAGGCAAAGTCTGCCTTGAATGACGTCACAAAAGGGTCAGGCGGAGTCAGCCCCCCAAACAACTTTATATATTTTTTAAATATATCAATCGTGACAAACAATTACTAAAAAAAATGTTTTATTGTTCGTAAGCATATACTCTTATGTTTAAAAGAAAAAAATTCTATTTCCAGGAGACTTTAAAGGCACTCGACAACTTTAATTGGTGGTTTTCAATTAACCAGTATTCACATTTGGTGTAGGCATTTGGTGTACAGAAACTAATCTGTGAAAAGTTATAGTTGTTGCACATGATTGTGTGTTTGCTTTCGGATGTCAAAAGGCTTCAGCCTGACGTCTTTCAAGACTTGAGTGAGAAAATAAATAACCTCTTTCTCAAAAACTACATTATTTCAGAGGGAGCCGTTTCTCACAATGTTTTATACTATCAACAGCTCTCCATTGCTCGTCACCAAGTAAGTTTTTATGCCAACTTATTATTTTGAGTAAATACCAATAATCTACAGTGCCTTTACAATGCATTATTTAAAGAAGATCGTGTGCGTCCATTATTTAAACAGTTTATTTGACCGAGGTAATGAGTAGCATACGAACCGAAGCTAGAAGTGTGAAATCCAACCACGTATTGAAGACAAAATAGTCCCCGCATGTGGAGATGCTGCTTGTCAAATTCATCCTAACAATTGAATATTAAACGAGGAAGTTAGTATAGACGATGTGACCTGTGACATCACATGTTTACAAAAGAGCCACCAAGCCTGAACTTCCTGCAGGCATGGTTTGTACACAGCCTAATGGAAGAAAATATAAAATCTTATATTTTATGGAGATTGCGCTGTCCAATTTTTATCAACTTTTGATATGATGAAAGGGGACACATCTCAAAACTTGTCCAGCTTTTTCTTTCACAACTCTTGGATTTATTCATTCATTATTGGTTTGTTAAGGAAATTATGACACGAAATCTCATTTTTCCCATGTGACCAGTGCAGTATTTTGCCTGCCAGACTAGCAAAAGAATGTACATGGTCACACTTATATATAACCCTATGCATTGGCCGCATACAAAATAGCGCGATGCTCCCTTATTATTTTTGCCAACCAAACCGCTATGTGCAATAGACTGTGGAAGTCTCGCGCGTATTCAAACTTCCGGGACCATTGTGGTCCCAACCTTGGAGTTTTACGTTGGGGAGATTTTGTTTCGTCCATTACTAATAGACCTTTCTTTTGTTGATAAACAAACCGCCTTGGTTGGCATGGTCGGCCGAATGTTAGTAAAACACTCAATCGTAAAAACAGATGTTTTAACCAAATTCAGTATTTTCTGCAAACTTTCAATAAAAAAAAAATACCTCTCATTATTATTTGTTTTGTTTTTAACAAAATAAACAAATTTGGTTACATTGTTACCAAAAATAGCGATCTTTTCTCAATTTGCACTTACGGCTTTCCATAGTTTTCCAATCTGGGTTGGCAAAAACTCGGGCTGTGACGTTGCAAAAGAAAGGTCTATAGACCTTATGCATTGACGTCATCCAGCGGCCATCTTAGTGGAAAAACGGTGACGAAACAATCGAAACGATACGATAATCGTACAGATTTGTACGCGCGGCGCACAGGATTGGCCAATGAACAACCTCCTTTTGACCTCTAGGTGAGGGCGCCCTACTGAAATGACGTCATGTGCATAAGGTCTATGACCATACAAATGACATATGTATTATTTCGTGGAAAGGGTTTCAATCAATGTCACAGAACATTCAACTTTATTTAAAGCCATTGGACCCTTTCGGTACAGAAAAAAAAAGTTCACAGATTTACAAATAACTTACAGGGTTTACAGAAGGTAGTGATGGAAGACTTCTTTTGAAATATGATTCCATGAAATGCTTTACTTTTTGAGAAAACAGTGAAACAATATCAATTCTCGATATCGAGATACAAGGCTGGGTTTTCCCGTTATTTTCTCCCGACTCCGATGACCGATCGAGTTTAAATTTTCACAGGTTTGTTACTTTATATAGAAGTTGTGATACACGAAGTGTGGGCCTTGGAAAATACTGTTTATCGAAAGGGTCCAATGGTTTTTAAGAGCTTCGTTTTGAGTTAAAACAATTATTTATCGAAAATACAGCCGATTATGGTCCGTCGGTACGAGTATTCTCATGTCTCTGACTGTGTATCTGTGTTTTTCTATACCCGTGTCAGGTCACGTGATCACAATCATGTAAACATTTTGTCGCGCAATCGGTCTAAATAAGCAAGTTATGCCATTCAAACGTGAACAAAATTTCTTGGGAAAAAATGTTTTATTAAACAAATGCCTTTGTATGAATTATCACTATAAAAATGGGATTATAATATTTGGATGAATATTTCACAAGCTGCTTTATTTTTTATTGCGAGTTTATTGCAAACCAGATATCAGTTTATGGGTTTACTCTATCAAAAAACCTGATATAGTCCACTTCATTTGCGTATTACTTTAGTACATAGGGGGGCGCGAGGTTAATATTATGAGTGCCCTCAGCCCTGTAGTATACAGTGGACACTATTGGTAGTTGTCAAGGACTAGTCTTCACAGTTGGTGTATCTCAACATAAAAATGCATAAAATAACAAACCTGTGAAAATTTGAGCTCAATCGGTCGTCGACTTTGCGAGATAACAATGAAAGAAAGAAAAAACCTTGTGTCACAAAGTTGTGTGCTTTCTGATGCTTGATTTCGAGACCTCAAATTCTAAACTTGAGGTCTCGAAATCAAATTCGTGAAAAATTACTTCTTCCTCGAAAACTATGGCACTTCAGAGGTAGCCGTTTTTCACAATGTTTTATACTATCAACCTCTCCCCATTACTCGTCACCAAGTAAGGTTTTATGCTAATAATTATTTTGAGTAATTACCAATAATGTCCACTGCCTTTAAAGCTCATAAACATGACTTTTGGTAACTGGTACAGGATAAGCCATTACTAGGTAATAATTTAGTAAACTCACCTTGTTCAAGTCGGCTTCTAATTAGAGGAACAGGGTTGGAAATAACGCACTGACGATCAGGGATTGTTAGTCGTCTGCAAAATATGGTTGACGATTGATGTACTATGGACCACTGGGCATTATTGTGCACGAAAAAGGCTGCGAATTCCACTTAAAGGCAGTGGACACTATTGGTAATTGTCAAAGACTAGCCTTCACAGTTGGTGTATCTCAACAATATGCATAAAATAACTAACCTGTGAAAATTTGAGCTCAATCGGTCATCAAAGTTGTGAGATAATAATGAAAAAAGAAAACACCCTTGTCACACGAAGTTGTGTGCGTTTAGATGGTTGATTTCGAGACCTCAAGTTCTAAATCTGAGGTCTTGAAATCAAATTCGTGGAAAATTACTTCTTCCTCAAAAACTATGGCACTTCAGAGGTAGCCGTTTTTCACAATGTTTTATACTATCAACCTCTCCCCATTACTCGTCACCAAGTAAGGTTTTATGCTAAAAATTATTTTGAGTAATTACCAATAATGTGACTTTTGGTAACTGGTACAGGATAGGCCATTACTAGGTAATAATTTAGTAAACTCACCTTGTTCAAGTCGGCTTCTAATTAGAGGATCAGGGTTGGAAATAGCGCACTGATGATCAGGGTTTGTTGGTCTTCTGCAAAATATGGTTGACGATTGATGTACTATGGACCACTGGGGATTATTGTGCACGAAAAAGGCTGCGAATTTCACTTAACAAAGGCATGTTATAATAATTCACAATGTTGGTGGAGCTTTGTTTTGTATGCTTGGCTGGTTTTCTGATACAAGTGCATTAAACACAATCCCAATCGGTTTGGCGGGTTGTTTTTCTTCCAAAAAGCTAACCCCTCTGCCAGCACCACTATACCATAGCATTCCTTTTATGGCGTTAGTGTGGTCTCTTTGTAAAGCAGGTTGCAAGATAGTATTCAACCTTGTTATGTTACATTCGTAAAGTATACCGCCGGTAACGTCTTGGATCAAGACTATGCAAACTGTCATCTGAAGGAAAGTTGGGCAATGTAAATTGTAAATGAAAATCAGATAGGTCGTACAGTCTGACGGCCAAAGAGTAAATTTAATACTAAACTGAGATACTTCATAGTAAGACAATGTCATTGCGTTTCAATACATTGAAAGAAAATATCAGACTGGTTACAATGACGGAATGTGCATGCTATGAATATTCATTAGATATGTCATACAGTGAGAGTATGTGGAGGTAGCCTGGAGGCGGTATCTCACAAATTCAAACATAATATATACTGTGCTATGGACCCGGACCTTTTTCAGGACAAACAGCACAATCATCTTTTTACTTTTTACATTCTTCTAAGTGAGGAGGGTTTACTTACGCCCATTTATGTTAATAGGCCCACGTCCGTCAAGGTAAACAGTTCCCCTGTGGACCACACCTTGGCATTGGCCCCTTTTCGAGACGACGGCTTCGGCTTTGGATTCAGCTCAGGATAGCTTGGCACCGTCGGTTGATTTGATACTTTACGCGTGCTTTGCCGTATACGCGATCTTCAGGGCTTCAGACGAGAGAGCAAAGCCTCAAGCCGAATCCAAAGCCGAAGCCGTGGTTTCGAAAAGGGCCATAGGAGAGTGAGTTACGGAACAACAAGACCACCAAGGCAACAAATCCCAACGGAAGCACAGCACTGTGGCGACGTAAACTTGGTCATTACAATAAGAGGCCAATAATTCGAACACAATTTTCGTTACACCGTTCCCAAAGAAAGACAAAAGAAGACAGAAGTTCTTTTGTGAATAACTTCAAAGCCAGCTTTATCCGTTTGCTTTACATGGTATTATTTCAACCCCACGGTTTCATTCCACAAGGGAGAGCGTGCGGCTTGTCACAGACTCGTTCATACAGGCGTCTGGAACACGGAAGTATGACATAAGAACAAGTGAATCAGTCTGGTCATCAGAACCATCAAGCTTTGCAATATTTCAGTCGGTTTCAACTTTAGAACACGTCAGTAATGTAGTCTTCAAAGCAAGCTATACATGTTTGCTTTTAATACATGGTTTCATTCTTATTCCACTATACGGATAGCATATACATGAGTGTGCTATGATTGTCACGGGCTCGACACACAGAAGTTTGGAACATGCGAGTTTGGAAGAGCAACTTACCAGCTTTTTGACTGATTTCAGTCGGTTTCAACGGGAGTTTTAACCCCTTAAAGGTAAGTCATTTTCTCATGATCATCCGTATAAAAATGCAATAATCGTCATCTAGTTTAATGATGTTGTGATGTTAACTTATTACACGTTCGCACTAGTCGTAGGCAAGCCTAGTTGTACACACACACAAAATAAAAATGGTAGTGTAAAGCATGTGGGGTACCGTCAAGTATAAGTAAAAACAAATATATTGTGAGTTTTAATTCATCGTTAATGCACGGTCCCACTAAAAGCCGACAAGAAGCCGACAACGCCGACAACAAGTCCACAGTGCCGACAACATGCCGACAACAAGTTTTAAAAGCCTCAAAACAGCAAATAATTCAAATACTATAGAACTATGTGTTCTTTGTAATATAAACAGAAATGTAATGGCAAAACTTCACGAAAAGTCTAAATTTTTAACCAGAAAAAAACGAACTTACTCCGGAGAGTGGTCGGACGCCATCTTGGCTTAAAAACCGTGTTTCGACCAGTCCATTTAATTATACGATTATTATACGACTGACTGTTAATTGTAACGAGGTTGATCCTATCATAGTGAAATGTCTTCCTCCATGATCCTATGAAGTGGTCCAAAAAGTAGAGGGCTCATTTTACCTATATAACAACACCCAATTTAGAACCGTTCACGTTGTACCTCTCAAATTTAGAGTCATGTCTTATACACTTTTGCCAAGTATGATAGCAAAAAAACACGTGGCAAACTAATTAACCAAATTACAAGCAGTTTTTCTTAAAGTAACGCCACAGTATATCACTTCTTTTATTAAAGCCATTTCTGAACAGAACAAAAAATAAAAGTTCACAGATTTACAAATAACTTACAGAGTTTACAGAAGGTAATGATGAAAGACTTCCCTTGAAATATTATTCCATGAAATGCTTACTTGTTCAACAAATATTAAAAGAATTATCAATTCTCGATATCGAAAATAAAGGATTTATTTTAAACACACGTCATGACACGGCGAAACGTGCGGGAACAAGGATGGGTTTTCCCGTTATTTTCTCCCGACTCCGTTGACCGATTGAGCCTATATTTTCACAGGTTTGTTATTTTATATAGACGTTGTGATACACGAAGTGTGGACCTTAGACAATACTGTTTACCGAATGTGTCCAATGGCATTAATTAAAATAATAAAACATACATGTTAAAATTTATAATATATGCAAGGGAAGGTAAACATTTGGTAATTATTTAAATTGAATGGCAAAGATGGTTAGAAGCATTTAGCAGCTAGGTAGGATTTGAAACTTTGCATGGTGGAAATACGATATGTACCGCAAACCTTTCCATATCATAGCAGCTTTCCATAGAATAAAGTTCACTTCGGAGTAATGAATGGAGTTAAAAGTAAAATATATGTTTTTATGCCTCAACATTTGAATCAAAGAAGCGTTACCGCGGTGACAGTCACAGATTGTGTGATCCTATATAGGCATTAGTCTTCCTGAGTGGACACAATTTCACCAGATTTTCAACAATATCTCAAAAACGCGACCACCTTTTGAAACGAAAATCTAGGTTAATTTTATTGCAAAAAAACTACATTTATATTCGATATACTTTTGCCTCTAAAGAAAATCACTATATAATATATCTTATCAAAATATGTACAGGGGTGAAACTGAAGAGATATTTGCACGTAGTTGACAAAATGTACTTATTGCGCTCTTACTCCAAGCCAACTGGTTTTAGCAAAACAACAACAATTTTTAAAAACTTGTTATCAACACGTAAACCGCAATAAAAGGTACTACAAAAGAGTAGTTCAACCCACAATATTTTCCCGGGGTCGTTCTGCAGTGGGCCCCGGTGCCTACCTCTCGCTGACGCTTTTTACTAGCCAAACTATCCATATTTGGTCAGGAGATTTTACACGAAGGCTCCGAAAGTAAGTTTGGTTATTGTTATGTCCAGGGGCTTATAGAGTGGGCCCCGTTCTTTAGAATGTTATAGACGGTCGGCTTCGCAATGTCAGATTATATCCGCCTCCCCAATTGTACATCGAATCGGCCTTGACTGACAATAAACCCCACAATTGACATGCAAATAATATACATTTTTTTTCACACTTGTAACCGAACTTTCACAATCGTTTTCCCCCATATTCAACATAGATTTGCACAACTGTAAAACAAGTCATACTTTTGTATCCGTAGATTGGCATTATGTGTTGAGCCCACCCATCTTAAAGGCACTGGACATTATTGGTAATTACTTAAAATAAGTATTAGCATATAACCTTACTTGGTAGCGAGTAAAGGAGAGCTGTTAATATTTACACAAATTGTGCAAAAACAGCTCCCTCTGAAGTAACGTAGATTTCGAGAAAGAATCAGTTTCTCACTAAGTATAGGATAATGCCCGAGGTGCGCGCCATTCGTGGGTAAGAATGGCCCGAGGGCGAAGCCCGAGGGCCATTCGTACCCACGAATGGCGCGTTCACCGAGGGCATTATGCGAATTAACCCACACCTGTGACGTCATGCTATTGTTAAAATCGCTCCATTATTTCGCACGAATGGCGCGATATTGTTTAATTTTTAAGTCAATTGTTTGTATGTATTACGTAAGCTTGTTCACTCCAGTGAACACCACTGGTGGTGTGTGAACAATGGACGAAGACCAACATTTAGGAAATATGCTCGTTCCTTCGATAGTGGCATCATAGATCGGGAGCGAAAGTGGCAGCAGATAAGTGATTTTGTTTCTTGACTTTAAGTAAATTTATACAAGTTAGTGATAGAAACAGACTATCAGATGATGTTGTAGCCGACTTTCTCTGTCTACAAAAAAACCCAAAAGGTGAAGATAAAAGAAGTGACCTACCCGCGTACAAGCCTGTAGTTTCAGATTTGTTTTTAATAAACAAATTTAAGCTACCTTTATGATCAACAATTTCAGTTGAATTCCTGTTATTTTATGATGATATTGAAAAAAGTATCTTTGCAATCTTAAATTTTAGGGACTTTACTCACTTACCATGTTTGTGTATGATAAATTAAGCATTTGGAATTAATAAAAACAAAAACAAAAATACTGGTTAAAATGAAATTGATTTATCTGACTTTAAGACCTGCTTAAATTACTGTTGTAGTTCTATAATTATTTTTTAACATCTCAGCTAAATAATTTAATAATGTAGCTGTTCACTTGTGTGTCAACGATCATTTTGCAATACATGTGTAGCTCTATTAACCTGTGTTGAAAACCATTAAAAACAAAATAATGTATGGTCAATGGTGTCATTGACTTGATTTACTTTGTTCCCTAACTCTTTTATGCACAATGGGTGAATAGATGTACCCATCGCGCCATTCGTGCAAAATAATGGAGCGATTTAACAATAGCATGACGTCACAGGTGTGGGTTAAAATACTTTAATTTGAATTCGAGACCTCAGAATTAGAACTTGTGTATGCAACAATGGCGATTTTGCTTCCATTATCTCGAAACTTCGACGACCGATTGAGCTCAAATGTTCACATGTTTGTTATTTTATGCATATGTTGAGATACACCAAGTAAAAAGACTGGTCTTTGACAATAACCAAAGGTGTCTGGTGTCTTTAACCAAGTCCGCTAGGATGGGCTGATACTTGTACAGTTCTTGTTCAGGTGGTGGATGATGGAAATGATTATGCTGCATGAGGAATTAAGGGCAATTGAGCCCTCTGTTTAGAGCAATTAAAGGCAAACAATTTTGCAGTAATTATTCAAATGGTTTTACATCATTCGAGCTATAAATAGATACTGACAGGTCGAATCTTTGAGGGCTAAGTGATTCTTCGGAAAATTGTCCAATGCACATTATATAGGTAGGCCTACACGTCAGTTTACACTCAGTGCCTTGGATTACGCATGCTGTATTTCTCTGAACTTGATTATTTGACCGGTTGCAATACAACTTCAGTGGGATAAAAGATTTGTTTTTTAGCTCAATGCCAGTAAAATGACGTGTTACTCTTTCAAACAAAATGTAGGAAGGTAGCCTATGCGTTTCTCTGGTCTAACTCTTACATGACAATAATAATGTCTTTTAGATTTGCCTTGGTGGTTTCCTCGGGGTGTTAAAACGAAAACGAAAGCATTATTACTGTCACGCTTTTATATGCAAATCATTCATTTCTCGGGTCAAAGTACGGGTGTTATTCAATATCATTATCGGGTATGAAAGCTGTAGCAACGTGAAAATATCATTGATGTGTATATACTTTGCTGGAATTGTAAAACTTGCCATATTATTCAGCTTCGTGCTGCCATGTTGGTTTTTAATAACAATGAAATGAAATGAAATGAAAAAAAAGTATGATGGCAAAAAAAACATGTGGCAAACTATTTAACCAACTTACAAGCAGTTTTTCTTAAAGTAACGCCACAGCATATCACTTCTTTTATTAAAGCCATTTCTGAACAGAACAAAAAATAAAAGTTCACAGATTTACAAATAACTTACAGGGTTTACAGAAGGTTATGATGAAAGACTTCCCTTGAAATATTATTCCATGAAATGCTTACTTGTTCAGAAAATATTAAAAGAATTATCAATTCTCGATATGGAGAATAAAGGATTTATTTTAATCACACGTCATGACACGGCGAAACGTGCGGAAACAAGGGTGGGTTTTCCCGTAATTTTCTCCCGACTCCGTTGACCGATTTGAGCCTAAATTATCACAGGTTTGTTATTTTATATAGAAGTTGTGATACACGAAGTGTGGGCCTTGGACAATACTGTTTACCGAAAGTGTCCGATGGCTTTAACTAAAATAATAAAACTTACATGTTAAAATTAGTAATTTATAAAATATGCAAGGGAAGGTAAACGTTTGGTAATTATTTAAATTGAATAGCAAAGATGGTTAGAAGCATTTAGCAGCTAGGTAGGATTTGAAACTTTGCATGGTGGAAATACGATATGTATCACAAACCTTTCCATATCATAGCAGCTTTCCATAGAATAAAGTTCACTTCGGAGTAATGAATGGAGTTAAAAGTAAAATATATGTTTTTGTGCCTCAACTTTGGAATCAAAGAATCTTTACCACGGTGGGAGTTCTCAGATTGTGTTTTCCTATATAGGCATTAGTCTTCCTGAGTGGACACAATTGCACCAGATTTTCAACAATATCTCAAAAACGCAACCACCTTTTGAAACGAAATGCTAGGTTAATTTTTATTGCAAACAACTACATTTATATTCGATATACTTTGCCTCTAAAGAAAATCACTATATAATATATCTTATCAAAATATGTACAGGGGTGAAACTGAAGAGATATTTGCACGTAGTTGACAAAATGTACTTATTGCGCTCTTACTTCAAGCCAATTGGTTTAAGCAAAACAACAACAATTTTTTAAAAACTTGTTATCAACACGTAAACCACAATAATAAAGGTACTACAAAAGAGTAGTTCAACCAACAATATTTTCCCGGGGTCGTTCTGCAGTGGGCCCCGGTGCCTACCTCTCGCTGACGCTTTTTACTAGCCAAACTGTATCCATATTTGGTCAGGAGATTTTACACGAAGGCTCCGAATGTAAGTTTGGTTATTGTTATGTCCAGGGGCTTATAGAGTGGGCCCCGTTCTTTAGAATGTTATAGACGGTCGGCTTCGCAATGTTCAGATTATATCCGCCTCCCCAATTGTACCTCGAATCGGCCTTGACAATAAACCCCACTATTAGACATGCAAATAATATACATTTTCTTTCGCACTTGTAACCGAACTTTCACAATCGTTTTCCCCCATATTCAACACAGATTTACAGAAGTGTAAAATAAGTAATATTTTTGTATCCGTAGATTGACATTATGTGTTGAGCCCACCCATCTTAAAGGCACTGGCAGGACATTATTGGTAATTACTCAAAATAAGTATTAGCATATAACCTTACTTGGTGACAAGTAATAGGAAGAGGTTGATAGTATAAAACGTTGTGAGAAACGGCTCCCTTTGAAGTGGAGTAGTTTTCGAGAAAGAAGTAATTTTCAACGAATTTGATTTCGAGACCTCAAGTTTAGAATTTGAGGTCTCGAAATCAAGCATGTGAAAGGACACAACTTCGTGTGACAAGGATGTTTTTTCTTTCATAGTTATCTCGCAACTCCGATGACCAATCGCGCTCAAATTTTCACAGGTTTGTTATTTTATGCATTTGTTGAGAAACATCAAGTGAGAAGACTGGTTTTTGACATTAACCAATAGTGTCCACTGGCTTTAATTACTTGGTAGCGAGTAAAGGAGAGCTGTTAATAGTATACAACAATTGTGAAAAAACAGCTCCCTCTGAAGTAATGTAGATTTCGAGAAAGAAGCAGTTTCTCACTAAAATATTTTAATTTGATTTCGTGACCTCAGAACTAGATTTTGAGGTCTCGAAATCAAGCATCTGAAAGCAAACAACTTGTGTAAACAACAAGGGCGTTTTTGCTTCCGTACTATTCTCTCGAAACTTCGACGACCGATTGAGCTCAAATTTTCACATGTTTGTTATTTTATGCATATGTTGAGATACACCAAGTATACAAAGACTGGTCTTTGACAATAACCAAAGGTGTCCGGTGTCTTTAACCAAGCCGGCTAGGATGGGCTGATATTTGTACAGTTCTTGTTCAGTATGTTAGTGGTGGATGATGGAAATGATTGATATGATGCATGAGGAATTAA
The DNA here is from genome assembly GCF_032118995.1 of Asterias amurensis. Lineage (NCBI taxonomy): Eukaryota > Metazoa > Echinodermata > Asteroidea > Forcipulatida > Asteriidae > Asterias > Asterias amurensis. The sequence goes on from NC_092650.1 coordinate 18,495,452, forward strand.
GGGCAACAGAGCCCTCTGTTTAGAGCAAGGACAAAATTTACGGTAATTATTCAAATGGTTTTACACCATAGATCTATAAATATTTATTGATAGCTCGAATCTTTTAGGGCCAAGGGATTCTCAGAAAATTGTCCAATGCACATTATATAGGTAGGCCTACACGTCAGTTTATACTCAGTGCATTTGGATTACGCATGCTGTATTTCTCTGAACTTGATTGTTTGACTGAGTACAATACAACTTCAGTGGGATAAAATATTTGTTTTTTTGGCTCAATGCCAGTAAAATGACGTGTTACTCTTTCAAACAAAATGTAGGAAGGTAGCCTATGCGTTTCTCTGGTCTAACTCTTACATGAAAATAATAATGTCTGTTAGATTTGCCTTGGTGGTTTCCTCGGGGTGTTAAAACGAAAACGAAAGCATTGTTACTGTCACGCTTTTATATGCAAATCATTCATTTCTCGGGTCAAAGTACGGGTGTTATTCAGTATTATTATCGGGTATGAAAGCTGTAGCACAAGAAAGCTGTAGCAACGTGAAAATATCATTGATGTGTATACTTTGCTGGAATGTACAACTCTTACTAATCTTTCTTAACTCGCATAAAATCTTATTTTCGTGAGTTTTTCTTTGAACTGAGCGAAGCATCATTAAAGTTGTTACTTGTCATAGCGTTGTAAATGTTGGATGTAGGCTATACAGTGCTGGAACTGATAAATATCCTCGGTAATTCCAGCTACAATCGATACCTGATGTAATGTGGACCGGTAAATTCACGACACGCAGAGTTGCGATGGAAGTAACCTAATCAAATAGACAAATGGGCTAAATAATGAGCTCACAATGTGAATCGTAGTATGAAAATAAAGACAGAATATATCTTTCGATAGTTTTAGTTCTAAATAAATGTACATGTATACGACAAAACAAACATGTGACAGTCCAAATGGACTATAGAGGGGGTAACCCAGTGTTTCCGCCCCAGGAGTAGGTGGCAACGGCCCCCTGGACAAAATAGATGGTAGCCCACACCTTGAAGTAGCCTTCAGGCCGTGTGATGTGTGTGGCGATTTGCATAAAAACAAATGACAGAAACAAGGGCGGTGTATATTGCACATGAGCCACAAGTGAATTGACTTCAATGGTATCCAAAGTGGCTTGGCAAGATGTTAGTTGTATACAAACTGATGATGAATTCACTCAATTCTAATTTCAGAATATTGAGCATTGATCTTTCTTCAGTGATAACATCCCAAACCACCACAAAACATGTACCAGCCATCTCTGAAACAGTGGGACGAAGACCGGAAGAGGTTAAGGGTCATCTATGATCATTCCCAGGCAAAACCAGTAGAGAGGAAGAACAAAATCAAGAAGAGTAGACAGGCGGCTTTCAGGTCTGTTCTGGCAGAGAGGACAAAGCCATCGATACAGCATCAAGACACCAAGTCGAACACGTCAGATTCATCATTGGGCAAAGAGCAAAGCGGAGCACACGCAAAAAGGTATAACCGTAGCTTCGGTGCATTCACCCAAACAGAATTTCGAGAGAAAAGGGTGTATAATTCATGGAATTCGACCCTTTTGCTAAAAGAGCCCACTTGGGCTAAAAGGCATTCACCATGTACATGAAGTGATGCTATTTTAGGATGCACATTGCTAAAACCCACCTCCCGTATTCGTCAAGGGAACTGCTATCTATAACTTCTGTAAATTCCATTGTTAAAACTGTACCAAAGTATCTGTATTGTTAACAATTGCTGAGTAATTGAGGTATCCACTCAATCGTATTTCTACAGAGACGAAGCTTCATCACAGAGACAAATAGGGTCTCATCACATGATACAGATCTTCATCAAGACGCCCAACATCAGCCCTAAAAACCTTTGTCTACGACTCAATCATAACACAACCGTTTCCGACCTGAAAAACATCATTCACAGCAAGTTGGGCATTCATCCAGCATTGCAAAATCTGTACACAAACAACCAAGGATTTAAGGTAGGTCTAGTTTTGTTTTTGTTTTTCTTATTCTTCTTCTTCTTATCCTCATCGTGGATATGTTGCCTTCACGTTCTGCTCACATTTGTACGTGTCTTCTGCATCTCTTCTTTATTTCAGGTCTCCCATCTTTCCTAATTTAACCTTTTCTATAAGTAAAGCCACCAAGAGAAGGTATTTGTCAAGTGGCTTCGCCTATAAGGCTATGACCGTTGTCTGCTAAAGGCAACGTTGAAGAATAAGACTTTTCAGCAACAGCTGAAACCACCATAATTGGGGACTTTCAACTTTTGAAAAACCTTTTAAAATATTTCAAATAACTTGGTAGACATGCAGGTATATCTTGCTTGTTTTTTGTTTTTTTTTTCCCAAACATGTAATTTTTCTGATTCTCTTTTCACTTATGATTGTATCAGTGCAAGTTAATAAAAAGATGGCGATAAAGACACTGACAACATTGTTGTTTACCTACAAACTGAGGGTTTGTCAAGTATTAAACGATATGAAAATACAAACAAATCTGAGTTTGTAGAAACTCAGAACAAGATAATCCCAGCAGGATTTAAGAATGATCGGTCAATATTGTTTCCCTCTTCAACAATCCCAGTTGTGTGATGATTTGACTCTTCTTGATCTTGGCATCAAACCGGAGACAAACATTGATCTAACACTAGCCAAAGGTTTGCTTGGAGGCGCCCCAACACGTGAGTAAAAATAGTCAATTATCATATAAAAAAACTAAAGGAAACTGACATGGCAAATTAAGTGTTTGTATGCTAATTACTGATGCAAATTTTAATGAGAAATTGATGCAGTTTTGGTGGGCGCTTCGACACAATTTTTCATAAATAGTGTTTGTACATGTATTCGCTATTCAGTTATGTGTGCTATTTATCAGCAGTAACTATACTTGGATTCCAAATATAGGCAAAACAAATTCCGCTTAGCCTTTAAAGGCAGTGGACACTATTGGTAATTACTTAAAATAATTATTAGCATAAAACTTTACATGGTAATGAGTAATGGGGAGAGGTTGATGGTATAAAACATTGTGAGAAACAGCTCCCTCTGAAGTGACGTAGTTTTCGAGAAAAAAGTATTTTTCCACAAATTTGATTTCGAGACCTCAAGTTTAGAATTTGAGGTCTCGAAATCAACCATCTAAAAGCACACAACTTCGTGTGACAAGGGTGTTTTTTCTTTCATTTATCACGCAACTTTGACGACCGATTGAGCTCAAACTTTCACAGGTTTGTTATTTTATGTATGTGTTGAGATACACCAAGTGAGAAGACTGGTCTTTGACAATTACCAATAGTGTCCAGTGTCTTTAAGGTCTAAAAGTGAACGATTTAAGAAGTTTATCTTTGTGCAACGTCTTACCGGTACGTTATTAGAAAACGTGAAATTTATAAAAACAAATATTTTACAACATGGAATATTTGAACAAAGTCTTGAAAGTTTTAACCCCATTTTTGTGTTTGCTTTATCTTTCCAAGAGTGTTTAAATGTTTGTACAGTGTACTAATGACGTTTTTCCGGAAAAAAACTATTGTTGTATTGGACAACGATTGATGAAACATTCCGGGACATCAAGATTATAATACGTATTCTTGCACACAGTACTTGAGAAGGAAATCTTTCTAAAATGGTCTTGAAGATGAAGCTTGCTTATGTTGCAAAAATGTATTTTATTATCTTAACATGTTCTTCCGGGAGTGCAGTTGACAAGGCAGTCCTACTACGGACTTTAGCGAGAAAACTCGGCACAGACTGGCAGCAACTCGCAGTCACGCTTCGGTTAGGACCAGCAGATATCAGCCAATTCGAAAGCCTCGTTGGGAGCAACCCAGAGGAACAGGCATTTCAGATGTTAGATTCTTGGTGGAGGAAGCAAGCTGATGACACAGATGACACATGGGCAGGGGAGTGGTTGAAAGCAGCATTGATTGTAATAGGTCGTCGAGATTTAGCTGCAAGGATCCCAGGTTAGAATAATAGTTGGACTATGCTTTTTTTGTATGTCAGTATAAAATAATCATCCAATTTAACAATTCATCAAAACAGCATTCAAATTCGCGGACGCTTCTTGGGGCGTAATCAGGGTGCGTCTGTAGTGGTAGCCATTTCTTTTGAATCACCAGTGTTTATGAAAACAGTCAATACCAAAACAGAAGACTATAATAATCGTACTTGCCTAAGCCATCTAAGACCGGGTTTTTTCAGCTTGTTCCAAATTTACTTTGAATAAGAAAACAGCGCAAGTGACATTTAACAATCAAGTATACGGCTTTATATCTTACAAGGTAAGTAGCAAAACTGCTCAAACTTTTGGAGACATTTCAAAATTTCAAATGTCGGCATGACATAATTTCTTTTGACGATGAGCCCATTAAGAAATGTCTTCATCAGATTTTCGTGGGACATGTGTATACAAACTATAATGTCGCCACACCTCCAAATGATTATCACCATGCAGTCGTTTTTATTTGTCATGGCAAATATATCTTATTTGTCTTAAGAAAACAAAGTCCAAAATTCAGTTTCTTGAGCGTAGCCAGCATGCGATAATGAGTAATGACTTTTATTACTTGAAAACACATGGGCTAAATGCTATCAGGACTGATTTTGGCATTGACTCATATGGACCAATAATCAATGATACCCCTAATTGGAAGATAGTTAAATGAACCTTCCAATTTTAATTATAACCTGAGTTCCATAAGCGTTATTTTGTTGAAGAAGAAAATTGCAGACAGATTTCATAAGATAAAACCTATTGTGTGATTGCTATTCTCCTCTTAGGTTATGCACGCACAACCACAGGAGCGAGTAATACAGACGAAGTTCACACCAGCAAGCAGTCAGCAGAACACCGGTCAATAACTGATTCACCTAGTATTGATGAGAAGATGTTACGAGTCCTAGCCGAGAACATTGGAAACGATTGGAAGCAACTCGCTACTTGTTTAGGTGTTAACGCTGCACAGATTGAAACCTATCAAATTGACTACCAAAGTGGCCTAAAGGAACAGGCATTCCAGATGCTACTGGGTTGGCTGAGAAGGCAATCTGACCAAAAGGAAGCTGAAAACGTGTTGATCGAGAAGCTTAAAGAAGTCGGCCGTTCTGACATGGTTCAAATGGTAACAGGTAAGTAAATAACTTTTTTAAAGACCTGGACACCTTTGGTAATTGTCAAAGACCAGTATTCTCACTTAATTGATTACCTCTTTCTCAAAAACAACGTCACTTCAGCGGGAGCCGTTTCATATTATTAACAGCTCTCAATTGCTCGTTTCAAGAAAGTTTTTATGCTAACATTTATTTTGAGTAATAACCAATAGTGTCCATACCTTTAAGCAGCACCCATTTGTCCCCATGATCGACACATTGGCGTGTACTGCCTAATAAACTAACACTGCTGTTTGTCTCGGTGATTCTGGGACATAGATACAAAAACTCTAAAACAGAAATAGAAACAACGGAAGAATAAAACCCTCACGAATTATAAACCACTAATATTTGTGGCGTGTCATGGCTGAGCTGTTAAGAGCACCGGATTCAAGCTCTGGGGCCAATTTCATAGAGCTGCTTAAGCAAAAAATTTGCTTAAGCACGAAAATAGCTCGCTTATTTTACACATGTTACTGGCCAAAATGTCCTGCCATATACATTACTTATGACTAGTATTTAGCTGTTGTTTACTTAGCATAACAATTGAGTGGTATCTTGGCCGGTAATATGATTTTACTAAGCAATGAATTTTTTGCTTAAGCAAACTTTTGTGCTTAAGCAGCTCTATGAAATTGGGCCCTGGTGTTTGATCAGCAGAGTGTGAGTTCGAATCCCGGTCGTGACACATGCTACGTAACATTGGGGAGGTAGTGCTTTCTGCTTTACCGGCCAGGCTTCGGATTGGTGATACCCAAGCCTACATCCATATGGACTGTAAAGTGGGTAACCCTGCTTCAGACCTAGGAGTAGGTGGCAACGACCTCTGGAAAAAAATAATTGCAGCCCACACCTTGAAGTAGCCCACACCTTCAGGTCTTGTGTGTCTGGCGACTTGCATGAACAAAATAGCCATTATGATTAATTTGATTATGGTGATATGAATTGTAATACACTACACTGCTAATGTACAGTTTCATTCTAAAGTGACTTCGCTCAGATCCCTTGTCCACCACCTCCAGTGAGGTACAACGAGTTTCAGGACTTTATTTACAGTTTACAGAGTCAGTTCCCCTTGTGATTTGTTTGATATTATTAAAGTGGCATCCCTTTAAGGTGATCCCTCAGGCTGCTACCACTTCCAAGCTTGTCTCATAAACTTTGATGTGATCCTTGATTACTAGACAGTTACTGGTTGAATGGCTTCTGACTTGCATCCCTGAGTAAAGATTAGTTTGGCAAAGTATGGATACCGCGACCATTGGGGCTATATATAGCTCAGAATAGACCTTTATCACGATGTCAACCATCTTGGTTATGTTCCCTGTTTTCGAAAACAGTAATGAATGCTAACATTCGTTGCACAAACATGGCACCAGACTATTATTTCGTCCAGCCTCAGTTTGGTTACAATGATTTGGTATTGAGTAAAATCAAGATGGCCATACCGTGCTAACGGTCTATAGAGAGTGCCTGCAGGTTAATCCAAATCCCACATTAGTTGTTTAACCAAGACTTATACAAACTATTTTTTGTACAGGTGTGACGGGGCTCCCTTTCAAAGCTACGAGTGAAACTTTGGTGAGTCATTACAAGGAGACAATGAAAGTGAACACATATCCAACACGTAAAGATCTGGCAGCTGATATGGAGCAACTTTACGTCAGTTTAGAACTTCTGCAAGAAACTAACCAACCTGGTCAGCCACTCATATTGGAGTCAGGTTCAAAGAAGGGAAAACATAAAACAAACCGTACAATGACATTTGATATTGGCGAACATGGGGTCGATGAAAACCAAAAAGAGTACACGAAAATTCCCCTCGATTCATACGAAGACATGTTAAGCTCTGATAAGAAGAGAATCTTAATCACCGCTGAAAGTGGGTATGGTAAGTCAACGCTTCTAAAGAAGATAGCTTATGACTGGGCTGTGTTACTGGGTGATACTCACTCGACTCCCCAAAAGAAAGAGTCGCCTCTGTCAAAGTTTAAGCTTGTCATCTTGTTGGAGATAAACAAAATGGGGGGGAAATTCAACATTGTGAATGAGACATTTTCTCAAATATTGCCTGAAACCGAATTTGAGAAGAAGCATCTCCAAAACTTAATCACACAACACCCAGATAAAGTTCTTTTTCTTCTTGATGGAGCAGATGAAGTCTCATTCGAGACACTTCAGAAAGCAGAAGAAGACTTCAGCGTTAACAATGTCCTCTCATTCAAGTCTCTGAAACGATGTAAGGTAATTGTAACAAGTCGTCAGTCTACCGCACTAAAGTTACTGACTTGCAATCCAGATTTCACACGAGTTAACATAGTTGGATTCGATGACAAGAATAAGAAAGAATATATCCGTAGATACTTCAGCAACTATGATTCTGAACACCATGATCATGTTTATTCTGAAATAAATAAGTCTGAAACACTCCGTAGTTTAGGGGAGATTCCTCTGTTTCTTTGGCTAATGTGTTCATCTTTAACACAGCCCGGAAGTCAACTACCTGACAGGATTTCAGAACTGCTTCGTCTCGCCACCACCTTAATGTATGAGCAAAAGATAAGCAAAGATTGCACATCCAAGCCCCAGCAGAAAATAACCGAAGAGGGGTTTAATTTGCTGATGACCAAACTTGGGCAGGTTGCACTTGGAAGTTTGATGTTTACAAGTCGTGGAAAGCATTCCTTCGCAGTTTCAGAGTTTGATTCAGAGGACGATGTCAATTTGGGATGTGATGTCGGCTTGCTGGCCCGAGTACAAACCATGCACGGTATGAAAAAGGTCGAACGAGTCAAGTTCTACCACACGATATTAATGCAGTTTTGTTGTTCCGTTTACCTGTCTGGTATTACGGAGTCTGGCAATACTGGCAAATTCAACGAGTACATGTCAACATTGTTAGAGGGAGACGTAGAAAGATTTGGATACTTATTCCGTTTCTGCAGCGGACTGAACACGAAAGCCGCACAATGCGTTGTAGAAATGACCAAGAAGCACCTTTCGGTTTACAATAAAAACACTCCTGTTGATTGCGAAAGGTATATCTGTTTGCATAAGATAATGATGTTGGCTTTGTTTGAAGCCAAGCTTGGTGTGACTGTCAAAACCCTTGAGCTAGATGAGTGGGTAAGATTTCCATACGTGCTGAAAGGAGAAGACCTACTGGCAGCACATTACTTTGTTCAAAACCTACAGCAACGATCCAGTCTTCAGCATGTTTCACATTTAACGATAATATGTCAAGGACAAACCGATTTAGATCTCCTAGAACAAACAATGGCTGGAATAGTGATGTGTGATTTAAATTTATGTGTAGTTGGAGTCAGTATGAGGGACATGATACATACACTCAAAAACATTTCTAAATGTTTAATATTACTGTCACTCCAAAAATGTCAGTTAAGCTGTGCTTCTGTCCCTGAACTTTTCAAGTTACTTAAATCTGCTACCCAGTTGAAGATACTTGAGTTGAGTGGAAACAATTTGCACGGTTTGAAATCGGTTCAGATGCCCAACAATCTTTCCTTAGGGTACTTGATACTTAATGACTGTAAGCTGACACAGGATGATATCGGGCCACTTTTCTCCATCGTGGCTGCAGCAGGTAGTGTAACAAAACTGCGTATACATGAAAATGATCTCCATGGTATTAAGGCGGAAGAGATAACTCCTGTTTCCTCATTGGACGAATTGCATCTAATTGCATGTGGTATACAAAGTGATGATATTGGACCACTTTTCTCAGTCGTGGCTGCTGCAGGTAGTGTATCGACACTTTTTTTAAACAAAAACGATCTCCATGGTATTCAAGGGGACCAGATAACTCAAGTTTCTTCCTTGAAACATTTGTATCTAGTGGCGTGCGGTATACAACGTGATGATATTGGGCCACTTTTCTCCATCGTGGCTGCTGCAGGTTGTGTATCGACACTTTTTTTAAACAAAAACGATCTCCATGGTATTCAAGGGGACCAGATAACTCAAGTTTCTTCCTTGAAAGATTTGTTTCTAGTGGCGTGCGGTATACAACGAGATGATATTGGGCCACTTTTCTCCATCGTGGCTGCTGCAGGTTGTGTATCGCTACTTTTTTTAAGCAAAAACGATCTTCATGGTCTTAAGGGAGACGAGATAACTCCTGTTTCGTCCTTGAATGAACTGCATCTTAACGCGTGTGGTATACAGAGTGGTGATATTGTGCCACTTTTCTCCATCGTGGCGGCTGCAGGAAGTGTATCGAAACTTGTTTTAGATCAAAACAATCTGCATGGTATTAAGGGAGACGAGATTACTCTCGTTTCTTCCTTGAATGAATTGCATCTTTACGAGTGTGGTATACAAAGTGATGATATTGGACCACTTTGTTCCATCGTGGCTGCTGCAGGAAGTGTATCGAAACTTGTTTTAGATAAAAACAATCTCCATGGTATTAAGGGAGACGAGATTACTCTCGTTTCTTCCTTGAATGAATTGCATCTTTACGAGTGTGGTATACAAAGTGATGATATTGGACCACTTTGTTCCATCGTGGCTGCTGCAGGAAGTGTAAGGACACTTGTTTTACGCAAAAACGATCTCCATGGTATTCAAGGGGACCAGATAACTCAAGTTTCTTCCTTGGAAGATTTGTCTCTAGAGGAGTGCGGTATACAACGTGATGATATTGGGCCACTCTTCTCCATCGTGGCTGCTGCAGGTAGTGTATCGACACTTCTTTTAAGCAAAAACGATCTTCATGGTCTTAAGGGAGAAGAGATAACTCCTGTTTCGTCCTTGAATGAACTGCATCTTTACGCGTGTGGTATACAGAGTGGTGATATTGTGCCACTTTTCTCCATCGTGGCTGCTGCAGGAAGTGTATCGACACTTGTTCTAAACGACAACAATCTCCATGGTATTAAAGGGGACCAGATAACTCCTGTTTCTTCCCTGATTGAACTGCATCTAGAGGCGTGCGGTATACAAAGTGATGATATTTGGCCACTTTTCTCCACCGTGGCTGCTGCAGGAAGTGTATCGACACTTGTTTTAGACAACAACAATCTCCGTGGGATTACGGGAGACGAGATAACCCCTGTTTCTTCCTTGAACGAACTGCATCTTTACGCGTGTGGTATACAAAGTGATGATATTGGGCCACTTTTCTCCATCGTGGCTGCAGCAGGTAGTGTAACGAAACTTGTTCTACACAATAACTGTCTTCATGGTATTCAAGGGGACCAGATAACTCCCGTTTCTTCCTTGAATGAATTGCATCTTTACACATGTGGTGTGCAAAGTGCTGATATTGGGCCACTTTTCTCCATCGTGGCTGCTGCAGGTAGTGTAACGAGACTTGCTTTAGTCGAAAACGATCTCCGTGGTCTTAAGAGAGACGAGATAACTCTCGTTTCTTCGTTGAATGAACTGCATCTTTACGAGTGTGGTATACAAAGTGGTGATATTGGGCCACTTTTCTCCATCGTGGCTGCTGCAGGTAGTGTAACGAGACTTGTTCTACGCAATAACTATCTTCATGGTATTCAAGGGGACCAGATAACTCAAGTTTCTTCCTTGAAAGGTTTGTATCTAAAGGCGTGCGGTATACAACGTGATGATATTGGGCCACTTTTCTCCATCGTGGCTGCTGCAGGTAGTGTATCGACACTTGCTTTAGACGAAAACGATCTCCGTGGTCTTAAGAGAGACGAGATCACTCCCGTTTCTTCCTTGACTGAATTGTATCTTTACACATGTGGTGTGCAAAGTGCTGATATTGGGCCACTTTTCTCCATCGTGGCTGCTGCAGGAAGTATAAAGAAGGTTTATCTCCGTTATAATAATCTACATGGTATTCAGGTGGACCGGATAACGCCTGTTTCTTCGTTGGAGTTAGTGAGTCTGACTGATTGTGGTCTAAATGTTGATGACTTTGAGGCACTTTCTTCGTCCCTGAACATGCTAATCCGGGGTTCCATTCTTTATACACCACCGCCTACTTTCAAAGAGTTGCTTGATTTTTTTTCAAATCATCCTGTTTAGCTTTGCAAACAAGTGTGCTAAAGTGCAAGCTTTTCTCAAAGGTTTGGGGAACAAATTCTTACTTGTGCACAGCACCGGAGGGTTAGCATGCCTGATACCCATGTTAACATTGTTTCATGTGGCCACGGCGTTGTACATCCAGTAACACATGGCAGAAATTGAATGCATTCTGGTTAGCTTGTTCACTTTGAAATACTCAGAAATGCTAGAAACCTGAAGGCAGCGGACACTATTGGTAGTTACTCAAAACAAGTATTAGCATAAAACCTTTCTTGGTAACGAGTAATGGGGAGAGGTTGATAGTATAAAACATTGTGAGAAACGGCTCCCTCTAAAGTAATGTAGTTTTCAAGAAAGAAGTAATTTTCCACAAATTTGATTTCGAGACCTCAAATTTAGAACTTGAGGTCTCGAAATCAACCATCTAAACGCACACAACTTCGTGTGACAAGGGTGGTTTTTTATAATTATTATCTCGCAAGTTCGATGATCGATTGAGCTCAAATTTTCACAGATTTGTTATTTAATGCTTATGTTGAGATACACCAACTGTGAAGGCTAGTCTTTGACAATTACCAATAGTGTCCACTGCCTTTAAATAGGGATCAGTATGGCCCCGTGCATGTGTTGTAACTGTGTATATAGTGCAGACGTCAGGCCGCGCGACGTTTACACTGGCTTTACCATAACTTTCATGTAATTGTTCTCTAACAAAAATGGTGAGCGTAAATGACATTGGCCATTAGTGACGTATGTCGTCATCAACCATTCGTTAAAACAGCTTTGATTGGAGAGAGGGGCAAGACCATTCCAATGTTGAATGTAATTTATATACATATGAAGTCAATAAGAGTTGATATAGTTTGTTTAAATGTCCCACATTGTACATACACACATAGTATAGGCCATATACAGTGAAATTCACGTTGGTTGGCTTGTCTAAAGTACAATACACTAACACATTTTGAACGGAAATGATATTTTAAACTTGTTTATAATAGTGTATTTGTCTATTTTGTATTTGTATTTTAGTGTAATGGGTAGGCCCAACACTTCTGATGTTTTCCCTATTTTTATTATATTGATCAAAATTAGGCCCGAAACTCAAGGAATTGAAAAATATAGAAACACTTCTGTCGTTGACGGCGTGCGTCTAAATTACAATACTTCGAAGTCCTTTGTGGGGTGTTGCATTTTGTTTTACCTCCATGTTGCGACGAAGAGGCTATACAAAACGGAGCCCAAAAATATGAAGTAAAGTGAGTGATTCTTTCTGAAAAGCACAAGAGTAGAAGGTTGTTTAAATTCTTTTTCGTTTTTACACAATATTAAAATCATTTTGTTTATTCTCATAGTGGACTCAATTTACTTATTGATTGACAACTTTAAATGGATTTCTTCAAAGAATATTATGTTATTTCCGTTTTCGTATAAGCGAGTCTTTACTCACCGAATTCAATGTGTACGGTTAACGAGTCAATGTGTGGGAAAGTCATTTCTTTGCGTGCTTGAAATGAATAAGTGCAAGCTAATAACAATTTCGTCACTGACGCCTGACATCTTTCAATAAATATATTTTAAGTGTACAATTTAATGTAAGAAAAGTGTGTGTTTTAAAGGCACTGTGCACGTTTGGTAATTACTCAAAATATATATTAGCATAAAAAAAATATCTTGGTATTGAGCAACGGAGAGCTGTTGTGGGTGTATAAAACAGTGTGAGAAACTACTCCCTCTGAAGTAACGTAGTTTTTGAGTAGAAAGAGGTAATTTCTCATCAAACTAATAAAAGACTTCTGGCCAGAAGCCTTTTATTCCTATCTGACTAGCATAAAATTTGTACAACAAGGGTATTTTTTCTTTCATCATTTTCTTTCAACTTCCACTACCAATTGAGCCCGAATTTTCGCAGGCTTGTTATTTTATGCATATGTTGGGATACACCAAGTGAGAAGACTGGTCTTTGACAATTACCAAACGTGTTCAGTGCCTTTATTGCCACTCTCTATTGGTTGATTTAATCATATCTTAATATGTAGATGTATACAATAAAACTAACCTGTGGACATTTCATTTCAAAAGTTGGTTGTTTTTTCGGTATCGCATAGTCGACGCACGAAGAATAATTCCTAATTTTGACTACACAATATGAAAAACGTTACTATCAGTAACGCTTCTCAGATTAGAAATTGGGGGAATAAAAACTGATATATTTTTACAAAACCACATTAATCGAAGTGAAATTTTCCTTAGAATCTATACTATTAAAAGCGTAACCCGCGCCATCTTGGGATGAAAATTAGAAGGTCCAGTGGCATGGCATCCTTGTGGAATCCAACACGGTTGTGTCGTGTCAGACGTCGGGTTGCAAGTCTACAAAACCCTGACCCGAACTCCCTCTTAAGAGTTGTCTGATTGGCTGGAGTCACGAGCGATATCTCCTTACATGTGTGGTTGTCTGGTTTTGATATGGGCCACCTGTTGGTCGAAGGGGGAAGCCGTAGGCTGCACACAGAGTCACCTCTGTGGTTGTCTGGTTTTGATATGGGCCACCTGTTGGTCTAAGGGGATGGCAACCTCGGACTCCCATTAACATTCCAGAGTGACCAGAGTGACTTATTGATGTTTCGCAGAGGGGTAAATGGCATTGTGTATATACCATTTTGTACAGGGGGGTTTAATTTCGCGTGTTAAATAAAAAACATTAGGCTTTAATACATGCATCTGTTACATATGTGTTTATTACAATTAAGTCACTCATGTAGGCCTACCCAACTTTCTAGCATTTTTTAAACGCATCATACAGCAACCCATTGTTGTGAAACTTTATTTGTTCCATTTAACTCTGCACCATTAGTGGTACAGTCCATAATGTCATCCCCCACACACAGAACGTATACACGCAAAAGTTGAAACATTTTCAAAAAGAAAGTGAATACATTACTGATTCTTTTCATATACATTGTAAAGGTTTTGCCAATTAAACCTACAAAAGAGTACATGAAATCACCGTTTGAAAATAGAATGCCTTCATAGTTACGAACTTTGTGAAACATCAACAGCTGTTTTGAAGCTGTAAACGCACATTCCATTCAAAGTACTGATTGGAAGCAACAAAATTGTTAGAACGCAGTTTGGTCAGGACTCAGGATGTAGATTTTGCCAAATCCGTTTTGTATTAAGCAATCGGCCGTCGGGTTTTGTTAACGAAAGAGCCTTCACGTGCAGCTGAATCGGGTACTTTTTACGAATTTCTCCATACAAAATTAACCAAACTGGCCTACAAACCCTTAAAACAACAAGGCAAATATTTCTGAAAGTGAATTAAGTGAGAGGATGTATGGGTAGCTGGCATACAAACCCTCAAAATAACTAGGCAAATGTTTTCTGAAAGTGACTTAAGTGAGAGAATGTAGGAGTAGTTATTAAAGACCAATAAAATTACCGTTTCTATTATTTTAGTTTGTATAGGGTTCTACAGATAATTATGATAACATATACAAAAGGATGTTTTATCAGGGGATTTCGTCATGCGGGGCGCGCGCCCCGGCGGATGTTGACCAGAAAGTTAACATGAGAATTAGTTGATATGAGAATAAACTAAAAATTAATGAGGCCGACGCTCTGTTACTCCCAAAAGCGGTGGTAAAAACAGTAGATAAGATGTTGCACAGCATGTTCCGAAAACTCGCTTTATTTGGTGCTCAGACAACTTTGTATGCGTCGTTGGACGTACGCTCAATAAATCACGATGAATGCGGCCTTAGATTCTAAAATCGTGTACACGTCATTGGAAACAAAGCAAAAACCATTCAACAGTTATAGCAACCAATCATTAAATATATCTATTTTCAATACAATTTTGCAGAATTTGACTTTGTCGTTAAAGTCCATACCAACTGGCGCGGGTTTTTTTTATCTGCTGTATACCAGAATTTCTTCGAAGCTTCCTTTTCAGTCAGATAAACTCCGCGGCTATTAGTGGCTGTGATTATGAGTTTGTTTTAAAAGAGGGTACCACTTTCATACAAGCCTTTTTAGTCGGATTTCTCCTCTGCTATTAGCAGCGGTGATAATTGATGAGGGGGAGACCAGACTTAGACCACTCAAATTCGTGGCTATCGGTGGCTATGGATTTGTTGCTAAGGGAACCAAATACCACTGCTGATTCCAAATTCAGCGTGTTATACATTGTCCGATTGGCCCATCTCCATATAAATTAACCAAACTGGACGTACAGACCCTCAAAATAACAAGGCAAATGTTTCACAAAGTTCGTAACTACAATGAAAGCAGTTTTGGCGGGACTCAGAATGTACATTTTGCTAAGTGTAACTGAATTATTATTACCTGTAAGAATACCTCCCTTGCCCCCACATTACCTTTTACAAATACTAGAATCCTCCTCATCTAGCGGGGTGCCGCGCGAAGCGCGGCATCCCGATAGAAGGTATTATATGTCTGTTTTTTTTTCGGGGTGGGGGCGGTGGGCACCCTCCATAGTAATCCCCCTTGTTGAGCCCCTCCCCCATGGTTTTAAACACTTCCTCAAAGTTTACTGACTCGATGCTGAGCTAAGACTACCCAGTTTATTCCACTCTGACAATTATGATCTCGTGAAAGAATTGTTTACGCCACGTCCAGACCCAGTTTGCAGCGCACCAACAGCGCGCTGTAGGCTTATATGCCCATACTCCTTGTCCTTGATTTCGAAATTTTGTCATTTAATATCGACCGATAATGACGAAATCCCCAAAAGGAGTAGGCCTTCAGCAAAATGACTACACAAAATGACTCCACAAAATGGCCGACCGTGTTTGTTCAAAGAAAACCGTGTAATTTCGAGGGATGTTTGTGTGGATCATTCTACCTCGACCGATCCAATTCCAAGGCAATGGTGTAAATGTCATTAATTATTTGATACAGTGCGAATTCTGTCAACACAAACATTTTTGTGCAGGAATTTGTCTAGGAAGTTACTCCTGAATTTCGAATAAAATGTACCAACGTGGAATATAAGAAAAATCACCATTTTTGATCACATTTAGACATTTTATTCCAACATTAGCAACAACAAACAAAATGTATGAATTACACACAAACTACAATATCAATTGAAACATCATTCAAGATAGGCCTACTCTGTTACATAAACAGTTATAAACAATTATATTTTAAAGGCAATGGACACTATTGGTAATTGTCAAAGGCCAGTCGTCTCACTTGGTGTATCTTAATATACGCATAAAATAACAAACCTGTGAAAATTTGAGCTCAAGTGTTCATCGAAGTTGCGAGATATGAATGTAAAAAAAAAAACCTTTGTCACACGAAGTTGTGTACTTTCAGACGCTTGATTTCGAGACCTCAAGTTCTAAATCTGAGGTCTCGAAATCAAATTCGGGGAAAATTACTTCTTTCTCGTAAACTACGTTACTTCAGAGGGAGCCGTTTCTCACAATGTTGTATACTACCAACAGCTCCCCATTACTTGTCACCAAGTAGGATTTTATGCGAATAATTACTTTGAATAATTACCAATAGTGTCCACTGCCTTTAAACAAAGACCGTTATTGATATCCGAGTATAACAATTATACAAATCTGCGTATAAGAAAATAAAGGTATACATAATAGTCTGAGTTATTGTATTGTTCTCTTCTCTAAAAGAGTATTGCTAAATTAATACTTCAACGCATGATGACGCATGACAATAACAATTATCTCACGTTCAAATTCTGTTTGAATTAAAAACTGATATATTTTTCATGAACCACCACCATTATTTTGAAGTGAAATGATTCACAAAATGCATAATACTATCGAAAGCTGAAGTGCTAAGTTTTGATTGACATTATTGACGTGGCATTATGTTTTGGAATAATTTGAGTTACTCAATTAAACCTTTAATCACTCTTCCTGCATTCACAAGAAAACAAAATTCTTGATGCTTATTCGTAGGTTTGAAGTATATTGTTAACTTACTCACTATCATCTGTCGTGTATTCTGTTTGTCTAGTCTGTCTTGTGTTTTCTTTCTTCTGTATAGTATTTTATGTTGTTTGTCTGTCCATAGGTTAAGGCACATAAGCTTCTGCTTCATCCTAACCTGATTGTTGTCCTACTTTAAAAGCTTCATAATATATAACTATCTAAATCATTGTAAACTGTCATATTCTAAGATGCTAAGTAATACTGTAAACTACTCATAATTTGAATTTAATTATAAAACTTTGTAAAATATGTAAGTGTACATGTAGGGCAGCAATGAAATAAATGTGTGCAAATATAATGTAAATATGTATTTTCCCTTGAATCAAAATACGCACCATTATGAGTTTGCCTGGTTTTGTTATATATATTATAATCACCTAATGCTTTCTACAGCGGTCGGCCCAAAATAATTCAAGATCACTCCGTCATGTTTTGCATCCTAAAGGCCCCCGCTATATGCTTATATTGTAGAGGGGGTGTGACAAAAGTCCTTGATAATAAGTTCTTGTGATAGGATAAGCACAGTGTAAAAACTACATACAAAAGAGCGTTCCACCCAAAGTTTCATAATTGTATCGAGTGTAGGAAATTGTTTTGCATGGTGGAGATATGTAAGGTTAACGGTAACACCATTGTAATGATAATCTATATAAACAAATAAAAATTAAAAAAATGAGTTGGGGTGGTATCGAAACCGTTGGTTTCAACTCGACATTTTCGATCAGTGGCTCTCTAATTGTCTTGTGGAGAACCGCAAACTTACTATGATCATGGAGCTCCTTCTGTATAGCTCCATGCTATGATGTATCAAGTGTATACAAACTGATTTTTGAGACTGAAATTTACACGCTGTTTTCCCCCAAATCCAATGTTTGGTAAAGATTGTGGGGGTTGGTATTTAACCAACATTTAGCACCAAAATTGATGAGATTTCGTCCTTGGGTTTCTTACGCAGTGGAATCAGCGTTGGGTTGCGAGTCAAAGTCAGCGCAAGGAACCATCGGTTGCGGACCCGGGAGGACATCACGCGATCGACGGTCGGTACGGCCGGACGGCAAGAGGAGGGGCCCTCTGAGGTAGTCTGCGAAAAACCTTGGGGAATCAAGCAAAGTATACTCTCTTTTTTAAGAGCCAGGAAAAACAGAAAGCGCTTAACAGTTGGCACAACTACTGATCAAGAATTCAATGGGAGACTTTGGAACGCTAGGTGGCAGCAGGCTTATACCAGGTAAATTTCCATTGTTTACGTAGTTCTGAGCATGCGCACATTACCGAGAACAATGGATTTTACCTGGTAAGTCTGCTGCCACCAAGCGTCACAAAAGTCTCCCATTGACTATCACTTTGATATAGACCATGTAACCTTTTTTTACACACTCCAGGGCCTTTCTGATAGGCAAGACAATACACATGGTACAGTCAACTTAAAAATTATATTCTCTGTCATGAGTTTCACATAAATTCATGAGTTTAGAAAAAAAAACAGCAGGACAAGTTTTGATATATACCCAATTCTTCTTGTCAAAAGATTTGATTAAAAGAATCAGGCAGTGCAATTTCCATAAGATATTGTGTTCTTCCTTTGGGCTGTGGCAAACCAAGCCTGCCGAATGCCCAGGCTCTGTGGCTCTTTTACAAACATGTGACAAAGGTAAACATGGTCTGAAGCCCAAGCCAAACGTAGAAAATGAGGGTAAACATCAATGGATCATTGAATAATTCACTACTTAATAATAGCAGACAAAAACTGTCATCCGTGGCAGTTTTTCTACCCACCACCCATTTATACGTATGTCGTAGGCCTTAAATGCACCGTATACTATATTGGTGATTACTCAAACTTCGGCAATACCAATGGAGAGCTGTTGAGTAAAACATTGTAAGAAGCGGCTCTCTCTGAATTAAGGTAGTTTTTGAGAAAGAAGTAGTTTTTCGCTGAAATATTTTTGAGTTGAACTCGAGACCTCAGCTGGGTCTCGAATTCAAGCATCTGAAAGCACTCAATTTGTGCGACAAGGGTGTTTTTTCTTCCATTATTCTCTTTTGCAACGTCGACGACCAATTGAGTAAAGAAAATCACAGGTTTGTTATGTAATATGCGTTATGTTGGGATACACCAAGTGAGAGGAATGTACTTTGACAATTACCAAAGGTGCCCAGTGCATCTAAACAAACAAGAGATCACATCCACAAAAAATTGGGAAGGCTGCTCTACAATATTGCCTAAAATTCAGTTAAACTTGGTAAAGCCTAAATGCAACAAAAATCCACTGAGCATGCATTGAAATTACCTGCTCCAAGGCGCAATTTACCTTCATTGACAACGGCATATATGTTTTCAGCTGGCACTGGTTGAGGGGTCAGGTCACGTTTTCGCTGAGCGATCAACTCGTTCAGTAAGTGGCAGAATGTGATGACAACGGGATGTGTATGAGAAACCTCAAGTTGCAGGAAACTGATGTAAGCCGTGAACGCTGGCGGGAAAGGATTTAATAATACGTATTAATAATAATTAGTAACAATAATAATGATGATCAAAGGAACATTTCTAAATTGTGGTGTGTTTTTTTTTTTTGCTACCAGAGCATTTGCTGGCTATGTTAGCAAAGTAAGTAATGTAATACAAATGCACATCAGTGGGAGAGTGGGAGACTTTGACAAAAATTTACATTAATGGGAGACTGTTGAGCGCTAGGTGGCAGCAGACTTACATGGTTAACTTCCATTGTTTACGTATTTCTGAGCATGTGCACATTACCGAGAACAATGTATTTTACCTGGTAAGTCTGCTGCCAACCAGCGTCCTAAAAGTCTCCCATTCAAAACTAAACTCGGTCTTTTTTCGGAGGCATTTATGACCACCGTATTTGCTAGAAATTTTACCGGGTTTGCTCAGTGTATTTACTAGAGTGTGTTCGTGGGTAAACTAGAGGACGAGTATGGGGACCTCACGCCTACTCGTCCAAAACACTGTTCAGCAGTACATACCATCATCATGTGATTCCCAGTCACGCTGCATAGCGCATCGGTCAACTCGACCAATAAGAAAGAGTCCGATGACAACACTGATCATCAAACGAAATACAACACGCACTGCGCCTATGATAAAATTAACAAACAGCGTGAAGTAGAAGACAACGTTGAAAACACGTCTGAAATTGGAACAAAAGACAGACAGAAAACAGTAAATTAGGATGCAGAAACTGAATGTTAGTTGTTAGTGACGTTAACTACTCTGTATGGGACGTATAGGATAATGCCCGAGGTGCGCGCCATTCGTGGGTAAGAATGGCCCGAGGGTTAATAATAGAGATTGGCTTAAGGGCGAGCCCTTGTGGGGTCTTTCTATAGGCCATGCAACAATGGACCCCACAGTATAATTCTGTATCCATGCAAATTTAACATCTACTAACAAATATCGTTGCGGTACTCGCTGCTAAAACATGGGATTCGAACTGCATCTATAGCTAGTTAGTAAAGACACGTAGGCCCTAAGGGTTAGACCATGGTTCAACTTGGACCCCACAAGGGGGTTCTTTAGCAAAGGTAATAACAAAACAACAATAGCAGGACCCCCACCAAACCGGATCCGTGAGGAAGTGTTGCATGCACGCATGCAGTCTAGGTCTATCACAAGGCAATATACAATGAATTTATTGTAAACGATCTACAGTGTTTCTCAGATTTAAATAACTGTTGGTGTATAGTACTTCGAAAGGAAATGTTTCACAAAAAAGGATTTATAATATGTAAAGCTGCTGTAGGCAAACTTTGCTATTGCTATTTACTTAAAGAGTGATTAGCAAAATGTAAAATTTATTTTAACAACATTGCAGCATGCATCGTCAGAGTCCAGCTTTCTCTAGAAGACGATCAAAGCATACTGATCCAAACGTCGAGTTGAAACCAACGGTTCTTTTCAGAACCATCCCAACTGATAGTCATTACATGTTGTTACCGCAAACCATTTTATAACATTATTTTTACCTGTTATCGATACCAAGGTAAGTCTTTCTTGTCCTGAATATATTTAGAGACCGGTCCTCATCATCAACCCTTTGGAGGAACACTGAACGAGTCGTTACGGTTTGCACAAAACGCCAAACAAAGAACACCACAACGGTTAGCCTGTATCGAAAATCAAGAATGAGAAAATGAAAAGGAATAACATAAGTCTCAAAGTGATTCAAATATTATTACCCCTGGTGGACACTTGATCTTAAACCATCTCAGCTCACCGAGGAGTATTCAACCCGTGCAACTTGCGCCACTTAGCTAATTCAAAAAGAACCGTTTCTGCCTTCACAGGTACCCATTTACCCCTGGGTTGAAAGACGCAAAGAGTTAAGTGTCCTGCTCAGGGACACAACGGTTAGTGTACCCTCATCACACCCAACGAAAAAAACGTAGTCTTGTTGCAAACGATAAAATTATGTGCGCGGTGATGGGGAGGGAGTGAGCGGGGAATCTTGATAAGCAACTCCTATGAGTCCCAAAGTCATCGTGTAAAGACACTGGACAAAATTCTGCTTAAGCAAAAAATTCCTTGCTCAGTAAAACCATGGTAAAACCAGATAATCGGCCAAGACCCCCACTCAGAAACAACAGCTAAATACCAGTCTCGAGCAATGTAAATGGTTTGACATTTGGGCAGTAACATGTGTAAAATAAGCCAGCTATTTTCGTGCTTAAGCTAATTTTTTGCACGAAAATAGCTCGCTTATTTTCCACATGTTTTCATACTGGCAAAAATGTCACGCCATATACATTGCGTGTGACTTGTATTTAGCTAGCTGTTGATTACTTAGCATAACAATAGAGTGGAGTCTTGGCCGGTAATCTGATCTTACTAAGCAGATCTATGAAATTGAACTTGGTGTATCTCAACATATCCATAAAATAACAAACCTGTGAAAATTTGAGCTCGATTGGTCGTCGGAGTTGCGAGATAGTAATGGAAGAAAAAATGACCCTTGCCACAGCTTTTAATGTAATTTTGGCCGGCAACCTGTTTCTGCTTAATATAGGTTTTCTTGGCCACTTTCGGCAAATGAGCAGCCAATTTAACCACCAAGCTATTTTATTTCGTGCGAAATCGAATGTATACTCGGGGTAATTCGATTTCGTTTTACGATTAGTCAATAGTAATGTTGCGTCATTCGATTTAACAAAATAATCATTCAATTTAAGAAATCATCAAAGCGGCATTCAAATTCGTAGACGCTTCTTGAGGCCTGTGTGTCACGAAAAAGAATGACGATACACTAAATTGAACAGAGTTCTAAAGGAATTTGACTCGACTCAAAACGAAATCGAATGGCCGAATTTGAAACGCACTAACAACCGGAGAGGCAAAACAGCTCTAACTCGAACACATGAAAATGAAATTGACTGCTCATTTGCAAGATATTGTGCTTACAGGTACAGCTGAGGTCCGATTTCATTAAGCTACTGCTTAAGCACAAAAAAAATTATTTTTGAAAAAAAAGGCGACCTTGTTGCATAAGTTGTGTGCTTCCAACCAGATGGTTGATTTCAAGACCTCGACATTAAATTCTGATTTCTCGACATCAAATTCAAATATTTTAATGAGAAATTACTTCTTTCTCAAAGACGGTACCTCAGAGGGAGCTGTTTATTACAATGTTTTATACTATCAACCTCTCTCCATTACTAGTTACCAAGTTAGCTATTATGCAAATAATTATTTTGAGTAATAACCAAAAGTGCACAGTGCCTTTAAGCAACTCTGTGGAATTGGGTCCCGGATAGATTGATGGAAATTAGTTAGGGTGAGTGAAGACCCTATGTTGGGGCACTCTTAGCAGTGATTTGTTTGTTTATATTGTATAATTAAACAAAGCATCTGTCTGCCTTTATCTGTCTTTACATACCAATATTTCTCAAAAGCGAAGACGAAAAATAGCTTGAATAGTACAAAACAGGGCCAGATGACGAGCAGTAGAATATCGTAACCTGCAATTAATCAGAATTTTAAAGGAAACCACTTTGTTTGTGACACTTTAACACGACACTTAATCATTGTTTCGTCCTTCGGGTGGGACGTAAAGCCATTGGTCCCGTGTGTTGTGTAACACACATATAACCAAGTGCACTTATCGAAAAGAGAAAGGGTTCTCCCCGGTGTTTCTGGTTTGATTTGCAGCGTATTGCGCCACAGCACCTTGTAAACTAAAGGTGTTATGTTTTTATAAAAGGAGTAGATCTTATAATTCAAACGCACAGTCCCACATACCTTGCAGGAAATACGGTATCTTAAAGCGCCTTAGGCGTCACCGAGTGACGGATAAGAAGAAGCCACTATAATTATTAGTATCATTTGTGGTTTAATTGCACAATGTTTATATGGATAAACATATCATTAATGAAATTCATACAAGAACCATTCTATGTCTGTGAAATATTTTCTCTGAAATGAAGTCGTAGTATTTGAAAAATCGATATCTGAAAAGAACTGATTGTGGCTGTTACAACCAGGGGCCAACTTCATAGAGCTGCTTAAGCAACAAATTTGCTTAAGCACGAAAATAGCTCGCTCATTTTAAACATGTTACTGGCCAAAATTTCATGCCATATACATTGCTTATGACTAGTATTAAGCTGTTGTTTACTTAGCATAACAATTGAGTGGAGTCTTGGCCGGTAATCTGATTTTACTAAGCAATGAATTTTTTGCCTAAGCAAAATTTTTTGCTTAAGCAGCTCTATGAAATTGGGCCCAGGATAAAAGGTAATAAATTTACCTGCATTTTTTTAAATACCGTTTTCGTCTGAATCACAAAACGAAACCAGCCAAAATTGCCACCGTTTTGTTATTTCGAACGCCGTCAGCTCTACCAATTCAATTCAGTTCACATTTATTTCCACAAAATAACACAGAACTACATTGTAATGCATACATGTATAGGTTGTTTTTGCCAATTTCGGAAAATGAGCAGGCAATTTAATATTCAAGCTGTTCTATTTCGCGCGAAATCGAATGCTACTGAAAAGGGTCATTCAATTTCGTTTTAAGATTAGTTAAATGTAATGTTGCCTTATTCGATTTCACAAAAGAATCATTCAATTTAAAAGTTCATCAACGCAGCGTTCAAGATCATAGTCGCTTCTTGAGGCGTGTGTCTCGAAAAAGAATGACGATACGCTAAATTGAACAGAGTGCTAAAGAAATTAAACTCGACTCGAAACGAAATTGAATGGCCATATTCTGAATTTGAAACACAGTTACAACTGGAGAGGCATATCAGCTCTAATTCGAACCGATGAAGATGAAATCGGCTGCCCATTTGCCGAATTTGACCGAGAAAACCTATATTATAAAATACCGAAAAGGAATAAAGTATAGGGAAAGCAAGAATGCAAGAAGGCAAGAAGGGAAGGCCCAAAATTTGCCAGGTTGATTATAGCGGCTTGCCTTTACATGACAAAATACATAACCTAAAGGTACATGCTTATATACAAATAGCCAACAGACAGACAGACAGACCCACGGACAGACATACGACTATATAGTGAAAAAAATGACAATGACAAGGTAAGCAAAAACTAATATAATTTGTATTAAAGTGATAAACCCAGTGATTTGGTGGGGGTTAATTAACCCCATAAACAACTCCCCCAAAAATTATGATGGGATGAACAAATATATAGGGAGTGATCTGATAAAAAACAACTACTATGTTATTTTTATTTTCTCACCGATTATGGCAAACGCGAGGCGAAAACCAATATAGCGTGTACTTTGCATCTGTGGAGAACAATATTGTTTAGCATTAAAACTTGTTTGATTACTAGTAATGGGGAGAGGTTGATAATATTAAAACAGTGTGATAAACGGCTCCCTCCGAAGTAATATAGTTTTCGAGAAAGAAGTAATTTTCAACAAATTTGATTTTGATACCTCAGATTTAGAATTTGAGGTCTCGAAATCAAGCATCTGAAAGCACAGAACTTCGTGTGACAATGGTGTTTTTTCTTTCATTATTATCTCGCAACTTCGATAACTGATTGAGCTTAAATTTTCACAGGTTTGTTATTTTATGCATATGTTGAGATACACCAAGTGAGAAGACTGGTCTTTGGCGATTACCATTAGTGTCCAGTGTCTTTAATATACAGTACTTCTAAAAATAGTGTTTTCACATCAAGGTACAGACATACACAGTTAGGAAAACAATTTACCTTTTTTTGGTTCAAGGCAGTCTTGCTTGGCTACGCTAGATTTTGTATTAGCCACCAGTAGTACTGGGGCTGGGCAAGTCTGCGACTCTGGATCAAACTATAGAGTCATGACTAATTATTTGGCAAATCTGCTTGGCAATACCATGTAGATCAAAATAAGTTTAGTGTAAATAATGTTAGATTAATGCAGCTGTTTGTTTGGTACATCTTTTTTCCAGTATTTAAGTAATTATGACAACGTTAACTAAACGAAAGTGGCAAATTAGCACAATATTAAATGCAGTTTCCCCCCCCCAAGTTTTCTACTTAAAGACACTGGACATTGTCTTCTCACTTCAACATATGCATAAAATAACAAACCGGTCAATCGGTCGTCGAAGTTGCGAGGTCGCCTCGTCACACGAAGTTGTGTGCTTTTAGATGCTTGATTTCGAGACCTCAAATTCTAAACTTGAGGTCTCGAAATCAAATTCGTAGAAAAAATACTTCTTTCTCTATGTCCATTCAGAGGGAGCCGTTACCAATAATGTCCACTGCCTTTAAAAGTGCTTGTGTGACAAGAGTCCCGTTATATTTCCTGTTGGTGAGTTATTGCGTCACGGAAAACAGTCGCCTCGCCCCCAGCAAAGTCGCCTTATACAAAGTCGCCCCTAGCAAAGTCGCCCCCCCCCCCTCACTTAAAAAGTCACCGTCACCTTGGGAAATGACTCCAACTCACACACGAGGCGACTCTGATGGCGGCGACCTTGTCAGGGGGCGACTTTGTGAGGGGCGAATTTGACCGGGGCGCTTTTGATATTGCATCATCCACGAGCATGACAACATTTTAGTTCTAAAATCGAACTCCGTAAATAACGACTTTTTCAATCAGGAATATGGTTCAGAATACATCAACATAAACTAATTTTTTTTTCAAAGTGAAAGTTACCATAATGGCCTCATTGCTGAGAACAATTCCTGCCTGGAATGACCGATCGCCTTTCCATAGTTGCAAAGTGTGTTCTCTGTTGGAATAAAAAAATCAACAAAATCATGTTAGGTCCTACTACAATAAAACAAAAGTAAACACTTTAATGGAGATGTCAAAGAATAATAATTTCGGGTTTACCCTTACCGATGTGTGTTAGCACTGTATACTCAGTACTTCCGAGCTCTTTGACTCCAACTGCCTCTAACATATACTCGGTGGCGTAGTTGGTATGACATTGCTCTAGAATTGCAAAGGTTGGAATCCCACCCGAGAACACGGAGCGGATGCTTATCGGGTTTTTTTTCTCTAGATGTTATAAATTTAATTTATATTTTCTATACAATTTTAACATTTTTATGACGTGTTTTCTCTTGCACTTGTGTGCCTTTGTGTGTCGTTTTGTCTGAATCGCCTTTTGAAGACACTGGACACTATTGGTATTTGTCAAAGACCAGTCTTCCCACATGGTGTATCTCAACATTGTATGCATAAAACAACAAACATGTGAAAATCTGAGCTCGGACGTCGTCAAAGTTGTGAGCTAATAATGACAGAAAAAGCACCCTAATTTTTACACGAAGTTGTGTGCTTTCAGATGCTGGTTTTGAGACCTCAAGTTCTAAATCTGAGGTCCCGAAATCAAATTCGTGGAAAATTAGTTTTTTTCTCAAAAACTACTTTACTTCAGAGGGAGCCGTTTCTCTCCACTACTTGTAACCAAGTAAGTTTTTATGCTAACAAATATTTTGAGTAATTACCAATAGTGTCCACTGCCTTTAAGATAGTGATTATTTTCGATTTTTGGTTATCATCAGACATGTTCTCTGTAGTCTTATTGATAAGGTTATTTCTCTGTTTGTATAGTGTTTGTGTGTTGCCTGAAAATAAAACAAATAAATAAAACAAAAGATCAAACGATAAATAAAGTTGAATTTTCACCTGTACCGCTTCTGGGCATCAATGTTTGACAACACGCAGAAGATGAAGGCGACAATATTGGCGAGCCAGAACGTCACTACAAGATACAATTGATTATCGAAAACTTGAGTTAAATTGTTGCCCCAGATCAAACAATCGTGACCAAAAATAAATTACTTAGTTCCTGATCAACCATGCAATAGTGAGAAGGCAGATGCACTGCAAGACTTGTTAGACTTACCTTCAAAATCAACTTCAAGCAAGACGTAGGACAAGGCTCCGATAGTTTTCAAAAGTGGCAATAAGTAACTGTAATTGACTGTGCAAGTCTGGATAAATAAAACAATGGAAATAAACTTGGTGTCAATATAGAGCCCCTGGCACCCTAGCTGCCAGGTAAAGCATCGCAATTCTTTTCGGATTTTTGTTTTGTTTTACAGTGTATAGACAAACTCGCCCGAACCAAGGCAACGTGTCCCTTTAATTGTACAATTTGTCAGCCGCCATTCCAATGCTCGTCCATCAGCACCGTACGTTAAAGGCAGTTGACACTATTGGTAATTACTCAAAATGGTTATAAGCATAAAACATCACTTGGTAACAAGTGATGGGGAGAGGTTGATAGTATATAACATTATGAGAAACGGCTCCCTCTGAAGTGGCGTAGTTTTCGAGAAAGAAGTAATTTTCCACGAATTTGTCTTCGAAACCTCAGATTTAGAATTTGAGGTCAAGAAATCAAGCACCTGAAAGCACACAACATCGTGTGACCATGCAGGGTGTTTTTACTTTCATTATTATCTCGCAAATTCAACGACCAATTGAGCTCAAGTTTACACGGGTTTGATATTTTATGCATATGTTGGGATACACCAAGTGAGAATTACCAAACGTGTCCAGAATTTGTTAGAAAACAAAATCCACGATCACAGATTTACTTTCAAATTAAACACGGTCTAATGATGATGATAGTAGTAATATTTCTGTCTGAAATTTCTTAATTTGATGAGAAACAAATAAAACTATTTTCCCGGTTTCGAGTTTATCGCTCAGTGAGCGTTTTACTCATTTAATAATTTCTGAAAAAAAGGCTAATGAGGTAGAGTGTTGATGTTCTGGGGAAGATTATTCCATTTCATGGAAGCAAAAGAAACGACGTAGTCCCCAATCGGTTTTATCAAAAACTAGGCCTAATGTGAGATGAATATACCATTGGTTGGATGAGTTTATTGAAAACTAAACGATAACATGATTTGTACTTCATAACATGTACATAAAACTTCCTCAAACTTGATCTTACCAAGTATGTCAGTAACAATACCATAGCAAGGACAGAAGTGTTCTGTCTAGAAAACTTGAAACCTGCAAAGTGGAAAACATCATTATTACAAAATGTACAACTTATGCATCATGATATAATGTTTGTACAAAACAAACTACAACAGACATTGCATGGTGATGAATCAGTGTATAGGCCTATTATTCAGTTAGCAATAACACCTGTAAATGCTGTGCTAGATATTTTAAAGAAGTTCTTGTTTTTATTCTAGGTTATGTCAAATTACCATAAAATGTAATCACATTTGTCTAGAAGGGTTGTTATTAAGGCGCATGGAATGTGAATAAAATTTATGTCACAATTAATCGCGCCACCGAGAGAGTGCACAAGAAAAGGTGATTCCTAAACACAGACATTATTGCCATTAATTAGTAATTGTGCTTCTAATGTTGTTTCAATTATGGTGTTAAACAATTGCCTTTTAAAGAACCAGCTATTGGTGGCGCACTCTTTTTTGACTCGCGTGGGAGGTTTAGCTGCACGTTCCACGTGAACGTGAACGTGAACGTCAGAAAACTGTGTCTTTAAAATCTTACGTTTTTAGCATACTTGAGGTTACCATTTTTCACGTCAGGTACTTACGTGCGCGCAGACGTCATACGTGAGCATGCAATAATATGGCCAAAGTGATGACGTCACCCAGAAACAACAGAAAGGTTTAACGTTCACGTTCACGTTTTTGCTCGCTAATAATCCGTACCTTTTTCATGGCAAAAATATTTCCGAAGTTCTCGCAATATGAAGTTTCCTCCACTACAAAAGAGAACAAAGTTACAAAAGATTTTGGATCACTATGACTTTTGTTAGAGCAAATAAAAACGAACACTATGTCTCTTCCAGTTATTTTCAAGGGACGACGGCCATTTTCGTCCATTTTAAAGGAACATTACAGAATGAAGAAAAACTAATCTAAGACCACACATTTATACACAACTTACACTGTCTAATGATGATGATTGTAGAAAACATCCTTTGAAATATTTCTGTCTGAAATGTCATATTTCATGAGAATTATATAAAACTAAACCACCAGTTTGGAGTTATCGCTCATTGAGCGTTTTATTCATTTTTTTCAAAGAAATGCAGGCTTTAGGTGAAGTTTTGTAGATGGCTAATGAGGAAGATTGTTTGATGCTCTGAGAAAGATTATTCCACATCCCAAGGTGTATGACTCACATAATATGCCTTGAAATTGTAGAATCGTAGGACCAAAACTTTTACTCAAAATGGTGCACCGAAGTGTTCTGGTGCTGGTTGTATTTCAAAAGACAAATTTATGACTTTTTAATCGCCACGCACTCAGAACAACACACTGTATAATTCCAAACATGAACATGTTCGAAGACAATGTGCCCCCATTAACTTGTTATTCAATACAACTGTGATATTTACTACTCCTTCGGTAGTGGTCTTGACAGCAAATACTTAGTCCTTTGGTAGAAATGAGATTCCTTAAACTTTGATGGTGCAGACTGACTCGGTGCTGTGTTTCCCTTAAGACTCTGTAATTTAAACATACATGCCGACGTGTAAGTCAATGATACATATAGACCGGCAGCCCAGAGCACTTTGGTTAAAGGAACGAGGTACCAATATTTGACTACAGGAGCGTTTGGTGGATAACCTGACATAATCAGATATGGATGTCTGCCGGGGACCCCCCGCTGTGTGTAGCACGTGGACCCCCAACAAAGAGGCAAAATAATGGGCTGAATAATGTCATTCTAGGTACCACATGAAACCATGATGAAACCAAGTGGAAATGGCAATTACCATGATACTAAGTAAACAAAATCAACCGCCAGACAAATTTTCTGCTGCATTAGGCCTGCAAGACACCCCCTCCCCCAAATATTTAGTGTACAAACCTATGGGTTGAAATTAACCAGTTGTCAAATTACCTCAGATTTACATGAAACTTTGTCTAACTGTTCTACTATGGCTAAAATGAACACAAACCAAAAATTAAATCCATACCCCATGTCGTTTCCGAGATACAGCCTCTTAAAATATGCTAAAATCTCCCCCTTTTGGCGCTCCGCCCCCGGCCGACACCGCGCGTCGTGGTGGTATTCTTTCAAACGTTATAAGCCCGTAATTTAATAACGACACCAGCTGTGTGGCTGAAAGGTGTATACTGTTTAAGTTGTCGCCCTCGATTCTTAATTTGGCTGCATTGAGCCTACCAGACACCCCAACCCCCGGGGTTAAACATCGGAGGAACGACCTAAAACCAAGTTGAAATTACCAGTAGGCATAATCTGAACACAAGACAATGTCAGGCGCCGGACAAATATTTGCTTTATTGGGCGCGGCACACACCTCCCTTCCCCGGGTTAAACATCAAAGGAACCACCTGCTGAAATCAAGTTGAAATGTGACCAATACAATATTCTTAATATAAGTATCAACTGCCAGACGAAAGTTTTGCTGCATTGGGCCCGGCAGACAACTCCCCTCCCCCTGGGTTAAACTTCAAAGGAACCACCTGAAACCAAGTTGAAATGACCAATAACAATATTCTTAATACAAGAGTATCAACCGCCAAACAAAGGTTTTGCTGCGTTGGGCCTGGCAGACACCTCCCCTCCCCCGGGTTTCAGGGGAACCCCCTGAAACCAAGTTAAAATGATCAATAACAATATTATTAAATACAAAGGGAAGTATCAACCGCCAGACATAAGTTTCGCTGCATTGGGCCCCTCAGACACCTCCCCAACCCCGGAGTTAAACTTCAAAGGAACGACCTAAAACCTAAAACCTAAAAGTTGAAATTACCAATAACAATATTCTTAAACGGGTTGGGGGTGTCTGGCGTGATTGATGCTGGTATTAAGAATACAGTGCAGTGCTATTGGTCATTTCAACTTGGTTTCAGGTGGTTCCTCTG
Source organism: Asterias amurensis (assembly GCF_032118995.1). NCBI lineage: Eukaryota > Metazoa > Echinodermata > Asteroidea > Forcipulatida > Asteriidae > Asterias > Asterias amurensis. Next base: position 18,526,962 of record NC_092650.1, read on the forward strand.
ATGAAACCCGGGGGGAGGTGTCTGCCGGGCCCAGTGCAGCAAAACTTTCGTCTGGCAGTTGATACTTGTATTAAGAATATTGTTATTGGTCATTTCAACTTGGTTTCAGGTGGTTCCTCTGATGTTTAACCCGGGGAGGGGAGTTGTCTGCCGGGCCCAATTATGCAGCAAAACTTTCGTCTGGTGATTGATGCTAATTGTATTCAGAATATTGTTATTGGTCATTTCAACTTAATTTCAGGTGGATGTTTAGCCCGGGGGAGGGGAGTTGTCTACCGGGCCCAATGCAGCAAAACTTTCGTCTGGCAGTTGAAACTTGTATTAAGAATATTGTTATTGGTCATTTCAACTTGGTTTCAGGTGGTTCCTTTGATGTTTAACCCGGTAGGGTAGGTGTCTGTCGGGCCGCGCCCAATGCAGCAAAACATTGTCTGGCGGCTGATATTGTGTTCTGTTAAGAATTGTACATTTAGGACTATTGGTAATTTCAACTTGGTTTTAGGTTGTTCCTCCGATTTTTTACCCCCGGGGTGGGGGTGTCTGTCAGGCCCAGTGCAGCCAAATTATGAATCAATGGCCACAACTTAAATAACATACAACTTTCAGCCGCACTGTCTGTCAGGCCCAGTGCAGCCAAATTATGAATCAATGGCCACAACTTAAATAACATACAACTTTCAGCCGCACAGCTGGTGTCGTTATTAAATACGGGTTATTAACGTTTTGAAAGAATACCACCACGACGCGCAGTATTATGTGCATTATAAAGTGTTGTCCGACTTTGCGGCTACAGTTACGGCTACGACTGTTGCCAAGGCTGTTGCTAAGGACTTTATAGTTGCCGGTAGATGGCAGGCCGTGTCCGAATTAGTGGCTACGGCTGCGGCTACGACCGTTGCCAGGGGTGTTGCTAAGGGCGTCCTATACTTCAATGCATGATGACGCGGCGATCCGGCCGTAGCCGTGGCCGTAGCCACCAATTCGGATCCGGCCGCAAACACGTACAAACCTTATCGCAAATACTCGGTACCCACGCGTTATGCGTGGAATGAGATGCATGCTGGTCTAGCTAGAGACAAAGTTTGATCCTTAGCTGGACCAGCATGCACCACTGTACAGTTAGCACTTGCGCAATCGGTATTTGCGAAAAGGACCATGTCCCAGCATACGTTATATAAGTTCAAGTGCATATTAAATTAAACTTACCGAAAGCCTTAATCGGTTTAAGTATTTCACCAGCCCGTGCCCAAACCGGAAAGTCAAGAGGACGAAAAACACAAAGCCGGGTCCACTTATCAATAGATCTGACTAGGTAATTTTAACGATAGAAAAAAACACGTTTAGTGCATATTACACCAACAATGCAACACGGCAGGAGTTTAGACACAATTTATGCAATACACATTATTTTAATTAAACAGTCAAAACAGGTTTTCTCTTTTAATAATTGCAATATGCAAAGACTCCTGCGATGATAATTTATCAATGTATGTGTTCACAACATGAGGGGCCGTTCAATAAGAGCAGAGGCCTGCAGCCGATTTCACGAAACGCTAAGATTAATCCATCTTGAGTTAGGACGAGTAACTTAGGGTGGGTTTAGTGCGTCCTAACGTAATCGGATACGGAATTTAACTCGTCCTAAGTCTTAAGATTAATCCTAAGTTAGGAGGAGTTTGGTGAAATCGACGGCTGATCATTAGTGTTCCATGGGCCCTTGTAGTTACATGTGCCTAGAGTGTAGTGTGTCAATGGCAATTGAGTAAACCATAATTTTATTAATTTTTCATATTTATCTTAAATCGTCAGACATAATAATACACAATGGTTACTTGGACAGTGGCTGTCAATATTATACCAAAATATAAAAATTGTCATCATGAGATGTGTAAAACCGGCACCTTGCCAACGATATAAAAAGGAGTATGATATACTCATGTAATATTTCGAAGAAAACATCGGAGACATTTCTGAAGAAATTACCAGTTCATTTCTGCATCCAGCGAGTCGACCAATGAAGAACGCAGTCCTAAAGATACAAAAAGGGTGACACCAAAAAGTAAACTAAAAATATCTGAATTCTCGAGTAGATTTCGGCTCAGTCTCGCCAGTGATAAAAGTCCAGGGGTTGGATTTTGCAAAGTTTTAAGACTAGTCTAATCTCGAGTTAGGACGAGTGACTTGTTCTAATTTAGCCAAAGGTTTTTAATATCTCCTATGATAGTCCCAAGTTAGAATTCCTACTCTCTAAATGTAAAAGAGTGAAAAACACCACTCTTTACATTTCCAGCTGTCCCTCAAATGGCTCTTTAAAAAGAGTGGTGGTTATTTCACACTTCCAGGACAGAGTGAAAAATCACTCAAAAAGGTATTTATAGAGTCACTCTTTGTGAAATCGACCCCAGGATTCTTCGGTAACTTGCAGAGATATTGTTCTCACCATAGTAGACTATAGACAACCCCAATCGCTTTTCCAGTCACTTTGTGCTTGGTGCCCAGGCACAAAAAGATCGGATAACTTGCCGTACACACTAAGAGCGCCTTCCAAATATTGTTCAGGAATCCCAGGACTCCTGCAAAGAAACGTAATATAAGTGCCTGAAGGATCATGACCTCATGAACACCATAGCCCGACCCGAGAGGGCGCTATTATTATTATTATTATTATTATTACTATTACTATTATTATTACTATTACTATTACTATTACTATTACTATTACTATTACTATTACTATTACTATTACTATTACTATTACTATTACTATTACTATTACTATTACTATTATTATTATTATTGTTATTGTTATTGTTATTGTTATTGTTATTGTTATTGTTATTGTTATTGTTATTGTTAGTGTTAGTGTTAGTGTTGTTGTTGTTGTTGTTGTTGTTGTTGTTGTTGTTGTTGTTGTTGTTGTTGTTGTTGTTGTTGTTGTTGTTGTTGTTGTTGTTGTTGTTGTTGTTGTTGTTGTTGTTGTTGTTGTTGTTGTTGTTGTTGTTGTTGTTGTTGTTGTTGTTGTTGTTGTTGTTGTTGTTGTTGTTGTTGTTGTTGTTGTTGTTGTTGTTGTTGTTGTTGTTGTTGTTGTTGTTGTTGTTGTTGTTGTTGTTGTTGTTGTTGTTGTTGTTGTTGTTGTTGTTGTTGTTGTTGTTGTTGTTGTTGTTGTTGTTGTTGTTGTTGTTGTTGTTGTTGTTGTTGTTGTTGTTGTTGTTGTTGTTGTTGTTGTTGTTGTTGTTGTTGTTGTTGTTGTTGTTGTTGTTGTTGTTGTTGTTGTTGTTGTTGTTGTTGTTGTTGTTGTTGTTGTTGTTGTTGTTGTTGTTGTTGTTGTTGTTGTTGTTGTTGTTGTTGTTGTTGTTGTTGTTGTTGTTGTTGTTGTTGTTGTTGTTGTTGTTGTTGTTGTTGTTGTTGTTGTTGTTGTTGTTGTTGTTGTTGTTGTTGTTGTTGTTGTTGTTGTTGTTGTTGTTGTTGTTGTTGTTGTTGTTGTTGTTGTTGTTGTTGTTGTTGTTGTTGTTGTTGTTGTTGTTGTTGTTGTTGTTGTTGTTGTTGTTGTTGTTGTTGTTGTTGTTGTTGTTGTTGTTGTTGTTGTTGTTGTTGTTGTTGTTGTTGTTGTTGTTGTTGTTGTTGTTGTTGTTGTTGTTGTTGTTGTTGTTGTTGTTGTTGTTGTTGTTGTTGTTGTTGTTGTTGTTGTTGTTGTTGTTGTTGTTGTTGTTGTTGTTGTTGTTGTTGTTGTTGTTGTTGTTGTTGTTGTTGTTGTTGTTGTTGTTGTTGTTGTTGTTGTTGTTGTTGTTGTTGTTGTTGTTGTTGTTGTTGTTGTTGTTGTTGTTGTTGTTGTTGTTGTTGTTGTTGTTGTTGTTGTTGTTGTTGTTGTTGTTGTTGTTGTTGTTGTTGTTGTTGTTGTTGTTGTTGTTGTTGTTGTTGTTGTTGTTGTTGTTGTTGTTGTTGTTGTTGTTGTTGTTGTTGTTGTTGTTGTTGTTGTTGTTGTTGTTGTTGTTGTTGTTGTTGTTGTTGTTGTTGTTGTTGTTGTTGTTGTTGTTGTTGTTGTTGTTGTTGTTGTTGTTGTTGTTGTTGTTGTTGTTGTTGTTGTTGTTGTTGTTGTTGTTGTTGTTGTTGTTGTTGTTGTTGTTGTTGTTGTTGTTGTTGTTGTTGTTGTTGTTGTTGTTGTTGTTGTTGTTGTTGTTGTTGTTGTTGTTGTTGTTGTTGTTGTTGTTGTTGTTGTTGTTGTTGTTGTTGTTGTTGTTGTTGTTGTTGTTGTTGTTGTTGTTGTTGTTGTTGTTGTTGTTGTTGTTGTTGTTGTTGTTGTTGTTGTTGTTGTTGTTGTTGTTGTTGTTGTTGTTGTTGTTGTTGTTGTTGTTGTTGTTGTTGTTGTTGTTGTTGTTGTTGTTGTTGTTGTTGTTGTTGTTGTTGTTGTTGTTGTTGTTGTTGTTGTTGTTGTTGTTGTTGTTGTTGTTGTTGTTGTTGTTGTTGTTGTTGTTGTTGTTGTTGTTGTTGTTGTTGTTGTTGTTGTTGTTGTTGTTGTTGTTGTTGTTGTTGTTGTTGTTGTTGTTGTTGTTGTTGTTGTTGTTGTTGTTGTTGTTGTTGTTGTTGTTGTTGTTGTTGTTGTTGTTGTTGTTGTTGTTGTTGTTGTTGTTGTTGTTGTTGTTGTTGTTGTTGTTGTTGTTGTTGTTGTTGTTGTTGTTGTTGTTGTTGTTGTTGTTGTTGTTGTTGTTGTTGTTGTTGTTGTTGTTGTTGTTGTTGTTGTTGTTGTTGTTGTTGTTGTTGTTGTTGTTGTTGTTGTTGTTGTTGTTGTTGTTGTTGTTGTTGTTGTTGTTGTTGTTGTTGTTGTTGTTGTTGTTGTTGTTGTTGTTGTTGTTGTTGTTGTTGTTGTTGTTGTTGTTGTTGTTGTTGTTGTTGTTGTTGTTGTTGTTGTTGTTGTTGTTGTTGTTGTTGTTGTTGTTGTTGTTGTTGTTGTTGTTGTTGTTGTTGTTGTTGTTGTTGTTGTTGTTGTTGTTGTTGTTGTTGTTGTTGTTGTTGTTGTTGTTGTTGTTGTTGTTGTTGTTGTTGTTGTTGTTGTTGTTGTTGTTGTTGTTGTTGTTGTTGTTGTTGTTGTTGTTGTTGTTGTTGTTGTTGTTGTTGTTGTTGTTGTTGTTGTTGTTGTTGTTGTTGTTGTTGTTGTTGTTGTTGTTGTTGTTGTTGTTGTTGTTGTTGTTGTTGTTGTTGTTGTTGTTGTTGTTGTTGTTGTTGTTGTTGTTGTTGTTGTTGTTGTTGTTGTTGTTGTTGTTGTTGTTGTTGTTGTTGTTGTTGTTGTTGTTGTTGTTGTTGTTGTTGTTGTTGTTGTTGTTGTTGTTGTTGTTGTTGTTGTTGTTGTTGTTGTTGTTGTTGTTGTTGTTGTTGTTGTTGTTGTTGTTGTTGTTGTTGTTGTTGTTGTTGTTGTTGTTGTTGTTGTTGTTGTTGTTGTTGTTGTTGTTGTTGTTGTTGTTGTTGTTGTTGTTGTTGTTGTTGTTGTTGTTGTTGTTGTTGTTGTTGTTGTTGTTGTTGTTGTTGTTGTTGTTGTTGTTGTTGTTGTTGTTGTTGTTGTTGTTGTTGTTGTTGTTGTTGTTGTTGTTGTTGTTGTTGTTGTTGTTGTTGTTGTTGTTGTTGTTGTTGTTGTTGTTGTTGTTGTTGTTGTTGTTGTTGTTGTTGTTGTTGTTGTTGTTGTTGTTGTTGTTGTTGTTGTTGTTGTTGTTGTTGTTGTTGTTGTTGTTGTTGTTGTTGTTGTTGTTGTTGTTGTTGTTGTTGTTGTTGTTGTTGTTGTTGTTGTTGTTGTTGTTGTTGTTGTTGTTGTTGTTGTTGTTGTTGTTGTTGTTGTTGTTGTTGTTGTTGTTGTTGTTGTTGTTGTTGTTGTTGTTGTTGTTGTTGTTGTTGTTGTTGTTGTTGTTGTTGTTGTTGTTGTTGTTGTTGTTGTTGTTGTTGTTGTTGTTGTTGTTGTTGTTGTTGTTGTTGTTGTTGTTGTTGTTGTTGTTGTTGTTGTTGTTGTTGTTGTTGTTGTTGTTGTTGTTGTTGTTGTTGTTGTTGTTGTTGTTGTTGTTGTTGTTGTTGTTGTTGTTGTTGTTGTTGTTGTTGTTGTTGTTGTTGTTGTTGTTGTTGTTGTTGTTGTTGTTGTTGTTGTTGTTGTTGTTGTTGTTGTTGTTGTTGTTGTTGTTGTTGTTGTTGTTGTTGTTGTTGTTGTTGTTGTTGTTGTTGTTGTTGTTGTTGTTGTTGTTGTTGTTGTTGTTGTTGTTGTTGTTGTTGTTGTTGTTGTTGTTGTTGTTGTTGTTGTTGTTGTTGTTGTTGTTGTTGTTGTTGTTGTTGTTGTTGTTGTTGTTGTTGTTGTTGTTGTTGTTGTTGTTGTTGTTGTTGTTGTTGTTGTTGTTGTTGTTGTTGTTGTTGTTGTTGTTGTTGTTGTTGTTGTTGTTGTTGTTGTTGTTGTTGTTGTTGTTGTTGTTGTTGTTGTTGTTGTTGTTGTTGTTGTTGTTGTTGTTGTTGTTGTTGTTGTTGTTGTTGTTGTTGTTGTTGTTGTTGTTGTTGTTGTTGTTGTTGTTGTTGTTGTTGTTGTTGTTGTTGTTGTTGTTGTTGTTGTTGTTGTTGTTGTTGTTGTTGTTGTTGTTGTTGTTGTTGTTGTTGTTGTTGTTGTTGTTGTTGTTGTTGTTGTTGTTGTTGTTGTTGTTGTTGTTGTTGTTGTTGTTGTTGTTGTTGTTGTTGTTGTTGTTGTTGTTGTTGTTGTTGTTGTTGTTGTTGTTGTTGTTGTTGTTGTTGTTGTTGTTGTTGTTGTTGTTGTTGTTGTTGTTGTTGTTGTTGTTGTTGTTGTTGTTGTTGTTGTTGTTGTTGTTGTTGTTGTTGTTGTTGTTGTTGTTGTTGTTGTTGTTGTTGTTGTTGTTGTTGTTGTTGTTGTTGTTGTTGTTGTTGTTGTTGTTGTTGTTGTTGTTGTTGTTGTTGTTGTTGTTGTTGTTGTTGTTGTTGTTGTTGTTGTTGTTGTTGTTGTTGTTGTTGTTGTTGTTGTTGTTGTTGTTGTTGTTGTTGTTGTTGTTGTTGTTGTTGTTGTTGTTGTTGTTGTTGTTGTTGTTGTTGTTGTTGTTGTTGTTGTTGTTGTTGTTGTTGTTGTTGTTGTTGTTGTTGTTGTTGTTGTTGTTGTTGTTGTTGTTGTTGTTGTTGTTGTTGTTGTTGTTGTTGTTGTTGTTGTTGTTGTTGTTGTTGTTGTTGTTGTTGTTGTTGTTGTTGTTGTTGTTGTTGTTGTTGTTGTTGTTGTTGTTGTTGTTGTTGTTGTTGTTGTTGTTGTTGTTGTTGTTGTTGTTGTTGTTATACCTCTCAGCATTAAGGGAACGGTGTCAGTCGAAGGTTGTGTGACGGCTTCATGGTCATCGTGTGTAATCTTATTGAAGACCAGAACAGACACACAAACAAAAGCTAAAGCCGACGCCAGGCGGTCATTGTAAGCGTCAATAAGATTAATAGGACTGCCAAAATTAAGAGGAAATAAAGTTATAATCATTTAGTGCCATGAGCACTTTTGTGGATTTATGCGCTTTATAAGTTTTCATTATTATGAGTATTTGTTTTTCTTCACACCCCATCATTTATTAAAAGTTCTTTCTAGTTCTTTTTCATTTTGTTTATTTAACTTATTAATATTGGTTGTGAAGACAAAATACTTATTCATAACAATGAACCCGGTTCCAATGAACTTGATTGTGCAAAATTCCACAAAAGTGCTCAAGGCACTAAATAAAATATCCAATATCCAATGTCCAATATCCAATATATAAAAGCAACATCGATATTCGCTGTACAATATGTGGATGCCAATATCCAATATAAAAGCAACATCGATATTCGCTGCTGTGCAATATGTCAATGTCCCATATCCAAAATAAAAGCAACATCGATATTCGCTGTACAATATGTGGATGCCAATATCCAATATAAAAGCAACATCGATATTCGCTGTACAATATGTGGATGCCAATATCCAATATAAAAGCAACATCGATATTCGCTGTACAAACATTATGTGAATGTCCAATATCAAATATCGAACTAACTCCACTGTCATCTATAAGACCCGTTATTAATATACTATGCTTGTTGCTTGTCTAGACTACTTACGTTGCAATACCTGGCCTTCCATTCAAGAAAGTCGGCCAGAGATTCACTCTGCGCTCCAGAAAACAGAAAAAGACTATGATCGGGAGCTGATCAAAATAAAACATAAACGAGAGCATGTTTGTGTTTGTGGTTCACTCATCCATTTCTATTATTAATGATTATGTTTTAAGACACTGGACACTATTGGAAAGTGTCAAAGACTATAGTCTTCTCACTAGGTGTATCTCAACATATGCAGAAAATAGCAAACCTATGAAAATTTGAACTCAATTGGTCGTCGAAGTTGCGAGATAATAATGGCAGGTAAACACACTTGCCACACGAAGTTGTGTGCTTTCAGATGCTTGACTTCGGGACCTCAAAATCTAACTCTGAGGTGTCGAAATCAAGTCTGTGAAAATTACTTTATTCGAAAACTACGTTACTTCAGAGGGAGCTGTTTCTCACAATGTGTTATACTATCAACAGCTCTCCACTGCTCGTTATTTTGAGTAATTATCAATAGTGTAAAATTTTCCATGACGACCAAGGGTCGCATTACATGAAATTGACAGGAAATGCAAACTTCCAAAAATCACAAAATTAATAGGCCTACATGGAAATGAAATCCTTTCACTCATCCCCGATGCTTGTAAGTGGAATGTTGGTCAATATCAAATAAAAGGCACTGGACAACTTGAATTTGTGGTTTTCAAATACCAGTATTCTCACTTGGGGAAGGTCTATCCCAACATATGCATTAAGTAACTAATCCGTGAAAAGTTAGACTTGTTGCACATGATTGTGTAATTGCTTTCGGATGCCAAAAGGCTTCAGCCTGACGTCTTTCAAGACTTGAGTGAGAAAATAAATCACCTCTTTCTCAAAAAACTACATTATATCAGAGGGAGCCGTTTCTCACAATGTTTTATACTATCAACAGCTCTCCATTGCTCGTCACCAAGTAAGTTTTTATGCCAACTTATTATTTTGAGTAAATACCAATAATCTACAGTGCCTTTACAATGCATTATTTAAAGAAGATCGTGTGCGTCCATTATTCAAACAGTTATTTTGACCGAGGCAATGAGTAGCATACGAACCGAAGCTAGAAGTGTGTAATTCAACCACGTATTGAAGACAAAATTGTTCCCGCATGTGGAGACGCTGCTTGTCAAATTCATCCTAACAATTGAATATTAAAAGAGGAAGTTAGTATAGACGATGTGTCCTGTGACATCACATGTTTACAAAAGAGCCACCAAGCCTGGACTGTACACAGCCTAAGGGAAGAAAATATAAAATCTTATATTTTTAATGGAGATTGCGCTGTCCAATTTTTATCACCTTTTGATATGATGAAAGGGGACGCATCTCAAAACTTGTCAAGCTTTTTCTTTCACAACTCTTGGATTAATTCATTCATTAATGGTGTGTTAAGGAAATTATGACACGAAATCTCAACTTTCCCATATGACCTGCCGTCGATTTCACAAAGAGTTAGGACTCGTCTTATCTCGAGTTTGGACGAGTTACTCTTCTCGAAATCAAATTCGTGAAAAATTACTTCTTTCTCGAAAACTACGTCACTTCAGAGGGAGCTGTTTCTCACAATGTTCTAATACCATCAACCTCTCCCCATTACTCGTAATCAAGTAAGGTTTTATGATGATAACTATTTTGAGTAATTACCAATAATGTCCACTGCCTTTAAAGCTCATAAACATGACTTTTGGTAACTGGTACAGAATAGGCCATTACTAGGTAATAATTTAGTAAACTCACCTTGTTCAAGTCGGCTTCTAATTAGAGGAACAGGGTTTGAAATAGCGCAAAATATGGTTGACGATTGATGTACTATGGACCACTGGGGATTATTGTGCACGAAAAAGGCTGCGAATTTCACTTAACAAAGGCATGTTATAATATTTCACAATGTTGTTTGACCTTTGTTGGGTATGCTTGGCTGGTTTTCTTACAAGTGCATTCAACACAATCCCAATCGGTTTGGCGGGTTGTTTTTCTTCCAAAAAGCTGACCCCTCTGCCAGCACCACTATACCATAGCATTCCTTTTATGGCGTTAGTGTGGTCTCTTTTTAAAGCAGGTTGCAAGATAGTATTCAACCTCATCTGAAAGTATACCGCCGGTAACGTCTTGGATCAAGACTATGCAAACCGTCGTCTGAAGGAGAGTTGGGCTGGTAATAATAATAACAATAGAACAGTGTTTATATAGCACAGTGTGAATAAAACAGATGCATTGTAAATGTAAATCAGATAGGTCGTACAGTCTGACGGCCAAAGTGTAAATTTAATGTTAAACTGAGATACTTCAGAGTAAGAAAATGTCATGAGGCTTGCGTTTTAATACATTGGAAAAAAATATCAGACTGGTTACAATGACGGAATTTGCATGCTATGAATATTCATTAGATATGTCATACAGTGAGAGTATGTGGAGGTAGCCTGGAGGCGGTATCTCACAAATTCAGCACAATCATCTTTTTACTTTTTACAATCTTCTAAGTGAGGCGGGTTTAGATACGCCCATTTATGTTAATAGGCCCACGTCCGTCAAGGTAAACAGTTCCCCTATGGACCACACCTTGGCATAGGCCCCTTTTCGAGACGACGGCTTCGGCTTTGGATTCAGCGCAGGATAGCTTGGCACCGTCGGTTGATTTGATACTTTACGCGTGCTTTGCGTATACGCGATCTTCAGGGCTTCATACGAGAGAGCAAAGCCTAGAGCCGAATCCAAAGCCGAAGCCGTGGTTTCGAACAGGGCCATAGGAGAGTGAGTTACGGAACAACAGGACCACCAAGGCAACAAATCCCAACGGAAGCACAGCACTGTGGCGACGTAAATTTGGTCATTACAAACAGAGGTCAATAATTCGAACACAATTTTCGTTACACCGTTTCCAAAGAAAAACAAAAGAAGACAGAAGTTCTTTGGTGAATAACTTCAAAGCCAGCTTTATTCGTTTGCTTTACATGGTTTTATTTCAACCCATGTTGATGTTAGGCGCGATCGGTCAATTTGCGCGATCGGTCGATCGCGCTGCGCTATTGAAAGATCAATTTGGTCGCGCAGCAATCAGTCGATCGCGCAACAATCGGTCGATCGCGCAACAATCGGTTGAACATCTTTGCGCGATTGACCGATCGCGCTACGAGTATTTTTTCCGTGATCAGCCGATCGTGCAGGAAATGCTTTGCGCGATCTACCGATCGTGCAGGAATGGGTTTGCGCGATCGACCGATCGTGCAGGAAAAGTTTTGCGCCATCGACCAATCGTTCAGGAAAAGTTTTACGCGATCTGACGATCGGGCAGGAATGGGTTTGCGAAATCGCAATAAAATTAATTGCAAGAAAAATGTTCAGTATCACCATAGTGATTGATTTATATTGTGACGTCACACTTTAGTTAGCAACTATACGACTGATCAAATTTGCAGTTACGATCAATCTTACATCTTTGTGAATTCGGCCTGCATATCGGTCGATCGCGCCAAACAATTCCTGCACAATCCGCCGAACGCGCAAAACCATTCCTGCACAATCCGCCGATCGCGCAAAACCATTCCTGCACAATCGGCCGATCGCGCAAAACCATTCCTGCACAATCGGCCGATCGCGCGAAACCATTCTTGCACAAAGTCGCCCCTACCCGGCTCGCCCCGGGTTGAAACAAAGCCGCCCCCTGGCAATGTCGCCCCCGGCAATGTCGCCCCCTAGCAAAGTCGCCCCTGACAATGTCGCCCCATGCTAATGTCGCCCCCCTAGCAAAGTCGCCCCCAGATGTTGTTAGGAAAATAATTAAGGCTACAATAATTATGGTAAAAAAAATATAGTTAAAACATTTTCAGAAAAAAATTCCGTATGAAGTAATGTGCTTGTGGAATGTCTAATTAATAGGGCCTATCTATTGAAAATCTACTCTGTAAATGTTTTAATACAGGTTTCCTGGTCATTAACCCTAACCCTAACCCTATACCCTAACACTAACCTTAACCCTAACCCTAACCCTAACCCTAACCCTAACTGTAAGTAGACTTTACTTTATATTCTTTCCGATACAATAATATTAAGCCATTATTACCGAAAGAATCCTTAACTATTTTCTGGGGGCGACTTTGCTAGGGGGCGACATTGTTTGGGGGCGAAAGGTGTCAGGGGCGACTTTGAAACAACTTGGGGCGAGCCGATTAGGGGGCGACTTTGCAGGGGGCGACTTTGTTGGTGGCGAGCTTGCTAGGTGGCGAGATGACCAGCCTCCGTTCAGACAGGTAGATGTTAGTTTCCAAACGCCAGGAGTCGATTGCTTCTCGAAAGGATCCGATGTAATCGGTAGTCGTCAAACGGAGCAGTAATACATAGACTCGCTACAATTCCTTGAGCTTTTTCTCCCTAAGATTTTTTTGTGTATTTTTGTATGGTAGATATATCGATGTTTTGGAGTTTCGTTCTTTAGTTCAGACATTTGTTTAATTTATTTTTATTCACTAACATTAATATACAAAAAGATCATGTTTTTTTGCTGATTTGTAAAGTTTATTTTCAAGATTTAACAAAGCAATGCGTATCCACAGGATACGAACTCTTCATCAACTAAAAGTGGTCGATTCGAAATCAGTTTATCAATACGTTATCATTCAAATGAAGCCAATCAAAGACTGCCCTTCCCTATACAAAGGACTCATGAAGCATTTCTGATTTTATCATATTTTTTTATAAAGCTCCATTATATTTATTTACGATTTTTGAACATTACACACCACGAGTCCATTTGAAGCATACTGGGCGTGTGCATTACACCGCTGTGCGTACAGTTTAAGATTTCATCAACGACACGGGTCGATTTGTAAAACAGTTTATCAACACGTTATCATTCCAACGGAGCCAATCAAAGACTGTAACTACCTAACCAAAGCATTCATGTAGCATTGCTGATTTTATCATATTTTTATGATGCTCTATTATATTTGTTTCAGATTTTTGAAAATTACACACCACGCGTCCCTTTGCAGCATACTGTGCGCGTGTACAACACTGCTGTGCGTACAGTTTACAATTTCATCAACGCCACGGGTCGATTTGTAAAACGGTTTATCAATACGGTATCATTCAAATTATGCCAATCGAAGACTGCCAGTACCTATGCAAAGCATTCATGTAGCATTACCGATTTTTTCATAATTTTATAAAGCTCCGTTATATTTATTTCAGATTTCTGAAAATTACAAACCACGAGTCCCTTTGTAGCATACTGTTCGCGTGTACTACACTGCTGTACGCACAGTTTAAGATTTCATCAACGCCACGGGTCGATTTGTAAAACAGTTTATGAACACGTTTTCATTCAAATTAGACCAATCAAAGACTGTCATTACCTAAACAAAAGATTCATGTAGCATTACTGATTTTATCATATTTTTATAAAACTCCATTATATTTATTTAAGATTTTTGAAAATTACACACCACGAATCCCTTGCAGCATACTGTGCGCGTGTACTACACTGCTGTGCGAACAGTTTAAGATTTCATCAACGCCACGGGTCGATATGTAAATTGGTTTAATATCAATACGTTATCATTCAAACGAAGCCAACCCAAGACTGTCATTACCTAAACAAGGCATTCATGTAGCATTACTGTTTTTATCATATTTTTTTGATGCTCCATTATATTTGCTAACATAGTTGGATTCGATGACAAGAATAAGAAAGAATATATCCATAGATACTTCAGCAACTATGATTCCGAACACCATGATCATGTTTATTCTGAAATAAATAAGTCTGAAACACTCCGTAGTTTAGGGGAGATTCCTCTGTTTCTTTGGCTAATGTGTTCATCTTTAACACAGCCCGGAAGTCAACTACCTGACAGGATTTCAGAACTGCTTCGTCTCGCCACCAGCTTAATGTATGAGCAAAAGATAAGCAAAGATTGCACATCCAAGCCCCAGCAGAAAATAACCGAAGAGGGGTTTAATTTGCTGATGACCAAACTTGGGCGGGTTGCACTTGGAGGTTTGATGTTTACAAGTCGTGGAAAGTATTCCTTCGCAGTTTCAGAGTTTGATTCAGAGGACGATGTCAATTTGGGATGTGATGTCGGCTTGCTGGCCCGAGTACAAACCATGCACGGTATGAAAAAGGTCGAACGAGTCAAGTTCTACCACACGATATTAATGCAGTTTTGTTGTTCCGTTTACCTGTCTGGTATTACGGAGTCTGGCAATACTGGCAAATTCAACGAGCACATGTCAACATTGTTAGAAGGAGACGTAGAAAGATTTGGATACTTATTCCGTTTCTGCAGCGGACTGAACATGAAAGCTGCACAATGCGTTGTAGAAATGACCAAGAAGCACCTTTCGGTTTACAATAAAAACACTCCTGTTGATTGCGAAAGGTATATCTGTTTGCATAAGATAATGATGTTGGCTTTGTTTGAAGCCAAGCTTGGTGTGACTGTCAAAACCCTGGAGCTAGATGAGTGGGTAAGATTTCCATACGAGCTGAAAGGAGAAGACCTACTGGCAGCACATTACTTTGTTCAAAACCTACAGCAACGATCCAGTCTTCAGCATGTTTCACATTTAACGATAATATGTCAAGGACAGACCGATTTAGATCTCCTAACACAAACAATGGCTGGAATAGTGATGTGTGATTTAACATTAGAAGTAGTAGGAATCAATATGAGCGACAAGATACATAAACTCAAAAACATTTCTAAATGTGTAATATCACTGACACTAAATAAATGTCAGTTAAGCTGTGCCTCTGTCCCTGGACTTTTCAAGTTACTTAAATCTGCTACCAAGTTGAAGATACTTAAGTTGAGTGAAAACAATTTGCACGGTTTGAAATCGGTTCAGATGCCCAACAATCTTTCCTTAGGGTACTTGATACTTAATGACAGTAAGCTGACAAAGGATGATATCGGGCCACTTTTCTCCATCGTGGCTGCAGCAGGTAGTGTAACAAAACTGCGTATACATGAAAATGATCTCCATGGTATTAAGGCGGAAGAGATAACTCCTGTTTCCTCATTGGACGAATTGCATCTAATTGCATGTGGTATACAGATTGATGATATTGGGCCACTTTTCTCCATCGTTGCTGCTGCAGGTAGTGTAACAAAACTCGTTCTATGCGGAAACGATCTCAATGGTATCAAGGCGGACGAGGTTACTCTTGTTTCTTCCCTAAAGGAATTGCATCTATACGCATGTGGTATACAGAGTGGTGATATTGGGCCAATTTTCTCTATCTTGGCTGCTACAGGTAGTGTAACAAAACTCGTTCTAATCGAAAACAATCTTCACGGTATTAAGGGGGATGCGATAACTCGTATTTCTTTATTGAAGGAATTGCATCTTTACGAGAGCGGTATACAGATTGATGATATTGGGCCACTTTTCTCCATCGTGGCTGCAGCAGGTGATATAACAAGGCTCATTCTATACAGAAACGACCTCCATGGTATCAAGCCGGACGAGATAACTCGTGTTTCTTCTTTGAAGGAATTGCAATTAAGCTCTTGTGGTATACAGAGTGATGATATTGCGCCACTTTTCTCCATCGTGGCTGCTGCAGGAAGTGTATCGACACTTACTTTAGTCGAAAACGATCTCCATGGTATTAAAGGAGACGAGATAACTACCTTTTCCTCCTTGGATGCATTGCATCTAATTGCATGTGGTATACAGAGTGATGATATTGGGCCACTCTTCTCCATCGTGGCTTCTGCAGGTAGTGTAACGAAACTTGTTCTAGAACAAAATAATTTCCATGGTATTAAGGCAGACAAGATAACTCCCGTTTCTTCATTGAAGGAATTGCAAATAAGCTCCTGTGGTATCAAGGGTGACGATATTCGGCCACTTTTCTCCATTGTGGCTACTGCAGGTAATGTAGCGAGACTTGCTCTTCATACAAACGATCTCCATGGTCTTAAGGTGGACAAGATAACTCCTGTTTCTTCCCTGATTGAACTGCACCTAGAGGCGTGCGGTATACAAAGTGATGATATTGGGCCACTTTTCTCCATTGTGGCGGCTGCAGGAAGTGTATCGACACTTGTTTTAGATAAAAACAATCTCCATGGTATTAAGGGAGACGAGATAACTCTCGTTTCTTCCTTGATTGAATTGCATCTGTACGAGTGTGGTATACAGAGTGATGATATTGGACCACTTTTCTCCATCATGGCTGCTGCAGGTCGTGTAACTAAACTGTTTCTACGCAAAAACAATCTCCACCGTTGTATCAAGGGAGACCGGATAACTCGTATTTCTTCCTTGAAGAAAATCTATCTAACCTCATGTGGTATAAACAAGAATGATATTGAACCCATTTTCTCAATCGTGGCTGCTGCAGATAGTGTAAGGACACTTGTTTTACGCAAAAACGATCTCCATGGTATTCAAGGGGACCAGATAACTCAAGTTCCATCCTTGGAAGATTGTATCTAGAGGAGTGCGGTATACAACGTGATGATATTGGGCCACTCTTCTCCATCGTGGCGGCTGCAGGATGTGTATCGACACTTTTTTTAGGCAAAAACGATCTTCATGGTCTTAAGGGAGACGAGATAACTCATGTTTCGTCCTTGAATGAACTGCATCTTTACGCGTGTGGTATACAAAGTGCTGATATTGGGCCACTTTTCTCCATCGTGGCTACTGCAGGAAGTATTAAGAAGGTTTATCTTCAGAAAAATAATCTACATGGTATTCAGGTGGACCAGATAATGCCTGGTTCTTCGTTGGAGGTATTCAGTCTGGAAGATTGTGGTCTGCAGATTAATGACTTTCAGGCACTTTCTTCGTCCCTGAACATGCTAATCTGGGGTTCCGTTCTTTATACACCACCGCCTACTTTCATAGAGCTGCTTAATTTTTTTTTCAAATCATCCTGTTTAGCTTTGCAAACAAGTGTGCTCAAGTGCAAGCTTTTCTCAAAGGTTTGGGGAACAAATTCTTATTTGTGCAAAGCACCGGAGGGTTAGCATGCCTGATACCCATGTTAACATTGTTTCATGTGGCCACGGCGTTGTACACCCATAACACATGGCAGAAATTGAATGCATTCTGGTTCGCTTGTTCACTTTGAAATACTCAGAAATGCTAGAAACTTAAAGGAAGCGGACACTATTGGTAATTACTCAAAATAAGTATTAGCATAAAACCTTTCTTGGTAACGAGTAATGGGGAGAGGTTGATAGTATAAAACATTGTGAGAAACGGCTCCCTCTGAAGTAATGTAGTTTTCAAGAAAGAAGTAATTTTCCACAAATTTGATTTCGAGACCTCAAATTTAGAACTTGAGGTCTCGAAATCAACCATCTAAACGCACACAACTTCGTGTGACAAGGGTGGTTTTTTATAATTATTATCTCGCAAGTTCGATGATCGATTGAGCTCAAATTTTCACAGGTTTGTTATTTAATGCTTATGTTGAGATAACTGTGAAGGCTAGTCTGTGAAGGCTAGTCTTCACCAACTGTGAAGGCTAGTCTTTGACAATTACCAATAGTGTCCACTGCCTTTAAATAGGGATCAGTATGGCCCCGTGCATTTGTTGTAACTGTGTATATAGTGCAGACGTCAGGCCGCGCGACGTTTAGACACTGGCTTTACCATAACTTTCATGTAATTGTTCTCTAAAAAAAATGGTGAGCGTAAATGACATTGGCCATAAGTGACGTATGTCGTCATCAACCATTCGTTAAAACAGCTTTGATTGGAGAGAGGAGCAAGACCATTCCAATGTTGAATGTAATGTATATACATATGAAGTCAATAAGAGTTGATGTAGTTTGTTTAAATGTCCCACATTGTACATACACACATAGTATAGGCCATATACAGTGAAATTCACGTTGGTTGGCTTGTCTAAAGTACAATACACTAACACATTTTGAACGGAAAAGATATTTTAAACTTGTTTATAATAATGTATTTGTCTATAATTGTAGTGTAATGGGTAGGCCCAACACTTCTGATGTTTTCCCTATTTTTGTTATATTGATCAAAATTAGGCCCAAAACTCAAGGAATTGAAAAAAATAGAAACACTTCTGTCGTTGACGGCGTGCGTCTAAATGACAAGACTTCGAAGTCCTTTGTGGGGTGTTGCATTTTGTTTTACCTCCATGTTGTGCGACGAAGCGGCTATACAAAACGGAGCCCAAAAGTATGACGTAAAGTGAGTGATTCTTTCTGAAAAGCACAAGAGTAGAAGGTTGTTCAAATTCTTTTTCGTTTTTACACAACATTAAAATCATTTTGTTTATCCTCATAGTGGACTCAATTTACTTATTGATTGACAACTTTTTAAATGGATTTCTGCAAAGAATATTATGTTATTTCCGTTTTCGTATAAGTGAGTCTTTACTCACCGAATTCAATGTGTACGGTTAACGAGTCAATGTGTGGGAAAGTCATTTCTTTGCGTGCTTGAAATGAATAAGTGCAAGCTAATAACAATTTCGTCACTGACGCCTGACTTCTTTCAATAACTATTTTTTAAGTGTACAATTTAGTCTAAGAAAAGGTTGTTTTAAAGGCACTGTGTGCACGTTTGGTAATTACTCAAAATATATATAGGTTTTCTCGGTCAAGTTCGGCAAATGAGCAGTCAATTTCACTAATTGTATGCGTTCGAATTAAAGCTGTTTTGCCTCTCCATTTCTTACTGCGTTTCATATTCAGAATTCGGCCATTCAATTTCGTTTTGGGTCGAGTCAAATTCCTTTAGCACTCTGTTCAATTTAGCGTAGCGTCATTCTTTTTCGTGACACACACGCCCCAAGAAGCGTCTGCGAATTTGAATGCTGCTTTGATGAATTGTTAAATTGAATGACTGTTTTGTTAATTCGAATGACGCAACACTACATTTGACTAATCCCAAAACGAAATCGAATAGCAAACTTTGAGTAGCATTCGATTTTGCGCGAAATAGAATAGCTTGGTGGTTAAATTGGCTGCTCATTTTCCGAAATTGACCGAGAAAACCTATATTAGCATAAACAAATATCTTGGTATTGAGTAACGGAGAGCTGTTGTGAGTGTATAAAACATTGTAAGACACGACTCCCTCTGAAGTAACGTAGTTTTTGAGAAAGAGGTAATTTCTCATCAAACTAATAAAAGACTTCTGGCCAGAAGCCTTATATTCCTATCTGACTCCATAAAATTTGTACAACAAGGATATTTTTTCTTTCATCATTTTCTTTCAATTTCAACTACCAATTGAGCCCGAGTTTTCACAGGCTTGTTATTTTATGCATATGTTGGGATACACCAAGTGAGAAGACTGGTCTTCGACAATAACCAAACGTGTTCAGTTCCTTTGGCAATCTCTTATTTAGAATCGCTTTCTTACTGGAAAAAAACATTTTTTTGTATGGATAAGTCACATGTTTTGGTGACTGGTTCAATCATTTATGTGGCTTCGGGTGTAATGTTTTCCTTCCCTTTTACTTACTCAAATGTATTTGTTTGTATAAATTATACCACTAACTTAATGGAGACTATAAATTGTATCATTTCCTATGCATGCTCACATTGTGTCCAAATCTCCCTTGCCTCCACCAGAATGTAGCTGTATTGTTTCCTTTTTAATTTTGTGTCCACAATTTTTTGTTCACCCTTCTTAATGCTGTTTTCCCAGTTCCTGTTTGTCTGTTTAACTCAAGTAGAATTGTTAATTGTATTTAACAAAATAAGCTTGCACATATATTTTTGATGTAATTTTATTTCAAATGCCATTATTGTCTGTGACTTTTTATTTGGTGCTGTATTTTTATATATTGAATTGAATTGTATAGATGTCGTGTATCGATGTCTCATTGTAGTATTTGCAAGCCTGTATCTATACCGTTTTTACGAGTACTTGCGAAAAAGAGAACCGAATTGCATAAAGTTATGGACATAATAATATTCGAAGAATTTTTGGTGAAATGTTGGCTATCTATCGTTTATAATTGTAGCTGGACATTTTGTATATGACTGGGTGGGTGGGGTTGTGGGATGGAGGTGTGCTCCTCATTGAAGGCAGTGGACACTATTGGTAATTACTCAAAATAATTATTAGCATAAAACCTTTCTTGGTGACGAGTAATGGGGAGAGGTTGATGGATATGAAACATTGTGCGAAACGGCTCCCTCTGAAGTGCCATAGTTTTCGAGAAAGAAATAATTTTCCACGAATTTGATTTCGAGACCTCAGATTTAGAACTTTGGGTCTCGAAATCAACCATTATAAACGCACATAACTTCGTGTGACAAGGGTGTTTTTTTATGTCATTATTATCTCGCAAGTTCGCTGACCGACTGAGCTCAAATTTTCACAGGTTCGTTATTTTATGCATATTCTGAGATACACCAACTGTGCAGGCTAGTCTTTTACAATTACCAATAGTGTCCACTGCCTTTAAGTAATTACTTGTGTGAAATTTTGTTTCAACAAAATAACATTGTAATGATTTTAATGAATAAAACAAACACTGACTGATATGGCGTTGAAAGAGTGTGATTTATTTATTATTTTACTTAAAGAAATCATTGTAAGAGGGGAATTGGGGTCCGATTAGTGTGTAGAGTGGCGAGTTCAAGTGCGACTGTCCAGAATAGCAGAAGCAGAAATAAGCTAAAGAAGTGCACCACTTAGGTCAATATGAGTTGAACGTGGTTTCAGTGACTGAAATTCTACCGTTCATTTTAAACAACGATGACGTCATAATAGGCTACAGCCAGTGCAGTGCCATAGTGGTGATACGTGTAAGAGTGGTCTAAAAATGAATTGAAACTTGGAACTCTACACGTAATGAACTTGGCACAATTGAATGACGTCATACTTTCATGACGACATTATTAGGCATCACATGCCATTAATTATCTTTCAATAGTATAGGGCCCTATTTGAAAAAATAAAACTCTTGAACCACAAACTGGAATTTAACAATCTAAAAACTATCATCGGATTTGAAGAATCTTCATATAATAAACTAATAATACACAGAACCAAATTGTTCCTGATATTATGGTTCAAACCGAAAGTTGAATCGAAAATCGTGAACTTTTAATCATGAGACTAGACATAAACCACGAGGGAAACACCTGGTTTCTGTGATGTCACACAAAAATCAAAAATGTTTGTTTCTTTGTTTGATTTTTAACTATTTGTTATTTATTGATACCCAATTTATTTCTCATCTTATTAAATTTGTATTTTTGTTTTATTGTTTTGCTATTGATTATTTTGGGAGGGGTGGAATCTCCGTATCCTGCCTCCACTTTTTAAATCGTTATGAAAGAAATTGGTAATTTTACTCAAGTGAGATATTCCTAAGTGGTAAGAGTACGGTCCAGGCTCAAACCGGGGTCCAGCGGTGAACAGGGGCACCTGAAACCACTGACTCAGCAACCTGGCTCTGGCTGCCATGCCCTTATTAAAGAACACTAGGCGAAACCACGGCTTCGGCTTTGGATTTGGCTTCAGGCTCCGTCCTCTCGTCTACTGATGGCCTCATGAGCGGATGCGCAAAAGCACACGCAAAAATAATTGTCAAACAACCGCGGGGCCAAGCTAGCCCGAGCCGAATGTAGCCGAAGCCGTGGTTTCGAAAAGGGCCTCCAATGCATATGCCCCCTCGGCTAGTTAAGTTAGACGCATGGTTAGGCCAAAGATGAAGGGAAAACTCAAATAAAGGACTTCGTAGACCAACAAGGGTCAGCATGGGCCACAAGAGGTCACATGAGGTCGCAGCTACCATCCAGTTGAGGCATATAACCAACACGACGTATGAAGCTCAACCGCGGATGGTTGTGATTAAAATACGCATGCGCAAGTTGTGATTAGTCTCTTGCAGTCGTAATGTTGTGTTTATTTTTGAGCCAATACTATTTTCTGTATTAAACCATCTTAAGTTCAACCCCGTCATATTTTGTAACGTAACTGCTTTGGGTAAACTGTCTACTGGTTGGATCATGAATGGAGGTTTTCTTACCCTGTTGTTCGCACTATTTCCCAAATAAACAGTGTGATTTGCATATTCATGAATATGCATTTAGGCAGAAGTTCAACCCAGTGTTTTGCATCTCAACTTGTTAACACGGGAGGGCGCCAAAAAGCTCTAAAAGGTGCTCATAGATTCATAGCCGCAACCAATGCTTGTGCTAATTAAACTCAAAAGTTATTTTAAAAACTATTTTAAGTATCTGAACCTCTTGAAAACCAATCAAATATATTTTCGTACAACTAATAAAACATCTGATTTCTTTTCAATTTTTGGCAGGTCAGCTTTTCGGAATTTTTGCTAATTAGGCCATACCCCGGAAAAAAAACACAGACAAATAATGTGTTTTTTTCCTAAACCGCTGCAAGTATGATCACTTTTTCACTTCCCAAGCCAAATAGGACCAACCTCAAAGCCTACATTTATCACATATCCTCAAAAGCTGAAGCACATAGCACCCAGGTTGTGATAAATAATGTTATAGGCCCCTAGCGACACAATTAATTGCATGACCCCAAAACAATATTATTAAACAGAATTTGAGGGCATGGAATGATAACCCTGTTTTGCGCATGACTTTTGGCCTATAGTGGCACCCTGACAACTAATGGGGCTTATTCTTCTCTCGTCACCTCTTGGCTATTGTGAAAATATATTCCATCAAAGATAATTGAGCTAAAACAGAACACGAACAAGCATAAACAATTATACAAATTCCCCCTTTTTAAAAACCTTTTTCTTTTCAGAAGAAAGCAACAATAATAAGCCCAAATACTGTGAACAGAAACCGAGACACAAAGTCATTTATTAATGTTTGGTCCGTTCCGGCCACGCCCTTCTAATTGTGTTCTTTTTAGATCTAAATAATTTGTTTTAGTGTTCGGGCGCGAGCAATTTCAAAATATACCAATACTTTTTAGCACTGACAATTAATTACGTAGGGGCTTTGAAAAGACAGGAGAATACGGGAACACAAAGTTATAATATAATAGATGTTAAATTTGCATCGGGGATAAAGTTATAATAATTACCAGGAATATCACTACCGAGTAAGCATTAATCGTCATAATTATTACGAACCGGTATATCTCATTTACGAAAAACTGCTATGATATATACCAATTCATGATAGTTGTATTAGGGGGGCTATAGTTCAAATGAAATGTAAGTCATTATTGTGACTTTTACACAAATTAAAAATGACACGGCATGAATTAAACTTAACTTTACTGGCTAACTTAAATCCATAAATAAATTGAGTTTATATCAATATTGGTTTGAAAATTTGTGACTAGTGGAAACTTTTGAAAAGTTGTCAGTGAAGCAATTTCATTGAAACCACGCAACTATTTACCGTGACATTGACATTCTTACCGATCCATAATAATCTTGACAGTAAGGAATGTATCGTGTATGTTGAATATCTTCAATCTATCTTAAGTTTCTGTTGTATTTGTTGGTATAATTCACTCTCCCAGGCAAATTGTAAGAAACTCCAGCGCATCCCCAAAAAGGCCAGCAGGATTATTGGAGCAGACACTATAAGAGCATGCAAGAAATCATGGAAGATTACATTATGACTCAGTTTAATAAGATTTAACCATGATTTTTTTTAGAACCACTCAGGCAGGGTCCGACAACTATGTCTCAAGACCAACAGTTTTAAGAACTCTTTAAAAACAGTTTTCTACCTAGCGCAGTATTAACCTTTGTAACAATAGTTGATCGAGATAACGTGGTGCATTTTAAAATTTGTTGATTATTGTGTATTTTATGATCTGTATTATCCCCCTTTCTATTACTTTAATTTTATAAATATATTCTTGTTGTCTATTGTTTTTATGCTTCTCCTTGAATTAGATTCTCCTTATAGGCCCAACACAGGGAAAACAAATTTCATGCTGTTACCATGACAATAAATATTTTGAATCTTTGAATATCAAGTTGTCTTCCAATGCAGAAAAGCGTTAAAGTTACAGGCCTTTTACGGTTCGAATGGTTTTAGGCTTTCCTCTCTTGTTTGTCATAACAGAAGTTGCATTTTCCAATGAAAAAGGAACCAAAATCTAATAATAAACACAAACATACATGCGCATAAACGCAGCAACATGTTCTTCAATAATTTTGATCAAGATTTTTTTCACAACCATGGATGAAGGAAAATACAATATTTCCTGCCTCCATGTTACATTTATGCGGAGTTCCTTTACCCTTCCAAATATCAGTCAACTTAGTGCTGTATATAACAAACAAAAGTACACTGAACATGGAGATCCATTGGTTGACAATTTGCATCGAAAAATTTCATTAAAAACTTTGATGTAACAAACTGTCTCCCTTCCTCCACCGTTGACAATAACTTTTGCCTCAAAAACTTAACTCTAGAATGTGAATGAAATGAAGATTCACACACAAAGTTGAAAATAAATCAGAGGAAGCTATTATTGCATTTGGTGCGTCTATTCGCACAATCTTTATTTCTTTAATGATAGGCAAATACCGTATTATTCCATTGTTGTTTATAAAAAACATTGTTAATTTGCAGTTGGAAATACGTTGTACAAAAGGTTAAAATGATGCAAAGAAACAATCCCTCTTCAAAGTTGTGGTTGCAGCCATTTTAACTATTATTTATGTAATGTTGAAATTTGATTATAACGAGGATTACAAAACCATACTATTATATTGCTGAAATATCTTTGATGACGAGTTGTTTTATTTGTTAAAAGAAGTTTAAAAAAAGTAAAAGTGGTACCAATCTCCCTAGACGCATTTTTTTCCACCAAAGGTTATTTCAACAATTCAAAGTACATACATACATCATAAAAGTATGGAACTTTAATCTAAACATGAGAATAAAATGTATGCATTTGTACAATTCGTTTTTACAACAATACATAGCAGTACAACATTGTCCATGTCCAACTTGTATAATCAAGAAGAAATTGCACATTATTTTAATGTATAAAGGTTCATGTAAATGATACTACAGAAACTGCTTTAAAAACAACCAAGCTTCTTTAACTGTTCCCTTTTTCCAGAAATAGAAACGATAATACCACACAAAATTGTCTTGAGCCATTAATGAAAGCTGAACTTTGATGCGTTGGAAGGATGAAATCATCTGCTCTACAACTTGGCCTTCTATCTTGAACATCCATCTGTTTGTATCAGAAGGAACAGGCCAATAAAAGAATACAAAAAGGAAATACATACTTAGTTGAATTTAATAAAATCATGTAGAAATTATGAAATGAGTGGCTGTGGCAAATATTTGTTTTGTTTCAAGGCAGGGTAACACACAAGTACATGTCAGAAGACTACACATTCATTTCTCATGTGTTTATTTTGAATAAAGACAAAAACAACTGTTAGAAAATTATTGTTGGTATGACAAAGCTTCCTTCGGCTTACATTGTCTGTAAACTTGCCTCAAAGTTTATAGTTGTAATTCTCTTTTTAAGCTATTTTATGCTATAAACCTACATTTTTATGAATGTATGTATTCAGGTTTTTAATGGAATTGTGTAGTTCCCTTTGCATTGTGTATGGTTGTGTAGTTTCCCATTGACTTGTGTATGGTTGTGTAGTTTCCATTTGACTTGTGTATGGTTGTGTAGTTTCCCGTTGACTTGTGGCTGGTTGTGTAGTTTCCTATTGACATGTGTATGGTTGTGTAGTTTCCCATTGACTTGTGTATGGTTGTGTAGTTTCCCATTGACTTGTGTATGGTTGTGTAGTTTCCCATTGACTTGTGTATGGTTGTGTAGTTTCCCATTGACTTGTGTATGGTTGTGAAGTGTCCCATTGACTTGTGTATGGTTGTGTAGTTTCCCATTGACTTGTGTATGGTTGTGTAGTTTCCCGTTGACTTGTGTATGGTTGTGTAGTTTCCCGTTGACTTGTGTATGGTTGTGTAGTTTCCCATTGACTTGTGTATGGTTGTGTAGTTTCCCATTGCATTGTGTATGGTTGTGTAGTTTCCTATTGACTTGTGTATGGTTGTGTAGTTTCCCATTGACATATGTATGGTTGTGTAGTTTCCCATTGACTTGTGTATGGTTGTGTAGTTTCCCATTGACTTGTGTATGGTTGTGTAGTTTCCGATTGACTTGTGTATGGTTGTGTAGTTTCCCGTTGACTTGTGTATGGTTGTGTAGTTTCCCATTGACTTGTGTATGGTTGTGTAGTTTCCCATTGACTTGTGTATGGTTGTGTAGTTTCCCATTGACTTGTGTATGGTTGTGTAGTTTCCCATTGAGTTGTGTATGGTTGTGTAGTTTCCCATTGACTTGTGTATGGCTGTGTAGTTTCCCATTGACTTGTGTATGGTTGTGTAGTTTCCCATTGACTTGTGTATGGTTGTGTAGTTTCCCATTGACTTGTGTATGGTTGTGTAGTTTCCCATTGACTTGTGTATGGTTGTGTAGTTTCCCATTGACCTGTGTATGGTTGTGTAGTTTCCCATTGAGTTGTGTACGGTTGTGTAATTTCCCACTGACTTGTGTATGGTTGTGTAGTTCCCAATGAGTTGTGTACGGTTGTGTAGTTTCCCATTGACTTGTGTACGGTTGTGTAGTTTCCCATTGAGTTGTGTACGGTTGTGTAGTTTC
The DNA here is from genome assembly GCF_032118995.1 of Asterias amurensis. Lineage (NCBI taxonomy): Eukaryota > Metazoa > Echinodermata > Asteroidea > Forcipulatida > Asteriidae > Asterias > Asterias amurensis. The sequence goes on from NC_092650.1 coordinate 18,553,695, forward strand.
CCATTGAGTTGTGTATGGTTGTGTAGTTTCCCATTGACTTGCGTATGGTTGTAAAGTGTCCTACTGACTTGTGTCTGGTTGTGTAGTTTCCCATTAACTTGTGTATGGTTGTGTAGTTTCCCATTGCATTGTGTATGGTTGTGTAGTTTCCTATTGACTTGTGTATGGTTGTGTAGTTTCCCATTGAGTTGTGTATGGTTGTGTAGTTTCCCATTGACTCGTGTATTGTTGTGTAGTTTCCCATTGACTTGTGTATGGTTGTGTAGTTTCCCATTGACTTGTGTATGGTTGTGTAGTTCCCATTGACTTGTGTATGGTTGTGTAGTTTCCCATTGACTTGTGTATGGTTGTGTAGTTTTGCCATTGACTTGTGTATGGTTGTGTAGTTTCCCATATACTTGTGTATGGTTGTGTAGTTTCCCATTGACTTGTGTATGGTTGTGTAGTTTCCCATTGACTTGGGTATGGTTGTGTAGTTTCCCGTTAACTTGTGTATGGTTGTGTAGTTTCCCATTGCATTGTGTATGGTTGTGTAGTTTCCTATTTACTTGTGTATGGTTTTGTATTTTCCCATTGACTTGTGTATGGTTGTGTAGTTTCCCATTGACTTGTGTATGGTTGTGTAGTTCCCATTGAGTTGTGTACAGTTGTGTAATTTCCCATTGACTTGTGTATGGTTGTGTAGTTTCCCATTGACTTGTGTATGGTTGTGTAGTTTCCCATTGAGTTGTGTACGGTTGTGTAGTTTCCCATTGAGTTGTGTATGGTTGTGTAGTTTCCCATTGACTTGTGTATGGTTGTGTAGTTTCCCATTGACTTGTGTATGGTTGTGTAGATTCCGATTGACTTGTGTATGGTTGTGTAGTTTCCCATTGACTTGTATAGGGTTGTGTAGTTTCCCATTGACTTGTGTATGATTGTGTAGTTTCCCATTGACTTGTGTATGGTTGTGTAGTTTCCCATTGACTTGTGTATGGTTGTGTAGTTTCCCATTGACTTGTGTATGGTTGTGTAGTTTCCCATTGACTTTTGTATGATTGTGTAGTTTCCCATTGACTTGTGTATGGTTGTGTAGTTTCCCATTGACTTGTGTATGGTTGTGTAGTTTCCCATTGACTTGTATATGGTTGTGTAGTTTCCCATTGACTTGTGTATGGTTGTGTAGTTTCCCATTGACTTGTGTATAGTTGTGTAGTTTTTCCATTGACTTGTGTATGGTTGTGTAGTTTCCAATTGCCTTGTGTATGGTTGTGTAATTTCGCATTGACTTGTGTATGGTTGTGTAGTTTCCCATTGACTTGTGTATGGTTGTGTAGTTTCCCATTGACTTGTGTATGGTTGTGTAGTTTTCCATTGACTTGTGTATGGTTGTGTAGTTCCCATTGACTTGTGTACGGTTGTGTAATTTCCCATTGACTTGTGTATGGTTGTGTAGTTTCCCATTGAGTGGTGTACGGTTTTGTAGTTTCCCATTGAGTTGTGTATGGTTGTGTAGTTTCCCATTGAGTTGCGTACGGTTGTGTAATAAATTTGAGTTGGAAACTTACCATAATTTTATAATAATAACATGGTTGTGTAGTTTCCCTTTGACTTGTGTATGGTTGTATAGTTTCCCATTGACTTGTGTATGGTTGTGTAGTTCTCATTGAGTTGTGTACGGTTGTGTAATTTCCTATTGACTTGTGTATGGTTATGTAGTTTCCCATTGACTTGTGTATGATTGTGTAGTTTCCCATTGAGTTGTGTACGGCTGTGTAGTTTCCCATTGAGTTGTGTATGGTTGTGTAGTTTCCCATTGACTTGTGTATGGTTGTGTAGTTTCCCATTGACTTGTGTATGGTTGTGTAGTTTTCCATTGACTTGTGTATGGTTGTGTAGTTTCCCATTGACTTGTGTATGGTTGTGTACTTTCCCATTGACTTGTGTATGGTTGTGTAGTTTCCCATTGACTTGTGTATGGTTGTGTAGTTCCCATTTTGTAGTTTCCCATTGAGTTGTGTATGGTTCTGTAGTTTCCCATTGACTTGTGTATGGTTGTAAAGTGTCCTACTGACTTGTGTATGGTTGTGTAGTTTCCCATTGACTTGTGTATGGTTGTGTAGTTTCCCGTTAACTTGTGTATGGTTGTCTAGTTTCCCATTGCATTGTGTAAGGTTGTGTAGTTTCCTATTGACTTGTGTATGGTTGTGTAGTTTCCCATTGACTTGTGTATGGTTGTGTAGTTTCCCATTGACTTGTGTATGGTTGTGTAGTTTCCCATTGACTTGTGTATGGTTGTGTAGTTTCCCATTGACTTGTGTATGGTTGTGTAGTTTCCTATTGACTTGTGTATGGTTGTGTAGTTTCCCATTGACTTGTGTATGGTTGTGTAGTTTTCCATTGACTTGTGTATAGTTGTGTAGTTCCCATTGACTTGTGTACGGTTGTGTAATTTCCCATTGACTTGTGTATGGTTGTGTAGTTTCCCATTGAGTGGTGTACGGTTTTGTAGTTTCCCATTGACTTGTGTATGGTTGTGTGGTTTCCCATTGAGTTGCGTACGGTTGTGTAATAAATTTGAGTTGGAAACTTACCATAATTTTATAGTAATAACATGGTTGTGTAGTTTCCCTTTGACTTGTGTATGGTTGTATAGTTTCCCATTGACTTGTGTATGGTTGTGTAGTTCCCATTGAGTTGTGTACGGTAGTGTAGTTTCCCATTGACTTGTGTATGGTTGTGTAGATTCCCATTGACTTGTGTATGGTTGTGTAGTTTTCCATTGACTTGTGTATGGTTGTGTAGTTTCCCATTGACTTGTGTATGGTTGTGTAGTTTCCCATTGACTTGTGTATGGTTGTGTATTTTCCCATTGACTTGTGTATGGTTGTGTAGTTTCCCATTGACTTGTGTATGGTTGTGTAGTTCCCATTGAGTTGTGTACAGTTGTGTAATTTCCCATTGACTTGTGTATGGTTGTGTAGTTTCCCATTGACTTGTGTATGGTTGTGTAGTTTCCCATTGAGTTGTGTACGGTTGTGTAGTTTCCCATTGTGTTGTGTATGGTTGTCTAGTTTCCCATTGACTTGTGTATGGTTGTGTAGTTTCCCATTGATTTGTGTATGGTTGTGTAGTTTCCCATTGACTTGTGTATGGTTGTGTAGTTTCCCATTGACCTGTGTATGGTTGTGTAGTTTCCCATTGACTTGTGTATGGTTGTGTAGTTTCCCATTGACTTGTGTATGGTTGTGTAGTTTCCCATTGACTTGTGTATGATTGTGTAGTTTCCCATTGATTTGTGTATGGTTGTGTAGTTTCCCATTGAGTTGTGTATAGTTGTGTAGATTCCCATTGAGTTGTGTATGGTTGTGTAGTTTCCCAATGACTTGTGTATGGTTTTGTAGTTTCCCATTGAGTTGTGTATGGTTGTGTAGTTTCCCATTGACTTGTGTATGGTTGTGTAGTTTCCCATTAACTTGTGTATGGTTGTGTAGTTTCCCATTGACTTGTGTATGGTTGTGTAGTTTCCCATTGACTTGTGTACGGTTGTGTAGTTTCCCATTGACTTGTGTATGGTTGTGTAGTTTCCCATTGAGTTGTGTATGGTTGTGTAGTTTCCCATTGTTTCCCATGTGTAGTTTCCCATTGACTTGTGTATGGTTGTGTAGTTTCCCATTGATTTGTGTATGGTTTTGTAGTTTCCCATTGACTTGTGTATGGTTGTGTAGTTACCCATTGACTTGTGTATGGTTGTAAAGTGTCCTACTGACTTGTGTATGGTTGTGTAGTTTCCGATTGACTTGGGTATGGTTGTGTAGTTTCCCGTTAACTTGTGTATGGTTGTGTAGTTTCCCATTGCATTGTGTATGGTTGTGTAGTTTCCCAATGACTTGTGTATGGTTTTGTAGTTTCCCATTGAGTTGTGTATGGTTGTGTAGATTCCGATTGACTTGTGTATGGTTGTGTAGTTTCCCATTGACTTGTATAGGGTTGTGTAGTTTCCCATTGACTTGTGTATGATTGTGTAGTTTCCCATTGACTTGTGTATGGTTGTGTAGTTTCCCATTGACTTGTGTATGGTTGTGTAGTTTCCCATTGACTTGTGTATGGTTGTGTAGTTTCCCATTGACTTTTGTATGATTGTGTAGTTTCCCATTGACTTGTGTATGGTTGTGTAGTTTCCCATTGACTTGTGTATGGTTGTGTAGTTTCCCATTGACTTGTATATGGTTGTGTAGTTTCCCATTGACTTGTGTATGGTTGTGTAGTTTCCCATTGACTTGTGTATAGTTGTGTAGTTTTTCCATTGACTTGTGTATGGTTGTGTAGTTTCCAATTGCCTTGTGTATGGTTGTGTAATTTCGCATTGACTTGTGTATGGTTGTGTAGTTTCCCATTGACTTGTGTATGGTTGTGTAGTTTCCCATTGACTTGTGTATGGTTGTGTAGTTTTCCATTGACTTGTGTATGGTTGTGTAGTTCCCATTGACTTGTGTACGGTTGTGTAATTTCCCATTGACTTGTGTATGGTTGTGTAGTTTCCCATTGAGTGGTGTACGGTTTTGTAGTTTCCCATTGAGTTGTGTATGGTTGTGTAGTTTCCCACTGAGTTGCGTACGGTTGTGTAATAAATTTGAGTTGGAAACTTACCATAATTTTATAATAATAACATGGTTGTGTAGTTTCCCTTTGACTTGTGTATGGTTGTATAGTTTCCCATTGACTTGTGTATGGTTGTGTAGTTCTCATTGAGTTGTGTACGGTTGTGTAGTTTCCTATTGACTTCTGTATGGTTATGTAGTTTCCCATTGACTTGTGTATGATTGTGTAGTTTCCCATTGAGTTGTGTACGGCTGTGTAGTTTCCCATTGAGTTGTGTATGGTTGTGTAGTTTCCCATTGACTTGTGTATGGTTGTGTAGTTTCCCATTGACTTGTGTATGGTTGTGTAGTTTTCCATTGACTTGTGTATGGTTGTGTAGTTTCCCATTGACTTGTGTATGGTTGTGTAGTTTCCCATTGACTTGTGTATGGTTGTGTAGTTTCCCATTGACTTGTGTATGGTTGTGTAGTTCCCATTTTGTAGTTTCCCATTGAGTTGTGCATGGTTCTGTAGTTTCCCATTGACTTGTGTATGGTTGTAAAGTGTCCTACTGACTTGTGTATGGTTGTGTAGTTTCCCATTGACTTGTGTATGGTTGTGTAGTTTCCCGTTAACTTGTGTATGGTTGTCTAGTTTCCCATTGACTTGTGTATGGTTGTGTAGTTTTCCATTGACTTGTGTATGGTTGTGTTGTTCCCATTGACTTGTGTACGGTAGTGTAATTTCCCATTGACTTGTGTATGGTTGTGTAGTTTCCCATTGAGTGGTGTACGGTTTTGTAGTTTCCCATTGACTTGTGTATGGTTGTGTGGTTTCCCATTGAGTTGCGTACGGTTGTGTAATAAATTTGAGTTGGAAACTTACCATAATTTTATAGTAATAACATGGTTGTGTAGTTTCCCTTTGACTTGTGTATGGTTGTATAGTTTCCCATTGACTTGTGTATGGTTGTGTAGTTTCCCATTGAGTTGTGTATGGTTGTGTAGATTCCCATTGACTTGTGTATGGTTGTGTAGTTTTCCATTGACTTGTGTATGGTTGTGTAGTTTCCCATTGACTTGTGTATGGTTGTGTAGTTTCCCATTGACTTGTGTATGGTTGTGTATTTTCCCATTGACTTGTGTATGGTTGTGTAGTTTCCCATTGACTTGTGTATGGTTGTGTAGTTCCCATTGAGTTGTGTACAGTTGTGTAATTTCCCATTGACTTGTGTATGGTTGTGTAGTTTCCCATTGACTTGTGTATGGTTGTGTAGTTTCCCATTGAGTTGTGTACGGTTGTGTAGTTTCCCATTGTGTTGTGTATGGTTTTGTAGTTTCCCATTGACTTGTGTATGGTTGTGTGGTTTCCCATTGAGTTGCGTACGGTTGTGTAATAAATTTGAGTTGGAAACTTACCATTATTTTATAGTAATAACATGGTTGTGTAGTTTCCCTTTGACTTGTGTATGGTTGTATAGTTTCCCATTGACTTGTGTATGGTTGTGTAGTTTCCCATTGAGTTGTGTATGGTTGTGTAGATTCCCATTGACTTGTGTATGGTTGTGTAGTTTTCCATTGACTTGTGTATGGTTGTGTAGTTTCCCTTTGACTTGTGTATGGTTGTGTAGTTTCCCATTGACTTGTGTATGGTTGTGTATTTTCCCATTGACTTGTGTATGGTTGTGTAGTTTCCCATTGACTTGTGTATGGTTGTGTAGTTCCCATTGAGTTGTGTACAGTTGTGTAATTTCCCATTGACTTGTGTATGGTTGTGTAGTTTCCCATTGACTTGTGTATGGTTGTGTAGTTTCCCATTGAGTTGTGTACGGTTGTGTAGTTTCCCATTGTGTTGTGTATGGTTGTGTAGTTTCCCATTGACTTGTGTATGGTTGTGTAGTTTCCCATTGAGTTGTGTACGGTTGTGTAGTTTCCCATTGTGTTGTGTATGGTTGTGTAGTTTCCCATTGACTTGTGTATGGTTGTGTAGTTTCCCATTGATTTGTGTATGGTTGTGTAGTTTCCCATTGACTTGTGTATGGTTGTGTAGTTTCCCATTGACCTGTGTATGGTTGTGTAGTTTCCCATTGACTTGTGTATGGTTGTGTAGTTTCCCATTGACTTGTGTATGGTTGTGTAGTTTCCCATTGACTTGTGTATGTTGTGTAGTTTCCAATTGACTTGTGTATGGTTGTGTAGTTTCCCATTGACTTTTGTTTGGTTGTGTAGTTTCCCATTGACTTGTGTATGGTTGTGTAGTTCCCCACTGACTTGTGTATGGTTGTGTAGTTTCCCATTGACTTGTGTATGGTTGTGTAGTTTCCCATTGACTTGTGTATGGTTGTGTAGTTTCCCATTGACTTGTGTATGGTTGTGTAGTTTCCAATTGACTTGTGTATGGTTGTGTAGTTTCCCATTGACTTGTGTATGGTTGTGTAGTTTCCCATTGACTTGTGTATGGTTGTGTAGTTTCCCATTGACTTGTGTATGGTTGTGTAGTTTCCCATTGACTTGTGTATGGTTGTGTAGTTTCCCATTGACTTGTGTATGGTTGTGTAGTTCCCATTGAGTTGTGTACGGTTGTGTAATTTCCCATTGACTTGTGTATGGTTGTGTAGTTCCCCATTGACTTGTGTATGGTTGTGTAGTTTCCCATTGAGTTGTGTATGGTTGTGTAGTTTCCCATTGACTTGTGTATGGTTGTAAAGTGTCCTACTGACTTGTGTATGGTTGTGTAGTTTCCCATTGACTTGTGTATGGTTGTGTAGTTTCCGATTGACTTGTGTATGGTTGTGTAGTTTTGCCATTGACTTGTGTATGGTTGTGTAGTTTCCCATTGACTTGTGTATGGTTGTGTAGTTTCCCATTGAGTTGTATATGGTTGTGTAGTTTCCCCTTAACTTGTGTATGGTTGTGTAGTTTCCCATTGAGTTGTGTATAGTTGTGTAGATTCCCATTGACTTGTGTATGGTTGTGTAGTTTCCCATTGACTTGTGTATGGTTGTGTAGTTTCCCATTGACTTGTGTATGGTTGTGTAGTTTCCCATTGACTTGTGTATGGTTGTGTAGTTTCCCATTGACTTGTGTATGGTTGTGTAGTTTCCCATTGAGTTGTGTATGGTTGTGTAGTTTCCTATTGACTTGTGTATGGTTGTGTAGTTTCCCATTGACTTGTGTATGGTTGTGTAGTTTCCGATTGACTTGTGTATGGTTGTGTAGTTTCCCGTTGACTTGTGTATGGTTGTGTAGTTTCCCATTGACTTGTGTATGGTTGTGTAGTTTCCCATTGAGTTGTGTATGGTTGTGTAGTTTCCTATTGACTTGTGTATGGTTGTGTAGTTTCCCATTGACTTGTGTATGGTTGTGTAGTTTCCGATTGACTTGTGTATGGTTGTGTAGTTTCCCGTTGACTTGTGTATGGTTGTGTAGTTTCCCATTGACTTGTGTATGGTTGTGTAGTTCCCCATTGACTTGTGTATGGTTGTGTAGTTTCCCATTGACTTGTGTATGGTTGTGTAGTTTCCCATTGACTTGTGTATGGTTGTGTAGTTTCCCATTGACTTGTGTATGGTTGTGTAGTTTCCCATTGACTTGTGTATGGTTGTGTAGTTTCCCATTGACTTGTGTATGGTTGTGTAGTTCCCATTGAGTTGTGTACGGTTGTGTAATTTCCCACTGACTTGTGTATGGTTGTGAAGTTTCCCATTGACTTGTGTATGGTTGTGTAGTTTCCCATTGACTTGTTTACGGTTGTGTAGTTTCCCATTGAGTTGTGTATGGTTATGTAGATTCCCATTGACTTGTGTATGGTTGTGTAGTTTCCCATTGAGTTGTGTATGGTTGTGTAGTTTCCCATTGACTTGTGTATGGTTGTGTAGTTTCCCGTTGACTTGTGTATGGTTGTGTATTTTCCCATTGACTTGTGTATAGTTGTGTAGTTTCCCATTGACTTGTGTATGGTTGTGTAGTTCCCATTGAGTTGTGTACAGTTGTGTAATTTCCCATTGACTTGTGTATGGTTGTGTAGTTTCCCATTGACTTGTGTATGGTTGTGTAGTTTCCCATTGAGTTGTGTATGGTTGTGTAGTTTCCCATTGAGTTGTGTATGGTTGTGTAGTTTCCCATTAACTTGTGTATGGTTGTGTTGTTTCCCATTGACTTGTGATGGTTGTGTAGTTTCCCATTGACTTGTGTACGGTTGTGTAGTTTCCCATTGACTTGTGTATGGTTGTGTAGTTTCCCATTGAGTTGTGTATGGTTGTGTAGTTTCCCATTGACTTGTGTATGGTTGTGTAGTTTCCCATTGACTTGTGTATGGTTGTGTAGTTACCCATTGACTTGTGTATGGTTGTAAAGTGTCCTACTGACTTGTGTATGGTTGTGTAGTTTCCCATTGACTTGGGTATGGTTGTGTAGTTTCCCGTTAACTTGTGTATGGTTGTGTAGTTTCCCATTGCATTGTGTATGGTTGTGTAGTTTCCTATTTACTTGTGTATGGTTGTGTAGTTTCCCATTGACTTGTGTATGGTTGTGTAGTTTCCCATTGACTTGTGTATGGTTGTGTAGTTTCCCATTGACTTGTATAGGGTTGTGTAGTTTCCCATTGACTTGTGTATGATTGTGTAGTTTGCCATTGACTTGTGTATGGTTGTGTAGTTTCCCATTGACTTGTGTATGGTTGTGTAGTTTCCCATTGACTTGTGTATGGTTGTGTAGTTTCCCATTGACTTTTGTATGATTGTGTAGTTTCCCATTGACTTGTGTATGGTTGTGTAGTTTCCCATTGACTTGTGGATGGTTGTGTAGTTTCCCATTTACTTGTGTATGTTGTGTAGTTTCCAATTGACTTGTGTATGGTTGTGTAGTTTCCCATTGACTTGTGTATGGTTGTGTAGTTACCCATTGACTTGTGTATGGTTGTGTAGTTTCCCATTGACTTGTGTATGGTTGTGTAGTTTCCCATTGACTTGTGTATGGTTGTGTAGTTTCCCATTGACTTGTGTATGGTTGTGTAGTTCCCATTGAGTTGTGTACGGTTGTGTAGTTTCCCTTTGACTTGTGTATGGTTGTGTAGTTTCCCATTGACTTGTGTATGGTTGTGTAGTTACCCATTGACTTGTGTATGGTTGTAAAGTGTCCTACTGACTTGTGTATGGTTGTGTAGTTTCCCATTGACTTGTGTATGGTTGTGTAGTTTCCCGTTAACTTGTGTATGGTTGTGTAGTTTCCCATTGCATTGTGTATGGTTGTGTAGTTTCCCATTGACTTGGGTATGGTTGTGTAGTTTCCCGTTAGCTTGTGTATGGTTGTGTAGTTTCCCATTGCATTGTGTATGGTTGTGTAGTTTCCTATTTACTTGTGTATGATTGTGTAGTTTCCCATTGACTTGTGTATGGTTGTGTAGTTTCCGATTGACTTGTGTATGGTTGTGTAGTTTCCCATTGACTTGTATAGGGTTGTGTAGTTTCCCATTGACTTGTGTATGATTGTGTAGTTTGCCATTGACTTGTGTATGGTTGTGTAGTTTCCCATTGACTTGTGTATGGTTGTGTAGTTTCCCATTGACTTGTGTATGGTTGTGTAGTTTCCCATTGACTTTTGTATGATTGTGTATTTTCCCATTGACTTGTGTATGGTTGTGTAGTTTCCCATTGACTTGTGTATGGTTGTGTAGTTTCCCATTGACTTGTGTATGTTGTGTAGTTTCCAATTGACTTGTGTATGGTTGTGTAGTTTCCCATTGACTTGTGTATGGTTGTGTAGTTTCCCATTGACTTGTGTATGGTTGTGTAGTTACCCATTGACTTGTGTATGGTTGTAAAGTGTCCTACTGACTTGTGTATGGTTGTGTAGTTTCCCATTGACTTGTGGATGGTTGTGTAGTTTCCCGTTAACTTGTGTATGGTTGTGTAGTTTCCCATTGCATTGTGTATGGTTGTGTAGTTTCCTATTGACTTGTGTATGGTTGTGTAGTTTCCGATTGACTTGTGTATGGTTGTGTAGTTTCCCGTTGACTTGTATAGGGTTGTGTAGTTTCCCATTGACTTGTGTATGATTGTGTAGTTTCCCATTGACTTGTGTATGGTTGTGTAGTTTCCCATTGACTTGTGTATGGTTTTGTAGTTTCCCATTGACTTGTGTATGGTTGTGTAGTTTCCCGTTGACCTGTGTATGGTTTTGTAGTTTCCCATTGACTTTTGTATGGTTGTGTAGTTTCCCATTGACTTGTGTATGGTTGTGTAGTTCCCCATTGACTTGTGTATGGTTGTGTAGTTTCCCATTGACTTGTGTATGGTTGTGTAGTTTCCCATTGACTTGTGTATGTTGTGTAGTTTCCAATTGACTTGTGTATGGTTGTGTAGTTTCCCTTTGACTTGTGTATGGTTGTGTAGTTTCCCATTGACTTGTGTATGGTTGTGTAGTTTCCCATTGACTTGTGTATGGTTGTGTAGTTTCCCATTGACTTGTGTATGGTTGTGTAGTTTCCCATTGACTTGTGTATGGTTGTGTAGTTTCCCATTGACTTGTGTATTGTTGTGTAGTTTCCCATTGACTTGTGTATGGTTGTGTAGTTTTCCATTGACTTGTGTATGGTTGTGTAGTTCCCATTGAGTTGTGTACGGTTGTGTAATTTCCCATTGACTTGTGTATGGTTGTGTAGTTTCCCATTGACTTGTGTATGGTTGTGTAGTTTCCCATTGAGTTGTGTACGGTTGTGTAGTTTCCCATTGAGTTGTGTATGGTTGTGTAGTTTCCCATTGAGTTGCGTACGGTTGTGTAGTTAATTTGAGTTGGAAACTTACCATAATTTTATAATAATAACATACCTCGAGAATTTGCTGACTGAGTGAAAACTAAACTGATGCCAATCCATTATCTTGGTGATTTTTTAGCAATCGTGTCTCTGTCTCTCCCCCCCCCTCCCCCCCCCCCCCCCCCTCTGCTCTTTACGTCCGCAGCCGCCTTGAAGAGAAAACGCCACGGGTCGTCGGAATAAGTTAGTATAGGTAACAAATATTCATGATTCTCATCTTGACTGATGAAGAGGAAACGACACGGACAAGAGACTAAGCAAGCACTGGTTCCAACAGCACATACATTGTTCGTAAACCAAATGAGAAACAGGGAACCAGCGGCAGTTACCATAGAACGTGCATGGTTGTAGTTCGTGGTTTAGCTTCATACGTCTGTTCTGTTATAATTATATCTCATCCAGTTCCCGTGTTATGTATAAAAATAGACGTTGAGTCACGTTGGCCCAACCAGTGCAAAAGGCTGCCTTGGGGATGGGCGCCCCCTTGCTGTAGGCAATAAGGTTTGTATTATTACAGTATGTAGATCTAAGCACAATGACCTGCTGCCTCGGATTGGTGGTTGCTGGTTCGAGTCCCACAGGAGCTGGGTCAAATGAGATCGTATTTATATAGTGCATACAATATTACTGTTGCAGTTTAGCACTATTGTAAAGCCGCAGCACTGACCTTTAATCGTACGGTACAGTACAGCTAGCATTATATGCAAACCGCGATATTTGTGTTTGTGTGCGCTCGATATATTGATAGCTGTATATTGTTGTTTATTTGTTGCCCGTGCGGCGTCCTATCGTGAATTGGCGGTTAATTCAAAATGGCGGCGCCCGTCAGGAACAGGAATTATCAGAACACTGCCGTTCAGGGTAAAATACTTTCGATATGCCTCTTCAACTCATAACAGTTAAGCAGGGTTAGCACCCAAAATGAAGCCTTCGTGTTTATGGTTACATGTTGTTCTGATTATAATCATTAGAAATGGTACGGTGACCACTGAATGATGAATTTTTATTTACATGATGATCATCATGATCATGATGAAACTGCCGGAACTGCCTGCCCATTTTTACTTTCAAAATTCAGTCATTACGACTGATGATAAAAGACATCATTCATTATAATCATTGCATAGAGGTGAGAATCCTACCTCAATGAATGATATAATTATAAAATATAGTTAGTTTTACATGTGGTTTGGTCACAATAACACATACAAAGTGGGGTAGGGCAGATACTGTCTTTGACATTTTATTATCAATGTTGGCGACATGCTTTATTCTAAACTTAGCTATCTACTCATTATTCTAGCTGCTTATAATAGTTGCGATAACATAATCCTCTTCCCGACAGCGTGGCGAAGAAGGGTTCTGTTAATGCAACTAGCTGCTTAAATGGGTGAATGCCTCTAGAAACTTTAAGGCTCCTAACGGGGGAGGGAGCCTTATATCGTAGGCGGTCCTGTTTTTGTTTTAACCCTCAAATCACGGTACGGTCTTTACGTCATTACGCGCGATGTAAACAACCCCTGGATACAAAGTTACATTTTCTACTTGCAAAACATTGACTCTCCTCTCTGTTGACCAAACTTAAGAGATAGATAATGCTCCACCAATATTAAGTTGTACTTGTAAATACAAAAGCTTTGGGTTTTTCCACTTTTTCTACAATTCCCGATGATCAAATTACATGACTCGAATTTCAGCTGAGCAATGATGCTGCGGTAACCGGGCTGTATGTAATAACCTTGAGATTACCATTTTATTTATTAAGACTCTATAATGCGGAGGAAGAAATTTGAAGAATAATAGACAAGATTTAAATTTTTCTTTGGTTTTTGTTATCTCCGTTCAGTAAATATGAGCTTGCCAGTGCACCTCACAGCAAGAGATAGTGAGCAATATCCAGAGCTAGTCGGGCTCCTTGGCAGCCTCTCCCAACACATCACAGAAAATGGAGTCAGTTTACCACTTCAGAAGGACCTCAGTCAGGTATGATGGGCAGAATATTCCCGAACTCTGACTGACCTTTCAGCAGCCATCTTGGGTTTCCTCTCTTTCAAAACCCCCTTTTCGAAACCCTGGTTTCGGCTTAGGATTCGGCATCAGGCTCCAATCTCTCATCTGAAGCCCTGACTAAGCACGCACAATTGTCAAAACAGCCAAAGCCCTGGTTTCGAATAGGACTAAAGTTGTGTAACCAAAAGGCTGAAAAAGCCTAAATTAGTCTGCCCCCCCCCCTTCAAGGTTCCCTTTAATGCTTATGCAATGCACACAGGGATTGTGTCATGATAAAACCATATGGCTGTGAAACCACATCCTAGTCGGCTTTAGCACTGTCTAACAGGCACCATCAGCCTGTATGGTTTGAAGTCCCACAGTAAAAGTGTACAACTTCACAATTACTTGCGAAGCCCAATCCTGGTCAGAACATTCTCGTCACCGCAGTTCAACCGAACTTGCAAGAAGGCTCAACCTATGACCAAAGCTTAAACATGTTTCTGGTTGGGGTCGCCAAAATGCACCCCCTAAGGTATTTTGGACTGTCTTCTGTAGTTCTCAATCAACACTCATTTCTCAATTTACAGGCAGAGGAATCACTGAAACGAGAGAAACAGTCTTATCTACAGTTCCACATCCTCCATCATGAGCTCAAGGAATTCATCATGGATCATGATATCGCCAGCCATGATGTGGCGCCAAGCTCTGCTTCATCCCAGGTCTGGACCGATTTTCATTTTAAAAACAAGACTTTATCAGGGTTCTTGGTTTGACATGCGCTTTTCACTGAATAATGCGCTTTTCACTGAATAACGCACAGTGACATTGACCACCAAAATGGCGCATCCAAGATTATTCTGGTGATGACATCAGGTGAATCGAGTCAATACCAACAAATCGAACCGAAACCTAACAATGTCATAGTACAGTGTCCACCATACCTCGAAATGGCTTATATGAATTGTCTGAGCATGGAGCTATGGTCTGAGACTCCAATGGCATTTCACCAGTAAATAAACAATCCTGGTGCTGCCAACTATTATTAGTTCACCCACTTATAACTTTAAAACAATAGTCCGTTTGTTCTTTTCTGCAGTTCCACGAAGCAGTCAAACATTGTCTGTACACAGCCGAGGCAGCGGACTATGTACATCCCAACCCCAGCACCTCCACAGGGACAGAGGAACCCTGCACACTGCTCGGTCTGACCAAGGAGCAACTCAACAGAGCTAACCCACACAACAAGGTAGTCAGTTTACCTTAAAGCCATTATACACTTTCGGAACAGAAAAAAAAAAAATCACAGATTTACAAATAACTTACAGGGTTTACAGAAGGTAATGGTGAAAGACTTGTCTTGAACTCATGTTCCATGAAGTGCTTTACTTTTTGAGAAAACATTAAAACAATTATCAATTCTCGATATCGAGAATTATGGATATATTTTAAGCACATGTCATGACACGGTCGAAACGTGCAGAAACAGGGGTGGGTTTTCTCATTATTTTCTCCCGACTCCGATGACCGATTGAGCCTAAAAGTTCACAGGTTTGTTATTTTATAAAGTTGTGATACACGAAGTGTGGGCCTTAGGACAATAATGTTTACCGAAAGTGTCCAATGGCTTTAAATCACAACTTGGAATAGTTTGAATCCCATCCGAGTAATATGCCTGTGATTTGTTTTCTCTCAGAACTCAGGAAAGAACCGAGTATACCAGGCATGTAAGCTTTGTTTTTGAAAGGGCTAGGGCACCAAGGTATTTTTTCCTTGGTAAAGGGCACCCTATGAGGAAATTGTAAATTTCTACTGGAGCAGTTCAAGGGCACCAAGGCAATAACCAGTGGTATGGAGGCAATCGCCCTCGTTGCCTCTGTAAATTATCACGCCTGGTATACAGTGCTCACACACACACCGGAAATGAATATTGTTTATCCCTGACGCAAATTTAACATCTATTTGGACACATTTAGTCGACCCGTACTTGACCATTTAGAAGTCTAGTCAAACCACTTCTGCCTTCTGCCTTTATACTATAGTGTCACTTGTTCCCTTCTTCGCTTTACACAATTGTTAGAGCACATAACAAGCTATCAGGACTGTGGAAGAAATCGTGGTCCTGAGGCTGGTTCCAAACGGTTGACCACAAATTCAGTCAAAGAATGACTTCTGAGTTGACTGCCAAATGCTATTACCATTGTTGCATTTAGAGTGGTTAGAGTTTTTTCATCAATAAAAAGTGCACCATCAAAGCAAATAAAGTTCTTTTTCTGTTTGTGATTTGTGATGCTCAGAGACTGAAAGCCTTGCAGCAGCAGTTAATCCCCAAAATTGAAGACAGACTCCGAAGGAAATGCGAGGAGCTGGTGGGGTTCCATCACTCCCAACCTGACAACGGTAAGTCTTACCCAGGGACAAACAAAGACGTTTAAATCAGACAACACAATTTTGCTAATCACTTCTCGGCAAAAGCCCCAAAATCAGCAGGGAACAAACAGTGCAAAACATTATGAATATTTTTAGCCGGTAACCCTTCTGTGCATTTGATACTCAAGCAATCAGTCAATCAATCAGAAGACATTTATATAGTGCCGAATTCAACACAAAATTATTCTAAAGACAATTACATGAAATTAATTACAATACACTTGTTGAAAAAGATAACATTTGAGCAGTTTCTTGCAAATTTTTCATAGTCTGGGCCTCTTTGGTGGGACTTTTAAGAGTGTTCCTTTCTTTTGGTCCACAGTAGGAGAGTGAGCGATCTGCAAGTGTACCTTTTGTATTTTTGTACACAATTCTCAGTCGCTGTTCTGTTGTTGTGTACATATGGTTTTCATGTTGCTGGCAATTGGGGTTTCTTTCCTGCCTCATTTTTATTTTCAATGTTTTTAAAATGTGTACCGTTAAGTATATTGCATTGTTGTTTTAAAGTAAATTTTATGGTTGTTTTCAAGTGTATTTATATTCAACTTGACGACAGCTAGAACAAGCTAGTCGAAACATTGAGACCAATCCAAGAACTGACTCCGCGGTAGTGCAGTAAATTACAATCCTATAAGCTAAAGTAGTAGTCCCAGCCAATTTTCTATACCTTCTGCCCAGGTAGTAGTTAAAAAGCAGGACAGTTCTTTTCAGAATTGAGAAGTCTCCCGAACAATCCAATAAATCTACTCCGCGGTAGTAGAATATAGAAAGACAGTTCTCTAAAGAACAAACTCTACCTGCCAAGTAGATACACACACATGGTGTTTAGCAAGCCAAATATAAATTAAATCCAACTTCTTTTATACAATGAGGTTGCGAATAAAATGCTATTCTGTTCTATTTTAGAGGGTGGTCAGATGGCGTTTGCTAAGGCGACCAGACTGCCTGATCTACTGCAGAGTGAATGCACGAAGCTGGATGAAGAGAGACAGAAACTGAAGCTCGACAGAGCTCAGAGGGATAAACATTTCTGGCAGTACTATCAGGTATAGTCCCATTGCAAAACCCAGAGCGCACTTTGCTGTCCTTTTTTGGGTGTCAAAAACGTGCACACAAAAGGATGGTACAAAAGGATGGTACATGTGTTAACGCACCTCCAAACAGAGCATGCCCACCATTTCTGACTTTTCGAAAAGTCTGTTCCTTTTGTGCACGTTTTGACACACAAAATGGCGGACAGGAGTTGCTGCGCTAGGGTCTATTGGGCTCAAATTACTGCTTCATTAACGCTAACCCTCACATGAGTCTTTCAAAATCATATGCGAGTTTTAAAGATTTTTGAGGATTCAGACATTTATTTGGACAATGGAATGCTGACACAATTTTTTTCAAAAACCTACTGGAAGATTTGATGATTTTAGTGGATTCCAAGGCACCTACCTACACTCATATTGGTTGATTTTGGAGAATTGAGGCAGTAGGGATCCTACATAAACTCTGCTTATCTTCTGTGAGTAGTTTTAAGGAAACTGTTAATACACTGTTCACACAAGCTTAATAAAGTATTGTTCTGTTTTCTCTCACAGGATATGTTTATGTATACTAAATTTCTTTCTATTCTATTTCCGATTTACTGGGCCATGAGCCTTTTTGTAAAAGACACTGGCATATAATATATATTCATATTATAATTATAAAGGCTGTGCGAGCTTAGGTATCCCATAGACCTTTATCATGTTGCAGTCATCTTGAATTTCTCCCATTGATATCAATGTTGAACCAAACCGAGGCTGGAAGAACAAAATAGTCTGGTTCCTATTAGCAAAATGAATATATTTTTTTTTTTTTTTCAATTGTTTTTTTTATGCAAGTCGCCTGACACACAAGGCCTGAAGGCCACTTCAAGGTGTGGGCTACAATTATTTTGTCCAGAGGCCATTGCCACCTACTCCTAGGGCTGAAACAGGGTTACCCCTTTCACAGTCCATACATTCATTATTGTCATTCGATATGAGGAACATGACCAATACAAGATGGAGACAGCATGGTAAAGGTTTATTGCATAGAGTTATATATAAGAACTAGAGGGCGCACTGGCCCATATACGCAGGCCGCCATTTTCTAAGTTGACAAAACTGGCATCTTTAGCGTGTGTTTGTGCGGCCATTTTGTAAGTTGAACAAAACAGCATCGCGTAGCGTTCAATAAACACAAACTCCAACTTGTGTTTCATATTCAACGCGCGTACATAATGGCGCCAGCGTGTCTCCTTGTGGTCCCGTCGCCTTTGTGCAAGAAGCATCACCTGTGCGTGCTCTAGTTCTTATATATAACCCTATGGTTTATTGACAGTCTTCCAAACCATGCTAAGAATCAGGGGCCAATTTCATAGCGCTGCTAAGCACAAAAATTTGCTTAGCATGAAATTTTGGCCTCGATAAAAACAAAATTACCAACCAAATTTCCACGTGGTTTTGAGGATAAACAAACAACAGTTGAATACAAGTAACAAGCAATATGCAACAAATGGAAATATGGTTGGTAATCCTGTTTTTATCAAGGAAGAAATTTCATGCTAAGCAAATTTGTGTGTTTAGCAGCGCTATGAAATGGGCCCAGTATGACAGTTTGAGTGATTTTGATTTGATATCCTGCAGGCTCTGATGGATTCTCTGAGTGTACTAGAACTGCTCATAACCAAACATCGACTGCGTCTACAAGCAGACAGTGATACTATCACTAGCAACTGGCTGGCTGCACGGTGCCACGCCATGTGTCTTAAACTGAGGTAAATATCTTTGACAATTTTGAAATCATATCCCACAGGAGAAGCACCATGAATACAGTAATAATACATCTAGTTTCTATCTTCGAGAGTCTCAAAGTCAAAGCGCTTTAATCATTATTATCGGCACCCCTGAACAAAGATATTGACAAAATTAATAGAGACACTGCCAACATAGGGCTAGATAGCTCAGTCGGTAAAGCGCCGGCACGTTAATCCGAGGTCGTTGGTTCGAATCCCACTCTAGTCAATTCTTTGTTCAACCCCAAAAATCATTATTTATTTCCAGACATTTTGTTTATGAGACCATTCAGCAGCCACTGCCAGAAGCACCAGGGCCCAATTTCATAGAGCTGCTACAAAATTATGATTAGGATAACATTTCTTCCTTGATAAATACAGGATTACCAACCAAATTTCCATTTGTTGCATATTGCTTGTTACTGGTATTCAACTGTTTTTTGCTTAAATCCTGAAAATCTGGTTGGTTATCCTTTTTTTATCGAGGAGAATTTCATTCTAAGCAATTTTTTGTGCTTAGCAGCTCTATGAAATTGGGCCCTGGGCAAAACCAATCACAACAAATCATTCAACGTAAAGTACATGAAATAAGACAGACTGGGGGTGTTGGGTGGGGGAGTTTGATTACAAAGTCCTAAGTAGCAATCATAACATTTATCAAAAAAAACTATCACAGTTACTATACTTTTTGTTCATAAAATTATTTATCTATTTTCCCTGAATAGCTTATAAAAACCCTTTGCCTCATTGACTTGTTACACACCTATAGCCCTTTCCACACTGTTGGATGGTGAAACAGTGGGCTTCACAATCTACCAGTTAGTAGGAAGGTTATATGGAAATATTGACTGCTATGAGGGGCACAGTTAAAATTATAGGCCCAAGGTGATGTCAAAACCATGGCTATGCCCGAAGCGAAGCTACGGGCATAGACATCACGGCGGGCCTAATTTGAACTGTGCCCCGATTATTATTCAGTCAATATTTCCTTTAAAGGCAGTGTACACTATTTGTAATTAGTCAAATAATTATTAGCATAAAACCTTACTTGGTAACAAGTAATGGGGAGAGGTTGGTAGTATAAAACATTGTGAGAAACGGCTCCCTCTGAAGTGGAGTAGTTTTGAGAAAGAAGTAATTTTTTGCAAATTTGATTTTGAGACCTCAAGTTTAGAATTTGAGGTCCCGAAATCAAGCATCTGAAAGCACACAACTTCGTGTGACAAGGGTGTTTTGTTCTTTCATAGTTATCTCACAACTCCGACGACCAATCAAGCTCCAAATTTCACAGGTTTTTTATTTTATGTTGAGATACAGCAAGTGAGAAGCATGGTCTTTGACAATTACCAATAGTGTTCACTGACTTTAAATACCGAATAAAGATTCGTCTAATCAACAACAGTGACTACGGTGAAAGGTCGTCTGCAAAGAAAGGTCGCGCCCTGACACAGACCGCTAGTCGTACATGTACATATCATACAGTACACAAGCATGACCTATTTGCGACCGTTATTTTCAGGGTGGGCACAGTCTGTTGACTATGCCCCCGAGCAAACCATGACATCATCTTGATAGAAAAAGGGGGCACAGGTATTTCCATGTCTCCATTTTTAGCCAATCAGATTAGAGGATTCTTTATGAGGTATGTTAGATGTTGTAATGTAAGTGCACAAATTCAAGACTTGTAATGACCGCTTGTTTCCTTTTTTGTCACCAGGGTGTTTGAGGCAAGACTGCTGTGTGACACATATACACCGGAGGTAGTCACTGCTCTCAAACAAATAAAGTAAGTTAATTGGAATACATTTGAAAAGAGCATAATATATGCTTTTACTGTTTGGGAGCGTCTCAAAAGTCGGAACGGCTGGAACGTTCCGCCGCGTCAGAGGTCCTAGATTGTCCACGAATGATATTGCAAAATGTATTTAGGTTTATTTACACCTAGTTCAGCTTTAATCGTTTTACCATGGTATATCGATGTTAAAATAAACCTAGTTTTAAAATATAACAAATACTTATCTCTGCACTGTTGTTGATGATTGATCTCGACAAGCACTGACGGGAGTTAATAAGCTGTAGAATGCACTGACGTGAAACGACAAACTAACTGAAACAACAAAATCCACTTGATCGCATCACATAGTCTAATAAAAACATTAATATTAGTAAGGGTTTAATTTCTCAAAAGTCTAGTGCATCATTGCGGTACCCGCTGCTAAAAAACATTGGATTCAAACTGCCTCTAGCTACCGGCAATCTCGGTGGTCTAGTTGGTAAGACACTGCTCTAGAATTGCAAGGGTCATGGGTTGGAATCCCACCCGAGTAATATGTGATTTTTTTTCACAGGACTCGGGGGAAAGTACCGAGTATACAGTGCAAGCACATATCGGTGTAAGGGTCACACCAAAATTAATATCTATTGGACTATTTGTCGTTGCAGACATCATCTAAACAGGGCTATCCAGGAGAAAGACAAGGACGTGACCAGACTGAGTCAGGCACTGCAGTCTTATCAGAGCATAGGCATGGGATTCGATGAACTCGTTAAAGAGTATGAACAACTACAGGCAGCGATCGACAACAAGAAATGGGCACTGACCGAGCTGAAGCAGAGTCTGGTGTCGGACTCCAATGCAGAGTGGAAGACGTACTAATTATTGAAAACGCCAAACCCCCGCCCCAAAAACTCAAAATTCCTCAAAAAACAGTTCACATTCTACAAAATTCAATATAACTTCAGAGGGAACCATTTCTCAGTGTTTTATACTGTCAACAGTACCCCTTTACTCGTTACCAAGTAAGGTTTTATGCTTAATTTTTTTTTGAGTAATTACCAATAGTGTCCACTGCCTTTAAGGCACAAAAACAAGTTATGCTATAGGAACAAAATGAGCACCCTCTGCACCATCCAAAATATTGGCATTGAACAATCGGAATATGATTTCAACTTTTTATTCCCACTGAAGAGATTTAATTTAAACCAAGACTTCATTCGTTTATTAATTGACACTTCGACTGTTTAAAAAGTTACAGATTGTTATAAACATTTTATTAACAATTTCATAAATATATACATTTTTATACAAAATATTTTCACATAATACATTTTAAATAAGAAAAATTTAAATACTCAGGTGTTTGCATGATTCAATAGTTCCTACAGCGACTAGGCAATTTTCAGTTTGCAAAGGACACTTAAGGCCATTATACACTTTCGGTACAGAAACAAATTTAAAAGTTCACAGATTTACAAATAATTTACAGGGTTTACAGAAGGTAATGGTGAAAGACTCATCTTGAAATATTATTCCATGAAATGCTTAATTTTTTTAGAAAACATTAAAACAATATCGATTCTCGATAGCGAGAATTACGGATTTAGTTTAAACACATGTCATGAAACGGCGAAACGTGGGGAAACAAGGGTGGGTTTTCTCGTTACTTTCTCCCGACTCCGATGACCGATTGAGCCTAAGTTTTCACAGGTTTGTTATTTGATATAGAAGTTGTGATACACGAAATGTGGGCCTTTGACAATACTGTTTACCGAAAGGGTCTAATGGCTTTAAAAGAAATTTATAAGTCAGTGGGAATACAAAATTTTTACACAAACTTGGATGTGCCCAAACAGTTTCAAAACACATAGCAAGTTTGACATCTAGTCTAAGTAGACCAATCCTAATTGCCGCACCGCAATACACGGGACACTGGCAGATTTGACATTGTATTTTGATACTTCCTGCCTCTCGATGGTCTAGTTGGTATGACACTGCTGTAGAATTGCAAAGGCTGTGGGTTTGAATCCCACCGGTTAATATGTTTTTTCACAGAACTCTGGTAAGTACTGAGTAAACAGTGCTTCATGTAACACACATCATTAGTATAAAATTGGGGCCAGATAAATAATAATACTCGGTTTTTATATAGCGCTTTATACACTGTGTCTCAAAGCGCTTCCAACATTATTACCCCTGATCACTGGGCCTTTTCATTTCTTAAATCATCAGATGTCATCATATGTCATTAAAGACACTGGACACTATTGGTAATTGTCAAAGACCAGTCTTCTCACTTGGTGTATCCCAACATATGCACAAAATAACAAACCTGTGAAAATTTGAACTCAATTGGTCGTCGATGTTGAGGGAGAATGATGGAAGAAGAAAAGACAAATTAGTCACACGAAGTTGTGTGCTTTCAGATGCTTGATTTCAGGACCTCAAAATCTGTTTCTGAGGTCTTAAAATCAAATTCAAGTATTTTAATGGAAAAATTACTTCTTTCTCGAATGTTTTATACTATTAACAGCTCTCCATTGCTTGTTACCAAGTAAGTTTTTATGCTAACAAATATTTTGAGTAATTACCAATAGTGTCCAGTACCTTTAACCATCTTAAGTTTGAATCGTTCAGGATCATTTGGTTGACCACTTCCCATATCCAGGCCTGATTCCTTTGGTGTTGATCACATCAACAACGACGCCGTGCTTGAACTGGTTCCATTCTCGCTTCAACTCTTGGTCAATGTACTCATTGTGGATGTCATCCTGGGAATTTTTTTGGGTAAAGAGAAATTTTCAAAATACAAGAAATATGTTAATGAAAGAAATTTTAGTATTCAAAGGTTGTATTATTTGCCCTGTTGGTAGCATTGGTGTGTAATTAAAAAAGACAATAAATAATGTGTAAATGAAAGAAACTTTAGTATTTTAAAGTTGTATTATTTGCCCTTGTTATTATGGTGTAAATTATTGACCAGTTGTGAGAGGAGTTGCTACCACCTTTTGACATGAAATTTTCACAGTTTTTAATTTTGTTTTTATAGAATCTACATTTATATAGGGTTAAAACAGTGGAATGGTAAAAAAAAACAAAGGTATACAATCCCTTTTAGAAATAACAAGTGCTTTGAGATGACCCATGGGCGTAGATAAAGCGATTCGTACAAACTATGCTAATAGACCTTTTGCATTGACTTCATCCAGCCACCATCTTAGTGGTAGAACGGTGACGAAACAATCAAAACGCACATGTTTGTACACAGCGTACAGGATTGGCCAATGAACACCCCTCCTTTTGACCTCTGCTTGAGGGCGCCAAAAAGGTACTGAAATGACGTGATGTGCATCAGGTCTATTATAGTTTGTTGACTTACCCTCGTTAGGTTACCATACAGTCTTTCATCTTAGTGGTAAAACGGTGACGAAAACAATCAAAACGCACATGTTTGTACACAGCGTACAGGATTGGCCAATGAACACCCCTCCTTTTGACCTCTGCTTAAAGGCGCTGAAAAGGTACTGAAATGACGTGATGTGCATCAGGTCTATTATAGTTTGTTGACTTACCCTCGTTAGGTTACCATACAGTCTTTCATTTGACTGTCTCAAGAGAGCTTTGGTTGTCTCCTCAAGATCTGGAAAAACAAAAATGCAAGCAAGGATATTTTTGTAAACATGCCAAATTATGTGTCTTTTTTCTGACACTTTTACAATGTATCTTTAAAGTCAGACAATTCAATTAAAAATCAATAATTTAGGCCTCTCTCATTCACTTGTAAATAAAAAATTCAAAGATTAATTTAGGCCTCATGTTGATCCAACCTCTATAAAGCACTTCACAAAATTAACAAAACTTCTTAAACAATATGAATAAATTATTTAAAATTGACTAGCACTGGACAGAAAACACAGACAAAATACATGTAAGTGCAACAAAATGGAGACAAGTGGCCATTTGGTACATCAAGGTAAAATAAGCAACAAGTGTTTAAAAGACCTTTTAATGAAATATCCTCAGTTATTACAAACATCAGCCAATCAGCCTGAAACTGAAACAGTAAGAAATTCTTAAACATCAAAACAAGATATTTCTAATCAGTGTTGTACATGTAGCCAGACCAATTTTAGTGGTTGGTTCCAAATTCACTTTAGTCCACCAAGGCAAGCTTTTCAACAAAATTATTCACGTTTAGATATGAGGCCATCGTTACAGAAGTACAATCTAGGGGAAACCTGTGCTAGGCAGAACAGTATGTTTTGCTCAAGAGTGCTGGGCAAAATTTGTTAGTTCCGGGCAGGCCCACCCAGCACCGTCCACCGTGGTTACAATCTTGTTTCTAATCAATGCAAGTTTACAGAGGTTTAAAAAAACAAAATTGCAAAAGGAATTATAAAAGGTAAACAAATTTTTAAAAGAATTACAAGAGGAACATGTGATTTTTTTCAGTGCATCTTGATACATTGTTATTGTCCGTCCTGTAATTCCACTAAGAGCCACGCCAACTTTACACAAACTGGTTCCACTGATTACCAGAGGCCCATAGGATTTGCCTTAAAGTGTTTCTTTAATGATTCAAAGACCAAGGTTTTCTCAATTTTAAAAGTTATAAGAAATGCTTTTAAAGCCATTGGACACTTTCGGTAAACAGTATTGTCCAAAGGCCCACACTTCGTGTATCACAACATTGATAAAATAACAAACCTGTGAAAATTTAAGCTACATTGGTCAGCGGAGTCGGGAGAAAATAACGGGAAAACCAACCCTTGTTTTTGCACTTTCGCCGTGTCATGATATGTGTTTAAAATAAATCCGTAATTCTTGATGTCCAGAATTGATAATTATTTTAATGTTTTCTCAAAAAGTAAAGCATTTCATGGAAAAATATTTCAAGAGAAGTCTTTCACCATTACCTTCTGTAAACTCTGTAAGTTATTTGTAAATCTGTGAACTTTTTTTCTTTGTTCTTTTCCGAAAGTGTCCAATGGCTTTAAAATGATGAAAATGTGATTTGGAGGAAAATTATGCAAAAACATATTCCAGCTTTAGAGCCGCAAGTAGGGTAAACTTTTGCTGTGCAGCAGATACACCAACCAGCAACCCACAGGATAGGCATAAATAACTTCTATTCTGAGATTTCCGATAGCGGCTTGTAAAAAGACTAATTATACAAATGTTGGTACAGTACCTTGTAGTCTCTCTGGTGTGATAATACCCAGTTTGATGTCTGATGCGGTTACAATGGAACATGTGATAGCCTCTGCGTCCAGCACACTAATCTCACCAAATGACTCCGCCTCTTGCAGTCGCCCCATAACGACTTGTTTCAGACGTTTTTCCTGGAGAAAAAAAAAGGAAAGAAAAAAAAAACCTTATTAAATGGGCTTCTCCGTCACGAGCAGGCCTGTGACTTTACATGGAATTATGAACCCTCTCCCAGCTACTATAGATGAATGATCTGGATGAGAGTTTGTTTTGATCATCACAGTTGAACCAAGCAAGCGCTCGCGCAGCCAATATGGGTATGATATTCTATATCTGTGACACAGACTCTTTTAAAACACTCTCAAGTCAAACTGTGAAACATTACCTGACTGCCGTTGGGCATTTTCTGAAGGACGTCTACTTGTCTCAAGACGTGGCAGTCTCCAGACTTGATGAAAGCAATGAAGGGACACAGGTAGCCCTCACTCACCAGTACTGTGTAGAAGAAAATACAAACAAGTCGTTGCTACATTATCATTAAAGAAGCTGGACACTACTGGTAATTGTCAAAAGGAGTCTTCTCACTTGGTGTATCTCAACATATGCATAAAATAAGAAACCTGTTAAAATTTGAGCTCAAATGGTCGTCGAAGTTGGGAATGATGGAAGAAAAAACACCCTTGTCACAAGAACTTGTATGCTTTCAGATGCTTTATTTTGAGACCTCAAAATCTAATTCTAAGGTCTCAAAGTCAAATTCGTGGAAAAATACTTCTTTCTCGAAAAATATGTTACTTCAAAAGGAAGACGTTTCTCCCAATGCTTTATACCAACAACAGCTCCCCATTACTTGTTACCAAGGAAGGTTTTATGCTATAAATAATGATTTTGAGTAATATTTAGGTCAAAATTAATATTCCTCTCAATACAGTTGTCTGCGATTGTACAACTGGGGGAATCATGCACCAGGCAAGTTACAAACCCCATTCTTTGTAGGTTTGCAAGTAAGTTTTGAGAAAAAAAATTGTCCGGCACATGTGAAAATGCTCAAGTATCTGTTGGGGAAAATAAAGTGATTTAAAAACCAACCTGTATTCTCTGGGAATTTTGTCCATCTGATGAGTTCAGCTAGTTTGTGAAGTGACTGCCTTGGCCAGAGCTGGTAGCGTTTACACGCCTGTATTAGGTTGATCTTCTCGGATATGTGGCGTTCTCTTATTTGCTAAGAAATAGCAGAGGAGTGGCAAAAATTGATAACATCCGTAATAATTCAATCAATCATCTTTTGTTGAGTGACACTTGTTGAGTTACTTTGGGGTAACACTATCTCTGAATGAGTTGGGGTGGTTCTGAAAAGAACCATTGGTTTTAACTCGACGTTTCAATCAGTATGCTCTGATCCTCTTCTGGAGAAAAGCAGTATCTTTTGTTGCTTAATCAAATTAATTTTGCATTGAACATAAACAATTTGGAGTGGCAGACTTTAAAGGTGCAAGCGAATCATTGTGCTGCGCCCTACTAACTGAGCTATCTACAGTCATGGCCCAGTTTTTTTGGGCCCCCTTCCCTCATACACCTCGTGTTCAATGTTGGCTTTCATTGCGCAATCTGTGTCCCAGTTAGTGTTAACAACATTATGCAGGGGAGCCGGGGAACTTGGGAAGGGCATGTTTATTGTCACTTGATCCAAGCATTGGCCGGGATTGTAATAATAATAATAATTATCAATACCAAAGCGCTTCTGACATGAATACCCCTGGTCACTGGGCCATTTATTTAATTCCAAAAACCGTCTCAGTTCCCTGGGGAGTATACAGCCGGTGCTGCGAGTGACCACGCTCTCCAAGCTAATCATTCACAGAAACCATCTCTGCCTTCGCAGGTAAACATTTTTACCGCTGGGTGGAGAGAAGCAATAGTTAAGTGTCACAACCAGGATTGTAGCCCTCATGTTGGGGGTCTCCCTACATACAGTTTTTCCTGTAGTTCACTAGTTCAAAATATCACTATGAAAAACCGGAAGAAATAAAAACTCACCTCTGTTATTCTCTTGAAATCATTGCTTGAGATCTTCAAAAACTCACAAGGAACCGATTTGGTAAGAACTGTCAGCACTCTGCAAGACAAAAATGTAGATATATGACTCACCTTTAAACAGTGCAAAACGCTGCGAGTATTAAAAGAGGTATCACAGCAAACAATTATTCATAAATACCTCAGACAGTTTCGCTATTCCTATGACCAGTAAAACGTGTTGAAACATGGGCGTGACAAGCGAGCTTGCACCTGTGCTTATAAAACAGTTTCATCATTCCTATTGGTCGAGAGCAACGGCTGAAACAGTTGTGCCACATCACGCAATACACGTGACGTGCACAGCATTCCCTTCAAAAGGAGTTACCCGAGGGCCTTACCATTTCATAGCTGGAGGGGTGTTGTGTTGAAAGAAATCATTGAGCAATTACAACTTTTGCATTTATTTTAGTTTTTGACCAAAAAGTGTTGATGTTTTTTGACCGAAAAGGTATTTATGAATGGGAATCAAAGTGTGTTGAATCGGTTTTCAACTAGTGGTTTAAACGCCGCCGAGGCCTGGTTCTTGATAATTTACCTCAACTTCGTCTCGGTAAAATTATCAAGAACCAGGCCTCGTTGGTTTTAAACCACTAGTTGAAAACCTCTCCACCACACATTGATTCCAGTAATAATAAACACACTGTGGGTTATTTTATGGTGCTTTATCATACCCCTAGGTGCATATCAAAGCATTCACTGTCTCTTACATTCACTATGTGTTTTTCTACTGATAAGAAGAGCTATATATATAACCCATCTATACAGCACATTGATGGTTTACAAGGTGCTGCAATGTAATCAGCAGCCACTGCGACACAGAGACAGTATCGTGTTTCACGAACCCCTTTGCCCAAATTTTAGCGGCTTAGGGTTTGTAGGCTCAAGGTATAAAAGAGAAAGTTAGATGAATTGCCCAAAAGTTTTCTCTGATGAACAGGGATACAAATGTTGCCAAGCGCCTTGATCTTGCTACTAGGATATGCACTGTGTAAAAACCAATTATTATTAATCAACCACATCTGTTTTCAATGTATCTGTTTTTAGTACACTCACTTGCTATTAGGTTCTTTTCCTTCCAGTCTTTCCAGAGTTCCGAAACAGTCACCAACTGTAAGCTACAACACACAAACAACATTGGTTATTAAAAAAATAAATAATTTACACATATAACTAATTTCATGATGGCCATAAACTTCCCTTGAAATGTGTTTTGCTTGAATCGCTATATAGTTTTTAAGAAATTAGTTACACAATTAGTTTTGATCCTGCAACATTATGGGAAAAAGTAAAACAAACTTACAGAGTCTATTCAATGTCATTATCAGTGATCTGGAATATGTTGCAGAAATCCCATTTCTTGGGGAAAAGGGGATCCTCAAGGAGCTGGTAGTAGCGGTAATCTATTGAGAGTTTACTCTTAGAAGTCTTTGAAGTTTAAGTGAAACCACAGGGCTGTGTGCTTCGTTTTTGAAAGGGCAAGGGCACCAAGGCATTTTCTCCTTGGTAAAGGGCACCATATGATGTAATTGCAAATCCGACTGGAGCATTTCAAGGGCACCAAGTAAATGACCAGGGGACACGGAGGCAATCGCCTTCGTTGCCTCCGTGAAGTATCAGGCCTGAAACCAGTATACAAATATTGACTGCTTCGAGTGCCATGGTTAAAACTATGACTCCTGAGGTGATCCCCGGAGTGTTCTATTTTCCCGAGGCGAAGCCGAGGGAAAATAGAGCGCTACGGGGATCACCAAGGGAGTCATAGTTCTAACCATTGCACGAGTAAAAACAGTCAATATTTGTTTTATAACACCCCAAACATTTCTAACTATTGTACTATTATTATTAAGTTGCAGACCTGAATGCTACAATCCACGAACGACGCGAATACAGATTGCAAACACTTTTACTGTGCTGCATGTAGTATCCTGCAATCCTAAATGGTTACAGACTATTAATTTATCATCCTCGTACACGCAACGGACGTCTGGGTACTGCACGCCATGTGCTAGTCTTCGGACTAGCGCATGACAAACCGACGCACTATCACACGGCCGTCGTCTAGCAAAACTAAGACATGTCATGTGACGCGCTCTAGCAGAATACTTGTAAGGGGTGTTATAATACACACTAGCTTTGATTGATGGATTGATTGACTTGTTTTTGACTAAACTATTGATATAAACAAACCTCAGTAACATCTTTATCCGTGTGAACTGTAGTCGTCATGATGGGCGTTGGGGAGCGGAATTCCCCAGGGTCGCCTCTGGTCCTTAACCATGGCTCGGTCTGTGGTACCACTGAACCCCGTAGTATGATGTGAAATCCATTGTTACCAAACACTGCAGTAGTGGAACATAGAATATAGGTTAAACTTTCCATAAATTAAAACCCCTTTTTATACCTTCAAGCTGCTCCTAGGAAAATGTGCAATTAATATTATACAAATATTGAGTGGCGAAGAGGTAACTAGGTGTACGTCTATTCCCCAGAGGAACTTTGAGTGACTCGAAGAGGGGCCTATTTCCTGAGGCCGACGGCACTGGACACTTTTGGTAATTTTCAAAGACCAGTCTTCTCATCACATGGTGTATCTCAACATATGCACAAAATAACAAACCTGTGAAAATTTGAACTCAATTGGTCGTCGAAGTTACGAAAAAATAATGGAAGAACTAACACCCTTGTCATACGGAGTTGTGTGCTTTCAGATGCTTGAATTCAAAACCTCACAATCTAATTCTGAGGTCTCAAAATCTTGAAAATGTTTCTCAAAAAACAACGTTACTTCACAGGAAGCCATTTCTCACAATGTTTTATACTATCAACATCTCTCCATTGATCGCTAACAACAAGTAAGTTTTTTTTGCTAACAATTATTTTGAGCAATAATAAATAGTGTCCAGTGCCTTTAACCACCAGCTATTTGAGGGTGTATGTACTTTTTGTAGGACAAAAAACACAATGTGCACAGATTTACACTAAACTTACACAGTTTGAAGATAATGATAGTAGAAATCTTCCCTGAAAATATTACTTGCTGAGGTGCTGTAGTTTGTCGGTAATGAGTAAAACAATGTAATGAAAATAATTTTCGTCTCATGAGACCAAATTTTTATTTTTGTATTTTACAAATGTATTTTCATTACCTTGTTTTACTCATTTCTCAAAAACTACAGCACATCAGTAAGTAATATTTGAAGGGAAGCTTTCCACTATCATTATCTTCAAACCCTGTAAGTTTAATGTAAATCTATGGACATTTTGCCACCAGGCCATGACACCATCGCTCTCTTCAACTCACCTGTATAGTCTTCATCTTTCCAGATGTCCATCTGAGCCGTTGTGCAGAGCTCCTTTAGTTCCTTATTGGATAACTGCTCAGACAGGAGAGGGAACTCTTTCAGGTGTGTGTAGATGATGTCATTGTCTTCGGCAGTCCTCTCGTAGGGTCTGAGAGAAACATTACATGTAATTACATGAATCAACTAGTTTGGGTTTTTTTGTTTTTTTAATAATAATAATTGTGGCTTCTTATAGCGCACATGTCTGTCGCTCAGTGGGCTCCAGGCGCTTTAACATACAGTATTTCCTGCCAGATGTGGGACTACGTTTTTGAATTATGAGACCTAATCCTTAAAAAGCACCATGTAATGTTTTATAGGGTGCTATGGTGCAGTATGAGATATTCCCTAACTACAAGGATGGATGGCCACTTTAATGTGAGGGGCTACACTGGACTGCAGACCAGATCAATAGACCATTCCCATGAAATATGTCAATTGCACATAGCGCGTGCGCACTGACGTTTTGGTTGGCAAATTGAGGGAACATCGCGCTGTTTTGTACACGGGTAATGGGTGCGTGACGCAGACGCGATTGGGCTTCTGCTTAGTGCACAACTCTATGGCGTTTGCCAACCAACAGGGTCTGTACGCATGCGTGAATGTTATTAGCATATTTCATGGGAAGGGTCCATTGCCACTGGCATGACTGGGGGTACTCACAAGGCTGACACTAGGACCCTGGCTGGTAGAGCAGAATGCACTACCTTTTTATGTCATTATCCCTCTGCAGTCCTCTCATAGGGTCTGAGAGAAATATGACATAACGTGAATCAACTATTTTTCTATTTTTTGTTTGTATGAGATATCGCCTTCAGCTGGACGGCAACTTCAAAATGAGGGCTACACTTAAATGATTTGGGCCATTGACCCAGATCCACTGTCACCAGGGACACAGTGGAAACTTTTGACGGGGCACCAAGGCCAAGACCAGGGGAAAAAGAGGCCGCGGCCTCAATGTTAAGGGAGCGTCTCAAAAGTCGGAACGGTAGGAACGTTCTTTTTGGATCGCAAGAGTATCCCCGCCGCTTTTGTCCGTTCCACAGGACCGGTCTTTTGGAACGCTCCTCGTATACTTTGTCATGATGTTGCGATCCTGCGGGCATATGCCCACGATCCATTGGATAGCGGGCATATGCCCGCAGGAACGTTCTTTTGCGCTAGGAACGTGCCCGACTTTTGAGACGCTCCCTAATTCAGCCGATTTTCTACCTTCCGCCAAGGTAGTAGTTTATAAACAGGACAGTTCTTTTCAGAACTGAGAAGTTTTGATTCTGAAAATCTACTCTGCGGTAGGAGAAAAGTCTCCCAAATTTTGAAAAATCTACTTTGCATTAGTAGAATTTATAGCAAGACAGGTTCCCAGAAGGTAGTTTACCCAGCAAGAAGATATACACACGGTGTTACTGCAAATCAAACATGCAAAGCATCAAGCATTTCTTAAAAGCCAAGATGAACTTTCTCTCAACTCACAGTTTCTTGAGAAGCGTCCTGAGTTCTTTGATTCTCTTAGCGGCAATGATGACCGGGTCTACAATCTTCCTCTCCTTGTGTAGTTTGGCCATGTGGTCAGCTACGTCATGACTCAACGTCTCCGGTGAAACGATGTCAGATAAGCGATTTGTGCTACTCGGGACAGCGGTCGCCGAACCTGGTTGATGAAGAACATTAAATTCTCATCAGTTTAGAAAGAAATTATTGGGATCTTACAATGTACTGGGTACAAGAAGCATTCTTGAATGCATGCAATCTTAAGGGTAATTTAATGCAGAGTTCTCTCTACAATTTGCCCAGGAAAAGATATTTTGTTGAAGTATATCATGGGAAAAGGGCAAAAGGGGTCGACAGGCTTTTAGTCGTCTCACAGCACACATCACATGACCCAAATTGCTTTTAACTTTGTCAGTGGTTTGCAAAGCAGCAAGACTGTATAATTTTTCTGTCTTCTGTAAAGGCAAAATATGAGACTTGGTTATAAAAGACACTGGACATCTTTGGTAATTGTCAAAGACCAGTCTTCTCACTTAGTGTACATTTTATCTCAACATAGATGCATAAAATAACTGTGAAAATTTGAGCCTGATTGGTCTTCAAAGTTGCCAGATAATAATTAATAAAAAAAACAATCTCAGGAAGTTGTGTGCTTTCTGATAGGGTAATCAAGGCTAAGACTATGGGGTAACAGTAGAGGCCTCTGTGGAATTACAGGCCTGAAATCAAATCAACGATTTGACACATGAGAAAACCTGGTCAAAGGGTTGAGGGAGATCTCATCTCTTGTACATTTTTTTAAATAAATACATTTTTATAAACTAATATATGTTTAAGAAGTAACTGTACATATATAAATAAATAAATAAATAAATAGTAAACTTGCATACCATGGCAGTTTAATGGCTATGGCTAACGGCCAAGATTCTGTGATTCACGATGAATGGCAAGTCAATTTACTCACAGATCAAAATGATCATCCTGGTGCTAATAATGAGAACCTTTGTTGTCTTCTCCTTTGTTATGTCAAGGTTTCATTATATCAATGATATTTTCTAAAGAAAAAATATTTTTCTAGAAGCTCCAACACTCTTACCTGTAGCTTCATTGGAGATGCTTTTCATTGGTTGGTCCCGCCTCCCAATAGGAATGCTGGGTAATGGTTTATTGTTGGCAAACATCCGCTGGTAGTTCTCCATGAAGAAATGATGGCCATCTTCTGTAGACTCAGTGATTGCCCTAAGAAAACACGCAAAGTTTGTTGTGACAGTTAGTTCTTTTTTAATAATAAACTGCTCACAAAAAGTTAAAAATTTTTTTAAAGCCATTATACACTTTCGGCACAGAAAATAAAGTAAAAAAGCTCACAGATAACTTACAGGGTTTACAGAAGGTAATGGTGAAAGACTTCTCTTAAAATATTATTCCATGAAATGCTTTACTTTTCGAGAAAACATTAAAACAATTATCAATTCTCGTTGTCGAGAATCACATATTTGTTTTAAACACATGTTATATCACACCGCGAAAACAAGGGTGGGTTTTCCCCGTTATTTTCTCCCGACTAAGATGACCGATTGAGCCTAAATTTTCACAGGTTTGTTATTTTTTATATCAGTTGTGATACACAAAGTGTAGGCATTTGGACAATACTGTTTACCGAAAGTGTCCAATGGCTTTAATCAAGTATGTCTTTTTTATGTAAAAACTCTCTTTGTAATGTTATTATCAATGCAAAGTTGAAGCGTTTCTCTTTAAAAAGATACCACATTTTTGCAATGATTACATGTTGCTGAGTTTGGCTACATGAATGACAATGAGGCAAAGTCATAAATCAAATGTGCCAAAATTACCGTTTTCTGCGCTGCACAGTCAATAGCTAATGATCAATAATTAAACCGGTCAAGCTTCAGAACTATGGATGGTTTACACCAGTGAGCACACCACACACAATTTGCCCTCATTTCTTGAAAAACACCCTTTTTGGGGTATTTACACAAATTCTTTTCTCAATAAAGTGGATTAAGATCAGTAAGTTGTCTTGCTTGTTTGAAATACAGTGTCAACTTGTTTGTTTACACAGTAACACAAAATTGCCAATGTGTGTCCCCTTAAAATGTAAGTAATGACTCAATATAATTTTTAGCTTGGTAACAAGCAATAGCGAGCTGTTGATAGTATAAAACATTGTGAGAAACGGCTCCCTCTGAAGTAATATGGTTTTTGAGAAAGAGGTAATTTCTCACTAAAATATTTGAATTTGATTTCGAGACCTCAGACTTAGATTTTGAGGTCCCGAAATCAAGCATCTGAAAGCACACAACTTTGTGTGACAATGGTGTTTTTTCTTCCATTATTATCTTGCAACTTTGACGACCGATGGGAGATTTTTTGGACGCTTGGTGGCAGCAGACTTACCAGGTAAAATCCATTGTTCTCGGTAATGTGCGCATACTCAGAACTACATAACAATGGAAATTTACCTGGTAAGTCTGCTGCCACCTAGCGTTCCAAAGTCTCCCATTGAGCTCAAATTTTTACAGGTGTGTTCTTTTGTGCATATATGTTTAGATACACCAAGTGAGAAGACTGGTCTAACAGTAATGTCTAGTGTAATTAAGACCAGATATATACCTTCCTTTCAGACCCTCATGGTTGTTAATTATATCCAAATTGGTGTAGTCGATGACAGGTCTTGGATCCTGCCCTGGAACTGAAATAAAAAGAATAAACATCGTAATCAAGGGGTGTTACAATCAGGCCTGGTTGAATTGAGAAATAAGACATCTGGCGTACACCGCACTGTCTTTGTTTGTGTGCTGTATATGCGTGAATGACGCCTGTGCACCGAAATGGAGCAGATAAAATCCAATTAACCTCGATTGGTCTGAACATTCGTGTTTCATAGACATAGTAATAATTGTTGAGTGCACTTTGACAGCAAAAGCAGCAGTGAGTATCCATGCAGAGTAGGAAATTTAACTTTTTGTATGTTTTTTGTATGTAAAACTCGGCAAAAAAGGCATAATAAACAAGCATTGTAAATGTACGTTCTCAGAGTCGGACAGTGTGTTGGAGAAGAAAACAAATTCTCTTTTGCCACCACTTATTGATTTTGTTATGAAAAAATGTGCACTAGGCCTATAATTTACACACAAATTATATTAATATTATTTCTTTCTGATTGTAAAAATTACATTTTTTAAAAAAGTGGTGGCAGAGTTATTTTTGCCTGCAAGTGCAAGTTGTTAATGACCTAGTAATAGTATACAGTTAGTTATATTAATATCCCAGCAGTGAGTGTGCGATTGTTGTTTGTAAATTATATTACTCATTATTTTTGTTATTAGTATTATTTTAATTGAGAGATGCAGATACATAGAGCCAGCCGAGCAACTTGATGGGCTCGTCAGGGGAGGAGGTTGTCAATTGCCAATCAATAGGCACGGCCAGAAACAAATGCATGAAATTCACAGTGTGACACCCACCAGGGCCCCAATTTCATAGAGCTGCTAAGCACAACAATTTGCTTAGCATGAAATTTCTTCCTTAAAAAAAATTAATATAGACAAAATTTCAATTTGTTGCATGTTTCTTGTTACTGGTATTCAGCTGTTGTTTGCTTATCCTGAAAATCATGTGGAAATTTGGTTGGAAATCCTGTTTTTATCAAGGAAGAAATTTCATGCTTAGCAAATTTTTGTGCTTAGCAGCTCTATAAAATTGGGCCCAGTTGTCCACACATCGTAATTTGGGGTTTGGGGCGAATGTGCAGCTCACTTCAAATCGGCACCCATTCCTTCATTCAATTTCAATGCAAGTTCAGACTACCAGACTGTTTGTTTCTTACCTTTGTGTCGTATTTTCTGGGGATCTCTTTCACTCCACTTGACAACTTTATTATCACCCTTTCCATGAACAATCGTAGACGAAGCCATTTCATTTAAATCACTTTCACCAAACATGTGCAGAAGGGGGGAAAAATCAACATTCCGGAAGACCGGTGTCAGGACCACAAACGCAACCCACTGACTGTCTTTACAACTTCTGAAGAAATTGTGCTAGGCAACAATAAACAGTCCGCTTGAGGGCGCTATTCCAATATTTATAATTAATTGGCCGTGCGCGTGTGTGATGATTGGATGACACGGATTGTCACAAGAGCATCTTATTTCTCCTACATCGCTGGCAATCTCCCCGCATCTATGATGAATTGAATGATGAACGTATGCGGTGTTGCCATGTCGTCATGTTAATGAGGGCCATCTTGTGATGCTGTTGTTTTCACCGCGAAGATGACGGCTGAGAAAAAAAGAATTGATTTAGGAAATCAAACAAATCAATGATGTGAAAAATAATCGGTAAGCATGAATGATGGATGGATGGAGGAGAGAAACTATAAAACATATGTTAGTTACTAAGTTGGAGTAGAGGAGGGATGAGACGAAAAATGACATTTATTTGATTTATTTTGAGGTTCTGAAAAGTGGAATTACAAGTTGACAGTTGAGCTGTTTATGTATGGAATAGTCTAGCCCACCTTGTTGAGCTGTAACATAGGTTTCATCACTGTCACCCGTCGAAGGAGGGCTGTAATGGTGACAGTGATGAGACCGATGTTAAAAGCGGAGCCATTAACAGCTCAACAACGTGGGCTAGGAATGGTCCTAATGTACAGACAGCAGACTCCCTTATTCCTCCATGATTTATGAGATGAATTTCAGTGTTCACAGATTGCTGATCACCTCCCCATGATCACTAGTCACAGATTTAATGTTTGTTGTTCACCATTGAAATGTGTTTTGTGGTGGGATTTTGATAATGCTTACAAATAATATTATTTTTTTTTTGTTTTTACTCATATGCACCGATGTGTGTAAGCACTGTATAAGTACTTTCCCGAGTCCTGTGAAAAAAATCACTGGCATTTTACCTGGGTGGGATTCGAACCCATGACCTTTGCAATTCTAGAGCAGATATTAATTTTTGGTGATATTCTATATCCCCGATACAATTTAACAGCTTACAAATGAGTTACTTACAAAGACCATGTGACCTGTGACATCACATGTTTTGCAAAAGGGCAGGAGCCAGGCGTTAATTTCCTGCAAGTTGTACACAGCTGAATGGAAGAAAAATTCAAACTTCATTCTATGGCACAGTACGATTATTATTGACTTTTGACGTAAAAAAAAGAGGCATTAAAACTTGCTTTAATAACTGTTATGTACAATTTATTCTTCTGTACGGTAGTTATGTTGGGCGCGATCGGTCAATCTGCGCAATCAACCGATCGCGCTGCGCTATTGAACGATCAAATTAAGATCAATTGGTCGCGCAGCAATCGGTCGATCGCGCAACAATCGGTCGATCGCGCAACAATCGGTCGATCTCGCAATGACATCTTTGCCCGATTGACCGATTGCGCTACAAGTATTTTTTCCCGTTATCGGCAGATCGCGCAGGAAAGGCTTTGCGCGATCTACCGATCGTGCAGGAATGGGTTTGCGCGATCGACCGATAGTGCAGGAAAAATTTTGCGCGATCAACCGATCGTGCAGGAAAAGTTTTGCACGATCTACTGATCGTGCAGGAATGGGTTTGCGCGATCGACCGATCGTGCAGGAATGGTTTCGTGCGTTCGATCGTGCAGGTAAACTATTCCTTGGGGCGATTTCTCAAAGCAATAACATTCATAGCAGGACAAATTTTCAGTATCACCATAGTGATTTATATAGTGACGTCACACTACGATTGATTTGCAGTTACAATCAATGTTACATCTTTGTGAATTCGGCCCCTGAACATCAGCCGATCGCGCAAAACAATTCCTGCACAATCGGCCGATCGCGCAAAACCATTCCTGCACAATCGGCCGATCACTCATAACCATTCCTGCACAATCGGCCGATCACTCATAACCATTCCTGCACAATCGGCCGATCGCGCGAAATCATTCCTGCACAATTGGCCGATCGCGCCGAGCCATTCCCGCACGATCGGTTGATCGCGCATGTTCGTTGCCGAATATTGCGCGATCGACCGATTGTTGCGCGATCGACCGATTGTTGCGCGATCGACCGATTGCTGCGCGATCGACCGATTGCTGCGCGACCAATAGATATTTCAATAGCGCAGCGCGATTGGTCGATAGCGCAGCGCGATCGGTTGATCGCGCAGATTGACCGATTGCGCCCAACAGTTACACGATACAGAATGTATTTTTATTCATTAAAGATCAACTTGCCTGCCAGGAAATGCCGTGGATTGTTCAGGTCACTCTTTTTGTAAACAAAGAAAAAAGTTCCACACTTAATAATTGCCCTTAAAATTTTGCGGAACATTGTTTTGTTATTCTGGAATTATGGTTTCAGTATGGTATTTTTTTCTAAAGATGACAAAAAATTTTTGAATGTTTGGACTAACTTTCACTAACCAAGAAATTTGTTGTTATTTTAAACCAATAGACAGTTGTGTGAATGTCGCAACCAAGCAAGACCACCAATCTCCCAGCCAAACTCAAACCCTTGAAAGTCATGGCCCATCAGAGACTGGAAACGATGGAGCTGCACAACCTCCAACCCCTAGGCAGTACGACCTTACTGCCACCGGTACCCGCAACCACCCCAACCATCTGCTTGTCCGCACCGACTACCAGTCACCAGAAATCTCATGAGTCCCACCATCATCTTGAAGTCAGTCTTATTCCAGTTCCCGGCCCGGCTAACACAGACCTGGGAGGCAGCACAAATGCCGGCTACATCTCAGACGGGAGTGTCGTGACACCAGTGAATCGATTGGAAAGTGCTTTGAGTGGAAGTACGTTAGAATTTTTAAGTT
This sequence comes from Asterias amurensis, assembly GCF_032118995.1. Taxonomy (NCBI): domain Eukaryota; kingdom Metazoa; phylum Echinodermata; class Asteroidea; order Forcipulatida; family Asteriidae; genus Asterias; species Asterias amurensis. The sequence goes on from NC_092650.1 coordinate 18,593,026, forward strand.
TCTACTCTGATAAAATATCATCTATATCAAGCTTTTACTTTCTTGACTTGTCTTTTAAAAATGTCACTACCAGAGCCCAATTTCATGGAGCTGCTTCAGCACAAAAAGTAGATTTATAAGCACAATAAAATTGTGCTTACCTAAATATGGTTACCATCAGCCAAAATCTCTTATATAATCTGGGACTGGGTTTACACCTGCTTAGCAGAAACTTGTTAAGCAGTGTTTTTTGCTTAAGCAGTATGAAGTTGAGCGCAGGGCCCAACTTCATAGAGCACAAACATTTGCTTAGCATGAAATTTGTGTCTTGATAAAAACAAGATTACCAACCAAATTTCCACATAATTTTCGGGATAAGCAAACAAGAGCTGAATACCAGTAACAAGCAATATGCAACGAATGAAAATTTTGTTGGTAATCCTGTTTTTATCAAGGAAGAAATTTTCATGCTAAGCAAATTTTTGTGTTTAGCTGCTCTATTAAAGTGAGCCCAGAAGTGTTTTGTGTTGAAAACTGATGGTCAGCTAGCAGCGGACTCAACATTTTGACAAATAAGTATTTTTCACCGACACAAGCAAATTTACTATTTTTCATTATTTTTGTCTTTGCTTGACAGAGCTGAGCAGCTTGAGTCATGTGTCCACAGACAGGGAGGGATACCAGAGTTCCAGGATTTTGTCCAGCAGTCCGTCGCCATCTGCCGCTGATTCCGTCTTCAGCTCCAATGGGGATCTACACCAACTTACCCTGAATACGGGCAAAAGGTAAGTCTGCTGCCACCAACTGTCCGGGAACAAAACTACCCTGTTGCATTTATTGGCCCCCTTGGGCCCCTACCATTAGCCTTTTTGAGGTATGGTGGACACTATGCGAGTGCACTGTTTGGTTTGGGTGTATATGGAAAAAAATTCCCCAGACCAATCAGTATACAGTGCTTACACACACCGGGGTGTAAGGTTAAAACCAAAATTAATATTCATTAGGTTAATGTTATAATCTGGAATATTATTAAACACACTATGACTCCTATTTGTCCACTATTGTCCCCGATTTTTAAAAAAAGGGGTCTAGCCCTGTCAGATTCCCTCGGTCTTCCAAACAACCTGGAGGCGATGATGGCCAAACGGTTCAGCCTTCCAAACGCTGGCACCATCGAGCACCTCAGCCCCACCTCGGCCAAGATGTCCAGCTTCAAGTCCTCGGACCCGCTGACCAGCAGTAACAGTCACCTCTTGGCCAGTAGGTCGGCCTCGTCGTACAACGGAGATCTCTTGACGTCACAGGCAAGCTCCCCCGGGAGCAAGTCATCGCGGGGGATGGGGCGCTGGTTCCAGAAGAGACCCTCGGCTGTCAGCTCAATCAGCAGCATGAGTGATGTCAGCTGCATCAGCAACAGGTTCGGAAGATGGGTTGTAAATTATGTTGTAGAATCTTTAGTTGAAGGCAGCCGATTTCACAAAATGCTAGGATTAATCCTATCTCGAGTTAGAGAGAGTAACTCCTCCTCACTTAGGATGGGTTTAACGCGTCCTATCGTTCGAAGTCCTGAGATTAATCGTCGGCTGGGCACTATTGGTAATTACTCTATGTTATAAAACATTGTGATATGCTATGTTATAAAACATTGTGAGAAACGGCTCCCTCTGAAGAAACGTAGTTTTTGTATAAAAAAAAGGTAATTTCGTACTCAAATATTTTAACATTTTAGGCCTGAAGCCTTTTTTTAGGCATCTAAACGTGCATAAATGTGTGCAACAAGACTTTTTTTTTTCTTTCGCTGTTTTCAAATTTTTCACGAGTCATGCCACAGACACAAATTTGTCACGAGTCCTGCATGCAACCTTGAGAACTGATAAAGACATGCAGCCAGTCTAAAGCATGCTTTGATCACATTCACTTTGCTTATAGTTCTTACACACACAAAAACAGGAATCCTGAAATCAAAATCTAATAAAATCTTATGTTAATCATTTGAATTATGATTTATCCTCAATCAGTCTGGATGAGGATAATGGAGCTGCCAATGCACGACAGAAACTCCAGGATCTAGTGAAGTCGGTCACTCAGCGGGCCAAGAAGGTTGGCCGCAACGAGGTTGCACCGATCTCAACAGTCTCAGCCACTCTTGCTCCTCCCCCAAGTAAGTGTAAACACATACAAAGATTAATACGGGAATCAACGTGTGGTGTGAAAGAGGTTTTCAACGAGTGGTTCAAACCCAACGAGGCCTGGTTCTTGAAAATTTTACCGAGACGAAGTTGAGGTAAATTATCAAGAACCAGGCCTCGGCAGGTTTAAATCACAAGTTGAAAACCGATTCAACACACTTTGATTCCCATTCTTAAATAGCTTTTCGGTCAAAAAACATCAACACTTTTGGTCAAAAAGTAAAATAAATATAATTGTTCAATGATTTCTTTTTTCCACACTACCCCTCCAGCTATGATGAAGTGGTAAGGCCCTCGGGTAAACAACTCCTTATAAGGGAATGCTGTGTGCGTCGCGCGTATCGCGTGATGTGGCACAACTGTCCCGGCTGTTGCTCTCAACCAATAGGAATGAAGAAACTGTCTTATAAGCACAGGTGCAAGCTCGCGTGTCACGCCCATGTTTCAACACTTTTTACTGGTCATAAACAAACGTTTATACACACCTACGTGACGCGCTCTCCACCAATAAGAATAGTGATCTGTCTGAGGTATTTATGAATAATGAATAATAATTCATAATTTTGAAGGAAGCTATATTGAGTTTAGAAACCCAATTATAAAACACCTTGTTAAAGGTATAACATGTGCTGTGGCACAGTCTGCAGACAACCTTACTTTTTAGGTACTTAATTCTTGACAGGCATTACACAAAATGGTTGCCACAGCTTTATTACATGTAAATTTCATCTCAGTTTTGATCTAACAACGATAACATTTCTTGCTAGTACACAAGTGCCCGACCCACATTCTTTTGCAGGTCAGCTCATAGTTTAGATTGGAATCGATAGAAATGATTAAACGAAAGACAGATGTTTCGTTTAACCGATAAGGAAAATAAACGTAGATGCACAAACCAAAACTCTACAAATCTTACAATTATTGTGGCTTCTGATCACTGCCATCCCTGACAAAAAACATTGACTAACAGGGAGACCACCAACATACATGTAGGGCTGAATAGCTCAAATGGTAAAGTGCCCATACATTAATCTGCAGGTGATTGGTTCTTGTCCCACTCCAGTCAATTTTTTCTTTGTTTAAACCCTCAAATCGCTATCATCTTTACAGTCGGTCACAACATCCGGAAACGGCTTGATTCATTTGCTCCTAGTAGCGCGACGGACACCACGGAAGAAGTCCAAGTGAAGAAATTCAACTGTTGCGGGATGCACAGAGTGCAAAAATTCCTGCTGAAGTACACCATTCCAGATGCCATCGATCCTACAGGTCAGTCCAGCTCATATTACAAGGTTTTGGTTACTTTTTGTTTAACACAAAACACAGAAAACACAATCCCCCCCTCGTCATCATTATGTTGGTTTTAACGCAGTTGTCTAGCCTGCTTTCTCCATTGCATTGACTCCAAGCAGTCTTGCCACGTCTTGCGCACGTCTTGCGCACGTCTTGCGCAGTCACGTCTTGCGCAGTCAGCCGACGGTTGTGAGCCCACCCCATAGAGTTATATATAAGTAGAGGGCGCACTGGTGATGCTGCTTGCACAAACGCGACGGGACCGCAAGATGACAAGCGCGCCATTCTGTACGCGCGTTGATTGAATATGAAATACACGTTTGAGTTTTTTTTATTGAACGCTCACGCGATGCTGTTTGTTCAACTTACAAAATGGCCGCACAAACCCAAACTGTGAGATGGTTGTTTTGTCAACTTAGAACATGGCCGCCTGCGCGCATGCTGGGGCACGTATATAGGCCAGTGCGCCCTCTAGTTCTTATATATATAACTCTATGGCCCACCCACAACTAAGTTGTTACATCTTTAGACCCAGTTGGTACCTCCTTTCTCTCCACATGACCAAACCACCTCAGCCTGATGAGCGTCCTCAATATGGTTCCGATCCCCTCCACACCCGACTCTCCTCCTCAGAGACGGGCTCTGGCCTGCGCCATGGTGCGGTTCGTGACAGCACACCCATGTAGGCCACGGACATGAGAGAAGAAAAAAAATGGAAAAAAAATTAAAATTTTGACACAAAAGTACTCCGGACTTTTTATAAAAAGCACCGGGCGGGTAGAAATTTATGCCGTGGCAGATGGCTGGAAATCGGAGCTCCTCACTTGACAGGTTGTCAGCCAGAGAAACCCCACACATCCACCTCAGTTTTACATTAAACTTACACAATTTAAAGATAATGATGGTAGAAAGCTTCCCTTAAAACTTTATTTGCTGAAGTTCTATAGTTTTTAAGAATTTTGTAAAACAATTTCACAACAATTATTTTAGCATGTACAATGGATTTATGCGACTCTCCTGAAAGCTTGCCCCTGAAAAAAATTTTTCTCAAAGACCTGACTAATGAAGCTGAAACTTGTACAGATAAATATTTCATACAACTGTAGTGATGTAGTAAACACGTTGTAAACATTACTTTATAGCTGCTAAACATGTTAGACGTATGTCCTCTGCACCTTTATTCAGCCAGGCCCCAGCACTCATCCTATAGCCAGCGCTATACTACACAACTTCCTTCAAAGTGAATAGGGATTCATGTCATGGCCAAAAAACTTGTATTAAAGTTCAGACAATTAAGTCGGGACATTGAATCTTTTTACTAGGTGGTATGTGGCTTGCTTGGCTCAGCATCGTGGCCCTGTTCTACATCTACAATGCCGTCTCAATCTTCTTGCGTGCATCATTTACTGGCGAAACCTACGGCCCCGAAAGTAGTTGGCTCATTCTGGACTACATCGGTGACTTTGTGTTCCTCTTGGATATCTGCCTGCGCACCCGGATAATTTACTTTGCAAATGGCCAGGTTGTGGTGAGTAGAGTTAATCTGGGAAGGACACAAGGAAAACACCAAACAAAAGGACAAAAAACAACACCTACCTTGAGCGAGGGGCAATGAAAGTGAGCTTAAGCACTGTTCAATTGATCAATTAATCAGAGGGAATTTATATAGCGCCAAAATCAACCAAAGTTGTTCAAAGGCACTCAAGACAGTTGGATGAAATTAATTACGATACACTTGTTGGAATAGAAAACATTTGAGGAGTTTCCTTGAAGATGTGAATAGTGTTAGCATCCTTGATGTGGTTAGGGAGAGTGTTCCATTCTTTTGGTCCAAAACAGGAGAGTGAACGATCTGCAAATGACACGGCATGGGTTCTTGGCACGATAAACTGATGAGAAGATGTGGATACTTGAAAGCAAGTTGTTCCACATAAAGTAATTTATCCCTCAGAAATTCCTTTGGGTAGTGTGACCAACCTATGGTCCGGTCAGGTATGGAGTTTTGAAAAGGTTGAATTTTGTGGTATGTGAGGTAGAGGGGTGTGAGAGTGAGGCTATGATAACTGTATGTTGGGTTCTCAAGCCATTTCCGCGCATTCAGCAGCCACTGCCAGAAACATCGGGGGAAACCTCTTACTTCAGCCCGCACTAACTGTGCCACAACAAAGACTGAAAAAATGTTGAGAAGTTGGGTAGTGAATTTCACTACTTTCCAAGGCCTAATTGTCATTGTCTGCTCTGATCATAGAGTTATAAATAAGAACTAGAGGGCACACTGCCCTATATTCGCGGCTCGGCCTGATAAGTTGACGAAATAGCATCGCACTGTGTTTGTTTGTGCGGCCTGTTTGTAAGTTGACAAACAGCATCGCGTAGCGTTCAATAAACACAAACTCCAACGTGTACATCATATTCAACGCGCTTACAGAATGGCGCTCGTGTCTCTATGGGGTACAGTCGTGTTTGTGCATGCAGCATCACCAGTGCGCCCTCTAGTTCTTACATATAACTCTATGGCTCTGATCTATTGTTGCATCAAAAGAGTTGCTCATTGTAAACAATGTTATGGTGTCCAATGTTTGAATGCATACTTCAGCCTAAGCTTTACCATCCTGCACCTGCAGCAATCCACAATCTTCTATTTTGAAAAATAGCCGCAACTAGTGTTAAAGTCGAAGGACTTGTCGCAACTTATTGAAGCATGATTAGTTGGGTAGTGAAAATTTACTGTCGCCCAGAACTCTCTCTCATGCCTTTCTAAATTATTCTGTATTACGCTAAGTTTGATGACATTGTGTTTTTGCTTACCCGGTAATGCTTTGGTTTTCAGCGTGAAAGGGTGTTGCTAAGGAAACACTACACAAAGTCTTTACAGTTCAAGGTATGTGCACAAGTTTATTTATAAATATTGAAAAAAGAAAATCCTATTTTAATAGATGTTAAATTTGCATCGGGGATAAAGAATTTAAAGTTTTGGTTTTTACCCATACACCGATGTGTGTTAGCACTGTACTATACTCAGTACTTTCCCGAGTCCTGTGAACAAAATCATCACAGGCATGTTACTCAGGTGGGATTCAAACCCACCACCCTTGCAATTCTAGAGCAGTGTCTTTACAACTAGACTACCGAGATTGCCCGGTAGCTAGAGGCAGTTCGGATCGTATGTTTTGGCAGCGGTTACTGCAACGATATAATAGAAGTTAAATTTGCATCGGGGACATCAGGGATAAAGAATATTAATCCCATGAATCCCACCCGAGTAACATGCGTGTGATATTTTTTCAGAGGACTCAGGAAAGTACTCATGAGCATACAGTGTATGGGTAAAAACCAAAATTAACATTATCCTTAATGCAAATTTAACATCTCTTATATCACTCAAACATGAATGAACCTAAGTTAATGATTTTTTGTTCTCAGGCTGGTTGTATGGTGTTTTTATTTGAAATTTTAGAATTAAAATAACTTTACTCATCCAAAAGCTAATGATGTTCATTAACTCCTTTAACAATATTTTTCTTAAAGTTTGACGTTGTGTGCTTGTTGCCGTTGGATTTGCTCTATTTTGCAACCGGTATCAATCCCATTTGGCGCTTGCCACGCCTTCTCAAAGGACACAGCTACAACGAGTTTGTGGAGAAGTTTGAGAACAAGTCCAAGTCGGCAAACAGCTTCAGGTTTGTAGGATTCAATAATCCCCATCCCCACCTCAATTCAGTGCAACGTTTGCTGCGCTGTGTTTCTTATTTATATAGATGGATTGCAATAGCCGACATCAGTCGCCATATTTGATGAATTGTGCGCGCGTGAAGAGCTACCATTGGCTTAGAGTCACGCGCAGCGCATACACCCGTGCACTTTTCCAATGTTAATACATCAAAGATGGCGGTCAAAGACGCGTATTGAGACCCATCTATTGAGCGGAACCCAAATCAGTGTTCGAGTTTTTGTGATTACATAATTGTAATTGTACTGTTATGTATCACATTTTTTCCCCAAAACAGAACAAAGTCAATCCAAATGACTGATCGGAGACCAATCCACTTCATGATGACCCCCCAGAAAAACTATGCTTCGCTGTACATTGTGTATTAAAATCTAAGGAAAACAAATGTAAGAAAAACATCTCTTTTGTAACCGCAGTGTTCGCAGTGTTCGTTTTCCTTCAAATATAGTCCTTGCCATCAAACTTGCCAGTAGAAACTGTCCCATGATTTGACGAGGCCTGACAAGAAAAAACAAGTTTCTTTATTCAATGATTTTTTGACAGGATTGTGAAGACTATCGGTTACATGTTATACATGATACACCTTAACACTTGCTGCTACTATGTCATCTCTTTGTACGAAGGCATTGGCATCAACCGCTGGGTGTACAACGGAGAAGGCAATGCGTAAGTAACATCTCATACATTCTACAATTGTTGCACGCTCTGATGGGGTCCATGGCGTTTTGTACATCCGAGGGGGAAAATGGCACCCACAAGGTGTAGCCGAGCGAGGGTGCCATTTTCCCCCGAGGGTGTACAAAACCCCTGGACCCCAGTCACAGCGTGCAACAATTGTTTTGTTATACCTTGGTAACATGATTATTCCTCTTCTCACCAAAGCTCTGTTGTCATCTTTAAACGTTATTTACGACGAGTGAGCAAAGTTCAATAAGCAGACGAACTGTTGTTCAAATAAGAAACAATTTGTCACTGTGCCCTCAAACCCGCAGCCGTTTCGTACTAAGCCGTTTCGTACTAAGCGCTGAAAATCGACCGACGATGGGAACGATCAAGGTAATGCACACCGGTTAACAAAACTCATGGTAACCGCTGCGCTGTGCAGCCATAGTACATGCGTTTACACGTCACGTGATTGGTTCTCAACTCGAACTTAACTTCACAATTTGTTACCGAGGTATAACAGGGGCATTTATAGCTACATAGCTTCCTAGGTTGCATCGTAAAACTTGTGTGTGATCCCTGGCTATAATACGGCAGTTAGCAGGTTGAATAGGGAGTATGAAAAGGCTTCAGATTGGCACCCCCAAACAAAGATATTGACAAAATAGGGAGACTCTCTTTATCCACAAATGAGATGGGATTCATATCGTGGCCAAAAACTTGATCTACAAAAGGTATCAAAACCCTTTAACCATGAGATCCATTGAGTATGCGCAGTGTCGAGAGGCCAGTTAATTACCAAGTATTAACAGATGGATTGCACTAAAAAGCAGCATCAACCGCCATATTTGATGAATATGTGCACGCGTGCAAGGCTGTCGTTGGCTAAGAGCTGTGCTAATCGCGTACACGTATGCACTTTTGCAATCGGTTGATGACGCTCAGTGCACTCCGTCTATTAGCAACGGTTACCACAAACAAATTTGTTTATATAAACAATTTGCATCAGGGATCAAGAATATTGTATGGGCTTTACCTGTACACAGATATGTGATAGGCACTGTGCTTTCCAAGTCATCAAATCCACAGTCTGTATAGATGGGATCCGAATCTGCTACCCTTGCATTCTTGATCAGCCGTCGATTTCACATTTCCTAATAGAACCAACCAACCAATGACTAAGATTCTTTTAACTTCCTCGCCTGTCCCCTAGCTATGTGCGGTGCCTGTTCAGAGCAACCAAGACCCTCATTACCATTGGCAACCTCCCGCTTCCGTTGACCACCTTCGAGATCTTCTTCATGAATATCGACTTTATGATCGGCGTCTTTGTTTTTGCCACCATCATCGGACAGGTGAGCTCAGAAAATAATAATAATAATAATAATAATAATAATACAAAGCATTTATATAGCTCTCTACTGAGAACAGAGCCCTTTACATGAGTCTAAGACAAAAAGAAAAACAAACGAACTAGGATAAGTTGGAGAACAGAAATGTCTTCAGGAGGCTTTTAAAAACAGGCAACGAGATCACCTCTCGCAGACAGGGGGGAAGCTCATTCCATAGACGCAGGGCAGCCATTGCGAGTGAGCTATCCCCAGCTTTCCGTGTTTTAGTTCAACATCGCGTACAGTGGTGTTGCATTGTTGAGTTTACTAGACGTAGTTTTCCTTTCAAACTGCATGGTCCTTGAAGAACCAAAAACACACCCGCCTTAAACTCCATTTTGTTGGGACCACAATGGGATGGTCTATTACCGCTGTTGGTACATCTTGCCTGCCAGGAAATACCCTGGAATGTAAACAAGAGTTGCATGGTTGTATTACTGCGTGCAGTTTGGCCGAGTACAAATCCAGTCGTTATTTATGCTTATGTTCTGTAGATGCGAGACATTGTCGGCGCTGCAGGGGCCACAAAGGGGGCCTTTCGTCGCCGTATGGACAACACCATGGCGTTGCTGCAGAACTGGAAGATTCCAGACGACGTTCAGAGGAGAGTGAGACTGTGGTTCATGTACGCCTGGGACAGGAGAGAACTCTTGGGTAAATAGGTGGTTTTGAATCCCTAACTGTAGGAGAAGCCTTGGACCACCTTGGTGGTCGGGTCGGCGGCGTGTTTTCTTTCCTCGCCCATCTCTGGGAACTACAGTTAGAATCCCGCTGGGGGCACCATGTTCCTGATTGCATGGGTTTTTAATCCCCATGTAGGAGAAGTCTTGGACCACCTTGGTGGTTGGGTTGGCGGCGTGTTTTCTTTCCTTCCCTTTCAAAGGCTAATATCAAAGTTTGAATCCCGCCAGGGATACTACATGTATGTAGATTGGGTTTCATCAATCCCTGCCTGGAATTTTTTTTTAATATTCTTCTATCTTTTTCTAGACTGTTGTTTATGTTTATGTATGGGAGTGTCGTGGCCGAGCGGTTAAGAGCACCAAATTTAAACTCTGGTATTTCTGATCAGCAGAGTGTGGGTTCGATTCCCCAGTCGTGACACTTGTGTCCTTAAGCAAGACACATAACCATTGCTTCGTCCTTCGGATGGGACGTAAAGCCGTTGGTCCCATGTGTTGTGTAAACGCATGTAAAAGAACCCAGTGCACTTATCGAAAAGAGAAGGGATTCGCCCCGGTGTTCCTGGCTTGATTGGCAGCATATTGCGCCACAGCACCTTGTAAACCATTACATTGTGCTTAAGGATTAGGTCGTATATCTAAAAAATTAGCCCCGTTCCTTGCAGTTATAATACCTTGCGCTTTGTATCCTTTGGCAAAAGGCGCGTTATAAATACGGTTATTATTTACCATTTATGTATAACAGGACGTTGATGTAAAACAGTATTTGCTGATCTTTTTATCCTGTTTAAAGTTGTTGCAAGAAACAAATAAATGAACACATTTTAAAATTATTTTGCTTATCTGTTTTATTCTCGTCACAGATGAGCAGGAGATCATGAAGAATGTGCCAATCAAGATGCAGACCGATATTGCCATCCACGTCCACATGGACACACTGAGTAAAGTCTCACTGTTTCAGGTATGCTGATTTGTGTAACATACTATGTTCTTAATATGTGCTGACTGGCCACCCTTACCATGTGGCCACTTCAGTGAAGTCATTGCACTAATGTCAGCAGGCCCGCCAACAGTTGAAAAATATATTTAAAAATATCAGGTTCCTTTTGACCTAACCAAATGGCATGGAAAACGTCAAGTCACCCTTGTTTGATTATTTGACTTAAACAAAACGGATGGTTCTGAGAAGTACTGGTGGTGATTCTGGGAAGGTTCTGAGAAGAATCATGCAGTGATGGTTCTGGGAAGGTTCTGGAAAAGAATCAGTGCTGGTTCTGAGAAGGTTCTGGAAAGAATCAGTGCTGGTTCTGAGAAGAACCAGTGGTGTTTCTGAAAAGAGTTTGTGGTGGTTCGTGGTTCTGAAAAGAGCTTGTGGGAAGAATCAGTGGTGGTTCTGAAAGGTTCTGAGAAGAACCAGTGTTGGTTCTGAAAAGGTTCTGAGAAGAACCAGTGATGGTTCTGACAAGGTTCTAAGAAACACCATTGTTGATTCAGAAAAGGTTCTGAGAAAAACCAGTGTTGGTTCTTAAAAGGTTCTGAGACGAACCAGTGTTTGTTCTGAAAAAGGTTCTGAGACGAATTCCCACAAAGAAAAAAAAAGAAAAGTCTGTTTGAATTGTCAATACTACATGTAGTGCAATTCTTCCACTATTTTTAACTTGTTTTCTCCCAGGACTGTGATAAGATGTTGCTTCGAGATCTTGTGTTGAAACTCCGACCAGTTCTCTTCCTTCCTGGTGATTACATATGCCGCAAGGTAAACTTATCAGTAGCATTATATAGAATGTTTTACACATGTTAGCTTTTTAGAAACAACTTTTGTGAGATTTCGCTCAGCTCACAATTAGGTCGGACAGCCACTTTGAGGTGAGGGCTACACTTCACTGAATTGGGCTATCGTCCCAAATCAACTGTCACCAAGGATAACGGTGCCACCTACTACTTTAGGCTGAAACAGGGTTACCCCCTTTATACCATTCATAAAGATGTAGGCATGGGTATCACCCACTTTAGGAGCCTAAATGGTAGAGAAATGGAGGGTAGAGCTAAAGGCACTAACTTCAATAACTTTTTGAAAAACAAAAGAACTCCAACATGATTTTCTTCAAACACAGAATTTTTGGCTGTGATGAAGGTTTGTTACTTTGTGATTAAAGGAACACGTTGCCTTGGAACGGACGAGTTGATTAGTCAAAAGCGTTTGTAACCGTTTTTTATAAAATGCATATGGTTGGAAAGATGTTTTAAAAGTAGAATACAGTGATCCACACAAGTTTGGCTCGAAATTGCGTGGTTTTCCTTTTACTGTGCGAACTAAAACGGTCGGCCATCTATGGGAGTCAATTTTGACTCCCATAAATGGCCCCATAAATGGCCGACGTGTTAGTCGACGAGGTAAAAGGAAAACCACGCAATTTCGAGGCATGTTTGTGTAGATCATTGTATTCTACTTGTACAACATTTTTCTACCCATATGCATTTTATAACAAACGGTTACAAACGCTTTTCAAAGACCAACTCGACCGATCCAAGGCAACGTGTTCCTTTAAGATGGGGAATATTCTTTTTGTTTTGCACTAAGGGTGAAGTTGGGAAGGAGATGTACATCATAAAGAATGGTTTGGTTCAAGTACTTGGGGGACAGAACAACCGAACGGTGCTAGCCACACTGCATCCTGGCAGCTACTTTGGAGAAATCAGGTAAATGCAGCCCACTCGTCGATTCAAAAGTTGTGAAAGTAGAAACACCAAGATATATGAGAAAAAGTGGTTTAAAGTCAAGTTGTTTATTGAAAACACATTGGTCGGTCATTTCAATGTTAATTTAATCCCTATCTAATGTTGTATTAGGAAGGAATTTGCCAATATAAAATAAAATGTATTTTGGCATTTAAATTGACATAAATTTTACTCTTAAAAATGTCACCCCTGTTGAGTGTTTTGGCTTAATTATTTCTCTATACTGACATATATATATATATGATAAGCAACTCATGTAGCTTGACTGCAGCACTAATTTACGGTTCTGAATCATGGAAGAAGTCTGCTTACTTTGGTAGTAAAATTAAAACAAAAACATTCCAAACAAGATTTTCTCTTAAAGCCATTATACACTTTCGGTACAGAAAAGAAAGAAAAAAAGTTCACAGATTTGCAAATAATTTACAGGGTTGACAGAAGGCAATGGTGAAAGACTTCTCTTGAAATATTATTCCATGAAATGCTTTACTTTTTGAGAAAACATTAAAACAATTTCAACTATCGATAGCGAGAATTACGGCTTTATTTTAAACACATGTCATGACACAGCGAAGTGCGCGGAAACAAGAGTGGGTTTTCCCGTTATTTTCTCCAGACTCCGATGACCGATTGAGCCTAAATTTTCACAGGTTTGTTATTTTTTATATCAGTTGTGATACACGAAGTGTGGGACTTGAACAATACTGTTTACCGAAAGTGTATAATGGCTTTAACGAAGCAGTAGTGGAGCTTTGGCTTCCATTAAATGAAGAGAAGTTAAGGAAGGAAGGTTCAATTTATATATGGGAGAAAAACCCCAGAAAATTATTCCAACAACCTGAGTCCAATGAAGTTGATAACTCGATCACGCACAACCTAATCTCCGCCCCCTGCCCCCGAACTATAGAAGGCCAGACCTTCTCTGGATGTCACCCCAATTCATACTGTATAGTCTTTTAATGTATGAACCATTTTGTATGGACCATTATTCATTATTTTATCTGTACCTATTATTGTATGAACGGGAATAAAATAAAACAAACAAACTAAACACCAAGTTTCCTTTTTTTTTGGCAACCTCTGTAGCTTGCTGAGTGTCGGTGTTGGTAACCGCCGTACAGCTGATGTGTACTCTCCAGGCTACTCCAATCTGTTTGTTCTGGATAAGAAGGTACTCCAAGAGGTGGTAGTAAACTACCCTAATGCCCAGGAGAGCCTCAAACGAAAAGCAAGGTGAGTTTGAGGCAGCTCAGCAGTTCTTTTCTTAGTTCCATTACATAGCGCCATGTGCGTTTTACCAGGACTCAACCTAGCCTGAACATCTGAGCCTGTGTCAATCCCTGTCCAAAGTCACCTATGACCTCACATGATTTTCACATGGAGATTCCCAGTCAAATCCTTCATACATGTGAACATGTAAACATTTAAAACAACGAAGATATTGGCAAAATAGGAACACCGCCAACATAGATAGCTGAGTTGGTAGAGCGCCGGCACTTAAACTGGAGGTAAGTGGTTCGAATCCAACTCTATAGTAAATTCTAAGTACGACCCCCAAAATCATATTAAACAACATTACATGCATATATGTACAAACATTATGCAGGCTGCATGCATAAAACTGAAAGTGCAGCTGACAAATATTGCCTCTGACCAATCAAACCACAGGTATGGAAAGCTTAAATCCCTGCACGTTTAACCATTGATAAACCATCTCGGTCTGTTAAAAGCGGCCAGCCACCAACCCGGTCATTTCCACGCAGTTAAGTCCGGGTCCTCGCACTGTTTTTCCCTAATTATTATTATTACTATATTTTTTTAATCAGGGAGATCCTGAAGAAGAACCAGGCAAACGAGAGCAAGTCCAAGAAGCGTCGAGGCAAGTCACTCATCGCCGAGTCCATCCTCCTAAAGGACAGGAACATAGACAGCAGCAAGTTCTTCAACGCCGTCCTGGAGGTGGCCCGCACCTCCAAGATCGCCAGCACCATCCTGCGAGCATCCTATCGAAGCGGGTTGAACGACATCGAGGACGAAGCGGTTCAATTCTCCAACTCGGACATCTCGTCGGACGAGGTGATCTTCGGCACTCGCCAGCAACGAAAAAAGAGGAAGAGACGTGAGTTTCGTATTTAACGATCTTTGTCTCGTGGGGCGTGATTGATTGTGGGGTGGGTGGCGGGCTGGGATGGTGGTTGAGCTGGGATGGTGAAATTATTGGATAAAGCTCTTTTAGTCTCAAGAGCTGAGAAAGAGGTAGGATACCAGCCTTACGGGATGTTGCCAAAATGTACCTTTGACTTCTCATCCATTTCACACAAAGATTCGCAGCCAAAACAACATTACATGATGTACAAAACATTATGCATGCATGCAGACAATCAAAAGTGAAAGCTGGTAAACTACAACACCTCGTAACCTCGACCAATCATAACACAGATATGGAAAGCTTACTTCACAGCACGTTTATCCAATAAAGTCATTGTAACTAATGAAATTTTGGGGCCTGTAAGACAAGTTCCGGTCTTTGTCCTTTCTCATAAAGACAGGGGGACCAGACTATAACATAACTGCTGTTGACATTTCACTAAAACTCTTCTGGCTAGGTGCCGTCCCAAATCTATGAAAGTACTCCACTCTATGAGATTTAATACCGGATTTCAGAGATTTAATACCGGATTCAGAAAGTTCCCTGAAAATGTACCAAACATTCCATGTTCTGATGAACACATTTAACAGTCTCCCTGATTGTGGAAACCTTTTCCCTATTATGTTGAATGTCATTCTTAAAGGAACACGTTGCCTTGGATCGGACGAGTTGGTCTATAAAACGGGTTTGAAACCGTTTGTTATGAAATGCATATGGTTGGAAAGATGTTTTAAAAGTAGAATACAATTATCCATACAAATTTGCCTCGAAATTGCGTGGTTTTCCTTTTACTGTGTGAACTAACTCGGTCAGCCATTTATGGGAGTCAAAAATTTTACTCCCATAAATGGCCAACCGTGTTATTCAATGAGGTAAAAGGAAAATTTCGAGGCGTGTTTGTGTGGATCATTGTATTCAACTTTTACAATACCTTTCTACCCATATGCATTGTATAACAAACGGTTACAAACGCTTTTCAAAGACCAACTCGTCCGATCCAAGGCAATGTGTTCCTTTAATATCTCCTTGATTATTGTACAAGTTCTCCCTGATTGCAAGTTGCAAATGTTGGCAGCTCTGGGATGTCCTGTGTGTTGTCTAATAATAATAATAATAATAAAAATATTTAAAATTTATATTGCGCCCCTTACATACAAAATGATCAGAGGCGCAGAACACATGTAAAAAGCACAGAGTTGAAGAAAAAGACAAAGAAAAAAGACTGGTCACCAGGCCAGTGCCCGAACAAAAGTATGGGGATACGTCTGTCCCGCCAACAGAGAACTAATTAATTACTTATTACATAGGCCTATCTCTGCTGGCATCGGTAATGTTTTGACCTTTTCAGGAGACAGACGCCTCTAACCCTATCAATGCTAAAATTCTAAAACTAATTGCCAAAGTGACCATAGAAGAAGACAATAAAAAGCTAAAAAGCGGTTTTAAAAAGATAGGTTTTTATATTACATTTAAAAGAGATGAGTTTCTGTTCGCTACGTATGTGAACGGTAGCGCATTCCAAAGCTTAGCGGCTGCCACAGAAAAAGTCTAATACACATAAAAGAACCCAGTTACACTTGCTGCTAAGAGAAAAGATTATAATCACATTATGGAAGCAAAGAGTTTTGGAAGAGGGCTCATCTGAGTCATGAAACAAAATTTTGTATAAAAACACCCTTACAATCTTTCAAACTATGTCTCTTCAACTCAGTGGTGAAGAGAGCGAAGAAACAGCAGCATGAGCGCACCTCCAATGACGACTCGGAGTCGCAGAACGAGCAGGGACACTCGGACAGCGACCAAGTTCATCAGGAGCATCTGAGGCCAAAGCGTACCCTGCGCAGGACAGCCAGCGTGCTGTCCCCGAACCCGGGCGATCTGAACATGCCCAGCAGCAGCGGCTCCCGCACCCCGCGGGAGAGTATGGGTAACATGAACCTGTTGTGGGACAATGAAGAGGATAAGGTGATGATGGGAAGGAGCAGCATCACCGGCGACGTACCGCTTGAAGAAGAGGAAGCAGACGCAACAATGACGCCAACTCATGAGCCGGGGAGGCCGGCACCGAGGAAAGCTACCTCCAAATCGAGCTTCTCTGGGATAAGTAAGTTGGTGCTTTAGTTTATTTTGTTAAGTTTTGAAGTTTTGTGCAGCTAACAAAGGCATGAACCTATAGTGCTATGCTTCATTTCCCACTATGCTTCATTTCAAAGAGGGACAATGAGTACTGAAATTCACGCTCCAAATTTCTCTTTATCTGGAGGTTATTGTGTAACCCCAATTCAAGACCCCAATTCAAGACCTTCAGCCTTTTGTTGCAAAAACGAGGATTACGAGAGATTGATTGGCTGCCACCATTGTGTATCATTGTATTCGGCATGGGAGGCAAGTGCGAGATTCCAGCCATTGAATCAGGTAGATCCTAAAGAAGAACCAGGCGAACAGGAGCAAGTCCAAGAAGCGTCGAGGGGCCGGTTATCAGCTGTGGCTCTTAACACTCTAAAGCCATATTTACTTATTCATCGTGTGTGTATATTGTAGAGGAACGACACCGCATGGCACGGAGCATCAGTGATGTCGAACGCGAAGAGAAGCGAGCACGAAAGAAGCCTTCCCAGCATCACGCAGCAGAAGACACTCAGAGGTCATCGTCAGCCCTGCCTGTACACATGGAGGATAGGTAAGTGAAGCATAAGGAAACAACTGGATAGTGGAATGGTTTTAACTCTCCAATGGCCATTTTACTTCACAAACAAATGTTTTTTCAAAGAACATTAGACTGCATTTTGGCGACCCCAACCAGAATTATTGGTCATCGGTTGAGCGTTTTTGCAGGATTGGTTGAGGAGCGGTGACGATTCTGTTCAGACCAACTGGTAACCGACTTTAGGTTAAACAACAATCAGACATGGCGCACAGAGGCAAGGTTCAAACTTGTTGAAGCTTAACCGATAGTCACCTGACTGGTACATACACACTGTCCTTACCTAAGACCATGAAACACTCATAATAAACATTCATTATTTACTGCCTTGCAAATAATCATTTCCAAACGAAATGTTTACCGTTGGAAAGAGTAAACAATTCTCTTTAATATGGTATATTTTAGCCATGTTCACCTACTCGTATCACTAGTACAAGAGAGTATTGATGTTCACCCACGAGTTTTCTTGGAAAAAAATAGAATAAGCTGTTTCAAATAAACTTACCTAAAATGTTAATAGCCTGACGTTTTGACCCTAGCAGAGTCTTTTTTCGAAGGCTTAAAGACAGTGTACACTATTGGTAATTGTCAAAGGCCAGTCTTCTCACTTGGTGTATCTCAACATATGCATAAAATAACAAACCTGTGAAAACTTGAGCTGGATCGGTCGTCGGAGTTGCGAGATAACTATGAAAGAAAAAACATCCTTGTCACACGAAGTTGTGTGCTTTCAGATGCTTGATTTCGAGACCTCAAGTTCTAAACTTGAGGTCTCGAAATCAAATTCGTGGAAAATTACTTCTTTCTCGAAAACTACTCCACTTCAGAGGGAGCCGTTTCTCACAATGTTTTATACTACCAACCTCTCCCCATTACTTGATACCAAGTAAGGTTTTGTGCTAATAATTATTTTGAGTAATTACCAATAGTGTCCACTGTCTTTAAGGGAAAGACTCTGCTACGGTCAAAACGTCAGGCCTATAACTATTTGTTTAGTTTTCTTGAAGTTAGGCAACAACTGCATGTGTGTATCCCCCTTAATCTTTGAAGAATGCCAGAAACAGACTTGTTTATAGACAAGATATAAAACTAAGCGATTCTGTTTCTTTCTAAACGTACAGTGGTACCGATAAAAGTGGGCACCATCTCGCAGATGATGACAACGCCTGCAGCGGGGACGAACATTCCGAGGAGGACATCGATAAGGGCGTGTCATCAGACAGCACCACGCCCTCGCTCTCCGGGATGGAAGACCAAGGGAGTAAGGCTTCCACACTGCAAGGCGAGGGTTATGACTCAAGCAGTGAAGCCTCGCCTGAATCCAGACGAGATGACGTCCAGTCAAAGAAGAACAAAAATATTCCGTAGACAAATCTGGTTTGTGATAGTCAGAAGTTCTGTATTGTCAGTTCAGTTCTATAAGATCTTGACTACAATTTTTATGAATTTTTAAGATTCTGCTAAGCTAAGGTGAGTAGTTTACCAGTCACAGATGGAACATCGTGGTATGGTATTTGGCTGGTAACCTTACTTTGGTAAGCATACTTTTTGTTGTAGGAATGTTATCGGCCCAATGACCGGATCACTAACATAAAGTGCATTGATACATTGTTGTAAAGTGCGCTGTATAAGAACTAAGTTACATATAGTTACATGTGAATGTCCATTATCACTACTATTTGTTCCAAAATTCTATTTGTTCGATGTGATTCCGCACCCAAACAAATTCAGTCAAACCATGTGCAATTTTTGTAGATAAGAACAAAGAGTTGTAGATAAAGAACAAAGAACTAAATTATATATTTATTTAACATCTGGCAATTGTGTTTTAAAGTGGCACAGTAAAGCATTCCAGGTATTTACACTTTTCCAAATTGTTTAAACAAATATTTATTCCAATGTAACAAAAGCCAGGTTGATGTGATTTTGTTATGAAGACAACTCTTAATGTGCAATATTTAAGTGTTAGTTTTATAGGAACTGATTGTTTATGAATGATGCCCAATGTAATTGTTATCAGAAATATATTGAGACAAATTGCAGGTTAAAGGCACTGTAAACGTTTGGTAATTGTCAAAGACCAGTCTTCTCACTTGGTTTATTCCATCATAACCATAAAATAACAAGCCTGTGAAAATTCGGGCTCAATCGGTCATCAAAGTTGCGAGAAAATGATGAAAGAAAAAACACCCTTGTTGGACGAATTTGTGTGCTTTCAGTAGGGATAAAAGACTTCTAGCTAGAAAATTCGGGCTCAATCGGTCATCAAAGCTCAATCAGTCATCAAAGTTGCGAGAAAATGATGAAAGAAAAAACACCCTTGTTGGACGAATTTGTGTGCTTTCAGTAGGGATAAAAGACTTCTAGCTAGAAGTCTTTTATTATTTTAGTGAGAAATTACCTCTTTCTCAAAAATTACATTACTTCAGAGGGAGTCGTTTCCCTCAATGTTTTATAATATCATCAGCACTCCAATGCTCGTTGCCAAGTCAGTTTTTAAGTTAATATTTGTTTGAGTAATTCCCTTTAAGGCAAGTTTGTTTAAAGGCACTGGACACTATTGGTCATAACTCAAAATAACTATTAGCATAAAAACTTAATTGGTAACAAGCAATGGAGAGCTGTTGATATTATAAAGTTTTGAGAAACGGCTCCTTCCGAAGTAACGTAGTTTTAGAAACAGTTTTGTTATTTTGTGCATATGTTGAGATACACCAACTGAGAAAACTAGTCTTTGACAATTACCAATAGTGTCCAGTGTCTTTAAACAAGAAGTTCCAGTTTGTTGTATTGTTGTTGTAGAAGGAAAACAGTTTGAATAAAATATGTATTCAAAGTTTAATCTTGATTACAATGTCATAGAAGAAGAGTTAAGATGTTGGAAATGTTATTGTATTGCCAAATTCCAAGTAAAAGAAGTGCAGTAAAAATAACAACAATTTTAACAACTTTAAATTTGCGGGGGGGGGGAGAGAGGAAGTGTTGTATTCCAAATGTAAAAGGGTATTTATACGTTTAGTAATGAAAATCAGTCAAGGGAACACATTGCATCGGACGAGTTGGTCTTTGAAAAGCGTTTGTAACCGTTTAAAAAAATATATATATATGGTTAGAAAGATGTTTTAAAAGTAGAATACAGCTAGTGATCCATACAAATTTGCCTCGAAACTGCGTGGTTTTCCTTTTACTCTGTGAATTAACACAGTCGGCCAATTATGGGAGTCATAAATTTGACTCCCAAACATTTCCAACATCAGATTTAGCGCGCCTTTATAAATGCTGTGTTATTATTAAATGGTCGACCGTGTTAGTTGACGAAAACTGTGCATTTTTAAGGCATGTTTGTGTGAATCATCGTATTCTACTTTTACAACATCTTTCTACCCATATGCATTTTATAACAAACGGTTAAAAACGCTTTTCAAAGACCAACTCGATCGATCCAAGGCAACATGTTCCTTTAAAACTTACTTGGTAAAGAAGTAAAGCAGCTTTGAGTAGAATCATGCATTCTGAGAAAATTGTCACTTCAAAGTACTGTGATTATGGAAAAAGATATTTTTTTACGACCCAAAAATTGAATCTGTGAAGCCTATAACCAACAGTAAGGCTTCTCAGATTATGTATTCCATAGCAGATTTGGCGGACAAACCGAACTAGATTTTCTATAAAAAAAAAACACTATTTGAATTGAATTGAAGTATTCAAAGGTTTGGTATAATATCTACAACTAGGATACATGTATTTGAGGTCATTCAGACACAGCACTGAAGTCGGTTTAACCATAGAGTAAGGAAGAGATGGTTTAACTCGTGGTTCAACCCGATCGAGTTCAACTCTGTGTAATGGTATCATTAATAATGAGCTGCGTTTTTTTAGAGGTGTTGGCCAATTGGCTCGGTTAATTTTAAAAAGCAATTATTTAAAAACAATAATTAAAATAGAAATTTTATTGTCATACACGTTTAATAATATTTTTAGTCTTGTCCTATTGGAGATGTGATAGCACTCCTTATTGCCAACAAAACGTATATATGTATTATATTAGTTTATGTTAACATTTCCACTTGAATATTTAATGTGAAACTAACTAGAAATACTTTATGAATGTAATTATCTTTACTGCCATTTGTTATTATTTATATATGCACAGTATCACTTACTTCAGATTGCAATTAAATAATTATATCACCTGTTGGTTAACTGAATGTAGTTTGTAAGTTGACTGTTTTTGCTTGTCGAGACACTATGGCCGTATCGGAATAGACTTATCTATCGCAACTTCACAAACCGAGATTTTGCCAACTGAGGCTGTAAAACTATAGAAAGTTAAAACCAGATAGACATAGTTTGTAAATGCTACGACAATTTAAAGATTGGACACTATTGGTAACTGTCAAAGACTAGCCTTCTCACTTGGTGTATCCACTACCTCCATGGTGTATCTCAACATATTTATAAAATAACAAACCTGTAAAAAATTGAGCTCAATCGGTCGTCGAAGTTGCGAGATAATAATGAAAGAAGAAAAACTTGTCACACGAAGTTGTGTACTTTCACATGCTTGATTTCGAGACCTCAAAATCTAAATCTGAGGTCTCGAAATCAAAATCGTGGAAAATTACTTCTTTCTCGAAAACTACACTACTTCAGAGGGAGCCCGTTTCTCACATTGTTTTAAACTATCAATCTCTCCCAATTACTCGTTACCGAGAAAGGTTTTATGCTAATAATTATTTTGAGTAATTACCAATAGTGTCCACTGCATTTAGTACAAAGAATTTGGTGGAAACAAATCAACAAATCGTAAGATCTTTCAGCTCATGAATCTTGTCAGAAAAAAATGTTGATTGGTTTTTTAACGCGATTGATAGTTTTGTCATTTCGACCGACCATGCCCAACCGACATACTTTGTTGATACAGATAGGCCACGCCCCTTGACAAACTGCTGCGACTGCAGCTACGACGGCTGATGCTAAGGGCTAAAGACGTCCTATACTTCAAGATACTATGACGCGCCAATCCAGCCTAAGCCAAAGTCGCCATATCAAACACGGCCCATCATTTATAGGTTTTTCTATCGCAACTTTACGGCCCGAGTTGTTTGGCCAACCGAGGTTAAAAAAAACTACGGAGAGCCAAAAATGCGAACTAAATACAGATTGCCATGAATTTGTAAGAATTATGCACAATCATGTTAAAAACTCGTGTTGTTGAATATTTTGGAAACAAAGTAACCATAAAGGGAGGTATTTTATCAGGTTGTTGAAAGTTTGCAGATGACTCCGATAGGCCTAATAGCTCTTAGGCCTAATAGCTCTTGTGATAATATTGTGTCTACCTTTTCCACACACAAAAATATATATGAGAAAGAGTTCGGGCGTGTTTTATCTTTCTAATTAAAGGCAGTGGAAACTATTGGTAATTACTCAAAATAATTTTTAGCATAAAACCTTTCTTGGGGACGAGTAATGGGGAGAGGTTGACGGTATAACACATTGTGAGAAACGGCTCCCTCTGAAGTGCCATAGTTTTCGAGAAAGAAGTAATGTTCCACGAATTTGATTTCGAGACCTCAGATTTAGAACTTGAGGTCTCGAAATCAACCATCTAAACGCACACAACTCATTCGTGTGACATGGGTGGGTTTTTTTCTTTCATTATTATCTCGCAAGTTCGAAGACCGATTGAGCTCAAATTTTCACAGGTTTGTTATTTTATGCATATGTTGAGATACACCAACTGTGAAGGCTATCTTTGACAATTACCAAAAGTGTCCACTGCCTTTAAGGCGTCTGAAAGTACACAATGCCATGCCACAATGGTGTTGTTTCTTTAATTGTTTTCCGCCTGCAACTTCGATGACAATTTGATCCCACATGTCCACAGGTTTTGTTAATGTGTTTTAGTACATGAGGATACACCAAGTGAGAATACTTGTTCTATTAGCCCACCAACAGTACCACATATACCGTATTATAAAATTACTAAAATGATCCGTAATTTCATGTTCAAGAAAAACAATTTAGTTTTGCACAATCACATACAATCCACACACGTAATAGCCTAGTTGGTGGTTTTTCCAATAACGTATTTTATTGTATTTTTATTTATATAGCAATAAATGAGGTTAACGTTTAACGGTCCATGTTATATTTTAATAAAAACTACAGTATGTATAATTATAATAAGTACTTTATAATACAAACGTTATATTTAAGAGTAATATAGTGCCATGAGGTAGATGGCCTTATTATAGCTTTCGATCTAAACCGGACTTTCGTCAGAGGTATGGTAATAGTAATATACTATAGGTTTTCTTGGTCAAATTCGGCACATCAGCAGTCAATTTCATTTTCATGCGTTCGAATTAAAGCTGTTTTGCCTCTCCAGTTGTTATTGCGTTTCAAATTCAGAATTCGGCCATTAAATTTCGTTTTGAGTCGAGTCAAATTCCTTTAGCACTCTGTTCAATTTAGCCCATCGTCATTCTTTTTCGTGACACACACGCCTCAAGAATTTGAATGCTGCTTTGATGAATTGTTAAATTGAATGACTATTTTGTTAAGTCGAATGACGCAACATTACATTTGACTAATCACAAAACGAAATCGAATGACCCTTTTGAGTAGCATTCGATTTTGCGCGAAATAGAATAGCTTGGTGGTTAAATTGGCTGCTCTTGTTCCGAAATTGACCGAGAAAACCTATATGTACTTTATAAAAACGTTATATTGTTTAAGAGTAATATAGTGCCAATAGTGCCATGAGGTAGATGGCCTTAGCTTTCGATCCAACCGGACCTTCGTCAGAGGTATGGTAATAGTATAGTAGTTATATATTTCCAATTTAAACAAAAAATTAAGTTATTGTCCCAATTGCACCGTAAAGCACCGTAGTTTACGTTAGTGTTAGTAAACAATTTAAAACCAAACTTTCATTGCTAAATCATTAGGGTATTTTCGAAATAACTTGGACCCCGGGCCCCAGGCTTTTTTATCTCCATAGCCATTTATTTTTAAATCACACCTTCGGCGCTTCAGAGATCGTCAGCGACTGCCGAAATTGCTTCCTTATTATCTTAGTACATGTTTTGCAAGTTTGAATGCCATTTTTGTTAACAAGGTATTTCTCGATTTTGTTTTCGGCATTATAATGGCACATTTTCTTATAAAATGCAATTTCTTCACATAGGCCTACCGACCGACCGCAATGACGGGACGGTAAATCTAATATTAATAAAATATATAAATTGTAAAAACATAATTTTATCAGAATGGGTGCTTTTATTTTAATACAATGTAAAGCAGACGGGCTTAATTATCTCACACACTTGTAATTTAAAGTTTCAAAATCACAGTTCAGTGTAACTGTTATTCTATTACATTATCCCGAAAATTGCCGCCGCAAGTGAGATGCAACATGTCAAGATGAGACTGCCAACGTGGGTTTCTGCTCCCCCAACGAGCTTTGAACCACAGGGCAGAGTGGTATCAACAACCACACAGACCGGCTTGTCGAAGGTGCAGTTATAGTCATAATTCATGAAACCGCCGAACGCCACAAATCGGCACATGTAAGTTTCGGCGGCATAATCATCAGAAACATCCACCTTGTGACTCAGACTATACTGAACTTCGGATTCAAGTTCTTGTTTGTTCCCCACCACGTCGCTTAGTTCGTCGCCGTCTTTCCAGAGCGAGAGAGACCCGTTCGTCCGCAGCACTCCGTCGGTGTCACTAGCCGAGCATTGATACACCACCGACTCACCCTTCTTGGCCTTCCGAGCCACGTCTGCCGAACATTGCGGGGAGGGAGCGACCCAGCTAACCCGGAGAAGTTTCGACGGGACGAAGGAAACAAAGTCTGCTTCAGAAGATTGTTCCAGTCTACAGAAGAAGACGTACCCGTCGGAATCGTAGCGGTCAATGTCCCTGACCGTAAGCAGATATTCCACGGTATTCGAATTGACTTGGGCGAGGGTGATCTGCGAGAAGCGACCTCGGTCTTTCCCCGTGTAGACGAGCCGTTCGCCTTGCGAGATGATCACTCTCTCACCGGTACTGTTGTGTCGCTTCCACTCGAACGAGAAAGAATCGATAGGGGGCCCCGATCGAGTTGTCACCCGGCACTTTGCGATGGCCGTTTCCCCCTCTCGAAACACATACGACGTTGCCGAGGTCCTGTCAGCTCGCAGCCATTCTAGCTCGTAGAAATATGACCCTGCTCGGACACAAAGCAGTTGGCTGACATGGAGCAGAAAGACCACTAAAATCTGTTTTCCTGTCATCCTGATTGCGCCTTTTATAGTGTTGTGTTTACCAAGTTTTTTAAGTTCGACGCTTGTTGATGGGCTTTAGGTAGTTCTTCCACGGGCAGCTTGGAGAAATTTCTCCGAGTTATTGACAGTTTAACATCCACTGCACCCAAAGGTTCTACGAGATTTAAATGAGGAATTTGCTTGTAACTCCCTTGGTGAGTAACACATCCCTGGACGGTTCGTAGCTTGAATGCTGGAAACGGTTGGACTTTCAAAACAGGAAAACAGTTTGAAAGCCTTTTAAAAGGACAGCCTCATTCACTGGATAGCATTGTGCACAACGGTTTCTTTCATTCTTCTGTCCCTGATTTTCTTTTAGCCTTTACTATAAGTGGATGGCAGATTTGACGCTCGGGTACACAGAATAATTAATCAGCCCACGTCTATCGTCATCAACATGTATCTGTTGGTATACATGCCAGTTCAGCCATGGAGGAAGATTTTCTTCATCCATGGTTCAACCATGCGTACAAGCTCTAAGGTTCTGAGAGTATGTGCTTCTAGCTCTATGGTTTTTGTGAATCATTCCTCAATGGTAACACCTGCCACTAAAATCAGATTTGAGATACCATGAAGATATGGATATGTATCCAAACACACCGACTTGCCGTCCGTGTGAAAGTCATCGCAAGTTGCGACGCATCGCAGGTTTTGCGATGCGTCGCAGACCTAAGACACGCCGCGGCTGCGACGAGTTCGCAACTTACGACGTGTAACCGGTCGCAACTTGCACTTGCGACGCGTCGCAGCGCTTCGTGAAATCGGGGGCTGGGCTGCGTTACTCACAAAGGACCGTCACAAGCATTTTACTCATTTAAATCTCGTATAATCCTTGGATGCACTGGATGTTGACTGCTTTCTCAGCTGTCAATAACAAAATAACAAAATTATTGTTTATAATTCAGTCAGTTTGGTTGGAAGTAACTTGAGTATGCTTGTTTTGATTAGCAGCCGGGAGTGAAGGCACATGGTGGAGGTTTTAGACATGTGATGCAGAAAGTAATTCCAGCACCTTGCGTTTTGAAGCGTAGCTAAACTCCCCTGTAGCGTATTTGGGCAGTGTGTTATAGTTGCAACTGCATTTAATAATTATTTTATTTTTACGGTCAGAGCTTTTTTTAACGTAGTTTTTTTAATATATATATACATGTAGATAAACAACCTTGAGTCTGCATAACACATAGAATAGATCTATCAGATGATATAATATTAAGATGATATAACTTGAACTGAGCATGATTCCAATCATTTACCAACTATCTATCCAACTTCAACTTCATTACACACCTGTTTGTTTTCCAGAGCTTTAATCCAAAGTAAAATTACTAAAACAAGTTTTAAAGGCAGTGGACACTAATGGTTATTACTCAAAATAACCCAAATCCATGCCACTGTGTAGACATGCCTGGGGTGGATTTCACAAAGAGTTAGGACTAGTCTTATCTCGAGTTCGGACCAGTTACTCGTCCTAACTTGGGACTATCCATGCAATTTGCATATCTCCTAGGACTAGTCCTAACTCGTTGTGAAATCGACCCCTGTACATCTTCTGTGTGACTTGAGGTTTGAAATCCTCTCTAATGTTCAAATTCTACTTTTCCAAGCAATGTGCAAATCCTCCCCAGGAGCTTCTTTGTATTCTAGTCTATATAACATCAACCTCATTCCCAGGGGTGATCGATCTCGTCGCGCCATTTTTTCCCAGCATGCATTGCTCGATCATAACCCCTGGAAGTGTAACTTCCAAAATATCCGGCAACATTAAACAATGCACAAATCGGATCACAACCTTTTGCACAGGTGCTTCTTTGTTTTAGTAGCGGCGCGGCGGCGCTGGAATATTTTGCTAGTTAGACGGTTGGACGTTTAACATCCGATAATTCGCACGTCAAACATGTACCAGAAATTACTGGTTACAAATTCAAAAATGTGCACAAAACCGTTTGAGATCTATACACTTTGTATGGTCAATATGGCCGGGTACCAATTTTACAGAATGATAAAGGATGACCTAATTCTCACTAAGCATCATCACCTTGACCCGACCCCATGGGGTTTTAATATTTCAAAATTATATGTAAACAATTTATCATTGCACTTAAACACTCTGTAATGCAGAAGCACTTTACGACCACGGATGTTTCATCGTAAATAAAACTGGTACGGAGTCCATATAGGGACAGTTAAAATATTTGATTTTCTTTCTTAAATAATGAAAAAAATATATATGTTATTTTAGTCCCTGACCTCATCGTACCATTTTATTCCCTTGTAGTATGTTTTCGTTCCCTCAATTTCGATAGAACGAATTAACATAGCATGACCAACAACAATCATAAAATCGAAAAACTCTTTCGAAGTAAAAGTTTAATGGAGCAAAACAATATTCAAAGGAACGAAATAGTACTTGAGGGAGCAAAATAGTATTTCGAGGTGACCAACTTATCTTTTGAGGGAACAACATCTTAGGGAACAAATTTATTTCATTCAACAACAAAATACTGTCCCTCTTTGGGCTCCGTACTAATGTCACGACCTTGGTCATTATTTGCTTCCGCATGATTTTTGTATTGTTACTTCTAAGTTTCTTTTAAGTACCGATATCCCTATGGGGGCTCCGTAGAATAGCTAGTAGAATAGCGTGCCATACGTTTGTTTTTCGTGACAATTAAGTGGCGCCATTAAGTCTGAGGAGGCACCGGACCGACTGCTTTACCTTTTTGCACTCTATCGTTTCTGTGACAACGAATACTTTATTAATACTCTAGTATTATCATACAAGAGCAACTGGCTTTGTGTTAACCCTGTAGACCCAAAACATTTATGTAGGTATCTTTGGCAAGACCATTACTTTGCCTCATTGAATGGTAGATAGTATTGATAGACCAGACCGCCACCTACGTGGCCAGTTTAGCAAGGCAGATGTGCAAGATGGCATGTCGAGTTATTGCGGCAACTTATTACATTTTAGTTTATTTGGCGGTTATCATCACGGTAACAAAAAATGTCTTTGCATCGAGAGGGTGCCCTTACGGATGGGTGCCTTATGCTGATTCTTGCTACTTGGGTCTGGATGGATCCTTGAAGGGCGACTGGTCAACTGCCGTGATGCAGTGTGACCGTAACAACGCATCTATGATGGTCCCAAGCTCAGATGGCGAAAATGAATTCATACTCAGTTCGTTTCAGCACCATGGAAATCCATTCGGCATTTGGATTAATTGCAATGACGCTGAAGTTGAAGGTGAATGGAACTGCATCGAGAATGGTAAATATCCTACTGAATATCGGAAGTGGGAGCCAAACCAACCAGATGACGATGACTGGCAAGGCGATCAAGATTATGGCTTTATGATAACCCGTGATTACAAGGATAAACCTGACACGCTAGGCTATTGGGGTGATGTGTGGAAAGGCTATGACTTATTCATCGTCTGTGAACGCCCTCACCAAGTCAGCTGTGGTCAGTCCGCTATGGACGTGTACTGCCTGGCAGTAGATGAGTCTACTGGTCACTTCGTGTCTCGCTGTCTCTTCGGCCACACCCTGGACCGATATCCAACGGACACAGTAACTGCCTGCAGACGACGATGTATGGAGCGCCAGGACTGTCTCTCATTCAACATCAAGCGAGGTTCGTCTACCACGCCCCATGTTTGTGAGCTCAATAACGCCACTCGCTACCAAGTCTCAGAGGAATATTTCCAAGAGAGTGTCGGCTGCTTTTATTTTGATTTCACATGTTTCCATTTGAACTGAAGGAACATGAATTTGATGGTGACTCCTGCATTCAGTGAAATTTTACCGAATACGTTGAAAGGTGGAAATTCTCCCGATCGCTGAAAATAGAAGACAACTTGTTTTTTTTCTAAAGCGGAGCAAGTAAATAAAACTGTATTTCGCCCCGATTTGAATAAAATACACAGAACAACATTTTCGCCCTTATATTAATTTGTGTATTAACTTTCATCTGGCTGCAAGAGAACAACACTATTGCAAGGGATGGCAGACAAACACTACTCGCCATGAACAAAAGTTTCCGCCCATTTTGATGAAACGTTTTCTTGGATGTAATTTATTCAACCGATTATGGAGCAACCTGATGAAGGGAACTGTTTCAAGAACGCTGAACTATGTTGATCTCATCTGCCAATCCAGCTTTTCATTGGAAACAAGCCGTGCGTGCGAGGACTCCCCTCGAGGAAGGCCAGTCTCGACTACTGCACTGGGAGTAATACAACAAAACTATTAGCATTTTCCCTAATGAACAGAACGACAAGACATTCTCAAATCATTTTCAGTTTGAATGGTTATTTTCCTTTGCCGATCTGGCCATTGACAATTACAACAGCTATAGCTATAGTTGAGGAAGACCGCAGCATAAAACTTTATACTCGCCGTGACAACGAGCCTTCGCCCTAGATGCCACCGTTCTCAATGTTCCCCCTTCTTTTTGAACCATGCACGTCGGTTATGCTTGCTCGTCCTAAATAATCTCTAACCTAATTGAAATCTAACTGTGTGGAATTATTCTATAAACAAAACCCCACCCACTTTTGGACAGAACAAGGGAGGGGCTACTACTGAATAATATTAACACCCCCCCCCCCCCTCCTTAGCCAACAGGGTCGTATAGATAGTTCCCACATGACGTAAATCGGCCATCTTTACGGGCAATTTGGAACACATAGCCATGTGTTTTGCGCGAGAAAGGCGTGCAGCACGCGCAGAATTCACAAAACTCGTTGCCTGATTGGTTAGTAAACAGCGTGGTTGTGTTAATAAACTGAGCGCTTGACGCGCCTGCAAGCTTAAATGCAATTTGCCCGTAAAGATGGCGTCTATTGCAACTTATCTATTTCATATAGGGCTACTTAACGGCCGGTTTTGTGCAAATTTTCCGAGTTTCAATTTCATAGGGCTGCTTGCTGACCGTAAGCAGAAACATACATGGGACATAACCGCTCCGGGTTTCCGGCGACATTAAAAAATGCAACCATCTTTTGGTACACAACTTGTACATGTTGGTAGGACTGTACTTCTAAATCTCTCTATAATACAATCGAACCATATTAAGAAACAAAATGTTTTCTCGAAAAGTAAAGCATTTCGTGGAATAATATTTAAAGTCACCTGGAAGTGGTATTTTTTCAAAATAAAGCTTTTGTCACTAATATATGTGTTTTGATGAGTTGAATGTGAATAAACAGTTAACTAAGGTTTTAAAAAATCAGTTCTTATGTTATTTACAAATTTAAGAGTAGAACCCGACCCGAGAGGGCGCTGTTCGTGACGTCAATCGAGGCAGACTTTGCCTGTAATGCGTATAGTAAACACAATTGCAAAGTACATGTACGGACCAAGTCGTGAGTTTGTACGTTTCAAAAAAAAAAAATTGTTTTTTTTCCGGCAATGCCGACCAGGGCTCGATTTCACAAAGCAATAAAATCCATCGTAAGACAAATTTTCAGTATCACCATAGTGATTTGCATTGTGACATCACACTTTACTAAGCAACTACGACTGATTTGCAGTTGCGACCAATTTTAGCTCTTTGTGAAATCGACCCCAGGTGTATTGCTGCTGAATGCAGAAAAACACTTTTTGAAATGTACCAACTCACGACTTGGACGTACATGTACTTTGCACGTGTGTTTACTATACGCATTGCAGGCAAAGTCTGCCTTGAATGACGTCACAAAAGAGTAAAGTAATAGAGTAAGGAAGAGATGGTTTAACTCATGGTTCAACCCGATCGAGTTCAACTCTGTGTAATGGTATCATAGAGCTATATAATGAGCTGCGTTTTTTTAGAGGTGTTGGCCAATTGGCTCGGTTAATTTTAAAAAGCAGTTATTTAAAAACAATAATTAAAATAGAAATTTTATTGTCATACACGTTTAATAATATTTTTAGTCTTGTCCTATTGGAGATGTGATAGCACTCCTTATTGCCAACAAAACGTATATATGTATTATATTAGTTTATGTTAACATTTCCACTTGAATATTTAATGTGAAACTAACTAGAAATACTTTATGAATGTAATTATCTTTACTGCCATTTGTTATTATTTATATATGCACAGTATCACTTACTTCAGATTGCAATTAAATAATTATATCACCTGTTGGTTAACTGAATGTAGTTTGTAAGTTGACTGTTTTTGCTTGTCGAGACACTATGGCCGTATCGGAATAGACTTATCTATCGCAACTTCACAAACCGAGATTTTGCCAACTGAGGCTGTAAAACTATAGAAAGTTAAAACCAGATAGACATAGTTTGTAAATGCTACGACAATTTAAAGATTGGACACTATTGGTAACTGTCAAAGACTAGCCTTCTCACTTGGTGTATCCACTACCTCCATGGTGTATCTCAACATATTTATAAAATAACAAACCTGTAAAAAACTGAGCTCAATCGGTCGTCGAAGTTGCGAGATAATAATGAAAGAAGAACAAAAAAACTTGTCACACGAAGTTGTGTACTTTCACATGCTTGATTTCGAGACCTCAAAATCTAAATCTGAGGTCTCGAAATCAAAATCGTGGAAAATTACTTCTTTCTCGAAAACTACACTACTTCAGAGGGAGCCCGTTTCTCACATTGTTTTAAACTATCAATCTCTCCCAATTACTCGTTACCGAGAAAGGTTTTATGCTAATAATTATTTTGAGTAATTACCAATAGTGTCCACTGCATTTAGTACAAAGAATTTGGTGGAAACAAATCAACAAATCGTAAGATCTTTCAGCTCATGAATCTTGTCAGAAAAAAATGTTGATTGGTTTTTTAACGCGATTGATAGTTTTGTCATTTCGACCGACCATGCCCAACCGACATACTTTGTTGATACAGATAGGCCACGCCCCTTGACAAACTGCTGCGACTGCAGCTACGACGGCTGATGCTAAGGGCTAAAGACGTCCTATACTTCAAGATACTATGACGCGCCAATCCAGCCTAAGCCAAAGTCGCCAAATCAAACACGGCCCATCATTTATAGGTTTTTCTATCGCAACTTTACGGCCCGAGTTATTTTGCCAACCGAGGTTAAAAAAAACTACGGAGAGCCAAAAATGCGAAGTAAATACAGATTGCCATGAATTTGTAAGAATTATGCACAATCATGTTAAAAACTCGTGTTGTTGAATATTTTGGAAACAAAGTAACCATAAAGGGAGGTATTTTATCAGGTTGTTGAAAGTTTGCAGATGACTCCGATAGACCTAATAGCTCTTAGGCCTAATAGCTCTTGTGATAATATTGTGTCTACCTTTTCCACACACAAAAATATATATGAGAAAGAGTTCGGGCGTGTTTTATCTTTCTAATTAAAGGCAGTGGAAACTATTGGTAATTACTCAAAATAATTTTAAGCATAAAACCTTTCTTGGGGACGAGTAATGGGGAGAGGTTGACGGTATAACACATTGTGAGAAACGGCTCCCTCTGAAGTGCCATAGTTTTCGAGAAAGAAGTAATGTTCCACGAATTTGATTTCGAGACCTCAGATTTAGAACTTGAGGTCTCGAAATCAACCATCTAAACGCACACAACTCATTCGTGTGACATGGGTGGGTTTTTTT
The DNA here is from genome assembly GCF_032118995.1 of Asterias amurensis. Classification (NCBI taxonomy): domain Eukaryota; kingdom Metazoa; phylum Echinodermata; class Asteroidea; order Forcipulatida; family Asteriidae; genus Asterias; species Asterias amurensis. Next base: position 18,626,462 of record NC_092650.1, read on the forward strand.
CTTTCATTATTATCTCGCAAGTTCGAAGACCGATTGAGCTCAAATTTTCACAGGTTTGTTATTTTATGCATATGTTGAGATACACCAACTGTGAAGGCTATCTCTGACAACTACCAAAAGTGTCCACTGCCTTTAAGGCGTCTGAAAGTACACAATGCCGTGCCACAATGGTGTTGTTTCTTTAATTGTTTTCCGCCTGCAACTTCGATGACAATTTGATCCCACATGTCCACAGGTTTTGTTAATGTGTTTTAGTACATGAGGATACACCAAGTGAGAATACTTGTTCTATTAGCCCACCAACAGTACCACATATACCGTATTATAAAATTACTAAAATGATCCGTAATTTCATGTTCAAGAAAAACAATTTAGTTATGCACAATCACATACAATCCACACACGTAACAGCCTAGTTGGTGGTTTTTCCAATAAAGTATTTTATTTTATTTTATTGATATAGCAATAAATGAGGTTAACGTTTAACGGTCCATGTTATATTTTAATAAAAACTACAGTATGTATAATTATAATAAGTACTTTATAATACAAACGTTATATTTAAGAGTTATGTAGTGCCATGAGGTAGATGGCCTTATTATAGCTTTCGATCTAAACCGGACTTTCGTCAGAGGTATGGTAATAGTAATATACTATAGGTTTTCTCGGTCAAATTCGGCACATCAGCAGTCAATTTCATTTTCATGCGTTCGAATTAAAGCTGTTTTGCCTCTCCAGTTGTTATTGCGTTTCAAATTCAGAATTCGGCCATTAAATTTCGTTTTGAGTCGAGTCAAATTCCTTTAGCACTCTGTTCAATTTAGCCCATCGTCATTCTTTTTCGTGACACACACGCCTCAAGAATTTGAATGCTGCTTTGATGAATTGTTAAATTGAATGACAATTTTTTTAAGTCGAATTACGCAACATTACATTTGACTAATCACAAAACGAAATCGAATGACCCTTTTGAGTAGCATTCGATTTTGCGCGAAATAGAATAGCTTGGTGGTTAAATTGGCTGCTCTTGTTCCGAAGTTGACCGAGAAAACCTATATGTACTTTATAAAAACGTTATATTGTTTAAGAGTAATATAGTGCCAATAGTGCCGTGAGGTAGATGGCCTTAGCTTTCGATCCAACCGGACCTTCGTCAGAGGTATAGTAATAGTATAGTAGTTATATATTTCCAATTTAAACAAAAAATTAAGTTATTGTCCCAATTGCACCGTAAAGCACCGTAGTTTACGTTAGTGTTAGTAAACAATTTAAAACCAAACTTTCATTGCTAAATCATTAGGGTATTTTCGAAATAACTTGGACCCCGGGCCCCAGGCTTTTTTATCTCCATAACCATTTATTTTTAAATCACACCTTCGACGCTTCAGAGATCGTCAGCGACTGCCGAAATTGCTTCCTTATTATCTTAGTACATGTTTTGCAAGTTTGAATGCCATTTGTTTTAACAAGGTATTTCTCGATTTTGTTTTCGACATTATAATGGTACATTTTCTTATAAAATGCAATTTCTTCACATAGGCCTACCGACCGACCGCAATGACGGGACGGTAAATCTAATATTAATAAAATATATAAATTGTAAAAACATAATTTTATCAGAATGGGTGCTTTTATTTTAATACAATGTAAAGCAGACGGGCTTAATTATCTCACACACTTGTAATTTAAAGTTTCAAAATCACAGTTCAGTGTAACTGTTATTCTCTTACATTATCCCGAAAATTGCCGCCGCAAGTGAGATGCAACATGTCAAGATGAGACTGCCAGAGTGGATTTCTGCTCCCCCAACGAGCTTTGAACCACAGGGCAGAGTGGTATCAACAACCACACAGACCGGCTTGTCGAAGGTGCAGTTATAGTCATAATTCATGAAACCGCCGAACGCCACAAATCGGCACATGTAAGTTTCGGCGGCATAATCATCAGAAACATCCACCTTGTGACTCAGACTATACTGAACTTCGGATTCAAGTTCTTGTTTGTTCCCCACCACGTCGCTTAGTTCGTCGCCGTCTTTCCAGAGCGAGAGAGACCCGTTTGTCCGCAGCACTCCGTCGGTGTCACTAGCCGAGCATTGATACACCACCGACTCACCCTTCTTGGCCTTCCGAGCCACGTCTGCCGAACATTGCGGGGAGGGAGCGACCCAGCTAACCCGGAGAAATTTCGACGGGACGAAGGAAACAAAGTCTGCTTCAGAAGATTGTTCCAGTCTACAGAAGAAGACGTACCCGTCGGAATCGTAGCGGTCAATGTCCCTGACCGTAAGCCGATATTCCACGGTATTCGAATTGACTTGGGCGAGGGTGATCTGCGAGAAGCGACCTCGGTCTTTCCCCGTGTAGACGAGCCGTTCGCCTTGCGAGATGATCACTCTCTCACCGGTACTGTTGTGTCGCTTCCACTCGAACGAGAAAGAATCGATAGGGGGCCCCGATCGAGTTGTCACCCGGCACTTTGCGATGGCCGTTTCCCCCTCTCGAAACACATACGACGTTGCCGAGGTCCCGTCAGCTCGCAGCCATTCTAGCTCGTAGAAATATGACCCTGCTCGGACACAAAGCAGTTGGCTGACATGGAGCAGAAAGACCACTAAAATCTGTTTTCCTGTCATCCTGATTGCGCCTTTTATAATGTTGTGTTTACCAAGTTTTTTAAGTCCGACGCTTGTTGATGGGCTTCAGGTAGTTCTTCCACGGGCAGCTTGGAGAAATTTCTCCGAGTTATTGACAGTTTAACATCCAGTGCACCCAAAGGTTATACGAGATTTAAATGAGGAATTTGCTTGTAACGGTCCTTTGTGAGTAACACAGCCCTGGACGGTTCGTAGCTTGAGTGCTGGAAACGGTTGGACTTTCAAAACAGGCGAACAGTTTGAAAGCCTTTTAAAAGGACAGCCTCATTCACTGAATAGCATTGTGCACAACGGTTTCATTCATTCTTCAGTCACTGATTTTCTTTTAGCCTTTACTATAGGTGGATAGCAGATTTGACGCTCGGGTACACAGAATAATTAATCAACCCACGTCTATCGTCATCAACATGTATCTTTTGGTAAACACGCCAGTTCAGCCATGGAGGAAGATTTTCTTCATCCATGGTTCAACCATGCCTACAAGCTCTATGGTTCTGAGAGTATGTGTTTCTAGCTCTATGTTTTTTGTGAATCATTCCTCAATGGTAATACTGCCACTAAAATCAGATTTGAGATACCATGAAGATATGGATATGTATCCAAACACACCGACTTGCCGTCCGTGTTTAACCGTCCAGGGCTGTGTTACTCACAAAGGAACGTTTTACAAGCATTTTACTCATTTAAATCTCGTATAACCTTTGTGTGCACTGGATGTTGACAGCTTTTAGCTGTCCATAACAAAATAACAAAATTATTGTTTATAATTCAGTCAGTTTGGTTGGAAGTTACTTGATTATGCTTGTTTTGATTAGCAGCCGGGAGTGAAGGCACATGGTGGAGGTTTTAGACATGTGATGCAGAAAGTAATTCCAGCACCTTGCGTTTTGAAGCGTAGCTAAACTCCCCTATTACCCTTATTTAGCGTATTTGGGCAGTGTGTTATAGTTGCAACTGCATTAAATTAATTATTTTGTTTTTACGGTCAGAGCTTTTTTTAACGTAGTTTTTTTTTATATACATGTAGATAAACAGCCTTGAGTCTGCATAACACATAGAATAGATCTATCAGATGATATAATTTAAAGATGATATAATTTGAACTGGGCATGATTCCAATCATTTACCAACTATCTATCCAACTTCAACTTCATTACACACCTGTTTGTTTTCCAGAGCTTCAATCCAAAGTAAAATTACTAAAACAAGTTTTAAAGGCAGTGGACACTAATGGTTATTACTCAAAATAACCCAAATCCATGCCACTGTGTAGACATACCTGGGGTGGATTTCACAAAGAGTTAGGACTAGTCTTATCTCGAGTTCGGACCAGTTACTCGTCCTAACTTGGGACTATCCATGCAATTTGCATATCTCCTAGGACTAGTCCTAACTCGTTGTGAAATCGACCCCTGTACATCTTCTGTGTGACTTGAGGTTTGAAATCCTCTCTAATGTTCAAATTCTACTTTTTCAAGCAATGTGCAAATCCTCCCCAGGAGCTTCTTTGTATTCTAGTCTATATAACATCAACCTCATTCCCAGGGGTGATCGATCTCGTCGCGCCATTTTTTCCCAGCATGCATTGCTCGATCATAACCCCTGGAAGTGTAACTTCCAAAATATCCGGCAACATTAAACAATGCACAAATCGGATCACAACCTTTTGCACAGGTGCTTCTTTGTTTTAGTAGCGGCGCGGCGGCGCTGGAATATTTTGCTAGTTGGACGGTTGGACGTTTAACATCCGATAATTCGCACGTCAAACATGTACCAGAAATTACTGGTTACAAATTCAAAAATGTGCACAAAACCGTTTGAGATCTATACACTTTGTATGGTCAATATGGCCGGGTACCAATTTTACAGAATGATAAAGGATGACCTAATTCTCACTAAGCATCATCACCTTGACCCGACCCCATGGGGTTTTAATATTTCAAAATTATATGTAAACAATTTATCATTGCACTTAAACACTCTGTAATGCAGAAGCACTTTACGACCACGGATGTTTCATCGTAAATAAAACTGGTACGGAGTCCATATAGGGACAGTTAAAATATTTGATTTTCTTTCTTAAATAATGAAAAAAATATATATGTTATTTTAGTCCCTGACCTCATCGTACCATTTTATTCCCTTGTAGTATGTTTTCGTTCCCTCAATTTCGATAGAACGAATTAACATAGCATGACCAACAACAATCATAGAATCGAAAAACTCTTTCGAAGTAATAGTTTAATGGAGCAAAACAATATTCAAAGGAACGAAATAGTACTTGAGGGAGCAAAATAGTATTTCGAGGTGACCAACTTATCTTTTGAGGGAACAACATCTTAGGGAACAAATTTATTTCATTCAACAACAAAATACTGTCCCTCTTTGGGCTCCGTACTAATGTCACGACCTTGGTCATTATTTGCTTCCGCATGATTTTTGTATTGTTACTTCTAAGTTTCTTTTAAGTACCGATATCCCTATGGGGGCTCCGTAGAATAGCTAGTAGAATAGCGTGCCATACGTTTGTTTTTCGTGACAATTAAGTGGCGCCATTAAGTCTAAGGAGGCACCGGACCGACTGCTTTACCTTTTTGCACTCTATCGTTTCTGTGACAACGAATACTTTATTAATACTCTAGTATTATCATACAAGAGCAACTGGCTTTGTGTTAACCCTGTAGACCCAAAACATTTATGTAGGTATCTTTGGCAAGACCATTACTTTGCCTCATTGAATGGTAGATAGTATTGATAGACCAGACCACCACCTACGTGGCCAGTTTAGCAAGGCAGATGTGCAAGATGGCATGTCGAGTTAGTGCGGCAACTTATTACATTTTAGTTTATTTGGCGGCTATCATCACGGTAACAAAAAATGTCTTTGCATCGAGAGGGTGCCCTTACGGATGGGTGCCTTATGCTGATTCTTGCTACTTGGGTCTGGATGGATCCTTGAAGGGCGACTGGTCAACTGCCGTGATGCAGTGTGACCGTAACAACGCATCTATGATGGTCCCAAGCTCAGATGGCGAAAATGAATTCATACTCAGTTCGTTTCAGCACCATGGAAATCCATTCGGCATTTGGATTAATTGCAATGACGCTGAAGTTGAAGGTGAATGGAACTGCATCGAGAATGGTAAATATCCTACTGAATATCGGAAGTGGGAGCCAAACCAACCAGATGACGATGACTGGCAAGGCGATCAAGATTATGGCTTTATGATAACCCGTGATTACAAGGATAAACCTGACACGCTAGGCTATTGGGGTGATGTGTGGAAAGGCTATGACTTATTCATCGTCTGTGAACGCCCTCACCAAGTCAGCTGTGGTCAGTCCGCTATGGACGTGTACTGCCTGGCAGTAGATGAGTCTACTGGTCACTTCGTGTCTCGCTGTCTCTTCGGCCACACCCTGGACCGATATCCAACGGACACAGTAACTGCCTGCAGACGACGATGTATGGAGCGCCAGGACTGTCTCTCATTCAACATCAAGCGAGGTTCGTCTACCAAGCCCCATGTTTGTGAGCTCAATAACGCCACTCGCTACCAAGTCTCAGAGGAATATTTCCAAGAGAGTGTCGGCTGCTTTTATTTTGATTTCACTTGTTTCCATTTGAACTGAAGGAACATGAATTTGATGGTGACTCCTGCATTCAGTGAAATTTTACCGAATACGTTGAAAGGTGGAAATTCTCCCGATCGCTGAAAATAGAAGACAACTTGTTTTTTTTCTAAAGCGGAGCAAGTAAATAAAACTGTATTTCGCCCCGATTTGAATAAAATACACAGAACAACATTTTCGCCCTTATATTAATTTGTGTATTAACTTTCATCTGGCTGCAAGAGAACAACACTATTGCAAGGGATGGCAGACAAACACTACTCGCCATGAACAAAAGTTTCCGCCCATTTTGATGAAACGTTTTCTTGGATGTAATTTATTCAACCGATTATGGAGCAACCTGATGAAGGGAACTGTTTCAAGAACGCTGAACTATGTTGATCTCATCTGCCAATCCAGCTTTTCATTGGAAACAAGCCGTGCGTGCGAGGACTCCCCTCGAGGAAGGCCAGTCTCGACTACTGCACTGGGAGTAATACAACAAAACTATTAGCATTTTCCCTAATGAACAGAACGACAAAACATTCTCAAATCATTTTCAGTTTGAATGGTTATTTTCCTTTGCCGATCTGGCCATTGACAATTACAACAGCTATAGCTATAGTTGAGGAAGACCGCAGCATAAAACTTTATACTCGCCGTGACAACGAGCCTTCGCCCTAGATGCCGCCGTTCTCAATGTTCCCCCTTCTTTTTGAACCATGCACGTCGGTTATGCTTGCTCGTCCTAAATAATCTCTAATCTAATTGAAATCTAACTGTGTGGAATTATTCTATAAACAAAACCCCACCCACTTTTGGACAGAACAAGGGAGGGGCTACTACTGAATAATATTAACACCCCCCCCCCCCTCCTTAGCCAACAGGGTCGTATAGATAGTTCCCACATGACGTAAATCGGCCATCTTTACGGGCAATTTGGAACACATAGCCATGTGTTTTGCGCGAGAAAGGCGTGCAGCACGCGCAGAATTCACAAAACTCGTTGCCTGATTGGTTAGTAAACAGCGTGGTTGTGTTAATAAACTGAGCGCTTGACGCGCCTGCAAGCTTAAATGCAATTTGCCTGTAAAGATGGCGTCTATTGCAACTTATCTATTTCATATAGGGCTACTTAACGGCCGGTTTTGTGCAAATTTTCCGAGTTTCAATTTCATAGGGCTGCTTGCTGACCGTAAGCAGAAACATACATGGGACATAACCGCTCCGGGTTTCCGGCGACATTAAAAAATGCAACAATCTTTTGGTACACAACTTGTACATGTTGGTAGGACTGTACTTCTAAATCTCTCTATAATACAATCGAACCATATTAAGAAACAAAATGTTTTCTCGAAAAGTAAAGCATTTCGTGGAATAATATTTAAAGTCACCTGGAAGTGGTATTTTTTCAAAATAAAGCTTTTGTCACTAATATATGTGTTTTGATGAGTTGAATGTGAATAAACAGTTAACTAAGGTTTTAAAAAATCAGTTCTTATGTTATTTACAAATTTAAGAGTAGACCCCGACCCGAGAGGGCGCTGTTCGTGACGTCAATCGAGGCAGACTTTGCCTGTAATGCGTATAGTAAACACAATTGCAAAGTACATGTACGGACCAAGTCGTGAGTTTGTACGTTTCAAAAAAAAAAAATTGTTTTTTTTCCGGCAATGCCGACCAGGGCTCGATTTCACAAAGCAATAAAATCCATCGTAAGACAAATTTTCAGTATCACCATAGTGATTTGCATTGTGACATCACACTTTACTAAGCAACTACGACTGATTTGCAGTTGCGACCAATTTTAGCTCTTTGTGAAATCGACCCCAGGTGTATTGCTGCTGAATGCAGAAAAACACTTTTTGAAATGTACCAACTCACGACTTCGACGTACATGTACTTTGCACGTGTGTTTACTATACGCATTGCAGGCAAAGTCTGCCTTGAATGACGTCACAAAAGGGGTAGGCGGAGTCAGCTCCCCAAACAACTTTATATATTTTTTAAACATATAAATCGTGACAAACAATTACTAAAAAAACTTGTTTTATTGTTCGTAAGCATATACTCTTATGTTTGAAAGAAAAAGTAATCTATTTCCAGGTGACTTTAAAGAGAAGTCTTTCACCGTTACCTTCTGTAAACCCTGTAAGTTATTTGTAAATCTGTGAACTTTTTTTATCTGTGCCGAAAGTGTATAATGGCTTTAATGTTCAATTTAATGGCAAATTATAATCAAAATTGTAGATTTAGTTTGCACTTGCAATAGTCAGTCAGTCACAGCATAAAATAAGAATAATAAGAAGTAATAAATAGAAGTGTTCACTAAGTTTTTTATCCACTTACTCCTCTTGCATTACTGTTTCATCGATTTTCCCTTCTGCTCGATTGCTCATAAAGAAGAAAAAAGTTGAGTAAAAAATGTTGAGTACAAAATAAAAACCTCACATCCTGCGAAATAATCATTTAGATAGGGCCTATTATTAATGTTGTTGTTTATAGTCCCGAACTCCCCAGTCAAAATATAAGATAGTAAGCACGTTTAGGGCATGTGAGCAGCACTAACAGTATCAATGACATTAGGCAAAGCAAAAGTTACCAATTAAAAAAATTAATTAAGTGAGTCTTTAAAAGTATTGTGCTTACTTTGCACGCTGCTATCCATAAGCACACGAAAAGGCATGCTAACCTTCCGGTGCTTACCGCACGAAAATAAAGGACGTCACAATGCAAATCCACGGTAAACACAATATGGCCGCCCAATACGTTTGCTAACCTGTGAAATACGCTAAGGCTGAAGTAAATTTATCTGCAACAGTAAGCACGCAAACTTGCTTACCGTTAAGCAGCGTTGAAACACGGTCACGCAACCGACACTGTCATTATGATATCAAAAAGTGTATTACCGGTAGTCTAGAGGTATGAAAGAAGAACAGGCATCATATTAAAACCTCCCGTTTCAGGTCAAAATCATCACCCATTAATTACGATGACCATTACCACATGATTTCCAGACGAGTATAAACTTTGGAGAAAACTGGTCCTTGGTACAAAATACACAATGGACTGTCATAATTCGGTCACTAGTGGTCAACCCAGGGTCCTAGAGGTCGAAGGTGAGGAAAGATAACACTACCACCGACTTGACCACCAAACTAGAGGGTAGTAGGAAAGTTGTGGACCTAAAGCTCATGACCAGTCAGGCATTGTTTGGCCCCCGGGGGAAAATAGGATAATTTCCTGGAGAACAATCGCAGACCCATGTACAAAATTAGGGTAAAGGCTTTATAGGCTAACGCCAATTCCGCTCAGGGAAAAACAAAATAAGAAAATATCATGTCTTGGGGATCGTTTACCATCCTGAGCTGACCTTGTACACTCTCCTCCGACTTCAAAATAACTCACAATTTAAAAACACTGCATTGGTATCCATTATTTTTATTTTATCAAAATATAATTTATCAATAATTTACAAAATTAATATACAAATTTGAGTAAACCTTGTTTCAGCAGTAAAGAATAGTATCTTAATCATCAATAATGCAACAAAAAAAAATTGAACTTCACTGATCATGACAACACTATATATTTATTTCCATTTTCAAAAAGCAGGGTACTGAGTACACAGTGCTATAATACATCGGGAATATGGATTTAAAAAAATCTTTTTCCCGATGCAAATTTAACATCTATTAAAAACCAAGGCATTTTTATAAATTTTCCATAAACAAAATTGTAAATAAGCATGCCCAAAGACAGAAAGTGTTTTTATTTGTTATTACTTACATGTAAGAATTGACCATAAGTTAACACAGAGACTTACTGCACTTCTTAAAATAACAAATCTCTTGAAACAACCGACACCCCTGTGACCCGGGGCCCCTAGTTCTGACAACCCTATGTTCGAAGCTTCACACTCTAGGGTTAGAGTTAGGATTAGGTAAATGCACAAAGGGTGTCAGAACATAGGTGCGTTACCCACTAGAGAGCAGGGCCCAATTTCATAGAGCTGTTTAAGCACAATAAGTAGCTTAGCATAACAAAACTATGCTTACCAGATAAAGATTACATGTACCAGCCAAACTGTCATCTCACGTGTACAATTAGTTACTGGTATCTTGCTAATTTCTGCTTAGTAGACAATTGTTAAGCAATAGTTTCCGCTAAAGCAACTCTATGAAACTGGGCCCAGCTGGCGATTTCACAAAACTCTTCCTAACTTGGGGTTTAATCTTAGGATTTAGGACAAGCTAAGTTCCATACCCAAAGACATTAGGACGCATTGAACCAATCCTAAGTTAGGATGAGTTACTCGTCCTAATTTGAGTGTTCATAAAATTGAGCCCTGGACCCAATTTCATAGCGCTGCTAAGCACAAAAATTTGCTAAGCATGACATTTCTCCCTTGAAAAAAACAAGAATGTCAACCAAATTCCCACGTGATTTTTAGGACAAGCAAACACCAGCCGAATACCAATATCAAGCAATATCCAACAAATGGGAATTTGGCTGGTAATCCTGTTTTTATCGAGCAAGAAATTTAATGCTAAGCAAATTTGTGTGCTTAGCAGGGCTATGAAATTGGGCCCAGTACACAGAAATCCTGCTTGGTCCAAATTCTCCCCCTTTTTAAAACTTCTCTCAGTTTCACATCTTACTTGGCATCGGTGGGTTTGGTTTAAATCTCTGGAAGTCGATTCCCCGCTCGTGGGTGACTCTCATGACCTGATCATGGAGGTCATCATCCTCGACTAACCTCATGAAGCCCTCAGCAACTCGAGACACCCTACAATGGAGTATTAGATCAATCACAGGTCAAAGGGCACATAAAAGCTTTCAAGGAATGGCTTTCACATTTTGTCCGATAGGGACAATTTCCTATACTATAATTGTATAAATAAAAATGACAGTGATAATACTAAGAAAAGAAAATATCTTAAACTAAAATAATAAATTAATACACATCAATATCATGAGAAAACAAAATTAGCTAAATGACAACACAATACATATGAACATTTGAATATAAGTGTAACAGAAGCAGTCAATAGAATGGCAGTGTCATGGACGAGCGGTTAAGAGCACCGGATTCAAGCACTGGTGTTTGATCAGCAGTGTGTGGGTTCGGATCCCGATCGTGACACTTGCTACATCAAATTGGGGAGGTAGTGCTTTCTGCTCTACCAACCAGGTAGAGAAAGGGGTAACCCTGTTTCAGCCCTAGGAGTAGGTGGCAACGGCCTCTAGAAAATATAATTGTAGCCCACACCTTGAAGTGGCCTTCAGGCCTTGTGTGTCTGGCGACTTGCATAAAAAAATATATATATAAAAAAATAGAGAGAGGCAGAAAGCACACAGAAAAATCAAGGGGTAAATAATGAATAGGGACACATTAACTTCATAAGACTAAAATTACTAAAACACAATACATATAGAGACGCACAAAAGTTTAAAGCAAACACCCAAGTTTGATTTTGTTACTGTTGTTGCTGTTGTTAGTTATAAAATTAACAGACCATAAGTAATACATACAGCTGTGGATTTTCTAGTTTTCTACTGGCTACTGGGTACCAAATAAAGAACTACTTGTTTGTACTATTACACTTTTATTTAAATCTTTGGAATGGAAAACAAATACACATTTCAATAGATGTTAAATTTGCATGGGGATAAAATTGCACTGTATACTCAGTACCCCCCCCCCCATTTATTTTAAAGCGCCTTGCTCAAGGACACAAGGGTCACAACCCGGATTTAAACCCCACACTCCGGTGACTTAACCACAAGAATTTGAATTGGATGCTCTTAGCTGCTCTGCCATGATACCCTTTTAGAGGCCTGCACGTATGTGGGTTGTAAGCAAATGAGTTTGCAACATTGTTTTGGAGTCTTTGTAGACGGCTAACATCAGCTTGCTGAGGTCTTGAGCCAAGAGTAATTCCATGATTACTTATTTTTCACTTGAAGAACAAACTTGAATGTTAAGAACTTAAGCAGCAACTTCAATGAAGTTGCTTTAATGAATGCTTGCTAACATCTTGGGCCAAGACTAATTCTATGGTTACTTATATTGCACTACCGAACACCCAACTATCAAAACACTCTCATCTGCTCGCAACTGGATTTTCTCCTTTATCGCTCCGCGAATATGGAACAACCTCCCAGTCTGCATCAAAAATTGTAACTCTTTGCCATTGTTCAAAAAATCTCTCAAAACTCACTTGTATCAGATGTAATTTGTTGTATTTATAGTTCCATTGGTCTTGCTCTTTCCAGTGCTTTGATCTTGCTGTAAAGGCGCTTTATAAATATTTAGTTGTACGTATGTATTGCACTGGAAAAATACCTTGGAATATTTAGAACTTACGGTAGCAACTTCAATGTCCCTGCAACCTGTTTCATGATATCACCATCCACGAATTCTGGAGCCACCGTCTTGTTGATAATTGAAGTATCAGAGAAAGACGGACAAATAGTGTTTAAGCGGATGTCATCTTTGCTGAAAGCTGCATCAAAAGACTGCACGAAGAAACAAACCAATGTAATGTCATTCATCACAGGTCAGCCCCATTGCATCAAACTAAGGGAATCGCAATGGACCCTTCCCATGAAATATGCTAATTACATTCACGCATGCGTACAGACCCTGTTGGTTGGCAAACACCATAGAGTTGTGCACTAAGCAGACGCGCCATCGCGTCTGCGTCACGCACCCATTAGCCGTGTACAAAACAGCGCGATGTTCCCTCATTTTGCCAACTAAAACATTAGTGCGCACGCGCTATGTGCAATTTACATATTTCATGGGAAGGGTCTATTGCTATAGGTTTAAACAAATTGAACAGTTGCAAAAACCAGAGAAGTACTTTGCCTTTAAAGATGTTTCCACCTCAAGATACTTACAGCCATAGACCTTGTGAAGCCCACCACGCCATGTTTTGTTGCTGTGTAAACAGGTGATAGAGGACCGAGTATCAAACCTTCAAACATAAGAAATACAGCATTCATTTCATTCCAAGGGACTCGTATAAACAAATGCAACAGCATGTGTAGTTAATATGAGAACTTAAAGACACTGGACACTATTGATAATTATCAAAGACCAGTTTTCTCACTTGCTGTATCTCAACATATATGCATAAAATAACAAATCTGTGAAAATTTGAGTTCAATCGAAATAATGAAAGAAAAAACACCCTTGTCACACGAAGTTATGTGCTTTCAGTTGCTTGATTTTGAGATCTCACATTATAAATCTGAGGTCTCAAAATCAAATTCGTGATAGAGGACCGAGTATCAAACCTTCAAACACAAGAAATACAGCATTCATTTCATTACAAGGCATTTATTTCCTATCCAACAAAGAATCATCATAATTGCATTAAGGCATAGTCAGAAAAGCCGAAGTTGTGGGAGGTAGGCCTATGCCTGGATAAACAAAAAAACATAATAATAATGATAATAATAATCAAAGCCAGCACCATATGCCAGGCCTAAGAGCACTTGAGACAAAATAAATACAAAAATACATTGTTGTAAAAAGCAACACTAAATATAGAAACAACAGTTACAAAACCACAAATAAGAAAAATTAGAATTAAAACTAAACAAAACCACAAGGAGCAAAAAATATTTTAAAAATTAGTTACTCATACGAAAAAACTATATTAAATAACATGAAAAAGTATACAAGAGGTAATTGGTTGCAAGCGCCTCGCCCTAAATGTCCAGAACCTCAGCAATTGACAAACAAACAACAACAAATTGTTAATACTACAAAGAAAATGAGAAGATCAAATCAGTATGTAACAGTATGTGTAGTTAATATGAGAACTTAAAGACACTGGACACTATTGATAATTATCACTTCGTCTTCTCACTTGCTGTATCTCAACATACATATGCATAAAATAACAAATCTGTGAAAATTTGAGTTCAATCGATCTTCAAAGTTGCGAGATAATAATGAAAGAAAAAACCACCTTGTCACACGAAGTTGTGTGCTGTCAGATGCCTGATTTCGAGACCTCAAATTCTAAATCTGAGGTTTTGAAATCAAATTCGTGGAAAATTACTTCTTTCTCGAAAACTACTCCACTCCAGATAGCCGTTTCTCACAATGTTTTTTTACTAAAAACCTCTACCCATTACTTGTTACCAAGTAAGGTTTTATGCTAATAGTTATTTTGAGTAATTACCAATAGTGCCCACTTCCTTTAACTAAGACATAATCAACTCCATGTGAACTTAAGTGGCTATTTATGCAATTTATAACAATATTAGGACAAGACGTAAGGGTTCAATTAACAAAAACCCAGCATACAGGTGAAATAGAGACAATACACAATATCAACCTCTACCCTCTCAGGTACCCATTTATATCCATGGTGAAGAGAAGCAACTATAGTAAAGCATCATTAAGTGTCACAACCGGGATTCAAACCAACTACGATGACTTAACCATCAAAACTTCAATTCGATGCTCAAGAACACTCGGCAATGCATTAGGTTTTTGATTTATCAATATAAACCACAAGGGAAACTGACTGGGTAAATTTTTAAATGATGTTGGGGGTTGAACAAAGAATTGACAAGAGTGGGATTCGAACCAATGACCTCTGGATTAACGTGCTGGCGCTCTACCAACTGAGCTATCTAGCCCTATATCAGAAGCCATACATACCGTTAACTGCCGTGTAGCCAGGGATCACACCCAAATTAAGATAAAAGGTTTTTGATTTATGAAAAAAAAGACCCCAAGGTGGGTTTGCTTACTTACCTGCCATAGAAGCAATATTCACCACCAGTCCTCCTGAGCCACCATGCTGTTTACTCATATACTTCCTGGCTAGGTATGTACCATGAACAACAGCAGCCTAATATCAAAAGACAAAAGAACAGACAAGGAAATATAAAAACTACCATGCTTGTTGTTATAAGGGTGTTTTTTTCTTTCATTATTCTCTTGCAAATTCGATGACAATTGAGCCCAAATTTTCACAGTTTTGTTTTTACTAGGCCCTACAATATATGTTGGGGTACACACCAAGTGAAAACTCTGGTCTTGGACAATTACCAATTGACCCCTTGCACGCACGTCACGCGCGGCGACTATGCCATGCTCACCATTTTGGTGGTGGAAAGGTTTACGTGTTAACGCCGCGTCGCCTAAAATGCACACTTCACTGAACAACGCACAGTGACATTGCCAACCAGTATGGCGGTTCCAAGATTATTCGCTGATGACATCACGTGAATTGGGTCAACAGTGTCCAGTGCCTTTAATCACAGATAATTACCCCGCGTTCATCCTGAAAAAAATCTCCTATTTTTTTGTTCCAGGACAAACGTGAGTAATTATCTGTCCTGGAAAAAAAAACAGACGACTTTTCCAAGGTGAACGTGGGATAATTATCTGCACACGTTCATCCTGAAAAAAAAAACCAGCCACCTGGATAAGCACACCGGAATCGACCCGTGGAAGCTAATCGAACGCAGCCATAGATGTCATAAACTGCCCACAAATAGTTACCAAGTTAATGTCGATCATAAGTCTCCATTTCCTCTCATCACCGATACCTGCATTGTTGCAAACGATGTCTAACCTCCCGTATTCCTCTTTCGTTTTCCTGAATGCATCTGATGAGGGAACCGAAAGAATGCTAAAGAAAAATTGCAAAACTTAAACCCTGCTAACTAACAGCAAGCGTACAAAAAGGCAAGCTAACCTTCCCGCACTTTAGGGGTAGTTGCGATAACCGGAAAGAAAGGTTATAAACTTATGATTAAATTGCAACTAATAAACTTATGATTATATTGCAACTAATCTATGGGATGGAGGATGTACGTGTGTGTGGAGGGGGGGGGGCACTGATACTCCTAGAACTGCGAGGTTCGTTCCGCCCACAAACGAACAAACCTCATACTCATTGTTCTAGGAATAAGGCGCTTGGAACAGGGGTTACTCATCAGGGTCTACAGGTTATAGTTTCAGTTTCATGAGAGCTTTTTTTAAACTCGATAGGAGTGGGAGGCCCAAAATTAACTAGGTTTTCTCTGGTTTTAACTTTCTTACCATCACCATGTCTTACCTTCAAGCTGTTTTTCCGACGTCACATCACACTGAAGAAAAATAGCCTTTTGATGACCGTATTTGGACAAGAAAAGGCCTGCTGTTTCTTTACCTTTGGAGACATTGACATCTGCAATACCAACTCCCTGTGGATGAATTAGAATTATCAGGATAATGTTGTGGTAATTCTTCTTAATTAAACCCTCGTTTAATCTTCCTCAACCTACTGTATAACCTCAGGAAGTTCTGGTTTATAGCTAGGTGGCACTGACCATAGAGCAAGGAAGGTCATTAATAATGGGATTACAAAGCCTCTTGACCCTTTCCACACAACTGACCGACCACTTGGATCTCATGGAATAGGTGTAGTGGTACGGTACCATGGAGCAATTGGTGGTGGTTCCGAAATCATAAACCAAAGAAGATCCGAGTTTTATTTGGCCACCTGCGGAATGGGGCTTGCAAAGTTAGTCATCATGCCTGCTTGAAGTTACCTTTGCACCTTTCTTCAATAACTCTTCAGCGAAAGCTCCCCCCAGGCCCTCAGCAGCACCTGTAATTAACGCAACTTTTCCCTGGATCCTCATTTCTCGCCCGTATGGAAAACTGAGAAACCTTCCGAGCCTAGCCTGGATATGGAGAGAGAAAAATCTCAAAACATGCCCTGGATCGAATGGATGGGATGGGTTGAGAATACTGAAACCTGAAGAGGGCGCTATACAGTTTGTCCATTAAAATTAATCTGGAGTCGATTTCACAAAGAGTTGGGACTCATATAGTCCTAACTTCGTCCTAAGTCGAGATAAGACTAGTCTTAAATCTTTGTGAAATCCACCCAGCTCTTTTTAACACTGGTTCTTTTTAGGGGGCGGCCGATGAACGAAACTTTTGCATTCTTTGGCAAACCCTCGAGGCAGAATCTGTAGAGTCAGAAGCTGAAAGATTTGTTTGCTAAACTGTTTGTTGTCAAAAAGATGGAAAGTGTATTTCATGAAATTTGTGCACAGAAAATAAGCATTAAATTTAGTGGATTTGAACGCTTTTGCATTTGCATAAAAACGGAACAAAACAAACTGTTCGAAGAAAAAGTTGCAAGGCCGCCTTTTTTCTTTATCTGAAGGTGATTTTAGCGTATTGGATGACAACTGCACAAGTTTGTCCACTTAGGCAATGTTTTTAAACACAAAAACCTAATGGCAAGTATTAAATCACAAATTATTGACAAAATAGGAAGACCGAAAACAGGGCAATTCAGTTAGTTGAGCACCTTCATGTAAATCGTGAGGTCATTGGTTCACATCCAGCTCTATTCAATTTTCTTTTGTTAAACCCCAAATCCAAACAATTAACAGATTCACAAAAACGCAAAGGAAATAAGCACAGTATACACAGTAGTCTCCCTTTGCTTTCACTCCGTTATTATTATTTTCTTACTTTTGTAAACATTTTATCTTATTGTGTGGTCATTGCTAGAGATTCAGGTTTATACATAAGTTCAAACTTACAGGTTTGCTTGTACTATTATAAATTATTAATGTTACAAAAGTGGATTTTCCAAAGGTTTATAACATAATAATGAAGCCATTTTTTTGTAAAGCTCAGAGTTCATTCTGTGAACAAAGCCAAGCATGTTATCGAAAATAATGCTAATTTTAAAAAGAAATAATAAAACACAATGTGAAGTGGCTTAGTTAGTAAAAAAACTATCTTTCTGTTCGATGAGATTCCTTTACTCATAACAAAATAAAAACTATAAGGTTTCGAAAGTGCATTCCTTTTTTAAAGTTGAAAAATTTACTTCTCAGAAAAATAAACAGTCCTGCAGAGAAAAAAACCCATATGCCCCAAAATGATCATTATGTGGTAGAGTTTTACAATACATGAATCATGCATGACATGAATTTCAATACTTTTGAGGTATCTCTCAGAGTTGTTGTGGTTCTGATAGAAAGGAAACAGAAGTGCAACGATTCAAAGTTTCGATCAGTATGCTTTGAGTGTCTTCAGGAAAAGAGGAAAGCCTTGTAGAATCACCACACAAACAACTCACACAGAGATATTTCATGTACATTTTTTTTGTAAATGGTGTTAACTGCAAAAGTCTGCTTGTGTCAGTGCCCAATTTCATTGCTTATTAAATTAATGAGTGACTAAGCAAAAATGAGTTTTCAGAGACAAGCAGAATACACCACATAGCATTGTAACTTGTAAACCTGTCCCACCAAGCATGACTTGTTTCTTTTGCTTAGCATATTATGTGTGCAGCACGACCTTTGTCAGAGTTGTGTAATTTTCAATATTTGAAGGACTTCACATTTTTCCTTAACTTATCTCAATTCACACTAACCATTTCCAACTGCATACTTTATAATGCAACTATTCAATTATATTTCAGTAGTTGTTAGGAATTCCGTAATGTCGAGCAATTTAAACTTGAATATAACTTAAGCACAAAAGTAAGTTCTTGTGACAAAAAGACCGTAACACAAAAGAGAAAACAACATAAATTTGTTCACACTGAAAAGAATAAAGCATGTGTAGGAAAACAATTATTAAATTAAACGCTTTTCACTTGAATGAATGTAACTTGGTTATTTAATTACACGTATGCAACTTTGTAGTTGAAAAAAAAAAAAAATGGAGCGGGACCAAATACACATCGGCTGTGTTAGCTGTTTTTAAGTTGTATACCCCACCATTATCTAGTTTTCTATTAGGAAAACCAGCAGACCAGCTGAAAAGTTGCATCCGGGTATAAGAATCCCATGAACATGGCATGTGGAATAATTATTGCCTCAAATGCAAAGAATGAAGTTGAATTAACCATCAACAGACCTTCAACAAACATTGCATCCATCGAAGTGTGGGTTTCCTGCACTGAACAAAGATTTTCAGACCAATATGGAACAAAAAAGGGTCAGGTTTTTGTTCTCCATCTGGTCTCACATCTTAGAATCAACCAAAACGAGAAAGTTTTCAAGACACTGGACACTATTGGTAATTGTCAAAGACCAGTCTTCTCACTTGGTGTTTATCAACATATGCATAAATACTAAACCTGTGAAAATTTGAGCTCAATTGGTCGTCGAAGTTGCGTGATAATAATGAAAGAAAAAACACCCATGTCACACGAAGTTGTGTACTTTCAGATGCTTGATTTCATAACCTCAAATTCAAAATCTGAGGTCTCGAAATCAAATTCGTGAAAAATTACTTCTTTCTCGAACACTACGTCATTTCAAGAGGGAGCCAATTCTCACACCATGTTATACTATCAACCTCTCCCCATTACTTGTTACCAAGTAAGGTTAAGGTTTTATGCTAAGAATTAATTTCACTAATTACCAATAATGTCCACTGCCTAGGTATCCAGTGGTTTTGAATATGTCATCATGAAACACCATCTTTGATGAAGTAAGCACACATGAAAGGCTATCATTGCCGAAGAGTTATACCCAGGGCGTACAGTACACGCTTTCAATTTTCCATTGTTTATCATCAAATATGGTGGTCGATGATGTGCAATCCATCTTAGATAGTACAGGAACAGAAAAGAAATTGTCAGCATAATAAACATTTTGGTCACAGTGTCATGGCATGATCGTGGTCATGTCAACAAGAACTCAACACTGGCAAATGGCTGCTAATTTCTCAACTCCCTAGTTTAACACAAGCTCATAACAAGGGAATCAATGTGTGGTGAAGGGGTTTTCAACTAGTGGTTTAAACCGGCGCCAAGGCCTGGACTTGATAATTTTACCAAGACGAAGTCGAGGTAAATTATCAAGAACCAGGCCTTGGCGGGTTTAAACCACAAGTTGAAAACCGTTTCAACACACTTTGATTCCCATTCATAAATACTTTTTCGGTCAAAAAACATCAACACTTTTTGGTCAAAAGGTGATGCCCTGGATAAACTGTCCGAGGTATTTATGAATGCTGATTTATAGTAAAACAATACTCAACACAATGAGCAAAGAAGGAACTTCATAAACATGCATGTGGTTTTCTCTTTAGGTAAAAAAATGGTGGTTGTGACAGTGATTTTTAAAGGGCAAAATAAGCCCTTACGTGTGGATTTGATGAAAAGCTGACTTGTTTGCCCGAGGTCTTTGTAAGTCGATGTGTATGTTTCTACCTGATATCAGCATTTGTGTTGGGTTTTTTGTTGTTCAAAGTATTTTGTCTTGTTATTATTTTTTGGACTGAGGGAGAGTAGGATTACATAGGTCATGACAACAACTGCCCAAATGGCAGTAACTGCCCAAATGGCAATAACTGCCCAATTGGCAATGACTTCTATTGACCAAATTCACTGAAAAAACATTATCATCATAAATATCTTTGACATGCCATTTTGGGACACAGCGTTTCCGTGTATTGTAGAGTGGGATGCGCATAATATAGGCCACGGGGTGTTAAGTGTTAACATGCTCCATTTTTTGTATGTGACTCCCAAAATCGCAAGAGTGACAGGCATAAATATGCGGCCGTTTTGAAGATCAGAATACAAACTGTTTTTAACCAAAGAGGGGCATCGATGGGCGAGGGCACCTTGTAAGCTTACAAAGTCATACGAAAGGAGACTAAATGCCTCCTGGAAAAGCCAAGGAAACCTACACTGTGAACAGGAATCGTGATATTAATAGCATTGTTTTGTAGTTCACATAATATATGTTTAACAATCATCATCCAAAAATAACATTCAGTATAAAGAAATAGGGCTATTCATCTTTGAGCTAATATACACAACTCTACAATATACATTTGAATTTAACCCAAAGTTAAACTCAAACTACGGTATTTGTTTGACATCATTAACATGGTATCGATTCTTTTCTGGATTGAAACTCGAAAGACATGACAGCTATCTATAAAAAAAACGGACATGATATCAGTGGCAATTCACAGTGGCTGTATGTTTTGACGATTTACGTAGTTTGTACCCAGTACAAATTAACACACATGTACATGTACAATCCAATCTGCTTTATGGTCAAGGTTGAATAATTACCAGGGTTGTTTTCCAAACAAGAATACATGAATACACATCAGTTGTAGCAATGAATATATTCACCTAACCGAATACATACATTTCAAATGCAATAATTTAATGAATCCCTTCACTGCTACTGGCTTTTCACGTATGTGTTCCTGCGTCATCTTGTAAGATGGGACTCAAATTTAGTTCAAAGCTTTGATCAGGATGTCCTTACTAAATGCGTTTTCTGAACCAAACTTCAGAAAGGATCAGACAAATTAATGCATTTCGAACGCTCTCCTTTATACAACTTGACGCAACAAATTTGACTGTACATGTACCTGTGTTATCTAAATATATATACATTATGCCTCCAAAATAGATCAGAGACATTCGCCTCAGATCACGCCTCCGTTTTCACCTCTTCCTGGTCAAGTGACACACCGTAAGTGTGATCTGAGGATGTTGAATCTGATGGTTGATCATCCGACGCGATGACCAGCTCCTGCGTCGGCACTCCTTGGCTCTGTAGGCGGCTGGTGACGTCGGGGGACGACGTGTACAACTCCAAGGTGGTACTTGGATCAGGCACCTCCCTAGCATGGGCCAGAAACAGATCCTTCAGGAGGCTCAGCTCCTTCGACAAGAGCATAACCTTGTTCTCCAACTGCTGGTTCTCCTCCTTCAGTTCCTGGACCCGGGTCTGCGTTTCATGAGCTTTCTGACGACTGCGGTCGCGACTCTTGCGCACGGCTACGTTGTTGCGCTGGCGGCGCTGTTTGTACTCGTCGCTCTCCTTGTCGTGCAGGTACTTCTTCAGGGAGCGTCCAGAATTGGTGATTTTCCCACCTCCAGGTTTACGGGAGTCGGGTGACATCTCTCTGTTGTTGTTGTTACCGTTTTCCATAATTTGCCCTGAAAAAAAAATAATAAATAAACACAGCAATCAAAAATATGTTTCATGACATTTTCCCAAACCTGCTACACTTTCTGGACAGCCTTTTTAGTAAGATGACCCACAATGTGAAACTCAACTGCTCTAGTTAAATGAATAAGCGTGGCAAACTGTGCAATGACCTGCAACTTCTGTAGCTCTACAGGTAAAAGAGAACAAATATTTGAAAACTCAAAATCACTGTGAATTGGGTAGTCTGAAAAAGAGACATTTTTAACTTGATTCATAGGCATTTTAGCTTAGCCGGTCTATAATTAACAGATTTACACAGTTTATTAATCTGCTAGCAAATGACTTTCCCTTTGATAACAGTGGGATAACTTACAAAATTTCTTTGAACGCACACTAACACTTTAACTAGTGTACTGCTTATTGAATCAGAGACCTATTTACACTTCAATTAAATTACTTGACTTCATCACTACTATCGTGCTTGTCAATTTTAAACTTGTTTTGTATACTTGTGTAATTGAATGTAGGGCCTATGCATTTTATTTAAATGCACAGGATTGATAACATTCTACCGATTAGTCATAGGCCCCAAAATAAATACTTAATAATAAAAAATGAGAGGGAGGAAGTTCGTCAGTCTGTTTGTGGTTAAATAGATCAGATGAAAATACAATAAACAACAATGGATCCCAAACAAACAACTAATAAACTCCTAATCCTATATCATCTTTCTATGAATATGATGGAATAATATATTTATATTCAAATGTGTAATCCTACCATCCTATCCTAACATTTAATGCATATCAAGAATTCATCATGCACAAACCATAGAGGATGCACAAACCAGGCTTTGCTCAGTTACTATTATGCTGCATACACACACGGGAGTTCCGATTACGCAATCATGCTATTGCAACATCACAGACCGCTACTTTGGCCCCGAACGCCATTGACGTAAACAAAACACCAAAAATGGGCTGGGTTGCTCTTACAACGGCAACCAATTCCACCCTAAATATTCACCCTTACCGTCAGTTTATCAGTCCGGAATGTGCTATGCGTGTTGGAGGAGAATCCCTTTCATAGAACTCACTTCACAGAGCTCAAAAATATGAATTTTTTACTCGCTGAGCGCAGCGAAAACGAACCAAACCGTCACCTAAACGCCTCCATTATTATTTTCTGACGTGAAATGGCTGGTAACCATCATCAGCAGCATGAAAAACGACATACACAATGGCCGCCGAACACCAGGGGTTATTTCGGGCCCGATAAAGCTTGTCTTGTAACTTGTGTGTTTATGTGTTTATTATGTACGTATGAATGAGTTGTAAAACGTAAATTCGTAGGGTACCTGTCTAATTGACGTAACCTAAAAAGGGGAATTTTTTTATGAGAAATTGAGAAATTCGAATTCATTAATTTTCTGAGAAATAATACCACAATATATCAGCGGTGCCATTTAAGACCAAAAAGTGTGTGAATTAAAATAAACGTAGGTCTACACAGTATTTTGAGCTTGCTTTGTCACTACTAAAACATAGAAAGAATTATTTTTCAAAAATGTTCAGAAATGTTATGCCGATTTGACCGGCAAGACGGTACGTCTTGACTGTCAAAAGTTGCCGTTTTTCAGGAGAAGTGAGAGTTAAGTTGTTGATTTATTGACGTAAATCGAACACTATAGAAGATCAAAACGTTAATAAAGGGCTTGTTTGAAGTTATTTATCTTGCTTTATTATAATTTTGTTTCTCAACCAACACCCGCCCCAGTGAACCACGCCCCTGGATAAGGATATCAAGCCACCGCGCTCCGGGTATAGTGCTCCATGATGGATGGAGAATTTTTTGTAACTATAAAATAATGATAATATTAGCAACAATTTGTGTGCGCCAAATCCGTCGAAAAATAATGCTCCATGGCGGCGCTAACAAAGAAACAATAGACAAAATCCTTAAGCTATTAGAATTAACCAAAGAAAGTATATACATTATAATTATAGGATTTGAGAGGTTCCCCCCCCCCCCCCCCCCGTGCACCTCCGGTCCCCAGAGATGAAATGTGTGCAGTGTACAATCAATTTGGCTCGGCAAAAGTGTGACGAAATTAATGGATATGGGCTCGACTCAGGAGGAACATGAAGACGAAAAAGAAATGACTTTGATCGCAAAAGTTTAAAAACTCAGTGGAAATTCAATTAGCAGTGTCAACATGCAGAAATTGCCCTTTTTGCTAAAGATCTTCACCGTGCCTTCAATAATCGGATCATTACACACGAGCAGAGCACACTCATGGGCATCATCACGGAGGAACGATTCGGATGCGATAAATGTGATGAGGCAAAATGTTTTCTGTTTTGAATAAATGTTACTTTCTTGAAAGTTGTGTCATCACCCCCCCCCCCCCCCCCCCCCTCCCCGCCACTAAAGATCACAGACAATTAGTGCTACCACAAATAAGAAATAAAAACGAAGAAATAAAGGGGAAATGTTTTTTCAAATTCAGTGCCATGGTTTTTGGTGGGTTTAGGGGTTGTTGGTTTTTTTTTTTTTTTGGGGGGGGGCGGGGGGGGGGGTGGTGCATGGTTGTCCGAGAATTTTGTTTTATCAATTATTGAAAGAAAATGTTAATAGTTGGTCAGTTCATGAAGCTGTTATAGCTCCATGGTCAGTTGCCATGCATTCCTTTGTATTTCCTAGATTCTCACTCTAAGTTAATTTTAGAGTGATATCTAGGCCAAATATCGTCAGTGAAAAACTTGGTCCATCCAATGTGTGGGTCTAGCACATTATTTGTTGATTCATACTGGAAAATCCCACTCGGAATCATTAAATTGAAGCAATTTTTTTCATTTTCCCCACACGACCCTGGAGATCTTGCAATGTTTTGCAGAGTAGTCCTGGACTGACACAATATTGCGCAATGCCATGACTATTTTTGGACATGTCATCGACGAACGAGAAAATTGCCACGTGAAAAAAGCAACCAATCAGCTTCATAAAGATAACGTCATCTCTAAATTTAGTGTGGGCTGTGTAGCCATTTCAGCTACGCACACTAATATAGTCCTAACAGCTGGCGCAGTATAAAAACAGTATTTTGGTAATGTTTCGACCCAATAGTTTTTATTTAATTGTAGAAACGCTCATGAAATACACGAATGATTTGAAATTCAGGCTCTAGGTGAATTGTTCAGTATATAAAGTGTTGGGGATTACCTCGCGCATTAATATTTAATAGTCAATCGCCTACAACGTCATAGGCAGGGCCATTGAGCGCACATCGCCATTATTGTCTACAACGTGCCAAGGCTTGCAAGGACCGAGAACGTTGACGAACAGTTAATTCATCGTGAACAAATATCGTCAATTCCAGCCAAATTGTTCATTTTATGATTTGACATCATCCAACAAACTCCTCACAGATAGCTGCTACTTACCAGCATCAAGACTGTTAACTTGAACAATTGAAAGGTTGTCTGTTTCACACGGCAGTACAACTTTTAATTCACCATTCGTTGGAAGTTCTCAACCATGTGGCATTATTTCAACACTAGCCATGGATCCACCGGGTAACTTCTGCATGTACAACGACTCTGAATATTTCGTCGACAAAAGCCTCCAGAAACCGGACGAGGTATTTCTTTTCGGAGGTGAGGACAATTCTATGAATTTTGGTGGACTTGCCGATTACACCGGCTTATTCGAGAACGAGAATTCCATTGACTTAAACGCTTACATCAACCCATCTGGCTCTACAGACAACTTCATGCAGTTGTCTGAATTGCTGCCATCTTCTCCACCAAAGTCGACAATTCTAAGTGAGCTACCCCCACCCTTGATCCGCCCCGAAGAGGCTGTGTCGTCAAATTCACAGTCATACCTGCTTAGTACAGCACCATCTGACACGGTGGCTGACTTGTCGGACCCGATGCCCTCATCTCGACCCCAATTCATGCCTCAACACCGAGCCCAGACGGAGGAATCGGCCGCCCTGCAGGTGAAGGCGGAGCCCCAGGAGCAAGTCGAGCCTGCCTCTGGCTTTCTCTACGGAGACGACATTGACGACGAGTACGACGACGACTCCAGCACATACACAAGTGGCCCATCCAGACCTACGACGCCTGTCCTGCCAAGCCCTTCGCAACGAGGCCGTAAACCAACACCAGGAAGAAAGAGCAGTTCCAAGTCTAGTCCGAGCAAGAGAGTTCGTTTCATTGCAGATAAAGAATCGGAGGAGTACAGAGAGAAGAGATTCAAGAACAATATTGCAGTTCGCCGTAGCAGGGAGAAGAGCAAGGAGAAGTCTGCTCAGCTTCAGGGCAAGGTTACTGAATTAACGACCGAAAACGACCGACTCAACAAACGTGTGGAACTTTTGACTAAAGAATTGACTGTTCTGAAGAGCCTGTTCACGAATGTGGGCAAGACCGCTCCCCCTAGCCTGTCAATGGTTACCAACATGTGAATATAACACTAACAGTAGCTGTCGTATTCCTGAAGACAAAGAGCTTGGGCAAAAGTTGAAGCCCAATGGCAATGTTGGGTTGAATGTTTATGGTTATATCATAAGCACTGTTATAGGATGTTGGTTTCTTGCTGGGTGGAGCTGCAGTTGCCTTGGCACAGGGGGGTGTTTGTACAGTAGACGAGCACTTGCTAGTCGTTATGTTAATAGTACTGCACCTTCAGTATGTAAACTTGACAAGTGTAATGACTCTGTACGAGCGCCATGTAGCTGTAGCACTAGGAGTCGTAATACAACATGTTGCATTAGAAAAGCCGCAAAACCTAAATTCAGGGTAAAAGACGAATGTCGTGTAGTGTCCGTATACTTACTGAACGTAGGGTTTGGTCACAGCTTTTGTTTGCACAGATTTTCATTATTGGGAAAATTTTGTTTGTTTGAATTTTGCCGACATAGTTTCCACATTTCTAGGTTTCTTCTTAAGTATTTTAAGTATTTCAAAGGTAGTGGTGTACGGATATGAAGGTGATATTTAGGTAACTTAAATAACTAGTGTATAAATTGAATATGTTGCCAAACTAATGCCTGTATTGTTCCAATGGCTCGGGAGATTTTCCCACAAAAATACAATTTTGTGTGGTTTAAAATTTTTATTCTGAATGTAAATTACAAATACAGATATTTATTGGTTTGTATGACTGTCATATTGTATTACTATTAGCTTCTAAAGATTTTTCAAAACTAATCAAAATGTATGAACAAAATCTTACATTTGAGATGGAAACGAATATCTCGGTATGAATTTTAGTTCAATTATGAGAAGAGGAAAAACATGTTCCCCCAATTTGGTCACTCGGAAAGCTGTAAGCTTAAAACCAAACTACAATATAAAGTTGGCGACATGACAGTGTCTTAGAATACAAGCTCTTTTTGCATACTGTACATTGTAAGACTAAGAGCTATTGCAGTATTACTATCACTAGTAAAAGGTGTAAAGAAAATCTTAACGGCGAATTTCTTAAGTGCCATGAGACACTGAAGGACTTTAAAAGTCTAATTTACAAGCTCATCACAATTAGCAAGTGATTTTCTCTGCATAAACATAGCAGAATGCTAGACAAAGTTGCTACGCAAGAAATCAATGCTACTCAAAATATTAATCATTGCTAATGCTACTCCAAATAGCACCTAATGTCTGTGGAACGTGTTTGCTTATACTTTGTTGTACGCAAAATTGATAGACACTACAGGATAAAATCTTCCAAGAAATTGCAACTTCAATTTTACAGAATTATATGGTTAAAAAATATTTGCCATGTGATTTTAATTGATATTGATTGAACACTTCATGTTCTTTCAACAAGTAAAATTAATTCACATTATAAAGTGACAATGGTTTGTACTTCACGTTAAAAGTCAAGCTCCCTTTCATGGAAACATTTTTTTTTTAAGTAGGGGCCAAGAATACACGTTCTGAGAACTGCATTTATTAAGAACCGTACAATTCCTATTAGCTTTAGTTAGTAACATGACAATACCCCAATGGTGAGTCACTGAGGTGGGTTAAAGTCCCATATATTAAATTTTCATATCAATGAACACAGCTAGCTAGCTGGAACCAGTTCAAACCAGTTCCAATCTTCAATGGATGTGATAGGGCTTTGGCTTATTGCGTGTGCCCATAAAAGGTATTCCTATGAAGCCATTGTTGACTAAACTTCTTTCATCAAGTATAAAGGGGAAAGAAGAGTTGATTTGAACTTGAACTTTGGAGTGTTTTTTACCCTACACTGTGAAGTATTTAAATAAGATTGGATTGGAGAAAAGTTGAATATATTCAGTCTATTGTCTGTAACACTGCTGACTTGGGTTTATTTTATTTTTTAAAGATTAATGGTTCATGTAAAACAAACTCTTAATTGGAAATCACTTTTATGTCAAACGATGAGGAAAAGAATCAGTGTGTGGAATAAATGAGAAAGATTGCAAACTACAAAAAAAAAAAAAAGTGTGACGTTTATGCTCTATTTTAGAATCCATTACCCAAAAGCCTCCATTTCTTTAAGCTGCCATGATGGATCAGGATAGTATAACTTTAGGGAATTTTTGTGTTACCTGAAATGCTGCATAGTGTTGCATCATGGGGTGGGGGATTTTTCCAAACGAGTATCCTACATGGTTGCAACGAATTCATTAACATAACTGACATACACCGGTGGTTTTTCATTATGTTTTTTTTTTTCTGGTGAGTTTGGGTGATGTGTGTTTTTTGATCAGAGAAACAACTTATTAATTAAATTAGTTGGGGCCTAGTAATATAATAATAATAAAGAAACAAAAATTTTCACTCAAAAAGACTGATTTTGTCATAAGTATTTTTAGTCATGAATAAATATTGATGAAAAGAGAAAAATGTAAACACAATATAAGTGATCGCTTTATTAAATGATGCAGGCAGGAAAACAGGCTGGTCTACAACATTATCGAAAACGTCACAACTTAAACGGTGTACGACGTAATTCTAGTCCAACTGAGTCATATTTTCCACTTGGTGTCCGCGTTCTGCGCAATCCTCCAAAATAAAATCAAAACACGTTATTTGTACGCATTGCTGCGCACTGTAAATTATTAATGCACGACTGGCATGACGACATGCATTTCCGACTTTGCGCTACCTGAATAATTGGCGGATACGATACGGCTATGGCTAATATACGTCCATGTCGCTGCGTCATATGCATTGATGTATAGGATGTCCTTAGCAACACCCTTAGCGACAGCCGTATAGCTGTAGACGCTAATTCGGACATGGACAGCAGCTAAAAAGGCCCTGTACCTTTTTCAAGAGGACAGCGTCTACTCATCAGGGGAGCTGGGGGTGGGCGATTAGGGCCATACGGAAGGAGTGAGCACAGTGGCGTCTGTGTAAACTCCGTATGTTATTATTTTGTTTTATTGCGGCCCGTTTGATAATTTTTTTTTGTTTCCAATAATAAGCCTCTGCCCGTATTCACTGATTGCTATAGTGCTGCTTCAAAATTTTCAATGAAGAGTTTTTTTTTTAAACTCAATAAAATGGTTAAAACTATTATAATTTAATGAGGAAATTATCTCCTAATACTTGCCTTCCACCTGTCACCTTCTTCCTCTTCGAATCTCACCAGGGCCCATCCCACGCATTGGTGGAAGGAAGTATCATAATGGATCCCTGTATCCTGACTGTGGGCTCATCGCTCACCCATCCGGGGCTGATCTGTCATTCCCGATGGGTCATCTAAAGTTCTCTAACGCTGGGGTTTCATCAGCTCTTGATTGGAAGTTTGGTTGACGGCCAATAGAAGTTAGTTGGCACTTTTTCCCCCCGCGTAAACAATGTCTTAAAGCCCTTTCCTGGATGTATTAATTTTTAATTTGACGGAGGTTTAAAATTGTCCCGTGTTTTCACATCGTCTTTCTTGACGTAATTGTGAGCGGGGATGCGAGCTGGGCTAACGAGATACTCAAAATGCTTCATATTCTTACTTAAAAAACTGTTTTATTACAAATCTTATGACCCGCTCTTTTGCTCCGATCCGATGTCCCACCCCCCAAAAAAAAAAAATAATAATAAATAAATAAATAAACAATCACCCCATCATCACCCCATCCCAACAAACAAACATTAACAACAAAACATAGTACTCCTTAATTCCTGATGGTAAAGAACCATTAAATAACTATTGTGTATTTTGTTTTCATCTCATTGTGGGTTCGAAGAAAAGGGTGCGACTTGAGACATCATCAAACGTTTCTTTCACAGGAAGACGCGGGAAAGTGTCCAGGATATGCAAGTGTTTTGTAATCCTCCAGCAGCCTGGATACAGGGCTTATGATGCCACCGTGTCGGTGAATGAACAAAATTCCAAACTTTCATCATCACTTTTCAATGATCACATTTCAACAAGTGGCATATAACTTTGTTGGGGACACCTTTAATAAACGGAGGCTAAAGTTCAACAACTTTGTTTTTCATGTTTTTGGGACTTTGTGTTGCCCACTGTAAGTACACCACCAGGCCGTGCCACTCCACAAAGCCACCTTCATTCTTCGAACGGAAGGCTACAATACGCATTGTTTAAAGCCTTTGTTCCCGGGGCACTCCCGGGTGCTTGAACCGTTATAGAAAACAAGTCTATAAACATGTCAAAAACAGTTGTATGCAAATTTCGTAAAGGTGAGAGCTCCACACACAGCTGGCAGTGCCCTGGCTGGCAAACCTTGCCTCTTTTATCCCCCAGCATTTTACAATTTATCCTATTTATTTAATTAATTTCCCCCTTTTAAATCCAGGGATTATT